>NC_089684.1:17582200-18832200 GCF_031753505.1 Anomalospiza imberbis
ACTGGACTGCCCTCATGGTAACAAAGTTGTTTCTGATGCCTCGTGGGAATTCCTGTTTTCTAACTTACTCCCATTGCCTCTTGTCCTTTCACTCTGCACCTTCAATAAAAGATAAGGGCATGCTGCCAGCTTACATTCAACTCAATTTCAAACAAACTCCACCAGCATCTCCAAATCCTTTTATGTGGAGCTGCTCTTTACCTATCTGAGTTCTAGCCTGTCCTATTGCATGAAGTTATTCCGTCCCTGACACAGGACTTTGCATTTGCCCTAGTTAAACTTTATGAGGTGACCATCAGCCCATTCATCCAGGATACAGAGGTCCTTCTGAATAGCAGCCCTGCTCTCTAGCCATGCCCTCCAATTTGGTATCACTTACATATTGTATGCTGTACATACAATCCATCCCATCAGCTGGGTCTTTGTTAAAGATATTATACAGTATTGACTCCGGTATCCAACTCCACCTGAAGGCCCTGCTAGTAAGTGACAGCTAGCTGGATTTTGTACCATTGATCCTAGATAGTTTCCTGAGGCCTTTTGATGTTTATTCCCTTAATTTCAGTCAGTAGAGTCTGTGGCACCATTATTACCATAGCATAAGCACTAGAGTGCTGCCAATGAAGAGATCTGGTTGCAGGTTTAAAGCACGTGAGTAAGCAGCGGGTAGTGGTAGTGTGAGGGATAGTAACTGAAGCCTAGGAGGAGGTCTCAGGATCAAAGGGGAGTAAATAAAATGGAGGACAAGTCTCAATGATTATAATTGATATGGAAAAAAAGTACTTCTGGCACTTCCTTGGCTCAAAAACTTTCTGAACACCTTGCTGCTGAAGAAAGAGGTTACTCAAGCTATTTTCATACTTTTCCTGGAAGTATGGACTATTTGCTATTGCAGAAAATGGGATATCAGCTGAACAAACCCATATGTGGCTCACTTTGTGAGCCATTATTGCTTACTTGACTTTCATTTCTTTTCACATTAAAAACATGAAAGAATCAACAGGCTAAGAGGTAATGATGTAGAAGTTGGAGAAAAGAATATATTGGCTTTGTTTTGATAATCAGGAAAATATTGAGAAGGTTGGAGGTTCCCGTTATCTTTTTAATTCTTTAGAAACATCAATTTATTGCAAATAACTGTTACAGTTCTGGGAAGTATTGTATTTACCAGTTCTCTGAACTTTAATCATTGAATGTTCAGCCAAGTAAGTCAGATGGATATGTGTGGGTAAAAGGGATATGTGGTAATTTGAAGGAACACGAGTTTGCCAGCAAAGGCTTCCTCAATTTTGTGTGAGGGTACTCTTTAGTTTCCAATTTGTATCTCAGTCTGCTAGATAATCTCCAGTCTTGCTGAAGTCAAAGTTGTTAACTTTAAAGTATAGTGCAGCCAATATTTGATTACTAATTGGCTGGCATTTATCTCTCCACTTTTCTCAATTTTGTATTATTTCTGGTTTCCAGTAATAGTAAAATGTGTGGACATCACAGATACAAATATCAGGAATTGCAGCATGAAGATATTTATTGTGTAAAAACTAAATTTGATAATTGCAGCTATTTGAAGTAAAATTATAAATGGTTCATATAAAATAATTTTGGTTTTAAGGATAATAAGCTGTATAATTTAGTAGCATTGGGAACTACTTTAAAAGTTGCTGTGGCTAATGCTTTTCTCACACTAATTTCATGCTGTTGAAACTCCACCAGCATTAATGGAGTTAATCCTAATTTTCATTTACATAAATGCAAAGAAAGCTCAGCCTCAGTGATTTTTTTACATACTGTTTCAAGGGTGCTTGAAATTGCTAAACCCACTTAATTCCACATAAAAATAAAGCTTAATGCAGAGAGATCTAATTGTTCTTATGTCACACATAAAACTCTATGGCAAAAAAACAGAACAATGAAATTCTGTTCTTTGACATTTTGGATTTGCAATGCTGGGTGAATATTCAGAGGCTTTTTGAGCTATATTTTTATCAATGAAAAGTCTGTGAAACTGCTTAACTAAAAATTAGCTTGCATTAATGTTAGCTTGTCCACTAGTTTCCACAGATGATGGAAATGCTTAACTGCCTGTATCAAAGGGAAGAAAAAGCATTTGATTTTTAAGACATAAATCAAATATGTCATTTCTTATTCTTTGATCAGCTTTGCTTATACAGGCACGTAATCTGACCCCCTTTGCCATCTAATTTTCAACCTCTTTCCCCTCCCTCCCCTTAGTATTGAGCTTTTATCAAGGCCAGATCTTCCCCTCCCCTTCCCCACTACTCCCCCCTCCAGGGAGTAGTCATGCCTCCTGCATTTTTCTCTCTGGTGTTTAGAAACCCCTCTGAAATGTTAAACCCTTAGGAAACATCCACTTCTTGTAACAGCAAGTGCTTTTTTTTTTTTTTCTTCTTTTTTTTCTTTTTTTTTCTTTTTTTTTTCTTTTTTTTTTTTTTGTTTTTTTTTTTTGTTTTTTTTTTTTTTGTTACTAGGCTGCCACTCTATGGCCGTGCACATAAACTACAGCTTTAGTTCCACTGGAGTAAGTTGTACTGCAGGAGTTTCTGGGAATGAGTGAGAGAACATCTGGGCTTCATGTCCTACAACGCGAGTACGAATACCTTAAAAGAGGACAAAGGAAAAATCTACCATATCATGTGTAGTCATCTACCAGACTGATATCTTAAATACGTTATAGAGAGTTTTTTGATCATTAATAATGTGCATCCTGTAGTGCCCTAACATAGACCCTGCTTGTCCTGGCTGTCTAAAATAATGCTAATTTGAGTTAAATTTTCAAAGGAAAACAAAAGGATAATGCTTTCAAAATACTCTGGCCAGGAAAACAAGTACACACTTAGACTGACCCATGCCTGGTATCCTTCATAAGTGTGAAGTTTTGATGATTTTGAATCTGTGCGACAAGTAAGTCACAGAAGTGACTCAAGGGTTTTAAGAGTAGACATTTATATGTGGCCATACACGGTAGTTTATAAGCCAGTTAAAGGGGTATTAAACTTTTCTCAACAATGGTTTCACTTACACAAGGTTAGAATATGCTGCCTAGTAAGTTATTATATAAGTCACCGATTTCATGGCTGCATCTGAAAATGGAGAGGATTGAAATTTAGCAGATTTGCCTGTGAGTAGAGTACTGTGAGGAAGTTGTAGATTTGTCTGCCTGTAAGCACTTTTACTTGAATCCTACCAGTGTCAAGACCTTTCATAGCCAAAAGTCATGTTCAAAAGTGTAGGAGTGGCACTTCATATGTGTCTACTATTATTCCTCACCCTTGGGCAATTTTACATGTTTCCATTCAGAAAGTGGAACAAGAGATGTGTCCCTGCCTTAATTTTTAGCACATTCAAGTTAAGAGAAAAACTCCGAGGTTGATGGAGATCTAGTTTCTTGGAGATGATAACTTTTAAAGAACACAGTCCCTGGTTATGACTTGTCAGTGACCGTCAGTTACTACCTAAAATATTGTAAGGGCTTCAAAATTATACTATTTTCTATATAAATAATGCCTACTGTTTGAAAGTGATCTGAAAACCTGAGTCCAAAGCAAATTCATTCATTCAAGTGCATAAAAGAAGTCGTATTGGCCAGAGAAGCCCAGTAGATGAAAAAGAAGCTCAGCAGTTTTAATAGGCATTTTGCTTTGAATATTCTACTGTATGCAGTCCTAGATTTGCTGGAGGGCAGAGAGGAAGAAGGATTATTAAAAATTAAACAGCTTGCTCTTACTAAAATAAAAATCCATTGTACAGTTTTCCTTGATTCAGTTTCATTATACTGAAACAGGTGCTGACCTTTGGCCATTATAGTAGCATTGTTCCAGACACTCTCTTCAGCATTTTAATATATTTTGTTAATGTAGGTTAATATTATAAGAAGGGACAAATCTTCTTAGAATGGTATTTTCCAGGATCTTCAGTAATAGGGCAACTTTGCTTTCTAAACAGAGACAGCTGTTAAAAGTGCTAATTAGTTCTACCAAGAAGGTAATCATGCCTATGTCCTAATAATCCAAACTGTTATATATATTAAGAGGTTCTCAATGCCACAGTTATATCCCCCCCATTTAGGAATATTACAAGAAAATGTTACTATGAACAGGAGCTTAAGAGAGAAGGGGAGATCATAAAAAAATATAAATTAGGTTATCAGAAAGAAGTTGGACAAGAAACATCTTGGGTATAGGAAACAAACCAGTATAAAAGGAGATATAAGATTACCTCATTTTCTGAAGTATTTCTACAGCAGTCACTGCAAGCAAGAGCAACAGAAGTGGTGTGACTTAAAACCATACGCTGAAGTTCCAAGTGACAATATTGAAAGATAATTGCATTTTCAAAGAACAGGGATGCTGACCAAATAGCCAGAGGCTGGAATGCAGAAGAGAGTGAGTTTGCCTGAAGCATGATGCAGGCAGCGCAAGATCTCTCTCTGTAGTTTATTTGTTGCAGCAGAAGCACCAAGGTCCCCAGCTGCCATCAGTGCCATGTAAAAATCTACAAAGTGCTGCAGTGCTGCAGTCTTTGACACCTAACACATGCAGCTGAAAGGCTCAAATCTACCAGCCAGGCTAGAGTGAGAATTAGAGCAGTAGACAGTGAAAAAATATCAACACTCTTTCTGTTGGGTGGCAGTGTGTCAGGCAGATGCTCATCAAAATACTTATGCAGAGACACAGAGCTAGCAAAAGCCAGGTTAGCAATAATTTGCAATAATTAAATTAACTGTTGGTTCATGAAGGTGAATTGAACTGCAGTTAACACTGGTTTTGAGCTTCTGTAATAAACTGAACTATTTCCTGCACATGGAGCTTCTAAAATGTCCATTTTGTACAAAGTGTTGTATTTTTTCCCCTGAAACTTTTGGAAAACTTTGTCACCATCTACCATAATTTTTCTCCAGCATTATTCCTAAATGGTTAGAAATGCCAGTGCACCATATTCCAGATATGGCTGCAATAGGGCTGTAACGGGACTCTATAGTATAGAGATTATTTATTCTGCTGAATTCCAAATATGAGCCATGGCTATTCTCAGAATGCCACTGTTTCTTTGGTTTTGCAATGGCATCACATAAAAAAATTGTATTTAATTGCACACTTTTCACCTGTCTGGTTTGGTTCTGCTTCTGAGACCATAGGTGGCCCAAACTGATATATGTTTTTTTTTTTTTTAAACAAAATAATATGCCCTCAATATTTTGGGAATGTAAAAATGTCTTAGAAAGAGATCTTTTCTTCTCTGTGCATCTAAATTAATCAAAAAGTGAAAAGGCCTATAAAATCAAATTAATCTTACTGTCAAGACATGAAAATATCAATAATAGCTTTTACCTTACTTTTTTTTCTCTTGTTCTGTTTAATAGAAATCAGTCCGTTAAACAGATTCAGTGTATTTACCTTATCATAGTGTCCAGGTGATTTAGTTATATCCAGAATCCTGTTGTGGCAACACAGAAAGTGCCCAAAAGTAGATTCCCCAGTCTTCCTGATCTTTGCCACTAAAGATGTTGGGTAGCATCATTGAACTAGCAAGGAGTAGAGCCTTAGAGAGGCTGAGTTAATTACCCACTTCTCCCATTCCTAGTGAAATGCTGTTTCACTTTTCTGTATTTCAGTTTCCTCACCCATTATATTTCCTTCCTCTTGTCTTTTTTGCCACTTGTTTGCTTGCTTTTTGGTGTTACTGCTTAGGGTTTTGTTGGTCTTTTTTACATATTTGTTTGGATAATAAGCTATTCAGTGTAGGAACAGTGCCTCTAAACTGTCCAATATTAATTGGAAACTCTTTGTGTCAGCATAATCACACTAGTAAATTCTTCAGCTCAGCTACTCTAGCTCACTTTATTTCACTAGACATAGCTCCTCACAGCACTTCCTCCTCACTAATACTCTGTTTTAGTGGGGATGAGCAGATTAAAATGAGGGTGCTGGACACCTGCTACCACCCTTGCAAAACAGTGGAAGTAATGGTCCAATCCAAACAAGGACACAACCCTAAGAGATAATGAAGGTAGTATCCCCTTGAACTGCCCGGTGCTCTGCTCTCTCTCACCTCAGATCAAGTTTTGCATTGAAATAATCTTCTGTCCTGATTCTCCTGCTTTAATTATGTATACTGTTTGTACTATTTCTTTTCATGTCATGTCTATAAGGCTACCATTTCTTTTCCTGTTGGCTTGACTGCAAAACTCTTATCCTGAATATGCATGGAATCTAGCACAACCTTCAGGCAGTGGTGAATCTCCAATACTATTATTTATAAAAGATATTTTGGGGACATTGTACACACAGTGGTAAACTTAGTGAAGTGTAAAGAGAAAAATGGCTCAATACAATGCAACACTTCAGGAACACATTTTGATATAGCTCTCAATCACACACAAACATGAAGTTATACTGACTGTCATAAAAGAATTGGATGTGATAAATTCTGTGAGTAGTATATTAAATATAAGGCTCAAAAAGCTAGCCACTCTCACAGTGCCAGCTTCAAGAAGCTGGCTTGATTTTTCTTCAGTCCTATATTTAAAAATTGCCACAAAATTATGTGGGTGTTCTTTTTTTCCCTTCAAAATACAGCCTTTTGAAACATCATCCTTTATTATTCTCATTTCCCATCCCAATGGATAAATATTCATATCTCAGAATTTCCCACAGCTGGCATGAATTGGCAGCCCTGTTGTTTGCTAGAAGAGAGACAAAGAACTAAAATAGAATGGCCCTATTGCCCCACAACTGTGATCACATTAAATCAATATGCAGGTTTGGAAAATATGTCATTTTCCATTGAGTTACTTCAACATTGTACATGTTTTGTGGATAATGTGAGGATTTACATGCCTGACCCAAAACCAGCTGAAGTTTGTAGAAAGACTGATTGTAACTCTTTGGAGTATGTGTCCTCTTCTGCTGACAGAGATTAAAACAGATGTAAAGAAATACCTGTGCCAGGCTTCTGTGCCTGTTTACAATACAGAACAAGCATTCCTATTTGTACTGTTTTTTTAAGTGAGGAAACCCAATTCTCATGTAGAAAAGAACCTGACAAATTAAGTAAAAAATGCAGCAGGTCTACGGGAGAAATTTTACACTGCATACGTAGATGAAGGGGAACTGAATTCACAGCCTTAGGGGAGGATAAGTAAGACTGCCTTTAAACCATCTTTGTATTCCTCAGATTCTGGATTGCTCAGCAGTCTGAACTGACTTCGACTGGTGCTGAGATTCTGCTCTGACAGCTCTTATTTGCCATGTTCTGCAAGAGGCCTTTGGATAAACAGCCTTTATATTCCTTATACCACCACCAAAAAGGACTTCTTGCAGAACACTCCAGCTATCTTAATAAGTGTAAGGTGAGCAGAGCACAGTTGAAGACATTTAAAGTGCAGAAGAACTACTTCAATCCTATTGCAATGCCCTAAGGTATTTCAGTGAGGCTCACTCACCTGGAAGCACTGTGCAGATACATCTCTGTTGTCACTGTGCCTGTTCATCACTGAACTTGCTCCCAAGAGTAATACGAGAAATGGAGAAAACATGACACCAGAGGCTGTGGTGAAACCTACACAGAGCTTCTTGTGATCAGAGTCTGGGTTATTGTAGACCATGTGGGTTCATCATAAATGTGCAAGAATATTTATTATACAAAGAACAAATACACAAACACAACTTTTTATTTTAGCCAACAAAAAAAGTAATGTATCCAGGAGAAAAGTAAGGAATTATTCAAATATATAGTTGATGGCACAAACAGAGAACTATGATATCAAATGTGAGGCCAGAATTTCTGTGAAGTAACATCTCAGTGTGTCTTTTCATTATTTTAATTTCCTGGATTAACATGTGAATCATCAGGAAATGCTTGGGACATTTAGAAGCCAGAAATAAAATAAAATGTATAGCAGTTTGTTCTGATCCTCACTTTCCTACTGCCACCCCTTGCTTTCTGTCTCTCTCACTTCCAACTCATTGTTCATTAAAATTGCTTTTCCTCATTGTGATCATGTCACAGTCCTTCACCAATTATACAACAGTTCCTCTAGATGGTTTCTGATTCTATCATTTTTCCTGAATACTCATTTCTGATTCTACCATTTCTCCTGATTTCTCACTAGCCTTTAATGAAAGTGATATTTCTGCTAACCTCGGGATTTCCTGCTTGAAATAAACTCTCAAGGAGCATGTGTGTATTAGCCCAGCTGAGTGAAGACAGAGGAACTTAGACAACTGGGAGGCCTTTTAATCAATATTTTCAATATAAAAGGATTCGTTTTACAGGACTCTGGAAACAAGACATCGGCAAATCAAAAATTAAATCCAATAGACATAATTTTAAAAGGTTTTTACTTAGTTCAATAGAATCTCTTTGGTTTTCTTTCTTAGGAGTGCTGTGAACTTCTGTTTTTCCTTTTTCTTCTTGGGTCACTGTTTGTATTCTGATATCACTTTGCACAGAAAAAGATTGCCTCTTGCAGAGTTCAGTTACATGTGCTGTTCAAGTGATCTGACAAAGATGAATGGTAATAAAAATTGTTCATCCTTTGAATGTGATTTGGATTACACTGCAGAAATTGTATATCAATATTGGATAGAGCTGTAAGGGGGCTATACACAAGAAATATAGGGTTATATCTGGACATGATTTGTCATTCCCTTCTTGACATGCCTGTTCTTTATAGGCAAGAAGCATGCTGACATTTCAATATTCCTTCAACTCAACAGTTCAGAGTACAATCACAACAAGAAAAGCAACATGTATACCCACAAATAGCCAGAGATTCATTTCATTGGCTTTTCCAAGAATTGAAAGGTAAGCCACAATGCTAATTTTACAGACTTTTGATAAGGAGAGGTCAAAAGAAAATACATTTGAATAGCATTCATAAGACAATGAAGAGATTGGGAAAATAGCATACAAAATTCCCTTTACATTTTAGTAGTAACTACAGGAGAAAACAGATGCTGTCCTGTCACGCAACATAATGTTTTATTTGATTTAGTTCTGGGCTTTAATTGCATTACTAGGGTCAAAAGTCAATCTTAGCTTATTTCTGTAAATTATGTCTTCATTACTGACAGAAACAGTAATGATTATGTGTACACAAACAGATGCAAAAGACACAAATAAAAGTCATGCTATTGTAATTAGAAGGATGAAAAAAGTGTATTAATTGAATTAGGCTTCAGTTAATTTAATTAACGTGCCAGGGTATTATGATCATGAGCACATTAGAGACATCTTAACAGTGATGATTTTCTATCTCTCATGCCCTCCTCAAATATATATTTTGTCATACATTAGGAAAATGTGAAAATTCATACTTGTTCCCTGAAAGTCTTGTAATGATGCAGAATGAACACAATACTTTTGCTGGTAGAAGACTAAGAATGTTGAAGTATTTCAGAATATCTAAGATGAAGATTACATCTTGCATAAGCAAGATATTTTCATATTTTAAGCTAACAAGTACCTTTGCACTCTTGAAAAAATTCACTTCCCAGGGAGAACAGGAAGTGTAATCAGGCCAGTAAATTTTCAGAAGCCTTGAACAAATTCCAAAAAAAGACTCAGAATAGAAACATTCAGGCATATAACTTTTCCTGTTTTTAACATACCAGTTGTAGTGTTGGCATATGTGAACCTGTATAGCACTAAGCAGTCACTTTTTTTTTCCTAACAAGATATTTTTCATCAAGAAACAAAAATAAAGATCCTACTTCAGAAATCTCTGGTTCAGCCAACATTATGTCAATATTATTCTCTTCAGTTGCTAACAACTTGCAAGCTGGAGAATTAATAACTAGACTCCAGTTGCCACCATTCGCTAATGAGGCTGGAACGTGACCTGTACACCTAACCAGCTGTGAATAAAACAGAAAAAGCACAAAGCTCACTTACAACTGTCAAACTAAGGCATTTTCTTTAGTGCTAATCCAAAGATGGATGAGCCCTAGTGCTGCAGCAGTATATCAACATTCAGACAGCGTAAGCACCAGAATAAAACAAGACACTGTTTACTCCAGAAGTTCTCAATATATTTTTTTCTCCTCGCTTTGAACATTTCCTATGTTTTGCCTTGGGACTGGATGATAAACCCATATTAATCCCCTTGGAAGATTGTATTTACTGTAATTGTGTGAGATGGACCAGGGTCTTATCTGCATATTTTATATTATCCTTTTGCAAATTTTTGCATTCCTTTCTCAGTTTTAAATCATTGCTTTGCCAATAGTAACTGTGTATGCCAGAGCTATCAACAGTAGAAAATTCCATATGTTGCTGCACAGATAAAATACAGACAAGAGAGTAACTCAAACCTACCTTCTTTATATGCACCCCTCCAACCTGAGCAAAAGAGAGGGTGGTCTATGTAGATTTCATAGTTGAATTCTAGATTAAAAATTGTGTTTTAATTATATGTTCAGTTCAGTCAGAACATCTCACTTGTTTTCTCTCATCTTGAAGGAATTCTGAAATTGTTTGTCCAGGTACAAATTTGGTGCATGACCACATCATAGATTTTCAGAATACAAATCTTTGTTAGAATCCTGAAGGTTTTGTGGAATAAAGTTTGTGTCTGAGAAAGCTGCTTCAGGACTGATAGGTTGTTCCTGGCTCCAGCACAGTGCTGAACACATGGCTTTTGTAAAAGCATCCCAGAAACTCCTTCTGACACTCTCTTCCTTATTTTCCAGACCATTGAACTCTTACTGATCAGGAATTGAACACTGTAGAGATCCTTTAAACAACTTCTGGTGTTTAGACAGCATTGGGAGGAGGGGAGTTCGCAGTAGACATAAAATATTTTTTTTCTGTGAAGCAGTTCCTGAATTGATAAAGTTATCCTAAGATAAGCATTTAGGGAATTTTGTCAATAAAGACAATTTAGTAAAGTCAATGGGAACAACCATAAAGAGTGCAGAAAGCACAGGTGAGTGTGTCTGGAATTCTTTTTGCCTTACTAATTCCTGGATACCACTTCCTGACCTTAGAAACAAGAAAAATCCATGTAAATTGGAGTGAGGTCTTTTTTGGAGAGAGGAATAGCCAATACCTCCTTCCATGGTGTAAACCCCAAGAAATTCTACCCAGGCTTTTCTCTGCCTTTCATGCTTTCCACACTCCTTAAGCTTTCTGCTCAGCAGCCCCTTGAAGAATGTGGCATTTCCTTTGAGCTAATGAAATTGCAACAAGCAGCTGTAAGACATGGACTGTGTAAGCTGTTTTTCTGTGAGGAAAGAGTTCATTTTCTTAATGGGTAAAGGAATAAACATTGTGATGAATAAACAGTATGAGTAGTTGTAACTGAGGAAGACAGAAATTTGGGATAGGCTAGAGGAGTTATGATATATGCACATTGGGGAAGAGCAGAAGAGACATAAAGTGCCACAGAAAAGAAGATGTGAGGGAAGTCTAAAAAAGTTTGAAAATTATGCCTTAGGGAAAATCCAAGTTGCTTCAGTTTTCAGTTGAGAACTGTTGAATACAGGTTTCTCCCAGAAACCAACTACTGTGAAGCTCTGATTCAAGGTATGAGTTTACTGTGAGACATTTTCCATCCTTGTCAGGGTTTTGCCATCAGCATCTTGAAAAAATGCTGTTCCATTAATCCAGACCTCACTGGGAGCTCCAGACATTTGGCAGATATTTGGATTTCACTTCACTGACTCACCAAAGGGTTAGAAGAGAGTTCTGGACATCATCTAGTCCAACACCCCTGCCAAGACAGGGTCACCTAGAACAGTGAAATGGGGACATTTCCAGGTGGATTTGGAATGTCTCCAGAGAGGGAGACTACAAGGTCTCCCTGTTCTGGTGTTCTGCCACCCTCAACGTTCTTCCTCACGTGGAGGTGGAACTTCTTGTGGTTTGGTTTATGGCCATTGTTCCTTTTTCTGTCACTGGGTACCACTGGAAAGAGTCTGGCACCATCCACTTCTATGACTAACCAGGAAATTTGGTTACTGTTCTACTATCACATTATAAACTTCAGCTTTGTATTTTTTTAATCATATGAAGCCTTTTCTTTTGAATGATGCAATCCTATGATCACACTTGGTGAACATGGAAAAAATGCTGAACCCAGTGAATGTGTATATGTACATACAAAGTAATTAGGAGATAGAAAAAAACAGGATAAGGCCTCCTTTCTTGCTATAGTGCTAAGAAAATTCAACATTGAAGAATTTAGCAAGAGTTCATTGATACCAGAAACACCAGATTGCTTTGTAGTGGCAATATATGAATAACATGAAACTGCTTCTGAGAGTCAGAAAAAGGAATAGTTCTGGAGCTCAGTTTTTCATCTATCTATATAGTATGGATATGCCTTTGGGAGCTGTCAGCTCAGAAACTACAGTTGTCTTAATAAGTATTTTTAACTGGAGTGAAGGACCCCTAAAAGCCTAGCTAAAGGGATTCTTGCAAGCATGAGTGTGAAATACATAAACCCTTTAGCTGATGTCAAGTCTTAAGCCTCTTTAAAGCTACTATGGAGGACCTGATGATGAGGATGCTTGTCATCACTTATTCCTCTACTGACATTTGGTGATTAGAGTAAGGGTTGTGGTGTAAAATTGAAAAAGACATGAGTGACACTAACTTGTAGGATTATTTTTCTTTTCCCTTTAATTGCTACTGAGATATGCAGGTCCTTCCTTCTTAAAAAAAAAAAAAAAAAAGAAAAATAACACTGCTATATCTTACATCATGTTTGGCTGTCTGGCTTAAAATAAGCAGGTGTCATCCACAATTTGTCAGGGGTCCTAGCCAAGTACTCCATCAAAACTGTCATCTGATTTTTCACTCAACTTTTAATAAAACAAAATTGTTCTAAGAAGTTGTGTGTTTTTGAATGTATCACTATAACATAATGTCTGCAATAGATCAAAGTAATTTATTTTTAAAGTTGGAAACACATAATATTCTATTTGTCATAGTGTATTTTGAAATTATTTAAAACTTCTACATTAGAAAAGTGTTTTTCCATTAGTAAACATACATTAATGCATCTAGACTGTTACAACTTCATTAACATTAAACTTCTCAGCACTGAATTATCATACAAATATTTAATTGCAAAATTATTCTGTTGCTGTATATTAATGTTGCTTTGTGAACACTTCTGTTAAGTGTGAATTCTGTCAGTGTTCAGCACAAGAAAAACATGAGAGAATGCCTAAGTGCTCACAGGTGGTACTGTGGAGGAGAAAAAAACACAACCCTGCCAACTAAACACACACCTCCAAATAAAGAATAACAACCAAAACCAGGAGACTGTAAATTTTAGTATTGAACTGCAAAGGTTCTCTACCTATATGTCATATATATTTCCAGTGAAATGCAGTTTAGATGCATTTAATGACAGAAGAACAGAAGAAAAAAAATCAGAGCTACTTATACCTTTAGCCCATTTCAGTACTGTGAAAAACTCATAAATTTACCTCAATTGACAAATTACTGCAAGAAACTCCTAAATTTACTGCAAACAACAAATTTATGACCCCATTTCACCTTTTGAAAATTCTTTTAGGACTCTGTTTGCTCTCTTCCATAAGTTTTTTCCCTTGTCAGTTCTTTGCACTGAAGTGCAAGCTGCAGCAGGAAAGCTGCTGGACTCTCTCCTGGAGCTAGTATTGTATATCCTTAGGTATTAGACTCACCTGTGTCCCATGTGCTAATACTTCTTACATCATGCCACTGCCAGCTCGCTTAGCACAACATCAAATTTGTCCTCTGATAACTCTGTAGTTATAAAGCAAACATGAGCATATTTCAGCACTCAAACTGTGACTCAATTTGGCTTTGACAGCCTCTCATTCTAAGAAGTATTGACCTCTGAACCAGCTCTTTTCCCTTCCATATTTTCTCACTTTTTTCTACTTCTCAGTCTCTCTAACCATGAAGGCAGTAGAAGATTAATGAAGGAGAATTATACTTCAGAAAGATGTTTGTTAACAGGAGAGGAAAGGAAAGGGTGCTTTTAGCCCACAAAATTTGGAAAGCAGCAAAAGTAACAAAAATTATTTGTAAAAGTAATATTTAAAACTGGAAACTGTAAGAATCTTTCTCTGAATAGTTTTTTCCCTTGACTGACAATTTTTAGTATTTTGAAATTATTTGATTTGCTGCTTTCATGCAGAGAAAGCCTTCTCATTTTTTTAAGAGCGGTCTCAAAATTCCTAGTTTTGCCTCAAGGTGATTTGATTTTCCAGGGTTTCAGTAAGAAAGGTCCTTATTCATGGAAAACAAATACTCTTCTATTGTAATTATTTCCATTCATCACAAAACCACTTACCTTTAGACTGTCATCATGCTGATATGCTAGGAGCCACAAGTAGTTGTAAAAATGCAAGGAGAACCTGCATTTAGCTGGAGACATTTCAGGAAGCCTGCAGGCTCCTGATATGTCATTCTCCAGCTACACTAGAGCTCATTGGATCAGCTAAACACAAATGGAGATCAAATTATCAGATCTTGGCCCTCACCAATGTCAGCTTCCTACACTGGCCATATCGCTAACGTCATTCGTCTATTGAACGAGACCCTTGCTATTTTTACTCCGAACAAAAATAATGTTGTCATGTCCAAAGGGTACATTTTCTCCTTTGAAAATACTCTTTTTCATCCTTTGCATTTTTAAAAAATCTTTTGTCTGCCTTCTTTTGTGGTCTGAGGCTCCTGTATCTCAGCCAAACACTGATACATTCATTGCAGGCTTCAGCTGCTTTGCAGAGCCTAAATAGACATTGAGGCTACACGGGCGACTTCAATTAAGTAGTTCTATAGAACTGACATTTTTTGTTGAAAAACAGTGTATTTTTGCAGGGCCAAACAAAGTGGCAATTGCAAAGATGCAAATCAGAACAAAATACTTATAAAATAATAACCACCAAGGCAGCTAATTGTAAGCATTCATCAGAGAGTACAAAGATCCATTTACTCAGTTATTTCCTTCTTTTACTCTACCATTGTGAAAGTACAAGTATGTACATTACAGCAAATATGCATAGGATAAAGTAAAATTTCAGTGAGAAATTTCCAGATTTTAATAACCAAATTGCAGACTTTTTGAGACAGTAAAGCTCTTTTTTTTGGAGAAGTGTAGCTATGAAAATATACAAAAGCCTTTTATTCCTACGCATATGTATGCAGCAGAGATTCGCACTGAAGTAGAAGAATGCAATTATTTTTCCTTCATCCTACTTGTAAGACACAAATACATAGTACTTCATGAAATGCCTTAGAGCAACATATGCCACATGCCGATGCTTTCCTCTCAACCACCGTAGACTACAGCAAGTGCTTTCCTTATTTTTCAGTTCTTTTTTTTAAAATTCAACTTCTGCAACTTGCATCTCTATTTACTTTCTCTTCCTATTTTGTTTTTTTTATAATTTTTATCGGTTTATTTGCTGAAAAGTAAAAGGGGAGCTTGTTTCCTTGACTTTCTGAAGAGAATTTCCCACATTTAATTCCTTCTGTACTTCAAATCATTTGTCCAATTCATTCTCCCCTCCTCTTTGTTTCCTACTTCCTTTGGGTCCATCAAGCAAGCAGCAGAAGCCTTTGTGTGTGTGTGTGTGTGTGTGTGCGCGCGCACGCGTGTGTGTGTGTTCTGATCTGAGCCAAATGATCGCGAATTACTCTGTCTGGCCTAAGCTATTATTAGACTTGCCAGCAACTGTGGCTCTTTTGATTATTTCAACAGCTGGTTTCGTTGCTTGTCTAAAGATGCAAAAGCACAGTTCTCTCCTCCCCACAGAAACTGCTTACCCAGATAAAGGGCTGTGTCAGGATCTGTTCCAAGACTGCAAACGAAGATCTGCCATTGCTGCTCAATCTACCTCCTGCAGACTTGTTAAAGCCTGCCTCCCTTCCTAGGTAGCTCTATTATTTACACACCTTTATCAGGTATCAAGCCAGTGATGTGTGGCATTTGACAAAAAAACCTAAAGCTGTTTATCACCTGAAAATACCAACATAAACTAGAAGTGAGTCAAAGCTCACAGACAGAGCATGGATGAATGCATCTGGCAAGCACTTACTAGGAAAGAATTACTTGCAAGAAATGGAGGCATTTAAAATCTAAAAACCACTTCCAAGCTTGAATGCCTGTGGTATTCCTGGGGTCTGTACTGGGACTCATGCTGTTTAACATCACTGACGTGCACAGGGGCGCCCAGTGAGTTTAGCAATGACACCAAGCTCTGTGGTGTGGAGGACAAGCTGGAGGGCAGGGATGCCATCCAGAGGGACCTGGACAGACTTGGGAGGTGGGCCTGTGCAAACCTTCTGAAGTTCAACAAGGCTAAGTGGGAGGTCCCACACCTGGGTTAGGACAATCTCAAGCACAAGTACAAGTGAAGGAGCAATACAAGAGAATGGATCAAGACTACTCCTTGGGAGCAGGACATGCGAGTGTTAGTGGATGAGAAGCCTGACATGTCTCAGCAATGTGTGCTTGCAGCCCAGAAACCCAACCATCTTCTGGGATGCATCAAAAGACAAATAGCCAACAAGTTGAGGAAGGTGATTCTCCCCCAGTACCACACTCTGGTGAGACCCCACCTGGAGTGCTGCATCAAGCTCTGGAGTCCTCAGGTCAGGAAGAACATGGACCTGTTAGAGAGCATGCAGAGGAGGGCCACAAAGATAACCTGAAGGCTGAAACACCTCTCCTATGAAGACAGGTGAAAGAGCTGGGGTTGTTCACCCTGACAAAGAGCAGACTTTGGGGAGATGTCACTGTGGCCATACAGTACTTTAGAGAAGCTTAAAGAAAGGAGGGAGAGGGACTCTTCACATGGGCACATAGCAACAGGACAAGGGGGGATAGTTTTAAGCTGAAAGAGGGTGGGTTTCAATACTAGAAAGAAATTATTTAATGAGGGAGTGGTGAGGCACCACAACAGGCTGTCCAGAGAGGCTGTGAATGCTCCATCTCTGGAAGTGTTCAAGGCCAGGCTGGATGGGGCTCTGAATACCTGGTCCAAGGAAGCGAAGTTGTCCTTGTCCATGGTAGCTGGGTTGGAACAGGATGACTTTTAAGCTCCCTTCCAGCCTCAACTATTCTTTTGTTCCATTACTGGTATACTGGCAGTGTGAACATGCCTATAGATAATTACCCTGAAGAATTCTAGCTACTAGTAAGCAACCTCCTTTTAGGAGGATTGAGCGTTATTTAATGTTTTTTGCAAAAATTTCAGAAATATGACTCAAGTATTTCATTGAATGCTGCCTTGCATTTTGTTTAAATGTTGTGAAATTTTCTTGTTTCCAGGACTACTGATTGGGAATTGTTTCCAGTACTGTTTATAGTAATATGTTGGTTATTGCTACTTGAATGTTGTATCCACATATGAATTGTATCTTAGTTTGATCTCTTCCTTTCTCATGAAATCCATCTTCAAACTGGCATTTTTTGAACGGCTCCTCTAGACCTAAATGCAGTCACTGTCTCATGTGCATTTCCAGCTGGCAGAGCTTAATACATGGCCAAGTGGTTGCTTCAGGGACTTTATAATTTTCTGTAATTTTGTTATTGCACTTCCATTTGTAAATTGGACTTCCACAGTGATCACTAAGGAACTCTTGATAATTGTCAATGTTAAACACTCATGATCACTCTATACTGTATTATGTGATATTTTTGGGAATGTTTTCTTAGTAATAGCTGGAGCTACTCTGTTCAGCATGATTTTCTTAGGCCTAAGTTTTGTCCAAATGTATTTTTCAATTTTATGTGCCTGGAAGCCTCTGTGTCAATCATCAACAGCAACAAAAAAAAGGCTTAATCTAGTTTTTGAGGGCTCTTGGAATTTGTGTTATGTTCTATGGTTTATTTCTGTTTTTTTCTTTCTTAGTCTGAAAGAAAAAAGTTATACCAAGTTTCCTTCCTGCCAAACAGCAGTGGAACACATAGTACAAAAAGAAGATATTTGGGAAGTGAAAAGTGGATGGTCCTTGTTGTTCTTTGTGTTTAGTAGAGTTTAGGAGCTGAATACAGGTGCTGCATTTTGGCTTTACAGTAGAGAACCAGAATACAAACAACACACAGTTTGTTTTACATGGGAGAGTCTCTTCTGTCTCTCACACATGCACATACCAACAGCACGTACCTGTGACAGCAGTGCTCCACTGAAGAGTTTTGTATCTGCTCTAGATCACGTACAAGGCATGTTGATCTTGCACTGAAATTTTTAAGGTGATTTTCTTGGACTACCATGCAATCTATCTATGCAGAGGTCATTCAAAGCATGAGGCTTTTGAGAACACATACGTGCATTGAAAGGTTTCATTTCTCTGTTACACAGTCCTGCTGTACATTCAGTTTTATTCCCGGCCTTACATCTTTTTACAGTATAAAGCCTTATGTCCTTCAAAGCATAACTATTATACCACTTGAACACTAAGAGCTGCAGTGGGAAAAAGCCTCTGTTAAGGAACAATGATTGTAAAGTCAAGCACTGAAACACTAAAAAATGCACAGACAATCATTTGTATTCATGCATTATATATTTTTCAGTTTTGTGATGACTTTTTTTTCAACCTGTAGAATATGCTTTATTCACTGTGAGCATAGAAGGTGCTCAGCATGTCAGCACAGATATTGCTCAACATTAGGATTACTCACTGATTAGTTGTACCTTCCTGCTCTAATTTGTGGTCATATACTTTATTGGTTTGCTGTCCCTTATTCACTTGCTCTGAAGCTGACTTTATCTTCCTTATATCCTTTTTTAGTAGTCCCTACAATGGAATAATGTGTAAAAACATTTATGGTTTGGTTTTACCATGTCAAGTGAAGAAGCAATATAATTTCTACTTAGATATGGACAACTGAGGGCCCTGGGGGGTGGGGAATTAGAGGTAAAACCACACAGGTGTCCAACTTAAAACGTGACCATATTTTTCATATCACTACAGCGGTGTTAAGTGTGTACCTCACTGGTTTCAAGTAGGTCCTTCTTAAGTAGTTCAAACCACAGTAATGAACTCGGGCCAAGACACACATCCTCCCAGCCGTGAACCACAGCTGCTGCCGGTCAAAAACCTGCCTGCCCCCAGCCCTCAGCCAATATCTGGGCCACAGTCTGCTGCACCTACAATTCCCACAGCTCCCGGGGCTCCCGACTTTCCGGCCATGCACAGCAACTGCCCTTGTCACCTCCCAGGCTCACAGAATTGTTAGGTTATCTAGTTCAACCCCCCTGCCAAGGCAGGGTCACCTAGAGCAGGTAACACAGGAACGTGTCCAGGTGGGTTTTGAGTGTCTCCAGAGAGGGAGATTCCACGACCTCCCTGGGCAGCCTGTTGTAGTGCTCTGCCACCCTCAACGTAAAGAAGTTCTTCCTCATGTGGAGGTGGAACTTCTTGTGGTTTAGTTTATGGCCATTGCTCCTTGTCCTGTCGCTGGGCACCACTGAAGAAGTCTGGCATCTTCTTGCTCTCGTCACGAGGCGAGGCAGACCTCGCACCCTCTCGCCGCAAGCCGCTTCTCCCCTTCAGCAGGAGGCAGCCCGGGTTCGCGCAGCCCGCTCGCTGCCGGGCGGTGCCGCGGCGGGCCGCGCTCGCTGCCGGGCGGTGCCGCGGCGGGCCCTGCTCGCCGGCCCATCCCCGCGCGGTGCCCGGCGGAGCCGCCCGGCGGAGCGCGGCTGCCCAGCGCCGGCAGCCAGGTACCTCCCCCCGCCGCCGCCTCCTCCGCCCCCTTTTGTGGCGGTGCCAGGCGGCCGCCGGGTTTCCTGCTGACGCCGGAGAGCCGCGGATGGGCAGGAAAGGCCGCCTCTCCTCCCGCCTCGCCCCGCCGGCAGCAGCGCGGAGCGGTCTCCGGGAGAAGCGCGGCGGAGAGGGCGCAGGTGCGGGGCGGGCCCGGCGGCCGCGAGAGCCGGGCGGCCGCGCCGAAGAGAGGGCGCCGGTCATGGCAGCTCCCGCTTCTTGAATGCTGCCAGCTGCCCGTCCGCCGCCGATGGCCGAAGCCTGGAGGCTGGAGGAGGACGAGGACGAGCTGCGGGAGCTTGGCAGGAGGCACCGGAGGGTCGCGCTGAGCTCGGCAGCAGGTGAGCGGCGAGGGCGCGGCGGGCCGTGGCGTCGCTTCCTTTGGGCTGGCCCTGGCCCGCTCCCCGAGTCTGGATTCCTGTCGGGGGCAGGGCGGCATTGGCGGTGCCGCCCCGAGGTGTGCCGGCCCCGCGGCCTCGCCCCAGGGCAGCTCGGTTCAGCTCAGGTGCATCCGAGCCGCAGGCGTGTGCCCGCGGGCGGATCCCAGAGCCTGCTCCTGCTCCGCGCTCATCATAGTCATACAGTGCTTCAAGTTAGAAGGGGACCTAAAGATCACCCGGTTCCAGCTCCCCTGCCGTGGGCTAGGACGCCTTTAACTAGACCAGGTTGCTCAGAGTCCCATCCAACCTGTCCTTGAGCACGTCCAGGGATCACAGCTTCTCTGGGCAACCTGTTCCACTGTTTCACCACCCTGAGGCTAGCATGGGCACGTGCTGACTAGCACAGACATGTCGAGGTGCATAGGTTGCTCCATCAGGAAATTAAACGTAGCAAGGTAGAGGAACATCTAGATAGCAAAGTTGTTCACATTTAGCCATTTCCACCTAGGTATGGACAGCAGGCCCCGTCAAACAGGCGAGAACCAGTGCATGTAAGAAGGAATGGAGCTGGGGAGTGAGCAGATTGTCATTGTAGAGAGACCTGGACAACAACAAGCTTTTCTTTGAAATTATGAACTCGAGTGGACCCTGGCAGCAGCTGAAATTATTTATTTTGGGCACCATTGTTAATTGAGGGTGAATATGCATTCCACTGTCCTGTAGTCACTGAGGTGTGAATGCAGCATTTCTTTTTCTGTCAGTGTAAAATCCCTTCCAGAATGAATCATTTTCATAAGGTCTGTTTCCAGGTAAAATCTCAGCCATGCTACATAGTTGAACTCCAAATATTCTGATTTTTAATAAATTACGGTACAACTGTAACAATATAGCACCCTTTGCAAATCATGTGAGTTTGCATCCATTTGAGCAACAAGAAATTGAGTGTCCCTTTTGTAGTGGATAAAAACACAGCAACATGAGGGATCCTAGAGGAAAACTTTCAACAGGCAGGGCCTGTGGCCGTCAGTGGCTCGAGTTATGTCAATGCCTGTCTGTGCAGGTGCAGGATTAGCTGGACCCTATTGAAACCACTGTCGTTTGGCATGTCTGCAGGGTTTCACCTTGTCTGGGGTAGAGTGCAGGAAATCAGTGTTGGTTCCTGTATGGTTTCCTCCAGACCAAAATGTTTGAGCTACTGGTTACGATATCTGTTTTCTAAAGGTGTTTCTTCTAGAGGTTTTTATTAGCAGAAAACATAGAATTGGTTCTACAGTTCATATATGTATATAACCTTTGCCACCTTCCACCTTCTGTGGAACAAAGCTTGTTCCCAGAATTTGTCTTTGGCCCAGTGCTATTAACTAGTAATGAAAGGTGTTTTTTCAATTTTTACTAGTATTTTTTCCTGACAGCCACCGCTTGAAATGGGGCCAGCACTGTTTGTTTACCTTACTGGTGTAAAGTATGTGCGAATGAATAGCATTCTGCTTGGGCAGTCTCGCCTTCTTTCCATCTGTTTGCACATCTCTATGCTGGAAAACACCACTAAGGCTCCCAGCGGAGTATTCTTAAGGCATCAGTGAAGAATATCGCCCAAAGTAGATGAGTTTGCTGCTCTTCCCTTGCTTGACCTTTATTTACATACTTTTATTTACAAACCTGTTGAAAATTAGTGGGGCTTTTTTGCATGTAATGTGTGGTTGCAGTGGTAATATAAATAGGTCTTAAATAAGCCTGCGAGATATTTTGTTGTAGGGTTTAAAAAAGGTAGTGGTACCTTAGCAGACTGTCAATTTAAGTATTTCAGTCTGTTAAACCAGTTGTGAATGCAAGCAGTTTAAATTTCTGCTATGTTCAGCCTGTGCATGTCTGCGTAAGGGCAGTTGATCACCTTTGTCCTGCTAGTGCGAGCCATGTGTGCAAAGTGGGAGCTGAAAGGTGAAAGTTCACAAGTGCTTCTGACTTACTGAACACTCAGACTTATTTAGCAGTGGTTTATTGGAGAAGCAGAGCTCAGGAGGCTCTGCAATGAGGAAGTAATATTTTCCCTTGAAGCCAGTCGCAGTTGTGCTGCACCATGTACTGCAGGATGAAGCTAGCTAGACTAAACTACCAGCTTGCTGCTGCTCTAGAGGTGTGATCTCCTTTGGGGATGTGCACTTCTGCTCTCTCTTGTGTGTCAGCTCTGCTGCTCGTCCAACCTGTTGGTGAGTGCAGTCACTAGAGTTGTGGTTTGGTGGTAGCCTGGGCTGATGTACTGGGCGGCTGCCTCACTCGGAGCCCCTGTGCCTGCTAGAACCTGCACCAACCTGTTCTGGTGCATTGTCCAAGCAGAGTGATATTTTTCTAGTTCTCTTCAGTGGTTGGGAGTCTTCTGATTCAGCTCATTGTAATGGTTTTGGGTGAATGTTGAAGCTGGCACAAGGGAAAGAGTAGGAACATGCAGCCAGAGGGAGGTAAGAGCCTATGCCAGTCAGAAGTTAGTTTGGCTTAGATTGCTGTGAAACTGCATCCTGAGAACTGTTAGAGACCTACTCATGGTTTGGTTTTTTAAATTTGATTCACTGGAGGATTGATTTGTTTGTTTTTTGCTGTATTGGGTTGGGGGCTTTTTTGCTGGTTTAATGAGCTGAAGATGCTTGCTTAAGCAGTACACTGCCAGAGCAGATCTTGGAGCAGGGAAACTTGGAGGAATGAGATAGGCAAAACCATTTGTGTCCATGGGGTAGTTGTAGATAACTCAGGTGACATGTCTGACTGCCTGTGTCTGCCACACTGCATGTCAGGATCCCATGTCATGGCATTATTTTCTCTGAATTCAAGAAAATTTTTATTTGGCATGTTCAGGAAAACCTGTGAGAAGATATATTAAATACAGCAATTTGAAACTCTTCCAAAAAATTATTTTCCCTTTGAAAAAATGCTGATTGAATTTATATATATATATATATGTATATGTTTTTTAGGTTATAGGGAAGAGAACTACAACATATTCTTTAAAAATTGAGAACAATGAAAGTAGTTGCATAGGTTCGTTAAAACTCAATCATCGGGTCACCTGCTCTGGGAAAGGAAACCACTTTTGTTGGAAACTTTTAGGGTTTTTAACTGCAGTATAAATAATGTGATCGATTTCTACCTCCCTTGTTGCTTATTTCTGTCATGTGCATTATTGTTCTGGAAAGTTCCAGAGACCACAGGATATTTACTAGATATTTTCTGTTTAGAATGTAGTATATTTTAGTTATGAACTATGTTGGTTGATTATCTGTCCTTACTGTCACATTAGAACTGAGTACCAAAATATTCTAATATTATCTAAAGGACACGAGAAGTTTTTAACATAATCTATATCTGCATTATTTCACTTTGAATTCTGGCCAGTGTTCCCTGAGAAAGAATAGCCCATTATGGATGTGGCAGAAATTTCCTTACTTAAAAATAAAATGAAATTACTAAATATGGAAGCCAATAATGAAATTTATTTAATTTGATAATGAAGACCTATGTGACTTTAATGTGTGGTTAAAAGTACCGGTGGTCAAGGCTTTGGTTTAATTTACTATTACTCTGGTTTACTTATCATCAATGCTTGTCTGTGGTTTGCTCTCATGCAATGGCTGTAAATTTTGCAGTTGAGTTTAGCTGTGCTGATTGAAACATCTCTGGGTTGAGTTTTGTTGGGGTTTTTCCCCCTTCCCCTAGTTCAGATGTTTCCTGGAACTTTTTGAACTGTAGTGAGCAGTTTTAGATCATGAGTGAAATCATCTGGTTTTGGTTGGTTGATTGACTGAGTGCTTTGGGATTTTTTATGCCAAAACAAGATTTAGTTCAGAGCTGGATCAATTCATTACACTCCCACAACTCCCACATCAAACTGGCACTGACTTGTTTTTGAAGCTGAGAAGAATGAGCTGTATCCAGTATAAAAAATTAAGGTTGAATATTTCACTGCTCAACATGCTGAGAGGTTGTGGGGGTACGTTTCTGTAGTGTGTCTGACAGAGTTCAGTGAACACTAATTTGCAGACATCATGGACTTTTTTACAGATAAATGAAGAATTTAATGCAACAATTCTCAGCAGTTGTTCCCATGTAAATGCAAAACTATGTATTTGGCCTTAAGAAGTAAAGAATAAGATGGTCTGAAATTCTTCATTAAATTTTTGGGTCATAGACTGTTTCTGTGGTGATGTCCTTTAGGGTTCACTGGATCATAACAAGGACAGCTCAAGCCTAGTCCTTCCCAAGAGGTGTCAGCGACCCTGGCACTGGGAGAAATCATGATTAGGAAAAGGGTGATTTGAAGACTTAGTTGGTTAACTGACTCTTATATTTGTGGAAGGATCGGCATCTTGTAGAAGAGAAGTCAGCATTGTTCAGCTGGAAACTTCTTTGTCTGCATGCCTGTGTCCTTCAGTGCTGATCTGGAAATTGTTCTGCTTGTCCATACCAAGTGTAACCATTTATCAGAGAAGAGAAGAGTCTCCATCAGACTGATCATTTGTTTTAAATAAATTCATAAATCTACCTATGATCTGCTAGTCTGCCCGTGTGTACACTTAAAAAGAAGACTAAGAGGAGCATGCAGGATAGGGGAGTGGGTGCCACTATTTTAATTATTTCTTTGCTTAGTCAGTTAGCTCACAAATTCAAGAACGGGTGGAGTTAATGGCCAGCTGAACATCACTTCCCTCTTTTCCCTGGGTTTCAGTCTGTTTTGTTTTGATAGTCCTGATGCAGATTTAGGAGCTTCAGTTTTAATAACTGCTTAAGGCACCACCACAGTAAAACACTTAGGATCCAAAGAGCACAAATAATGTAATTCTCCTGTAATAATCTCTGACTGATGCTGGTATGTTGTATCTTGGAAGTATTAAGAAGATTATATGATTAGGCATTTTTCACAGCCCTTTGAAGTTACTGGGCACATTTCTACTATATTTCATAGTCTTTGACTGTAGGTTGCTTGAGGTAAGTATAAATACTAACTAAAGCTTTTCTGGAAGTTAAATAATGTAGCCTATACATGGAAGTTCTCCAACATATCTTGAGATTCAAGTTAGTGGTAAAAAAAAATACCTGCTTGCAGTTACTTGGCCAGGAGTATAGACTGAACCCCAAAGAATGTTGTGCCCCCTGAAGAAACAATGCTTCTAAAAATGAAGGCTGGTCTTACAAAACTAATTAACTTCTGCTAGTCAATGGGGTGATTTCCTAGCCAAGGATACTGTAGAAGGACAAATAATAATAAGTATTATTATTAAGTGATTACATGGACCTACTTCATTTAGGTTAGAGCCAAAGCAAGGCACAGAACTATATAATTGCTTAAGGAGAGATGAGTTTGTAGCCAGAGAATGACCCATAGAACTGTGATTGCGCAAAGACCTTGCTGTTACCTGTTATAAGCAATCATTTCCTGTCAGGACAACAAATGATAAGTCTGGGATGTTGCATAAAGAATGGGGATAGACAGCAAAGCATAAAATGAGTCATAACCTCATGGCAAGAAGCTTTTACCAAAGTGGTTTTGTTTACAGATGGAAAAAAATGTAATATTTGTAAATAAATTTGTTAATATTTGCTTTTGAGAGCATAGCCTTTGTTGTCCCAAAATGGGTTCCTTCATCCAGTGTGCAAGAGGCCAATCCACAGAGAGTTGAGGTATTTGATTTATGTAGTTCAGCTCAGAAAGTTCAGCTCAGAAATTTGCCAGTCCTAGCTGGCAAATTCACAAAGCCAGTGCACCAATTATCAAAACTTTTCATTATTTTTACATTTTGACAAGCAAAGACATTAATGTTCATCAGCTGTAATTTGTGCAGTTCTCTTATTAATTAGTATTTTATTTTTGCTAGTTAAATTACTTTCTTTCTTCTTCTGCTAATCAGTCCACATGCTCACTCTTTTGAGTATGTGGGTTTCTTGAGTTGGCTGTGAGTCAGTGATTGTGGTCTTCCCCTGCCAGAGTTGCCTTTTACCTAGTTAGAAAATCAGTTTGATGAATTGGCTTTGTTTCTTCCTCCTAATCTGGTTCCTGCTGGCCTTATCTTGGACATTCTACCCAGTGTCCTTGCAGTCTATCAGTTCAGCATTCTATTGTGATTCTGTTTTTCAAATTTTGTACTCTGAAGTGCTCTCTTTTTTTTTTCTATCTCTATAGCTGAAGTCACTGAGGCATGTTAAGCTGCAATTACTGAGACGTTAAATATAATTTATCTATTTGGAAGCCGTGCATCACCTTGATTTAAAATCTGGAAACAGTAGGGTAGTAGTGTTTACGCTCTTCATTAAAAGTTTATGTAGTTCTGTGTGTTTTATTTCAATAAGAATCTCACACAATATATGCCATATGAAATTTTATTTTGTTAGCACTAAAGTAATTTGCCATGAGCTTCTTTTCTTGATGCTTATTATCGATAGTGAAATACAATGCTTTCGGATTCTTCTGTTTCTTTGCTGACTTTGTGTTTGTGGCCATGGAAGTGTTGTCTGGAAGGGAGCTCTGGGGTTACCTAGTCCAGCCTCCTTCAAGTAGGCCTGTTGCCAAGGCTAGATCTATCCAGCCAAGGCTTTGTCTAGCAGTGTCTTGAAAAGTCCCCTGAAAGGGAGGGATTTACAGCCTCTGCAGGCAACCTGTTTCAGTGTTTTACTCATTCCTAATGGAAGAATTTCTGCTCACCTATGACCTGAACCTCCCAAGCTACATTTGTGACATTGCACCATTCAATATTGTCCACTAACACCAGGAAGAGTTTGCTTTTGTGATCTTTGTTGCTACACTACAAGTAGCTGTGTGCTGTGGCTAAGTAGCTTCTTTGCCTTTTCTAGGGTAGAGGAGTGTGGCCCCTTCAGCCTTGTTATTGCATGGTGCTGTCTTGCTTATTCAATTCCTCTGACTGTACAGAAAAAATCTAGTGGAAGTGTTGTTTTCATTGTTGGCCAAGATTTTTTACTCTGCTCTTGAAAAACAGTATGCACAAAAGGCACTGAAGCATTCCAACAGCAGATTTGGGAACACAGTATATCATCTGTTGATCTGTGGTTTATGCTTGGCAAGCATCCTTCTCTTTAGTGAAGGATGAAAATAAGTTTTGTGGGAAAACATAGATTTAGTGGTTGATGGCATGTACCAAGAAAAATTCCTGGTTTTCCCCTCAACGTTGTATAAATTTTGACAGACACAGGATCTTATGTATGTCAATATTTTTAAATTGACCACTTGATGTAGTGCTGTTACACTCATTGCTTCAGGTGTTATAAATCTGTAGAGATTTGTATGGATTTTATGTGTTATTCTAAAAACATCAATTTGACATTCTGACTTGAGAATTTAGAATCTTCTGACAAAAGTTAATGGAACGCTAAATAAGATGCTTCAAAGATGAACCTGTTTGGTTTAGAAATTCTTTCATGTGCTACAAAACAAATATATTCTTGCTTTCCTGCTTTCTATGGCTGTATTTGGGTCCAGCATAAAAGGCTGGATGACAGCAAGGCTGAAAAGGTTCACACTGGAGTAGAAGCTGAATGCAACAGATTTTACTGTTCATTTTTTTCTTTTCCCTAAGCTTTTAAAGAGGTTATAGCATTTATTTTGTGTGTGTGTTGTGACCTCAGTCAGCTTGTTCATGCTTTTGAAGAAAATATGATTGGATCAGAACATGCTCAAGGTTTCAAATGATTGACATCGTTACTCCTGTGGTTAATGGTGGGCACACTGTCAGCCTTTCAGAGCTGTGCTAGTAGCTGGTGTGTCACAGCACACAAACTGAAAAAACAAATGTCTTCAGGAAAGTATGCAAGAAACATCTCCCAGGATTCAGTTTTTACTTCCAAGAGAAATTCCTTTCCCTCTGCAGTCGATTTCTTAACAACTTCTGGGAGGCCGCATATGAAAAGCCCTGCTAAATTGCTGCCAATGGATTTATCTTTCACTAATTCAATTCCTTTTTGGAATACAATTAGACTTTTAGTCTTCAAATCTTGCATGGTAGTAAGGAACATAGTCATTCGTTACATGAAATCAGTTACTGCATAATGGTTGGTATTTCTGCTGGATAATCACTGGGTCTTGAATTATGATGATGAATTTCTTATGTGTATTTCGTTTTTTAATGTGGTCTTGATCATGGTGATTTACTTCCTTAAAAGCTTAGGTAAATTTTCAAGCACTGTGTTTACTACAAAAGGGTTTCTGGTCCATTCTCCTTCTAGACAGAATATTGTATGTATTAAAGAAGCTGTTTGATGTTTTGCTTCAATTATAGCATTTAGATTCTGTTTATAAGAGATAAGCTAAAATTAATATTTGTTTTCTCAAGGTGATAATTTTGTATTCATCATTAATTCCTTCTTGCATTAAAAACTGAGTTCTCAATATCACAGATCTATACATGAAAATTGATTCAGGTTGTGCACATCTCTGCTAAATAACTTTAAAGAATTTTTGAGTGTACAGTGTGTTGTGATCTTATTTGCTATAAAATACCGTCCTTTCATCCTGTTGGAGAGATGGGAGATAAATGTCTGGAAACAAGCTCGGCATTTCAATAGCTTTTTCATATTAAATTACTTCATTGATGTGCTGTATCCATTTTATAGCTGCACTTTAAGTTTAGGGTACAAAACTAATAGAAATGTTGGACTTGGGATCAAAATAGAAGCTTTATAAGAAGTCTCTCTCCTTCTGCCTGGTACTTGAAGAACAGCATTTTCAGGTGCCACAGTTCAACTGACACCAAATGTTGTACACTTTGTCATTTGTCTTAAGCTTGCTATTCTTTGCAACATCCAGTGAACTCCAAACTGGCAGGATGAAATTCACCTGAGAATGGAGTTCCTGAGGCTGGGCACCTGCCACGTCCTACCTGGACAGTTTTCCACGTCCATTGTTTAAGCAGATCAAGTCCATGCTTGGACAAGCATCACTGCCAGCACGGAACAAATATAACTTAATGATGAAATGGGATAATGCTGCAGACCTAGTGTATTCAGAGCTTATCAGCTTAACTTTATGAAAAAAAAAGTTTTTTCTGTTCTAGTGTGCAAAGCTTGCAGCAGATCACCAACATCATCTCTGGGAAATACATGGTAGCAGCTGCCATGACATGAGGCACATTTCTTTTCTGTAATTGCTGTCCACTAGCTTGATGTTTGTGGATCCATTATCAAGAACTATTTGAAGTGTGTCATTATGGTATTTTGGCACTATAGCAATGTAGAGGTACTTATTAGTATATTTACAGAGGTTGAATGCCTCTGACAGGATCTGTAGGCCTTTTTGGTGAGTGCACAGAACTGGGGAGACGTCTAGTAATACATGAGAGGGTAGTTATTTCCTCCAAGGTACCAAACAGTTGGAACTGTTTCTGCCAGCATTACCAGAGTGTCCAGAAAAGCTGTGCTTATCTGTGGTATGCACAGGATTCTTTGCTTTGTGGGTTTCTGAATGCTTAATAACTTTGCCATCCTTTTTCTTAGTCAAAGCAGATTTTTGAAGTCCCTCACTGACTGTAGGTGAAACTGCTTTGTGCTACCATGAGTAGCACCTGAATGGATGAAATTTGCATTTAGAAGACTGAGAACAAGATGCAATAGCCTCATGTCGAGGGTAGAAACAGGTAAAGAATGACTTTCATAAGAGATGCACAAGGTGACATCATGGTGTAGGGAATCCAGCTGTACATAGTGACTACTGGTCAGGATGTTCTTCCAGGACCAAAGGGCACATGTATGCAGATTTACATGCAGCATTAGGCCAGTAATGAAGGACTCTGAGGTACCTTAAAGGGGATATGGTAGATGTTTAACACCTTGGAGAACATGTGGATAAATTCAGTGCACAGCTCAGTAAAATGTCTTCAGAATGCCAGGTGATTCACATCTTTAAAAACGGGATGCCAATCACTACATTATTAAATAATATGCATTAGAACATTACTTGCTTTAATAACAGTGAAGTGCTGGACTTCCTGTTCTGTGGAATAGTGGCAGAGAGTTGCACAACTTTTAAGCATGTGCTCAAAGCTGATGGATGAGGGTTATCTCAGGGTACAACAATTTATTCATATATGCCACCATCATTAAATAAATCCATTTTTTGCGCCTTCACATTAATCCTTTTTATGATGTATGTAGGTCTTGTAGTCTTTGTTTGATGATAGATTGCAAGAGTCCTTTTTGGGAATAATCCATTTTTTGGTGCTTCAGAAAAATCCTGTGCACATGAGAAGCAATTGTCACATTCAGTTTCCTAGAATTTTTTTATTTCTGTGCTGGGCAGAATTACCAATGTCACTGGAGGGAAAGTATTTTGTTAATAGGCTAATTTCAAATGCACTTCCCTAGAAAATTAGTACTTGTAAAAAAACCAGTGATATTTAAGACTGTTCTCGTTAGGTGAACTGGGTAAACAGCTTGGGGATCCTTTAATCATAAATAGTGACAAAGGACCACAAAATATTCCAAGAACAAGCTACTGAGTATTTCAGCGGTATCTTAAGAGAAATAAATACTTTCATTTGCCTGGTACATTTCTTCTATTTTTAGAGATACTACTTTTTTTTTGTGGTTGAGTGAATTGCAGTCCTTTCTTTTCATGCATTATTTTCTTCCTCTCTGTGTCATTTCATCTCCCTAGTCTCCAGATTCCTCCCAGAGTGCAGACCTATGCACTTACATGCACTCACTATCATGTCTGATATGTAAATTGAAAGCAATGTCACCTTTATTCTGTCAGTGGCTTCACAGGGTGAAATAGTCAAGAAAAAAATTTTCTTGTTTTAAAGCCAAATTAGTTTCCTGATATACAGAAGGGGGAATATCTTCTGAATTGCTATTCAGCACTTTATTGTGAATCCATGTCTTGCCCACATTGAATATGATTTAGCTTCCAAGTGCTTAATCCATAAGATTACACTGGGGACTTTTGTTGTTGAGGTTTGCCACCTCAGCAGTATATTGTGACATATGAATGAACCTACACAGAGGTGTTCAAAGCTGGAGGCACTTTTGGTGCTGGATGTTCTGATTCTCAAGCAGGGCAAACCCCTGAGGAGGAAAATAATGGAATACATTTAGATCTTGCATATTGTGTATGAATGCTTATAAGATACTCTACTAATACAGTGTCAGGTTTATTCACACGTCTAACTACTGCATTTTTTGCATGTGTATCAGCAGCACCCTTTGACGGGCAGACATAGGTAGGACTGAGAGCTCTGTGGTCTAGCTGAGGAAAATGCAGAATCTCTGCAGGCATGCTAAATCTCTGATTTGGGAAGAAAAAGGTAGTACAGTGCTCTTGAAAGATAATTTCCTTTTAATGGCAATGCTAGCAACATCAGAGAATTATTTTTCAGAAATATAGATTTAACATTTCAGAAATGCCTAGAGAGATACATATTTTGTGGTTATAAATCTTCTGTTCATGAAAATATTGAGTTAATTGATAATTTGTTTATGAAAGTATAAAAAAAATTAAGTAGTAGGGCTCATCTAGAGTAGCTCCCACTGTGGTTCTGGTGGTGTACTGATACCTGTGTCTAGTTATACCTGAAGTTCATAATCTTAAGAATTACATTGCACTGATCAGCTGGAGTGTCTTTTATGAAGATAGGGGGATTTGTATTTTTAGGAGTTGCTAATTTTTTGAAAAAAGAGCTTTAGAAGCAGCTGTGTCCTAAATTTCCTTCTTAAACAACTGCAGTAGAAGGCAAAAGTGTGGTAACATATGTATGTAGTGGGTGTATTTGATTGCTTATATACTTCATTTATCATGTATGCCTTAAGAACAAGCCCAGTTCCCAGTGCTGAGTTTAGTCTAGGTTCTTACAGCACGAGCCTTTTAGAGAAATGCTGAGAGCTTACACAGTCTGTTTCCTTTCTCTTGTTTTCTGCATCAGCCCCCTCTTTTGCTGGCATATATGCTTAAACTGATGCACACACACTTTTGCTGTTGCAGTGCAGGAGAAATGTAGGAGCAAGAATGAGGGGGTGGAACTTCAGTCGCAAAAACAAGTCATCAGCAAATGTAGCATTGGCAAATGTGACCTCTGCTGTCCAGAAAAATCCTTTTTCACTTAAATGTTGTGCACATAAAGTGCACTAAAGGCTTTCAAGATTATTATAGTTTATTTTTAACCTTTTTAGCAAGGTAAAGATACTGTAACTTAGTCTTGGGATAATTACACGCTTTATGGTGGTCAGTAGGTTTCAAAATTAAATACTTGTCTGCAGAGGTTCATTGTGTTCTCATCTATATGTTGGGGTCCATTCCCGGGCATCTATCAGTTGTGTTTAAGAGTGGGGGGAAAAAAGCATTACTCCAAGTATAAAAAACTGCAGGAATGCTTTGTGCTTACAGACTCAGTTACTGTTTAGCACTAAAACTGACAGACTACTAAAATTTCATTGTGGGGGATGTTATAATATTGTTTTCTTCCTGGCAGTGTACTGCTCTGGAAGTCAACAGCATACTGTAGAATTTAAAGTAAGTATAAAAACTGTCTGCCTTTACAATTAAAAACTCTGAGCATGTCCTGATTTTGTAGCCTTTTGTAGTAAAGGGAAAGCTATACATAAAGTAAATTTAAAATGTTTCTTCCAAGCCTCTGCTTAACCTCTGCTTGAGCCTTCTGCCTTTTAAACAACTGATAAGGGACTCTGCTGTTAAAATATTAAAATACATAAAAAATGTTCAGCTTTGTGCGTTTTGCTGTATGGCTGTTCCTAACAAAATTGGCCAAAATTTATAGTGGATTCTACACAGTGAATCAATTTGCATTGTTCTGATTCCTTACCTGAAGGAAGTGCTGAGAAGAAGGAAGAGTGGCTTTGAGCCACAATATGCCTTAACAAACAGAGGCAAAAAGGTGGCAGTATCAGTGGCAGTTACTGCTTGTCTCAGTGCAGACAAAGGAACTAGCATTGAAAATCATGCACAAATGCAGATCTTTTTCCCAGAAAATGTGCAATTCATTTGAGTGAGGGCTCCATGTACACTGGCAATTAGAAGTGAAAATTTGGGGTTCTTGATGCAGTTGGCTGGCAGGGACTGGTGCACCATTTAGCTCTGGTCACCTGGGTCTAGATGTATATGACTAAAATAGTGGCATCACGTTTCTGCATGGTGCCTTGTAAAGCTGCTGTATTGGTCTTAGTGTCTGGGTTTGTTAAGGCCTGACAGCCTTCAAAGCTCATTGGGGTTGATGCATTCAGATGCATTGTCAGATAAAAGTTGTACAGCCTCTTCCAATAATGTGCTTATCCTGAAAATATCACTTCTCTCTATGTTTTGGTGTAGCCAGCACTGCTTAAAAGCCCATGGTTCACATTGCTGGGTTTATCTGGAGGTCTGCCCTTGTTACAGTAGCATGTCATACGTGCTTTTCTTGTGAAACCACTGCTGGGCCATTGGGGGCTAAAAACTGCTGGGATGGAGACTGCTGGTTGCTCTAACTACGTGCCCTCCTGAAGAGTGTTAGTGTCCTGCCTTTTTTGCTAACTGGTCAAATTCAACAGGCATAGTTAAACTTGAAGATACAGTATTTCCCAGAAATGGGAATGGTATGTGTCCCCCTTTCCTCCCTTCAGCTTTTAAGAGATCAAGCTGTGGAATGGGTTAAAACAGAGAAGTTACCAGCCTCCTGCATTGGAGGTTCCCCAGTAGCTTTGCAGTTTGATGCGGCAGAATGTGTGTTAACTTTCCACTCATTTTTCAACAACATTTTATGTTTATACTCAAATTTTTTTCTAGTGAGAGCAAACTTTTTAGTTGAAGTCACTCTTAGCAACAAGATACTTTGAAGAAGCTTGCAAAATAAACAGAGGAAAATAATGGCTCTACTGAGTGTGAGTTGCCTTTTTCCTTTTCTTTTCTTGTCTTCTGGAAACAAGAGTGATTGCCTTAAAAGATACTGTTTTCTGCACTGATGGTCTTTTTGGCAAAAACTTAAGCTATTTCGGGTTTGTGGAGCAACTAAAATGATGTTGACCCAGTTATTTTTCTCATGATGATTATATTTTCCTTGAGAAGAAAAACTTTTCTGTCGTATTAAAAACAAACAACAAAAGAAGCTAATTTTCCCAAACTTGGAGTGGAAGAGAATCACCTTTTTTTCTGAAAGCAACTGGGAACATGGCAGTTCTGTCTGCCACTCAGCCTTTGCATGCTGAAAAAAGGCATAAGGTGTCCATGCTGCCGCTGAAATACACAGAGCATGATTTGGTAAAGAAACGTTAGATTTGCCAAACGATTGTGGTATGAAGAGCAGATTTTTGTGCCTTAATGTTTTCCTTGATTCTTCTGCTGTGCTTAGAACTGGACAACAGTCTTCTCAACTTCAGCCAGGAGTCTCTGACTTCTTCCATCTCATCTGCTCCACCTGCTAGCTGCTTGGCTTCTTGCACTATATCCTGCTTCTGAGCAAGGTTAATATATTTCTCTTGTATGGCTGTAATTTCGTAAGGGCAACAAAGGTTTTGTAAATAGTAGGTGTGAGTCTGATGTGGAGAGAATCTTGAAGTACAGTCTACAGGAACATGGTCAATTCTTATGGATTGTGAGACTGCAGATCTCTGGCTATGCAAATTATGGATTGGAGGACAAGGCAAAAAGAACTTAGTAAAATAAACTTAGGGTCATACAATCCAGTTCTGTAGCTGGTGAGTACTAGCAGCTTATAAATTCCTAACATATTTTACTACAGCTACATACACAGTAAACAATGTTATTACTTCTAGCAACAGAAGGATAGAGAGGACAGTACTGGTATCTTGTGTCTGGAAGGTAATATCTGTCACTGGAAGTGGCATTTTTCCCTGTGCATTTCCTGTGCCAGAGTGCAGACCCGCTTGTTTGTTTATTGTAAGTGCTAGTCTTTCAGCATTCAATGTTTGCTCTGATCTGACACACACTTTTGGCTTCCAGAGTTTAGAATTTAGGAATATACAGTTTTCTGCTAGAAGGACATAATGTCCTGTCATGTTTTATAGCAATTTATATCTTTGATGTAGAGGAAAATCTGTAGTGCAGGATTTAATTTTCAGATCTTTGTAACTATACAGTCTTCTTGCTTATTTCTGTTAGAAAAGATTACAAGGACATCTCTCTGCTGTTGAGATAGCATGTATAGGGAAAAGAGAATCAGTTGTGGGCATGCACTTTTGAGACCGCTTTCTTCAAGTCAAGGATTTGCCTACAGAATGGAGAGATAAGATCTGCGTGTGTGTGTATTTAAAAAAATTACATTTTTCTAGGCTTTCATGTTCTAGTGTTTGTAGAGGTGTGTCATTATTTGAATTGATGTTTGTACCTAATGCCAAAACAGCATGTAGAATTGCAAAATTTACAGAATCACAGAATCAATTAGGTTGGAAAAGACTTCTGAGATTGAGTCCAGTCTTTGACCACACCACCTTGTCAATCAGATCATGGCACATAGTGCCATGTCCAGTTTTTCCTTAAACACCTCCTGGTACAGTGACTTCACCACCTAATTGACTCTGAGCCCATAACTGAAAGATTGAGCTCTTTGAGTGTCTCGTTACACTTGAAACTAAAACAAATTTAAAAGGTTAAGGTCACGGCAAACTTAACGAGGTGGAGGTTTTAGTTCTGTTTTAAAATGTTGGCTCTTTGCTTGTAGGATTACAATTTGTTCTTTTCAAGAAGATCAGTATGCGTGTGGATGGTGTGCTCTCACTAAGTTTATCAGAAAATAAAATGTGCAAAACCAAATGTAGTATTGAAATGCTGAAACAAGAATGAAAATAAAAGGGGAAAAGGAATGGCATTGATTTCCTGAATGAGCAAGTTGCAGCGGTGTGGGCGGGCTGTGGTGGATCTGCTGACTGGACATGGGCTGTGTGGGAGAGCTCCCAGATGCTGTGCTTACATGTGCTCCAACTCGCTTGCTTTCTTTTCACTGGTTCATTCACACGATCGTTTTAGCAGTGGGGGGGTTTTGTCTGAATAATGTTAGACTGTGGCTGCATACAGAGCAGGAGACACTGATAACAAGCAACAGATGGCAGGCAGATTTCAGTAGGAAGCCCGGTCTCATTTTGTTCAGTGCTCCCAGGTAAGGAGGTTACATGGTAAGGATGGAAGGAGTGTGTGTTTGAGGAACTGCTGCTGCAACTCTGGTCTGAGCTATTCCAGAGCTATACCATGCTGCTTCTGCTAGCAGAGTTGCACACAGTGTGATGAAATGGAGAATGCTGTTTGTCAGGAAGACAATAAATTATAACTGTGTGGCTATGACAGCTCAGTAGGAGCACCTATGGATGGAAAAAGCATTGCATACTTTTAAGCACTGTTGACATGAGATAATTTTTTTTACCACTTTAATGAAAGCTTAATCAAATGAGCACATAAAGCTTGGAGAGGAAAATATTTCTTTTACACAGGAAATAAAACTGCACAAACAAATGTGTACTATTGACAGAACAAATTTTATTTTGAAGGCAGAGCTTTAAGATTGAAAATACAATCTGTGAGCATGAAAATTTTTTTAGGAAGACTCTTCTGTATAGATAAGCTTTTCAGTAAATTGTTTATTAACACACGAAAAATAGGTTTCTGTTTAAAATACACAGAGATCAAATTAGAACCAAAATCACCATGGTCAGTGGAGATTATGTGCAGCTGTAGGAATTACCTTCTGCTTCTATAGTGGATCTTTTCTGTATTAAAAGATTAAACCCCTCTCTAATTTTAGAATATATGCATTTTTGGTGGACAACAACAGTCTCAGCTTTTCAGGTAGTTCAAAAGTCATGCAGTAACAGATATTCTGGACTTAAAATATAAATGATAATACATGAATTCTAATATCATAGCACTGGAGTTATTTTGTAATGCTTGTATGATAATTGTAACTCTTGAGAGAAATATTTTATACTTTATGTTCATACTGGAGCTTTATGTGTAGGTTTTTGGGTCAATCTCATTAGTCCAAATAAGCTACTTGAAATACTTACAGGATAAAAAGAACCCTTTCTAAAGACACAGAAAAATTCAGTTTTTGGAACCCCCAGATGCCGAAGAGTTAATAGTGGGGTTGCACTGGATTCAGTGTATTTGCAGATGTTGCTGCAACCAACTGCTGATTTTTCTCTCATCCTGTCAGGGAACTCTGCCAGCCATGATTCATGGAATGATTTTTTTGCGCTGAGTAATCTGTGGTTTTTCTTTTTTCCTCTTCCCTCTCCCTTATTTTTATCCCGAACTAAAAGCACTATTCATTTCAGCTAAAGGGAGGAGAAGCTTCCAAAGCATTAATACAAAACATTAAATACACTGTGTTTTGAGTGAAGGAATTGTAACAAATGTTAAACTTGCAGTAATTTTACTTGGTCTTAGGCAGTCTAGTCCAGGGTGGGAAAACAGTTTTAGAACAGAATCAGCTTTTGGTTTTGCTAGTCATATGGTTTTACAGTTCTCTTAAGACTTCTGTACTAGTATTGCTAAAGAACATCCAACTTCTGTGCTGATATAATGCCTCCTTTCTCACAGATCGCTCAGAAAGAAATAAGCCAGACTGCCGCTCTTCAGGGTAAGAACTGTATTTCTCTATTTATTCTTCCCTTCTCTTTCTTTTTTTTTACCCTTATTTTTTGCTTTTATTGGGTGAACTAGGAAATTGGCCAGAAATATAAATATGTCATTCTTCTACTTCTCTGTTTTGGGAACAGTAATGTAATACCAAAATAAGTTTGTGTTTAAAATAATTGTTTTATATTCTTTATGGGCAAAGTTGTTTTTTTTTTTTTTTTCAAGAAATTAGTAGGACTTGCTACATTGTAATTGTGCACACTGAAACTCCAAATGCTTGTTTATGCATGCTATGTTCATGCACAGGGTTGTTTCGTAAAACTGTGGTTTAAAACAAGAAGCCCCACGACTTTTACTACTTTGAACTGTTTGCTTCTATAACAAGGAAGATAATTCTTGGTTCAGTCAGAAATAGCAACACTTTATTATTTATTCCATTAACTCTGGTCCCATCATACCCAAGGTTTCACAAGAAGCAAACGAAAGTGTTTTAAACAAAGCGCATGTGCACACACACCAACACATTGTGTTTATTTAGAATTTCCATCAGGACTTGTCATGAACTTCTAGGCTATTGATTTGCAAGGCCATATTTTCCCTTAAGCTTCTGAATATTCTGTAGTTCTTCTAAGCTTCTGAATATTCTGTAGTTCTTCTTATCCTCTGATTTTTAAATAATCTCTTTCTCTATTGCCTCATTTTTGAATTATCTTTCAGTTCTCCACTTGGGAATAGGATTTTGTCCATGTCATGTGGTAGATAGTGGAATTTTAATGAACTAATGTGATAGAGCAGAGCAGCGAACACTGGCTCTCCCATTCCTTTGTGAAAAGTCTTTCCAAAAAACTCCCCTGGTGCCCAGGCTTTTGACATGACCTGACCTTTTCATTTGATTTTTACTGTCTGCATTTTTTCCTTTTTGGTACATTTTTACAGTACAGTTGGCTAGGATTTATAGCTGGAAGAACAGTGTAACATTTTCTTACAGCACACTTGATGTGTTGTATCTGTTGTGTGATGTGATGGAGAGGATGTTTTTCCCTTCCCTCCCCCCTCTCCCACAGCACTGTAGCTGATTCCAGCAGCTGATTCCAGTGTTTAAGTTGCGGGTGGGGGGGGGGGTACTGCCTTTGTCTTTGAATACTTTCATCTGCTTAAAAGCTCAATCACTGCATGTGCTGATTTCCTTTAATACTTAAAAATACTGAACTTTTTTCTTTTCTTAAAATTATGTGATTACAGTGTAAATGTTAGAACTTTCATTAGATCATGTCATAATACAATAATGTCAAAAAAATCCAAATCATTATCAAAAGGACATCTTATTTTATCAAAATGTTTAGTTTAAGGTTGAAATACCTTCAATCTCTTCCCCTTTCTTCTCTCTACTTGTTCTCACCAGTACCTTTTTGCTCTGGAGTGTGTTTTACAGGTTTGAATTTGGACCAAAAGCAAAGTAAAACTTCAGATTTTTTTCCATAGAATTGGAAAGTCAAATGTGGACCAGCCTTGGCAACAAAACACTGCCCTAAGTTGCCTGGAGTACCGTCTCCAAATTCTCATGTGGAAAGCACAGAGTAATTAACAGTATAATGTAGACTGTTCATGATGTTGAGAGATGCAACTTTCAGTAGTCTTTCATTCCTGTCAGTAGTGCATGTACTTTCTGACCATGTCTATGTATCTTCTACCCCCTTCTCTGTCTCACTGGCCATTGTGTCACGAGCTGTGAAGAAGAAAAGCCACCATTTAAAGAGTAGTGTTGTTTTGTGCACGTCTCACTGCTGTTTCTAGACTGGAACAGGAGCAGCCTGCCTTACTTAAATGGTGTACTCTGCTAATTGATATTGCCACACTCAGTGGTTCATCTCTCATTAAATTAGAAACATTATTCTGTGGTGACAAATTGCGGGGTGAGATTCTTATCCCAAGTGTGGCCATATCATGCCCTGGAAAAGAGCTGCAGTTGCATCAAGGCCAGAGACCCTTGATAGAAGACCTGAGGGAAAACTAAATTGTGAAGCATGCACAGCTGAAACTGAAGTGTAAAGCACACTTCTCTTGTAACATAGGCAGCATTTCCAAGCTGTTTGAATTTTACTGGGGGCTGTTTTATTCCATTTTATGATGAGCTACTGCACTTTGGACACTGTCCTCTCTGGGAGCAGTTCATGACAAGGGAAGAAGAAAATAAAATGGTTCAGAGGCATCTTGGCTACTTATTCCCTAAATTGCATGTTGAGGGATGCATAGCTTAAAAACATAAGATACTATCCCTCTCATGGTCTCAAGTGGAACAAAAATGACACTGCAGGTCTTGAACTCAAGATCTGGAAACAAGAGTTTCTGCACTAGAATTACTATTAAATATTGGATGTAGACATGGGTAGACCAGCTGACAAGATGAAGGAATAAGCAATGAACCTTAAGAAAGGTAGATAACCTAAGATGAAATAGCAGATGTAGATGTTTCCAAGAGAGATCCAGAGAAGTGGTTTATTGTTTCATACAAAACTCTGATGAGATCTTGCCCAGAAGTCTGTCAAGTCTAAGTATAAATGTGGAACAGTGGGATAAGAAGAGACCAAAAAAAGACCCAGATATCCAAGTCTTCCTCATGCATTGTAAGGTTAGGTTGTGGTCTGGAACATGATCATCATAACAAAAAGGTCACATGATATTTCTTGTGATTTCAAGATTCTAAAGCTTGCCTTTTCCAATCTCCTATTCTTATATATGTCTCTGCCTGTGTATTTTTAGATGTATTTCAAGCTTGTGCTTGAGTCTTTGCAGTATTAGGGATGAAGACAGGAGTGAGACAGGACCAGTTTTAAAACATACCTTTGGACATAATTCATTTGCAGTGAAAGACATTATAAAACCTGTTCTAGGTAGAACAGTATATAAATGGTCATTAATATAGTACTTTATTATAGGGTACTTTATTATATAGATGCTATTTAGAAGAACTTTTATGGCAGTATCAGGAACTCTGACAAATATTCTGTTCTGGTTATTAGCCTGTCAAATGTTTAGCATGGGAGAAATACTACAGGAAGAAGGAGCATTCTGAGGGTGATACAGGGATCTAGCATGGCACAGGAAACAAATCTGGAGAGTAGATGAACCAAAGACCACAGATAATGATTTAAAGGGAGGGAAACGGGTAACCTTTATAAAATGTGCATTATTACATTATCTTCTGCCTCTTTTGGTGATAAGCAACCATCTGACACTCAGGAGAGTTTAGATAAAGCAAGGAGTAGCAGAACAGGGCTTGTGTATCTATTTCGTGTACTGCTCTGTGCTGATTTTTTTTTAGATATAGCACATTAGTAAGATCAAAACAAATGTTAACTGAATCCAAATAATACCTATTGCTATGTTAAATTTTTATCAAGAGACATTTTGTTGCATGACCTAATAGCCACCCTTCAATTGTTATATTTCAGACAGTATGAAAATATATCTCTACTGGTAACAGTGGTCTGTAATTATAATTCTTGATTTTACTGTCAGGTCATGCTTGTGCTGTTTTCTCTGATAGCTTCAGGTCATGCACTGCTGTAACACAGGTCAATTAGGTCAAAAGAAGTAGGTCTTTATTCCTCTATGTTTTCAAACTGAAAATTACATGATAGTAATAGAATAGAAGATTTCAGGCATCTACATATTTGCAGTTAATCTCTGAACATAAGTAAAGCTTGTAGAAGGAACTGGATTTTTTTTCTTCTTTTGGTTAAGGATTATGGATCAAAAAATCCTGAAACACAGTCCTATAATTTGGTATAATTCATTGTAGTTGCCTTGACCTTGGAGATGAGTGGATGAAGGTAGCTAACAACTGCAGCAATTTATTGAGAGATTTAGTAGGGTATCAATCACTTGAAGTCAAGTCGGAAATATCAGTGTCTACAATGAAAAATGGGGAGGGGGAGGAAAAGAATTAATTCATTTCTAGAAACAGATCCTAGGTTTTACTGCATATAGTCTGCCTGGTGACTGTAATGTGTTTAAGTTCTTTTACAGCTGGTTGCCTTCATTTGATTGCAGTAAATTGAGCTTCTTTATTTAAAATGCATCAAGTCAACAATACAAATAGACAAAAGTAATCTTTTGTTCCTTTATAAACAAGCACTTGTAGTGGCTGATCAAAGGGGCTACTGAACCCTTTAGTGAAGCTGTCGTAAATCAAGTGATCATTTTTATGAATAGTTTTTTGTATCTGACTTTGATTTTAGTTGTTTGGGGTTTTTTTTAATGTAGCAGAATTCCATTAGTGAAAGCTTCTCTGCATTTCTATTTCCTCTGCTTTATAATGTTGATTTTGTGAAACTGTGTTTAAGAAATACTATAGTAACAGTCTGACTATATCTTAAGAATGTGTTTTCCTAGATCATCTGTGAAACCTGAAAAGACACCTTTTAATTAAGATCTTAAGCGTGAAGGGAATCCTAAGGCACTGGCTTGAGAATGTGGTGGAACTGTCCCCTCTTTATAATTAAAATCAGGTGGTTTTGCAAATCAATATGCTTTTGAGGTCTTGAGAAAACAGACAGTAACAGGTTTTTCTGTGTTGTAACCATTACAGTCAGTCATTTAATAGTTTCACCGGATCATAGAATATCCCGAGTTGGAAAATACCCACAAGGATCATTGAATCCAACTCCTGGCCCTGCACAGAACCATCCCCAAGAGTCACACTATGGGCCTGAGAACATTGTCCAAAAGCTTCTTGAACTCTGTCAGGTTTGGTGCTGTGACCACTTCCCTGGGGAGCTGTTCCAGTGCCCAGCCACCCTCAGGGTGAAGAAGCTTTTCCTGATATCCAACCTAAACTGCCCCTGATACAACTTCAGGCCATTCCCTCAGGTCCTGTCACTGGTCACCACAGAGAAGAGATCAGTGCCTGCCCCTCCTCTTCCCCTCACCAGGGAGCTGTAACTGCAATGAGGTCTCCCCTCAGTCTCCTCTCCTCCAGGCTGAACAGAACAAGTGACCTCAGCCACTCCTCACACAGCTTCCCCTCAAGGTCTTTCATCATCTTTGTTGCTCTCCTCGGGTCAGTTTCTAATAGTTTCAGTGTCTTATGTTGTGGCACCCAGAACTGCCCCCAGCGCTCGAGGTGAGGCCACCCCAGTGCAGAGCAGAGCAGGACAATCCCCTCCCTTGTCTGGCTGTACCTGATGTCCCCAGGGCAGGGTTGGCCCTCCTGGCTGCCAGGGCACAATGATCACATTCAATTGCCATGGACCAGGACCCCCAGCTCCCTTCCTGCAGCACTGCTCCCCAGCCTCTCGTTCCCCAGTCTGTACATTCAGGGTTGCCCTGTCTGAGGTATAGGATCTGGCATTTGTCTTTGTTAAACTTAATATTGTTGGTGATTGCTCTGTCTTAGACAGAGGGGCAGTGTGGAGAGACTTCTGCTGCTTCTGTACTGAGAAATCACAGAACGGTGGGAAGGTCATGCAGGTCCCGTAATCAAGCATGGTGCTCATAGTGGGAAGATGCTGATGCTAGATCAGGCCTGTGATGGTATTTTATAGCCAAGATTCGAAAATCTCCCAGGAACAAGAGATTGAGCCTACTTATTTTCAGCCCACTCTGAGGCTGCTTGTCTGTCATTTACTAACTTTATTTCCAAATGATAGTGCTGTGGGAAACACTACCAAAAGAAACAGTCTAAACACTGGGCTACTTAATATCCAGGAGGACCTAATTCATTCACCAAAGCATCCTAAGTACAGTTTTTCATCACTGTTGTTTAAAACCCTTGTGTTGTCTACTAGCAATGTCTGGACAGCCTTGTCAATGCTTCTGTTTTACACAGGAAAATTTCAGGCTTTTGCCCATCCAGCCAGTGTAACAGACTGTAATACACATCTGAAGTTCGATACTTTGAACCTTGCTGCCACTCCATCTGAATGGGAAGGGTTGTGTGTAGAAGAAAGAATGAATGTTGGGGGATGTTTTACTGTGATATTCTTACTCATTACATTTAGCTTGTGCAATTTTTAAGGCCAGGGACTATCAGGTTACTCTTGCTCTAAGTATGCTTTTAGGCTGTGAAAATAGCAATATCCTGCTTTTATACCCTCCCAGTAGGTCAGAAGCTGGGGTAGTTCTAAAAAGTATCTAGTCTCTTTTCCAAATCCTTGGGGTGCAGTTTCACAATTGCCCTGAGCTGAGCTAAGCCTCTGTTGCTCCAAGAAGGAAAGGTCTCGTTCTTTCCTTTGGGCTGCTGTCAGTGCTCATGTGGTTAGTTGGATCAGAAGGCTGATCTCCAGAGGAAAAAAAAAAAATAGCTGTGTTTCCACTTCACAGATGGAGCAGGTTCAGCACAGGGGAGCAGAGTGATTTCTTGCAAGTTCCACAATCAATCAATGGCAGAACTGGAAACAAGGGCTCTCAGTTGTGACTTCTTGTTTTCTTAAAAGTAGGCTTATGTGACTCCTTTATTTTCAGTCTTAGAGATACATTTTGGACTCACTCAGTGCAATCCCACAGGTTAAATATAGATTTAAACTGGTGTAATTTGAGACTGGAATCTACTTATGTGTCTGTCTTTTGTTTATCACGTGTTTCTCATCAGCACGTGCTTTCGCATCGGAGCTGTTGCTTCTGAGAGTAGAATAAGCTGGAACAATTTTGTGCAGCTTGTTTCTTTGGTAGCTTCTTTGCCACAATACATTATTATACTTAATTTTTAATTTGCAATGTTAATTTTTACTCTGCTCAGTTTATACTTACCTGTAAATGAAGAAAAAAAAGAATCACAGGAAAAGCTGAGGAATAAATGGAAGATGGGTTCAGCATAGTTTTTGGCAATTAGGGATCACAGGAGTATCTGGAACCTGTTCCTGGGGCTGTTTGTTTTAATGTTAGCAATTAGTCACTGTTGTGTTGGGGATTTTTGGCTATTCATCTCACAGATAACAGTAAAGAGTTATTGTGAAAGGTGTATCCTATCCAGCCTCCTAGATCCCTTATTCCTAAACAGAGAAGAGGGATTTGTTTTAATAAAAAGAATGCTCTGTTCTTGGTTTCTGCGAAGGGAATTCTGAAGGACTGTTTGCTCTGGTGCCCTGAACAACTCTTTCCGTTGTCTGGGCTGTTCTCCAGTGCTTATTCCAATTCATAATGGAAAATAACATTGCAAATGAGATGGTTGTTGAAAGAATAAAGAGAAAAAGGCTCACCCTCTGTCTTCACTGAGAGAATTTCACTGCTTCTTTGGGCATCTTGTGTACGTGAGCAAGTTTCATCATCCCATCATCTTTCAGAGTAGACTTTTATAGAAAGTACTGAGGACCATCCAGACACATAGCAACACTCCTTGTGCATTAGGAGAATTATCTGGGGCATGAACAACCATGATAGACATTAGTTCTAAAAAGGTGGTTTTAGAAATGACACAATTGCACATTTTTTTAAGCCAAATTAATCAGTCATGGTTATAATTTTGCTTCTTTATAATTTTTTTTCTCCCCAAGACATTTCAATGATAAAGAGCAGATGAAGCTTATGTGGTAGCTGGGAAGGAGGGCTGGGAGAGAATTCTTTCCAAAGGTATTTATAATGTTCTCAAAGAAAACAGAAAAGGAGCAGGAGAAGCTGCTAAGAGAAGCCTATAGGATATGTGTCAGGGCTGAAGAGGCAGACTCAGCAGGTTGTAAACTTACAATGCAGAAGTAGTAATCATGAAGTTGTCTCTGAAAGAATTTCATGTTGATGTTTAAGAGTGTTGGAGCTTTCATTTATTTCCCTAAGGATTTATGTAGGTTTCTGTCTAGGCTTAGTATCTACATTTTCCTTTGCCTCTGGAATTTGAGTGGGTGAGCTCAGATTGCAGTTAGATTGTATTCATTTCTATGGCCTCTTACTCTGATGTGCACAAAAGAGAAGAGGTTGTTATTTCATGTGGGGTTTTTTTTTGGTTGGTTTTTTTTTTTTTTTTTTCTCTCTCTTAATGTACTGCTCACCTACTTTGTAATTTCATTGTAAGTCATTTCTTTGGTGTCTTTGTTCCTTATTCTAGTACAGGGAATCAGTTACCTTAAGTACCAGCATTTGATTTGTCAGGTTGAACATTGAAATGATTGATCAAGTACTCTTTTAAAGCATGTTACAGTTGCATTCTTACTATATCATGGGGGTAAAGTATTCCTAGTGAGGCCTGTCACATTGATAATTTCTTCCTCTTAAATGTATTTTAGTATCATGTACAGTATAATGTGCAGTTTGCACAGTTGTACTTTTGACTCTGATCCTGTCGTTTGTGAGAGATTGCATTTCTGATTTTGCTACAACATTTCTCTGTTCAAAAGTGGTATTTTGCTCAGTGCAGACATCACCATTTGAATTTAAGCCATGTTTACATGCTGCATTTGCCCTGGTTTTGGCCATCTATGACAAATCACAGGCTGAACTGAGTTAGTATTAGCCCCTAGTAGAGACAAGGGTGAGCTACTTTTTCATCTGTTCCAGCTGCTTCAGCTTCAAGAAGAGAACTAAGATCCAGTGATACAAAACGTCATGTTGTCTGTTCCCTTGGAGGCTTACGACCAAGGCAGGTCGCTAGCAGGTGTCATGCCCCAGCAAGGTCCCCTGCTCTAGAGAACTGAAGTTAGGCCATGCAGTCCTAAATATGGAAAGTATTCGTAGAAGTATGGTCTTTATAAGTATGCATAGCTTCATCTTAATCTTGGGAGCATTGTTATAAGAGGCTTGTCATCTGACTGTGGTGGACATTGCCATTTCCTGAGGCTTGAGGCAAGGGTTGACTTCTAATTAAAGAGAAGGTCCAAATCTAGCCAGGGTGTTCCAACCACAAGCAGTAATTACTTTGGTAAATCTCTCTTTTGATCTATAGCATAATAATCTGCTTGAAGCAAAAGAAGTACCTCAGTGATACCACGTTTTTATTAGGCAATACTTTTGCTTGGAATAAATGCTTAGTAAAAAGAAACAGCTTTGGGTTTACTATTATAATTCTTCTATTTCATGTCATTGGACTTCTGCTTCCCCGTCCCCTCACACACCAGTATCTGGTATCTAGTATTAGAACCAGAAAGGAGGTTGTAGAAGTGAGAGGACTAGAGGAAATGGCCTTAAGATGAGACAGGGGAGATTGAGATTAGATATTATTAAAAAAAAATCACTCTTACAGTAGCCAGGCATTGGAATAGGTTGCTCAGGGAGGTAGTGGAGTCGCCATCCCTGAAGGTGGTCAGGAGACATCTGGATCTGGTGGTGGATGATACAGTTTAACGATTTAGTGGTTCAGGGGTTACAATGGTAATGCTGGGTTGACAGTTGAACTTGATGATCTTAAAGGTCTCTTCCAACCCTAATGATTTTGTGTTAGTTCAAGCAGTCCTGATACTGTTTTGTGATTGGACCAGGTCAGGAGGTTTCACAGTTTCTTTGGACAACTGTTTTTAAAACCATTGTGTTGTTTTATTGCCTTTTTTCCACGGCCCCTTCTAAAATAATAGGTTCATGAATAGCTAAAAGCATGTAGTGCTCCTGACAGGTAAAGGTTGGTCAGCTAGGAAGAAAGAGAACAATATGATGGGACAAATACATTAATGACAGCTGCAGGAGAGGCTTTCTCACCACGCCTTACTAGTGTATAGGACAAAAGATTATTTGCTTTACTATTCAATCTATCTTCTTCCTTCTAAGGTTGTTGACAAGGAAATGAGTTCTGTTAAATGAACTTTTTACAGTGTGAACTGACTAGAAATGCTTTCTGTTAATAACAGCATTCATTTATTTCACCGAAGACAAATCTGAAATGACTACATGGTTCTCTGGTGCAATTTGAAGCCATTTCCTCTTGTTCTTTTCTTGTTACTTGGCAGAAGAGACAGACCCTCGCCTCAATCCAACCTATTTTCATGTGGTTGTAGAGAGCAGTAAAGTCTCACATGAGCCTCTTTTCTCCAGGATAAACACCCCCAACTCCCTCAGCTGCTTGTCACAAGATTTGTGCTCCTGATCCTTCACCAGTTTTGTTGCCCTTCTTTGGACACTACCGGCACCTCAGTGTCCATCTTGTAGCAAGAGGCCCAAAACTAAATACAGAATTCAAGGTACGGTCTCACTAGTGCAGAGTACATAGCGACAATCACTGCGATGGTCCTGCTGGCCACACTGTTTCAGAGACAGGCCTGGAAGGCCACCTGGACGTATGCTGGCTAAAGAACAAACACTATCAACCAGCATCCCCAGGCCCTTTTCCACTAGGCAATTTCCAACCATTCTTCCCTCGGCCTGTTGCAATGCCAGGGGTTGTTGTGACCCAGGTGAAGAACCCTGCTCAAGCAGGGTAATGCTAGAGCACACTGCAGGGATTGTGTCCAAAGGGTTCTTGAGTATTTCCAGTGAGAGAGACTCCAGAACCTCTCTGGACAATTTGGCATAGTCACCTGCACAGTAGAAAAGTTCTTTCCTACGTTCAGTGGAACTTCCTGTGCATCAGTTTCTGTCCCTTCCCTCTTGTCCTCTTGCTTGGCACCACTGAGCAGAGCCTGACTCCATCCTTTTGTCACCCTCCCTGCAGATAGTGAGACATTGATGAGGTCCCCTCTCAGTTTTCTCAAGGCTGAACAGGCCCAGCTCTCTCAGCTTGTTATTTTAAGGGAGATGCTTCAGTCTTATCATCATCTTTGTTGCTCTCCTCTGGACCTGCTCCAGGAGATCCATGTCTCTCCTGTGGTGAGGAGCCCAGAACTGGACACAGCACTCCAGATGTGCCTCACCAGAGCTGAGCAGAGGGGCAGGATCACCTCCCTTGCCCTGCTGGCATTGCTCTCTGAGAGAAATGATACTTTGTATTTATTAGCCAACAGTGGGTTTTCATTAGGGTTTTCTTGAATTCATCCACACTTTTAGCACCTACAATGTGTTGTGGCAAGCAGTGCCAAAGCTTAACCTTGCATTGCATGTTGGAAAGTCTCTGTGGCTCTTTAGAGCTTGGTGTCTGCTAGTTTTGTATAGTGCTTTCTACATTCTGTAGTGTAAGAGACTGAGCTGTCGTTCCCTATAGCTTTGCTGCTTCTTGAGAAAGTTAATATGGTGTTGTTCTGCTTTTAAATAGATCATGTCAATCAATTAGGTAGTTTTAAGGAAAAGGTCACTATTACTTTTGGAGGCCCAGAGGCATTTTAGCAATAGTCAAGAAGATTGACTGATACAAAAAAAGGATGGGAATTATTTACTGTCTTTGGAATTAAGGGCATCACTGAGAGTGGAGATTAGAGAAACTACCAGCTTATGTTATCTGAATTCAGGGCCTTTAAGTTGAAATGGAGATTGAAAAAAAGTGATATTTATTTTCTACACCCGGCCCTGTAAAAATTATGGATCAAGGGTTAAAGGTCAGAGATGAAGAGGTCGTTATAAGAGAAGAGTAACCCCACTGATCCCTAGTTTTTCTGGGTTTTTTTTAGTTGCTGGTGTAAGCTGATTCTTTGTGGCTCTTTTTAATTTCCTCTGCCTAATTTACCTGATGACATGTGGCATATTGATTGAAGTTCATGGAGGAGCATGTGATAGTGCTGTGTGTTTGGGGATACTTACAGGTAAGGGAAGGGCATTGATATCTGTGGCTGTGAAATGTTTTGGAGAGGTATTTCTTAGGGCTCTTGCTCTGACAAGGTCCGGTTCAATCTGTTCTACAAGGTGTTTGTTTCTGAAGCTAAGTTTAGTTGGGTGGCAAAAAATGATTGTGATTATGTCTTCCAAGTTGTAATCATCCATTAGAGACTGCCGTATTTACTGTCTTGCCATATAATTTGAGGTCCATGATGTTGTAAGACATCCAGGATATATGATTGAGGGTGGAGGAAGTTCCTTTTGTCATGTAGTATGTTTGCATGGTGACTTGCTCAAAGATGAAATCTCTGGAGAAATATCCCCGGAGGTTAAAAGCCTTCTCTCGGTTGCTGAGGTAGGTATTTTGTTCTTACAGCAAATTCAGTGCCGATCCCACCTATCAGGATTTTGCAGTGGGATAGATGAAGGTTTTGTATGCATGGGAATGATTTTAAAAATTTCTTTGGCTCTGTGGGTCAATGCTTCTATTTCACTTTTGGAAAATAATTTGAGTATGTATAAACTTGAATACTTTTCCCCAGCCTGGACTAGCAGAGGTGTTAACTTTACCTATACACTATACCTTAACAACCTTCCTGTAGAATCAGAATTAAAAGACTTGAAAAATAATCTTTGATGCATATGTTTTTGGAGTGGTTGGCCTTAATCTCAGAGTTGCTGGATCACTATGAATGTATAAAAAGGTCTGAAGTTTAAGGTCATGTTTAAGCTCAGAGGTAAACATTGAATACCTACAGATATGTGAATGTATGGTTTGTTGTTGTGTAGTGCAAATTTCTGGTGAGTCATTTTCTGTATTTTGTAACCAAAATCTTCGTGAATATCTGTGACATAGAAGAAAAGGAAGCATTTCAAGAAGGGCAAGGGAAAAGTGTTTAGGAAATCATGCCATTTCTCTGACTGAGCTGCATGCAGAGTTCCTTCTGGAAAGACAGGTCCTATGAAGGGTGTGGTTATGAGACTTTATTTGACAATTTCTGTGCACTGTGCATTCTGTAAGGACCACTGTTACAAGTTCATGGATCTCACATACTATAGGGTGTAACTGGGTGAGTCAGCAGTACATTGCAACAAGATGTGATCATGCATGAAGATAGTTTTACTTTTGTGAGATTTTAATGTAAGAGGGTTGAAAATTAGTGTTTCTGCTGCATGTTAAATTATTTGTTTGTAAGTACAAATGGCCTGTTTGAAACCAGTATGTTTCTTTATATGTATAACCTTATAGTATTCTTAAACACATCTTTTGGCTGTTGGTTCACATTTACGTTGTACAAGGGGTTTTGGATTTTTGTTTCTCATTTTTAAGCACTCAGTTAAAGATTTACTATGTTTGGTGCATATGTATTAATATTTCTGTCATGTAGGCTGTCCCTTCACAACAAATGCCTTTACTCCCAACACACATCTATAATTAAAACAATGAGGAAATTCCCTTTGTTTCCTCACTCAGCTAAAGGTTAAACTCCAGCACATTTCATGCTGCTTGTTTGACTCGGCTGGCCTATAAAGAAATTGAAATAGGCTGAAGGAGCACAGAAATCCTATGGCATGGGACTTGTCAAAGAACTTGGCATTGGCAATTGTTGTACTTGGAGATTTTCGAAGGCGTTCAACTGATTTTTTGGCACTGAGGTCACACCAGTACTGAATGCTTCTCATAATCCCAGTTCTGTGGGTTAGGTTGAACTTTACATTTTAGATTCCAAAGATCTGTTTTTGTATTACAGTGCTGGAATTGTGCTGCTAATCTTTGACTAGGCAAGATCCAGACACTATTTCAACTGCTGAGTGTAGAACCTATTTAGTAGTGCTCCTGGGAAGTGAGACTCAATGATTCACCTGTTGGAGGCCTCATTGCCTCAAGATTCCCCAGGAACTCATTCCCTATTACTCTAGTTTCCTCACAAAGTATGTACAGTAGTTGAAGCAAATGGACATATATTTTACAGATTTTTACGCAGGAAACAAACATACCTAGGCAGAATAAGAAACGCCTGTACCTTGTTGCCTTGGTCTGATTACTGCTGTGATGTCTTTGAAGTCTGTGTACTTGCAGGCACCTGAGCTTTCTCCACTGGATTCCTCACCTCCAGCATATGCATTATCTGGGTCTTGCTGAGTTCTTGCCCTTGCAGTCAACACCCTTTTGTTCTTGCTTGTTCTTCTCTGGAGCAGTGTTCTTTTGTGTTTCTATTCTGAAGCTTCTCTGTTTTCAAAAGTCCAGCTGAAATATACCCATCTTTTAATTTCTTTGGGTGATTTCCCCACCATTCCCTATTGTTTTCTCTTTGCTGATCTGCAGATAAGTGATTTAGTAGGGATTTAAGATACTCACTGCTATAAAAGTAGTGTTACCTATTTTGTTACAGTCATTATTAATGTTTCTAGTCAGATGAGAGCATTGACATACCACTTTTTCCCTTTACAATACTTTAAAGACAATCTTACCACTATACTCATATGGTCTGTGAAATATAGAAACTATTTGAAGAAAATCTAATATTCATACTCTATAACAGTTAAAGCCCTGTAAAGACATCTTGAATCCTGTGGATCCAGATTTACTGGTTTTTCTTTATGCCTTTGTTCTGCTCATCCTTCATGATTAAACCAGGTTTTATTCATCTGTGATGTCAATTACAAAGGTTCTGGAGCTCATTTAGCCACCAGGTTATATTTGATGTACAGAGATGTAGGAAGCAAGCAGAATGTCCCATCAGTGGCTAGAGAAGGCTTTGATTTACTGACTGAAATGCAACTGCAAATAGTTGAATCAAAAAACCATTCTTCAGAAATAGGCTTTGTTTTGTACTCTTGAACGGTAAAAGTAGGGCACTGTCATCTTTCCCCATGTGCAAATGCAGAAGCTCTGTAGACTTTAATGGTAAAGTATTTCCATCAGCAGAAGCTGCACTTTATGTCTAAATTGTTGTATTTGAAAGCACTGTTCTTCCCTTCTGTTTTTTAACTGTTACTTTCATGTCTGAATGTAATTGTGGCTGGGCCCAAATATCCTGTCCCTATCACTATAACAATTCAGTGATGCTTTCATTTACATTTACAGTGGTACATTGCTATTATGCTATTATTAAAATTATAGGTGCTTTCTGCTCCTAGAACTATTTACTACCAAGATCAAATTGCCATTAATCATAAATACTATTTACTGATTTTAATCAAAGCATACTAGCTGTCTTATCATAACAGTGAGTGTGATATGTTGATAGATGGCATAGTGGGGAGCCTTTTTAGCTGTTACAGGAGGGCCAAAGTCTTCTTTTAGCATACATTTGATTGGAAGCTGAAATTAGTCAATATGCAATGAAGACTGAGAATTACTTAAATCATGCTCTAGGCATTTGCATTTCTGGAATGGTTGTGTTTATACAATCATCTTGGGGTTAGGGGCAGTTCAGCTCGGGTTGTTGACTGAAAGAAAATGCTGTAGGAAATCTATCTAGAATGTCTGTAGCTCAGGATCAGGAAAGATTAGTTCAGGGTGCACACATACCAAGTGACTCAGATTCACAAAAATGTAGGAGGTCTTTCAGCTTCAGGGTCTAAGCTGGACATTATTAAATATGGAAGCCATTGTAACCTCATGACTTGTAGGCTGCTGTGAGAATTGAAGTGTGCAATGTTATCATCTGCTTCCATGATTTGCTTTGACTTCCTGCCTGTGTTCTGCCTTAAAATTGAAGGTTCAGTTGCTAAAATACAATCCCAAAGTATGACAGTGACAAGCACATGAATATGTAATAAGTAGTTGAAGAAACAGCTAGAGAGCAATTCCTGAAAGGATTTCCCTATGCTGATCAATGTGAGCTGTTTTAATTAGCGGAGCAGCTGGATTTTAGCTGCTGCTTAGCTACATCCTCACTTGTCCAGACAGTGGGAAGTCGCAGTTGTGGCATTCATTAAGTGATGCAGAAGCAGACATCCTCAGCATACTGATGAGGATTGAATTGTCGCTGGACTTAATTACTGGTTCAGGATTTCTTGCTTTTGGGGCTGAACCCAAGAGAGAAGTAAAGTTGTGTGGGGATAAGTCTTAATTTCTAGATTACCTATCTGTACTATTGAACATGTGATTTCTTAGGTGACTAGGTCTTTTCTAGCCTCCTGTACCTTCAGGGCCAGGACAATACCCCATGATCTGACAGAGAACATGCAAGTGTTAATTTTACAGAAAGACTGTGGGGGACAGGCTGCTGCCAACCATGTTTTTTCTGGTGCTTGTCTGATCTCCTAGTGAGCCAATATGGATGATCAGCACTAACAGGAAAAAAAATATAAAGAGTGGATCAGCTGATACTGAAGGATGAGAAGAGCAGCTGACATGAGGTATAGCCAACATTTGGTGATTTATATCAGATTAGTGGCAGAATCACAGACTTAAGATTTGTTTTGTCAGTGGAGGTAGAGCTGCTTACCCCAAGGACTGCTGCTGGCCTCCCCGTGTACTCCCATCGCTTCTCCAGTGCCACCCTGATGCTCATGTGGCTCTGCAGCCAGCTGGAGCAGTTGGCCTGTCTGGCTGGAAATTAATCAGGATATTTGGGATGGGATTCTTTGTTCTTAACAAAACCACATGGCTGATCCAGCAGACTTGTGACCATGCTAGCACCAACACAAGACAGCTGGTGGAAATGATGAGCGTGGGGAAGGCAGGAGTACTGGCTGTGCACTGTCTGCTTCTCTGACACTGATGGGTAAAGTGCACGTGGACTCCATGTGCCATGTCAGCTAATTTACACTATCAGCTAGAGGACTGGGGCTCCTCAGCAATGGAGGCATTGAAGCAGCTGACCACTGTGGCTGAATGTTCAGTGTAAATTGACTTCCACAGGATTAATACAATTCTGTCTACTGCACCCACATCATGAATTTGGGATAGCTGTGAGTCTTCTGTTTTAGCTTTAGGAGCTTTCTGGTAGAACTAGCAAGTCTATCTTTGGCCTGCAGGTGGTGGTAAAACTGATCTTTTGCACCACCCCTAATTTAGCTATTAAGTTACTACCATCCTTATGTAATTCAGTCTGCAGTGAAATAATTTAGGTGACATTTAAAACATTCTGTGCTTGGAGTAATGTATTTTAATAAGTTTTTAGAATGTTGTACTGTAGTACACTGGCTGTTATAAAGATGGCATGATTTCAAAAGTAACTGAGTAACTAAAGTAACTAATATGATGCTTTTTATTAAACTCATGTTTTGCCTTACAGTAATTTCAGCATGAGCTATTTTAAAATTCTTGGCTCACATTCCAAGAAGTCACGAGACATTAAAAATAGCGACATTTTAATTATTTTTGCTCTGTGAGTATAAAGCAGGGTCAATAACCATCACAAATAGACATATGTTTAACTTTTACACAGGTACGTGAACCTAAGGACCGATACTTTATGAAAAGCTTCATATAACTTGACATAAAGGATAAATTTAGAGATGTTGGAATAGATGCTTGAGAATATTAATTTTTTTAGAACAAGTGATCATTCTTTTTGTTTTTGTTGGCTTTTTTCCCCTTTAGGCTTTTATGTATGTCTAAAATGATGTATGAAAAAAGTGCAATCAGTTTTCCTGTAGAATATTCATTGTTATGTCAGTTTAGATAAATAAACTAAAGGTCCTGGTTTTGATAAAGGGAGCAGGCAATGTGAAGGGCTGCTCAATTCCTGCTGAGAATCCCATGCAAGCCAGTAGGAGGGTATGGAAGTAGATGATAAAGAGATGCTGAGACAAGCTAGTAGCTTGGGATGTCTTTTGTATCCCAAGCAGTATCACAACCTGTAGAGCAGAAGACTGTAGATAGCCAGGGGAGACCCTCCCTAGATGGCTATGGGTAGGCTCACAGGCAGGAAGGGGACAGTCACAAGCCAATCCTGTCTGTGATCTCCAGAGGCAAGCAAAATCCATCAATCCTCTGCCTGTTTGCACTCAACAGCCAAGCTGCTTCACTGTCAGACAGCTTGTGGGAATGTGCCCATGAGGTACCCTCCTCTGAACTGGAGACTCTGCTGCTCCTGAACCAGCTGAAGAACCAGGTGGGTGAAAGATAGCCCAGAACCTCCAGGCCTCTTGGCTTAGGTAGCTCTCCTGCTCTGGGCAGACACAACTCCCTGCCTGCTCCCTTGGAGATGGCTGTGTGATTTGAGCTTTATTCCACTTAAACAGCACCTCCCCTTCTCTGCTCTGTGAGGACTGCTGAGGTAAGTGATGCTCACACAGTTGCTGTGTTGGGTCAGGAGTCACCCTGCAGGAGCAGCCTTCTGAGAAACCTGGTAGCTACATTGAAATTGTGTTTGAAGAGAGACGGTGCTCAGTCAAGGAAGTGTCAAAGGAGAGCCTCAATAAGGGAGAAACCGTGGTTATGCACAGTAAGTGCACTTACTCCACTGAACAGTTTACAGCTCTTTGCCCAGTCTACCTTGAGGCAATTTTATTTTCCTAATGCACAGATCTGAAATACATTTTTGAAGCATTTTCCTCAAGTATTTATATTAAGAAAACCTGTCCTTGAAACCCAGAGTAGAGCCTACCAGAAAGAGTGAGTAGGTGTTTAACAACTTGAAACACACCACTCCAAGTTCTTTATCTTTCAGAAATGGTGACCCATAGGAACTTTTCATATTGCTGCTGACTTGAAGTACCCAACTGCTTTCAGGATAGCAGACACAGCAACTTACAGATCCCCTCTGTGCTTATTGGGTGGGTTTTTCTGGGTGCAGTGTGGATTTTGAGGAGCTGGCAGGGGAAGTTCATCAAAGCTATTACCTTAGCTGGAAATGAAACCAAGTCTGTGATTTAAATTAACAGTTAGCAAGGTCTGGGATAAATGTGCAGATGTCAGAGGAGCTGCTCTGGTTATTCAGTCCTGCCTGCTAAAAGATTGGCGGGGTGGGGAGGGGGGGTGGATGACTAGTTTGCATCTTTACTTATTCTGCATCAGATATGAGTCTGGTGTTGTTGCTAATGTTTATAAGATTCTTTAATACTTTGGAACTTCCTGCTGTCTGCATGGTTTTCTTCCAGCAATATGAGTTTGAACTTCGCTTGTGTACATTGCAGGGTGGCACAGGAGCTGCTGTCTCCCATCCCCACAGCTAGTTACTGTCACACTGTCCCCTCAGGTGTTCTCATGTAGTTGTGGGGAGAGTCACATTTTGGATGGATTAATATTTCCTTGGCATGTGCATTTGTGAGGATTTTTTTTTCTGCCTTCTGGTTCATTGCTGTGCCTTATGAACAGGAGGAGGAGGTGGGAAAGAGGCAAGAGCCATGCAGTACAGTAATTGCTGCAGCTCCTACCTCATCAAATAGGAGAATTAAATTTTATTTGGTTATGTTAATTATTTGGATGACTTGAGAGAAAACATGTCATTAACTGTGGAGCAGAGGAGGTTATTAGTAACCTTATCACTTCTCTCTTTGCACCACTGAATAAAAGACCAGGAATTGCTTCCTGTGGAGCAGGGATGGGTAGGCTCAGCATAAGGTATGAGTAAAATCACCAGCTGTAAGAACAGCATCTTATTTAAATTACTGGGGTTTAGTATATAATGAAGTTATGAAGTTTGCAGTTCCTTTACAGGGCTTCATGGGGAAAAAATAATTTGCCTACGGTCATTTCCATGTTTTTAAAGGGCTTAAATAATTGTAAGCTAGATGTGAATCAAACTCTCCTGGGAGTAGGAAATGTAGTGTTTTGCCAAAAGGTTGTTGATGAGTGACCTGTTAATGGAAAGTGGAAAAGAAAAACTGTCTACTAACAGCTTGTTTTGCCTGTGAGCTCATACATTTTCTAATAGAACCATGTTGTCCTGGGTTCTAAATTACAGATAGTTGTATATTTGGGCTGCCTTGCTGCCCTTGATATATCCATTCTTCAACTTCACTAGGTTGGTTTCATGAGAGATTTTTCTTCTTTGTTCTTTGCATTTTGATTATAAAAATGTTTTCTATGTATCCTTTTGGTCCTCATGCCGTATGGAAAGTTTGAACTTTTGTCTGTGTAACGACTTCTATGGTCTCCAGCCAAAAGTACTTGCTTTTATATGAAAGTGTTTATCAGATTCTGAGGCAAATTGCAATGGGTCAAAGGGTTTTTGCCAGTGGAAGAAAGAACTTGTTTCTTTTTATTCTTACTGATACTTGAATGTGCATACTTCATAGATTTCCTAATTTCTGCCTATAAAACTTAAGTAAATCCTGAATTCTTAGTACAGAAAGTTATAATCCAGGAGATTTCAGATTTATATTGCCAGACTTCAGTCTCCTTCCTGTCTGATAATAAATATGATTAAAACCCTAAAGATTGTAGTTATTCAGAGAAATGAAAGCAAAAGAATAAAGCTTCAAAAATGAACATCGAAAAGAAAGAGGCTTGAGATACAAGGAACTAAGAAAAGAGTCTGGGGTACATCTGTGAGGAACACACAACTAAAAGTGTTTCTTAAAGATAAGGCTGTATTTTGATGGGACACTTTGAAGGAAAATTAGAACCCTTTCCTGCTAAAAATGCACAGTGAAATATGACTGATAGAAATGTTTTCTAAAGCAGCTTTGCGAGCAGTGTGGATTGAGGCCAAGCCACATTTGGACTGTTTCTGAAACCAGACAAATAGGCATTGTTTATCCTAGACTAGCCAGACTGTTTCAGAAAACAGTTCAGTCAGAGCAACATTCATTTCTAGTCTTAATTAGTTTCCAGAATGACTGTAGAGGGAGGACGTTTTTCATCCACATCCTTTTTGACTGTCTCATTCTTCTCTTCTCCAAATCCCCCCACTCTTCATCGCACTGGAGTAATTGCAGCCATCATGTTCATGTGGAGCTAAACTGAGCCCTGACAGGGTTGGTGTGCTGCATGAGAGCAGACTTAAAATGCCAATGCACTCCCTGTGCTAACATTCTTGCTGATGGAGTCTGGTGCTGGAAGGTTTTTGGAAAAGGCTTGATTAGTATACTTTTGTTTTGTTGTTAAGATACTGTATTAATTTGAACCAGATACAGTCTATTTATTTTCAGCCTTTAAAAAGTACATTCAGCACTTCCAGAGGCTTCTCACCAATAAATATTCCTTATCTCTTGCATTTAAAAGAGAAAAAAGATAAAAAAACCTTCTCTTCTGAACTGGTTGGTTGGTTTGTTTGTTTGTGTTGTTTTAATTCCTGTGTAGTTTAGCACAAAGTGGAAGAATATTAATACCATGTTCTTCAAATTGCAACATTTCTGAAAGTGATAATTCCAAATTAGATTTGCTTTTTACCTGCAGAAATAGTAGGGACTGCTGTATCTCTTAAATAGGACATTCAGAAGAGAGGCATCAGAAACCTTAGTCTTACTAAGAAAACAGATGAGTTGGCAAAAGGAAACATTTTTCTGTCCCTGCGTGTCAACAAATATTTGGTCATGTTGTCTTCCTAACCCCACCCACCAAGTTATTACTGAAAAATGTTATCTCAACTGCAAGGGAAGACAAGTTGTTAAGTAATTGTTAAAAATATTTAGCAAAAGGGTTGTAGGTTTTTACTTTACTGTGTAAGTTTCATTTATTTATGAGACTATAAGTCATTAAATACTTAGAGTCTGTGAATATGCACGCCCACATGAGACAGAATGCGAACCTCAAGACAGAATTGAGAGACATAATGGATTTAATAATTGGCTTTCTATCTTTACAGAGTTTTGAAGCCAAGCTGTAACCTGGTTTTCATTAAAAGGGGTTGGGTATAGTTGTATAGTCCAGGGTTTTTGGACAAATTTCTGTAAGATAACAAAGCAGGGGAAAAAACAGGCTTGGCAAATCCTTTAAAATATATGGGGATTTTTTGCATGGTGTTAGTCAATTGTTTTCTCTTTGAGACATTAACCATGTTTTAACAATTCTTTTTTCTTCAATAAGCCAAGGACCCTTGTCATCCATAAGAGCGGCAATCAAGAGATGTAAGTTTACTTTTCCTTTTTGAGAACTGTAATGTTGTAAGATTACTGCATCTTTATTTTTTAGTAACTGTTTACCTTGGTATGTGAAAACAAAGTCGCTGTAAGTAAGTAAGCAGTAAGCTGTGGGGCTGTAATTTCTTTCTCTCTTTAGACCATCTTTTTGTTCCTTCTTTCCAGTTGCTAACATTTTCTTATTTATTCACTAATGCATCTGTGCACAGATGTGATCCTTCTCTGAAAAGCTTGGGTTAGATGTGCCAAATTTTTAGTTCATTTGACAAAATAGAAGATTGTTTGTTTAATTTTAGTAGAAATCTGCAGCAAGTGCTTATTCACTGTACTGGGGACAGAGTTAGACTCCTGTACTGGGCTTGTTTTGGAAAATAAAAGATTGTTTATAAATCTTGAATGAAAGTCCAAACTCTTCTTCCCTGATTTCAGCATTTAATTCCTTTTCCCCTTTCTCTGCTCATGGTGTTTCCAGGCAGAGAGTTTCTGTAGATGCATCTTTCAAAGTATTTTATGCTGTTACTTTCTTCCCCTTTTCAGTTTTATTTCTTTTCTGTCCGTGACTTTAATTTCATATTAATGAAACAGCCCTCAAAATTCTGCTATGGGGAAAAATAAATTAGTGTATGTAGTACTGATTTGTTTCTCCTGGACCTATTAGTCAGGGACTCATTAGTGTGGATTAGATTGGAGGTAGTGAAAGGGCATCGTGAAAGCTTTACTCAGAGCTAAGTCTGCATGATGCTGTCCTTAAAATGCAGCACTTTATTTGTGCTGTTGCTGCCACAGATGGAAACTGGAAAACAGCACCAGATCACAGAGGGCCTTTTGTGGTGGAGACAGAAATTGATTCAGACCGCCTAAGCCCCAGTACCTTACCAAACTGAGAAATAATCTACAAGATCATTAAGCATTTGATATCTATGTTTTTGAAAATGCAATAGCAAGTGATTCTTTGTTTTCAGGCATAACACATAAAAATCCAGTCAAGAAGCTGTGGTTCATGATATTTACTTATTAACATGTGAATAACTATGATGAAATATAAGTACCATGTGAATTATTCAGATAATAAGTTAGCAAAATAATATCCATGTACATAGCAAGGCATTGTATATGAAACTATAGGTTTTTTGTACACCATTACCCAGTGCTGTTAGGATGGACCTATATTACAGTGGACACTGAATAATTCCTAACTCCCCTTGCCATTAATCCAGAAAAAGTATTGTATTCTCTGGACAAGTATATTTCCCTAACAGAGTTAGAAATCTGTCTTTCCTAATCCCTGATTCTTTGGGCTCTTACTCTCAAATTTGGAAGAAACATGATAAGTATGTACAAGGTTTCAACTTACCCACATGTGGACAATACTGTATATAATTTTGTTTTGATAAGTCTCTTCATTTCTTGTGGCCAGAGAGAAAGAGGGTTTCTTTTCCTTTGGCGCCCTGACCACAACTCCAGATAGAAACATGGTGTCATTTTCAGTTCTTGACTGCTCCATAGGATTCAGAAAAGTGAGCCTGACATAACCTGAAGGAAGCAAGCATGTGAACATGAGTTTGCTCAGAGGTAATCTTTTGATCTCAACTCTTAAAAAGTTACCCCAGGATCTTTAATGATGGTCCCAGGCCTGGACACACCACTCTTATCCAGCTCCCACTGAAATCGGTGAAACTGTTTACATTGATGCCAGCACAACAGCTGCACAAGAATGGCAAAGAAAGTGGAAAGAGGCAAGCCAAATGCAGCAGCAGTGAGACAAAGGGGAACAGTGTTTTCACTCGCTTCTCCACTCTTCCAGACCAGGCTGTTGTTAGGAAGAAGGACTACAGAAGCAAGTCTCTTATCCTAAAATGTTGGAAGAACCTGTGGGCTTGTTCTATTCTCATTCTGTCCTAAGTAAATACATGGCTGAATGAAGGATGTGTAACAGCTTGTAGGCACTCTGAGGCTGTGGCTTTCCATTTGGCAGTTTTGCAGCCATTTTTGGCTGTGGGTTTTGTTTGTTTTTCATTTTGTTTGTTTTGCTTGGGGGATTCCTAGATTCTTTTGGCTCCCACTTTTTCCCAACCAGATCAATTCCGTGACCTCATTCTCTTCCCCATCTGCACAAACATTTGGGCTGGCATAATGCAGGGAATGGTGCAGAGGCAGGAACATACAGCCCAAGGAAAGGTGTAGGAAGGAATGAAGTGCCTTCATAAATCATGATTGTCAAATTTGAGTAAAACTACGGACTTGCTCTAAGGGTGTAGTTATGAAGATTTTATTCAGCAGCAATGCCAGCCTCTATGATGCCTAACAGTCAGATCAGCTGTGAAAAAGGCATAGAGGACTACCCTGGGGGTGGGAAGAGGAATCCCTGTAACCTCCCATAGGTTATTATTTTATCAGTTCCCTCCCTGAAGTTGCAGAGAGAAGCACTAGAGCCAGGAAACAGAGGCAGGAAGGAGACTGCTGTTGGGGGTGGCATGTTCCTTCCCCTGTGCTGCTGGTGGTCTGAGCCCAAGGTAAGCAGGCTCAGGGAGGTAAAGTGAGACAAAAACTGTACAGACAGTGGTTACTTTTTTATCACTATGGAGTCACATGAGTGGTAATGTTCAGTCAAGGAGAATCAAAAATCCATGTTTGGAAGGGGAATTGGGCATCTCCATCTCTTTAGCTACATTCAGGCATTAAATTGGCCCAGCTGTAATGTTAGACAATTTAATATTTCCTTGAGGTGACTGGAAACAGAACCAGAAAAGGAGCAAGACCTCCCCCTTGTGCCAAGAAACAGTCTGGGAAAAAACTCTTACTGCAGAGATGCATGAAAAATTCCAATTAGTTTGAACCTCGGCATCTTTTCTTCACAGCCTTTCCATACAGAAATAGTCTAATCAGGTGTTGGGTGAAATCAAGGCTCTTTTTTCTGGTGTTGGCTTGAGGATTATCTGATCGTTTTAGTGCTCCCTGAAGAAGGATCTCTGCAGTCATGTAACACCTTTGTTATTTCAAAGACAGCAAGCATGACCTCTTCCATGGGAACATCCTGTCAGTAACTGCATTACTTTGTAGGTAAGGGAGGGAGTGTTTGCCCACCCTTGAGGCTTTCCTTGAGATACTATAATGAACAACCCTTATTCCTAGTCATCTATATAGTGAAACAAATAACTTTCGTGTCTTATAGTCTCCATATTTCATGGGTTTGGAAGAAATGTCTAACCTGCTTTTAGAAAGCATTGAAAGAAGGCGTGTTTTTAAATATTAGCACGTGTCCTTGTTGTAGAAAGGCTTCGTCTATTTGAGGCTATCTTTCCAATCTTTAATGCAAAATTAAACTTGCTTTTAAAACACTCTGTAGTGACAAAACTCTTCAGTATTTCATACAGTTTTGCTAATGGAAGCACACAGATATTGTTATGTAGTGTGTACATCATGGAAGCACTCTGTGCCCACAACAGAGCCTTATCTCTGAGCAGATCCTTGATAACTTTAGTTGTCTTTGTATTGCCTTGAAAGGTTGCCCAAAATACTGTAATTTCTAGCCCAGCTGTCTTCTACAGGCTCAAATCTGCATGTCAGGCTTCTGTTGCCACCAGCTTTTCTGTAGCATCAAAGTTTATGGGTTTGAGGTGTAATGGTGGTTGTACTTACACAGGTGTTTTGATCCCAAAGCTTAAAATACCCCCTGCACCGTATGTATGTATTTCAAATACAAATGACCTATTAACTACACTTGAAAAGTAGGACCCTGAGAAGAAACAGTAGAGGAAAAAAATTGAAACATAAGTATGCAGCACAAATAGGATACCCTTTGCCTCCACACGTTTAAAAATAATTGGAAAAAGCCCACTAAATAGTTCTTCTAAGAAATATGTAGAAAAGAGGAATATATAAGTCACTGATCTGACAACTATTTACAGTATTACCATTAATCCTTTATGCTGTACAAGGTTAAACACATTTAGATGCCTCATTGACACTGGCTAATAAAGTGCCTCATTGACACTAACAGAAATAAATACTGACAATGGTATGAGTTGATTTGATTTTTTCCCCCCACAAGACCAATAAAGTTATAAGATGAAAAAGTGAGGTTTTTATGCACTAAGATTCTAAGATTTTCCTCTCCTTCCCCTTCTGAAGTTACTTTGCTTGTTTTACTTACATACCCCTAAGCATAAGTTTCTGAAAATGTTAGTGATTCTCACCCTGAGCATTTCTTATTGTTGAAGTTGAGAAACCAACTCTTTTCAGTTGTCAGTATATAAAGCAGTGCTGAAATACATTTCCATTGACTCCCCTAATGGAAAAGAGGTTTTTTAAATCTTAAAACTGTCATAATTTGAAATCTGTATTTTTCTGATGGAAGAATCAATAGTATGCTTTTTCAAGACAATCTACAAAGGGAAAGAAGAATGGACTTAAAGGAAAGACCATAAGGCCAGAAAAATGGCTGCAGGTTGTGTTTTTTTAAGTCATGTATATACTATATTTTAACAATTCATGTCTTCTTTCATGCACTTTTTAATTTAAATTAATTTCTTAGAAATAGTGAAGGAATAAAAGCTGTGCAAGTCTGGGGACAAGGATTATTTAGAAAGTTTGTATTTTCTTTTCCCTAGCATTTGTGGAATACTTGAGAGCAGAAGATGCAGTAGCTTTCATCTCTGTTTCTACTGTGGATTTAAATCCTCTTAAGAGCTTCCAAAAATAAAATAAGTTCTAAAAGTGTGGTTGTAAAATAACGTGACAGCAAAAATAGAGATATTGACATAAGAAGGGAAGACCTTTGTCAGTGTCATTAAAAAATAAATGTTTATATTAAATGTTTATAAACATGGAAGTAACTTGATTCCATTAATGCTTGAGAGATTTTTTTTTTCCAGAAAAATTAGTACATTCTGAAAATATACATGATGGCTTGGGCATTAGTCCTCTTAAGGAGACATGATTATATATTTATATAAAAATTAGTAAATTTATTTTTATATAAATGTTTTAAATGTGTTGTTTTCAAGAGAGTTTATTTGTTTACTTGAATTTTGGAGCTTGATGGATTACATAGATACCTCACTAGATTTTTTTTTTTGGCCTGTGTTAAGAAAGAAAAAAGGTCTTTCAGGCTTTTTTTAGATTTTTCCTGTTTAATAAAGAGAAGCACTTTGATAAATAGAAGTACATTTAGAGTCTCACAGGAAGAAATAGCTTGTAGAATTTATCCAAAAATTAAGAAATAGTGAAGTAAGGTGACAGGTTTATCAATTCAGTTTTACATTCCTCATTAATTAGCTCTAATTTCTCCTGCCTTTGTCATTGGAATCGGGTTATTAACCCAAGCAGTTGTATTTACCAAAAGAACACTTTCTTCCATCATCTTTGCAAAAGTATTCTTGGATTTGAGTCAGTTTGGTTTTTTTTTCCCCTAATGTGTGTGTTAGATCAGTGCTATGTTGAGATTTCTAAAGAGGGAAATGAAGGCAAGATATTTATTTACCTTGTCAAACAATTTTTATAGAACTGATTTAGATGTGAAATAATTTGATGTATGCCTCTTTCTGGGATCAGTCTGCCTGCCCATACCTCTGTGGTAGGGGATCACAACTTCTTTGCACCTGTATCGAGTCCTCAGTGTAAATTATTATTTTTGGAAGGGTGAAAAGGCAGACCCAAATAAACAACAATTTTAAACTGGAAAAATCATTCAAAGAGATTTGATTTCCCTCTCTGCATTCCCACTGTGTTTACCTGTTGAGCCATACAGTGGGCATTTCTATGTTCTGTTATATTCTTCATCGTTAATTTAATGAAGGAAAACTTCTAACAGCCACTGTTAAAATTAGCATGTGACTAGAAATAAAATGTACTTTTATTTTCATTTTTAGGAAATTAAAAAGTGAAATAAATAGTGTTGTGAATAGACATTACAGTTATCCCTTTACACCACTGGCACATGCACTATTCTTGCATGCCTAACCCATTTGATCATGGCTTCTGGCACTCTGAAGCCTTGGTTTGTTCTCCTTCACCTCCTCTTTGTCTTCTGTAACCCCTTCTTTTTTTCCTCTAGCACTCATGAATAGTGCACATCCAAAATGCCCTGTCGAAGAGGTATGTCTGACACAACACTCTGCAACTCTCCAATCAAGTATGCTTTGCTGATTTTGGCTAATGATGCTGTGATGTTGCACAATAAGATGCTACCACTTCCTTAAATTGCACTTGCTGTGCAAAAATTTTTTCCCTTGGATAATTTGTTTTTCTCTCTAAAGAAATCCAAATGAAAATGCAATGTGGCCAATGGAAAAAAAAATATTTGAATGTAAATATGGCAAAACCAGAAAAATTAAGAGGTCAGGATTTGCTTATTTTATGTAACTTAAAACACATGGTTTGAAAAAAAAGTTTCTGGCTCTTAATCCACAAGTGATTTAAAATTTAGCAAATACCTAGCTGGGAACATTTAATATTTTCTTTTTACATGCAGGAGAGTGAAATATCTTTTTAGGTTCTGTGCCTTAGTACCTTTCTCTTCTATAAAACAGAGACATTAAATAAGATTGAAGAGCACATTTGAGAAAATTATCCATCAAAAGGAAAAGCCTGATATGTTTAACACTTCTTTTAGTTTAATCCATGTATCATTTTAATGAAAGGAAAAGAACTTTCAACTCTTGCATCCTCACAATGCAGAATATAGGAAGGTGTGGAAATCAAGAAGACAGGGGAAAGGACCATCTCTCTTGGTGGTAACTTGGACATAGAAAGACTTTAAATTATTATGAAACTCTACTCTGACTATTTTAAAAACTTCTCATATTTAATACAAATATTTTTTTTCAACCTTGGCCAGTCTTAAAATCTGGGATTTAGGATCAGATGCTCTATGTTCTGCATTTCATTGATAGTGGATTGGTAAGGGCTCTGCTATTATCCTCATATTGCTGTGACAGTATATTTTAACCTCTTCAAAACTTTTGTTTCTTCTCTTTAAATAGCTTCTCGGACCTCTAGCCATAGTGATCAACAGAGGGATAGAAGGTATGATGCTCTTATTTATATTGCAATTAGCTGTTATTGTAAAAGTTGTTAGATTGTGCCACAGTATTACTTTTACAGTATTACACAGTATGGCTTTCTCCCCTAGTTTATTTTTTTCCTTATCTCTATTCTTAGTATGTTTAGAGTAGACTTGGAAAAAAATAGAAATACTTTGATTTTTAAGCGTGATAGTTTAAGAGTTTGAGGAATTCTCTCATCAACTTTTGTATGTGTCCTCAAAAGGAGAATGCAACCAACCATCAAACCTCTGCAGAACTGTTTTATTTTCCTGACATCTATGTACGGGATCACTTCACAATGAAAATAAGCACTTTCAAGCCTCCTTTCAGTTTCTCAAAGGGTATTGAGAAAGGAGGTCACCAAACTCGATGGCTGGTGAACTGAGTCCGCCATTATTTTAGATGTGAAGGAACTGTACCCTTCTTTTTTTAAATTGTTTTTAAAATAGTTTTAGAAGTTATGCTTCTGCAGCTGTATTTCTGTCAGCAGACAGAAGCTTCTGTGAGCAGATGCTTTATCTACTCACAAAAGTCCCTTTTCAAAGTGGAAGGTTTGTGAGATTCTGGATGGATCACTGGTGCTGCAGGGACCATGGCCTGGGAGCACGGGCCATCCCTGCAGCTGAAGCTCTGAAAGAGCAGGTACAGTGATAAACCAGGGGTGCTACCTGTGGGTCCTTCACTGTCATGGAAGTCTCTGTAGTACTGGGTGATGGAAGCAAATAGGCCCTGTCCCAAAGGCCTTGTGAGGCTTGCTCTGCCCCACTTCAGCACCCTGGAAGGTTTCCCTTGGGATCTGAGGATACACAAGTTTTTAGGTATCTAGCCAAGAAGCAGTTTTAACTACCCTGCTGTTTTCAGATTGTAGCTGGCTACAGGCAAACACGTGATTAGTTCTCTCATTACCCTGTGAAGAATAAGACTTCTGCCATCTAATTGAGTTACACTTGTGTTTAAGTACTTTAAGCATTTAAATTATTTCACTGAAGCCAATAAACCTACTTTTTGGCTAAGGCATTTAATTAGGGGCTTTGAATGGAAGCCTAGGTTTTTGTTAGAAAGGTCAGGTAAGTTGCTCTGAAATCATGGAAAAACACCTTTAGGTAAATCAAAAAGCCCTATTTTTACTTCCCATTCCAGGAAGACCTTGGACTGCTACACTTTAAAAGAACTATTTCTAAATGTTTTAGGTAATCATTCCCCTTTGCCTTCATTCCAGGCGTCCTGAAATTACAATAGTTGCTGCTGAACCCCTCCGGCCATCCTCCTGGTTTCCAGGTGCAAGTCCTGTCACTCCTCAAGGATTAGGATTCCCTTCTGCTTCATCTCATGCTCAGTGGAGGAGAAATGAGCATCTTCCAGCTGAGGTGAGCCTGAATTTACATGAGGCATTGTTTGATTTGCAAAGGTAAAAAGCTCATTAGGTTAAACAGGAACAGTTTTTGCTTGCTCAGACTTTCATCACATTGAATAGAAGACTATGACAGTGTTCTTTTCCTCTGTATATGTTAATTTAGTATTTTTTAATTCGTATGCCAATTTTTTTTTAAGTATCGTATCTGGATGTACCTTAATATTCATCTCTCTATTTTGTAGCTTCCGCCATCGTATGAGCAGGTGATAAAAGAAATCAATCAAGTGCAAGTAAATACAACAAATAACAATAATGCTGCTGCTCCTCGACATACCACTACTTCTGCAACACAAACTGACTTTCCAGAGGAACTAATCAGCCATTTGCCAGGAAGTAATGTAAAAACTAGTGTGCCTACACACTGGGGATCTGCAGGCTGTCGAGGTGAGGCTGTTTTGGATTTCTCTGTGATGAAAACCTTACTCTGTCTTCTGAAGATGCACTTTATTGTTGGTCTGTGCAGCATTTAATACAAGTAACAGTTACATTTCTGTGAATTATTACTACTGTAAATTTCTGTAAAAATCCTTTCTTCTGCAAAGCTACTATTGCATTCAGAGTATCATTAAATCCTGAAAGTTTTGTTCAATTCAGCCAAAATAGCAGCACTTCATACATTTAGACTGAAAAGTGTGCTAACCAAGTTGGGGAAGCTACTGTGCTTTGGTCTGGATTTTGTTTGCATGCCTCTCAATACTGCAAGTTAGCAGGAGCTTTTGAACTCAACTTGTAGATACCATGCATTTCAGCAATCTTCAGCTAATTCCTAAAGTTTGCATGTTTTTCCATTCATCTTTTTAGGAACAGAACTGTATTTTTACAAGCACTAGTAGAGTTCTCAATGAAAGCCATAATGTTTACCATCCTGATAGCAGTCAAAAAATAACACAAATTAAATTTTCTGGAACGGATAAGTAAGACCTTTTATTTTCTGTTAGCAGGGCAGAGTCCTCTTAAACCTCCTAGGCCTCCTGCAACTCTTCTGAGTAAGTCTCCTGCAGAAAATGAGAATCCTTTAATAGTCTTTGAAAATCCTGAAGCTCAGAGGTGCCAAGAAAATCCCAGTGCTGTGATATGTCCTGTGCCAAAGCCAAGATCAAGAAGCAATCTCAGACCTGTGGTCAAAAGTACTGAAAGTAAGGTAGACAGTGGAGAAGAAGCGAACCAGTCTAATGCAAAACAGCAGCAACCTCCAATTCAGCAGTCACCTCTTCTAGATGAAGACAGCTTACTAGACAATCACTTGGTGATGGACAGCATGAGTACAGAAAGGAGCCAAAATAGTATTGTTTCAAGGATCAAAGTTTTTGAATGCCAAGGCACTAATGATACCTCAGGATTATCAAAAAAGCCAGAAATTGCCCCTCGTTCATTTGTTCCAAGATCTGTTACTACAAAGAAGCCAGTGATTGCTCCAAAGCCAGGGGTAGGCAGAGTTTCAGAAGAGTGGGATGCATGGACTGAAAGCAAATCAACACCTTCCAAGGAATTGCAGCCTCAGTCTGAAATAGCTGGGAGCAGTATTGTAAGCAAACCTGAACTGCCAAAGAAGCCAAAACCCAGCCTTGTTAAAAGTAGCAGTAGTGATTTTCTCGATGCAAGAAGTGGAGCAGTTGCAGAAAACAGCGATGGACAAAAGAGATTTCCTGTTCCTGCTCCAAGGCCTCTTGTTCCTAAAAAGTCATGTTACTCAGAGAATCCTGCCCTTTCTTTGGCCTCACTAAAACCGGTTGCTGCTCCTCCACGGCCTTCTGTATCTGCCCAAGACAAGGTTTTAAAGTCTCTGGGGGAATTGTCCCCTGCAGCCATCTCCTCAGCACCTGCTTTGCAAAATAAACTAGATGTGGAAGGAGATCTGATCAGTTTTGATGATGATGTTTTGCCCCTAAGTCCAGCCTGTGTAGTTAAAGATAGCATCAGTTCTGAAGCAGCAGCAGCAGGTAAGGAGAAAAATTTTTTTAACTGTTACTATGGTTATTCTTTGCAGATGTATCCTGTGTGAGTTACATCTACCTGTCTTGTTGGGGTTTATGTGTGTGTAAGAAACTTATGATTTTCTGTTATGCCAAGATCACTATGAAATTGCATGGACCTTAAGACTTAGGAGGTTTCAAGATTATATAAATCTCAAAGCTTGTCTGCTGGATATATTACGTGATTACTAAAATAATGATAAAAGACTTGATCTTATATACTAGATGTCACCTCCAGAATGTGTAGCTGTTCTGTCTGGGGAACCTGGGACAGCGTGTCTCTCGCCATCCAATGTGACTAATTTATCTGAGTGCCTTAAGTTCTGTAGTGGAAACCTAGTCATCTGAAGAAGGAGCAGTGTTTGTGGCATATAGGAACACTCATGATCAAATATACTGGGGTGGTCTGTCCATCTCACCAATGCCTACTTATTTTCTCTGTCCTATCTTTCTGTCTTGTCTTGTAATGTGACAGCATTCTTGTAACACAGTTTTAGCCTCAGGGTTTTTTTTTTTTAAATAAATGAAAGTAATTAATTCATGTGGACAGATCAATTACTAGAACTACATTCCTTTCATAAACCTTGCTTGATACTATTAGACACTTGGGGTCAACTTTTTTTAGTGCTGTTTTTTAGGTAGTTTAAGACACAGGTGGGTGTTGGGTTGTCATTACATTTTATAGCAATAGGTTTTGCTCTCTTAGTATTCAATATGTCTGGTTTAGTTCAGCAGCCCCATTGCAATCCAGGGAGAGTTCTGTTTTAAAGCAGAGGGTGTGTCATACAAAATGCTCCTTTAAGGAAGTGACTGTGACTTTCAATGCTTTTTTTTTGTTAGCCTCATCTATTAGGTTTGCGTGGGCAGAGTTTGATACTGGGGGGGACTGCAGGGTGGCTTTTCTGACAAGCTGCCAGAAGCTGCCCCCATTCTGACAGGGTGACAGAGATGTGTAATGAACTGACCACAGCCCCCGTTTTCATCCCCCTGTGCTGCTTCAGGGAGGAGGTGAGAAAATTGCAAGTAGAGCTGAGACTGGAAAGAAGGGAGGGGTAGGAGTAGGTGTTGTTAAGATTTGGATTTATTTCTCATTACCCTTCTCTGATTTGACTGGTAATAAAGTCAAGTAATATTTCCCCAAGTCAAATCTGTTTTGCCATGATGGCAGCTGGTGAGAGGTGTCTCCCTGCTCTTATCTTGACCCAAGAGCATTTTGTTACATTTTTTCTCCCTGTTCATTGGAGGAGTGGAGCAATAGAGTAGCTTTGGGGGGCACCTGACATCCAGCCAGGGTTAACCCACCACACATCATTTATCATCTTAACTTTCACAAGAGAAGGGTGTAGATGCTGTTCAGTTGTCACGGTAAATCAATATTAATTTTTGTTAGCAAATGCAGTTTCTTCACAGTTCGTGAATTATATTGTCAGATGAAGTTCCAATTTGTTATTGTTTCTCCTCTGTATTGTCATAAAAGCCCCAAGGCAGATGTAGAAAGTTGCCTTAAAGTTTTAAATTGTTAAGATTGGTATGTACAGACATAAAATTCTCAGGAGAGCTTATGTAAGCAACGAAAATAAGGCAACAAAAGATCCTGCAGGAGAGGTGATTATTTCAACATGGATACAAGTCCATTTTTTTTGGGGCTGACAGATTCCAGGAACTTGGCAAAAATGTCACCAAAACTGAAAGGACGCAGCAGTTCAGGGTGTCTGGAGAAGTGTTTCTTGCTTATGTCAAGGAAATGTATGGCTGATGGTGTCTAGGTGGGAACAGAGGCATGATCATTGTGTCTGGAGACTGGAATCGTGGAATAGACACTGTACATATGGATGGTTTTAGAGGAAAAGCCATTTAAGGTAAAACTTGTGTAGTTTCAGTCATTTTATTTTGATTAATAGAGGTAGCAAATAGAAGGAAAATGTACCTGTTCTAAGTAGTAGGCAAAAAAAGAGAATATTTACATTTTGAAAATGCATAAAAAGGAAAATCATGTTTTAGCTATGTACACTAAAAGACTTGCCCACAACCTAGAAAAAATATAAAACATTAATTCTTCCATTAAATCAGAGGTTGAGTGATCTCAGAGGAAAATCACCTGAGAAAAACAGCTTTCATGATGAAGTGATATGAGTGTTGTTCTTACTTTTTCTGGTCGGTGCCCTAGGTGTTATTCTTCATTTAATTAAGAAGAAAATGCTTTCCATCCTCGTGGTTAACAAAGGAATTATTCATAGAATAGTTTCCTGACTTCTTAAGTCACCCGCCCGTGATTTTATTAATTCAATAAAATGTCATCTGTGTTACAATCCCTTCTTGTCTACTAAAGAGAAAAAGGTATGGCAGCATTACCACTTTATTACACTGCAAAATTAGGACTAATTCCAGATTTTTGCTGGCATTTTTGAGCTCAAGATCATATCCTGTGCCCTGGGTAACTAATACTCTGCAGTGTCCTGACAGAGCATCCACAAGAACAACACTGGCTCTCTGAAAATGAGGCAGCACAGAGCACTAACACTAGCTATTTCTCACGTTCCCATAGGAACAGCTTAGGGATTTGCAAGATGAATCCATGGTAAAATGTTTTGTGAAGGCAGGAAGAGAAGCTCTAATCTTGCTCCCAGTTCCCCAGACCTTTGCATTTCTTAGATATTTGTCATTGTCATTACTTAGCAAAATGACAGTGTTCTGCTTGTTGTTATGGTAACCCTAGGAAAGGAAGAAGGCTTATATGCAGTGGCACTGGAAGCCAAGCACCAACATCTTGTTTGTCAGAGAGCAGTGTTACATTGCATATCGCAGTGTTACCAGAGCTTCGTTTTGTCTGGAGCAGCACAGCTGTGTTAGGCCAATGTAAACAGAACTGCAGGGATCAACCCCTGCTGCTGCTGGCTCCTGCTGTGAAAGGAGGAAGGGGAAGTGTTCAGTGGATGATGAGGAGGGCACAGAAGGCAGAAGTTGAAGTGAGCATATGAATGAAAAGGTGAAACAGGCAAAACAAAGTTCAGAGTCTCCACAGCAGTTTAGTTGACTGATGTAAGACATCAGCTTCCTCTAACAGAAGGCTACCACCTCCACAGTAAGTGAAAGATATTTGAATACTGTGTATGTGCTAAGATCAACAGTGTTGGCAACAAACCACTTAAGATTCACCTGTCTAAATGTCAGTGTTTAACTGGTAGTTCAACTACCAAAACTAGCTGAATGATTCAAGTTTACCTCAAGCAATCCCATGAGTTTTATCAGTGTTTGACAGCATCGCCAGCAGCTCAGCTGTTAGTTGAGTGAATTTACCCTTGTCTAAACATCAATAATTTTATCCTTGTCCAACCTGTATGAAGAGGGGAATCATTCTGGTGCAAATAGAGACTCTGGATACTGAGATTTGTTTTAAAGCTTTCAGCATCCACTCAGAGAGTTGAAGTTCATGGGAGCTTTGGAAGCTTCAAAATTCAGAGGGGAATTGTGACAGAATCTTGCAGACAACTCATGATGCTGGCCCAAGGGAAGTGCTAGGAGGGAGAAGTCAGGAATGACAAATCTGTAGAACTGCTTTGTCATCAGCCAAAACAGTTTTAAGTGCCGTACTTCTGGACTCAAAGGCTAATGTTCAAAGCCATTTGTATCCTAATGAAATAACTTCTATTTAAGTCAGTCATTTAGAATGTGAAGGCATCTGTTTGGGACACTACACCTTTTGGTTCTAGTTCTAATGCTTTGATGATAGTTGTAGTATTTTGGATCATCTGTGTTACTTCTGCATTTCTTTTATGGCTGATAACAGGAACTTGTGCAGTTCCTGGTGGTTAAAAGTTTTGGTAATATGTCAGGTGGGCTCAATTCTCACTTATCCATTTTTACAAAGGCTTGGAAATTAAATCCTAGTGCAAGTTTAACTGTGTAAATTTCACAGCTTCAGAAGACTATGATTTTACCTGTAACTTGCATTAGTTGCTATGTCAAAGCATGTAGTGTGCCTGCTTGCTAAAAGTTATGAGACTGTATGTTTTGGACAAAGAAGATCAGGTTAGGGTGCATTTACAGCATACATTTAAATTAAAACTTGGAGGTGATATTGCTGCAATGTATTTATTCCTTTTCACATGTGGGGAGCTCTTCTCTCTTCTTCCTTCTCTCTGGAGCAGCATATAATTCACTGATTGCTCTGTGCCTGACATAGCAGAACTCAGTTTAAACCAGATGCTTTGAAAAGTAGTTCAGAGAGTGCCTTACCTTGCCAGCAGGAGACAGATCTCATTTTGATATCTTCATTACCTTCAGGTCCAACAGTAGTGAGACTACTGCATTTCTTAATTGTCTTACCTGTCTAACTACTTTATCGTAGTGTAAAGGTTCATTTCTGTCTCTCCTGAGAAAAAATATCCAACTAAAGCAATGCTGCTATTCATTTATATGTATTGTTGCTTCTTGTGGCATGAATGGTGGCATTTGTGTGACATTATAGACAATTCAGAAAAACTGCTGCTTGAGTAACTCCAGATTTGTCTGCTGTGAGGATATTGCCCAGCTGCTTGATTTTAATTGCTTCTTCAGGATGGAAAAGAAAAAAAAAAAAAAAGAAAAAGGAAAAAATAAAAAGGAAATAGTTCTAACGGGTAGATTAGTCCAGACATATCATCAAAATAATGAAGTTTTTCTTAAGGTTCAGCAGTGTTTCTGATGACTCTTATTGTGGTTATTTTCAAGACACCTGTCTCCTTTTTTACTTACTGACAAATTACCACCCCAGAAAAGAATGAGCTGTCTCATCCATTTTAGTCTGCTCTTTGGCATAAAACCCTGTAAAAATAGTTTTACCTGAGGACATGCTGCTGTTGGAGACTGGGGGCTGTGCTGTGTCCTGTAGGTTGCACTGCAAGGTTGACAGTGTCCAGGAAAAGTGATAACAAGCATCCATTAACTCTTCAGTCACTACAGGTGCTTGCTTAGTGGATATAAATTGGAGCCTTCAAGGACCTTGAAAGTTGGCACAGGAGAAGGCTCAGGAAACAAATAAGGTTTTTAAATCATAGCTATGTAATAGATGAGTAGCTCTTTAGGTTGTCAAATGCAAATTAATATGGTTTGAGTTCCAGGTCTATAGATGCTGTGAACACACAAGTAATAATGTTCTTTATAAGATCTGTCTTCTCTGATAATTAAATCTGTTTATTTTACAATATTTAAAATGCAGATATCCTTTCTTCACCAAGTTTGTCAAGGAACAACAGAATGCTTATTTAAAAGAAAATGTTTATTAAAAACCCCTTTTTTTTTCCTGAAAGCATGTGAGATTCTTGCAAGAGAGTAGATTAGGTACTTAAAACAACATTATAAATTACCTTGTCCTTCACATTTTCAATTTAAAAAAAAGATTTTGTATGTCCGACTGCTTTCCATTACCTGCTTTGGAAATTTCCAGCTTGCCTGTTTCGGGACACTTTAATCTCTTGGCAATAAAATATCATTCATTCACCTGGCAAGAACGCACAAGACTGTGTGTCTCAATCTTCAGAGCAATTTGGGTGTATATTTTCTTGGTCACCCATTGTATGTCCAGGTACCCTCCGGCATCTAATTTTTGAAGTCAAACCAGGTTACACAACCAATTTCTAGCAAACTAGACCCATGATAGAGGAGGAACTTCCAAACTCTCCCATAATAGCTCGTGCTGGTATGCACAGTGTTTTTGTGCCAAAGGCAGTGTAATTTCCATCACCTTTACTAGTACAGGTGAACAATGTACAAATGGTTATGCTCTTAAATACACACAGGTGCAAAGGGTGGGCATTCCCCCACTTCCAGAGAGAAAAAGCTCAGAGAAGGTTCATCTATATCTCTCTATATGTACAAGTAGTATGTGTGTCATTTTCTACCCCATTAATGCTTTTATTGCCATTAAGTGTTACAAAAGTCCAAGAAGTTTTGCTATTCTAGTGGTAGATTTTATCTGCTCTCCAGCTTTCTGACTATATGGATGGGATTTCATTGCTCAGTTAAGGACAGCTTGCATTTTCAGCAAGTACATTTAAGTCAAATCTTCTGTGGCATGTCTTGGCAAATTTTGTCTATACTTTACAGAGAATACAAAACTCTATATAGTTCTTTGTGCACTTTTGTCACACTGATGGCTAGGCTCTTTCTGCAAAGCAGATTTGCTTGCCTCTACTCCAGTTTTAAGTCTGAAGCAGTACTAAGTCTCCTCCCAAATGATATTGCATTCCTTTTATTTGAGTGAGCTGGTCTGGTCTCCTAGCATTAAGAGAATACCAAGAAGCCTGGGTGTCACCTGAACTTACTTTCAGGTTGTGCACAGATCAGATGCTGAGAGAACATGCATCCCATTGTCTCTCTCTTTTTTTTTTTTTTTTGATTTTCCAGTCTCTTAAAAGTTCCAGTTGTTGCCCGATCATGACAATGTTCCTTGAAGAGGGAGCTGCATAAATTGCATATTTTGTCAAAGGTGGTGTAGTCCATATTATTCTCTCTGTGTCAGAAATCCATTTCTGAAAACAGTGAACTGTTAATTTTCTTGATGAAAAATACTGTGGAAAGCAGCTTGGTAAAATCACTGATGCTGGAATTTAAATTCCATACCTGTCTAATGCATCTCTTTATTGTTGTAAATAGGTTGAGATTTATAATGTCTGAGTGAACATCCAGCTTTTGATTGTGACATTTCACAGTGTTTCTTGAGCATGAGCCCTGTTCTCTGAGGTGTTACCTGTCAGGTTTCTATTGACTCTCTGGCTATATTACTAGGAGGGGCCTGTTGTTGAGAATCTTCCCCCAAGTATGGGCTGATTGTGCTTCCATAAACACCAGAGTGCTTTCACGGGGCTAGGTTTTAATAAAACCATTTGTTGATTAAGTCTGTTCCTGTTTTCTGTTTCTGGAAGACTCTGGTGACAATACTGTTCTGTGTGAAGGGAATGTGGGAGTTTTGCCTTTAACAGCTGATTTAAGGTTTTGACATTAAACCTGGAAAGTAGACACAGTTGCATACTTCCGTAATGACAGGTGTAATATCAGCATCCACACCTTTGTACTCCATTGTTCTCATGTGTATTGAGTGCTTCTTGCAGGACGGAGCATCTTCACAACAGATAGTACCATGTGGGCTTTTATCCTTCCACCTACTATTTGTTTGGAGATTCCCCTTACTGCTGCTGAGGTATCTATTACCATCTTACTACCTCTTACTTAAAGACTACCAGTAAATATTTCAGGAAGATACCCATCTGTCCTTCTTGCATGGGCAAAAGCTACTGCTTCTTCTGTAACCTCATTTTTAATTTTAAACAAGGGTGGTGTATGTCAGTGGGGGGGGGGTAAAAGGTTGTTTCTCCAAAACTGTTTAAAGAAAGGAGCTTATGTATGGTTTATTTGAAGACACACCTTGCATTTGTCTTTTCCTGCTTGCATTTGTCTTTCCTACATGTTATCACATAACCCTTGAAACAGAAGCTCTAGAAAAATAAGACTAAGTAAGCCACAGATTTTTAAGCATCGTTGCAAAACTTTAATAAAAAAAATCAATAGAAGTCTGTTGATATGTCTTATAAAAAATTACTTGCAGATTAATTTCCTTGAGCTGAGAAGCTTTAAATGAGTACATTAACAATTTTGTTTTCACACCTCCATGAATTATGCTCAAATTATGCTCAATTGTTGTTAAACAACATAAAAAATTGATATGTTGTCAGTCCCATTGCACAAAGCAGCACAGTCATTTTCTCAGCCAATTTCTGCTGCAAGCCCAGTGCTGGAGAATGGAATAACACAAACAAGGTAATGAGTTTTAAACTAATTATGAGGTGACAACAATATAATTGAACATAAGATAATGAGTGGAAAACTAATGTTCATCAAATGTTTTTTTCAGCCCTAGAAATTGCTTTTCTCAGACTTAAAAATTGTCAGATGTATTGATGTAGAGACCTCTGCCAACTGCTGAATGGTCAAGAAAACTTTCTATGCATAGCAGTGATTAACAGCTGACAAACAGCAATTTTTTATAATTTTAAATCTTCAAATTTACAAGACTGCAGAACTGTGATTGTTTGGGATATTTAGAGCATTTCCACTAGGACTCTTATTGTCTCTATTTTCATAAGATGGAGGCTTTGGAAAATTGTTTCCTCATTTTTCGTGCAGAACTTCCTTCACCTTTGCAGAACCTTACCCTGAGAGGTGCTCTGTGTGCCAGAGTGTTCCTTATGGTCATGCTGTGTCAAGGAGCCCATGACTTAGTCCTGCTCACCTTTCCTCTGCTCATCCTGTGTCTCCAGCTTCCCTATTGGCAAATGCAGCTCTGAGGTATTGCTGCCTCACCAGGGTCACTCCTCAAGTCTGATGTAGTTGCCAGATAACTAAAAGAGAGAACATAGCCCAGTTTCAGGGTTTTCTTTTTTTTTCAGCTGCACTTAAAGTCACTCTAAACACCCGCACAAAAGTTAAGGTTTGATAAATCTTCAGGGTTTTTTAATGCAATCGAAGTGTTAGCAGTGTAGCTAGCAGATGGAGGTATAAAAAAATAAAACAATATTACAGGCTTGCTCCAATGATGGGATTTTGATCCCTTGTAATGACTGTACTTCCAGAATGCTTCTACCCACTTGTGGTCTGTGTTTTCAAGTCCTCTACAAAAACTCTTGCTGCAATGCAGCTTTCACTGAAGAGACCTAAACCCTCCACCCTCATGTGCTAATCTATAACTTGAACAAAATGTTATTTCACCCTTACATTCTAAAGCATTGTGGGTTGCCTGTACCTGATTTCCAGATGTAGTAGAAATCTTTGGGCACAATGTGATGGAGCCATCTTTTGTCTAGATGGTAACAGAGTGGTTTTTTTTTTAACTGTAGCCTGTTTACCTTTATCTGTAGACAAATTGCTGACCTGCCATGATCCTTTGTACCCGAAGTGTACACTCTTGGCTGTTGTACAATCAGCCTAACAGAAGGAATTGATTTGCTTGATTCCTGATTAAAATGTGATCTGAAGGTAGCCAGGTGGGTTTCTGGGGAACCTGTAGGCAGGTTGGCTTTAAGAGGGGCCATGGCACAAATCCACACAGCACACCCATATGGGATGGATCTGCCTGTGAAGAAAGCCTTAAGCAAGGGGCTGGTGGGGGGTGGACATCTGAGCAGGGTGAGCATGCATGGGCCCTCTGGCATGTTGTCCCTGCTGTTGTGACAGCTGCACGCTGGCAGCGGGAGCTGAGGGCACTGCCAGAGGGGGCTGATGGCAGATGCACTGGTAAGGGGGAGCTGTGGCCACTGAGTCATGTGCATGTGGGAGGGCATGAGGTTGTTCATAAATAAATACTGCATTTCTGGACTTTCTTAAATTCTACGTGAATTGCCAGGCACAGATCGTGTATTGCCAGGCACAGACCGTTAATTGCTCAGATTGGATTGGAATGTTCAAAATTGACAATAGGAAATCATTACTTCATAGGACATCACGTTTTTTTTTAAGTGTTGAAGATAACATTTTATCAAACACAGATTTTTCCAACTTTGTCAGGAAGTATGGCAGTAGTGTTGGAAAAGGGTATGCTTTTATTAAAGTCATGAGGAATTCAGAGATACCCTGCATATTTCTTCTCTTGGACTATGACACTCCATAACTCACATCTCATTGAGCTACACATCTGAAAAGGCCAGCAGAAGAGATCAGACTTGGTTGTTGTGGCTATGAATATGTGTGAGATTTATCACCCAGAGACCTCCTCCAGTTTCTACTGTACACTTTTATGGATACTGTTAAGCATTGCCATTTTACTGCAGAATTTGATAATGTCAGACAAAGAAGTAGCAGTTGTTAAGAAGAAAGAAGTATTGCTCTTTGACATGAAGGTGTACTTGAGAAAGAACACATTAATTTGGTCTTTATTTATTTAGTAGCTTTTTTACAGCTGCCTTCTACATGTGTCTGTGTTCCCATGCCTGTTAATAAGAGACCAGTGTTTAAGGTAATGAAGCATGGGAAACATTGCTCCTGTCTTACCAATGGAATGCTTGGGCAGGCTTGTAGAGGAATGAGTGATATAGGTAGGAGCAGAGCTCAGGCACAACTCCCAGACCTTGGTGTGAACCAGTTCCCTCCATGTCACTACATTTATAACCAACAAAATTATGCAGAATCTTCAAAAGAATTAGTTGGTTCTACAGCAAGAACATTTTATACTCAGTAGTATTTAAATGTTTTGTGTGTTTCAGTAGGTATTTTATCTGCTGCAGTGCTGATTGTTCAGCTTTGACAAGATTGTATTGATTAAAATTTTTCAGTGAATGTGTTCACAGCTATGTCAGTGCATTAGATCAAGTGCTTTGTACCTTTCCCTAAAGCCATTCTGATTTCAGGTCCCTATTACCAAGCAATGCAGTTCCTCTTGTTCAGTGGCTCATATAATCCCAGAAGGTATCTGGAGCATATTTATGTTAAGTGAACTATGAAAGCAGGTGTACAAAGAAGACCTGTTACGTACAAAGAGCTGGGTATGCTAGTTGCATCAGCCTGATGTATCATTTTTGTTACTGTATTGGGTGAGAAATATAAATATCCTTAATAATGGAAGCAGTATTTGGTAAGATTTGTGTTCAGCAAATAAGTATTAAAGATGTTGGGTTTTCTTCCTCCTTCTAGATCCGTTTCAGTTCCTTACCAAAAATGAACCTGCCAAGGAACAGTCGGCTCAACCAGCTTTAGCTCGGAAACCCACTGTAATCCGAATCCCAGCTAAACCCGGGAAATGTAAGTTCTTCTCCCAAATGTCTGAGAAATGTGTTAGAAAACCATTTCAACTGGGTCTTAACTGATTAGCTGTTTAGCAGCTAATACCAGCTGCCAAAGGAATGCCATGGTATGGTTTGACAAATCAGAGGAGCCAGCCTAAGGGCCGTGGTGGGAGGGAGAGGTAGATGAATGTCACTCTCCCTGCTGCCCAGCTGCCTCACTGGGCTCCCTCCCTTGAGTTTGATGTCATTCAAACCTGATGGAGCCAATGCCTATCAGAGGTGAAACTTTATGTAAGGGGCAGATCTAAAGGCTGGAAAGGAAAACTTGGAGGAGACCCTTGCAGCAGAAGCAAGCTTGTTTTGTCTGCTAAACCATATTCTGGAGCTGAACCTTTGGCCATCCTGACTTTGGTGGTGACCTTAGCTGAGGTTTAGTGCTGCTCCCTTGTCAAAAGAAAAACACTGGTGCATTAAACTTTCCTTCAAATACAACTTGGTTGGGATGTTTAGCATAGTTTTCATAGTTTAAATCAAGAAGTTCCCTTGATCCTTGATAGTTTTGAAATCTGTGGCCATTTAAGCAAGAATGTTTAAGGTAGCAGTTTGAGGGAATAAAAAAGGCATGTGGGAACTGGGGTGCAAAAACCTTATGTGTTCAATTTTATGTCAGGGTCTTGACTATAGTTTTCTGAGTTACTGTGTTCCTAAAACCTGCCACCTCTAATCCTTTACAGCTTTACAAATGACACTGACAGCGTCTCAGAGTGCAAATTTATCAATGAGCCACAAGGTCTTTGTGTTGGTCTCTGTATGCTGAAGTGCATACTTGCAGAATTCTGTTTGGCTTTATCTTTGATCCTCAGAGCTTAGGGAAAATGTCAAAAGATAGCTCTTAAAACTCATGTTTCAAAATCATGTTTGGCCACATTTAGTAGGTGTATAGTCAGCTTGTAGTAACTGTATGGCCAGGTGGTATTTCTCCTAGGAGTTTCACTCATTTCCCATCCGCCCCCATCAACAACCCACTGTTAAAATTCTTGGTTTTCTTTTCCCCTGCATATGTGAGAAATGCAGTGGAAATGATTAAAAATGCAGACAAGACTGAAGATAAAGCTGTGAGGAGAAGTCTTTCTGTTAATACCTGATTAAAAAGAAAAAGTTTTTTTTCAATTGGAAGAATATGTTTATGAACTACTATAAAGAAACTATGACATAATTCTTCTATATAAAGGAAATTTTAATTACAGTTAAAAATAAAATTAAACAAAAAGCCAACCAACTACCTGACATTTTTTCTCTTCCTTTTTTTTTTTTTTTTTTTTTTGAGATGGATTCCCTTTTGAATTTGTGGGTTACTGGGCTCTTGCTGCTCTCTAGTGGTAATCTTGCTGCTCTGTAGTGGTAATTGATATTTCCACAAAGGACTGCTGGTCCTGTACTTGGCTACAAATAGCAGGGGGTTGTGATGGACTGCCTTCCTTATGGGAAGCAGTGGCTGGAAGATTAATGGGATAGGGAGAAACAGAAGCATATTCCAAGAAATCAGAGTAGCCTTTTGTCAAATAGGAGCTGCTGCAGAAATGTAACCTGTTAAAAGAGGAGAACAGTGTAAGTGGGCCAAATATAAATGGATATAGTAGGACTTACATTGTAAAGGGGCTACATAATGTCAGTACAGGGGAGTCTTTTGCCCTCTTTGTTTATTGAGGAGATAAATTCTATCAGGAACCAGGAAAAACTGAAAAGCCCCAATAAACAAACAAAATAAACAAAATTTTAAAACCCCCAAAAACAGCCCATCCAGCACTACCAAAATTTGCTTAAGAATTTGAACTCCACTGAAGTTTTCAATTAGGACTAGCATTTTTGTTGAGATGTGGTTAGAAAGAAAGCATTAAAATTCCACTTCAGTTATTGTACTTAGAAATCACTGAAAATAACACCTGACTTCGAGTTCTTGGGGACTTTTTTTTTGTTGTTTCTCTAGTTCCTTTAATTCTGCCCTTAAAAAGAGTAAGGGAGAGGAAATTAGGCCATCTGTGTATATAGCAAGATTTGAATTGGCAAATAAATATTTTATGCTTTTTTATCAGTAATTATGCTTTTTATAAAAGCATAAATATTTTATGCTTTTTTTATCAGTAATTCCAAAACAAAAAAAATTGTTTTGGAATTACTGCCAGATATTGGTTTTATGTTTCATCCATTGCAGTACCTTAGAAAAGTGATGAACTTTTTTTTCCCCATGCCTGGTCACTGCCAACACAGTAATTGTGAGCTTCTCCTAAGAATTGAACTGATCCATTTTTAAACATCACAGCCGTGTTTTATATAATAGTAATGCCACAAAGGTGTTGAAAATAAACAACACTGCTCCTTTCTATGTGTTTCTTTGTTGAGAGTAATTTTCATGAAATGAGCAACTGTTTTGTTTTGAGTAGCATCTCTCCTCCTTTTTTTTTTTTGTCATCAGTCTATTGATGTCCATGCTGTCTACACATATTTTTATGTAATTCCAAATTCATCTGGAAGTCAGAAGAGCTTAAGTGCCTGTAATTCTTTGTATGAAATTAATTTTCTTGATATACAAACAAATTGTAAAATAGATGACATGGTTCCAATATATAAAGACAAAATGGTAAATATGCTGGTAAAACTTGTCCAAGTGCTTCCCAGGTTTCAACGGCGGAGACATTGAAAGCAAATGTCATATATTTAGAAGGGTTTTCTGTTCTTTATTGAGCATGAGGACATCATCACTCTTCCCTAGTAAGATCTGTAATGTTTCCTCTTCCATGTCCTAAACTTGGTTGTCTCCTTAAAGACTACCTGGGAACTTCCATCTCTGTTTTCTGTCCTCCTGAACTTTGTAGCGGCAGTAATTTATTTTCTTGCCTTTACCTTTCTGGAGATTCTTCCATCCAAGTATCCTGATCTTTCAGGGTTGCTTGAAATAACCCTCAGCTGTTTTCCAGCCTGAAGGATATTCCAGGAGCTGACAGCTGAAAAAAAAAGTGAGCCAGTTTAGAAATGTGGTGATGGCGTTTCAGGGTATCCAGTAATGAATCTGACATTCCAAGGGGTAGAAACTCTTCTACTCATCTAATATTATATCACCAAATATTGCAGCTGAAACCCTGGAATTCTGAAATGACTTGCTGTGTCCTTAGAATAAAGTGAAGATCCATTATGCAGGATGGGAAGTACTCCTGAATTGAGCCTCAGAGTTACAATATTCCCCTCATGTCCCTTTTCCCTTCACTATTCTTTAAGTAGTTCTTCCCTTTGGCTGCTCCAGCTTTGACGAAGGAAGTTGCATTCACACAAAAAATGCCCCAGACAAAAGTAGATTCCTTTACCTGTTGTTGATCCTTGTGAGGAGGGTATTAATTAGACTTTAATTTGGGATTTTCTTTGGTTTTTACAGCTTTAAATGACAACCCACATAGCCCTCCACCACTTCCTGCTGAAAAGCCTATTGGGAACACATCCAGTATCACAGTGGGAAAACCCAGCAGTGGTGACTTAGTTAAAAAAGGGGTAAGTTAGAACTGTTTTCCTGTATTACAGCTTTGTCTGCTTTGGTTAAAAGATCTCTTGTGATCCTCAAGCATTTGTAAAGTAAGTTGTTTGAAGGACCAGAAGATGAAAACAACTACTCAAAAATATAAGGCTTTTTTCTTTTAATTCTGTTCTCTAATTAATTAGGTAATTTAGACTGCTGCCAGTTTTGAAAAAGTCTGTGGTGATTTTACTAAGCTTTGATCACATCTATCTTCAAATTTCTGTATTCATCACCTGGAATCATGATATTCTACAACTGAGTGCAAAAGCATTGCAAAGTGGCTCAAAGTCCGGTGGGATTTACGTGGTGAAATGTTGTCAATATTGTGCTTTAGAAATGTATCTTTTTACCTTCGTTCACACAACTTCTCTTGCTGTCTGTGCTAATTTGCAGGCATAGGAAACTTTTCTGTAGAAGAATGAAGCTTGCTTTTTTTTCAGCTCTTTCCTTCTAATTGTTTCTGCTGAGTAGAAGTACCTATTTTGGGAAGTAAGGCTCTGCTCCTTGCGCTGGGGCATGTACATAGTAATGGATGGCGTTGTAGTTAAATGGCATTTGACAAAGATTTTCAAAACAGAATTAAAATAAACTGGAAAATGACAGTAAAATTTACAAATATTGAGTTTTCTGATGACAAAAATGGCAGAGAATCTTGTGAAGGCCACAGGCACTAAAAGATCAAATCAAATTAAAATCCCTTACTATATGGATGCTGCCGACAAATGCCTTTGTAGCTGCCTCTGCAATTAAGATAAAGGATATTAAAATGTCGTCATTGAAAAGGCTCTTTAGAGAGGTTCCACCTTTTCTGGATAATGCTGAAAAAATAATTTATGAAACAGGACATTAAATTACATTTTATGCAGTAGAACTCCAAACTTTTACAGTGTCATCCAGGTTATTGTGACAGGCATGTATAAGCTTCAGAGGATGTTTTTTTTTAAAATATTGTATTGAATCAACTGGAACATTGAAATCCTATCTTTGGAAAGGCAAGAGCTGTGCTTCTAAAACTAGTATTGTTTATCAGTGGAAGTGATTAAACAGCAACAGCAAAAATTGTTAACCATAAGCAGCAGTTGGCACAGATTCCTTCCTTTTCACACAGAAGAGGAAAATTTTTGTTATGAGGATAACATCCTCATCTGAAAGTGGCAGGTTTTTTTCTTTCTAATAGGGTCATTTAATCAGAGCATTAATTTGGGGGCTCAATCAAGGGTCAGATTTTGTCAAAATACATCTGGGTGTTTTCTAGATGAGAAAAATCACAGAAATTGTTTGAGTTTCAAGCACCTAATTAAGTAAACCGGACTGTTCAGACCTATCTAGAAGTACTGGTTCAGAAAGGGTTCTTATGAACCCAGATTCAGCACTCTGATTTTTGATGCTGTTCCAGAAGTAGCTGTGCTTGTTCCACAGAGCTGGCAGAACTTTCTGGCACTTGGGATGAAAATGAACAGCAGGAGGCAGTAAGGATGGTCACTTGTTAATCCATCACTGTGATCCAAGCCCTTCAGACATGGCACATGTCCTCCTCTCCAACTGCTGTGCAGGGGTAATCTCTGGCAGGGCCAGCATGGGCAGCTGGGAGGAGTGATGCCTTCATCTGGCAAAGCAAGATTCACTGGGATTTGCCTGTTAGATCTCTATCAAACATATTTTGATGCCTTCTTTAATGGGAGCTAATATTGTTTGCAAGAGAAGCTGTCCTGTGTGAGTTGCATTCATGTCATGTTTTCTGCTTTAAGCCTGTTCAAACTGTTCCATGCGTGGAATAAATCAAAGTAGATAATGCAAATTCCTGTGGGCAGTGTAATTGTACATTTGTATGACTCTCCTGGAACTGGCTCTTAAGGTTTTACTGCCACGTAGTAGGAAAGAAGGGGCTGGGTCATACTTAATGCACAACTGAAGCTGTGTTTCAGGTGGTAAATCAGGTTATCTGCCCTCCGTATTTTCCTCCTTGCTCAACAACGCTTTAAAATTGCAGAATCACACCATAATTCTTACTACTTTACTCCCAGACCTCCAGAAACTATTATTTTTCTTGTCCATAGGATGTAATTTAATACAAGAATTATATCATTTAAACAAGATTTTTTATTTTCCTTAGGCTTAAAGAAATGTCTTTTTTCTTTTGAATGGTTGTAGGAGTTGGATCACTCAGAACAGGCTGGAGTGCCTCAGCTAGAACCTCTACTCCCCCCAAGGTGAGTGTGGTTCTCCAAAAGCCCTTACAATTGGTGTTTCTAAATTAATTTGTATAGTTAGTCTGTGTAGATACTACTGACTCCAGCCATAGCTCAATAGTCTTGGCTGGGCTCTCTACTCATGAATAAATAGGCAGGACCAAGTTGGTAGCTGTTTAATACTTGTTTGTACAGTATGGTATGAGCAAGGAGATTATAGGAGAGCAGCTGTTTGACTTTTCAGCTAATGTACAGTGGCTGCTGACAGTCATTCCTTTCTGAATCTTTAACCTTTTCACCCACAGCACTTGCACTTGTGGTGGGATTTGGGTGGTGAAGGAATGGAGGTGGCAGATAATGCCGCCCTGAAAAGGGCAGATGCTGGGCCAGCAGCTCCCCAGAAGCACTGGCTAGTCTATACACTATGGACCTAAAATGCAGGTGCAGGATCAGTGATAACCCTGGAGTTTTTTATTCTTGTGAACCAAAAGGAAAGAATGTCTGCAAGGGCAAAAGTTGCTGGACCAGCCTTTAATTCATGTCCATCAATGCCAGAGACACAGTGGATGGAGATCTGGCATTGACTAGCCAGCCCACTGTGGGTATCTCAGTGTTTGCATTCTGAATCTGTGAGTTTAAACACAGGAGTTTGCTCTACGTGGATGTGCCACAAGGAAACACCTCATTACTGCTCTTTACTGGCTTATTCCTTCCCCACATTCAGTTTAGTATAACATTCTTAACCTTATGAGGGTCTCTGGAACTGCAGTAAATATTTTGTCCTTTCACTCTTCTGCTCAAATGGATTTTTAATTTATTTTTTTTTTAAAGTAAGTAGTAATAATTCACTGAATTGCTTGTTAGGGTCTTCATGTTTAGTTAAGTTGCTTTGAAATGTGTGGGTTGGTCTGTTTACAGATTTACAGTAGTTTAACTTGGAATATCCCCTTTTGTCAATATTAAAAATGCTTAGTTTAAGATGAGGCCAAGAAAAGGGAGAGATGGATGATGAAGAGAAGTGAAAGATTCTTTTGACATATGAAAATTGTTTCATACTCAAATAGTAACAGAGAACTCTTATCAGGAGCATTAGTAGAGCCACTAGTATCTTCTCAAGTGATGGGTGACACTCACAAAATGTGTTAGAATTATACTTCAAAGATCCACCAATGCACACTTGTTGGGGTTGATAATTTTTGCAGACCCATGAGGATTGTATGTGAGCAAATAATTATGCTGAATTAAATTATATGAAACAAAAAAACAGTTGTAGCAGAAACTTGCAGTAACTGGTTGAAGATACCACATAACAATTACATGATACTGTAATTTTGGAGTATTACTAGTAATATTAATTGCTAGTAAATATTACTACTGTCACTTGCTAGTCTCTGATTTTGGTTTCTAAACTGCTCCTTGCGCTAATAGGATTGCAGGACCTCTAGCATTGCCAGAGAACTTGAGTGTTTTCACCAATGTTTTCTTTCTGTGGTAGACATCTTTTGCATAAAAAAATGATAAATTCTGGTATTGATGGCAATGTGCAAAGTGGTGTGATATTTCATGAGTTTCATCAGAGTCACTTTAGGTAAGTAGCATCCCAAGGAATGAGTTAGGTTGATTCCTGAAGACCAGCTTTCATAAAAGCTCTCCAATGGCAGAACTTCATCCTGCAACAGCTACAAAGAAAGATCTTTCTAGAGCTGGATTGCTGAAACAAATCCTCTTATTTAGTGGGCTCCCCAGAAAGCTGGCAGGCTGTTGGTGAGCAGACTTGGAAATACGTAGTCAAAGGATCTCTCTAAGGACTTGGTCATCTGGTCCTAGACAGTATCTGAAGAGTTTGTGTATTCCTGGAAAGCTTCAGACACTACATACTGTACGGCCCAGGTCATCACAAATCTTGTTTCCTTACTACACACACTGTATCTAGGATGAGGTGGTAGGCTTATTAATATGCATGTTTTTCTAATGTTTTGCACAATTTTTTAGGCCTGTGGATGGAAAAATTATACCTGCTCGACCTCCCCCACCTAAAAGTGTTCCTGGAAGGCCACCTCCACCGAAATTCTCTGCAGCCAAGACCTCCTCCCAGAAGGATGTTCTTTCGCGATCTAGTTCTGACACCGCTTCTGATAAAAAAAACAACAAGTTCAGGTTGGGACCCAGGAGAGCAAAAAGTGCAGTCTTTAAAAATCCAGATCCAGCATTACCTCCTAGACCTAAACCTGGTCATCCTCTCTACAATAAATACATGGTGAGAGTTGAGATATTCTATCTGAGTACATTGTTTTTATAAAACAGCGCTGGTTAAAATAGCAGAGAAAAAGGTATAGTAGTAACCTACTAAAGTAGGTTACTATTATGTGGCTTTCAAAGTGCATCTATCAGCATAATCTTCCCTAGAAAATGCTAGTAGATAAATAGTAAGGCAATACTGGAGAAAGCAATAAATACATATAAAGTACAGATCTTTGTGGTATAATTTTGTGTATATATGTAATTATATTTTCTTTAATGCATAGCTCTTGGGGCTTGGGTGTTCTTTTTTCAGTCGCTGGTTCTGAATTCTCTTTCAGTAAAATTATGCTGAATAATTGCATTTGTATATTGGTTCACCCATACATATCAAAATGCTTCGGGAAATTGGGGAAGCATTGGAATTTACAAAGTAGTTGACCTTATTTATTCCAGCTTGCAAAAAGTGAGGAATGTAACATTGCAAATCTTACATTTTCATCCTATTGATGCCATTCCTTTTCATTATAAAAATGGTTTTGATATTGTATGTGTTATTAGGGAATTTTAAATACAAATGGATCAACACTGCAAATAAAAACAAAGAAGGTCTTTCCCCAAAAACTCGAAACTGGTCAGTGATAGAGCTGGTGGCTGCTTGAACCAGTGCTGTTGTCAAAAAAAGCAGCCATACCATGAACAGCATCAACATTCCATCAGCATGAAGTGGAAACTTTCAGTTGCCACCTTTTTGATCTTTCACTCATTTTGAGTTTGTGTATGAGATTCTTTTCTGTAGAAGATCAGTAGTAATTCCCTGCCCTGAAGTCTTAGTGTCAATGGAAATTTCCTCCCAGGGTGTTTTTCTAGTGCCCTCCATGACAAATGAATATGTTTCTGCATCAGTGTCTTCTGAATATCTTGTAGTGTATGGTGTGATATCAGTTAGGTGTCTAAGACACTTTCAAAGGGGGTGACACCACCTGAGTTTCTCAGAGTGGCAGTTCATATCAGCAGCAGTCTGTTCTGAATGTCTTCCAAAGAAACCTGTCCTCTTCCACTGGACTCCTAATTACCTGCAGTGCGTGGTTTAAATAGTTAAATCATCTGACTATTATCACTTGAAGTGAAAATTTGAGGTGCTTAGAAGTGAAAAAAACTTTTCCATTTGCCTCTGTTTCTCTTCAAGCTGCCTGTGCCTCATGGAGTTGCCAAGGAAGATTGTCTTCCCAGGAACTCTGGAGAACTGTCCTGTAAGGTAAGGTGTTTTTTCCCTGCTGGCTTAAATACTCAATGAACAAGACTCCTGTTGCAGTAAAGTATCAAATGTTTAAGTCTTCAGAGGTTACATTGAGACATGTAATAGTGATTTATTAAGTCCTTGTTTCTGTAATCAAAACAAAACAACTGCCAAAACAGAACCCAATAATGATGATTTGCCTCATAGCACAGGGACATTCAGCTTATGGAACAGAGCAAGAGTAATTATTTGGAGTGCCAAAAGGGAGAGGAAACCAGTAAAGTTCTTCCATCTCATAGGAAAATAATCACTCCCTTGGCCGAGTATCTGAGAATTGAGCAAAAAATAAGCCAGTACTTTATGAAGTGCTGTACCTGATACATCAGCAAATTGGCTTTGACATAACAGACTTGACAGTAATTTCTTCTCTCTGCTTCTACAGATCCTGACGTGGTTTTAGGGCATGACCCTATTAATATTAAATAGCTAGTGGAAATGAGAGTGATGAGCAGCCTTTTTGACTATTATCAGAAGCCTACATAGCTGAAATAGATTTCTGTGCAGTATGTTGTTGTCTGTTGTAACTCAGGTCTTATCTTTGTCTACACTGGGGTTTTTTTGTTGGTGTTTTTGGTTTTTTGTTTTGTTGGTTTGGGTTTGTTTTTTTTTTTTTTTTTTTTTGTACACAGTGAATTACTTCGTATGTAATTCACATATCATTGTCATCAATACAGCCTAAAAATTCCTAGTGGGTGGGACAGAGAAGGTGGCTCAGCATTTTGAATAAAATTTCTCTTAATGAAGATGCCACAGCAAAACTGTCATTTCCCCTCAGTGTTACCTTAGTGTAAGCAAAGGCATAATGGTTTCCTTGTTCCTCTTGGAATGTTTGTTGGCATATGTGCTGTCTCTGCTGAGTGTGCTGGGGAAGAGTTGGGTTGGGTGTTCTCTCAAGCAAGGAAGAGTGACTGGTGGCACAAAGTACCAAGAACCAGTGCAAAATTTATCCACAGCCCTTGCAATGAGTGTTGCTATCAGTGCTGTGGATTTCTGGCCCACAGAGGTAGCTGAGGCTTTTTCTATATTTGGAAAAGTTGCATGCCTTCCCTTTCTTTCAGTGGCTCAGAAGTAGATTTTGGTGAAATGTATTCTTGTTTACACTGGCAGTAGGCATACAGAATTCAGACCCATAGTTGTGTGACCAATTACCATTTCCTTCTGCAATACTGGAACAGCTCTGTGTCCAAAGTCAGAAAATTAATTCAGGAGTACATAACAGAGAATCTGTTAGTTTCTTCCATGATTTATAAACTACTTGGATTTATTTGTTGTTGTCAGGATTCAAACCACCCTCCAAAGGTTTCTGACACAAGTGCTCCTCATGCTGTAGTCCTGCATGATTTTGCTGCAGGTAAGTAAATGTGAATATTCTGGAAGCATGTTTTACTCCAAGAATTTCAAATGGAAATTTTCTTAAAAATTAGAGCTTAAAAATGGTGTGGAAGCTCAGTCTGCAAGGTCTGTACATGGAGTTGTTCAATTCAGTGGGTTTAGCTGTAGATGGGTCAGTCTTTCAGTTAAAGCTAATTGATTTATCAGGTAAAATTAAGACGTTTTTAGAACTGATTCTGGTTTTGTCTGTGGTATTTGTATTAAGGTTTTACTTAGAGAAAATCAGTGAGTGTGACAAGTACTGTTAACTGAAATGATGTTGTCTTACAGAGCATGCTGATGATTTGGACCTTCATTCTGGAGACACTGTTTGTCTTTTGGAGAAAATTGATGCTGAGTGGTACAGAGGAAAATGCGGGAATCGCACAGGGATATTTCCTGCCAACTTTGTTAAAGTGGTTGTATGTATACATACAATTTGTATACATTGCTACATAAGATCCTGTTGCATTTGTTTTCTGGTTCTATTTTACTAAGGCTCTTGTGTGTTTAACTCCATTATGTGTTTAGATAATCTCTTTTCCCACTGGCAGCACAGAAGACTCATCAACTTGTTTGTGTGGTATTGGAAAGATATTTGATTTGGCACAACCAGCTTGTGTTATGGGGAATAATTTGCTGTCTATTTAAAGCCAAGTGAGAAAATCATTGCCCTTACCAGATTCTCTTTGGAAACATGCATCGTTTCTCAGGGTCCTCAAAGCAGATTATTTTTTTGACAGCTGCATGTCTGAATCAACAGTCAGTATAAGATGGTTGATTCTTGTGCCTCTCCCCAGTTCCCTATCTTGTGTCTTTTTCTCATCCCTTGAACTTTGCTGGAATCACCATTTTTTTAGCCATGTAATGAACTAGGTCAGAGTAGCAATTTGAAACCATGTTGGGGTTTTTTTCTTCCTAGAATGCTGTTTTTTCCAACAGGATTAATTTGCCTAAGTGGTTTTCTGAGTGGCTGCACAAATGGCTGTTCTGGCACAGTGCAAGGAGATTGTGTTGTTGCAAATGAGCAGCTTAAAGCAATCCTGTTCCTCAACGTGACACTTGACAGTGAGCGGAAGGCAAGAGACAGGTGCTCTTTTGGAGCCCAGTGGTAATTAATTTAAAAGGGATAGTTTGGTTCCCTGCAGTCAAATGGGTCAAACCTATTGCAAACCTGAGACAGAGACTGAAGTCCATTTTGTGACAGTGGAAAGGGCTGCCCACACCAACCATATGAACATGGAAGAATGCCAGAGTGACAGCAGGATGCTGGGAAGTGCATGGCTTGGCACTTGGGACAGGAAGTGTCTGTGGCAACACTTCTGGGCCAGCACAGCTGGCAGAGTGAGCCCTGCTGCTGCACGGATTTGGTAGGCATCAGAGAGGGTAGGGTGTCTGTTTAGTTTGTAGTGGTGGTATTGGAGAAAAATTTTAAGATCTGAGAAGTGCTGAAGAATAAAAACTGAATTCATAGTTAGTAGTAAAGGAATCATGCTTGATTCACTTTCCCAAGAAAGATTTGTTAGCTAAATTGATTGGCTACTTCTGCACAGACCAACAGTTCCATTTAAAAGCTCTTGCTTCTGCTGATAGCTAATAAAGAAAAGATTTCATGTTAAGGCAGTGGAGTGAGTATTTGGGGTCAAATTCAGCATTGATACAGACAGATACAACTTCATAAAAGCTAGGGAAGATGCATTTCTATTTTAGTTGTAAAAGATGATTATCCTTTGAAGGCAAAAATCTTTTGTTTGAGAATTTGGGGTTGTTTTAAAAAGAAAAAAGAGTGCAGTACATGAGGCATATTTACTTGAGTGAATTCTCCTGTTAATTCATGTCAAATTTCATCTTGATACAAAGTCTCCATACAATACACTACAATGTGTTTTACAGTATTGAGCTGGGTAGTAGTTTGGATCTGGACACCTAATAATAATACATTAGTTATGGCTTCCCAAAGAACCTTCAGAGCACCACAGATACCAGCTCATGCAGCAAGAGCAATGCAGAGTTTATTTGTCCTAAAAGGCATTGTGATTTCTTCCAGTGTTTCACACAAGCTCATGAAACATTCCTGGTGGTTTTATGGGAACTGGCTGGTATATTAGTGAGCTGTAACCCAAAGCTCCTCACCAAGGCCTCTCAGCTCATAGTCCTGTACATCTCACAGATCATCCTTCATGTCACACCAAAAATACAGTTGAAATCCTCCTGTGATAAAGGACTTGAATGTTGGGGTTTTGATGTACCTGTGTATTGATTTTTTAAAGTTGCATTTCTCCAGTTCAAGTGAGATTTGTGAGATGTGTTTTTGTTTGGAGAGCAGTTGGCTACCAAAGCACAGAAGGGATAAGTGTAAACAGTGGTTTTGTCTATTGTGGTATACTGTGCTAGTAAATAATTGAGAGCAATTACCAGTTGAGAATTGGGATCTAAATTCAACAGCATGTTGTAGCATCTAGTCACATATTCTGTCAATCACTCATGCTACAAGTAGAAACAATAAACCAGCTTCATAAAACAAAACATTAAATATTGCTTCTTGTTTGCATAAGATTAAAAAATGAGAAAACAGGCATAAATTTACATTAATTAGGTCATATATCAGAGCATGCCAGGGATTACAGAGTGTCACACATTTGAAAAACAGATTGTTTTAACCAGTTTCAAGTATATTGTGGTTAGTTGCCATGAGCTTGTAATGGAAGACATAATTTATTTTACTGTCTTATTAGATTGATGTTCCAGAAGAAACCAACAAGAAAAAAATACCCTCTTCATCACGATGTATCAAGTGAGTCAGATGAATCTTATTTGCTTTCTCATGTTGATTTACGAGGAATGAAAAAGAAATATTAACTTTGAAGCAGGGGCTCTCTGCGCTGAACTTAATAGGGTTAACAATTTATTCACCAAAAATACATTGTAAAAATCAAATTATATGTTTTAAAAACTTGAATGTTTATGATGTTTTATTAAGACTCATATTTAGGTTAAAAAAGCGCAAAACCTTACTTTCATGAAAACTGGTTCCAGAAACCATGAGCCAATCTAATTAACTTCAGCAGCACTGTACACTGCTCTTTGTGCTCCCGACCTTGCTGCTTTCTTCCATTGTCCTCACAAGACTGAACATGGTAGGGCTCCTACTCATGTGAAAGATATAATGGAACAGCATATAGAGAGGTACTTTAAGCAGAGAAGTTTCTCTGTCTCTAAGGTGTGCAGATGTATGGGTAAATCCAAAGTTCATTATCAAATGAATTTCCAGCACTTTCATTTCTGAATTTCAAACAACTTGTACTTATATTTGTAGGCAATAAATGATTTTTCATGTTGCTTATTTCTCAGTGATGTTTATTGGATTTCGTAATCATTCATTCCAGGAATTAAAGCAAATTCATGCAGAGGCAGGAGCAACTAGTGTCAGTGGGATCATTCAGTTGTTCTTTAGGTGAAGCTTGGTTTGTCAGGAACAAAACTTTATTTTAAAAAGTTGCTTCTGCAGCTAAGAAAGAAACAGAAACTTGTAGCTCTGTCCCAAAAGAAACATCTTTGCAAAGATACTGAGTGGGGGACAGGGGTGGGAATCAAGCTACTTTCTTTGTGTGCTATGAATATATAGAAAGAATTAAATCTTTTTAATTTAAAGCTTTTTTTCCAGCATGGCATTTCTGATAAACCAAAAATTTTCTTAGGTTAATTTCTTAAATTTAATTTACTAGGTTCTTAAATAATGAAATTTATTTAAGTCAGGGGGGAAAATAATTTTTTTTTCAGTGCTGTACCAAAGTATATAAAATTTATCAGATGCATTGAAGTTTCTTTCTTTGATAGATAAGCTTTTTTCCCTATAAGATTATAGGGATGGATTTTACAGAATAAAGTATTTTAAAGTAGATAAAAACTAGCTTCTTCCTATGAAACCTCCATGTATTTGAGACAAATACACAGCACTCACCCCCCACCCATGTTTGAGTGCATCTAAATGGGATGCTAGCTCGAAAAATAATCAAACTCTTAACAAAAGTGAATCAGGATACTTGCTTGGATATAGGCAAAGGTATTAAATTGGACAGGTGACCGAGAAACAAGGGGGTTTATTGTTGCTTGGAAGGAAAAGAGGGTCTTTTGCAAAATACTGTAACAGCCAGCAATTGGGATGCAGAAATTACATCTGGCTTCTTCAGTCTCTGTTCTCATTCTCCTCAGAAAGCAGAGATGAGAACCAGGGCTGGCCCCCAGTTGTCCACCTGTCCTATCTTCAGTGCATTTTTTATCATTTTAATTAAAATATCAGTCCATATATTGCACACAATGCTATCTGATTATTAAGTAGACAGTAATAATAAAGAAGCAAAATCATTTTCTCTTTTGTTTGTGCAGAGGTCCACGGTGTGTAGCACGATTTGAATACATTGGAGATCAGAAAGATGAGCTCAGTTTTTCAGAAGGTGAAACTATTATCCTGAAAGAGTATGTAAATGAAGAGTGGGCCAAAGGAGAGCTCAGAGGCACGTCTGGAATTTTCCCCTTGAACTTTGTGGAAGTTATTGAAGACCTACCTGGAACAGGTATGAATATGTTTGCAAAAATCTTCAAGAGCATGGGTTTGTACTTAAAGCATATAGGCAGCATATAGGAGAAAATTCCAAAAGGACAGTGATTGCAGAAAGGAGGTAAAAAGAGAGGGAAGACTGATAAAAACCCCCTCAAAATTAACAGTATGACTTCTTAAGAAGCTATTCTTAATGACTTCAAATATCTAAAATCTCTGTCATTAGTAACATTCTGAATAGACACTGCTCATGTTCTTAAGTTGTGCTTTACTTACGTAGGTGCAGAAACAGCACTGAAGAATAAGGTAGAGGTTTCATCTTCCCTTCCTCAGGTAATAAAACTTTATAGGCGAGGGCCAGAATTTATGTATAGATTTACAGAGACTATTATAATGTGAGAGTGACTGCAGAACATGACACCACTCCCACAACACACAAGGCTGCATTGTCACAGCCTCAATTCTGACATGTGGCCTAAGCTGATAGAATTCAGAGCTTCTGACAAATTAATATTGGTAAATTTTTACCCTTTGTGTTGAAGGAAATTCTTGCTAGCTCTATTTTAAGTATTGTTGAAGTGATCTAATTTTGAATTTATTAATCCTTTCCCCTGCCACCAGAGATAAAAAGGAATGTGGCTGAGCCTAGATGAAATTCTGTGGTGGTAATTGCTGAAATGCCATTCTAGTCTACATCTGCAGCAGCACTGTTGTATTGGGAGGGTGTCAGGACAGCCATGTGCTGTACAGCTGCTTTCAGCAGCATCCGTCAGTTTTTGGGCTCCATTCACACTTCTAAAATTAATGCATCTCTTCTGTTAACTTGAATAGAGCAACAGACGCTCACTAGAGTGGTGTGAAGCGCTTCATGATTTTAAAGCAGAAACCAAAGATGATCTATCCTTCAAAAAGGGAGACTACATCCAAATACTGGAACAAGTAGATTTGGAGTGGTATAGAGGAAGACTCAATGGAAAGGAAGGGATTTTCCCAGCAGTTTTTGTTCAGACCTGCTCAGGTACAGTGCTCCTACTAGATGGCAATTTATTATTCCTTGGATTGTGCTAGTCATGACAGCTGTGGGAGAACACGACATCAACTGCATGAACAACTCACACACCACCAGAGTCTTCAGTATTCTAAAGCTAAACTTAAGTTTTGAACCAACTTCTCTAATAATAGCAGTATAATGTTCTAGTCAGTAAGTAATATGTGAGGTTACACAGACTCTGGAATGTTTTCCAGTGTGGTTTGGGCACAGGCAAACCAGGGCCATTGAGCCACCTTTAAGGAATAATTCAGGAGTATTAATGCTGCTTCATCTTACAGCAGAAAGACGGAAAGTCAGCATTTATTATGTGTCACCATTGGGAAGTTCAAGTTAAGTTAGTCTTAAATTTAGTCTGCTTAGAAGCAGAACTGTGAGACTGTTTAATACTAAAAAATGAACTGGTGGCAGTAGAGTTTTTTATTCCAGTAGGACAGTGAATTTGGTACAGCAGTAGCAATAACATTTGGACAACCTGTAGCACAATAGCAGGGAGAAAACACGAGAATGGCAGGAAACTTCTCCAGAAACAGAGATTTATTTCACTCCCCTGCAAGTAACTTCTCTTGTCCACCTTCTGTAGCCAGGGTAGAGCAGTCACAGCCTGGAGGAGGGAAGAAAGGAAAAGCCAAAGCTCTTTATGATTTTCATGGAGAAAATGAAGATGAGCTTTCCTTCAAAGTAAGTACCTCTCTTAGACCAACTTTCAAGAGGTCTCATGCTCCTAAGGAGTGCTAAAAATAAGGTTCATCCCCTGTGAATGTAGGCTTTAGACAAGAGGGATGAAGCTCATAGATATTAAACACATTTGGTAAGTGGTCTGTCTGTTCCCTTATCAGTCCTGTTACCTATCACAAAAATCTTCATTAAAGGTGACACTGAAAAGAGCTCAGGAGTTGCAGAATTCTCAACTTCTCTGATCTAATTAACATGACAAGATAAACAAACCTTATTTTGCAGTACATTCAGTTCCTGATTGGTTGATAAGGTCAAGGGAGCCTCTCTTAGGACTAGAAAGAAAACTCTTGAGTAGGAGGTGATGGTGAGAGTGCCAATACTACAGCAGCCAGGCCTCTAAGGGAAAACCTAGTACAGCAAAATCTTGAACTGGCAACACAATTCAGAGCTGCTGTGGGAGCAAGGGAAAAATAAAATACATGCTGGATGCCCAGATCATATTAAGCAAGAACAAGAAACAGAGTACCCTTGATATTCAAAGTCATGATTTAGGTAACCATGTTCTCAAAAGCAAATTTCTGAGAAACAGTAGACTTTAATAGGAGCTGAAACACACAGTATTTTCTCTTCTAAAACTAGCAAAATAGTTTCAGCATTAGCAGCTTGCAATGCTGAAAGGATAGATGATTCTTTAAAGCAGAAAAGGGGAATAGAGGTGCTGAAAGAAAGGCCAGTACTTCAGATGAAGGGTGTGGCATGGGACAGTGAGAACAAGAGCCAAGACCAAACACAGGACCTGCAATTTAAATGGCCATACTGAGTTTTTAGATTGCTTTTCTTCTTTTTGGGAAAGTTTCCAAGTGCTAGAAAATACTGGGAGTAAATTAAAAAACCTTTCCAGTGTTTTAAGAAAACAAACCCTGGAAACACACACAAATAAGCACTAAAGCAGGGGGCCCATGAGCCAGCTCTTAACATACCTGTGGAGGCAAAGCAATGTGAGAAGTTATCCAGCAGTGCTCTTCTCTCCCTCCAAAGGTGGTGATTTTTCAGCACAGACAAGTATTTAGCCTAAGAGAAGCTTCAGCTGGTTTGGCAAACTATCTCCAAGAGATGTAACCAACAGAAGAGACTGGCCACATCTTACTCCTCTTCTGTTTGATTGATATTAATTGTTTCTAAATAGGATCAGCTCTGCATGCATTAACATTACTCAGTAAGATTGCACAGTAAGCTGTACTGACATTACTCCTTCTCTTACAGGCAGGTGACATGATAACAGAGCTGGAATCTGTAGACGAGGACTGGATGAGTGGAGAGATACTAGGAAAGTTGGGGATATTTCCCAAGAACTTTGTTCAGATTTTAAAAACACCATGAAGTGTTGCCTTTCTACTTCTCCCTGCGTGTGGGAGGGAATGTTTTCTACCCTAAAGGCACAGCAAAGACATCAACGAGTGTTGATTATCTATGTTTTGCACTACTTTTTCTAGACAGTCATAGTAGTATCTTGAAGTCAGATAAGAAAATCTGAGTCTTTTGTGACAGTGTATGTAATCATGTTTCATGAATGCTCAGAGAGCAAAACAAGCAGGCTTTTTAGCCATTTCCAACTAGGGAAATACTGTGGTGCAACACCATTTTAACTTATATAGCATTCTAGTATGTTTACTCTCTGGTATTATATTTATCATGCACAAAGTCTGCATAACATAAGCTGCTTTGGCCTTCTTTGAACTTCTTAAGATCCAAACTTTAAAAATTGTTTTAATATATAATTACAGCACTCAGTATGTAGATGAAGTTTGATATTCAGGTTTCATTACTGCTTGAGTTCCACATTAGCAGTAGAATCCACTTGTTTTATGATTTAGAGGATAAGAAAAATAACTGGTATTTCAAAGTAGAAAGGTATCAGTCTAATACTGGCAAGAGGGGAAATGGAGAAATAAATCCTTGTGTATTATCCTTCTATTCTTAGCCCAAGCTGCTCATACAGCAAGATCACAAAAGTAAAATTTGTGAGTATTTTGCTTCTTAATGAATTGTTTAAATTGGTATGAATCATCTTAGACCTTCCTCGTTTTCCTCAAAATACTTTGCAAGTACAGGTTTAGTTTTCTCCTACTGCCCACTGTTTTTTGAGCACCATCATACCCTTCTTTCCTAGCTGAAGTTAGCAACAGACTGTTTATTGAGCTTTCTCAGATCCCAGCCATGGAGTAGCTGCAGTATTCCAACTATTTACCCCTCCACTCCCCTCATGGAAGTGGAAAGCCAGCGTTCACCCAGTCTGCATTTTATTTGTCACTCAAGCACTGGAACATACTTCAGTAACACTATTCCTATCCTTAACATGAAGGATATTACACAGCCTTGGGTTTAGTTTTCAGCAGACATGGGATTCGTTTCCAGTTTGTTGACACATACCAGATAAACTGAGCATCCTTATAAATGCTCTGTCGACGCCGTAAGGAAAACATGCCTGGCAAGAGGTTACTCCAAACAGCTCTAACCAAGGCACTTGGTAAAAAGCAGCAGTGTAGCTTGACTGACCCAACTAAGATTGATGTGATTGAGGTAGTTTCACATTACAGGAACTTCTGGTAGTCAGTTCCTTTTTGTAACAGCAAGGAATGGGCATCTAGTCCCAGGGGCAGACTGGAGCTCACCTGAAGCAAGCCTGAGGGACCTGCAGTGCAGACATGAGGGCCTCGGCACCATTCACCCAGCAGTCACTGCCAGGCTGCAGAACTTGCACAGACAGGCACAGCCCCCACTTTGTGTTCTGCTGTGTGTTTGAACTACACCAGTACCCTTCACACAGCCGGGGGCATGAAGACCACACCAAGTTTTAATGAGCTGAGGAACTGGACTTCTACTTCCATTAGGTATTAACATGATAAGCAAAATGCTGAAGTACGTGCCCTTCTAGAAGGTTGGAAATGCAACAATGGCTACAGCTATTACTCAGTTTTAGCAGCCCCAGCAAGCCTGTCCAGAACTCTCTGGAATCATGTGGCAGTCCACAGCCAAGGACAATCTTTCCCGCTCTCCCAAGTTTTTGTGTTAGGAGATTCTAAAGGTTCTTGTTTATTCCAAAAAAACAGTCATCTCCTAAAGAAATCCAAGGAATAGCCAGATCCTTCAAAGACATACCACACCAGTGTGGTGGTAGATGAGGCTGAAGTGTATGATGTTTACTTACTGTTTGTCTGGCAGTTTTCTAATATTTTGATACAATTCTCAAAAGTAGAACTGATTTTTTAATATTTTTTTTTCAATTTCCTCTTTTCCATTTTTATAACTGTGTCTTGACCAGTTGTTTTTTGTAACTTCACTGAATGTTTAGTCAGTGCCTGTTCATTGACAAGACCACTCTGCTGTATGTAATCTCCTCCCTGTGGGGCAGGGCAGGAGTAGCAGCAAGGCCTTTTACTCAGAGCACCGAGTGCCACCTAAGGACTGCTCGCATGGCTGCAGGCAGCTGACACGCATCTCTGTGAACGCTGAAGCAAGGGAGATGCTCGGCTTTTACAGGGCAGGATTTTCAACACAGTGCCCAATACCACCACCTTAAGACCACAGACAGATCACATGAAATTCTTAAGGTGTACAAAAAAGCCGAGGATGAGGTGAAGTGCAAATCTTAACTGCAATGTTGTAGCAAATTCCAGCTGTAACCTTAATCCAGCTAGATCTCCATGCATTAGAATAAAAGCCTCACTTACCGCAATATTTTGTTTGACCCATCCTCTAGAAATATCTTCAGGAAGATATCTTTGTTCTGTGTACAATGAACAGTATCCTAAATAAACCTTAGTTAAGTCCAGTAAGTTTGTTATGGTACCTCTGTAAATTAAGAATGTATTTAACCAATAAAATTTTTATAATTAAGTCATGATGGCATTTAAATTGTCTTATGCTGTGGAAAGCTGAGCTTTCCACTTGACAGTTTGAGAGATCTCATTCTGCAAATAACACCCCACCTCCAGACAAGCAGTCCAAACCCCTCAGAGAACCTGGAGGATTTTAACAGGTTATTCAAGCCTTTGCACTTGGGTGTGCCTCACACTCACCACCTACAGAACCTATTGCATTTTGCTACCTGCAGCAAGCAGCTGTCACCACAGGGCATCACACGTGCTGTGATTCTCACTGTGACAACGTCGTGAGGAAGACACAGGCTGACCCTGCACATAATTTAGGTGCTCTGCTGATTGCTGCTTTCACGCTCCATGATTTTTCAGCTGGTATTTGATGAGAGAATACAGAGGATGATGCACAGTATTTTCCTTCCTGCTTTTCCCCCACCTGAAATCACATTACAAAGACTGCATTTACCCACAATACCTATGTGGCAATGCACTGTTCCAAACAATACATTTAAAAGCCTGAAAAAATCCCAAGTTCTTGTCCTCTCCCCCACTCCTCTTGGACTAACCTTTTGGCAACATACAGTCCTCATATATGCAAGTAACAAATAAAACCGACAGCTTCAAAAATGTGGCTGTCTGGGATTCCTGGAGGCAGGTGACACCTGCCTCAGCAGTACGGATGGGAAGAGCAAAGCAATATGATTCCTTCCCCCTGTTCCGAGGCTCCGAGCGTTGAGCGCTCACTACTCTTCCTTCCAGTACACAAAGTGGAAAAACCAGAACATATTAAAACTATGACTTGGAATCACAAGACAAAATCACATCACTTGCAGCATTCTGAAGTAAGTTCAAAAGCATTCTTCTCATTTTGCCTATTACTTGGTCCAAACCAGCAGCTAGGAAAATGTGAAAATCCCTGGCAGGGAACAGTACAGCCATCCCGGGTAGCAGGGCCCCTCTCCTCCAGTAGCTTTGTTGGAACAGTAACATTTTTACTATTTTCCTTTATTTCATGTCCAAAGCTCTGTGGCAACCAATTGCAAGAGCCACCACTCTGAATTCTGCATTTTGCTCTCAGTTTTACATCACTAACTTACCAACACTTTAATAGGACTAAGTTTAGGTTTGTTGGCCTAAACAAAACATATTGATAGCGCACAAAACTCATTTTAGCCAGAAAAAAGCCAACATAAGTTGAACAAGAAGCTAAAACGCTGTTAGATAATGAAAAACAGTCTTTAAATTACTCAGCAAAACATTTAAGTGTTTTGTTTTCAGAATACACACCATTGCCTCTTTACAGAATTTTTTTCCCCTGAAGTTCTACAGGTTTTCCATTACAGTCATCCCTCAGTTCTGACAGGTTAAAACCCAACACCCAACTCCAGTGCTTGAGCACATTTTGGATTTCTGCAATGCTCAAAATTAACACTGCTTCCATCATCATAATTACAACTTTAGCACCTTCAAACACCTTCTGACCACCAGAGACCACGAGAGATTGTATTAAATAACCAAGAAATTTAAACATAAGCACATTATTCTGAAGCAAGTCATGTGGATAAAACTGTAAGACTTCCCAACAGTACCAAATTCTGACACAGGTTTCCCTGTGCAATTTCTGCCTTCCCTGTACTCTGTGAGGCACCTCTCACCAATACACTCTGCACACGCACATAAGGTTTTTTTGGCGAGGACTAAAATTACTGGGTAAAAACAACATAGAGAATCCACAGAAAGGACATCCCACCTTCTTCCACCCATCTCCACAACACAACTGGAGAAGTACATGTGTACTTCTTTTATCTAATTTTTTTAAGCCAAGGCCATAGGTTTACCTTACTGAAAACGCATCCACACATCCAGTACCAATATTGTCCGGTAGCAATACAGGCAACCAAGCATTAGTTCTGTATATTAAAACCTTTTATTTTCCACCAATTTTTAGTTTCACACAGACTCTTGCACAGGTGGCTCATATCCATCAGCTCGCTCTACCTTGGTGCCTGCCTCATCCCCAGAGGGCTTTCCAGCACCACCACCTTCACCATGCAGCTCCATCAGCTTGCCCACTGAAAAGAAGCAGAGACAGAAACAGTGAGCGATGGACCTGTTTGGACAGTTTTCAGTTACTCAATTATTCATTACACAGAAATGAAACCACCAGAACGTTTTCTGTAGGTAGGACTAAGTCCATTGCAGACAGCTCATGCACAGAGATGCTGCTGCAGTGACAGACAGAAGCAGGCAGCGAAATAAGGCTATGTAACAAAACTACAAATGACACCTTCTCCTAAAAAGATCTGGACTCAAGAACCTACTGCTGCATTACACGGGAATGTCAGAAATTGGTGAAATGGAATCATTCCACATCATCTGGGACCGAAACATTTTGTCATCATTCATTCCCAAAGCAAAGCTTTTAAACATTCAGCAGAAATTCCAGGCGATAATTCAAGAAGCTCCAAACTGGACGCTCACTGCTTGGCTTTCAGTCCTGGAAGCCACACATCAGGACAAGGACATATTTTCCCTTCTACAACTACTAAAGCTCATTGATGCTGCTGTAACATCTTTATCCAAAAGCAAACACATTTAAACTCCCTCCTTTCCACACCCTCCTCCAAATGTCTGCAGGAACAGACTTACATTCAAACTTGGGCTTCTTGAGCATCTTCACCTTGCGGACATAGACATCGTGCAGAGGGTAAATGGACTGGCAGGCCTTCTCGATGTCCTTGCCAATGCTGTCTGGGATCCTGAGAAATCACAGAGCACCACAATGCTTTTAAAAATTCCGCCTGCTTCGGCAGCAGCAACACAGGCTTAAAAAACATCCTTAGGAATACAAAATATTCTACAAAAGTTTACACCATCACATTGACAATTTTCTTCAAGTACATTTAGATTCTAAGACACCTCCCTTGCAATGTTAGAAGGGACATAGTGCAAGTGTGCTCACTTTGAGAGCAAATCTGCAAACTTGTGGAAGCCATCAGCCCACTCCGAGAAACTCTACTCTCAGAAGAGCTCAGAGCATTCACAGTCCCAGTGGATCAGAATTACAACTTTAGTCTGTAGAAACTATTTTGTATTTATGCAAACATGACAGCGGATTCAGGTCAGATGGGATGCAGACACCAAGAGGAGCCATTTGCAGAAAAGGGCAATTGGCTTTTCCACACGAGGGACTCCCTGCCTGGTCTCTGACAAACACCTTGGGATGCACCAGCACTCCCCAGGCACTCAGCAACAACCAACCCCCAAACAAGGATTTAAACTGCAGGGGACAAAAAAAGAACACGGCCAAAGCTTACAGCTTATTGACAACTTCCTTCAGGTCATTGGTCTGCACCTCCCGGGTCATGATCTCCATCATTTTCTTGCGGATCTGCCGAACCTGCTGGTGCTGGGCATAGGAGGTCTTGCGGATTTGGTTATTGCGCTTCTTGGTGAAGCCCACGCAGAAGAGGCGCAGCAGGTACCCATCAGTGGTTTTGACATCCACGTGGGCTTCAATCATTGTCTGAAAGAGGAAGCACGGAACACTTACCACCCACGCAGCGCAGGCTGCCCAGCCCCACACGCCCCACGCCGTCTGATGCTTCAAACGCGGCTTTGCCAGGCACCAGCGCTTCCCTCCCTCCCTGAGGCACCGGCAGCCACGCAGACCTTGTTTCTTACACACCTGCCATTTTTTGACCATGGAGCACATTTTGTCCCGTGTGAGGTCCATCCCATGGAAGTTGGTCAGACAATTTTTGCCCTGAACGTCCTCAGTGATCAGTTTAAATTTGCGGAAGGCAACCTCATCATTCTGCAGATCAGCCAGGCTCACTTCAAACACACGGCCCTTCAGCCCATCAGAGGCAATTTCTGGGAGATGGAACCGAATAAAACACCTTAGATTAACATTAGAAGCACATTCTTCAAATAGTATCAGGTGTGGGATATGAACAGCAGCACACAGCAGATTCCACCACGTGTAATTTGGTTTGTTTCAAGCATAAATGCGTTACAGAATATTCGGAAATTATCAACAGCAATGAGAAAACTAAACATAAAAAGCCACAAGTGCTCAGGAGAGATGAAGCAGCAATGAACAGCCCAGTACAATAATTTCACAGCTCCTCCTCCAACGAGCAACCATTTTAACAACACTGGCTGGTTCATGCTTCGTTTGGCAGTGACCCTCATTTTTTTTTTGTTTCACGAGTTCAAAGTAACAATCAGCATCCTAAATTTGAGTGCAGCCAGCAGAGTATCATAAAGCTGTTTAGCCATTCTGCATGGATAAGCTTCCAAAAATAGGGTTACCTCTGCATTCCTAACAGAGGTCTCCTCTTTCTAAGGTGTGCCAGATGATATAAAACCAAATTTACCCTCCTGTGATATATCCGTGTTCCCATTAAGTCAGCAATTCTGGCTCTAATTTTTACCCAAAACCTTTAAATTTCAGATATTTCAGAGTCTTAATGTGCTGGTTGTTACAATCCTATAAGGACTAAGGTCTCCTGTGGCACTGTCCCACATCTCCCCCTGTGACAATCAGGACTACTGCTTACTTCTTGAACTTTTCCCAACGTGCCAGGTTACCACAAGGAGAGCTCATTAGAAACTTCAGGCCCTTCCTTCCATGGTCTGGCATTCTTGTACAAACAAGAGCCCAGCATACGAACTTCCTGTATGAAATGAGCCAAGCTCGTTTATTCAAACAGGTCGGTCAACTAAAAAAAAAATCCACCCAAATCACCCAACTTTTTAAGCTTCCAAGCTCGTAACAGTTCAAGCAAACCCCATTTTTCAGCAGTCTTTTATGCAACAAGTCCCTTAACCGCTTGGCGCTAGCACGTGGAGCAAACGCAATGCCCCGTGCTGCCCTAACCCCAGGTACTCACTAGTTCCTTGAGTCCTGGTGACAAGCGTCTTCCCGATGTTTCGGATATTGAACATCGCCGGTGCTTTCACATCGTACCAGTCCTTCTTGGAGAAAGGGTCGACCCTTGAATCAAATGCAGAAGGTTTTTAAGCGACTTTCTGAGGCCCCACCGGGCTGCAGTAAGACCTTCCTCTCCGACTGCCCGCCGCTGCTGCCGCCCCGCCGGGCCCGCGCCCGCCCGGCTGACGCCATGACAGCATCGGCCCTGCTCCGGCCGGGCCGCGGCCGCCATCCGCCCCGCATCCCCGGCATCCCGCATCCCCGGCATCCCACCTCCGCGGCGCCCCGCCCGGCGCCCCCGGGCACCGCCCGCCCGCGCCCCGGCGGCCCTCACACTTTCTTCTTGGCGCCCTTCTTGCCGCCCTTGGTGAGGCGCTTGTTCTTCCCGACCGCCATGGTCCGGCCCGCGCCGCGGAAAGGGCGGGGCGCGCGCGCTCCCGCGAGATTATACGAGAGCGGCGCTCGCGCGAGAGCTGCGGGCGCGGGGCCGCCTCCGGCGCCGGGAGCGGGCGCGGCCCGGCCCCGCCCCGCCCCGCCCGGGACGAGCCAGGGCGGCACGGAGCCGACGGCGCGGGGCCGGGGAGCCCCGGCACTGCCCGCGCTCCTGAGCGCCCCCGCCTGGAGCGCTGCGGGGCGCCCGGCCCCGCGCTCCCGGCCCCCGCGCCCCGGCAGTGGGGATGCCGAGGCGGGCCGCTGTGCGGACGGGCAGAGCCGCAGGGACGGGCAGAGCCGCAGGGACGGGCTTCGCTGCACCGACTGTGCCCGGGCGAAAGGCAGGTGCCGCCTCTGCCCATTCTGAGGCCTTCAAGCTGAACTGTCTGCCCCCAGGCTGAACCTCGTCACCCTTTGTAAACGTGACTGATGTCGTCTGCTGTTTTCTGCAATGGAAGTTGCTTAATGAAGAACTTTGTGTTTCAAGTATCATGTAAGAGTACCGTCATACAAATAAATCAAATAAATATACATCGATAGATGAGGAATATGCATTAGACAGGCGGGCTCATGTAAATTTTACTGTATAAAAGATGTTACTTTTTACCCCGTGGTGTGTTTGATTCGTCAAACCTCCCCCTTGCATCCTCTGCAGAATAAATAATATCACCTTTCCAAGCTATGTTTAGAGAGCTCCTAAAATCGGCAGCTCTCCCAGGCCTTGGGGCACCGAGGGAACAACCAGAAGTTGGTGGTCTGGGCTGCCCCAAATGCCCCGGCCGACGGCTCCTCTCCCCACTGCACGGGGCAGGAGGAGGCTTCACTCAGCCCTCCTGCATGGGCAGGGATGGCACTTGGAGAAGCGGTGCCCAGGACAGCGCCAAGCAGTTGGAACCCCCCTGGAACAAGAGCTGACCACAGGCTGTGGCTCACCAATGAGCCTCACAGCAGCCTCTGGCAAGGGTGTGCCTGAGGCTCTGCCAGGTAGGATGGGATCCAGCACAGGCACCTGCACCATGCCCGCTAGAGACAGCCCACTGCCAAGCATCCAGGCTTGTTCCTCCTCCTTGTGGGCGCCCTCCCTTTTCCACCCACACCAGGACAGTGGGAAGCAGAGTGTGTCCGAGGGGTCATGGTGAGAGTCCCATCCTCCTTCCATGAGCAGGAGCAGTGTCTTGAGAGTCAGCAGGAGACTGTGCTGACCCTCCATGTCTGCAAGGTTTTGGCCAGGTGCCTGAGCTGTTCCCACTGTAGGGACTGTGTACCTTTGAGGAGGATTTCTTCAGAGGCTGTAGAAATGCCACCAGGGCCCAGGGCAGGACCCTCTGTGCCTTCACTGTGGCCAGTTTTGGAAGTGTTACAGCTCTTTTGGGAAAGGTGCTGCCCAGGACCTCATTCTCTCTTTGCCACTTCCCATCAGAGTCTCTCTGATGTCTTTGAAGAGGAGGATGGAGGCCACTTGCACCCACTCGTGACAGCCTCTCCTGGGCACTGCCTGCCTCTCCCTCTGGAGAGGACATGCTTTCCTTGGGGCTCCATTATGACAGTCAAGGGAAAGGAGTATTTGGTGAGCTCAGGCTGGCTCCTGGCTCTCTGCTTGTCTCTGCATCAATGGAGCAGCTGGGAGCATGGGAGGTAGCAGTGAGGAAAAATGCATCCTGGCACTTCCCAGGAGTATGAATTTGCCTGCAAGGGGCACGGGGAAAAGGAACACATAGGCCCCCTAGCACTGCAGAAGAGCCATGGATGTGCCGTATCTTTCAAGAGTTGTAGGAACATCTGCCAGCTGCCCCAGTGGTGGTGGTGACATCCTGCCCCCCAACCAGGGAACCACGTATCTTGCCCTGCCACCCAAAAGGACCAAGTTATCCTGCTTTTCATGGGACAGGTGGCCAAGGCCAGAGTGGGCAGGTGCCACCCAAGGGGATGCACGCAGACAGTCACGTGGTTCGTTAATGACTACCTAATGACCTTGGGGGCCATGAGGGTGAGCGGGGCCTCCTGGACACCTGGCTTCCCCCAGACATCCACTGGACCTTGCTCTTTACCCTGCCCCTCCTCCTGGATCCTTGCCCATTGGGCACAGCTGGGGCCAGTATAAAAGAGGTGCAGTGGAGTGGGAGGGATCCTGGAGACCCTGAGGCCATAAGGGAAACTGAGGCACGCACACAGGTGCAGGTGAAGTGTGCATAGGGGACCAGAATGTCTGTGGGAGGGCTCTGTGAGGAATTCAAGCATCCAGTGGGGAAGGGAGGCTGTGTATGGCATCTGGGTGTGGGGGCACGGGGTGGATCTATAGGGGAGCCAGGGGTCTGAGGAGTAGGTAGGGGGTGTTCCATGGGGGACTGAGCCTTCTGGGGAGTGCATAACTTTAGGGGACCCATGCATTCAGGCGAGATCCACAGATAGCCCAGTTGTCCAGAGATGGGCCCCCTGCGCTGGGAGGGGATTTGTATGGGACCCAGGGATTTGGGACGGGGAATCTGTGGAATAACCAAGCGTCCAGGGTGGGATTTCCAGTCGGGAGCCCAGAGGTCCAGATGGCCCTAACCCCACCTTCCCTAGGTGGCCATGGCGGGCTGGGTGCTGTGCATGACCTTGGTGCTGGCAGCACTGGCAGGGGCGGCGGGCGAGACCCGCTACGAGAAGTTCCTGCGGCAGCACGTGGACAACCCCCGGACGTCCACGCTGGCGGCGCATCGCTACTGCGAGACCATGCTGGCGCGGCGGCGGGTGATGGCCCAGGGCAGGCCCTGCAAGCCCTCCAACACCTTCGTGCACGCCCCGGCCGCGGACCTGGTGGCCGCCTGCTCCCAGGCGCCCGACCCCGCCACGGGGTTCCACAGCACCCCGAGCGCCCTGAGCCTCACGGCGTGCCGCCTGCGCGGCGGGGACACGCGGCCGCCCTGCGCCTACCGCGCCCGCCAGGCGCAGCAGCACGTGCGCGTGGCCTGCCGCGACGGGCTGCCCGTGCACCTGGCGGGCACCTACACGGCCCCGCAGTGAGGCCTGGCATGGCGGCCTTGTGGGCCCTCGGCGCGGGCGCGGATCCTCCCTCCCATCAGGGGCTCTGTTAGTGCTGGCAATAAAGGAGGTGTCAGAGGCCTGGGCTCCAGCATCAGCTTCTGGCGGGACCCTGCGATCATACCCCTCTCTGGGTGCCCCCTGAGCCTCTTGGGTGACCCCAACCCTATCCAAGCCGTATTTGGCCCCCTTGTGCCTTATAAATCCCTGGGTTTTCCCAGCCTCCTGGGAAAACGCATAGCCCTCTGGGGTGTCTCTGCCCTCTCCCCTTTCTTGGGTGTCTCACAACTCCCATGGGTTCCCCATAATCACCACCACCCTCCCAGCAAGGCCCACCAATCTCCTGGATGTGTATCCAGCCCTCTCCCCAGTGTCTTGACCCTTTGGGTGTCACATTGCTTTCCTGGATAGCCCATAACTTTCACAGGGTTTCCCAACCTCCCACATACCTTATGACCCCCCTGGGTACCCCCAGATTCCCCCATGTCTGCGCCATAAACTGTCAGATGCCCCATCTCCCACATGCCTCTGACCCCATCCGTGACCTCTCTGGGACTGAAGCTGCTCCCTCTCAGGGCCCCCACAGGACCGAGCCCCAGCTGGGGCTACACGGAGCCCTGAGCCACCGTCCCACGCACACTGAACACAACACACACGCGCACAATGCACACAAAACCTGCGCTGGGCTCACAGCGTGTAGCCACACTTACAACACAAAGCATTCAACACTCACAGCCCTGCTCCTAGCACAGCACACTGCATCAGCACACACAGGACACACATACCAGCACATGCACACGGTATGCACACACATACAGAAGTTGTGTTCCTGAGTCTCGATGGGATTTCACAATTTCAGCTGGTGTTCATCACCTCATCCATCATTCTCTCCATCAGTACTTAACAGTACACTTAAAAGCTCCCCCTGTCTGAGCCTTCTCTTCTCCAGGCTGAACAGTCCCTGCTCTCTCAGCTTCTGCTCTGGTCAGACATGCTCCAGTCCCTTCATCATCATCAATTCTTGCTGGACTCTCTCCAGTATGTCCCTGTCTCTCATGTACTGGGGAGTCTACCACTGGATCCAGGACTTCAGGTGTGTCTCAGTAGTGCTGAGCAGAGGAGCAGGATTACCTCCCTGCACGTGCTGGCAGCACTCTGCCTAATGCACCCCAGTAGGCTGGGGAACCCCTTTGCTCTGGTCCTGTTGCTGTGGGAGCCCTGAGAAGTCCCATGGGACCGCTGACATCCAGGAGCTGTGCTGCTACAAAAAGGCAGCCCAAATGCATCCAGAAAGTGTAGCTGAGGAGGAAAAGGAGTGCAGAAAATGGTCTTTCCAATCCTTTTCCTCTCTCCCCAGGATACCTCTTGCTTATGTGCCTCAAGTAACTCAGGTGCTCCTTTTCTGAAATTCAGGTGAAAGGCATTTTGAGGGCCATCCATGGACTGGTGAGCTCCACCTCTCAGCACTGGCCCAGTGAGGGGAGCACTAGTCTTTCCGCACTGGGAAGGAATTGGGGTATTTCAAAGGTATTTGGGGCATTTCTGGACCAGCAACTTACAGCAGACTCATTTCTCCACCCTGCTCACTGCTGGCCATGGGAGGAGCTGACTGGCTCAGGAGGGAATGGCTCAGAGACCCAGGGTCTCTGCAAGTACAAGGGTTTGATCTCTGCTTCTTGCTACCTTGGTTCTTCAGGACTTGGAGGAGGATTCCACCTCTCCACTTGTTCTCTGGTAGCTGAGATCATCCTGGCAGTGATAGAGAAAAATATCATCACTGTGATTTTACCCCACAAGCTTTGCAGTACAGGCTCTGAAGAGCATGGGAGAGGTGGCACCCATCCTGGGGAAACAGCTCTGAGCTGCAGTCCCAAAACAGCAGTGCCATTTCTGGGATGCCCAGCATGCTGCAGCTACCTGAGTCTGCTGGAAAGTCTGGATGATTCCTGGATCTCCAATTTGATGGCAGGGCAGCTCCACCGCTTCAGCACATCCCATCCCATTATTGCACTATTGGTTCACTTCTCTGCTATGTTTTCTCCTAAGACGCAGCTCTGTTTCTTCAGCGTGTGTTTGTGTCTGTTCTTTGTGAAGGCTAAAGGGAAAAAAATAGCCACAAAGGAATCAGGATATCCAGAGGGTGTTGTGGCCTTTGCCACAAGCAACAGTGGGCCATTTACAGGCAGTGGTCAGCAAATTTGTAATGGCAGCAAGCAGCAAAAGGCCAGGGAGCAACTGGTGCCTGAAAATAAAGGAAGGAATTTTGCAATATTATATTTTAATAAATCAGTGCATTTATTTCCTGATTGGTTCCTCATTTAGGTACTTTCATGTCCTGTCTAACACAGTCAAATATAAAGTTGCGAGGTTTGTGGTTGATTCTGCTTTGTAACACAGAAACGGATCATCTCTGCTTTGTGGGTGGGAGTTAAGCAGCTTTTCTAGGATCACAGAAAAGTCTGAGAGAGGAGTTCAGTTCAGACCTCCTCAGCCCTATTTAACAGCCTCCCTTCCCACTGATGAGCTTTTTTTTTTCTGAAGAAAAAAAAGATGCGACCAAAAATGTTTCAAGAACAGCACTATATGCCTAAAACTTGTCTCTGAGTCATATCTGCTTGATTTTCATGCCCAGACTTTGCTTTGACAGTGGTCAGCCTGATCTGCTCACTCACTCTATTGTCGAACAATTTATTCCTCCACCAGAAACTGGCTGTTGCTTGTTTAGCACAGGGAAATGAAACAAATAATGCTTACTCACATGCTTCATTATGCCTCACAAGCTTCCACCGCCCAGCCTTTGATGATAAAAAATGAGAGGCATGAGCAGTGTGTCAATATTTCCAGTGCTACTGTGGAAATTTGTTCCTGCTCCTTGAAAAGAAAGGGCATTTTTTCAGGACCAGAATTGCTTAAGCAGGCAGTACAGAGACCTTCAGATGTATTTACTCAGCAAAGTCATACATCAGCTCCATGGATTTGGCAGCACGAGTCCTGTGAAACCAGGTTGTTGCTGCATGCCATGCATGCCAAAATTGACATGAAAATGCTTCTTTCCAGCGTATCACTTGCTCTTAAAATATACCCTGCACAAATACAGCAAAATACAAGACAGTTTCTGTGCAGCACATCCACCTTTCTTGTGTGCTTGGACCACTGGGGAAGGGGCTGCCAGGCTGCCTGGGGGCAGCACAAGACAAGAAAACTCCCCTTTCCCCCTCCAGCAGTACCTCTGAGATCCTGGGCTCTGTGCTGCTCCTCCAGTCACTGCTCCTCAGCACTGGTCCCTATGGCACACAGACATCAAGCTGAGTTCCCAGTCAGACATATCCTACAATCCTCCTTCCCCCTGACTGGCTCCCAGGGTGCAGGGTCATCTGGGTCCCCTGCCACACAGGCAATGATCCATTCCGTCCACCATTCTTGCAGAGGTTCCTGGGCATGGGGACAAGAATGCCTGCTAGGAATAGGGGAGCTGGTGCTCACGGCATGGTGGGGACAGCAAAGACAAGGAAGGCATAAGACGGCAAAGTCCTCAAACTCAGCTGTGGCACTCAGCTGAGGCTTAGGTGTCATTTTCCCCACAACAGCTACACATCAGAAATCCTAATGCACTTCTCCAGTTCAAGCACCAACCCTAAGACCTAAAACCTAGGCAGGAGAAGAAGCATGAGCTACCATAGGGGAAGTACCAGGAAAGCCAGGAGCTAAGAATTTCTGTTTATATGAGACCAAGAGGCCACCCACCCAATCTAAAAAAAAATAAAGCTGAAAAATATTATTGTTGGCCTCTGGTCTGATGGGAATGCTGCTGCAAGGTGCCAAGACCAACACCAGAACCAGACTCAAATTCAAGGTAAAGAGTTTTGATCAAGTTAACATCTCACACCATGCAGGCCCTATGCCAATACCTGTGTTTGTCACTAAATTGAAACTCAGCATGCAAAACGGATCCAGTCTCATGTTTTGTGGGCTGGTTGAATGTTTGGCTACCTCTCGAGTCCCACTGAGTACACAGCTAAAGCTTTGCCTTGCCACTTGCCTTGCAAATTATCTCCCCCTTACCAGCACACCCTGGATCTGTCATGGCCAGTCCCTGTCTCCTTCACTGCTCTCCTGCAGAGCTGCCACCAACCTCTTCCCTACATTCATGCTTAGAAACTGAGTCATCTCTTCATCTTATCTCAGAAAAACATGCTGGGCTCCTTCAGACAGGTCCTCTAGCTGTTTCATCACTCTGCTGACCCATGTGAGACCACATGCAGTAAGTCAGAGCCAGACCTTCCAGAGGGTTGTGTCCAGGACGATCCATGGGATGGACAGGGGTTCCCAAGTCTGAAAGCTCCTGCTACCTGTACCAGAGGGAAATTGACCCAAAAGTCAGATGTAAGAAAGCCAGTGTATAAAAAATTCCCAGCGGTCGCAGTTGGAGCCATCCCACATTCTTCCAGCAGGCAGGGACGTGCACAGCCTCCTCCCTAAGGGGATCAGGGGAATTTCATTGCAAATGGGTGCCCAGCCAAGGAACTATCCCCTCCCATCAGCAGCAACCATAGCCAAACACATTTAAAAAAAAGAAAGATCCAGGTGAGAAGCCTGGAAAAGATTCACAGAAAGTACACAAAGTGTCAAGAAAACCTGGGGAATTAAAATTGCCCCAAAGAGCAGGCTGTGTCTGGAGGTGAATCAAGGCTGGAGGAAGGTGTTCATGAATGTCTCCCTGTTAGAGCTGGGAGGTGGGTAGCTCAGCTAGTGACATCCTGTCTCAGATAAGCTGATGCTGGGCTCTCTCCAAATGTCCCTATCTCACTGCTTCTCCAAGAGCTGCAGAACTGATGTCAGGAGCAGGGCATTCATCTCTGCCTCATATTGGGGTGGAAAAGTAAAAGAAGCTCACAACCTTTGAAAAATCTTTATTTTTTTTCTCAGCAGCACCACCTCTCTACCAATCTGAGTGGCTGCTCTATGTCTGGATGGAGGGAAAGGGGCCGAAGGGAGCCAGGCCAGTTTCTTCACCTTTCATTGTGCTGCTCCTGCATCCCATCTGTTGGAGAAACATGTTTGCAGCACACCCAGCCCTATGCATTTCTAATTCAAAGACCAGCAGCAATAAGACCTACCAGCCTGTAGTGGCCCCAGCCTTTCACATGCCAGCTCATCTCTCAGTAAAGGAGTTAAACAAATGTTAGACAGAAGGGACAGGTGAATTACCAGGCAAAGGGAGGGAGCTGGAGGGATGGGGAAAGCAAAGCAACCTGGCCCTGACTTTCCCCCCAAGGCCCTGGAGATGAATTGGGGATTTTCCATTTCATTAGCTTTACAAGGGGTAATTCCCAGCACCATTCTCATGAACAGGCCCACCCTGATCTCTCTCACCCCTTCACGTCCAACAGTGGTGCTCCACTACAGTTGCACCACTGGACAGGAAAGCCAGGCTGTATTAGTATCTAACAAAGGTAACAGGCAGCTGATACTGAACTGCCCACAGAGAAAAAAAAAAACCTGATACAGAGAAACAAGCAGTAATTTTTGCTTTGGAAGGGAGAAGCAAAATGGATGCCAAAACTCACAAAATATGTGAATTTGAAAGCCCCGGGTTCTCCCTTGCAAAGGAGCATTATGTGAACTGCCCTTGCTCCTGAAGAGAACCAGCCACCTGTTCATCCCTGCTTCCCACTCTAGAGCGTGATGTTGTTCCTGGGCAAAAAGGCTCTGATGCTTTGGGAGAGGTAGGGATCGGAGGACAGTCTCATAGGCACAGAAATCAACTCGGTACAGTGAGTTCACTGGAAACATGCACACACGCAGGCAGGAGTTTATTAGTCCACATTTACCATGCCAAAAACCAAAAATCCCCCAAAATAGGGGCAGGTTCACAGTTTTGCCTGCTCGCAAACTAACAGTGCTGAGGATACTAAACATGCTGTGTGCACTCTGACCGGAGTGCGGGGCAGGAGCTGAACATGCATTCACAGCTGAGGTTCAAACCTCTCACGTATGAAAGAGCTGTGTACCTTTAGCCACAAGGCAGTCAGGAGCCCTCAGCTGCCTCCGAGACACATCCAAGGTCAGAGCAGCTGCAGCAGTTTTAATGTGTGCAAGAGGGAGGCTGGCTCAGCAGATGCTAAGTACTGGCAGCACAGCCAGTCCTCCAGTTCAACGCTCCGCTCCGTGTCCACGGCCCTCTCTGCAAACTTCATCATGAGCAGGGCACGCTTCATGTCCACCCAGTTCTGCAGCACCTGGCGCAGGGTTTCCTCATGGCTCAGGGGCTGCTCCGTGAGGTCTTTTCGGGGCCCCCAAAGCAGACACTGCAGCATCCGCTTGGCCTCGGTGATCCGCACACGCTTGATGGGATCTGCTTCCAGTAGTAGGTGGGCCAGCTGCTGGAGTCCCCGGGAGTAGATGGACAGGTTGGGTAGAGCAGGGAGGTCCTCAGGGCTGTACTCCTGCTCCCTGAGGTGTACCTTCTCCTCAAAGGGGTTGGGCTGGTGCAGCAGTTCATAGATGAGAATACCAGTCTGAAACTCATCAAACTTCTTGTACTGAGAAGCCGACACAATCTCCGGGGCCAGCCGGGCCTGACTCTTCTTCAGCTTGGAGTCTCCAGTTCCAGTCTTCTGTTTAGCTTTCAAAAAATTGCTGATGATGAGGCGGGGTAAGTGTTTGTCATCTTTGGCTTTCACACAGCTCATGGGGGGCTTGCAGGGCACAAGCAGGAGGTTCTCCAGGCACAGGTCACGATGGATGATGCCATGCTCTTTGAGATGCTCCAAGCCGTTGCAGAGCTGTAGGAGCAGGAAGCAAACGCGACGTTCGTACACCTCCGGCTTGGCTTGGTGGAGCATTACCGAGTCCCTCACGAAGTCGGCGGTGGTCTGGCTCGGCACCTCGCGGGTGATGACCACCACACAGTCGTGCTCACTGGCAGTGCGGGAGGGATGGAAGCTATCTCCAGGCATGCTTTTCCCCACATCTGAGGCCAGCAGCATGCTGGAGGGGACGGAGGCCACGAAATGCCCACAGTCCTGCTGGATGTTGAAGTGAACTGGCACTGCAGGGCTGCAGTATGAAGCAGCTACCTTGGACTCCTGGGATTTACAAATCTGTGAAGAGACACCAAAAGAAAAGTCTCATCAGCCAGTGAGAGAGCCAGGGCAGAGACCAGAAGCTGAGAGGTGGGATGCTAAGCTGTGATTTGCAGATGCTCTGGAAGACAACAAGACAGCAGAAGCAAGATGTGCATTGGTCCCTTAAGCACTTTAAATTATCTCCTGACTTGAGGATTGTTTTTGTCCTGCAACAGCCCAACCTCAGCCACCAGATGTCTGGGCTGCCTTTCTGGGCGCGCTTCCTTTGCCAGGCAATGCCCAGTAACTGGAGGAAAGGAGGACAGTAGTCCTACCATGAATAACTTCTGAAGATTTTGTTTCACTGCCAACAGAAGCAGCATAGCTTTTCCATCACAGATATCATTGAGATAAACTCCTGCAACCCAGGAGACATTCCTGGAGGGAGAAAAGCAAAGCTTGTGGCAGAAGACATGCTGTGTCCATCTCTGTAGATGGTTAACAGTCCTGGATGAGGCCCCATTCAACGTGAGGTGACTGTGAGCAATAGTGCTGTTTGTGGCGAGGGGTGGACAGAGGCCTCCAGCACTTTCATCCCACCTGAGCCTTTTCTGGTCCCAAGCCCTGGAGCCACTTTCACATCCTCCTCAACCATTCCACTTCTGTGTGTCAGTAACTGCTCCCAAGCCCCCGATCAATGGCTAAGGGAAACCAGCAATAAGCTGTTCTCCTCAGCACAGGCAAAAAAACCACCAAAGAGAAAATGGAAGCTTACAACAGGCCTAGAAAGAAATGAAAGTGCAGCAAACTCTAGGGGGAAAAATGCATTTTATAATCTGGATTCTCTTTAACCTACATGAGTTCTATCTTCATTTTCTTCCCTATTTTAGCTTTATACTGCATTAGAGACTCAAAGCCAGGTTTATTACAGGAGTATCCATTAGCTTATGGGGCCTTCTGGCATTTCTATTATACTCTTTTCCCCCTTTATTTAGTGATGTGTTTATATGTCATCCACAGGAGTAAGCAACAGGCTGAAACTCAGCATAAAAGGCTTCAAAGCCTGGAGCGTGCCAGTGCCAGTCACAGCATGCGTGCAAAACCGTACAAGAAATCAATTTTGCCTCCAAGTTAAAATATACACAAGAATAGAGAGGAGCTGAAGAAGAGGGCCGCTTTTGTATTCCTCTAGCAAGGGTTTGAATCTAGGCATTTACAGATAATTCACTCAGATGAGACAGAACTGTGGAGATGGGGCATTTCAAATCCCTATTGTCCTCTCTTTTCTAAACAAAAATACCCTGCCCTGGCTTATTTGTGGAAAGACAAGCTTTTGAGAGCTAGGCAGAATGCAGATGAATGCAATGGGACCCAGGATGACACAGGAGGTCACCAAATGCAGAGCAGACCTTCCAGCCCTCTGGCTAACAAACCTGATTGCTCCTCCTCCCAGAGGACAGTCAGGTAAGGGATAGGAAAAGGAGGGGAATTCCTGGCAAGAGAGAAGTCTCTGGAAGAACAACTACAGCCAAACGAATACAGAGAAAACTTCCCCATCTAGCCATTCTTCTTGACTTTGGCTGCACCAGAGGCATCCTCCATGCTAAAAGCTCCAAGTAGGAGCATGGGCTGGCTTAGTCACACACCTCTAGTGGAGAAAGAAGCCAAGGCATGGAGCATATATTGGCTTAATTCCTCTAAAGCCATTTCCAAACTGTTTTATACATAGTCATGTCTGTCTGCGCACAGCTCAGACTCTGGCTCCTGCTTCTCAATAGGCTCCTTGGCTCAAGTCTGATCCTCTGCCCATTTTGAGCTCTCCAAGTCTAATTTTAACTATAGGTCTGTGATCTCTTTCATGTCAAAAAATCTATACCAGAAGCCAGGAGAGGCAGCTAGGGATCAGCCAATTGAATTGTTTCACAATTATTCGTCCCCTGCTTTGGCTGCCAAAGGGATGGCAGCACACAGGAATCGTATCCACGCACATGGATAAACATATACACAACATCCCTGAGCTGGCACAGAGTATGGCCTTTTTGCAGTGGCTGTGACTTTGTTAAGATACTCTGCAGTGTACCTAGGGCACAGAGTAAGCCCACTTCACACACAGGGACACAAATGCAGTCCTGTCAAGAGGCGGAAATGTGCTGTTTCTGCCTTGGCAAGAATTCATGCACTACAGCCATAGAGCTGAGCTACCAAACCCCACCTAGCACGGCAGGCAAAAGCAAAGGTGTGGGTGTGCCATAGGGAACTGCAGACTGAAAAGAAGCACAACAGTTCTTAGGCGTCAGGAAGAAAGTTGTGATGGATTTAGGTATAACACACAAGAAGAGCTGCGGCACTGAGTGCTGGACTAAGGGTATTGGTACAAGATCTCATCCAATTTGATTCTGGTTATTTCCAGCCCCCCTGTTGGGTTGACTTTACTTCCTTTAGGATATGAACTGGCTTTTAAGCTACCACTTAACTAGAACATCCCTTAGGGATGTTTTAAAACATTCTAGAACAACCCTTAGAGTTCATAATGGTGGAAACTATTCAGCAGAGATTTTTTTTTTTTTTCCCCTTCTTAATGCATCTCTGACAGTGCTTTTTTGGGAATTACTTTAGGCTTTGAAAACAACCTAAGGAATAAGCAGCAGTGAGATGTCCCCAGTGTCAAGTCAGAACGGAAATTAAAATCTCTGTATTCAAGTAGCAACATCGACCAAGAACCCCAAATCCACAGGATGTCCATGGAACTGGTTGGATAAGCTTACTTATCCAGGTTTCAAAGAGCTGAACTATTGCACCTTAAGTTTCCATTTCAAAACATGTATTCCATGGAGTTACATGAAAGTATTTCAGACCTGACCTTACACAGCATGTCTGGGTCAGCCTCGCATTGTTTAATTGGGATCTGCAATATCTTATTGTCTGTAGTTTCAAGATCATATAAGCACTCAGTATCTGGGTCAGAGCTTCTACTTAAAAGCAGGCAGAGGCAAAAATGCTGTCTTTTGAGCAGCCTTTCATCAGCTTGTGTCATCAGAGGCGAATGCCTCTGAGTTTACAACAGAGTATTTGCACAAAGATGTTTTCAGAGGGAGAAAATGGTTGCGTTTCAGACCCCTTTAGCAATAAGCTAAATCTGACTGGCATTTGTTACAATGAAAACTCCTTCTCCAAATTAACCTTCGCAAGCAGTAAGGGGAAAGTGGCAATTTTGGAAGGGATTTTGCTTGCCTAACTTCACCAGTGAGAAATACAAGCAGAAAAAACAAGACATTGTATGAGATACTATGTGCTGCTAGTGCACACAACTCCACCTAGAAGATGGAGATAAGCCTGGATGCTCCTGGCTGTGGGCTTACCTTCACAGCATAGGTAGTAGAAGGGTCCTTGGAGCAAGTGGCACAGTAATAAATCGCATCCCCCGAGTCGCAGCAGGGCTTGTTGCACGTCAGCTTGAAGAGCGACCAGTTGTTCTCGCTGAAGTGCAGCTCGTTCTTCTGCTCCCGCATGAAGCAGTCCTCGCACTTGGCGACCAGGCGCCGCAGGGACTCGGCATACAGGGCCCCCAGCTTGCTGTACACCCCCTCCTTGCTGTCCATGTTGCTCAAGAGGTTGTGGAGGCTGGAGGCCGAGGACACCTGGCTGGACACACTGAGCTGCGAGGAGGAGAGGGACTGGAGGTTTCTGCTGGGCCCACAAGCCCCTGTGCTCTTACCAGTGCTTGAGCCCCAGTAGCTGTTTCCTTTGGAGCTTTTCTCCAAGGACTCAGAGGAGGAGAAGGCACCAGGGCGGCCCCCCAGGCTGGCTGGGTGGATGAAGGGAGGCTCCTCTCGGAGGCACATATTGCTCTCAGAATGGCTGACATTCAGCCTGGGGCTGGCAGCACCAGCTGCTTTGCCTAAAGATGCTTGTCCCCCAAAAAAGCCATCTGGAGAAGACACAGTTCTGATCACTGTCTTCTTCTGGGGCAGAGGTGGTGGGCAGCTGGGGGCAGAGGAGGGACCATCCTCAGTGGAGACAGGAAGAAAAGGGACAGAGGGAAATACTTGGCTCTCAGCTGGAGGGGGCGAGTGGTTCGGCTCAGATGAGTGTCCTAGGAGATAGCAACACACAAGAAGATGCCATGAGTGGCCCTTGCGGACTGAGAGCACAGGTCCTTCTCCATATCCCTGCCATCCCCCGGGCCCTGGCTGGGAAGAAAAGCAGCAAGCCAAGTTACATCTGAACACAGTTCATAGTCTTCAGCTATTCACAACTGCAATTTACTGGAGAGGTTAGGGGTTTAATCCAATTTAATAGAGCAGGTTTGCAAAGCAGACTGCAACCAGCCATCCAGAGAAATGCACTTCCCCACCCTTGAAAGCATTCCCCTATGAACTGCATATACAGTAGTAAAAAGGTAGTAGAGGGTAAATATTTAAGCTGTGATGTCATCCACAGGGAGGTAAGAATGAAGCACTTGATACAAGGACAATCTTTTAAACACAGCCTCCCTCACCTGGGAGCTGCCACCCAGTGCTTCAGCAGCAGGGCATGATAAGGACAGAGTGACTCATGGCACACAGCTCCAGCCCTCTGGCTGTACTGGAGCACTCCAATATATCAAACCTTTCTCTCTGCTTCACACTGGGGAAGGGTTGCTGGGCAAGCCTGGGATTTTGGCAATTTCCATCTAGCTGAAAAAAAATCTGGCCTTTCCCCCACGGCCTGTTTCCCAGCTTATTCTTTGCTCAGAGAGCCCCACTACATAGCACTAAACCCCAAGCAGCTCCACATGCCAACTACACATGGATTGGGTTGGGATGGCTGGCTGATTTTGGGCAGCCACAGCAGCTACTTTCCTACCCAAGCCACAATGGAGATGGGTAATACACTTACATGCCATGAAAGAAGTGAGACATTAAAAAAAGGACAAAAAGGTGATCTGACATTGAAATAAAGAGCAATAATTTCAGGTCATAGAGACAGAACAAGTGAGGAGTGGAGGGGAAATTAAAAGAAGAGAGAAATAATTCAAGGGAATTATCTATGCCACTTGAATGACAAACGAGACCCTGCTAACAACTCACATGCAAGTGTAAACCTTGAAAGGTGAAAAGTGGGGTTTTGCTCCAAGCAAATAGGAAATAGTTCAGCATAGAGGAGGATCTATTGCTTTCTTTTAATCTGTTTTCCAAAGCTGCAGAGTGGTAGCAAACGATCCTTCCATCTCACAAAGCTGCTGCTGGGGGTTCAGCTGCCAGCAGGCACTTCCTCACAGTGCTTTCTGCCTGCTCCAGAGGAATGCCCTGGGGCCCTTTCAGTGCCAGCCCGCAGAAGGCATTTGTCTCCTCACAGCCCAAGTGACTCACCAGCAATCACGTACAACCTCCAAGTGCAGGGGCTCAGGTCCCTGAGCTCCCAGCCTGTCCTGGCATGTCACTTGCAGGTTTGCACCAGCTGTGCTAGAGCAGCAATCCCTGTTAGCTGCTCCACCACCTGAGACCACATGAGGTGAGGGCAGATCGCCTGGTTCTCAGCTACCAGAGTGGATGCTGGTACTATCTGGCCCTACCCCTCCTCACCAGATTGTGGTAGCACTGGTCAATTTTCATTTGTCTCCTCCAGTACCAAGGCTCTCTGTATATGCACCTCCTGTAGCCTATCCCATCACACCAACGTCACCAAGAGATATCTCAGGAATGAGCAGCACTGATTTCAGCTTCTGCAGGTTTGTCTCCCATGCAAAGCTGTTTCAACAGCCCATTTCTGACAATATGCTCAGAAACAGCTCTGTAGGAAACGTGAATCAGCACATGTCTCTTTTGCCCGAGTGCTTGGGTGCCAAGCTATCTGACTCCTGTTGGACCCTTGCCCCAGGTGTGTGCCTGCATTGTACACCCTGCTGCCCGGCAAGTGACTGCTCTCCAGTTTCAGCTAAGAAATATCTGCCTAACAATTGAGATTCATGCTCCAAGCTTTAGTGAAAACCCACACATCTGCATCATACTCTAATGGCTCCACAGGAAAGATTCTCTCCATTAAAACCCTGTCAAAAGTCACAGGCAGGGATCATTCAGCATGGCACCTCCTGCCACTTCCATCCATGGGCTTTGACAGAGGATAGAGCCAAGAGAAATTTTTCAGTGTGTAGTCCATGAGTACCTCACCAGAGGCATCTCTGCCAGGACATGCAGCTGAATCCCTGTTTCAAGAGACAAGATTTACTTGAGAGAGTCTTAGGAAACAAACGTCAGCACTGGAATCTTTGGCAACAAGTCCACATGCCTAGCTCATAAATGCCAAACTGCTCTTAAGTTTTTTTTTTATAGGCTGCTGGGCTCTGCCCCAAGCAGAGGGTAATGAATTAACCTCTTTCAGAACTCTCCTAACCATGCTCTACACCTTCAGCATGGAGTCTTTCTGCGTGTCAAGGGCTCCCCCCACTTCATATTTTAACATCTGACAGCATAGCCAATTAATTTGAGCTCACCTCACTCAGTGACTGATTGCACAGCTTCTTGCTTGCATCAGCAAGACAAACTGCATTCAAGTGTTCATTTAAAAACTCATCTTTCCTATGATGAGTTTAAACAGTTGCTTCTGTTAGTGAAGGCAGAGAAATCCTCTTGTTCCTATCATTTTTGACAGCAAAATGCTTCTGTGCCTAGCAAGTAAAGATCCAACATATGTGAGTTTTTCTTACCCCTGTACAATTTCCTGGCAAGGTCTTACTCTCAGACTCCAAGTTAGTGGTGGAAAAACAGAGTTTTCAGAGCTCTGGCTCTTAATTTTATTGCTGCACATTGTTGCTTTTGGAAAGACAGAACTTCCACTACATGAAGGTTGCTCTTGCTAAGGAAATACTTTCTGAGCTGGTGAACACGTTAGTGCATGCCTAAGTTACGCACTGATGAAAAAAAAGTGACTTCATAGTAAGTATTTTTTAATCTCAGTTAAACGAGTGCAGGCAGATTTTTTCCCCTTAAGAAATAGCTGGGAACACAATGAGAGGGAGAGACCATGTCTAGCACAAGACTCCTTCTGGTACTCCTCAAATCTATGTAGGACTTTCTATTGCAGGGCTTCTTGTGACATTGAGAAATGCACGAAGCACAAGCAGGATTGTTTTTATATGGAGATTTTATCTAGACCAGAGGAGATCTACAGGGCGAGTAATATTGGCATGTGCCGAATGAAAAAGGGAAAAGTCTGTGATGTTGTTCTGACTCTGCCACATTCATCAAAAGTGCATCAAGAGGCAGAAGGGTAGGAGAAGTGGAAAGATGAAGGGTCTCTGGGGGACTGGACCCTTGTGACCCCTGCTCCGAGGATGCTGTCCCAGCAGTGGGCCTCAGGTACAATGCTCCCTCTCCCATAGGCGGTGGTCACTTACTGCCATCGCTGCCGGTCTGTGTGTCCGAGTCGAGGCTGTCGCTGGAGCCAGCCGTGAAGCTGACGTGGGCACTCCTGAACGGTGGGCTGAGGCTCTCTGCAGAGCTGTTGCTGACTCTCTCCAACTCAGTGTTACTTGGGTTCATTTTCAGAGTGTGCCTAGAGAGAGTGAAAGAGAAGTCAGGAGACAGATAGCAGAAGGATACCCTGCATGTACTTTTGCGTGGAAACTCAAGCTGAGAGCAGCCTTAGTTTGGTCTCTGCCTATCCATACACTGCACAGTCTCTTATCACACCAAACTACCTCATTCCTGTGCACTTTTTTCTTTCTCCAGTACCTGGGGAATTGCATCCCACAGACTCTGAGCAGGTTATAGGCTTGCAGTCCCCATGCCAAACTAGCTGTGCTTGAGCAGAGATGGAAAGCCGGTGAGCCAAGAGCATTCAGCCCCAGTCTGCACCTCCTTTACCTAGAACACGTGAGGTCCTGGACCACATCCCATTTTGGCCACTGCCACTCAGAAGTGGGGACCCACCAGTGTATGCCTTCAACAAAGTTCTCAAAGGAAGGAAGTAGCATCACTCCTCCCATTTTACAGAAGGCAGGTTGAGGCTGGGTGTGTGAACCCCATTCCTGCATGACAGAGGCATAGGTAGCAGAAGAGTCCATCATCTCCAACCGTGCATCACAGTTAACAACCAACACCTTACAAAAGAAGAAGCATCTCTGCAGAAAACATGAGTCTGCCAAACTCAGAACCTACCAAACAGTTTTTAATGTAAGAGCTGCAGTTTGCCGTGTAGCTTCCACCTAAAAAAATAAATAAACCAACCATAAACTGGGCTTATAACCTGCTAGGTCATGGTTTAAGTGACCAGTTTAGGCAAGCAGGATTTTTTGCCAAGATAAAGAATTTCCCCTGCATTTTCTTCATGTTTCTGCCTTGGAAAACAACAGGAACTGTTAAAAATCAGGCAGCACAGAAGAGCATAAACACTCTTAGCATTGGTACAGTTCCCACTCTGTCAGCCAGAACACAAAGGTTATCAGTCCACATTTTTTAAGTAAAACTGCCAATCCGCTGATAAAATTCAACACATTGATTAAGAATGTAAAAAGGTTAGGAGCAGACTTGTACAGAAGTAAAAGGACTTCCACCAGCTATCTTGCTGGAAGGTATCCGGTGTTTCCTAATCAGACGGCTGAATGGCTGCTGAGAAAGACAAACAAAAGACATGCACGACCGTTTTCTTGTGGCACCCTGGTTACATGCATGGGACCCCTCCTCATCCAAAACTCCCAAGCACAGCAGACACAGATTTTTATTTGAAGATTGAGAAATGTTTAATTCCCCATCTAGACAAAGCACTTACTCTTGTGTCCACACCACCACATGGAGAGCAGAGTGTATGAGAAGCCCGGAAGAAACTTCTGCCAGACTTCCTCATTTGCCTGAGCAGCCTTGGTCTAAAAATACTCAAGGGCTGATGAAAATAAGGCTCTAAAAACCAGTTCAGGTATACTTCAGCAGAGACACTGGTCTTCCACCAGTGATGAATTTATCACAGCCAGCCTCTTGGAGATGATTTACAAAACTTCACAATGCAGCACACAAGTCACAGTTTAAAAAATGAGAGAGGGAGAAAGACAGAAGAGAGAGAGAGACAGAGAGTTTGAGGGGTTTAGGTCTGTTATGACTAATGCTGTTGAAACCAACCAACTGCACTTAATTTTTTTTTTTTTTTTACTATAAAGATACAACTTTATCCTATAACTTTCTCAGATGTTTAACATTTAGTAATTTGGGTGAAATAAATGCAAGGGTGCACACCCATGCCAGTACACTGTCTGACCCGACAAGAATCAAAGAAGCATTTGGACCCATCAGAAAAGAAGATTTAGCAAGATATCCAGTCTTGATTCACACAGACGAGATGTTTTCTAACACATTCCTTCCCCCCAGTCCCCCCTGAAACCTCGGTACATTTCCGTTTCTTTCCCATCACTGAACACAAACTCACGGAGCTGCCTTACCATTCCCGCACTCAGAGAGAGATGAGACTTTGCTCGGCGCGGTCCAAGGTCCACCGTGCACAGCCACACCTATTCCTCCTCCGAGCAACCTGGGTGCAGCGCGGCCAGAGCCGTGCTGGCTGCTGCCCTTGCTGCGCTCAGCGTTGGTGAAGTCAGATGCAGAGAGAGCCCCGTTTCCTCCCCACACCGCCGTGACTGATGTAAAGCGCAGTTCCTGAATAGGCGCACCGAAATAGAAATTGTTTGCCGCTTAAACGACATCCTGCTCTTGTTTCAGATGTTACAGCCAGGCCAGCTAATACCTCCTGGAATTACCTCTGCCTCACATCTCCCTCTTTTCCTATGAGCTCCTTGAAGCCCAGGGTGCAGCCTGCACAGATCAAAATACCGCCCACTCTACTGAAGAATTACTACTGAAAACTTGCTAGGGTCAAACTCTCCCATTTCAGTAAAATTCCACCCCAAGTGCTGAACAGCTCATCGCTGCAACAGCCTGTGGGACCCTGATTTACAGCTAACCCAAACATCCCCTGCTTTGCTAGTATTCCTTCCACTTCACCTTAGTGCAAGGGCACACGTGGCTATTTTCTGCCTTGCCCTTTTCACCAAAGGATATTGGAAATCACCAAAGGGTGTTGGAAATAAAGAGCACAACCCATCTTAAACCTGAAGGAAACAACTGGGTTTGTGCCCTGCACCACTGACTTGTAAACATCTGTGGGCTACACTCCTCTTCAGAAAGATGTAACAGTAGTTAATTTGCATCAATTTACAAATGACTGCTCAGCACCTAAAACATAACCAGCAACTTCAAGAGCAGCACCAGAGCCGTCATTGTGTGCCTATGCATAAAGAATAGGTCACCAGAGTCAGCTCTCCCAATCTAATAACCTAAACCCACAGGCTTTCACAGATTTTCAGCTTTCCAGCTATTCTGGTAGCTTTAAAAACACTTCAATTACTCAACATCCACCATGCAACAGCCTGGCATATTCAGGCAACCCTTCCACTTCCCTATTTCCAAGCTTTCCCATAAAAAACAATTTCATCCAGCTGACTTTCCACATGATTCTCATAGTCCTGCCTAAAACAATTCAAAATTGAAAAGAGTGGTCTTGTAAAAAAGCACACCAAAACAAAACAACGCCCCCCCAAACCCATTGTTTGGAGTCCTCTTAACATTGAAAAGAGACCCAGCTCACTTCTCTTGTCTCAGGTTGCATCTCTGGTCAGGGTCTGCTCCATCTTTCCTGTGTCTCAGTTTGACCAGTAGCCATGTGTATACTTTCACATTTCTCCACAGATCAGGGTCCCACCTAATGCTGCTGTGGGACCCCAGCATGACCAACAGCATGCTTTGCACTTCTCAGAGAGACAGTGGAGATGGGCCCCAAAGCTTGGCTCCCCTAACCACAGAAAACCCACATGCCTTGGGATATTGCCCCGGGAATCCCTGGACTTTGGACATACCTTCCTCTTGAATTTCCTGTCTGAGATTTGACACGGAGATCCGGTTACTTTCCACAAGTGCAATGGGCAGATTTTGAGAGCAGGAGGCCCCTCAGACAGAAAAGCTGCGAGGCTCCTGCTCGCTCCTTTCCCGCAGCCATCCTACGGGCAGCCTGTAGGCAGTGCTGGAGGATGTGCAAGGCACCTCTGCCCCGCACACAGCCGTGGTCACTCTGCAGTGCCATCACGGGGGTCACCCAGCCTTGCTGTGCCAGCAGGAGGAGAACACTCCTCCTCAGCACAGATGACAGGACTGAACAGATAACAGAGATGCTGAGCTTTATAAATCATGTGACAGAGGAACCGAGGACAGAGAACACACACAGATCACCACACAGCAAACTGCACTCCAGGAGGTGTTTGGTGATAATGTCAACAAGACACCCCCTCCCAGTATAAAATAATGGAACTAATGCACAGAAGAGAGAAAAGCCAGACTGTATTACAGCATCAAACATAACATATGGCTAGGCATAATTATTACACAAGAGGAAGCACCATTGTACCATATGCTTGTCTATCATGAAACATGAATAATTCTATGTTCCTCCTCTTGCCACTTGCTGTTTCTTCCAGCATCTTCCCCTGGTTGCAGAGGGAAATTAAAACCCAGCATATAGGAGCTTACAACATTTGAAGCGTAGATTTGAACTTATCTTTTTGCTATCAGCTGGCAAATGTGGAGAAACCAAAACTGAGGTAAGGAAAAGAAAGGATTTTGAAGAACTCCTAGCTTTGTTTAGAGGGGTATGCCACTCCTCCCTGTACTAGAGAGGTTTTATGTAGCACGGCTTAAGTTGAAACAAGGGTTTGGAGTCTGGAGATGCACAGGAAAATTCAGATAGGGTACAGAATAAAGAAGGTAGGTGGGTCAAAAATTAAATCACTACATACTCTAATGTGGTAAAGAAGGTAAAGAATCTAATTTCAATTTCCAACTCTGTGCTTTTTTAAGAGGTAAAACAGTAAACACACAGAAGAGTGAATGACTTTAATTTTAAAAGAAACAAACTCTCCTAAAAGATAAGATGATAGATTACAACCTTTTAAGCCAGAGTGTTCTGTCACTGGGGCACCCCCTGACACTGACCTCCAAGGATAAATGGGTGCCTCAGGAATGGTAAGAAAAGAGGAATATTCTGCCTCAGATACAGCTGCTGCTCCGTCACAGACTGATTCCTGGCAAGAACACACAGCACAGCCCCACCAGCCAGCACCATCTCCCCAGCAAGGAACAAACCTGGCTCTTTTCCTGGCGATCCTGTTCCTAACACCTGGCTCTTCTCCTGTGATCCAATTCCCAGCATTGCAGTTTTTCTGTAACACTTCTGTGCTCTGCTCCCTCCGGCAGCAAGCGGTGGCAGCAGCACCAGAACAGGCGATCTTGGCACTCCTCAGGCTCTTCCTCCCTGGCTGTGTTCAGCAACGACAGGTGTGGGGAAGTGCTGTGCTGCATCTTTGCTACCCTGTGCCAGCACACTCAGCAAATTTCAGAAGCTTTTTTCGCCACTGCCTTTTGAAGGTGGCACTAATTGTGATGAAAACAGCTCAAGATGTAAAACAGCATCACTGTTTTCTTTCTTTAAGAGGCACACAAAATAAATTAGCCATCAAGGTTTTGGAGGCTAGAAGAAACCACGAGGATCACTTAAGCCTGATCCTCTGCATAAGACAGACATAAATTTCAGCAAAGATTCATTCCCTGTGCCAAGAAACTGAAGGCCATACTAGAGCATTTTACACCAAAGAGCTTTTAAATCATCATTGCACGTATATGTCCGGGGGATCGTAGTTTCCCTGGTGAGCTCCTTCCCTAGCCAACTACCTTCCCAGCTTTTGGAAGAAGACCAGCCACCATCTTCCCTTTCCAGCCTTTTCCCCCTTGTAATTATACTTATTTGTTATTCTGTTTCAGACCAAGCAGACATCAAATATCTATAATTTTTCAAACAAGCAGAAAAATAGGATTGTATGAAAAAACAGTTGCAAGAGATCCAGAGTAGCTTTACACAGGATCAAAAACAGGCATATTCATTATTTTCCTTTTCTTGTGACAACTTTAACCGTCCTGAAATAGCTCCTTCTGCCATCCTAAGAGACAGCTTACTTCCAAACCAGAGTTCCTCAGTCTCTGGAAGGAATTTACCCTGTAAATTTTTTTTTCCCTTTTCATTGTTAAAGCCAAGATGAACAAAACAAAATCTACAGACTCACTTTTTCTTTCTCTGCTTTATAACTATTCAAACACACATGCAAGTTTTCCTTAAAATAAGCAATTAAATTTCACGAGGAAAGTCAAACAGGCAAACTTAATTTTCCAGCATGACATCAAATGCCTTCCTGCAGCTTGAGATCTAGAAAGAAAAAGGATGGTTACATGCCTTTCCTGCAGCTGAGATGAACCCTGATCTGCTAAGCCCCCAGACCCAAGCCTGTGCCACAACCAGATCTACACTGGCTTCACCTCCATCCTCCAAAGGAGCTTTTGCAGCTGAGCCACCAGTCCTGGGCTGAGGCACTCTCTCTACGTGAGGAGTACATTAGTCTAACAGAAGGATCAGTGGTTCTTCTATCAGGGACAAGCACACGTTCACAGGCTGCCCAGCACTAGGAGAGCATGGATGTGCCTCAGAGTCACCTTTGTGATTCTGCTTCTTCAGGTATTTGGCTGCAGCCCAGGACAAACAGAGGGGATGTTCCTCCAGCACCAGGCCATGGCCCAAAGCTGCAACAACTACCCCATGGTGATCTTACCAGCTGTGCATGCAGCTGTCCCTCCCACCACCCTGGTTCCTGCCTTGACACCTCCACTCCTAGCAGCCACAGTTTTGCTTGAGACAAAAACAAAGCACCCTCAAAGCAAAGAAACAAAGCAGGGCTTGCAAAACCTGAGTCTGATCAGATCACTCCTTACTGCTCCTCAGCCAGCTGGGCTCCAGTAGCCGGAGGCAGGACTAAGCTTTTGTGAGTAAGGTGCCCCAGGGCTCAGCTACAGGAATCAAGGCCCTTGGGAGACAAATACCAGTAGCACAACCTGCCCTGCAGCTACAGGGGGTAACCAACACCTACCTCAACCACCTGGCAGGGTTTACAGCTCTGCCAGAGATCCCAGTCATGGATGCCACGTGTTCCCTCACCTCAGCTTCGCTGCCTGCTTTCACATAGGCTTTCTAGCACACAGGTGCTTTCATCAGGATGACTCAAAAGCAACTATAAGAACAGGCACAGCCCAATCGCACCAGGAGCATGAAGTAGCCCCTCAAAGGGGCAGAAAATGCTCCATGCTCCTCTGGTGTCATAACACCACACAGAGGACAAAACCAAACACATCTGTGTACTCATCTACTTGTGGACCTTTTGTTTCCTCTGACTCCAGTAGGCATGTGGCTTCACAGCAGGAAGCCCAGCATTAAGGAGAACTAAAGCCACTTGTTCATCTCTTCCCTTCCCTTGAGAAACTTCAGTTGTTCAACTCTTGGCCAATTTAAAACAGTAGTTCCCTGGGTTAGCCAATCCCAAAATACATGGAAAATTCACAGTCTCAACCTGTAGGTCAGTGATGTCTACACATAAGCTTGACCATGGACCCCAAAGCCAAGTTCTCCTCCAAACACCCATCCTTTCTTCTCTTGACTTTTAAATCAAGGAGCTGCAATCAAATCTGTTGTGCGATGCACAGTTTTAGGTAGCAAAACTGCCACACACAGTACAGCAAATATGGGACACCTGCAAAAGGCAAAAGCATCCTTCCCTGGTATATTCAGACAACATAATTAATGGAGAGAAAACCAAATTTTCTTCCCCCATTTGACCTTTATTTTATTTATTTTTTCCCTTTTTTGGTTACTTTTTTTTTTTGTTTGTTTGGTGATGCACACAGCTTCAGATACTAAATGCACACTAAGTACTGAAAGCCTGAGGGTTTTTTAATTGCTTAGCAGGACTATTTCCTTCCCAGATGGACAGCTGTCCCTCCCTCACTTTTGTTTTCTAGGGCCTGCAGTTGCCCTGCCTGCAAACCTGACTTGCAGGAAAGCAGAGAGCAGAAAGTTGCCTGAAGACAGGTGGCTCCCATACATAACAAGCCCACGTCAGGCAAGCTCCAATTACCTGCTTGCAGTCAAGGAGCCCTCCCTGGGAAATTTCAGCTTTGAGAGTTCGCCTTGAAAGCGGAAGGTCATTAGAGCCAAACTGAAAATGTTGATTTTGGAGGCCCTTGTTAATAGCATCAAGAAAAGTTGCCCAGTCCCACCTATGAGAAGATTGCAACCAGTTTTTCTATGCTATTCAACATCAAGGAACTGCCAAGACAGAATGAAGCTAACCTGTGAAACATCAGCCATCCCAAGCATGAACCTTTTTCTCACTTGAATATTTGGATTTAAGGCCATATCTTGCAGCCCTGAAGGGCTTTTACAAGTGCACATGACATCCAAACCAAGACTTCCAAAGATCAGACAGCTTTTCAGAGTAAAAAGACAAGTAGTTTTTCAGCTGTGCAGTCACCCCCTTGCTCCTGAAAGCCCACCTTTAGACAGAAAAAGAGGAAAAAATAATGGAAGCACCTTATAGTCAATGAACTCCTGCAGCAACCATCCCAATTGCAAAGGGTTAATAGACCACCATGCACACACTCACGGGGCTGTACCTAGACTGCTTTTTTGGCGGTGGTGGTGGCGGTGCAAACTCCACACCATTGCTCTTGTCTTTAGGGAAATCAAAGGAGAAAGAAGAAGATTTGGTCATTCCAGTCTGGCTCTCCAGTATTGGGCCGTCATCCACAAAGTCAGCACCAGCTCTTCCACTCACAGCTCCTACTGTACATGGTTGGTTTGAGACCTCCTGCTCCTCCTCCTGCTCCTCCTCCTCCTCTATTCGGCCCTGCTTGGTCCATGTTGGGTTATAGTATTTCTGCCTCCTGTCATAGGATGAGCCTGCCAGGCCTCTACTGGACTCCTCCACAGAGACCCCATTCACATGAGTGCAGGGAGAAGGGGTCACCCCAAAGACACCTGTATCAGTACAGCTCCTCAGCAGCAGTTGAGCACCAGCTCCATCATGGCTGTTGTCATCACCAAACCTTCCCACCTGGGAGCTGACTGGGGGCACACGGCTCCCCTCACTGCCTGGCTGGCTGTTCTTGGACATCTTTGGGGGGATAGCTGGACTCTCAGTAAGTGAGGTCTTGACAGGAGCTGCCAGATGAAATCTTGTGCTGTTTTCACATCCAGATGCTTGAAAAATCTGTCCAGACTCAATAGCAGGTGATGAAGTCCCAAAATCAGGGTGGGAAGTGGGGCTGATACATGGCCACTGAACTCCTACCGCTGAGTCGGGGCTGCTGAGGAATATTGTCTTGTGATCATCCTCAGTGTGTGCTGTCATTATAGTTATCTTTGCTGCCACCTGACCAGTGGAGTCCTGGTGGTCCTTCTCACCTCCCAAAGCCCAGCCACCGTCCCGCCACAACCCATCAGCTTTCTCCTTGGCAGTGCCGTGGGCCAGCTTCTCCACTTTTGCCTGGCTGCCAACAGCCTTCAGCTGTGCCTTCCTCCTCTTGGTGCTCTCGGCATAGATGGGATCACCATGGGCTGGCTCAGTGAGTCGAGGGCGTTGGGGCTCCACCAGAGCCTGCTGAGGGGTGCTTGAACCCTCAGTGCAAGGGCCTCCAGTGACAGAGGGCTCCCCAGGGAGATGTAACTCCTCGTCTTCCCGGGACAAAGCAAGGGCAGCTGCCTTGCAGCTCCCAGTGGTCTCAGGGAGCGTGGCAGGCTCAGTGTGGAGAGCCAGGTTTTTCCTGTCTGAACACAGGGCATAGGGAAGAGGATCACTCTGGTCTTTCGTGATGCAGAAGGCCACGTTCACAGCTCTGTGCTCCTCTTCGCTGAACTTGACTGCCCGGCCACTTGGCCTTGCAATCTCGGGAGCATCCCGCTGCCTCCACCCGCTGGGAGTGTGACTCTCCTTCTCACACTGTGCAGCCTTTTCCTCTGAGCAACACGGCTCCCACTGGACAGGGCGCTCTTTGTGGCAGTTCGTGATTGAACAGTACTCGCCCCCTTCACTTTCCAAGATGGAGGAGATGTGACCACAGTCACGCCCTGAAGGGAGTGCTGCTCCTTCTCTGGCTTGGGAAGAAATGTTTCTGCTGGAGTTAGTGGTGCTTCTGTCCCCCAGGGCAGATGGATTAGGGCAGGGGACCTGATGAGGCAGGGCAAACTTGTCTTTAACTCTGTCCTCCTGCTTGCCCACCTCACCCATAAGTACCAGGCTGTGGATGGAGACATTTCTCTCCACGTGACTCTCCAGGCCACGCAGACCCACCATGGAGTAGCTGGGAGGACAGCAAGACAAGCAGTCGCTGGGCTGGTTGTGAAGGAAAGGCTTTCTCACACCACCGTTGCCAAAATTGTCAAGGCAGATGTGCTGTGCATCTCCTGATTTCAGGAGGAGCTGCTTGCCAGAAATCACGCCCCAACTGACCTGCATGGGTCAAAGAGACAAATTCCCTGTCAGAACATGCATATGTAAAATGAAAGACAAATATAATTTAAGCAAACCCACAAATTGCAAAAACAAAAGCCCAGCTCTGCAGAACAGCACTCTGGAATTCACCATCTATTTTGCTCTGCTCACCCCACCACTAATTTCCACAAACCTTTCCAGGTAAAACTACACTTGTCGCATTTCCTGGACCATTTGTAATCCTTGCATTACCAACAATGGCAATGCACTGGAATAAGACATTCTCCTTTCTCTTATGCGTTTGCTGCCAGAAACATGTCCAACCTGTCATCCTGTCTGTGAATCACTGTGCAATTAAAGATTCAGAGAGCGAAGGAATATTTGCACCTCTCTGCTTATTTTCATTTCATTTCACACTGCTCCACAGTGTGTGTCTCCAGAACACAGACACAGACTATCATGGGTTATCCTGGGACAGCAGCTTGGCCATGCTCAGAAGTAGGGACTGGGGAGCAGGCATGCCAAATCTGCACGCACAGATAAAACACCACCAGCAATGGCAGCTCACACTCATGTGCCCTTCACCCCTCAGACAAAAAGAAAGGGACAGAAGTGGGAGGCTAAGAGAGCTGGTGAGCCCTGACTCTGCTCTGGGGCATGGGGAAATAAGAGCCACAGGCAGTGGGGCAGCAGTCTGTGCGTCACTCTGCTGAGGCACTGCTGGTATCAACTGGTCAGGGCGAGGAGCTACACCCACAGGGCATTAGTGCTGTGGCAAAGATTGGTAAGAAGGAGTAGGAAGGCAGGGCACTTTCTTCCTCACCCACAAAGACCACAGATCCAGTCAGCACTGTCTGCAACCAGACAAGATGTCTTTTCAGTAAAACTTCCCAGAAAAATTACCCGCACCCTCATTTTAAAACCGGAAGTTCCTAAACAAACAATGTATTTTTAAGCTTCTCTGCACATGGCTTGTGAGCAACAGCTCATTCAGCTTCACCCAAAGATACACTGAGAAACCAATATATGGCTTAAAATCTTGAGTCAAGACCAGACAGAAAAATAAAGGGAAGGAAGCGTTTATAACAGATATTCCTAGCACTCCGAGGATAGGTAAGTAACGGGAAGTCATGCTTTGACTGGATTAATCATTACCTGTGACAGATCTGCATTCATATTCACATCCGCCCACGCGTCAGAAACATCCGAGTTTATCATTGTTGGCTTCACAGCAATTGTTGGCTTTGAGAAGAGGGAAGTAGTTATACCTTCGTCTTCCAACACGAGGCTCTCGGGCTTGGTCCTAGCTCCATCCGGGAGCACGCCACAAGCTCCTACGTCTGGGGGTGTTTGCAGCCGATGGGAACTCTTCGGGTTGAAGCAGTTTTTGCAGGAGCCGGGCTTCCAAACGTGTTCCACAAAGTCACTGCACGCAGACATCTTCAAATCCTCATGGGTCAGACTGAGAGCCCACTGCATCTTCTGCACTGCCCTCCACTGCTCATTTTGCATTTGCTCCGGAGCCACTCGAAAGGATCACCTAGTCATCTGGAAAAGCACAACACTCTGATTAGCTTGATTATGCCCCCAAATGGGAAGATTTTTAATAGGACAGGTGATAATTACATTTACTCTGCCTTCATCACAAAGGCATATTGTTTACAAGGCTTTTTTCACAGCTTAGCTAAAGCCCACACAATCACTTGAAAAGTCTCAACTTCTAAGCACAGCTCTGTAATAGAGAAGACATCAAGTGAGCAGCATTCCTATGTGATTTAATTCCCTGCTTAATCAGCATGTATAACCAGCCTCATGCAAGGTTTAGATCAAGGGTAAAGAAAAGGGGTCTTGGAAATAGCTGTTCACAGCCCCACAAACAGAGCCAGGCAGGAAAAATTTCTTCTCCAAAGTGGCATCTTCTCTCTGGAAAATAAAAAGGCCTGGAGACACAAGGACCAGAATCAGAGACTGTAACCGAGGGGACCAGCAACAACCTTCCTTCACCCAGAAGCACCACTGTGATTACTGCCGTGGTACACAAAGGCTTCTCTCCCACCCAGTGAAAGGCAATCAGCAGGGCTGGGGCTGGCACTGATTTGAGCAAGTGTCTGGCAGAATGCTCTTATCTCGTTTGCCAAGAGCCACAAATAACAGTGTCAGCTCGCTGAAACGATTCATTGTCTGCAAGGGGAGAAACGTTTTGCTCCTGGATTACTTACAGACAAGGATTCCTTCCCATCTTCCTTCCCCAGGAGGGAAATGCCCCAGGAACAAGGCATTCCTGCTGCATTCCTGTGTCCCTGTCCCCACCAACCCCCTCCTGGACAGGTCTGATTGCACTCTAGCCAGTAGCTAGATACCTGGAACTAAGAACTTTGGAGATACTTCCCAGGAGGACTCCGGCAAAGCTCAGTGGATTAGGAAAGATCAAACAGAGAATGCAGCCGCCTGCTACGGGTGTCAGGACGCACAATTTCCCCACGTGGCTCCATAGAATCCTTCCTCATCTAACCAAGTTTAGGTCATCATCCCTCGGCAAACTGATCCCCAGGCAAACTGAGGCCCCTTTCCTGAGGGTCTCCAAGTGAACAGGCCCTTTTACACTCCAATCCTAGAGGCACGCGAGCAAAATTTACTAGGCTGATCCTTAAGCACTTCCTCCATGCAGGCATACGGGAACTCCACCAGATCTATGGACACTTTTGCAATTGCATACACCCCTAAACCAGCTTGCACTGAAGTAAAGATTCTTGTCTCTGGGCTCAGAGATGCCCTGGCCAGCCCCTCTAATAGCCACCCAAACTACATGGCATAAAGAAAGAAAACTAATAAGAGCTGGGTGGGACAAAGTGAAGGGGAAGAGAACCACTGACCCACAAGCATCACCAAATTCAAGTGCCACCTATAGGAACGGTGTCTTTGATCGGCTAAACCATTAGCACCTGCAGACTCCCGTCTGGCAGGCTAATAAGTTCGGATTTGTTTCTTGGAAAAAGCAGGAAAAAGGGAGAATATCGGTGCGATTGCCGGGTGTCTCTTTTTAGTGAAGACACTGTTTCAGACAGGCTTTTTAATGGACTTCATAGAGTCTGAATTAACCAAAGGGCAGCGAATCACTCTCAGGCATATTCCATCACCTTCAATGAGGTTATTGGATTTGCAGGGAAAACAGCTTTACAAATGTTTTATCCTTTGTTTCCTTTTAGATCTAGCACGCAGTGTTCAAGCATCACCCGAAGTTGAACAAATGTCCTGATGAGAGCCAGCAAATTAAAAATCAAAGGGAGTGAAGCAGGCACCGAAGCCAGAAGAAACTCTTCGCTTCTGGTTTAATATTTGTCTCTGCCAAATGCCTGTTAAAGACCAGGGTTTCCCTGTCTCCAGCCGTCATTTCTCGCTGCCCGGGTCCCGGGGCGGGCCCGTGTCCGCACGCCGGCTGGGCACCGGGGATCCACCCACACCAACCCACGCGGCACCGCGAGGGGAAACAGGCCGGGATCGGCGGGGGATAAGGGACCGAAAGCCAGGACCTGGGTCTGTCCTCGGGCAAGCCGAAAGCCAGGACCTGGGTCTGAGGCATTCCCGAAGCCCTCGCGCGGCCCGGGACACCGGCGAGGACCAGATGTAACAGCTACCTGTTCCCTAGGATAGAGATTCCAGGCTGCGGCGCAAGGATGCCCCGGCGCAAAGAAAAGCCTCAAACCCCCAGCCCAAGTAGCTCTGGCTGCCAGACGGACCCTCTGGGGCGCCGGGCGCCCACCAGGACCGGGAAAAGTTTACCGGGCAGAGCCCGCCGGAGCTCCCGGGGCAGGCGGCGATGCCGGTCGGGACCGGAGCGCGCCCCGAGCCGGGTACAGACCCCCGCCCCGGCCCTCCACCCGCATGCTCGGTGGGCAGCGGCACAGCCCCGCCGCCCCGGCCCCCGGGCAGCCCCGCCCCGGCCCCGTGGCGGCGCCGGGGTCCCTCCCAGCCCGGCTTTGTCCCGGGAGGCGGAGGCCCGGTACCCGCCCCGGCAGCAGCTCCCCGCTCACCAGGCTCCCGCGGCGGCGGTGAGCTCCGCTCGGCTCCGCGCTGCGCCCGCCACGGCCGCCGCCGCCACCGGCGAGTGGCGAGCGGGGCCCCGCGTGGGCCGGGGGGCAGCGGCCGCCCCGCCCCGTCCCGCCCCGGTCCCGCCCCTCGGGCACGGCGTGGGCACGGCCCGGGCGGGAGCGGCGCCCCCCGCGCGTCCCCGCTCCGCACAAAGCGCTCTGCCCGCGCCCCGCCAGGCGTACGCGGCTCGCAGCCACATCCCCACAGCCCCCCGCCCCAGCAGCGCTCACGCAGACCGGCTCTGTCTCAGGGACAGCCCGGCGGGCATCAGCCCCCGGGGCATGCAGGCACCCACACACCCAGCAGCCCCGCACAGATCCCATAGGGTCCTACGCACGACCCCACCGCGCACCCCGACGCCAGCCTTGAAGACGGTAGTGATCCAGCTGGAAGGCACTGGGAGCAGAGGAGAGTTCAGAGGGTTCACTCCTCTTCACTCATCAGCTTTCCAGACAACGACATGGTGAAGTTCGTCTCGAAGGGATGCTGTGAAAGGGAGAGAAGTTTGCCACAACTGAAATCAGGATTTGATCCCACTGTGCAAAAACTGCAGATAGCATCTCAGGAAAATCTCAAACTTCTGCTGGTGTGGGAGGCTGGGCTTCATTAAAAGGGAACAGGATGGGATTTTGTTCGCTGTAGTGTCTGAGCTATGCTTTAGGGCAGGCTGGGAAAGTCTTCATTTACCCTGGTACTTGTTCTGTGGTGTGTAGTTTTGAGCATCTAAATTCTTTGAAACTATGAAATTATTTGGGAAAACCAAAACAGTTCTCCCCCTGCCCTGGTTAGGACCTTAGTTCAGTTCCTTACTTAAGTCACCTCCTGTTTAGTGCGACAAAGCATTCCTAGTCTCATACATAATAGTGGATTAAAAAGGCAAATAGGCTTGCATAATGGAGAATCCAAGCCCCAAATAACAAAACAGAAACTGGAGATATGCACAGCACTTATACCAAAAAAAAAAAAATCTTTCTCAGGAACCAAACATCCCAGTAAATTCTTCCCCTTCAGGGAATTTTGGCAGTAGCACAGTTTGCAAACATCCCGGCTGGCTGGTCTTCTGCAGTTGTGGCTGCCTGCTCATGTTCTCTCTCCTTTTTTGATCAGTTATTTCAGTTATTAAAGCAGTCCAGAGACCCCAGAACTCCTCCACTTAATTTGCTGTATTGCCATGAAGACATCTGCTTAACAGCCTCCCACTTATTTTTTCAAGCAAACCACTCACAATCAATTTGCTGCATCTTTTTGTACACGGGATCCCAGTGCCAGCACACCCAGTCGTACGAGTAAATTATCTCTCAGAAATGCCTTCACCATGACAGAAACCTCTCTCCTAGCACAGATCAGCTCATCTGTGGGATGGGAAAATGAGCTGGGAAAACAAATGGCCCAAAATTCTGACATTTTCTCTATTTTAGACAGTTTGAAGGAAAGAAACTAGCTCTAACCAGCACAGATGAGGTTGTGGCTCCATGGCTGGCTAATCCTGGAGGGTGGTAAACTTCTTCAAATACAAGTATCTGAATTTCATACCTGAAAAGGGTACCTTTAAAAAGGGCCACGATTTTTTTTCAATAAGACCGCTATAATTTTCTCAGCAAGCCATCTTAGTGAAGAGTCTAGGACAGCTTTGAGAAGAAAAACCAGATTTAAAATTCATGCTATGTTCACACTGGAACAGCACTGAACTGAGTGAAATCTCCTGAGATGTTTACCCCAAGTAGGAAAACATTTCCCATGCCAGAAGCCTTGGGATTACAAGATAATTAAAGTTTCTTTTTTTTTCTAATGAAGTCAGCCTGTGAATGCCCAGAGATTTCAGTAGAAAATTGAACATGAACAACCTTTAGTTTTTATAAAACAATTATTCCGTAAGGTCTGAGACCAAGCAGGATGGATTTTACGTGTCTGTAAAATCACATGGTTTCCCCAGTACAGTATTCATCATTGTCCAGCTTTGGTATTTTCTCAGTGTCCAAGAAAACTGGCAGAAAAGAAGCCCTCTCAAGTGGAAAACAGTATACAATGCCTGCTAAGACATGACTACATATCCTAGCCAGCCATATGTCTCCCAATGTATTGTTTTCCAGAACACTGTCACACAACAAGGCACATGGCTCAGAGCAACCCTGACAGCACAAAGGGAAACTTTAGGATGACTGGATGACTGGAGCTTCAAGTCATCCCTCACTGGCAGAAGGGAGACCATTACTGAGTTTTGCTTTCAAAGAGTCATCTGTAAGAGTAACCCCTTGGGAGCAGGCAGGCAAACAGGCACAAACCCACAGTGAGCATCTCTGTAGGCAGAGAAAAGAAGCAAAGCTCTCTGGAGATGGGTTCAGCATCACTCATGACCAGCAAAGTTGCCCAGTTACCAAGATTGCTGGCGCCAATAGTGCTTTATACTCCAAGAACTTAAAAGTACCCAGCAACAGGAAAAGTGTGATACCTTTTATCAGTTATGGTCTACACTGTGTGGTTGAGTAAATCTGAGTTTCCACTTGTGGGGCACAGATCTCCTCCTGGCCATGGTCCCTGATGTGCTGGGGTGTCTGCCTATCCCTGCCAGGACTCCAGCTTTGCCCATGGTGTCACAGCTGGTAGATCTTGTGTGTGGAAGTGAGGTGGCACTGTCTGTGCTGAAACCAGTTTACCTGTTCATATGCAGCAAGAAAAAGGCACCTGTGATGGAGCCAGGAGCAACCATGCCAGCACCTCCTGCCTGTGGAGTGAAAGGGCAAAGGGGCACTCTCCAGCTGGCTCCTGGGGATGTCAGCACCTAGTGCCAGTCAGAAGTTGCTTGAGTCAATGTGCACATCTCTGGAAGCTGCCTCTCCATGCACTTCAGACCCTTTGCCTACTCTAGAGGTTGGTGGCTGTTTCTGTGCCTTTCTTCTCCCCCAGTCCAGGAAGAGCAGATTAAAAGCATCAACCATAAAGAATGAAGGATGTGGTCTCTCTCCATGGGAGTTACCCTCACTGCTAACATCTGGAGGCCAAAAGTATGAACTCTGTAGGACCTGTCTACCTTGTAGGACTGGAGGGAAGGCCTAAATTGCTAACCCAACCCTGTGTTCAGGCAGCAGCTCCCCATCCCACCCCGGCTTCTATGACAATCTGCAGATCAGAATGCCAGCCAGCGACAGGCACTGCTATTCCTTTGCTCAGGGCACTGTGTCAAAGGGGGAGCTTGGTTCTGCATACCCAAAAGCAACAGTGACTGTTAAGAAATCGTGGGATAATAGCCCTTTTGATGGATGCTCGGCTTGCACTGCTGGGATGCAGCGGTTGTGGTGGAGCTGGGAAGGGGGAGGGGGCAGAGAGGCATATGACAGTGCTGATAATAAGTGGGCTTTGTATGCTGTGGCCAGGGACTCCCACAGCTGCTCCAGTCCCTGCTCTCTCGAGGTAGTTTGGATGGGAGAAGAGGCTACAAAAGCTCAAGCCAACGAGGATGGCATAGGTAAGATTTTAATGAGCCAGTCCCTGCTTCTCTTTAAAAGATGAAACTGTAACAGAGCATCTCCTCCTTCCAGTCAAGCAAGGTCTCTAGAGGAGAGGCTTCTCTGGGCTGATGGTCTGTCTGCTGCGGTTCCTCCTGGACAGGGAATGCCCTCAAGTGGGTCCATCCAGCTTGTTTCCTTTCCCTGTGTAGCTGGTGAATACTTGGAGCCCATGCTGGCCAGGGGCCTCATCTGCTTCTTGCCATCACTCAAAGGGTCTTGGTGATGCTGATGTAGAGTCTGGTGGTAATCTGGAGCACACTCTAGGAAAAGGGCAGAGCAGGTATTTGCCTCCAAATTAGCCTGTCCCAGTGATTCATGCAAGAAAAGGAACAAACCTGGGGGTGGGCACCATGAGACAGAGTGGACCATGGGAGCACATAGCATCTGACTCACATTAACTCTGTGTATCCCCTGGTTCAACATCACCTGTCATGACAGTGTCTTTTTTTCTTACAATGCATATTCTCTGTGGAATGAGAGATAGTGATTGTGGCAGTCGGCTACGGATTGCCAAGCAAAAACGATTCCCTTCTCCCACAGCCCACCCCCCCCCCCCCCAAAAAAAAAAAAAAAAGGCTGAAAAACCCCACTCCAAAACTCCAAAACTACACACACTTTGTTACAGTAATCCCTGTCCCAATAGGAGACAAGCACAAACTCCCAGCCAGCGTGTGTGGTTGCTCTTAGTAAGCTTTGGACAGCTGGGGGATTTGGGGATGGGATTAGCTAATACAATTCAGGCTCAATTAGCAAAGGAAACATGGAGATTCCAGCTCCCATCGGGACAGATCTGGGCAAGATCCCTCCAGAGGGTTAATCACAGAGCAACTCATGCTTCATTCACAAATAGCCAAGCTGCCTGCGTGTGCCATCCCACTTACATCTGGACTGCCGTTGGAGTGGGAATGCTTGCCATTGCCAAATACTCCCTTAGCCCTTGGACCCGGCTAAAACCCTCTTTCCTGCCCATGGGCTGGGAGAGGGAAGGACTAACCGCAGCGGGGAGGAAGAGCAGGCATGCACGCAGGTGCAGAGAGCTGGCAGCCAAACAAAGGGAGATCTCAGGAGCAGATACCAGCTCTTGCAGGATACAGTCACGGCTTTCTTCGAGCAAGACCAAAGACAAGGGGAGGGGGCAAAGGAGACGGTTTCTCGTTGATGAGAAGATGCCGAGATGCACCAGCAATCGGACGCCAGCTCTGTGTTTTAAACTGCCCCTGGGCAGGGCTTTTGTTGACAGAAATGCTCTTTACTTGGCCTGCTGAGAGAAGCAGCAGGCTCACTAGGCTGCTGGGGCATTTATCAGGACAGACTTCCAAGCATCCCTAATCACCTTGGGATGAAGCAGGGCCCACACCTCTAAACAGCTTAGTGAGCGCCAGCTTCCAGACTTCCCCTGATATGAGTCTCCTTGAAAAGCTGAACCAAATCCTCATGGATGCCTGCTGAGCATCCCCAGCCTCAGCTGGCTCCTCATTTCCAAAAGCTGCCCTCAAATCTGTCATCCTTGGGGTGTTTTAAAGACACATGGCTCCTCAAGAGCTGAGACACAGACTCCCTCACCAGACAGGCCTCTGCTTGCAGAGCTGGTGAACCAACCGGTTCCCAGGGCGCGAGTTGCATGGGCACGCTCTCCCATGCATGGATGAGTTTTGCACAGCCCTGCTGGAGACTGGCTGCTAAACACTGGCTTTTTGTGGAAAGTACATGGACTTGGAAAGGATTGGGGGAGGCCCCAAAGCACTTGGTGTTCCAGGAAAGGTTGCTCCTGAAGACTGGGCTGATGACTGGCAAAGGGCAAGATGTTAATTGATTTTTCAGATCAGTTTTCAGTCAGTTCTTGACTCTGAAGATAGGAGTCAGGAATCAGACCAAGGAAATTGGTGAGGGACAGGGCTTGAGCCAGACAAAGCAATTGACCCAGGAAATGGAGCGAACCATGCTTGCTTTCCCAGCCTTCCTTGGATAGAGTAGCAAAAGTCTCACGGAGTAAGGTAATAGTCCTTGACCAGTGCCAGATAAACACAAAAAAATTTCAAACAGCTCCCCAGGTGTCAACTTGGGAAACAAACCCATCGGTCTCTTCCCGGTTCAGTATCTGGGACTCTCACAGAAGGAGCAACAGCTTCTGGCACAGTGGAGCAGCTTTGTGGGAGACTGTCCTCATGTCAGAGTACTCCAGGGTTTGACACTCCCACCACAGCCAGCAAACATAACTAGGCCTGAAAAAGCCATTGGCATGGCAGGAGCAGACACACAGGCATGAGGCACTGCGGGAGAGCACACCACTGATTTCTGCCTGTCTCCAATGAGAATGGCTTTTTTCCTTGCTCCTCAGCAGTGTTTGGTGTGTGCAGGCACTGGGAAACATTTGCTCCTTGCACTCTTTCCAATGGAGCGTGGGAAAACCTCTCACCCTAAGCAAAAATACCATGGGAATTTGCTTTCAAGTCTATTCTTCTCACTCTCTTTCTCTCCAAGTGAAAAGCCCTGAGCTGGCTTTTTTTCTTTGCAAGGCAAGTTTTCTGGCCAAGGCAAACTGGTGTTTGTCTCTCATGCTGTCAGCAGAGTGACAGGCATCAGTATGATGAGGGGCAGCAGCAAATCAAGCAGGACAGAGGGAGTGGAAGCAGGCTGAACTCGGCCTGTGTGCCTCTTCTTCCCCCCCTGCTTTTAGATAACTGAGACAGCACATGTCAGCTTCAGCAGAAAGAAATAGGACTTATTTTGAGGGGCATTTTACTCCTAGGGGATATATAGAGCCCTTGGTTTGATGCTTAGCTCACTGAGGCAGGCAAAGAAGAATGAAAATTTAGCATTGAAAAAAAAAGAACAAAATGGAGGCTTCCCCCTCTGCTTCCTAGATCTGGAGTGAATAGGTAGTGAGCAGAAATAGAAAAGCATCCTCCTCTGTCAGGAGCAGGACCAGGGTTTCGCCCATCCTTGATCCAGCTGCCATGTGATGGATCTGCCCTGTCAAGGCACACCCTGTGCCAGCACTTGACACACACAGGCAGCAAGTATTGTCAGCCCTGTGTGCCAAAATCTTCCTGGGATGGAAACACACTAGTCCAATTGCTCGCTCCTTGTCAGCACCCCAGCCTCCAGAGAGCTGGAAGGAGGCGCTTCCCACCCCACCAGCGAATGTCTGACTCCTCTCCTGGCCTCTCCACCTGCCCAGGAGGCCTGGCTATGTGAGTCTGCAGGAGGGCAAGTGGCTTTGGGCAGCCTATTTGCATAGAGGCTGGGATGGTGCAGGGGGTCAGGGAATTTTCAGGCAAGAGGAAGAGGCAAAGACATGCACTTCCTCGCCTTGTGGACTGGAACACCCCTTCTCCAGAAAACAAGGCTGAAGGAGCCAGCAGGCTCTGTAGAACTCGGGAGACCGTGTCAAACCTGAAGAAAACGAAGCCCTCAGGCAGTCCTGATTGCACCCCCAGGGCAGGCTGTCACTGCAGGAAATGTGCTCCCTGTGCCCAAGGATGCTGCTGGGAGGGGAATAAAGGCACCCTGACCTCTTGCCTCCCCACACAGCCCTCTCTCCACTATTACAGGGCAACCCTGGGGAACACCAAAAGGACAACTGTAAACCCTGATACCACCCAAGAGACCCACTCTATGCCTGTGTAAAAGAGTGAGGAATACCCTTTATACCCTGAGGTTTAAGGCAGACCTCTTAGTCTTTCAAACACCATCCTGAAAGTAACCTGATGCCCCCAGCTATTTTTCTTGTGTGAAACTCCCTCCACAAGAGGTGCCTTAGGTGAGCAGCTGCAGAGACAGCCAGATCCCAGAGGAGGTGTTTGCTTTCTCTATCTTCCACACTCACACACCCTCTTTTTAATTGTTTGCACATCAAGAAACGACTTGCCGACTTGCCGTATTGCAGCCTCCCAAAGGGAGGCAGGCATTGAACTCGTAACCTGAAACTGCCTCTCAGGGAGACAGCCAGCACCCACCTCCCTCTGTTCCCACGTCCTCTCCCCTGCTCATCCCCGCCTGAGCACCAGCCATGTCCTCCCCTCGCTCTGTTCAGCTCTTCAGAAGCTACACCCTTCACTGATAATGAACACAGAGAAAGAAAGCACAGAGCTGCCATTCAGGGCCTTTCTCAGACACCAAAACATCTCTGTGCATTAATAATCCCTTTCAAAAGCCCCTTCCTTGAACACATCCCACCCTCCCCCTCTAGCCCCCGATGCTTTTCAGGAGCGACTGTGATTCATCTGAGGTGCGAAACAGCACGGTAAAATTTTAATACAGCCTGAACATGATGTGAGAGCGCTCAAATGCCTTTTAAGCAGTCTGCCTGTTTCCAGCAACTGCTTTGAAGGCAAGATCGCTTCAGTGCTGTGTGAAGAGCTTCAAAGAGAATATTTGCGACTGATTTTGACATGACTCAGAGAAGGCAGGAAGCCTTCTAACACAGCTCCCTCAAAGGATGAGCACCAGCAGAAGAACGTGCAGGCTCTCACCATCCCTCCCTGCTGGGGGCTGGCCCAGCTGGACCATGTGGGAAGGCCTGGGAGGACCAGAGCTGCTGTACCTATAGGACACCCACCGAGTACTGTGACCATGTCCTCATCTCCGCAGACTGCTCTGGGAGACATTTCCCTGACCATTGGTTTTATTGCATGCTAATAGCCCTGGGATCAGTGGCCTGCCCCAGCTGTGAGTCCAAGAATTGGAAAGCAGGGAAGATTTCTCCATGCCTCTGGGTACGTGTGATGATAGGAAAAGTATGAAAATAAGGCAAAACACTTGGATGAGTCCAAACAGAAAGAGATGTTGATAATACCCAAGGACTTCTCTACAGCCACTAAACAAAAGGGAAACAAAACTAATGTGTCAGAAAGTGGGAACAGGAGGAGAGTGAACACGAGGCAACAGCAGAGGAGGGTAATTCCCAGGAGAGGCTTTGGAAACTTCCATGAGCCAGCAAACATTTCTCAGCTTTGCTCCTGTTTCATGTTCCTTAGGTCCCTGGGCTTCTCCAGACCTGCAAACAGCAAAGTACTGCTCTCCTGTAAGGAAATGCTCTGGCCCTGGAGACTATCATACTCAGCCTGGGGACACCAAGGCCAAAGCAAGAGGCTGAGCTCCACATCTCCAGGTGTCCTGCCAGCTGGTGTCCAGGTGGCAGCTCCTGGTGATCTTGAATAGTGTCTGCCTCCACACCACAAGTAGAACATCAACCAAAACCACTTTGTCCCAAGCAGGGGGGGATCTGTGTTGGTACTGAAGAACTCTCACAGCTCCTTGCCAGACCATCCATTCCCATTTACACGACAAACTAGCCCCAGTAGTACATGTCACCCAGGGCTGCATCTGTGCTGACACATCCCGAGTGTTTGGGGTTACTGAGAGAAGAGCAGCTGGAGCACTCGGCCTGGCTGTCAGGGAGTAAGTGCAGAGAATATTCCACCCTAGGCTGTACCTAGCCCGGGAAATACCCAAAGGGGACTTTTTTAGAGGAAAATCAGTGGATTTCAGAACTAAACTGTATTTGCCAGAGATTTGTCAGACATGCCTCCTAGGACATTTTCAAAATGGAGTTCTCCAAGTCAACTGGGAAGTGACTAAGGCATGTGTATCAATTACATCAACCTTTGACCAGAGTTTGCTCTGAGAGCAAACAGAGGCACCATCTCACCTGCAGCAGATGAGATTAATGCAGTCATCAACCACTTAGCCTTCAGCAGGACTGGGCCAGGCCTAGAAACACATCAGCCAAGTTCCTGGGCTGAGGATGAATCTTCTTATGTCCAGTTTGTGCTCTCACAGCTGTAGGAAGATGCAAGACAGAGATCTATCTGCTTTCTGGAAGTCTGCTGCTCCTAAAAGGTGGCAGTCAGTAGCACTCACAGGAGAATGGAGACAATGGAATGCAAACTGTTTTCGGTGCAATTTAAGCAAACAGTGAAACTCAGCTCAATTAGCTAATGGACACACTGAGTTGTCGGCTGACACACCCATGAGCATGGGCACGGCTGCAAGGAAACGTCAGCGCGTCTGTGTGCTCAAAGCCACTGTCTGAACTAGGAGCGACAGGGAGAGAAAGCAGTCAGCAGCCCTAGGAGGGAGTGGCACATGGGTTGGCTGAGCAAAGGGTGGTGTGACAGGAAGGGATCTCAAAATCACCCACCAGGCTTAAGCAAGGAAGTGTGGCACCACTGTGGAGAAATCCCCCAAAGCCTCTCCAGGAGCTCTCTAAAACATCTGTACACTCATGCATGCAGGATGGGGGAATCAGAGATCTGTGTGCAGCTGCAGGGCTGCAGTCTTGTGGTAGGATAAATTCCATTACTAGAGTGTGGCAGCAGAGGGAAACAGGATTTAGGAAGGACAGAATGGGCAGATGAGGATGGGGAGCTGCTCTTCATGTGTGTGAGCATCTGGAATGCATGGAGCTCTGCTTGGGGATGGGTAAGGAGCCAGCCAAGACTTTATGGACTAGGACTATAGGAAGAATGGGCAAAGGTGATGTTATCACAATGAGTGTCTGCTAGGGGCCACCTGACCAGGAGGAACAACTGGATGAGGCCCTCTACAGAATGGAGTAATGGCAGTTCACAGGTCCTGGTGTCCTTATCAGGGTGGACTTTAACCACCCTGATATATGGTGGAGGGACAACATAGCAGGACATGAAGAATCCAGGAGGTTCCCCGAGTGCACCTATCATAAATTCCTCTTCCAAGAGACAAAGGAGGCAACAAGGAGAGTTGCTGTGCTGAACCTCATAGTCATCAACAAGGAGGGGCTCAGAAGTGAAGTTCAAAAGCAGCCTTTGCTTCAGTGACCATGAGATGTTGGAGCTGAGGATCCCAAGGGGAAGGAAGAGGGTGAAAAACAAGCTTCAGGAGAGTAGATTTTGCCCTCTTCTAAGATCTGCTTGCAAGAGTCCCAGGAGATAAGGCCCTGGACAGAAGAGGTAAGGGGAAAGGTAGGTAAAAAATTTAGTTAATATTCCAAGTTCATGAGACCTCCATTCCAACAAATGTATAGCCAGGTAAAAGTGCCAGGTGGCCCATGTGGATGAATAAGGAGCTCCTGGCCAAACCCAGATACACAAAGGGAGCCCATGGAGGGTGGAAACCTGGGGGGAATACAGGAAGATTGTTTGAGCATCCCTGTCCAAATTAAATTTCAGTTCAACTTTAGCCTTCCTAACTCCAGAGGGTGAGGTGGATTGAAAACAGGGTGAATGGCCTGACACAGGTGTCAGTTGAGGGTAGGAAGTCTTGTTAGATGCCATTCAGTGTCAAGTCTGGGACTGATCCTGTCCAATATCTTTATTGATGATACGGATGATGGGGCAGACTGTGTCCTCTGCAAGTTTACTGGTGACAGGGAACTGGGAGGAGTGGCTGCTGTTCAGAGGGACAGGCTGGGGAAACAGGTTGACGGCAAATGAGCTTTAATTGAAGTTCAACAAAGAGAAGTGGAAAGTAAATGCATCTGGAAGGAAACAATGCTAGGCATCAGTACACCCTGTGAACCACCCATTTGGAAGGCAGCTTGTTAGAAAAGGGCCTCAGGGACCTGGTGGACACCAAGTTGAATGTGAGCCAGCAGTGCGCCCTCGCAGAAAAGGCTAACAGTGTCCTGGGCTGCACTGGGAGGAATGCTGCCAGCAGGTGGAGGGAGGTAATCCTTCCCTCTGCTCAGCACTGGTGAGGCCACTCTGTGTGAATTGTTTCTTCTCTGGGCTCCACAGTACAAGAGAGACATGGCTATGAAGATGATGAAGGGACTGGAGCATCTTCCCTGGGAAGAAAGACAGTGAGAAATTGGGTTCAGACTGGAAAAGGGAGACTCAGGCAGGATCTTATTCATCTCTATAAATACCTGAATGGAGTGGGCAAAGAAGGTGAAGCCAGGCTCCTTACAGTGGTGCCCAATGACAGGACTGGAGGCAATGGGCACAAACTGAGGCAGTTCCATCTGAACACCAGGAAATACTTTTTTATTGTGAGAATAACTAATCACCAGCACTGATTGCCCAAGAAGTTGCACAGACTCCATCTAAATTCTCATACATGATGGAGGCTGACCATCTGGAAGGCAGCTTTGTTATAAGGGTGACTGAGCACTGGCACAGTTGTCCAGAGAGAGGCTGTGGAATTTCCATCCTTGAAGGTATTCCAAAGCTGAGTGGACATTGCCCTGGACAGCCTACTGGAAGTGGCTGTGCTTGACAAAGGCAATTGGGCTAGATGACCTCCAGAGGTCCCTTCCAACCCCAGCCATTCTGTGATGGAGTGAAGCAATAACCCCTCACAGGAGGGCACACTTATGCCACAGGACTGTGCTAAGCCAGTTGATGCTGTTGCACAGCCACAGAGGGGAGGGACAGTACCCCACATGAGGCGACAGAGTGAACTGGTTGAATGTTGCCCACCTACAAAAAAAACACTTGAGACCTGAGGTCTGTAATGCCTTATAGGCTTCCTGGCACAGAGGGTGTGATGGCTAAGGATACAGTCCAAGGGAACATAGAGGTACAAGAAGGTAGAGCAACAGGTCTTCTCCCTGAAAACCACACAGAATTCCTAAATGTTTATGCTACAAACCAAGATGAAATCTTCCTATTTCTTGGAACAGAACCATTTGGTAGTACTGTTGTGCCTCATCCAGGGCCCACAATTACATTCCTTCCTGAGAACATCCAAGGTGCACAAAGGCCATAAAATCATAGAATTGTTTAGGTTGAAAAAGACCTTTAAGATCATCAAGTCCCAGGGGCTGTGTTTACTGAGATAAAATCTGACTTCTCAAGAAGTCAGACAAACCCAGGCCCCCTTGGTATTTTATCACTGGACAATGATTTATGGAGCAGTCTAGAAGCCAATCCAGCCAAGGCAGAAAAAAAAAGCAGGATCAGAACTAGATCCTGTTTGGCTTTGCAGATGTAGCTGACATCAAGTCGAACATCTCTCTGAAGGGTCAGCCCTGCTAAGACAAGCCTGCTGGCACATTATTGCCCTAGAGGCACCAACCACCAAGTGAATTCTCTGTCTGGTGTTATAGCAAAAAAACCTCAGAACCTCTACCATTGAAAAAAAAAAAATTCTAAAAACAAGCATCAGGGATGGGTACCAGTCTCCTCCTCAGTGGAAGGGAAATCCTTGGTCCCTCTGTGAGATTTGCAGCTGCTGACCTTGTCTTCCAGCTATGTGGGCCTGTGTCCCTCACTGAGATGGCAAAAATGTGACCGGGAGTGGCTGCATATGTTGTGGGTAAAAAATTTTCAGAGCAGCTGAGAGTTGGAATTTGTGCTATGAGTAAGACGAGCTCCTACAGAATGAGTTAGCAGATGTTTTAGGTGATTCATTGTCCTCTGATAACTGCCCAGCTCCGGAGGCATTGCTGGTATGTGAAAACAAGGTAGGTCTTGGTGAATCAGAGGGCTGAAGGAAGAGTTCTAGTGGTAGTTAGCAAAAACATGCACAAGTTTATTTAGGGACCAAGCTGTAAACTGCCATATTTTCCAAGGTCTGCAGTGAACTTCTTGGAAAAAAATGGGTCGTCTTTGCTGTCTGATCTGGGGTGTGTCTTGGGAGCAAGCCCATTACTCCATCATCCAAAGGCAGGCACTGGTGTGAAAGGCTAGAAGAGCCAAGCTGAGCCATCTTTGCATGATACCTTCTGCCCACCCTCGAAAAACATGCCCCGTAAGTTCCCTGTGCCAGGTACCACTGGTGCTGCCTGGATAATTCTGGATGTCTCCAAAAGATGGGAATACCTTTTTATCTCTTGCTGACCTCCAGGACACATCTCCAGATTTTTTTGGCCATTATTTCTCTACCAAGCACCTAAACTACAATAATTTGTCTACATCCACAATTGCCATATTTTACATCTTGAGTACCCATAGGCTACCTTGGAGAGGACAGATGAAGGGTCTGTGGGATGAAGATGGGAGCATGGAACTTAGTGCCATCTCATACCTACATTGCCACAAGCTTCCCACTTTAAACCAAAGGGTCTGCATTTGTCACAGAACTAAAAAGGGCAGAAAACACAGAGGACTTTGCAATGCAGTTCAATGGCCTTGCATATATCACAGAGCAAACTTTGTAATTATGCCTTATCCTAATTACTGCTGCAGTAGCAAAGACAGTAAAACAATGGAACAGGCACCAGCTCCCAGGGCATCCAGGCAGTCCAGGCCATGGGAAAAGATAGAAGCATTCCCAGCCCTACTACTAAATCCCAAATTCTGGTGTTCAGGAAGCTCAGCACCAAGCTTGCAAGTTCAGACATTTCAGTAAGACTATTCCAAATGCAGTGACAGGCCTGAGGGAGGAGTGCAAGGTCAGCTCTCCTGCATGTGCTGTATTGCCATCATACCTATGAGTAACATGGGGCCACCTTGCAGAAAGAGAGGTCTGCTGTGTCCAAGTGCAGTGCAGATGTGCTCCCGATGTGAGGGAATAACCTGGCTTTGGTAGGGACTGAATATTTTCTTTTGCAGGCCCATGGCAGCACTGTAGGGAAGAGCCCTCCCCAGTCTCTGGTCCAGCCTGCCTCTGGGAGCAAGACTGTTCCCAGTGCTGGGGCAAGCCAGGTGGTTTTATCTAACCAACACAACCAAACCCCCAAAGGTGGCAGGCCAACCCTGCTCTGAGGAGCTGTCCCAGGGCTGCCTCTCCTCTTAGAGGAGATTTTTTTTTCCCTAAAATCCCAGTGCTACAGTAGTAATTCCTTGCAACCAGTTTTTTATAAAAGGGAGGGGAGGGGGAAAACAGAGCAGAGGAAAGATCTGAGAATTAGCAAAGCTCAAACATTTGCAGGTGGCCTTAGACCGAGCCAGTTAGCTCTGTGCCCAGTGTTGGCTTCCAGTGAGGAGACAGCTAATGTGATAGACATGAGAAGCAACACTGGGAGAGTGAAGAGGAAGGACCAAGAGATGGGTAAGAACATCACCCTTATTCATTTGAGGAAAGCACATGCAAGAAACTGATGGCTCTGCTGCCTTTTGTGCATTTAGCTTCCACATAAAAGTTGAATCTAGAGGTGAATATCTCACTGAAGAGATCCATTACCCTCCACAAACCACCAATATAAAATGATGACTACAGTCTCTCTCTTAGGCACCTACAACCAAACTCTTGCCCCAGCATTCAGCCTTAATGATGAAGAGAAAGGGGTCAGGAAATGAGCCAAGATTGTGAAATAAGAGGTTCCTGAATTTTTAGCCAGGTAAACTGAGCTACAGCAACACTCATTATCAGAGGAGGAGCTGTGTCCAGTTCCCAAGACATACTCTCCAAGACCTGCTGGAGTGGAAACAAGGAAATGGCACAGAATGAGCACAGCATACTGTTTAAAAGGCTTGAAGTCAAGTTATAGATCCATAATTCAGTGTCTAGAAAATTGAGCTACACAAAGGATTAGTTCAGAGGCACCAAGGGGCTAGTATGGGGACTGAGAAGCAAATAACTGCAATTTCTTAAGAACTATTTTATACCAAACCATTTAAATTTCCTCTCTTAAAGATCTGGCAGATAAAGGGTAAGCAGCAGATGTGAAAATTTTAACCTCCATAAAGGACTTTGTGTTATCCCCTTCAGACTTCTTGTCAGAAAGGGAAATACCATCTAGATGAAAGATGGATGTAAAATTAGAGCAAATAAAGCACCTTGACAAGAGCTATTCCTGGCTTACAGTCAGACTAGAAAGAAATATACAGAAAGGAACCGCAGGAAAACGGTCCTGGCTTTCACATTATTCACTGCTTCCATACTGTGGGTTAGAAGTCACGATACACTGTCTTAGAAATATTGTGGATAATGTTACAGAAAAAAAGGCTAGAGGAATGCCAGAAAGTAGACCCATCAGTTGACCTTAAAGACCTGGCAAAGACAGGATTTGACATAATCCAGGTGATATTCAATTCAAGTCAGGTATGAAACACTTTGAAATTGGATCAATTCACCCCAAGGAGAGAACAAGACATGGGATATGCTGGTAGGAAGGCTCTGGATCGAGGTGCCAAGGTATGACAAGGCCAAATACTGGGTCCTACATGTTGGCCACAACAGACTTTGGCCTCTTCAGGGATCTGCTTTTTAGAGGCCTGAAGGGAAGAGGGGCAGAAAGATGGCTAGTATTCAAGGATAACCTGCTACAAGCTCCAGAGCAATGCATCCCAATGAAGAGGAAGACTGGAAAAAATGCCAGTAGGCCCACATCCACATGAACGAACAAGGAGTCCCTGGACAAACTCAGACTCCTGTAGGTAGGGTACAGAGGGTGGCAGCAAGACCAAGTAACCTGGGAGGAATACAGATAAATTGCAGCCAGGGATCAGGTTAGGAACTGCCCACCCTGACAGAATTAAACCTGACTAGGGCATCAAGGGCAACAAGAAGAGCTTGTATAGTCACATCAGTAATAAAAGGGAAAATGAGAGACTTGATTACCCAGGACATAAAGAAGGTTGAGATACTCAATGATTTTTTTGTCTCAGTCTTCACTGCCAAGTGCTCCAGACACACCAAGCAACTTGCGAAAGTCAAAGGCAGGGATTGGGAGAATGAGGAACTATTTGCTGTAGGAGAAACAGTTTGAGACCATCTCAGAAACCTGAAGTTGCACAACTCCATGGGACCTGATGAGATAAATCTGTGGGTCCAGAGGGAATTGGCAGAAGAAGTGGCTAAGCCTCTATCCATCATATTTGAGAAGTCATGGCAGTCTGGTGAAGCACCACTGACTGGGAATGGGAAAGCATTTTTTAAAAAAGGAAATAAGAAAAACACAGGTAACTACAAGCCTCTCAGTGCCACCTTGGTGCCCAGCAAGCTTATGAAGCAGATCCTTCTGGAAACTATGCTAAGGCACGTGGAAAATAATAAGGTGATTGGTGACAGTCAACATGGCTTCAGTAAGGGCAAATTGTGCCTCACAAATTTGGTGGCCTTCTATGAGAGGGTTACAGTGTTGGTGGCTAAGGGAAGAGCAACTGACATTGTCTACTCAGACTTGTGCAAAGCATTTCACACCGTCCCACAAACCATCATTTTCTCTAAACCGGAGAGATGTGGATTTGGCTGATAGACAACTCAGTGGACAAGGAATTGGCTGGGTGGTGGCACTAAAACAGCTGGGGTCCTCTGTTCAGTGTCTGAGTGGAGACCAGTGACAAGTGGTGTTAGGTGGCCTTGGCTGGCACCAGAGCTGTTTAATGTCTTTGTCAGTGACAGGGACAGTGGGATCAGGTGCATTCTCAGCAAGTTTGCTGATGACAACAAGCTGTGTGGTGTGGTCACCATGCTGCAGGGCAGGGATGCCATCCAAAGAGATCTGGGCAGGCTTGAGATGTTCAACAAGGCTAAGTGCAAGATCCTGCAGTTGGGTTGGGGCAATCCCAACCACAAATACCGGCTGGGTAGAGAATAGATTGAGAGCAGCACAGAGGAGAAAAGCTTGGGGATTTTGGTGGACAGAAAGCTGAACATGATCTTCAATGTGCCCTTGCAGCCCAGAAAGCCAACTTGTCCTGGGCTGCATTTGAAGCAGTGTGGGCAGCCGGGCAAGGGAGGGGATTCTGTGCCTCTACTCCATTTTGGTGAGACCCTACCTGGAGTGCTGCATCCAGCTCTGGGACCTCCAGCATGAGAGGGACATGGACTTGTTGGAGCAAGTCCAGAAGAGGTCCAGAGGAGGGCTGGAGCATCTCTCTTATGAAGACAGGTTAAGAGAGCTGGAGTTGCTCAGCCTGGAGAAAACTCTGGGAAGAGCTTACAGCAGATTCCAGCACCTAAGGGGCCTACAAGAGAGTTGGAGAGGAATATTTTACAAGAGAATGTAGTGGTAGAACAAGGGTTAATGATTTTACACTGAAAGAGTGTAGGTTTAGATTAGATATTAGGAAGAAATTCTTTACAGGGAAGGGGTCACAGCACCAAGCCTGCCAGAATTCAAGAAGTGTTTGGACAATGCCCTGAGGCACATGATGTGATTCTTGGGGTTGTCTTGTGCATGGGGCAGTAGCTGAACTGGATAATCCTTGTAGTTGCCTTTCAACTCAGGATATTCTGTGATTCTATACTGTGAGGGTAGTGAGTCACTGGAGCAGTTTGCCCAGAGAATTTGTGAATGCTTCATCCCTGAAAGTGTTGAAGGCTAGATTAGATGTGGTTTTGGGCGACCTGGTCTAGTGTAAAAGGTCCCTGCCTATGGTGAGAGAAGCTGAAAGTACATGATCTGGAAGGTTTCTTCCAACCCAAAACATTCCGTAACTCAATGAAATAACACAGGAACAAGATGCAGCTATCTCTCCATCCACAACTAATAGAAAGAATTCCCATATACTAGGAGTTTCACAATTTCTCAGCCTCCAGATCAGGCACAGGGCACAGCTGTCTCCCACCCAGGGCTTTCTCAAGGGGAAAGGTTTAAGCAGGTCTTTTCCACTGTGGCCTTGGCCATATGTCCAGTGGTTTGGCCCAGAAAGCTGACCAAACTCCCAGCAAATACGTAAAGGCACATGCATAAGCCATCTGCACTTTGGTTTCAGGTGTTTCAGCCCAATGGAAGATCAAAGTCCTTGCAGGTGAGTCACATTTACAGTGTAATGAGATGAACCTCCATCATGGAGCAGTGCTTTTGCCTTGCCAGTTGCAACATGCTGTGCACCCACAAACATTAGCTTTGCCCTTTAGCTTGCAAGATCTGTGGCCCAGGAACTGGACAAACATGGCGTTTCCACAGCCAGACACAGCTTTAACTGCTCTCTTACTCCTGTCTGAAAAGGCCTGCACCTTCAAAACCCAGCACAAGAGCTTCATGTCTAAACTACTCCCAACCATTTCAGGACTGAGTCAGACAAAAATAAATATAGCTGTAAAAATGCTTTTTGTATTCATTCTCGGAACTGAAAGCAGCACTGGGCAATCTGGCAAGTCCAAGTGCAGCAGTTTAGAAAGTGAGGGAGGTTAACAGATGAGTGAATACCTGGGGGGCATCTAATAAGGCTTTCAACAACTCATTCCCAGGATCCAGTCTGAATAGTGTTCAGACTCACAGCTGGGTTGCAGAAAGAGAGCAGGAATGGCCTCAGTGCTCACTGACAGATTTACTGTTCCCTGCAGGCATTACAGGATGCTGACCCCAAACTGCAGCTCCCTCACACTGAATTTTGAGCAGGAGGAACAGCCAAAACTGCAATGGCCACAGGCCTGGGTATGTTAAGCCACTGCTGGGTCGCAGCCCTGGAGTGAGCCCTGCCAGTATGGGTGCTTGCAAGCTCTTTAATGCCCAACACATTCCTGCTCTCTGATAACCCCTCTAGAGTACATCTTCAGGGCTGCTGTTACCACTATGGTCAGCCTGGAAGGGGGGCAGGTCAATGGCCAAGTGGAAGGCTAATAAATCTGCTTGTGGAAGTGCCACCACAAAGGCTGGATAGCTGGGGCATAGAGCTGCCTGCTAGGTGCTGACTACTGCTGTCTGTGCTCTGGGGAGCACACACAGATCTTTCTTCCACATTCAACCAGCCAGGGGGATCACAGACCCTGTCCTGCCCGGGGCTCGTCCTTGGCCTCCCAGCAGGCACAAAGACAGTAGTGTGTGTGTCCAGGGAGGAAGCTGGGAGCTGGGCTGGGAGAAGCCCATTGCAACTGCAGCTGTTTGCACAATGCAGAGCGTGTTCCACTTGCACTCACATGCTGCAGGGGCCATGGCTAGAAAGCAAGGAGAACCCTCAGTTTGCCCTCTTAGGAATTGCCCCATGCAAAACGCTAGAAGAATAAGCAGCAAAATGGAATGGTCAGAACAAAATCATTCAACTGGGACACCTGGATAAGGAAGTTTTCTTTTTGGGATGAAGACTGAGGAGAGGCTTAGACAACCAGCTCTAATGCTAAAAATCACAGCATGGGTTGTTTGAGCCATCATGCTTTGATACCAGCCTCCAGGGATTTAGGGTTTCAACTGAAAGGCAAACACAGATGGATAGTGAAGCTACATAAGTGTCTAGACCAGAGGAAATTGCAGCCCCCTAAGTGCAGGTCCTGCCTGCACAGGCGCTGTTCTCAGCCAGTTCCCATCTCCTACATCAGGCAAGACACAGGTGACTGCCACACTCTGCAAAGAGAATTCTCCTCAGGTGAGAGAGAGGATAAATGATATACAGCCAGGGTCAAGTATTGTGCCTGCTGGCTACCTGCCAGTCACAGGGTAACCCAGGGTGGCACAGCACATGTCCATAGACCTGGCAGCCTTGTGGCTTGGTGTCCAGGATGGGCCAAGCCCACTTTGAACCCAAGAAGGAATCAGGGACAGTGTAACTTGCAGGACACGCAGGCACTGTGGTGGTATGGGGCCATCTTCCCATATGTGACACAGGCAAAGCCCCAGGGTCAGTGGGATGTAAACAGGAATTACCAGCTGCAGGCTCCTGCTAAACAGCCCTGGCCCCAACTGTTCCTCACACAGCAAACAGGATGCTGAGAGATCCTGCTACTGCTGAGGAAGGGAGTCAGAGTAACCGCCTTGAAAAGGACCCCCCTGTCCCCAAGTCTCAGTGCTAACAACGGAGGGGCAGAGCTACCTTTGTGCTGGGAAGCTCTTCTCTCCAGAGCCACATTTTGAAAGCTCAGTTGGGCCTAGAAGTCTGATCAGACTATGGATCACGTAGGAAGCTGGGGAGATTGTCATGTGCATGTGTTCTTTGGCCATTGCTGGCATCAGGCAAATTCTGCTCAGCTGGTGTGACAATGGGGTAACCCAAAAGCTACTGGTCCTGTCTACACTGACCTCACACTGTCACCTAAGAGACACTAGTACTTGTCCAGTCTAGGGTGCCATCACCACCAGTGGCTGGAAGCAGACAGCTAGGGAGAGGCAGGGAACAGGCTGGACACAGGAATATTGCCCTGACTTCATTCCCAGCCTTCAGTGATGCAGGGTATCTGAGGCTGGAAGAAGCAACTCAACACTAAGTACGTCATAATGAATTTTCTTTTTTTTTTAATTCTTCCTTAGAATCAGTCTCAAGTTCTGACTTTCCTGCCCTAGATCTTTTCCAGGTCCAATCAGCTCAAGGCCTTCTGCTGCTCCTCCAATTTACAATGGGGTGTTAAAAAATAGTAATAAAATGCAAGCCAACTCAACCAGGCCTGGATAAAGTTTCCATCATGTTCTTAAAGAGATGACTGTGACATGCCAATGTAGGAAAAACTAAGTCACAGCCTTGGAGAAGTAGGAAACACCAAGTAAGGTGGCTTTTCCCACTCAGTAGCTAGGGCAATGTGGGAAGGAAGGCAGTTTCAGCCAGACCATTTTATCTCTGAGGCCAGATGGCTTTAAATGCTTCCCCAGAGCTTGGAAAGGGCCAGGCACTTCTTTGAATCGCTTTTTATACCACCTCATTAGAAAGTAAAGGAGAAGAAATGAACAATCTATAACTTTGTGGCAACGGGAAACAGCTCTGTTAATCCCATTTCCTTCCCCAAGCTTACTCAGGGCAGGTCATCCAGCATCAGGGCCACATCACCTAATCTGCTTATCATTGTCCCACAGTCAGGAGCCTGGGCATCAGCCCAAAGGGCAGATGCATCCTCCTGGGCATTATTAATAAATTGGAAAGGCCCAGGTTTTTAAACCTGTCCTGGTGCATAATTGTGATACTCCCGGGATCCAACTTCTGCTGCAGCTGCAGATCCAAGCAGTGGCCACCTCCCAGACTCAAGCCTGCATGAGCAAGGCCAAGAGGGGCACAGCACTGTGGGAGGAACAGATGAGAGAAAAAAGAAGGTGCTGCAGAGAGAAGGATCCTAGGGCAGGCACTACAAAGCCCAGGGGGGGCATTACCCTCTAGGTTTTTTAGCCTTTCTGGGGATATTGTGGGCAAATCCAACAAAATGGAGAATTCCTCCCTTTCAGTCAGGGTTGGTGCATGCCTCACCCACACATTTGGGATGGGGAGAAAAGTCCCAGCCAGCTATGCAGGATTCAGGGCTTGCTATCACCTGCTCACAGCTTGGCTTGGATGATCCATGGGCAACCACTGCTATACCTGACAGCACTGCCACCAAGCTGTGATTTGTCACCTTAGTAAAAGCCTCCTGAGCTGGGAGGAGGCAAAGGGCACTGATAGATGCTCATCCATGGCACTGTGCCACCCAGCTTGCTACCAGCCCTTTCCCTCTGCCCCCCTCTCCTCCAGGAGCACTACATCTCACAGCCAACCTCCACTTGGTGTCCAGATGGAAAGGTGTCCAGATACAGCTCACGAGAGAGTCAAGACTTTCAGGTTTTAGGCTTGCAGCACCTGTTGCTGTGTGGCATGAAGGCAGACTTGGGAAACACATCAGACCAACAGTATTTGGTGTGTTGGTTGGACCCACAGCTCCCAGGGTAGTAATGAGTGTCTTGGCACAGAGTCAGTGGCTGGAGTAGGGTAAAAGTTACAGAAGTTAATTGGACAGGAAAGGAATCAGCAATCCCTAGCTTAGTTTCCCAGATGGGGAGTGCCAAGTTTTAGCGAGCTACTGGCTGCGTAAAACAAAGCCAGGTGTTCCTGTTCTGGAGCTATGTTCATCTGGCTGCTCTGCAGATGCGGCTGGGGACATGAGCCTTTGGCTGAGTCCAACCCAGCCTTGCCTTCCAGCTGGACTAAGATCCAGCGTTCAACAATTTCAAAATCCCTCCCCAAAATGATCTGGTACCCAGAGAGCTGAAGGGCTTCAGGACTTTGGCAAATAGCTGTGGGACAGAGGAGTGAGGAAGGGAGCCGGGGCAGCTGGTCCAGCACAGACCCACCCAGCCCTCCAGAGGAAGGCCTTCCTTTCTCCAAGGCCAGGAACCACTGCCGTGGGGCACACACAGGCAGCCAGCCTTCCAGCTTAGCCGGCGTTGCTCATCCCAAATTGCTCCACAGAGGATGCTGCCCTCTCCTGGGCTCAGTGTGACTGGCAGAAAATCAGGGAAATTTGGTAAGGCCCAAGACGAGTGCTTTTTGGGGCTCAAAATCCCACACTGGCGTTCTCAAATGTGGCGATTTCCCGTACCTGTCTCAGTGGACATTCCAGGGACTCTTCCTGCCAAGAGCCAGGCTGCTGCGTCTGCGGGTGCCCTCTGAGGGCAGCGTGGGACGGGAGGAGCAGGGCCAAGCTCAGGAGCTCTCCCTGAAGGACAGGGAGATGGGGAGGTCTCTTGGGCCAGTTACCAAATGTGAGATCTGCCAGCATTTCATCTTAATTATTTTAATTAATTAGTTAATTAATTTGATAGCAAAATAAGCTGACATGCAGTTAATGAAGGGAGATGTAACAGGGTCCTATGCTGCCCCAGCAGCCCGGGCACGGCCCCCATCCCGCCACCTGCGAGGGGACAGCGGGAGCCGGAGCTCCGGCGCTCCCTCCCCCCTGGAAGGCGCAGTCCCCGCGGTAGGCGCCGGCCAGCCCTGCCCGGGCCGGGCTCCGCCCGCCGGCACCGCCTCCTGCCCGCACCTCCCCAGGCCCGGCCCGGGCTGGGGCAGCTCCGAGGGCTGCCCGCCTGAGGGGCTCCGGGACCGCCGCGGGACCCCCGCCCTGCCTGCACCGGTGCCACAGCTCCTGTGCAGCGAGCTCCGGAGCCCCCGCGGACCTCGGGCGAGCGGGAGCCCTCTGGAGCCCGCTTCACCCACCTCCCCAGCATGCGGACGCCGACGGAGATGATCGTGGGGCTGGTGCTGTGCCCCTGCGGGCTCCTGCTGACACTCACGGGCACGCTGGCACCCAGTTGGAGGCAGGTGAGCCTCATACCTGACCAGCCCATGGACGTCGTCTGGGAGCAGGGCATCTGGGACATATGCAGGGAGCGGCAGAGCACCCATGACCGCCTCTGTGGGCAGGCTGACGAGCTGGGCTACTTTGAGCAGGTGCCCGTGCGGGTGGCCCAAGGGCTGATGCCCTCCTCTCTGGTGGTCACCCTGGTGGGCTTGGTGGTGGCTGCCCTGGGCGTTCGCTGCTGGCAGCCGGAGCCCCGGCACCTGGTGGCCGGCGTGGCAGGGCTGGTGCTGCTCCTCTCTGGGCTGATGAGCCTCGTGCCCAGCTCCTGGTACACTCAGGAGCTGTGGGCACTGCCTGCGCCGTCTGGCAGCACTCTGACCGTCGGCTACAGCTTGGTACTGAGCTATTTGGGAAGCTGTCTGGAGATCCTGGGGGGGCTGGCCCTCGCCCTCAGTTTCCATCACTGCTGCAAGGAGTGCAGGGCTCCCAAATTGCCCCCCACCCCTGTGACAGAGGCTGGGTCAGGCTCCAGTAGAGCTTACAACAATCCCTGGGATGTGCTGGAGGATGAGCAAGATGGACAGCACTGGGGGAGAAGCCCACCTTGTGACTCTGACTTGTAGTCCCAGCACTGGGACAGCAGTCACCTTCCTGGCACCAAGAGCAGTGCTGGCCCCTGCCCCTACAAGCCATGCCCTTCTCCTGGGGCCCCTCTGAACAGGCTGGAAACAAGACCAAGGACCTCTTTCGAATATTTGCAACTTCCTCAAAAGCCTGCTATGGTCCAGGATCTACAACTGTGCCAAAGCCATGCTGGATTGAGGACCAGAGGTGGCTCCAGTACCTCCGTGCTGCTTTTACCTCATCTCCCTGTACCATGCACAGCAGCTTGGGCAGAGACAGCTTTGGTGTTCCCATGTAAGCGACATACTGGTCAGAAGTGTGTAACCTTCAATGCTGGCAGCAGGGGTGGGAAGCACCTGTCTCATATCTCTGCCCAGCTCAGGACTGTGCGAACAGCAAAATAAATTCAAAGCAATGGGTTTGTGCTGTGGGATGGTTATGGGCTTTCTGCCAGGCAGGTTGGGCTGAGAGCCAGTGGGTACGGCTCACCCAACTTCCCTGTTTTGCCTGAAGCAGGGAAGAAAGGTCTATAAAAGGGCACAGCTAGCTTTTATAGCACTTTCCCAAAGGACTTTTCCCCCATGGTCAAAATCAGCTTGAGAAGAGATTTCTCCTTCCTGGAGCACAGACACTTCAGGGTGGAGTGGCGAGGGTGGGGGGAGGAAGATCACAGAGAAAAAAATAGCATTTATTTCCCCTTTCAAAATTAGCTTGGTGTGAGGTGGTAAAACTGGTCTCACTGGTTTGTAAGGGACACTCAAGAGGTCAGAACTCCACTATAAAATCCTTTTCAGCCCCCTGCATAACAAGGTAAGACCCAAGCCAGCTTCCTTGCAGAGTTGTTTGGCCAGATTCTTATACCAAAGCACCCTGGTCAGCAAGCTAAGCCTTGCTGCAAAGGGACAGTACTCAAGGGACAGTCTCAGAGAGTGTGTTGGACTTGGAGACTTCCTGATAAGCCTCCCAAACATTTTTTTTTGTCTGCATTCTTACGTTTCCTAGGTCTTAGACATCTAGAAAGAGCAAGCCAATCCCTCCTCCCTGGCCCACACACAAACCACAATGGCACAAGAGATGCTGCACAACGTTCCTTTATGAAATTACGGTGTTGATGTGAGATGGTCCTTTCCTCAGCAGGGCTGGCAGCTCCTGCAGAAATCACAGATGGGTGTATCAGGGGTGAGTCTGACCCAACCTCTCTAAGCCCACTCCACGCCTTAGCACAGGGGGTCCAGGCACAGGCAGAGTCCTGTCAGACTCTAGGCACCCCTGGTCTTGCCCCTCTCCTTCAGCAGGAGGGCAGAGCTTGCTTCAGGAGTGGGCACCATGCCAGCACTGGGCCCCGGGGCACTGCAGGGTGGCAGAGGGCTCCCTAGCAAGGCCTGCTCCAGATGCTACTCACCTCTTTCCCTTCGTAAGCTTCATTCACAAATGTATCACTCTTGGGGGGAAGCTCTTCCTCCTCCTCCTCATCCTCTTCCTCTGGATCACTTTCACGGTGGTACAGGGTCAGCACCCGAGTGGAAGCAGTGCTCGAGGTCCTGGAGAGGGAAAAATGCACATCGAGAATGGCATGGCCAACTCCTAGGGATGGGGCAGATCCCAAAGTCCTGCCACAAACCCTGGTAACAGCCTGCTGGGGTGATTGGAGGTTTCCATATAACCCAGGAGTACATCAGGACTCCACACCATCCCTAGGCAAGAAGACCCTGTCCCTCTCTACTCCCAGTTGTACCTGGCCCAGTCCAGCCCCAGAGCTCACCTCCTCCGCCTGTCCCGCCTCCGCATGTAGGCCAGGGCCCCCACAGCAGCAGCAGCGACCAGCAGGAGCACGGCCACCCCCAGGGTAATGGGTCCTGCCAGGGGCTGCACCTCGGCCTCCTCGCAGTAGTCACCACGATAGCCCAGGGCGCAGTGGCACGTCACTCGGCCAGCCTCGATGGCACAGTCCCCACGCAGGTTGCATGTCTCGCTGCTGCAGGGCACAGCCCCCAGCACCTCCTCTGTGCTGGGGGATACCACGAAAGGCTCTCCGTGCTCCTGGGGGCCAGGGGCTGCAGACAGGCTGGGGCGGGGCTGCCGAGGCTGGGGTGCAGCTATGGATGAGACTGGTTTTTGTTCTACGTGGGACATTCCTGATGGTGCCACTGCAGGGACCTGCGTCCCCACCTTCACTGTGGCACCTGGAGAGATGGGCATGGATCAGCAGAGACTCAGGTAAGACCCCCTTCCCAAACTGGGGGAGACTGGGCAGGCTGTTCTGTGCCCAGGACCCCAGCATGCCCCGGCTGTGGGCAGGCACTCACAGTCAGACTCATCGGAGCCGTTGGCACAGTCAGGGCGCCCATCACAGACCTGCTCTCTGGAAATGCAGCTCTGGAGGTCGGGGCAGGCCTGCAGCGGGGCGGGGCAAGGCGGTGCCAGCGCACACGCTGCCCCATGCACCAGGTGGTATCCGGGTGAGCAGCGACACTGCCGCCCTGCAGGGTTGGGCAGGCAGAGCTGGGCACAGCCCCCATTGCTCTTCGTACAGCCATTGGTGCCTGCCAAAACAGCACTGGTTAGCACGGCCACCTCAAGGCACAGCTGAAACCCCACAGATGCCCTGGGCTGGGGCAGTCCCAGACCCACCTTCCTGTGAGAACTGGCTGTAAATCCTCATGGTTACCAGCTCCTGCTCCATCGGGAACCACCAGTTCTCAGCCTGCTCCAGCCGGCTGTGCCAGATCTTGCTGGAGCCTGGAGACACATGGGGTCAGCACTGCTCCACCTCCTTCCAACAAGGGTGCCTGAGCTGGGAGGTCCCCTAGCTTGCCCTTCAACCCACAGAGGGGCAAGCCTGCACCCCCCAGAGGGACTGGCAGAACCCCGTGTCCTAGTGCAGTAGGAGGAGCAGGGCAAAGCACAGCAGACAGACCTACCGTTGGTAGAGGTTGTGCTCCAGAGCAGAAAGCCTTCTCCTACGGCAAAGAGTGAGAGACCATGCAGCCCTTCCCGCACCAGCCGGAAGCGGGATCCATCCAGCTCAACACTGCTGATGGTACCTCTCTCTGCAAGGCACACGTGGAGAGGCTTCAGGGTGGTGACAGAGAGGGCTCCGGGCCACCCCTCAAGGCTGTGCCAGGCTGTGCTTTGCAGACTGAGCACCTGCACCACTGCTACCCCCCTGCAGTGCCCTGGCTCAGTCCTCACTCACCATGGTCTGCCCAGTACAGCCTGGTGCCAGCACCCCCAAAGGCAAGGCCAGTGGGAGCCCGGGCTCTCTTCCAGACCACTCTGCGGCCAGTGCCATCCATGGCCGCACACTCCACCACAGCGCCATGCCCATGGCTGCCAGCTGCTGTGACAAAGCACATGGTGGAAGCACGAGGACACAGTGCCAGCCAGGCAGCACCCTGCAGCCCCTCGCTGAGTAGTGCCAGGGCCCACCGCCCCCTGGGAGCTGCCACATGGATGGTGGGTGGCTGTCCCCCAATCCAGTAAAGGTTCCCACTCAGCCAGTCCAAGGCCAGGGATGTCACCGTGCCCTCCACAGCTACTGCCTTCTTCCAGGACAGCCGTCCCCAGTCCTTCATGCGCAGCAGTCCGATGGAATTGCCTCCCACTTCTGCAAAGTACAAACTCTTGTCTTTCACTGCATAGTCAACAGCTGTCAGGCGGCTCACCTTTGCCAAAGGCAGGGCTCGGTGCGGGGGAAGCCCTTGGGATCCAGCTGATGCAGGCAGGTCCTTCAGGTAGACCTGGAGGAAGGAGGCAGCACTAGGATGGGGACCCCTCTTTCCTGACAGTGGTGAGAACAGCAGCCCCCAGGGCTGGCTGCAGAGGATAGTACCTGTGCCACAGCTGCTGGTGAGACCAGGAGGGCAAAGGCCGAATCACGGATGGGCAGACAGGTGGTCTCATTGGTGGCCAGCATCAGCCCGGCGGGGCAGCGGCACTGCCCAGTGTGCCTGGCGCTCAGCAGACACAGGTGGGAGCAGCCGCGCGTCTCACACGGGTTGGGGGCCGTGGGGCGCAGGGCTGGGTGCATCACCTGTGGGACAGCAGGCTCAGCCTCAGCTCGGTCAGCACCTGCCAGCAGAGCTGAGCACGACTGACACCACACCATGCTACCAACACCCACACACAGCCCAGCTTGGGGCAGGATGGTGAGGCAAAGATGCTCCCAGAGGAGCAGAGACCCTTGGCCACAGAGACTGCTGCTCAAGGACCACTGGGATGGGGGTACAGCTCCTGGTGCCTCCTCACTCAGAGGACAACAGCGCTGTGCAGGATGGAAGATCAGCAGAGCTGGCACAGCAGGGCTTGGGGCTCCCCAAGAAGGTACCTGGAGGCCATGGGGCTGCCCGTGCCGTTTGAGCAGCACGGTCCTGTTCTTGCCGCTGGCCTTGTCCACCTGCTGCACGGACCATGTCTTCCTCTCTGACCAGTAGAGCTGCCCCTCGCACACAGCTGCTGCAAAGGGGCTCTGGACCCAGCGCAGCTTCAGGACCTGTCAGAGAGGCTGTCAGTGCCCACCCTGGTCCCCATCAGAGCCCCATCATCGGTGCCCCACCACACCTTCACACTGCTGCCATCCAGACGTGCAGAACCAACACTGCCCAGCTTCTCATCCAGCCAGAAGATCCTCTGGGTGGGGAGGTCGAGGGCTAGTGCTGTGGGCCAGCCCAGTCCCTGGGCCAGCAGCACATGCCGCCAACTCCCATCCATACTGGCCTCCATCAGCCGTGAGTGGCTCCCCACCTCTGACCAGTACATCAGCCTAGTGGGAAGACAGGTACGAGCCTATGGACCTGACACAGCATCGACCCAGCACCAAGGCAGCCCAGAGCTTCCCATCTCATCATGGGTGTATTGAGAGCTCCATGCAGGGGCAGGTGTCTGGGCTCTTTCTTCTCCTGTCATGCAGTCCCCACAGCACCAAGGTGAGGCCATCCCACCTCTTCCCCAGCCTCTCATCTGCCTCCATGGAGGAAAATGGGGTAGGACAGGGATGGCAAGGAGGTCCCCATGTCCTCTTATCTCAGACTTACCCTGCCAGAGGCTGGAGCACCAGAGAGTGGGGCTGGTCCAGGTCTCCATCCATCACCACAGTGTACTCTGGTATCCCTTGCCAGGCAGCCCCCAAGCGAGTGGCCAGCACCTGCCCTGCTACCCCATCTGTCCAGTACAGGTTCCTCCCAAGCCAGTCCACTGCTATACAGTCTGATCTCACACCTGAAATGCATCCAAGAGGCAGCACCTCTGTGGGGTGACAGCTGCATGGCCCCTCAGCATAATGCTCCCAGCCCAGGTCCCTCCATCTCAGGAGCTATGGCTCTTCCCAACCTTATTCCCGCTAGCACTTCTCCACTTAGCACTCCACTGCAACCTTGAGACTGCACAGTGAGGGGAGGCCAGCCCTGCTAACCCCACATTGTCACAACCCACCTTTCACCAGTGTGCCTTTCTTTCCCGAGTTGAGGTCCTGCCAGCGGATGCTCTCTGTGGCCAGGTCCATCCAGAAGACTTTCCTCTCCACCAAGTCATAGTCAAGTGAGAAGACAACACGATCCTTGTCAGTGGCCAGCACCACCTCCTCATGGCCACTCCGCAGGCCATAGGACAGCACCTCGGACTGCACAGCCACTAGCAGCTTGGGCTCTGGTCCTGGGGTAACACAGAGCCACACAGACCCTGCTCAGCACTAATGGTCCCATGGTCCCAGCATATGCAGGCAAGGGACACAGCACTCGCAGGCATTGGAGCTTGCTGGGACTCAGCCCATTCACAAAACTACGAGGTTTCCCATGGGCAGCAGACACAGGGAGACAAGTATCCACCAGCCCCTAGTGTATCTTAGAGGGCCAGGGCCAGCCTCAGTGCTGCTTGGCCACTCCAGGACTTACCAGTGAGTTTGCAGACGTGGCCATCAGGCTCCAGCAGGTAGCCAGGGAGACAGCCACAGCTGTAGGACCCTGGGACATTGAGGCATGTCTGGCTGCAGGATCCCTTGCCCCACTCCATGCACTCGTCTATGTCCATGCAGGACAGACCATCCGCAGCAAGCTGATAGCCTGGGCCACACCAGCACCGCTGAGGGGAAAGGCACTATCAACTGCCTACCCTGGGGACACGAGGCTCCCTTCTGCAGCTGGAGCAGGGCATCATGGCATGACAAGCCCCTGCCCCAGGGCTGCTGGCACTCACAGGGCCCTGGGGCGAGGAGTAGCAGAGATGAGTGCAGGATCGCTGGCAGGGCACAGAGCAGCTCCCCCCCTCGTCTGAGCCATCCGCGCAGTCCTGCCGGCCGTTGCACACCAGGGATGCATTCAGGCAGGACCCCAGACCACAGGGGTACTCATTACTCTGACAAGGAGCAGGGTGGCCTGCAGGGACATGTGGGGAAGGCTGCCCTGAGCCTCATCCACCAGCTCCTTTTGCTCATTTGGGGCAGATTTAGCTGCTCCCCAGAGGCTGGCTAGAGCTCACTGAAGCCACATCCAGAGCTGTGGCAGAACCTGGCTTCAGGCTATATTAATCCAAATGCCACTGGCCCCTGCAGGGAGAACAGCTACTCAAGACCTGGAGCCACCAGAGCTGCTGGGAATAGGCAGCCAGCATACAGGGCCCTTCACCTCAGCACAGACACATAGCCATCTCCCTCCATGCTGGGCACCCACCAGCCACCCCTGGGTGAGACAGGGAATAAAATACGGGTGTTGCTCACAGCCAGCCTCGTCACTGCCATCAGTGCAGTCAGTCTCTCCATCACAGCGCCAGACATCGGGGATGCACTCATGGCCATGGGAGCAGCCCCACTGCTGGTCCTCACACAGCTCTTCCTCCCAAGGGCAGCCCTGCAAGCCAGAGGGTGAAAAAGGCTACCCGCCCTCCTGGGCATGAGTGGGGACAGGCTGTGTCCCCACTGCTCCACTCACCTGCTCGTCTGAGCCATCCCCACAGTCAGCAGCACCATCACAGCGCCAGGCCTCTGGCACACACTCCCCACTGTGGGAACATGTCACCTCACCCTCACGGCAGAGCAGCGGCCGAGGCACAGCACAGCCTTCCTCATCTGAGCCGTCCTGGCAGTCATGGTCACCATCGCAGTGCAGGGCCAGGGCCACACACTGCCCGCTCCGACAGGAAAACTCAGCTGGACCACACTCCTTCAGCACTGTGGGCAAAGGCCAGGGCTGAGCAGGGTCACTGTCCCCATCCTCTCAGCAGGTTGCCCTGGGCAGTGCTTGCTCCTGGACCCACAAGAAACGTGGTGCATCCACCTGTGGGGCAGGCAACCCCAACAGTCCATCCCATTCAGCCCCAGGGTCTTACCACAGCCCTGCTCATCCGTGTGGTCCAGGCAGTCAGCATGGCCATCACACAGCCAGCTCCTGGGGATGCAGCGGGTGGCAGCGTCGCAGCGCAGGGCACACTCCTGTGTGGGGGTCCAGCAGCCCGTCTCATCCGAGCCATCGGGACACTGTGGCACCCCATCGCAGCGCTCTCCTGCCCCGACACACACAGCTCCACTCGCACAGTGGAAGGCCCCTGGGAAGACAAGGGGCTTTGCACTACCTGCAGAAGGCAGCCAGGGTGCCCAGACCCTCTGCTACCCCTCCAGTGACCTAGAAAGGCCCCACAAGTGACAAGTTTTGGTCCCTCCTAGACAGTGCATCTCCAGCAGCCTAGATCCTGAACAAGGCAATTGTGGCAGTCTTAACTCGGCCACATCTAGGCCATTATCAGCAGTGAGATCAACTCTATCCTTTTCCAACAGCACTTCAAGCCCGGTGCCAAGCTCAGAAGGAACCAGTATGTCACATCACAAGCATCAGAGCCCAGGACACAGACTTTACCAGGGCCCTGTCCCAAAAGCCCCCCTAGGAAGCAGCCAGAAGCCCTGGCACAGGGTGACCCAGCTGCATAGGGGACAGAAGAATGGCTCCTACCTGGAGTGTTGCAGACCTGGGCACACCCATCCTCATCGGAGCCATCTGCACAGTCCTTCTCCCCATCACACAGGTACTCCTGGGCCACACACCCAGTGCCGTCACGGCAGGGCACATGTGTGCGAGAACAGGACAGATGGAGAACTGGGGTCAGGGGGTGTGCAGTGCTGGACTGGAGGGGTGGGGTAGGTGTCAACACCCGTGCAGAACTGTTTGAGTGTGGGGTGGTTGTGGTTGGCTGTGGGGCAGTGATCTTAGTTGTAAAAGATCGAGTGGTGCTGGTGGCTGGCTGCACAGTGGTAGTCTTGGTCAGTGTGGTCCGGACAGTGGTTGGTGCAGGGGTGGTCTTCTTTGATGTGGACTGTCTGGTGGTGGTTTGTGATGTGGTAGCCTTGCTGGTTGGTGCAGGAGTAGTGCTGAGTGCAGTGGTGGTCTGGCTTGACGGTGGTGTTGTGGTGGAGGTGGTTGGCCAAGCAGCAGTGGTGCTTGTGGTTGTCCTCATAGTGGTGGTCACAGGTGGAAGGAGTGGCATGGCAGACCCTTTGCTTGGTGGCACTGGCAAGAGGATTTGGGATTTGTTGGGACCGCACCCTCCACACACTCCAGGCACCTCCCAGAGCACCCCACATGACCAGCAGTAGCCAGGCACCCTGCCACAGCTCAAAGTAGCACGGGCCACCCAGCTACAGCAGCAGCACCAGGCACAAAGCCATGGCCATTCTTACCAGTCTGCACCTCTGAGCCCACGAAGGCCACCACTCCCTGCACACCCACTGCCGGCAGGGACAGAACGAGGGCCAGCGTCCTGCGGTCCCACAGCAGCAGAGCCGTCCCATTTGCTGACACCAGGTATGGCTCAAAGGCGGCCACAAGGCCATGGGACCAGCTGGGTGCCAGGGTGACTGCTTGCCGCTTGGTCAGACTCAGCGCCTGCAGGCCTGTGAGGTAGAGGCATGGTAGGACCTAGAGCCTGCCCGCACCCCTCATGGCTCACCCTGCGCCCCACAACCCACAGCCATGGCAGGGACCTCACGGCTGAGGCCAGGGTCCTGAGTCTGCCCCGTGAGCACCCCACTGCCTAGGCAGGGACCTGCTGCTTATAGGGCATGGCTGATTACCCCTGCCTACATCCACCACCTCCACTCCCTGCTTCAGATACTACTAGGGCTCACCCAGGGCTGAGCTCCAGAGCACGCTGTAGGCTCTGCTGTCCATGGCCGCAGGCAGGTCTCCAGGCCACGTCTCATTCCAGGCATCCCATGGAGCACCCCCCGCCAGGCTCAGTGCCTGCAGGGGTTGCCCAAGGGCCAGCCAGTACAGAGCACCACGCTGCCAGTCTAAGAAGAGGTGCTGGATGCTGCTGCGAGCACGGTGCAGGATGCGCGGGGACTTGTCAGATGTCCGGATCACGCCGATGTCCCTCCGGTTACATGCGAGCCAGTACAGGTCCCCCGAGCGGATGTCCACACGGGCAGAGCAGACTTGGCAAGAGCAGGCAGGCAAGCAGTTATGAAGCTGTCTCATGACCCTGCACCTCTGTCTGGGTGCCCCTAGACCCTAAACCCTGGGCACAGCTGCCCACTGCCTTCACATGGCCTCACTGTGCTCTGCACAGACCGCTCAGACCACTGTGCTCTGCACCCAGGAGATCCTCAGGCTTCAGGAAGTATCAGGAAAGGGAGTGTGCCCTCTATCACCCCATAGGGTCTCTCACCTGGCAGCCCAGTCACAATGGCCTCTCTCCTGCCAGGGTGGCCCACAACACGCAGCAGAGTCCCACGGTCATCTGTCCCATAGAGTATTGACCTCTGCCAGTCCACATCTTGCAGGTGGAGGGTCTCCTGCCACTCCTGCACCTGTTTGGTGTGTGCTCCAGGGCCCACATGCACCAGGGAGATGGCCTTTCCTGAGGCATACACGATGGACAGCTCTGCAGAGCACAAGGGCAGTGTGTGAGCACAGCCTCAGGGACACTAGATGGAGTCACCAGAATGAGCCAAGACAGAAATGTCACAGCACTGGTGTGTGCTGGGAACCTCATCCCACTAAAGCCACAGCCCATTATGGCCCTCCTCCAACTCCCACATGGATGTATACCACCCCAGAGAGCCAGACCTTGCTCACCTGCACACTTCCCTGAGGGCAGGAGGAAAAGGCCCTCTGGACATGCACACTTGTAGCCCCGAGGATGCACAGGGGACAGGAGGCAAAGGTGACTGCACAGGCCCAGGGCACATGCAGCAGTGTCCCCTGGAAGCAAGAGGATGTTAAAAGCTCAGGCAGTCATGACCCCAGTATCTCTCCCAATCCCCAAAAACCACAGGTTGTCCTGGGACTGGATAAAGGCTGGAAGCAGCCCAGCAATGTCATGTGAGTTAAGGGGCCTCAGGTTTACCAAAAGCCATGGGCCTTTCCTTCAGTTTTGTAGGTCCCCTCTGTACCAACCCCACAACCCCTCATCACAGGACCAGGCAAACCATTGGGCAGGACCTGGGGAGCTCCAGGACCCAGAGAGCCTTCCCTAGCACCCAGGGATGTCGTGGGGGTTGCTGCCATGCTGCCAGCCCTGCAGCAGCGCAGCACCTGCAGGTACTCACTGGGAGGCTGCTGCAGTGCATGCAGCACAGTGAAAGCTGAGATAGGGGCACGGAGCAGCACTGCGTGCTCCTGGGGAGAGGCCCAGGTGGCTGACACCATCTCTGTGCCATCGGTCCAGAAGAACCGGCTCTCAAACACGGCCAGGCCCAGCGGCTCCGTGTGGCTCCGCAAAACGGCGTGGAAGGAGTGGCGCCCGCTGCCATCCACCCGCAGTGTCTCGATGGACTGGGGACAAGGCAAGGCACAGTGGCCATATGGCATCCCCACACCTTGGCCCTTCTCCCAGCCCAGGGATGTATGCCAGACCTAGGCACCGCTCCCTGCTCCCTCCCGTGCTTTGGCCATGGACACAGTGGAACCAAGGCCATCCCATATCCCACCTCATCATCTCCCTGGGTGGGAGAGAGCCCTCCTGCCCCTCATCCCTACCTCCTTGTACTCGCTGATCCAGTACAGCCTGCCAGCCACATGGTCCAGGCTCAGCCCCACAGGCTCCTCCATGGACACAACTGTGAGCTCCCGCCGGTTTGAGCCATCCATGCCGGCTGCAGCAATGACTGTCCGGCCCCTCTGTCCACGGTTGACCCAGTACAGGGACCTGGGGGCAGGCACTCAGCACCCACTTCACAGGAGAACACCAGTGCTGCCATGGCCCCACAGCAGGCACCTCATGGTCAGCACCAGCACTGCAATCCCAGAAGCCTAGGCCAACCCTGGCTCATTCACTGCTCACCTTGCAGCTGGATGTACTGTCAGCTGCTCTGGTGCAATGTCCTTCCCCAGCACTGTCACATACCCACGGCCATCACCCAGCCCTGCACAGATGGCTGGAGGATGGCTGCTGGCCCAGTACAGTTGCCCTGTGAACCAGTCCACAGAGATGCTGTTCACCTCTCCAGCATCTGTAGAGACAGAGCAGTTTTAAGGCACACCTACTCCAGGCTGTGTGGCAAACTCAGGCTGCCCCTTCCTCTATACAGGAAAAGCAGTACTGGGGTGGCAGGCCAGCTCTCAGCACCCATCTCAGCCCTGCTACAGCACCCAGCACGCTTGATCCTCCTCACCTGCATAGAGAGGCTGTGTGCCTTTCCCTGGGTGGTGAACACGGAGCTCTCCATCCTCTGTCAGCCAGTAGTAGGTTTCTCGGAGCAGGTCATACACCAGGGCACGGGGCTCGGTCTCAGTGGAGAGCAGGGGCCTGTAGGCTTGGGTCCGTACATCCAGAACGGCCAGGTCCTGCCCCACGGCCACCAGGATCTGTGTTGAATTGTCTGCCAGGGTGAGAGGAAAGTCACTCATTGATCAGGGACATGGCTAGCCAGGGGCACTGCCCAGCCCTCATCCAGCCTGGTCTCCCCTCCTCTCCCTACCTGCCACTTCGCAGGCGGTGCCATGCCGCAGGGTGTAGCCCTGGAGACAGGCACAGCTGAAAGTGCCCGGGGTGTTGGTGCACAGCTGGCTGCAGGGGCTGTACTCCAGGGAGCACTCGTCCACATCTGCACGGAAAGGTGAGGTCAGCAGCCTGCCACAGAGCTGCCCAGACAGCATTGCCACTGTTCCCCTGGGGCTACAGGCAAGCTGTCTAGATACCAGAACATGGGCCTCAGTCCCAAAATGCACCAGCTGCTGCTGGGACATTATCTAGACACAATCTTTATGGGCCCAGGTGTGACACCTGGGCAGGCAGGAGCAGGGCAGAGGCAGGTGCTTCCCCAGAAGCATGGGCTCTGTGGAGACACTGCTGTCAGTGGCCAAGGCCACACGTCACGGAAGCACATGCACCCTGACCTCCCCTTACCAGCACAGCTTTGCCCATCTGCCTGCAGCACCCAGCCAGCCCCACAGGAGCACTGCACTCCCCAGTGCGTGTCAGTACACGTCTCTGCACAGCCCCCGTTGCGTACAAAGCAGCTCCGACCTGTGGGGATACAGCAAAGGGTGACATGAGGCAGGACAGCTCTGTGGCTCCCCTTCCCCTGTCCCCACCCAGATGGGCAGCAGCCAGCAGCTGCATGTAACTTACCACATGTGCTGGGCTCATCTGTGCCATCCAGGCAGTCATCCTTGTCATCGCACATCAGGGACTCCAGGATACACTTGCCCTCATCACACCGCACCATGCCAGGTGTACAGGGGGCTATGGCACACACAGCTCATGTCAGCAGGGCGGACCAACACCCTGGGCACAGGGGAAACCGTGGGTCCCAGACTCATGGGGAGGCCCCTCAGAGCATCAACAGCTTCCTGGGAAGCTTGCCACAATCCCAAGGGAAGCTGGGGCCCAGGAGAACAAAGCACTCCCTAATTCACACATGGCCCAGACAAGTCTCAGGGACCCTACTGAGGAGCATCCATTCTTGCTTACCGCAGACATCTTCATCTGAGGAATCACCACAGTCGTCGATCCCATTGCACTTCCACTCAGCCATGATGCACACCCTGTTCCTGCACTGCCACTGCCCAGGCAGACAGGGCTGCTGAGGACACCCCTCCTCATCCCAGCCATCTTCACAGTCTTGGTGCCGATCACACAGCTCCCAGTGTGGGATGCAGTGGTGGGTGCCTGGACACTGCACCTTCTTTGTCCCGCACACTGAGGAAACAACGCAGCACTCACCAGCCTGCCCTGCATCCCCAGCCACCCCCACTCAGCCCTCCCAGCAGAGAGTACATACCACAGTCCTGCTCATCAGAGCCATCCAGGCAGTCAGCAGCACCATCGCAGCGCCAGCTGCTAGAAACACACCGGCCATCGTCACACTGCCAGACATGGGGGTCTCCACCACAGGCAACATCTGCAGGGACAACACACAGTCACTGCGACCTACTGCTATGGCAGAACAACAAGGGTCCACTTCATCCTGGCACGGGACAGGTGCTGGCAGTGCCCAAGGAGCATAGGTTCCAGGATGAGTACTCATGCCACAGACATTCCCAAGGATCTCTGGAGCACATATGTCCTTGCAGGATGCTACACAGGCAGAGCCAGCAAAGACTGAGGTCCTCTGTCCTGTCCTACGACTCCCCAGAGCACCAGGGCCCCTTGATGCCTATGCAGCACAATCCCCAGGCCACCCCATGACACTGGATGGGTGCCACTCACCGCACTGCTCGTCTGCGCCGTCAGGACACTGCTGCTCACCATCGCAGAGCCAGGGAACGGGGATGCAGCCGGAAACGCAAGCGGCCTGGCGTGAGGCTGCACACGTGGGGCTGGCAGCCGCTGCGGGCAAGAAGGAGCCGGGCCCGGGATCAGGCGGGGCGGCCGCAGCGGGCATCCACCTGCACAGCCCCCCTGCAGCTCGCCGCCTGGGCGTCCCGGCATAGCCCAGTGCGGGGAGGGACCAGTAGCATCCAGGGGCACCGCTGGATCTCCTCTGGGGCTAGAAGAAGAACTGCACCCTTCGTCCCCGCTCAGGGAAGGCAGAGGACCCCCCCTCGCCCCAAGCATTCTAGGCAGTAGTACAGGGCCCCTCGGGACGCAGGGGTCCCCATGCTGTCAGGGTGACAAGTATGCACAGGCGTCAAGGACACGCCAGCGGGAGATGAGTAGAACGGGACATCTTCAGTGATAGGGGACCCCCCCACTGCCCATCGCGGGGGGATGAGCAAGCTTCCCTGATGCGGCGGGCGCCCACCGCAGCCCCTCGGGATGAGGCAAGGATTTCCCCCCCACCTGCCCGACCCCTCGGTCCTGGCTCACGGGTGCGGCGTGTCCCGGCGCCAGCGGCGCTCCCGGCCAGCGGCAGCAGCGGCGGCAGGAGGATGCTGAGGAAGACGAGCACCCGGCGGAGCGACGGCGGGGGGCGGCCCATGGCGGCGGCGGCGGTGGCGGGGAGGGGCGGCTCCAGGGGGCCCGGCCGGCGGAGGGAGCGTGGAGCCGCGGCCGCCGCTTTTATGTCCGGGCGCGGGCGGCCATTGGGCACCGCGGGTACCGCCCGCCGCCCGCGGAGACCCCCGCCCGCCCCGCCGCTGCGGGGGCTGCGCCGCGCTGCCCCGGGGACCCCCCGGCCGGGACACGGGGGTCGCCGGCCTCGGGCGGGACAGCTGCGGTCCCGGGCCGGCCGCTCTTGGGACCCACCGCCCGCCAAGAGCCGAGGGGCACGGGGGCACCCGTGGCCCCCGCCCCGTCTCGTCCCGCCGGGCGGGGGTTGTTGTGAGAGCCAGCCGTGAGAACCGGGCCCGCAGCACCTGCGCCGGGCGTGGGAAGGCAGCGGCAGCCTTGAACGCGGGGGCACTCCCCGAAAACAGGGGGCTGCGCGCACCCCCCAGCCGGCCGGCCTCGACCTTGAGCGCTGTGAAAGAGCCGCTGGAGCACAACAAGGAGAGCGAGAGCAGCGGCCGGGGGAGGAAAACAGCCCGGCGAGAGGATAAGGCACCTGCCACTGTCTGGGAAAGGAGTCCCATCCAGCAGGCAAAGCGCGGGAATCGCCCAAGCCGCGGAGATGGGCACGGGGGCCGCCGCTACACACCGAGGGGAAACTGCCGGTGTGCTGCCCTGTTGGCTTGTCTCCCGGCCAGCTGCGTGCGGTGGCATGAGTCTGTCCACCCACAAGACTGGTCTGTACTCCAAGCACATCCATGGCCTGTGGGTACTGTGCACTCATCCTCTCCAGCCTCCCCATCTACCCTCCCTGCATGAGAGCTGAGTCTAGAAAGCTGCTGCAGTGGGTGCACACTTACTGACACCACTGTCTTTCTGTGAGACCTTCTGGCATGTACGCATTTTCTGGCTTGCTCAGAAAGGGAAAGCTCCAGGAAGATCTCCTGTGTGCTGGGGAAGAGATGGTACCAGCCACAGGGCTGGCCCAGGAAGGGCTCTGACATAGCCAAGTCAGCTGGAAGCTCAGGGCAGAGACACCCTCAGGCGATGGAAAGATCAGGGTGTTGCACAGCTCTGGGTGAGAAGGCCCAGTGCACTGGCACAAAGGAGATACCCCAGGCCAGTGGTATGACATTTGTCCCGAGGTGTGGTGCCCACACCCAGCTGTCTCTCTGGGCAGCATCCCAGTAGCTCTGGGCAACTGACTTCCTCAGGCACTCCCCAGGAAACACAAGTATGCAGGTCCCAGGGATGATGAGCAGGAACACCAGGCAAAGTGGTTCCTAGTGGTCAGGGGAGAGAGTAGAAAGGACAAAGCAGTATCCAGGCAATCCTAAGACTATCCAGAAAGCTCCCATGCCCTCCTCACACCTGTAGGACAATGCTGAGATTGTGTTAGGACCCTGGGGATCTGCCCTGTATGCCAGCTCTGCCACCCCACAGTGTACCTACACCACCAAAGCAGTAACTCCTCACACTGGCTGGCTGGGAAGGGCAAGTGGCAGCAGAGGGACTGTGAAAAAGGGTCTGGAAGTTAGTGGGTACAGTAGAAATGCCCAGTGCACCTGAGCATTTGCTTGAGGAGCTGGGGCGGCAGTGAAGGAAAGGACACGTGGTGTGGCCAGCCTCTTGAAATGCAGGAGATTTTTTTAGAAGCATAATTTAAAGTCAAAGTATTTCAAACACATGTGCATAGACAAAAGAACATACAGATTATATGTATGTACAGACAATAGCCCACTGTACATAATTTTATTTATATGCACCTACAGTGACTTCTTCTCTATAACGTACTGGTTATTTTTTTCCTGGACTTATGGAGAATTTTTTCTGGATATTTTCTGTTTTTTCTTTACAGTTGCATTAGTAGGGAAGTCTCCATTTCTCATTGACATTTAGATTCTCCCTTCTCTGCCTCCAAAATCTAAGGGAAGCTTGATGATTGGAGAAGGCTGACACCTAAATGAGAGGGAGCAAATCTGTGCTCAGATGAACAGTAGCATAAAAAATGCTATAAAAAAGTCCAGCGCCATGTTCCAATAACATCTTTAACTATGCCAAGTACAGCAAAACCCTTTTTTCTTTCAAACATTCAGAGGCAGTTTCACATTAAATAGTATGATTGATTTTATATTGTTAATCAAAAATTACATGTATCTTTTCTGTTGTATGATTGATCACATTCTCTTGTTATTGGTGTATTCCTGTTCCTTTCCAGTCACTTTTAAGCACTCTTTTCCTAAAGATAAGGGACATCATACTGTTAAAAAAATAGACAACAAAAATTCTGTGGGACACTGCCTCATATCAGTTACCAAGCTTCTGTAATCTTGTTTCCATAAAGAAAGGACAGCTCTCTTTGCCTCTGTGCTGTGTGGCCTGACTCTATTCAAAAATTAAACTGCCTGCAATCTGTTGACTAAAATTTATGCCAGTGGGAAAACTGGATTTCATGAAATACCTATTTCTTCCTAGGATATCATCTTATTAAGTGCTTAAATTAAAAAAAAAAAAAAAAAAAAAAAAAAGAGCATTACAAACTATTTTCAAGAACTGAAGCTTTTTCCAGGTAAGAAAAACCATTTTTTTCAGTCCTGTGCCCCCAAGAACTACAACTCCTATTTCAGGGTCTGGCTCACAGCCACACTGATAGCAACACTTCTGTGAGACTTGCAGAGTGGTGTCCTGGTCTGGTGCCCAGACTCCCTGACATATCAAGTAATCTCAATAACTCTGTCCCAGGACAGCCTTGCAAAGTGGGTGACAGATGCTCTGCTAGAGGGATAGGAAATGGCTGGAGACATTGTCTTTCATTTGCCATTTTTCTACTTTACTCTCTTAGCAGCATTGTCTTTCTTTTGCTTAAATGTCCCTCCAACCTACACCAACACGGCCAGCTCAGTGCCCAACAAAAGCAAACAGGGGTGATGGCAGCACCTGCCTCACGGGGCATGTAATGAGCAACAGAGTGGTCTCATAAGTGGCACCTCCAGCCTCCAAGAGCCTCAGCATAGGCAGGAGGAGCACCAGCACTGAGATCTGTGTGTGGGTAAGTCCTCCCACGTCCCAAAGGCCAAACAGCCTTGAAAAATTCAAGTTCACAAACTTAAGGCACCACTAGGGAGAATTGGGAAATATTAGCACCTGCTGTGATACAGCCTGGCAAGATGCTTAAAGAAACAGCATTGATTACCACAGTATTATTTCCCTTAATTACAAGGGGTTTGAAAGGAACAACATTCAGGCAATTTAGGGGCCTAAATTTATGAATACACTAAGGAAACAATTTCTTGTTCTCTGCAGTAACAAGAGCTACACTTTTTTCAACATCCTAGGCAGGTTGGAAATTTGATGTGTTTGCCTTCATGCTTTTTATTTCAGAACACATCCGGGCAGGAAGATCTTTTTCAGAAGTAAGTGAATTATCAGGATAAGGAAATTGAGACATTTTTGAGCTTTCATTGATTTGGGGAAATTAACCCACAAGGTACTGTCTACCACCCTGAAAGGTTCCAAAAGTGCTTATTTTAAAAAAACTCTAGGCTTGTGATTAAATCTCCTCCACATCCTTGTCACTCTACTGTTCCCCAGCCCGCTGAGAATTAACTGTGAGATCTGGGGAAGATGGAGAAAGAAATTACGACCTCCACTTCGAGACGCCACAGCTCCCTCACCGTCTCCCGTCCGGGCTTCACCCTTCAGGATCCGCCTGTGGCGCATCTCCACGCCGCCACTGGGGAGCAGCAGAAGGCTGCAGGAAGAGCCTGCTTTGTTCTGCTCTCCCAGGCTCTGCGCGTTAACAGTGGGTCCTGGAGGACACGGAGAAGGAATTCAGGACCTCCCCACCTGCAGATGCCATAGTCCATGCTCAGCTTAGCAGCAGCCTTGTCGCACACCCCAACTTTCAGCCTTATAGCTTGGCACCAACCCTGTTCAAAGCTTCCCTTCACCCTTGCTGGGGAGCTGGGACAAGGTTGCTGCAAGAAGGCCAAGCTGAGGACAGGATGGTGAGGGACAAGTCTCCTTGCCTGGCTCTGGGGTTCTGATCCTCCCACATTGGGAGCAGGAAGGAAAAATCACTGCCAGCCTGCACCAACAGGGCAGAAGCATCTCCCAGGACTGCAGGCATCCAGGGCTCTGCGAGATAGCTGTGCTAAGAGGACATGAGGGCTCTGCCACTTGGTGACACACACATTAATCTCTGTGTATACACACATGCATATTTAGACAGGTGCCTATACAGTTTCACACACACCTACATAGATGTTGAAGGACTGTTTCCAGGCCTTTGATACCCTGATTCACTGAAGTGTTTCCTGCCAGGCAGGTCCATGAGGTCAGTGTATCCTGGACATGATATTTAGAGCAGTGTGAAGTACTGCTGTTCCCCATTGCTGCAGGGCACGGCCAAGAGAGTGGGAAGGTGAGCAACCCATCCCTGAGCAGCTGAGTGTCCCCTGCACAGATGGGGGAGATTGCCTGCAAAGATTGAGCCTGTGGCTGGAAAAAGGGCAGCATTCACTGCTGCTTATAATGACTGGGATTGAATTCATCATTATGGAAGATGATGTCAGCTGTTGTGAGCAGTGGCTGACCCTTCACTGTCTCCTCTGGGCTCATGTCTGTGTCCCACCCTGCTTTCTGGGATTGCCTACACTCTTTAAAATGTGTGTCACACACACTTCTTGCTCACCCCTCCAGCCAGTCCTGCTTTCAGGCAAGATGCCACCTTGGACCAATATGTTTCTAACTTTTGTGACCAGGGTCTGGCAGTTTTTTCCTTTTTCCAAGGAAACAAATAGCTGGACATACCTTGCTCTATTCCAAAGAAAGTAAAACTCTTCAGAAACAAAAGGAAAAAAAAATGAAGCAGCACTTTTCTTTCCTGTTCTGTTTTCCATCCTCTGTTTAGTAAATCCAAGTTCTTCCTTGTCCATACCCTGGACAAGGTTTCTGGTTCTGCACACATCCCTTCAACACAAAAGTGAATAGCCCAGTTAAAGATGCTTTCTCACCATATCCCCTGCCTGACCTCATTGTCTATCAAAGTAAAAACTCAAATAATGAGAAAAGGCCTTCCTCTTCCAGAAGCGGCCAACCCAAAATTGCTTTGTCATCACAGATTCCCGTTAACATCACATCACTGTTTTTATCTGCTCAGTAAGGCATACCAAGAAAAATAATTGTCTTTGTCATCTCTCTCTAGATGCATATAACTTCACAAGAAAACATCTGATTCATCATTGCTTGGAAAACTAGCCTGACTTTAACATGCCCCCAGAACAGTTCCTCCCCACCCACTGTTGATCAGATATCTTCACTTTTTTTAGAAAGGAGTTTGGCTTTCTGATTTCCACCTGCCTGCAGATTTTTCCTCATTCTCTGTATAATGAAGGCTGCATCTGCACTTGGCCACTAACGAGGCTCAGCTGGAGCAGGTAGCAGGTACCTCATGGCTTCTTCAACCCACCCATGCGTGTTCCCTTCCTGAACATCATGGTGCAGGTTGGGATCTAGGTGCTCTTGGTTCTCACTCCCAAGAGAACAGTTGGTGTCCTGGACCAGGATGTCCCCCTTGTCTCACGATGTTGCCCTGGAGCCACTGATTCCTGCTCTCAGTGTTTGCATTAAAGCCTCACCTACTTTGATTGCTCCAGGCCTGGGGTGACAGTGCAGCCCACTGTGATGTGAAGCACATGCTGAAGCCACTCTTGAAGGAAACAACAGCAAACCTCATCCTCAGCCAACACTTTTCAGGGTCACTTCTTTAATGACTGAGCAGTACTGAGAGCTGCAGGGAGACAAAGGAGGCTATAAAACAGGCCAATCTGCCCTCCTCTCAGGCTATCACCAGTGATCTTACCTTACTGCCAGCAAGCAGTAAAGCATTATAACCCTGGGACAGCCTGTGCTCCACATATTATCCCCTTTCTTGTTTCCCGAGGAGCTTTGAACAAAATTAAGTGAAAAAAAAAAGCCACAATGAAGAAGAAATTATGCTTAAGGAAGAGAGAACTGGGAAAAGATGCAGTTCTCTCTGAAACCTCACCCAAGTTTCAGTGATCAGCATTTCTTGAGCCAGACATGGTGTCTCCATCTAATAACCCTTGATGGCTTTTTCTTCAAGGTATTCCTTTTTGAACTCTTGCAAACCTCAATATCCCACAGTGGAAACTTCCTCCTCTCAGTTCTGCACTGTGGAAAGAAACCAGCTCCCTTGCTTCCTTTTAACAGGACACTCAAGAGCTTAACTGGGTGAAAGACAGTTCCTCCCTGCCTGCTCACATCTGCCCTCTCAAGGCTGAATATACCTACCCTGTTCACGGTGTAGAAGCCATCCCAGACCTTTAAAAATCCTTGGTGCTTTTTGGCTCTGGGGAGACCACTGTTGTGCAGAGCATCCAAGACATGGGCACACCCTGGCTGCAGATAAACTGCAGCATTTCCATTTTGTCCCTTTTCTAGACATTCCAAAGGCCTGTCTCAGACAGGACAGGAGTTATTCCATGCCTTGACATCCCGAGAGCTGCAGCTAACAGCCAGGTGCCTGTGAAATAGGGCATCCCTGCTGAAGCTGGCACATACTTGCACAGCTTCCTGTGGAACATCCTGCTGGGACATGGTGTGGCCAAGCCTCATTCTTCAGCCAGAAGCGGTGCTTCTCATCAACCTGGGTCTGAGCCCAAGTCCAGTGCAAATCCCAGATGTAGGATTTCGTGTGTAGTACTCCTTACATCCCCACCTGTGTGGACCTTACCTAGCAGACGGCAGGAAGGTGGGCAGTTGGAGCAAGAAGGGCACCAGCTCAGGCAACTGCAGCTGTTTGCTACTGTAGGGTCGACATTTTGTGATGGGCTTGGTATGTGCTGCATTCAGTCTTTATTGTTGAGTGTCTGTTTGCCTTGAGCCTGGAACCAGCAGAGAAATCCCAATGTTCAAGCAAAAGGGAGGAGCACTCCATGAAAATTTGATGGGAGCGAGCAACATAAATAGACAGGATTCGTATTCCTCCCTGGAAAAAGGCTGCATAAATCCTTCTAACAAGATTCTAAAAGTATCATGCAGGACAGGCATTTTGGCTTTATTTCCTGATTCACAGCAGCTTTGCTCTTTGCCAGATCAAACTGCACCACACACAGCTTCACACTGACTCGGCTTTTAGCCCCATGAAAAACACTGCTGCTGCCCAAAACACAGTACTGCCCAAAAGCAGGCACCCAGGGAGCTGGGGCTGTATCCAGAGTATCTTGCTTAATCTCGTGAATACCAGTCCCTACAAAAATAGAAACAATTGCCTTGTCACAGAGTAGCTTGCTGTATCAAGTTCCTAGTGCTCACAGCAACCAAGTTAAATGAGTGTTATTTTTATGGCTGGTGGATTAAATTGTTTCTTTCCTGTAATGTTTAATAAATAAGGGACTTCTTTTGTGATTTGGTGAGGTAGGAGGGTTGGATTATCTTCTTACCTTTATGACATACTGTGGCCACTTAATTTTTTGCACTGATTACATGGAAAATGTGCTTGAAGCCAGAAATGGAGTGTGTTTGCCATACATAGCAAGTGTGTTGGCAGAGAGGCTGGTTCATCTAAGCAAGCAGCCCACATTATTTAAAACAATCCTAAAGTCTCCAGAGCTTAACATCTGGGACAACTCTGCCACTGCCATGTCAAACTCACTGGGATGAGACTGGAAAACAAGTGGAGGAGAGAGCCCTGTAGCCATGACTCTGACACTGCCTCAATTTCTCATAAGAAGTATTCAAATGGGCTTTGTGCTTAGAGGCTAATTCCCCATCTCAGGGCAGGGTTTTAATTTCCAAGATGTAGTCTTTCTTTCATTTAACTGCCAGAATTTTAATTTAATCAACTTTTAATGCATAAATGCAAAAGATTTTGCCTACACTACTGCTCACTGTGACTTTACCTTGTCTTGGGTGGCTGTTGGTAAGATGCCCCACCAGCTCTCCTTGGAAAACCTGAGGGAAGATTTTTAAATCTCCTGTAATCTGGCCTGTCTTTTCCAGTGAGATGCCCAGAAGCTACCAAGGTCCTGATTTTTAAAGTGTTCAAGGCTTTTCTCAGAGACTGGCAGTCTCCCAGGAGGTGCCCAAATACATGGGGAAGTGCTGACATCCACCCTTCAGGGCACAGCCACCTTTCTGGAAGCAGTCTGTCTCTGCATTTTTCCTTCAGAGCAATGTAGGAGTGTCAGCATTGAACATTTGGTTGTTCCTTGCAGGGACTGTGCCACTAAACCCTGGGACATAAAGCACTGCACTCATTTTCTCATTTCAGGGTAGCACCATCTTCCATTCTGCCTAGCTCACTCTGGTTTAACCCCTTTTCCTACAAGCAGGCCAGTCAGTCTGAGTCCCTTTCTCAAAACCTTTTAAACCCACAGGTCAACAGCCAGCCATAAGCCAGAATTAGACCCAAGCACAGGGTCTCCAAAATATCCTGGTTCCAGAAAGATCAAGCCCAGCAGAGGCAGCAGACCTCCTGGCAGGACCTCACCTCATCTCTGCAGTGCTACCAAACAAAGACATGGAGCATCAAGGCAATGAGTTGCTGGCTCTGCTTTCCAGGGGACCACCTGCTTTTCTCTTGCCCTGAGCACCCTTGGGATGTGCTCTTGCCATAGCAAAGGAAGAGCTTTGCAGGGAACAGTAGGCTTGAGACTTCAGCACACCTCTCCTGCAGTGAGTGGATGCTGCCAGTCCCTTTGGAAAGCCCTGGGGTTGGCTGTAGCAATATATCTACTGCAAACTACAGCTCTGGGCAGCCACAGATTGCAGCACCTAGCACAAATACATGGCCCAGCTACATTCTTTTTCTGGGAAACAAAGATGTGTGAGCCTTAGGACTATGACTATCGGGCTCTAGCTTCGTAGGGGTGTAGCTGTGCTGATCCAGCCAAATATGTTCCCTGTGGCCTTGTGGCTTTTTGGGAAGTACCAAGGGGCAGATGACACCACCACGAGCAAACAGCACAGCCTGAGCTGGTTGGGAGGGAGATGGAGATGGCACATAGGATGCTGTCATACAGGAGATGCTGGATGTGATTATCATTGCATCCCTTGTGGCTGGGGTGAGAATCTGTCCTGAGCAGGCTGTGTGGTATGGATATACCAGGATAAAGAGAAGACAGCCCAAAATGTCAGCATGTGTGAGCTGTCCACTCATCTAATGTATGCTTCACCACAGTCTACAGCTTCCTCATATGGGGTGGAGGAGGAGCTGGCACTGATCTCTTCTCTGTGGTGACCAATGGACAGAATGTGAGGGAACAGCATCTGAGGGGAGATTTAGATTGGATATCGGAAAAGGTTCTTCACCCACAGGGTAACTGGGGGCTGGAACAGGCTCCCCAGAGAAGAGGTCACAGCACCAAACTTGATGGAGGTCAGGAAGCATTTGAACAACACTCTCAGGCACAGGGTTTGATTCTTGGGGCTGTCCTGTGCAGGGCAAGGAGACGGACTGGATAATCCTTTGTCATTGCCTTCCAACTCAGTATATTCTATGATTCTGTGATTCTATGCCAGGATATAAGTTGCCTTATTCATGAAGAAAAAGCACATATTTAACACTGCACCCACCATCAGGGCCCCCATCTCCAATTAAGGCATTCCCAGACCTTTGGGGAGCCAATAAAATAAATAAAGGAGGCAGAAAGTAATTGGGAAAAGCTCAAGGGCTGTGAAACCTTCCCCCCTGTTAGCTGTACTTGCATACAACCTGCCAGGCTCTTTGGTGTTTCAGAGATAACCCTGGGGTTACACACTCAGGAGCTTAGTCTGTCTGAGCCTGCCAGCACCTCCCAGCCTCAGTGAAAGCCCCAAACCCAGGCAGCCTGCAGGGCAGAGCACAGCACAGCTCAGCAGGCATTCCAGAGGCCGTGGTAAATAACTGTGTCTTATTAAAACAGCCCAGCCTGGCAGTAAAAAGTAAAACAGCAGGAGTGAGACTTTGGTCTTGCAGGACTACCATGAAACCAGCTGCCAGAGGTTTCCTCGAGTGTACCTGCCTACCTCTGGAGGAGGGGATGAAGTATAATGCTCAGTCTCAGTGCAGACACTTGGGGTTTGGTGTTATGTAGCTGCTGCTGAGCCATACCAGCCCAGCAAGGCATAAACATTTCATCCTGATAGTACCTGAGAGACAATCAAGCACCTGCCAAGGCCTGGCCCCATCCCAGCAGGATGCCAGGGAAAAACCTCTTCACAGAGGGGTGTCTGACCCCAGCCACCCAAGAGGAACATGAGATCCTGGTGGCTCCTCTCTCCAGCTGAAGCTGTAGATCTGGTAGGGGTCTGTGCTTACTTTGTGCTCCAGGGCTGCACAGGTACAGAGCTTACCACACTCTTCAGCAGCCCTGCTCAGCACAAATCTGGTACTTGTTTCCATCTGAGGCTTAGATATAAACTTGGAAAGTGTAGAGGCTCTTCCCAATCACTCTGCCTGACTTCAAAACATTGGCAAATAACATACCTCATTAGTGCAGTATGGACTGGATTAAAACATTGTAATATATGGTATTTCTGTGAGTGCTGGAATTATTGACATTTATCGAAAGTTCAATGTACTGCCTAACAATTCAATACTTTAAAATCAAGTGAAAATTACCATTGAACATCATAGAATACAAGAGAATAGTTCTGGAAAGAAATACCAGTCACATAGGACCAGAGCTGCTAAAGAGCACAGTCCCAGGCTCACTATCTCTATGTGATCAGCAGCAGGCACAAACTTCCTCCTCCCCATGCCATGAGGGAAGGGGATGCTCCAAACCAGGCAGGGAAAGACCTTACTGGGTCCTGTACTACCTACCACAGGGGAGCCTCAAGACCCTTCTGCAGATCCCCTGTTTCACCATCTCAATCCTACCACTGGGCAAAGCAGAGGGACTTCTCACATCAGCTCAGCACTGGGCAGAGATAAGGTGATTTAGTCTGAAATTCCTTAATGCTTCATTTCCAGCTTTTGGCCACACTCAGTTTCTTGAACTTCTGTGGAGGTAGCAAAGCTTTCTACTGCTTCATTCGGCCCTTGTTTCACTTTGCTCTTGAACACCACTACATGGGGAAGAGAGAATGGGAGCAAAGCAGGCCAGGAGCAGATATATATATATGCTGAGATACTGTTTGCAGTTGGTTTCCCAAAAATTTGAGTTTGTGGATAGGATTGATGGCAGAGAATTTCTGGCACCTTTACATTGCATCTCCACTGGATATGAAACAGGCACTTTACTCAATTGGACTCTTTGCCAGCCTTTCAGCCTCTGCTGAGCTGGGGCTCCCAAGTTCCTCTTGCATTTGCAAGAAGGGAAATTCAGGTTTCTGCTGCCATCCTCCAGGCCTGCCTAGAGGAAAAGTCTGGTTTAGATTAAACTCTGTGGTGACAGAGAGCCTGAGGAAAGGGCTGCACAGAGGCACTTGCTTAAGGTACAGCTGCTTGTGCCTGAGGTGGATCAGCAGAGACCTCCCAGGAAGTCCAGACAGCCAAGGAAAAGGAAATCTTGCAGTCCCCAGAGGGATGACAAGGAAGCCAGAGTGCTGCTTGCTGGAGGCACCTTCTGGAAGGCATTTGCTCACCATGTTTGTTTGAAGCCTGGAGCTAAGACTGAACTAATCAGACGTGAGCCCTGTGCACCTCAAAGAGCACCCACCACCAGCACAGGGGACTTGGCAACATGGAGCACATCTTTCTTGGCTACAACTGCTCAGCATGAACACCCACTTGCTTTTTCCTCCAAGCCGAGTCCAGGCTGAGACTGAAAAGCATTAAACAACTAAAAAAAAAATTAGAGAGAGTTTGAATATCCTTTTTCATAAGATGAAAGGAAGAGCAAGATAAGGACAATGTTTACTTACAGGTTAGATAATAGTTTCAAATACTCACATGGCACATAGTGACTGGCTGTCACGTTGCTTGGTGCTGGGCTTATCTAACACACTGCTCCCAGATGCCAGCCCATACCTGTCTCTTGCAGTCTCTAGATTGCTCGAGAAAGGAGTTTGCCTTACCTTGTGCTGGGATATCTCAGACAACCAAGTAAAAGAACTCAGGAAAGCTCAGGAGCTTCTTTTGGATGATCTTTGGTCACTGTCAGACCTGGTCACTGAAACAGAAACTGGGTCACAACCTCTGGTAAAAGCAAAACCCATCCAGCATAGGAAAGACAAACCATGAGGGAATCTCCAGACACTGCTCTATGCTTTGGAGCTAAATTCTGACTTTGATCTTCCCCTGAATTTACACCTTGGTCTGATGGCGATGTCTGGACTGGCTTTGGGTCAGACGCTTCAGCCCAAATTCCAGATTGCCTGTGGACAAGACAATTATAAACAACACCACAGAGACCTGTGAGACACGGAAATGTCGAAAAACCATATTTTCCCTCTCCCTCTGATGCTTCCCAAACTAGGCCAACAGAATAGCAACTCATGATGAGAATGCTATGGCTGGCTCAAATGCCAAAACCTCACCCAAAGAGGCAAAGACTGAGGCTGGGGAACTTGGAAGGGCAGCAGGGTGAGCTGTGCCTTATCACAGTCCTGGGACTTCCCAGAGGGAGGCCAGGGAGAGCTGTGCACCTACTGGGGCCCTACTATGGTAGCCAGGCTTGGGGACCTCTTAAATAACAGTGACAGCAATGTTTTTGCATTTGACATGTGGGGCACATGCCACACAATTCAAAGGGCTGTGTGGTGTGCGTGGCTGGGCAGGCAGGGCCACTCTTCATCACTCAAAGTTCCATGGAGGCCTGCTCAAGCTCTGGGAACTGCTGGGAAAAATGACCCCCCTGTTCCTGCAGCTCTGTGTAGGACAGGCCAAGGGCAGTGTCCACAGTGCCTTTGAGACACAGCACATGTCACTCGCCCCATGTGAGTCTCCTTGGGAGTGAAATGTGACACTGAGTGTGTGGGGCAGGTGTCATCTCCTTGCATACCAAGCCCCACTGCCCCAGCCCATGTATCCATATGAGGCTTTCCCCAGCTACCCTTATTCCTATTTCAGGACCACTTGCATTCCTGGCTCTTATCAGGCTTTTTCTAGACACGTGAGCCCTCGAGCTCAAATGCCACTAGCCACATCTGGGCCCTTCCCTGTCCAGGCACTGAACCAGCTGCACAGAAGTTGAGGTGCCAGTGTTGACAAAAGGGCAGCTTTTGGATGATAATTTTTTTTTTTTTTTTTTTTTCTCAAAGAATCACAGAAATCGCAGACTCTTAGGCTGTTACTTCTCATGGCCCTGTGTATTATCAAGCAGAGACTCATTTCACCTGCCACAGGGCAGGCACCTTTGAGTTTTATGCCAGTGCTGCTTACCAGTGCCTTTGCTGTTAGTTCCAGCTCTCCCAGTACAGGATGGTTGCAGTTACCAGAGCTTCCTGGGTTCCCCAATTGAAGCATGCCGGTGGGGAAGCATCAGGATGGCTGTCACTACTTGTCTCCACAGGTGATTTCAAGCTATTTGGAAATCCCAAGGATTCACTGAAAAACTGCCAGTTCAGCTTATGGCCAGACTTACCAGAATGGTGCTGTTAATTTATTAGCTCCCTAGCAGCCTTGGTACTTTTAACACCAAATGGTCTTGTTTGTGATTGTCTGACCACCAAAATCAGAGACTATGGCTTTCACCTGCCTTAACATCTAGAGAATATTAAAAGACATGTAGATGTGGTGCTTAGGGACATGGTGTAGTGCTGGATTCGGCACTGCTGGCTTAAGGATTGGATTTGACAATCTTGAAGATCTTTTCCAACCTCAACAATTCTGTGATTCTACACAGGAGCCCTCAGGTAGGGAGGAGCTGGGCTGTCTTGCTCTTTGCTCTGCATCTGACACTCTCTTCCCATAGAATTTTGCCTTCTGTGAAGATTTCTAGGGAGAAATTCCAATATACCTGTGACACTGAGTAAGCTTTTTTGTGAAACCTTAAGCTCGAGTGTTGTCCATCTCTCCCCTCACCCTATTTGGGAGAGAGCTATGGAAGACACCTAAGGAAAAGAAATGCTGGGCAAGCCTGTAGTGATTTCTCTTCTGATTACTTTCCCAGCCAGGCTGATTTGCAGATCAAGGATTTCCTATTTCCTGAAAAGGTGGGAGTGTCTTTGCAGGCAACAGTGGCATTTTTGATTCTGTGAATATATCTAGTCCCTTTTTGAACTCATATCAGTTTTTAGTATCCACAAGGTCCTGTGACAGGGAGTGGCACATTTTACATGCACCTCCTTTACAAGTGGAAAAAGTAAGAGTGGTCTCTTGATAGCAGCTGATGGATTGACAGGATCCCTGATATGAGCTTCATTCATGTAGAATTCACTTCATTCAGAGTGAGTAGTGAAACAAACCAGTCAAACTTACTTAAGTCTGCAGTGCAGATGAGCATGTTGTGGGGAGCAGTGGTACCCAGCAGGAGCCCATCTGGTCTGCAGCAGGAGCTAAGGCAGGCAGGAATCTCCAGAGGTGCAAGAGTCACATTGTGCACTGTGGGCAAAGGTCTGTGAGCCACTTCACTTGTGCATAGCCTGCAGAGAGGCTTAATTACTTCATGCAGAATAAGGTATCTCTATATTAGTAAGGGATGCATGTGTTTACCTTAGACTAGGATATCTTGCTGGATATTAATTGTGACATCTTGCTGGATATTAAATGTTACATTAAATGCCATGCTGATACATGAGTTCTCCATGTCTTGTCTGCCTCTCATCAGTTTGTATTTGCTCACTGTAGTACATACTCTTGATTTTAAGCACTGTAGGGTTTTTCCTGCTCCTGTGAGGGCATTGGTCCGCTGAGATGGGTCTGTGAACTACCACAGACCGTATCAGGGGCCTCAGTAGCCATGAATGCTTTCAGGGGGCAACAGTTTCAAATGGGAAAATATAATCATTCAGTCATGGATGGATATGTGCAGAATGGTGCTCTGGAGGTGTCTCTCCCATCCTCACTCCTTGTGTGAGGTTCACTCACAGTCAGCTCAGGATGTTTCGGCCCAGGCAAGATTGGTTCCCAAGAATGGAGGTGAGACCACCTCTCTGGGCCATGTACTGCCATGCGATTGTTCTGGAGCAGTGGTTTCCACCTGTCTCATCAGAGGTCCCTGTGATGCAGAAGTGCCTGTTGGCTCTTGTCCTTTCACTGGGCACTTCTGAGAAGGTTTGGCTCTGCACTCACTGTATGCCTCTCACACAGAGTGAGGTACTATTTGTTGTTTCTCCTCTGGGCTGAAGAAGCCCATCTCCCTTGGTGTCTCCTTACACGCCACATGCTCCTGTCTGGTGGCAGCCACTGGGCTGAAGCCTGTCACCATTTATCTCACACTGGGGACACAAGCTGGGCACAGTGCTTCACATACAGCCTTGGCAGTGCCTGGCAGCAGGGAACACAGGCCTGACAATTATTTAAGAGACTCACACTTTGGAATGACATGGAGAAAGCAATTAAACCTGGATGCTGTGCATATTGCAACCACAATGTCTGATCATAAGACAATAACACACTCTTAAGGGAGAGTGAACTGCAAAACAAAGGAAGTCCACTCAATAAATAGGATGTGTGCTCATGCAGATAAGAAATGCTGGGGGCCAGTAGCACTTGGGTAGGCAGCGGTCAAACCCGTGACTGACTATGCACTGCAGCATCCATACCGGATGGGGACATTGCTGCCTTTGCAATGCTGGTGTCAAATGTCCTCCCCTCCCCGAGGCAGCTGCTTCCAACCCTTTATCAAGACATTTATTGTAATTATATTATTCAACTTTCAATATTACAGATTGCTTTGCACTTAAGTCCTAATTTGAAATTTATGCTTTATATTTTCAATTATGAATTGCATGTTGTAATTATGTACAAGCATTTATATTGCCATATAATAGAAAAATAAGCATTTTCATATTTGGAGGTGTCAAATGGGACATAATCCCACCCCTCCACACTACAAGGCAGCAATAAACCAGGAGTAGTGATGAACTTGTCCCCCACTCGATGTGAGAGCTGAGGTTGTGAGCAGCCAATGACTCATACACTGAGCCAGTTCCACGATCAAAAGCCTTGGGTTAACCAGGGGCCACTGGTTGCTATTTATAGCTGTTCTAGCTCATGTTTAAGCAGAGGCTTTAAAAATCTTGGAGGCAAGTTGAGTGCCAGGGTAACTCCATCCAGCACATGGTTCCCTGGACAGGAATGGTGCAAAGCCCCAGTCGTGCTGTTGCACAGGCTGGATCAGCTCTGGCTGCCAGGGAAGTCACAAGGAGCTTGGGTTAAGCTGTTAACCAAACAGTACTTGATTTTTAATTTGATTGAGCTAACTCTGCCTACCTCTTGGAGGACCTAAACAAACTCCTTACTTGAGCAAACCCCACCAAAGGCACAACTCTAGAAGCTGTGGGACCAAGGGCTTTAGAGGTTGTCCCAATGCTGTCAAACAGCTCAAAACCAGCTCACATCAGCCACAACCTGAGGTTCATTAGACATTGTAAAGACTACTAAGGAGAATCCACCCAACAGAGGGAGAGGAACCAACCAGACCTTGTAGGAGGCAAAGTCAGAAGACTGAACTTGAGTAATTGTAAGACTAAGCAATCAAAGAGAGCTGAGAAAGCTTGGCAGGGTTTGAGGTGAGTCATTGCTCTGTGGGTCAGCCAGCTTAGATATACAGCCCATCACCAGAATGTGACAGCAACTTCCTGTCTCTGGGACGTGCTCTTGAGGAGATCCAAAGTGCTCTGTGAGTCTCAGATGATAAGGTTACAGCAACCAGCCTCAGAAAATAGTGTTTAGTCTTTTCCGGGTTGTTGCCTCACTGCGAGCTTGAATATCACAGAAGACTGTATACTGAAGTAACCCTTAGATGAATGGAAATAATTAGAGCAGAGTATTTGGTAGTGTCTGCAGTTTTTCAGCAATGCACTATGAGTTTTGATGGAATGGTACTGCACAAAATGGCCTATTGTGGTCTTTGGCTTTCGGGCAAAAACACCTAAGTTATCACTGCAGTTCTGGAGGTGAAAAAAAATCAAAACCCAAGGTGTTTAGCTGCTATGCACTGTTTCACCTCCTCTGAATTTCTTTCTCCATTATTAGGAGTAGATAAGCCAGCAAATTCAATTCCCAGCCTATTTGTGCCAACTTTCAGAACCATAATATCTATTTCAACTTTGTGATTTTCCTGCAGCCCCCAGCTATTGCTGTTTTTTACAGTTTTGCTAGTGCCACTGGATTCAAATCACTATAAACTGGTCTCCTATTTATAAAGCCAAAGACCTTCTCTTTCACCACCTGCTGTGTCTGCACCATCTTGACTCGCTTTCCAACACTTTAACTTCTGCTCAGGAATCAGTAGCATTCAGGGAAACTTAAGGGTTACCACACTGTTTGCTTTACTTTAGGAAGGAGGTTGCATTTTCTTTACTCTGGTTTTCAGCCACAGCAGGGTCCCAGTAGCTGCTGATGGAGGGTAGATCAGTAATATGAGATGAGCAAAGACTAGAGGAGGAGGAGAGCTGAAAGAGACAGATAAAAATGCTTGCAGGCTCCGTGGGCTTGGGACATGAGCTATTCCCAGCCATCAGCACTAGAACACTGCTTACTGTACCATTCAATGGCCTGACTCCCTCCTCCCCAGCCAGAGACAGAGGCAGCCTTCCTATGAATAGCTAGCCTGCTTTCCTGAGCCCATTAGAGTTATTCCTGCCCTGGGTATGCCTCTTGTCTGCAGGCACATTTCCTAAATTCTGCTTCATCCAATCCAAATTTAGAAGTCCTTGCTGTGGTGCAAAGTTGCTGTGCATAATCCTGTGAGGTGGAGATGAGATTAGCTGGATCTTGTAAGATCAGGCAGGGAGAGAGCTGTCTCTGCAGGATTCTAAGTTCTCAGGAGACAAGACAATGCCAAGGTACCTGCAGATATTGGAGGCATTTGTATGCTCCAAAACTGGGATCTCAAGTGATCGACTTAGTAGCATTTATTGTGCAGCTTCAGAAGTACATGATCCCCAGAGAGGGGTAATTTTTGCTAGCAGTTAGTTTCTGTAAGAAGGAAACTTCAAGATTCTGGTTAATTGGGTAAAAAATTTTTAATAACTCCTGCCCACACGGGATTAAATTAAAACTTCAAAATAAAAAGGCTAGATTACACTCGAAAAGCATTTTCAAGAAATGCAAAGGCTGATGACAGGAGCAGCTTCAGCTGACCTTCCCCAGTACCCTAAGCTTTTGCCTTAATCACAGACATTGCCTTTGCCACTTGCTCAGGTTACTGCTTAAAAGTCAGACATCTTGTTCCTGCTGATTTTCAAATTCTCTCAATAGTGAATACACAAAGATAGGCAGGTCCAGAAAGCAACAGATCCCATCTTTCATTGACACTAATCTTCAGATGAGACAAAATGCTTCATGGAGGCATGGACCAGCAGAGACCTGGATACTCAGAGAGACTCAGCTGAATGGTATGAACCCCTAAAAGGAGCTTAGGATCATATTTATCATCAAGAACTACATGCACTCATCAGTCTGGCTTTTTCTCTCCCAGTCTTCATCAGCATACAAGTGGCTTTCAGGCAAAGCTCAGCCTCTTGCACAAAGATAAGCCCTCTGAGTCCCCAAGTCTAGATACATACAAGTTCCCAAGACAATTGTTCTACCAAATAAGGTTTGCAAACTTTGTAGGGCACCAAAGTTAAAATATATATTGCTTCACCATAAGTTATGCATCTAGGGCAGATCAAGTTCAGCCAGTTGGATACCTGTATGGTATAAAAAAGGCAAGCTGTCAATGTAGCTGGGCTGATTCAGCCTGCCTGAGAGGAACTGAGCATTCCTCTGGAATTGCAATCACACCAGTGTATCCACTGAAACAGCCAAAATTCCTTTTGATACTCTTGCCACTCCAGCCCCGCCCTTGGTGTCTCTCTCCTGCAGGAGCACATGGGGAATTTGGAGGATTTGAGGTTCTAGTCCAAGCTGTGTTTTTTATGCTCATTTCTTCCTTCCTGTTTACAGCTTTTTTTTTTTTTTTTTTTTTTTTTTACACATAGTATCTGCACAACCAGGTACTCCCGGGTTCAAACAAACATAAGAAGGGATGGAAAACCACCATGTTTCTCTGCAACAGCTGAAGCATAACAAAGAAATGTTTCTGTGAGGTCAAACCAGACATTTCCACAGTGCATGTTCACTAGAGGAAAGGAGACTCTCAAGAAAAAAAAAAAGTAAGGATGTTGTGGCACCACTTTATGCAATCTTGGGACAGACAACCAAACTCCTTTCTATTGCTATGATTTTTCCAGAACCATGCTGATGAGAATGGATTCTGTAGACTGCAGGAAGGCAAGGTCCTTGAGCAGCTTTCTGAAAAGAACATTATATAACTTGAAAAAGTAGGAGGTACCATTCTCTTCCTGCAGGGACTCACCCCCTCTTGGGTCCAGTCTCTGGAGAAAAGATTTTTTTAACTTGGTACCCATCCTCACCTTAGCACTGATACAACATTTTCAACAAGGACATTGTATGTCAGGCCAAGGACTCCTCTCTTTGTTGTTCCTGTCTGCCTGTCATTTGGTTTGTACTGTCATCTGTCTCCTTGTGCTGCCCTTTGCACTCTTCCTTTGCTGAAAGCCCATTCCCCTTTTTCTCTCTAAGTAGCAGCATTTGTTGTGGCTAATTTGTCTTCATTCATTTCCCCATAATTTCCCTTTCTTTGCAATGATTTTAAAGGTCTCTCTTGTTGGGCATTTTGGATATTAAGAACCACAGTTTTGTCATACCCAGTCTTTCTCTACCACATACACTGGTACCAGGCCAGGCTTTGTATCTGGCCCCACACCATCTTTGCTGTGCATGTTGGCCTGGAAGGGCAGGTACCATGGTCTTCAGTGGGCAGAGTACACATTCCTCAGAGTGTTTGACCATGGGTGCACACGAGATCAAAACTGAGTCATGCCAAGATAAATACCCCACCTCAGGCCTGCAGCCAGTATATTGAAGCAACTCTTCATTTCTGGGCAGGAGAAGCAGTGGGGCCTCTGCCCTGCTGCACACGAGATCCAAAGGGAGCCATGCCAAGATAAATACCCCACCTCAGGCCTGCAGCCAGTATATATAGTAGCAACTCCTCATTTCTGGATAGGAGAAGCAGTGGGGTCTCTGCCCTGGAGCACAGCTCCCCAAAGCACAGTCAAGAGCCTTAGCCAAGACTGGGATTTCCTTTGATACTGGGGCACACTGAATGCTTTTTGCTTAATTGCCTGGGACAGACACAGGAGTTTGAGACCTACGGGGGAAAAAAATCCCATCCCCCAACAGGACTTCTCAAGTCTGTCCTTACGTGAAGCTGTGTTTTCTATGACACTAGAGAAGCCGGACTGGGGCCTGGGAGGGCAAGGAGCTCCCAAGCAACACATCAGGCTTCAGCACATACTTACAGATGATGGTGAGAGTTACCAAGTTGACTGCAGTTACCAAGCTGATGGTGAGGGAATCCATGTTTCCTAGAGCTTTCTGTCATGTTAGCCATAGCTGGCCAAGGGGCTTTCAGTGCTGGCTGGCCAGCAAGAGCAGATATTGATGAGTGGCCGCTGGCCAGCTAGCCTCTGCAGCCAAGCCCTGCTCTGCTTTTGGTCAGCAAGGATGCTCACTGCATCTCTCTCCATCAGTTGTTGAGTCTCATGAAACCTAAAAGGAGTGGGAAGGGACTGCTGATTTGGGAGATGGCATGAGATAGGGGATGGGGTGCGCCATGGCAGCAGCCTCTGCATAGCTCCCTGTTACATCAGCCACTCCACTGGTTTACAGCCCTTGCCCTTGAGCCTTGGCCCTGCAGCCTGATGTGGTGTGGACGCATTGCACAACACTCCTGGCCCCTCTCCCCTTTCCTGCTGGGGCTGCCCACTGGCTGGCTGCTGGGAAGTTGAGCTGTTGCAGCAGTCTGCAGAGTCCCAACATGGAGGAGAAGATGCTCCATCCACTCATGTCTCCAGCAGGGCACTGAGGAGGTGGCAGGATCAGGAAGGGTCCCCGAGGACCTACTCAAGCCTGCTGATAGAGTGGCTCTTAAGGGAGTATGGCAAGGGAAGGAGGGCCCCTCTGGAGGGTTGAAGAAGCTCAGCCTCCCCTCAGGCAGCAAGGAGCCACCATGTCCTGTACCAGGATGTGCTGGGGTAAATACCCATCGAATGAGGAAGAAAATCCAAGTGAGATGTGATGGGAGAGTGGGATCATCCTTCCAGAGCTGTCTGTCATGGATAGCACTAGTTCTTACAACACTCCTCCAAAGAGAAGCAACGTGCAGCTTCTTTCTCATGCCAGAGAGCAAGCTCTTCTCATCCCTCTGCAAAGCAGGAGGGGTGTGGGGGAAGCTGTGGGGAAATCACAAAGATCACTGCCCAAGGCCGTAGCACTGAGCTAAATATAGCCAATATCTTGGCTTCCCAGAGATAAGAGCATGTGTCCACAGTCTGCCACAGTGCCCTGCCCAGACGTCCACCTACCTTTGCTTCAGGGGCAAACATGAGCCACAGTTGTGCAACACCCTGCCCTGCTCACGGCAAACAGGGGCAGAAATGCACCCTGGGCCACTTCATGTGCATTCCATGCCTGGCACTGCGGGCTGGCTGGGCAAAGCCCACACAGCCCAGAGGCGATCCAGCATCTCCCTCAGCATCTCCATAGTGCCGAGCTGCCAGCAACGCGCAGGAGAAACTTGTGGTGGACCAGAGTGACAAGTGTGAGTCAGGCTGGGGCTTCCATCAGTTTTGGGGCTCATCCCATTAAGTCCAACACTTCCACCCAAACCTCTCTGCGCCAGTGACACTGAGCCAGGATGTAATGGCTCTGCCTGGAGAAGGGGCAGCAGCACTGGAGGGGGTCCATGGGCCATATTCACCTTATCCCATGTCTGTCTCCTAGGGAAATCTGAACATCTGCTGTAAGCCCTGTCATTAAGTAACACATGCTAAAATCCCACCATACCCTCAGCACATGAAATATTATTGTAAATCTGCAAAACTCCTGCAATGGGTACATCTTTCAGCTCTCTCTCCCCAGCTTTAAATGCTACCATTGGTTTTATCAAAAAAGAGTTTACGAAACATAAAAAGCATGTTTTTTCCCCAAACAAAACCCTTTTGCCTTGCAAAAGGGAATAAGTTTTTTAAATGGCAGCTTACAGCAGGAAGTCTCCAGCTTTAACAATAGCTGTCTGTGTTTCCACAAGTTAATGGAAAACAAATGTTGACACTTCAGTCCTGCTTTCTGCTTTGTAAGGAAGGTGAGAGAGAGCATTGCTTGCAGCTGTGTAGTTTGAGGCCAGATGTGGCACAAAAAGTATCCTCACTGGGGAGAAGGTAAATGCACCATTCCTACTTTCCAGCAGGTTTTACAGCCTCTGCTGCTTTCCCATGGGGGTGGCATTTGTCCACAGAGCCACTCCCCTGACAGGGAGGCCAGCTCCATGCACACTTTCCAAATTATTGAAGACACTGGGCTCTGTGCTGACATGGACTTGGGAGCACCCCAAAGGAGCAGAAATGGGAACTAGAGGCAGGAGGACACTTGGGAAGACCCCTTGGCCCAGCTGGCCCTGCAAACCAGTCTGTGACAGAGCATCGACTCACCTGGCAGATGTTTTCAGGATGTTGGAAGCACCTTTCCAGCTCTGCACATGTGCAGGATAGGGATTCCCATGGAGCCAATCTCTTTGCCAGCCAGGCCCTGTTGGTGATTTGTCCTCATGGATGGAAGCCACCTCTACAAAAAAGGCATTTTTTTCCCACTACACATTGTAAGTATTGTCTGGAAAGCAGATTTTTGAGTATCCTCTGGAGATTTCTACCAAGGGCCATCACAACTCTGGCACTGTGGCCACAAGATAGGAGTGTAAGAGTTGCCCTCCTCTCCACCTGGCCTGAGCACCAAACTCCCTGGGCCGGCTCAGACAGGAAGATTGGTACCCCAAAAAGCCTTTCCTTTCTCAAGAGCACATTCCCATGGGTTTAGCTGCTTACTTGTGGCACCTGGAAAGCCTGCTCTGCCCTTCTCAGTTTTGGCCTCTCAGTCCAGGAAGGACACTGACGTGCTGGAGCGGGTCCAGAGAAGGGCAACAAGACGGGTGCTGGGTCTGGAACGTAAGTTCTTTAAGGGAGCAGGGGGTGTTAATACAGAGAAAAGAAGGCTCAGGAGAGATCTTAATCACTGTCAGCAAGTACCTGAAAGGAGCCTCTTCTCCCAGGTAACCCCTGACAGGACAAGAGCACACAGCCGTAAGCTGCAGCAGGAGAAGTTTAGGTTGGACATTAGAAAGAATTATTTCTTCACAGAAAGTGTGGTTAGGCATTGGAAACGGGCTGCCCAGGGAGTTGGTGGAGTCACCCTCCCCAAGTCTTTTCCCCAAGGAAAGACTTGAACTGGCATTTATGGTTTAGTTGGACATTGTTGGACTCAATGGTTGGATTTAATGATCTCAGAGGTCTTCTCCAGCCTAATTGATTCTGTGATTCTGGACACACAGGGACAGCAACCTGGCGCAGGAACCGACAGGTAGTGAGGGGCTGGGGGCAGCCGACGCCTGACACGGAGCTTGTCACTTTACCACAAGGAGCTTGCCCTGCCGCGGGGGAGCCCCGGCGCTGCCCAGGGAGCTGCCCCGCCGGGCGAGCCGCCGTCCCCGCGCGGTCCCTCAGGCCCCGCCGCCCGCCGCGGCCCCGCCCACCGGGCCGACCACGCCCCTTCGCGTGCAGGGCGCCCGCGCTCGGAGCGCGCTGATTGGCTGTCGCCCAGTGAGGCGGGGCCTGACGCCCTTAAGAGGCCGGCGCGGGGCGCCGCGCGGTGCGAGGCGGTGCTGCCGGAGCGGCCCCATGCACTGCACCAGGTACGGGCGGCCCGCCCCGCCGCGACCCCCGGCGCTGACGCTGCTGCTCCCCCTCCCCTCTGCCTTCCCCGCCTGCTCGGCTTCGCAGCCTCCTCGTGTGTGCGGGAGCGCTTCTGGCGCTCCCCGCCGCGGCCGTGCTGTTCCTGCGGGAAAACGGAATCCTGCGGCTTGGCTCCTGCAGCCCCCCGGCTGAGCTGGCGGCCGTAGCCCCGGGGCGGCGGGGCTGCCCCTCCGCGGAGCTCTGCTGCTGCCTCGCCCGGGTCTGGGCGGCGCGGCTTGGCTGGTGTTGCGGAGGGGGCGGGCTGTAGCGAGTGAGCACCGCCGGGCGGACGCCTGTGGGAAGCGGGCTGTGCCCGCGGGGAGGAGGCGGGGGTGCGGAGCGACCGAGCGCTGCTTCGGCCCTGTCACGGCTGCGAGCTCTGCCTCCGCAAGGGCTGCACGCCCAGCCCTGTGCAGGGGGTCACCTGTCCCCAGGTAGCGTGGGAAGCAGAGCGGAGGCAACCGAAGGGGTTCGGTAAGGGAGGTGTGAGTAATTCCTTGGCTCTGGCGTAATCCTCCATCGTAGAATGGCAGGAGGGAGGAATGAGTGGCGATAGACATCCTCCTCTGGAGAGGGTAAAGCTATAGGAAGAATTCCGGAGGCAGAGTCAATTTTGCTCTCCTTTAGAGGGGCGACGGAAAGGAATTGGCCCCTGTACCTGCATAGGGTTCTCTGCCTTGCACTTTCTGCTTCCTGGAGCTTTATTTCCTGAATGAGCTCTCAAAACTATATTCCTGCTACCGCCTCCAAAGCATCTGGAGTTCAAGACAATCCTCCTCAGCCCCAAAAGGGGAAACCTGCCTCTGGCTGAGAGCTAGGCATCAGCAGACTCTCCAGTGCAGAAAAAGTTGTCTGGGATATCAGATGAACCGGCAGTTCGTAAAAGCACAGGGCTCACGCTCACAGTTGATTATGAAAAGCTCTTGCTATAGTTTTTAGCTTGGGAAAAAGCTCCAAGTTATGCAGCTGAGCATTGTATGCCTCTGCATTCTAAAACTGAATAACCAAGGCTTACTATGAAACCTGGCTTCTCAGAAGTTACAGGAGTTCAGCTGTATAAATTTCCCTGGAAAAAGATGCAATGCAGATGAAACTGACCCAAGTAAGAGAAGAAGCATTGAAAGCTGCATTAATTTAAAGGAGGAAATTATCTATATAAAGTGTGTATGAACAAAAACTTGGCAAAACCAGGTAGAGATGAGCAGAATAGTGTTAGCAGACAGGTGGATCTGAGGTGTCTGTTGTGCAGCTGCCCTTGAGCTGAAAGGAGGCACAGCAGAAGGAGTTGGCTGGTGGGTGTGTTGGGATGTGAGCCTTGGCACATGTGCTCTGGATAAACAGATACCCTTGCTGAGTGGATGCTGTGAAAGGCTGCTCAGAGCTGCTGTGTTGGTGTTACAGGGTGGGGAGCTAAAGCACTGAATTGGAGAGTGTGGCTCTTGCTTTTTCTTGGCACGAGAGCAGCAATCAAGTACTAGAGCTGGCTGTGCATGGCTTTGGCAGCCGGAATTCTGCTGCATCATAAGGCCAGTGGTCGCTGCTACTGTTGCTGCCTCATTCCTCTCTGTGTGGTGGGAGCAGCTTTTGAGCCTGGCCTGCTACCAAGCAGGATTTTTATTAAAGGGGTTGTGTGTAATAAATCCATCCAGCAGTTTATCCAGAGCCAGGCCAAAGACAGCCTGCCAAAAGCATCCATCGGAACGTCAGTGTAAGGGCAGGAGTGATAGGTGCGGTGTTCCGGGAGCTGCCTGGCTGCAGTGGCATCTCCAGGGCTACATCTGGCAAAGTGCCCTTCGGAGAGATGGTGCAGCATCCCTGGAGGAATGGGCTGGGTGCTGGAGGGGAGGCTGTACTGGAGGGGCACATGGCCTTTGCCTTCTGGGAGAAGGACTTGCTTCCAAAGCCTCAGTGAACCTTGAGCAGGTGAGTTGTGTTTGGCAGAGCCCTGTGGCTGTATGGATGTTTTCCAGGGGCTTAGCACAAACCCTGTGGAGGCTTGAGGCACAGACTCTGTGATGGAGGTAAAACTGGCTGATGTGCCTTCTGAGCTGACGCTTGTTTTAAAATGGAGTAGAAGGAAGGAAGAAAGCTCCAGAGCAGTGGCTAAGCCTGTGCCCTGCTGCTGTGTCAGACTGTTGCTATCTTTACAATACTGCTTGGAGGCACTTTGGATGGAGCAGTTCTGGGGGACAGTGATGAGCAAAGTGTGTGGCTCAACTGAGTACTTTTTGGCTGACATCTGGGGTTTTATGAGAGGTGAAGTCAGTTGTGTATGGCAGCTTGTGACAAACTGAGTTCCTATTCCTACAAAAGCTTGTGAAGCCGTGGGGAGAATCTCTCCTGGAGGGAGGAAAGCACAGCAGGGATACTGCTTTATGTAGCACTGAAATTTGATAATCTGGGGATTTTGTGACCATTGGCAGGATTGAGCCATGGTCTTTGCTTTGGATTGCAAATGCTCTGGAGCCTGCTATTGCTAGCCTAGTAGGACAGTGCCTGTGTGTGTGCCTTCAAAGAGTGACTGTGTCCCTGTAGCAGCTGAAAGATCTGTTCAAGGGCACAACAGGCTCTGGTCCTGCCACTTCTGTAGTGTTCTCACAGTGTCTGTAAATCACACCATGCAAGTACCTGCCTTTAATTAAGAAGCAAGCTTATTTGGGATGGCTTGAGGGGAAGTGATATATCAACTGTCTGACAAAATTTGTATTAAAGTGCTTTTCTGGCATCAACTGACCCTTCTTCTTGTCTTCCAGAGTATTAGACTATTTCCCCCACAAGCAAGCAATGGCTGTGGATGTTGCAATGCAGCTGTACCTGTGCTCCCCACCCTTGCGAAGAGATAAGTGTTCCTGCAAAATTGCTCCAAAGCCAAGCAAGCCACTGCGGCCCTGCATCCAGCTGAGCAGCAGAGCTGCGCTGAATGGCCCAGAAGAAGCAGCAAACTCCTTCACACACAACAAAGCGAAGAAGAGGGTGTCGTTTGCAGATAGCAGAGGCTTTGCTCTGACAATGGTGAAGGTGTTCTCAGAGTTTGAAGATCCACTAGATATTTCTTTCAACATCACAGAGCTGATAGACAACATCGTGGGTCTGACAACAGTGGAGAAGGACAGCTTTGTCCTGGATTTTGTTCAGCCCTCTGTAGACTATCTGGACTTCAGAAAGCGCCTCCAGACAGACTGTGTCTGTCTGGAAAACTGTATGCTAAAGGAGAAATCTATTGTGGGAACACTGAAGGTGAAGAACCTCGCTTTTGAAAAGACGGTGAAGATCCGGATGACGTTTGACACGTGGAAAAGCTTTGTAGATCACCCATGCCAGTATGTCAAGGATACGTATGGAGGGTCAGAGCAGGACACGTTTTCCTTTGACATCAGCTTGCCTGAGGGTATTCAATCACACGAAAGAGTTGAGTTTGCCATTTCCTTTGAGTGCAATGGGAAGGTGTACTGGGACAACAACAGGGGCACAAATTACAGGATCATACGGTCAGAACTGAAGTCTGCCCAGGAAGCTGTCCGTCCCCCACAGGCTCCTGACTTTGGCAGTGCATTTGACCGGTTTGGGAGCCCTCGGTGCTCCTATGGCCTCTTTCCTGAGTGGCCCAGTTACTCAGGCTATGAGAAGCTCGGGCCCTACTATTGACCCAAGGACAAAGGCCAGGCTGACTAGCTGTTGCTGGTGTGTCTGCAGGCCTTGGGGCTGGTCTGAACACAGGTGTATGAATGGGTGGAAGAAGTATGGCTCTGTGTAGCTTAGCATAAGCCTCCCAGCAAAACCAGATGTGCTCTGCTGGCAGGGGGCTTATAGTCAGTCTGGCTCTCCAGATGATCAGAGGACCAAGGACTGCTCATATCTGTTCAGCACTTCTTCCTCTTCAGTAAAGATGCTGGTGTCCAGGGAAGCACTACAGTGCTTATATTGCCTGTTCAAGCTGTGTAGTGGTGGCTGCTTTGTATTACTAGCCTAGTATTAAAAGGCTCTTTCAAAATATTTCCTAGTATTATATTGTTAGTGGGCTCTACTACAGCTGCAGGGTTCTCCTTGCAAAGCCAGCCTGTGCCTGTCAGGAAATAGTGTGGTTGGATTGCTGGGAATGGAGTAATCTCTTTGCACACATCCTTGTAGTGAGGCCCTTCCTACTGGAGGCAGAAGGCATGTTTTGGTAGTGAAAATGCAATGTGATGACAGGAAGTGTGGCCCTGCAGCCTGCTGTATTAGGAGATGTGCCTGTTGCAGAGGATCTGATATGCTTAGTCACTGGTTGTTATATCAGATGATCTTGAAAATCTCTCATACCATTGGTGTTACCAAAAATAGAGATTAGCTGTAGCTGTGTGGTGCTTGTAACACAGCTGTGAGTTGACATCCTTGACTGCCTTCTTCCAAACCTTCCTGTTTGTTTAATCATAAGTGATCAATTATGCTTTTCCCCCTTGATGGACGTCTAAAGCTGGCTGTGCTGGACCCTGAAAATGCATTTCACCCTCCTGTGGACTGTAAACCAGAGTTCTGTCCAGCTGGGGCCCAGGATTCTGTGCCAGAGACTCTGCTCAGGTGTTACAGGAGCTAAACACAAACAGACCCCATGGCTGTCTATGCTGTGTCCTGTACAGGAAGGTGACTGTTGTGTACCTACTGTGGTGGAAGTGCCTTGACTGAGAAGGGGGTGGTATGTGCGATCCCAGCAATGCTTTGGGATGAACAGGCTTTGGAACTGATGGTGCTTTTAAGATCTGGTAGTGGTTTGTTACTCTGTGCCATGGACTGCTTGGCATATAAAGGCAGCACCCCTCACATGTGAGGGTGCTGTGGCTGTCCTGGATGAATGTGCTGGGCTTCCCTCTCTGCTGAAGCAGTATTTGCCAGTTTGACCTGCAAATGCCCAGACTTTGTATCTCTGACCATAAGAAGTGGCTCACCCCACCTATGCAAAGAACAAGCCATGAGGAGAGTGAGATGTGGGGTTATCCTGACAGCACCCCTGCGTGTGAGAAAAATCACAGATGTGAGCCATCCCTGTGGTTAAAGAGGTGGTTTGTCTTCTGGATGTGTGCTGGGGTGGTGAGCTTGGCAGTGCCAAACAGCCTCACAGAGCTTCTTGGGTGCTAGCCTTGCAGAATAACTTAATCCCTCAGCTCAAAGAGAGAGGGCTGAACAGTCTGTAGAAATAGAGGTCAAGGGAATGCTACTTTTTCTAGTGCAGACGCTTTACATAATTTTGGGTGCCTCTAGTAGCCTGTGGATGTGCTGGAGAGAAGCAACAGGCTAGACTACTTAGCTTTGTTAACATAGCTTTTAATTCTGGAGACTACTGTACAAATACCTAGAAGCTGTTTTACCCTAACCTAGAAGGGATACTGGGATCACTTGTTGGATACCAAAAGGGACAGGAGCTTGCAGGAAGAATAGCTGGCCTTCAACTGCTGCTTTTTCAAAATACAGAATCAGTATGTGTCTTCAGCGTGCCTGATCACTTAATTGAGGTGATGAATCTACTTGCTAGCCCAGAACTCATCAGGTTTGGTTCCTCTGTTCAAACAGCTTCCCAAATCAGCCCTTAGAGCCTGCATCTGATCTCTATGGAAGGGACTGTTGCCTAGCTTGGCTTGGTTTTAAACTTAAGGCAAGTTTGTGTGACACTGATACTTTTTATTTATTTAGTGTATGGCGTTGATGTTGTAAGACACTGACTGTAGAAAAGTCGTGTTCTCCTGGCACCTTCTTGTGCCCATGGAGACCTATTTGTGAGCCAGAACAAGGCATGTGGGTCTGGGGTGCTGTGGGTGGTGGTATCTCCTTATGGGCTTGTTTTCAGGCTGTGCCTTGGGTGTGCTTAGGGAGGAACATGGAAGATAAGCTAGAAGAGCAGTGCCACAAGTAAAAGCTAGGTTGGGAACTGACTATTTGATCAATAGCAGTTTAAAAAACTACTTGTGGCCTTTCCCCTTTTCCCTTTTTCCATTGCCAATGTGAACATAGAAGTGAGGGGGTTGCTCTCCTTGCTCTATGCCTGGAAGTGCCTTTGTAGGATATCTTGCATGTTTGTTTTTAAAAGATATTTTTGTACACAACATTCAAGTGGAAAATGCACTTTATAATTGCCATGTAATGACTGTTTTAAAAATATGGTTGTTTTTATCTGATTGTTAAAATAAAGGTGGAACAAAATGTTGGCTGTGTATCTTTATTTAAGCACCCCCATGGGGCTGGGGAGGCGGTTTAGACACGGGTCCAGCTTCCTGCAAGTGGCCATTGGGAGGGAGGAGCACACATCCACCCTGAATTCTGCTGCCCGAAACGGGAAAGAGCTGCCTATTCCTGCTGCCTTCCTGCCAACACAAATGTTGCCATTGCCTCTGCAGCCCTGGGATGGGAGGAGCCCTGATCCTTTTCTCTGCTCCTAGGTTTCCCCACTAATCACTGTGTTCCCGAAGTACTCTTCACTCTTCCCCTGCTTGCAGTGCTGGGAACAGCCTTTTCGGGTTTCTCTGCTTCTGTTTTGAGTCAGTCTCCGTTCTCCCTCTTCTCCCTTCCCCCACCTCGGCTTGATCTGGGATCAGTGCTTTACTCTGTCTATGTACTGGGCTGTCATGGATGCTGGGAGAGGTGTTGCAGAAGCGGTGGGGGCAGACTCTTTTCTAATACCAGGATCAAGTGAAAGTTAGACCCTTTGTAATGCCCACGTAATTATCCCTGTTGTCACTACAATAAGAAGCACTCGCAGGAAACATGCCCCTTTACAGAAAGGGAACAGCTGGTGTAAATGCCAGCCAGCGCCAGTTTTGGCATTTGACCTGGCTTTCACCACAAAGATTGAGCCTTGGTGATGCTCTGAAGGTGTTGTATTTCAATCGGCTACTGAGCTGGGTGGGATTTGCTGTTTACAGATAAGGTAAGATGGAAAGCTGTGGGTGAAGGGGGGAAAGATGCGTTTGTCTTGGTGTGTGCTGGTTTGAGCAGCTCTGTAGGCAGTGCTTCCCATCTTACCGCAAAGCCTTGCAGAGGGTGAGCTTGGCCTTTGCTCTATACGGCAATAAAACCGAGCACCTTCTGACTGTGCTTCTTTCCATGTCTCCTGCTGTCATAAGATTGCTTTTTTAACCATTGTGGTTCTTTTAATCAAGCATACAACACAGGGCTCTTTTAAAAGGCAATTGGATTGTTTTTCTGGCTGCATAAAAGAAAAAAAAAATTAAAGTATATTTGTGTCCCTGCCTCAGGTGCTCGGGGTGGCTTGGCCAGGGCTGTTTTCACATCTGAATGCTGGCCCAGCTCATGAATGAGAAAACTGCAGTCAGACATTTCCTGTAACAGCTTTGTGGTTGAAAACCCCATGTGAGGACAGTTTCAGTTTAGGATATAAGGGAAGCCCAAGCCATCCAGGGTAGCTGAGGAGATGGTGCAACATTAGAAGGGCCAAGAGAGCTCAGCTCTGGGGTTTCTCCCTAATGCCCAGGTGTTATATGCTAGATGATACAGATATTGAAATTGCTGCATTTATAAAGCCCTTGGTGGCAGGTGTGATTTTGTACTTGCTGGTTAATATACAAAGATTTCTTAGAATGCTCATACCATTGCACCCCCTCCTACAACCACTTTTCTCTCTGAGGGATTTCGATGCCACCTGTGGGTAGAGATAATTAAGCTGTGGTATCATGTCAATCATGGATGTGTTTGGAGGTTCATGTTTCCAAAGTTTGTGTTCCAGGGACAGTTTGGTTAAGGAGAGGAGGGCAAATATTCCCCTGCTCCACATCCACCTCCCGTTGGCCTGGGGATGCTGTCCTACAGGGGGGCAGCTCTGCTGAACCACTGCTGTCACAGCAGCCTCTAGGGCATACTGGATTGCAGGTCCTGGGTTCAGTGACAAAGGTAGGATGTAGGCTCCCTGCACTTGCCTCCTGGCAGAGCAGAGTCCGGAATGTTGTATGAGCACCCCACATTCTTGCTTCAGATGTTTACCAGGGGGACCCATGTGGGGATGCTCTGGGGGAAAACTGCCCAGAATGAGATAATATGCAGAGGGACACGTCTCTTCCAAATCATGGGAGTGTAAATGTGTCCAGCTAGTACTTTGCTGCTGGACTAAACTTTTCCTTGGTTTTAAATGTAGCTCTTAGAGGCACTTGCAGTGGAGAGTGACCTGTGGAAGATGTGTCTGCCTTGGAACCAGAGGGCAGCATGAGGGGAGAAAACTAGAGCATGTCATTTCCCAACAGCAGTCAATGGTTCTTCAGTTTTCTCTCCACAAAGCAGCAGCAAATAAGCCTCTCTAAGAGACTGGGTCTTTGGGGGAAGGTCTCTTGACCACAAGGCAAGGAATAAATGGGATCAGCATGTTACAGCCTGTCCCCTGGAGTATCCTGCTGCTTTGTAGTGTCTCCCTTGCTTGAGCACTGCCCTTTTCTCTCTTACACACCATGATGCTGTTTCTGGTGTAACCATCATCAGACTCAAGCATCAGCTTGATTTGACAATGTCTTCCACAAGCTTGTGAGTGGTCACAGGGAGCAGGAAGGGCACTTGAGTCTAGTGGGAGGAGGCTGTGCTGAGGACACAGCTCTCAGCAACACCAAGAGTACCCTGTACCCCTGGGAGCAGCACAGAGCTTTGCCAAAAAGCCAGCAGCATGGGGTGGGTTGTGATGCTCCCAAACTCCCCTGGTTTTTCCACAGACTTGTTCCACTGGGCTCTAAACTATTGCAATAAACCATATTTATGTCCTTGGGTTTGTTGTTTTTTTTTTTTTTTTTTTTTATGGAACTCAGCTTCAAACCAGCTGCTCTGGCTCAGCAAGGTTCTGCTGCTCTGCAGCCAGAGAAGCTGCCTAGCTTGTATTTATCCTCCCCCTTGGAGGGGTACCCTGCCAAACAGTTAGCTGTCTTTAAAGACTGGTTATTGACATTTACACAAGGTTTAAAGAAAGAAAAAGGGTGTCTTTGTGGAAAAATAATTGCAGCTGGCCTGTTCCTTTGACACAGATAAGTCAGACCAGTCATCAGTTTAACTACTTTGGCTCCTGGAATGGGATTTGGGCAAGCCCTCCCAGCCGATGTATTAGTCACAGATCTCTTCTCTGCTCTGATACTGCTATGCAGTCTCAGGAAAAGGGAAGGCTCCAACTCCATAACTCAGGAGAAATATGTTTAAAAGGCATAAGAAGAGGGTGAAACATGCATAAATGCTTTTATAGCTTCCACTGTGGGAAGCTGTGGTGATGTCATCTACCTAGTGAATCCTTGACAGGCTCACGTGGGAGGTCTCCAAGATGTCTGCTCCAAGCAAAACCACTCTCACAGCTAACTGCAGTCACTCAAAGCCTCATCCATGTGGATGAACTCAATGATGGAGATGCCACCACATCTCTGTGCCCTGTCCCAAGGCTGCACTGCTCTCCTAGGGGAAAAGACATGGTCCTCAGGAATCAAAGGACTCTGCACAATGTTGTAGTCTTGACAAAACACCTGGTTTCTTCCAGCTCCTGGTCAGATTCAGATTCAGGCAAGTCCTAATATGTGTAGTTTGTAGCAAGGGAGCAGCTACTCTATGCATACAGCAAGATACTTGCCATCCTCCAAGGCATCCAGCAGTAAAAGGTAGAGCCATATTCCCAATACAGTTGCTGGGAAACCCTGCTGTCAAGCGTCAAAGACCTAAATTGACCTACAGCCCACCTTCCAATCTAAGCAAAACAGAGCCCTGTTTCCCTCCTAACACTCAGTATTTAGCAATTGGGAACTCATGATCTCCTACACCTGCTTCTCATCATTATGGCCCCTGCCAGAAAAAAAATGGAGCATTATCAGCAGAAGTGTAACTTCTCAGTGTTTGTGTGGTGACGCTCCAGTGCTATGGAGACAGCCACTTTCACGGGCAGAAATATAACAGTGCTCTCCAGTCCACTGAGGGTTTTACGAGCATTCCCCTTTCACATGGTGTTCCCTTGGACATCTGGCAGGTGTTGCTTCTCCTGCATTTCCTTACTTGCTGTGAGTTATTGGCATCTGAGTGGCCATCAGAAATGCAGTGATTCTTTATCCATGAGCTTGGCAGAATGTGTCCTTGATGGTGTTGCAGGCCAGGCTTCAGGGTAGCTATAGGTGATGTGGCACCTTCCACCCCTCATGCCACAGCACACTTGGTCACTGGGCTAGGAGACATTGGAATGGGTCTCCCTCTTGGGCTGAGGTCTGTCACAGTCCAGCTCCATTTTCTCCAAGAAGCTGTCTTTGAGCAGATCAAGTCACAAAAGGAGGCAAGCTAAAACCCAATAAATCTACCAAACCCTCTGCTTCTCCGCAGTGGCTTCGGCAGGAGAAGAGTTTCACTTCAGAGACCAGAACAATTGTCTCTTGAATGCTTTATAGCCATGCAAGCAATCATAGCAGACACACAATAACTTTTAAGTTGGTGGTCAACAAGATCTCTTAGACAACCAATGAATCTACACACAAATCTTTCAATTCTAAATGCCCTGCAATAACAGCCCAGTGCTGATAAACAGTGAGCCATAAAGCCAGCAGGGATGCACTTCTGGGTGTTAATAGCAGGATGACTGAGCATTTCAGTAATTTTTCCTTTTTTTTTTAATAGGACAGCAATGCAGCAGCAAGGCAAGTTACAACAAACACTCAGAAATAATGCCTGGTCTAGTAGACATCCACAGGTGAATGATCCAGGCTGCAGGCCTCTACTGGAGTGCACAAGATGGTCTCACAATGTAGGGCTTGGGACAAGCCCCTCATACTGGTGTTATATGTGTATATGATAATTTGTGCAAAGAAAATTGTCGTATATTTTATAGTTATGTACTGTTAAGATATGCTCTTATAAAAAGTTTTTTAAAACGCGCAAGTCAGCAATGGGGATTGCAACACAATGTCGAAACCACCTAGACAAGGGAGGGAGAACCTCATTTACAATCGAATGAACGTCCATCAAGATGATCCAAGGAACACCGGGATGATGAATACACAATAAATATCTGAGGATAAATAACTGAGATTGAGATAGCCAGAGCCATTGGGGAGATACATCTCAATACTGAATTCCGGGAACACGACCATAGGTGTTCTTGCCTCGGGCAAGAAAAACCGTATAAAAATCGCTGGGACAGGACAGTCAGTGTGAAGCATAGGGGACCCTCTGCTGTAGCAGTCAGACCTGTGTCTCACCCAGCACCGATACCCAGGCTCGGCACTGACCCTTTTTGATTGGATAGTGGCTTTTCGTTGTTATTCTCTAAATTTTTATTTGGACCATTTAATAAATTTTCTTTAATTAATAAATTGGAGCATTCATTTATAACACTGAGTTACACAACCCGGCATCAGAAACACTCACTGCTCTTGCTTTCTGTGCGCTGGAAGGGCTAAATCTATCAAAGCTGTAGCTGGAGACAGCTTGGGAAAATCCTGCATCACATTTGAATGTCTGGGATGAAAAAGTGCCAGCATACTTGCACATCATGCCAAGCTGAGCCAGCAGAAGGTCTCAGGTTTCTTCTGTCTTTATACAATTAAGGTCACTCTCAGCATTAAAGCACTGCCCAGATCCCCAGACTTTGCAGCTGCACTGCCACACTGAAGAAGGTGCAGTTCCTTTGAACATCTCTAAGCCACCTGTCAACTTGAGCCATGCTTTTCAAGGGGCTGGGAATTGGCTGCAGGTCACTCCTGACTGATCTCCATGGTCTTCTGTGTCCCAGTGGTCCCTTTGCTGAGTGGAGTCATGCTGGCATTCTAGCGCAGCACACACAGTTACTCATCTCTTCTTGCCATCAGGCAGCTCCCTACAGCAAAACCCCCCCAGTGATGACAAGCATCTTCCCCCATCCTGGGTAGAAAGATCAAGAGAGAAAGACAATTAACAAAATGAGAGCTCTGCCAGAGTCTGGAAAAAGTGCCCATCTGGCAGGATCTCACAGCTCCACCCTCAGGGAATCTGCATTTCTGACACTCAATCTGCCTGCTTGAGGGAATACCCTCCTAGAATCAGCCACAAGCAGAGAGACTTGTGAGCCAGTTCTGTACAACTTGGTCTAAGTAAGGGTCCTCCCAGCTCTATCTCCAGCCAAACAAAAGCTCTTTTCTTCTCAAATATACAGGAGGTCATGATCTAACCTGCAGCTGTATTTTCAGCTCTGAAGCTGCTTTTCGGCTCTGCTGCTTGTGATTGTGCTTGGCTGCTCCCTCCTTTCCAAATTCCAGAGGTGGGTTCGTTTCCTTAACAAAGAAGGAAGAAATTTGGATATGGTCTTACAGGAAAAGATCAGATGCACCTTGCACCAAAGGAGCACTGAGAACAGCTAGAATCATCAAACTCATCTGAGTTTGAATCAGTAGCCAGATTTTTCGAAGGTGCAGGTGACCTAGTAAGAGGAATGGGTGAGCAGTCACCAAGGCAGGTTCCCAGCTACAGTATAGACCCTGAGAACAGAAAATTTTGAATCCTGGAGACATCTCTGTAACTCAAACTTTTCCATTGATGGGAGAGAATGATCTCTTCTCTGTTTGGTATGGAGCAGCTCTGCAGCCCAGCAGACCAAGCTGTAAACAGAGCCCCAGGGAACCAGACCACTCCAAACTGGTGCAGTTTTTGAATTGTAGGGATGAATCATCCAAATAACTTTCTTCAGGCTATACAGGGAAGAAATGTCACTAACCATTGAGATTGAAAATCAAGACCATATGCTTCTAGGATGTTTTTTGAAAGGAGTATCCTTGAGAAAGCTATTTGAGTGATTTCAAGGCTGTTTCCCAGGTCAGACCCCAGCAGAGCAGTCCCTCCTCTTCTGGTGCCAGGGACTCTCTCTTGACTCTGGCCATTATTTTCACTGCAGCCAGTATCTATATTTTTCTGCACCACCTAGTGAAAGGCTGCAAGTCCTTCAAGGCCAAGACAGAGCTTGTGCTTTGTTTGTTTGGAAAAAAATGAATGCCAGAAAAAAACAGATGCCTGAGAACTCCCTCTGGCATCTCCCATCTGTGCATGAAGACAACTCCTCCACAGCAGCAGCAGCCTCTCCTTCCACATGGCAGGTGTTGTCTGGACCAGAGCCAGGTACCGGATCTATTTTCTGTTGAGCATGCAAAGGAGAGGTGACTGCCTGGCACAGCCTTGTATTTCAGCAGCTGATCTGATAACACAGAGGTGGCCTCTGCTCTCTGTGCTTCATTCCCTGAAGAAGCAGGGTGATCATTACTTTTTCTTTCCACGAGGAAGCTGTTGGATATAACCTGGCACCTCAAAGGGTTTTTTTCACTGTGCAATTAGGAATTTGGGGTTCTTTCGCATTCTGAAAGGTGGCATTTTGCCCCTCTTGGGAGGCGTGTCCCTCATCATGCAGCTCTCCATGTGCCATTAATGCAGCCACATGTGCCTGTGCCAGAGTCCCCCCAATGCTTTGACCTGGTTACCCCACCCTGAACAACCTTGGCTACAGCACCCACATTTCCAAAGGACATGCACCACTGGCTGGGAATCTGGGAGAAGTCAAAGTGAGCCCTAATATGGCAAAGCAGCCAGTTATAACTAAGCTGCTATTTCTGCTGCAAGAAGCCCTGGAGCAGCAAAACTGCTCACTTCATGTACATTCATTAGCAGCATGGATAAGAGCAGCATTGATTGCAGGCTATAATTAGATCTCTGGGACCTTTTTGGACCGGCTTTCTCTGGCATTGTACTACTTTGAAAAGACTTCCAGTTTCTTTTCTGAATGGTTTGGATGGCATTTCCCTATTCAGCAGATTTGGGATCATTTCTGTTTTCTCCACCGTGGCTCACAGAGCGCTCCCAACTTGGTGCCACAAGCCCCACGCCACAGAATTAGCAAAAGCTCCATTGTTTGACCACTCCTGGTCCCTTGAGTTGTAGAGTTGGCCAGACTGCAGCTGTCTTCTTAGAACTGCATGGCCAAGCTGCCAGGCAGCCCTCCCTGCTTCACTTAGCTTGCCAAGATGTGGTTTTGTGAGTACCTTCCTCTAGTGATGACTCTGATTCTCCTGGAATCATTTTCTTAGGGTGTTCTGTGCAGCCAGCCTAGAGCATTCCCACAGGAAACAGAAGCACTAAGCCAGCACTAAGCACGTACTCAGGGAATGGCGGCCTACATGGAAATTATTACTCCTCTCGTGGAATGCTGGAAAACAGCCTCAGCATCCACTCTGAAAAACAGAGGAGGAAGAGTCAAGGGAAAGATGCATCGCATGAAGGGCTGCAGTTGAGATATCAACAATTCACGTGGCAAACGGGACCCACGGGTGTCTCTGCTTGTGGTTTCCCCTCCCAGTGCTGGTGTGCTGGAGACAACCATTAAGCCCGGCCCTGTGGTGGGCGTCTTTCTTTGCCATGTTCACAGGATCTGTTCCTCTATCTTCTCGTGTGCTGCCCATTCAGCAGCTGGCAGGCAGGGGCAGAGGTGCCGGCAGCCCATCTGGGATTACGAAGCCAGAGGCAAACATGCACATGCCAGATCTTGGCTGACCTATGTGCAGAAGGAGGGTATCTGAGGAAGGAAATTTTTACCTCTGGTTTTGAACCCAGTACATCTGGTCCAGGCAGCTGCAGAACTGCAGACTGAGATGCAAATTGAGATCTGGGTGGGAGCCCAGGGAGACAAGAGGCCAAGAACTGCCAACCTTTGGGATAACAAAAGGCATAAAGATGAGTGGTGCCAGCCAGGTGAATGGACACTTGAGAAACACGGCGGGAGCCCGGAATTGCTGACCTTTTTGATAACAAAGGAGATAGAGAGGGGTGATGCCAGCAGAGAGGGGGCTAGTTGCAGGGACTCGGAGGAAGAGCAACACTTGCGTGAGGGTAGATTTTGAGGGTATAAAAGCCCAGGGATTCCATTATTGGGGGTCCTTCTCAGAGGCAGCAGTTCCAGGTGTTTCTGTGTTACTGTGCCATGAGTAAATGGCTTTATGGAACGAGACATCTGAGACTCTGCTGTGGAAAACTTGGGGTCAAGCCAGTGAGGAAACCTGGACTGACTGTGTGTGAGTGGGGTGTGCAGGGAGTCACAGGGGGCACCTGTTGGGTCACTGGAGCCACCCACCGTGAAAGGGCTTCAGTCCCAGCAGTCTGGCCTTGGGAGTGTGACTCTTGAGAGTCTCCTTTGAATGGTCAGACTGGGAATCTTCCTTAACACCCAGGGCCAAACCAACTGTGATTAAAGCATATTTTTGAGTGGCACTCTCTTTGAGGACAGAAATTCTCCCAGGACTAAAGGTTTTGGAGATGAGCCTCTATAGTCTTCCTGCCTTGTCATCGGAGACTTGTTGACCTCATGCTGATGTGTGACCTGAACCAGAAATGAGTGCCTGACTCTTTGCAATACCTTCATGCAGCAGTACAAACTCTGACCCACCCAATACAAGTTAACTGTGCTATTTTCTGCAATGTCAACATGAATTTTATCTATTGCTTATCCTTCAAAGCTATGCAAATCATTTGAAATAAGTTTATCTTTATGCCACAGCCTCCCCTTCCTTTCTCTCTCTATTCCCTGATCTTAAACTGCTGTTCTACCAGTTTAAAGCTAAAGCAGTTTAATGTTAAAGCTCTGCTCTAACAAATGACTTTGTGAAACTATTTGCTTACGTTTTAAATTTGTTCTCTGTGTGACATCTAAGCCAGATCTGCTGAGGTTAGTGGCTCTCACAGGGGTTTATTGCCTGTTACTCCTCTGAACCCAGGAAGAACCAGTCCAGCAAAGGGAGCAGGTGTTTTATTCTGGTGTTTTTTTAATTACTTGTATCAGCTGTTCACGTGCAAACCACAGTGTCTAGCCACAAGGTCATCATTGGTAGAACACGGCTTGGCTGGACCTGAGAAACTTTATGCAGAGGGTGCAAGGGGTGAAAAAGAAATTCTAAGCCTGAGTTTCAGAGTCCAGCACAAGTTCTGACCCAGCTCATGCTGATTAGCAGCCAAAAAATTTAACCAGCAGAGATAGAGCCTCTCTCTGCCAAGACAACCACGGGTTTTCGGCAAATTGATCTGGTAGGAGGAAGGGATGGCCACATCCATTTTGTTCCAAGGCGTTTGACAAGGCAATGCTTAGTTTGCACTGGAGCCAAAGTCCATTAGTTCAGCAACAAAAAAGCCAGCAGCACCAGACTTTCTAATGTAACCTGATAGCACTATTTAATGTCTACTGTGTCAATTATTAACAGAGTTCCACCCAATACCTTATCACTGGGATGCTGGAAAAATTTACTTCCAAGGGCAGGTTTGATATGCTTTGCCTAATCTAGATTTTATAATTACCCCCAATACCTTAGCCTTACTTACACTTTTAAATTGTCAAGCATGATGTGGCTTACTGCCCTTCCATGAAAAGTAGAATGAGGGGAAGAAGGTCACTACTCTGTGTCTGTTGGAAGAAAACAGGCTGAAGAGGAGGTAGAGAGGGCAGTTCCATTTTCTATTGGTGTAGTTTGCACTGAAAATGCACACAACTGAAAAGAAATTGAATGTTTAAAGGACACTTAGGCAGGGACATGTTTACAAGGTAAAGACAAATCCTTTTCTGGCCAGAAAGTAACTCAGGTTGTCTCTCTCATTCCCAGGCCACTCTCTCATACCATAAGACCACTCCTGCTCTCCTCTCCCTGCCTTGGTTTCTCTCTGGAAACCCACTGCTGCTAAAGAAGCACATCATACCCTCCTCACTTCTACTGGGGCAAGCCATGCCCTAGGTTGCTCCCGAGATATCCACAGCTAAGTGGTACCCAAACATCTGGGTGCTCCTGCTGCCATGCAGGCTGAGCAGCCAACCATCCCTGACGTGAGAAACGTGACAGCCATGCTGCTCAAGGGCCTGGCTTCTCACCCAATAATTGGCTTGAAGAAGGAGAAAAAATTGTTTGCAAGAGTATCATGGAGAGACATCAGCACGGGGTTATTAATAACAGGCAAGACATAACCTGCAGGCCACATGTCACAGGGCTGCGTGGTGAGGCCATCGTGTGGGATGTGCAACTCAAAGTGCCTTCATGGAGAGGCAAACCTAACCCTCACTCCTGTGAACCTGCACCTACTCAACCTTTACACTGAATATCCTGCTGCTTTGTGATGTTGTTCGGCTGCCTGACCCCTGTATCTGCTAACTGTTGGGGAAGTCCCTCTATCCTCAGGACTGCAGATCCAGGTGCTTTTTCCTCAGAATATACTGCATTTATTTGTGGCACCTCAAGAATTTTCCGTTCCCTGTTTTCTGGACAGCTTCCTAATTTTTCCAGGGCAACTTAGGTTATTATTTCACACCATATTCAAAGTCCTAAGAAGTTACCTGAAGTGAGTGTGCTCACTTGCCATTGAGATATTCCATCTCAAACTCCCCTTTGCAGAGCCCTCACCTTTGCACACAGACCACAGCCTTCTTTCCACGGGATCTGCTATCCAGCACCTCACATGTCACTGGTGATATTATACCATTCCTCATAAATCATTCCCCCATGGAGTTCAAGTGTCTCCCTTTACTGCCAGCACTATGCTGGCTCTCACTTTACAGCAGTGAAAACAGATTTCTTAATTTCATTGTGTTACTAAGAAGTGGAATTTTTTCACAGTGTTTGCAAACTACCCTTCTTCCCAGCTTTCACCATGACCAGGAAAGGGAGGAAGATGCTACTCTAGTTTCATTTACTTGAAGAAGTGTTTGGCATGCAGCTAAAGAGCAGAACATGGCACAGTTAAACAAGAACAGGGTATATCTATGGCCAGACTGCCTACAGGATGAAACAAATCTGCCTAGACAGACAGCCTCTTACTTTCCATGGGGTAGTTCCCAGGAGAGGTCCAACTGCCCATGTGGAAATCATCTTCCAGGACAGCTTCCTGTACTGGGGACATCCTCAGGGGTGACTCCATCCACATATCCACCCCGCTGAGACAGGATGCCCAGCACAGGGGCCCAGCCAAACATCTACTCCTTTATGTAGAGGACATGGAAAGGGGCCAGTGATCTGGGAGGGACTGGCAGTCATGCTGAGGGACAGAAAAGAGAGCCTAGGAGAGGCCAGAGAAGGCTGATAAAGAAAGGATTCTCCTTGGTGGCTTTGCTCTCCCTTCATGCCACTTCCAAAGTACAATCACCAGGAGAGCAGTGGTGGGTTGGTGAGGGGGTGTTCTTGTGGGCTGGTGGAGGAGGGAGGGACCTGGAGAAGGAGTCCCAAGGCCAAGAAGGTCGGTAGAGATGCCCCAGCACTACGGAATGGAAATTATGGGAGACTAAGGCTGAAGGAAATGGCAGTGAGAGACCTTTTCTGTTTCAAATGTGTGCCTTCACAAATCTGAGGAAGGACAGCAGAGTTCACCAAGGCCATCCTACTCCACCACAGCGCTCCACATTAGAGGAGAGTGAGGAACTAGTGAGAGGTCACTCGTCTCCCCAAGACATAGCAGCAGCCACAGACAAGGATGCCTCAAGGTGAGGCAAGCTGCACATTTCTCACCTAACCAGCAAGCAGCACTGTCCATCAGAGTCCCCCAAGGAAAGGAGGAGAAAAATGCATGTCACGCCCTGACCAGAAGCCAGCCAGCAGCTCTCAGTCACACCAGCTGTCATAGAACTGCAAAGTAACCCTGGGGCTTAGCTGAGCCAAACCCTGTTGCACCAAAATTATTGTAGTAAAGCATATGCAACTCTAAGTCAGAAGGTCCATGGGAAACACCCAGTGAGAGATGTAAAGTTTCCCCAAAGTTGCTTGTAGGGTGGGTTAACAAGCCTTTCCTCAGGTGGCCATGAATAGCCATCGAAACACAGGGCAGCAGAATCAGCTGTGTTTTTGCTGGAGCCAGATTTTGCCTTTTTGGAGGCAAAAATTATCCCAATGAACTAATATTAAGTCGCTTAGGACCAGAGTTTTCATGTGTACAGTCTGGGCCAAGGAATGGGTTGATTAAGAGGAAAATTAAGATATTTAAATGCCAAACATCAAGTGTTTGAAAACTGCGTGATGAAACGTGGAGAAATCCAACCCAAAGTATCCCCTGAGCCTTGATTCACATTCTCTTTGACCTTCCATCCTGGTTTGGGGTGAGGAAAGAATACAAATATTGCCATTTTCGTTGCACAGGCAAATCCCTCCCCACAAGGGTGTTTGAATTCACCATGAGAGAGTCCTGAAGGCTTGTAGGGAGCAGTGTCGGCCTATGGCACAGCTATGGCTTTCTTCCCACTGAACCAAACCTAGGCACTGAACTTAGGCCTTTCATTCACTCTTCAGGGAATTTTTTAACTAAAAAAAAAAGGATTAGCATGGAAAAAAATATTTCTGTGGGTACTGCATTGGAGTCTGGGGCTTCCTTGACTCATAGTGTTGGCAGAGCAAACCCTGGACTTCAAAGTTGGACCCCTGCCTTGGAGTCTTTAAAATCCCATTGGAACTCAGGCCCCGCTTTCTGGGAAGGCTCCGTGCCAGGCTCTGAGCCTGCTGCTTCTTACCCAGGGCAGGGTTATTACTGCTTGTTGGCTCCAAACCTTTTCCCTGGTGAGAACAGTCATATTTTCCCCAGCTGCTGCAAGTTTCCTTTCCTCAGTTAACCCTCACACCAGAGACAGCTGCGGACTCTCAGGATACCATCCTCTCCCTTGGTGTGAATCCCCCAGAGGGAGATGGGGAGAAGACAGCCCTCCTTCTCACTGCTTCATGGCACAGGGTAACACGAGCATGTGCCAGTATTCCTCTCTCTGAGATAAAATGGACAGAGTCCATTGCAGACACAGAATGTATAGCCAGCCATCCCACCATTCTCCTCTCTCCAGCAGTGTCAGATCAGTGGTGCTGTTAAAGCACTGAAATCACTGTCTTGCATGGAAGTAACTAACAGAGATTCACAGGCCTTCACTATGAGAACTGATCCCAAGAATTCTGGCAGTGATCAGGGCTGAGGCACAGAGATGGGAGAAGCCTGGAAAGGTAAGGGAAGTGAGGTTTCCCTAGAGGCAAGGAAGAAATGGCATCTTTCTTCAGTGAGTTTGTGAGGTTGAGATGGCAGCCTGCAAAGACGGGACACGCAGTGCTGGACCTTGGTGTGGAGGATCTGTTCCATGACCTTGCCAGGCACAGGGGTGAGGCTGACAGGTCAGTAATTCCTAGGGTCCTCCTTTCTATCCTTTCTAATGATGGGTGCAATGTTCCCCTTTTCCCATCACCTTCAGCTGCCTGTCATGACTCGTGGCAGGCGGATCGAGGGGTCAGTGCGGCTCCCAGCAGCCTTTGCACAAGTGGTTTAATGCAGACAGAACGAAGGTCAGACAGGAGACAGACAAGAGGGAAGCCTGGACAACTGCCCAAGACCACTGAGGAGCAGTCTGACTGGGAAAGATCAGCCCTACAAAGCTCTAAGGCCCAGCACTGCTTCTCTGGGTTTGCTCTTGCAGCAAGAGACGTGTGACAGTCTCCCAGCCCAGCTCACGCTGATGGACCTGAATGTGACCGCAGAGGAATGCTGTGAAGCAAAGGCATTCATAAGACACAAAGGCTATGGTGGACATTTTGGTGACGATCACCACATTTCAAGCCTGTTTGCAATGTTTTCAGATTTGGCATTGTCCCCATGAAGTTGTCTAATGAGCCTGTGCTGGAGTGAGAATCTCACCATCTTCCATAGAGGCAGTCAAACCCCATGTCACTCCCTGCTCCCCTGCCCCTGTGTTTCTAAATCATGTTTAAAAACAAGATGTTTCTGAGTTCAGACTCCCTTAGTGAAAGCCATATGAACTGCTGCTATCCAAAACAGTTTGTTTGAATTGCGTACCCTGAAAGACTGTAAAACTGGAATCAGAAAGCCAGTCACCTCAGGAGTGGTAAAAATGGCTGCAAAACTACACCCTCTTTATTTCTGTTGCTTTCTTAACTAGTACCTGCCAAAGGAGACAAATGCTTTTTAATTATTAATTCCTCAGTGTTGCTAAGTAGACTAATACCAAGCTAGCTGAAGTCTGACATATCTGATTTTTAAAATATGTTTTTAAATAAGCACACTACATTTCCTTAAAAAAAATCTTTGCTGTGCAAAAGAGCAAAAGCCAGCAGTCTGTGTTTAATTGAGTCCCTCTATGTTTGGCTTGTGTGCACATTAGAAGACTGACAGAAGTATGCAAACATGGGAACAGGGCCAGCTTTTGCAAATTTAATGAGGAAAAAAACCCACAGTCACTGCTTCCGCAGAAGCGCTGCCTCCCATGAACTGATACTTATACAACCAACAAAGAGAAGAGAGAAGCACGCAGCACGGTCACTTGTGCTGAGCTCTCCTTCCCTTCTCCCTCCAGAAGCACAGGGACATTGGGTCTGGGTAGTTTTTTAGCCCATGATGCTGTGAGATGGCTTGTTTAACCCTCCTGTAGCTATCTGTAGTCTTTCTGTCAGTCAGCTCTGCCTTGGGCAAACATTGCTCCTGGGAAGGTCAGAAGTCTGCAGGAAGGTGAGAACTGCTGCAGTAGGCTGTCAGTCTGCTGTAGCAGAAAACAACTATGAAACTTCTCTTCCAAGCAAAAATCAAGGCTGAGCATATCAGTCGTGGGAATTTTCCACCAGGGACATCACACTCCATGAGACTTGGTGTAGGACCACTGGTGGTGAGAGATTCCCTGTTGCTCTGGCTCCTGAGAGCAGAAAAGCCAGACTGGAAGTGCAGAGACCAAGGATGTTTGTGTTGCTCCAAACACAAACACTTGACACTTGGCAAATCCGATGGCCCATTACAACAGTTTTCAGCCCTTTCCCAGGAAGAGGGCAGGGGAGGAAGTCTCAGAGCCAAATCTGAGATGACATGACCAAGTGCCAGAGCCCCACAGTGACTAGAGGTGAGAACAGGCTATCAACTCCACAGGCAGGCATAGCAGTGTGGGACACAGCTGGGCTGCTCTGGTCAGGCCCTTGTCCACCACGAGGCACCAGGGCTGCACAGGAGCCCCCCAAGGAGGAGTCACTGTGCAGCTGACAGTGTGTCCAAGCTGTAAAACCAATGATTTGCCTCCAGCAGAACAAGTGTTCTCCACTCTCAGCTCTGAGCTCTCGAGCAAGGAGACCTCGCTGTGTTTCCCCACTTAGAGACCTTTTCTGTGTTGCTCTGAGGGGTGAGCTAAGGACAGACCATCTTGCAGTCAAACACATGGCTATAAGCTGACCATGTAAAGCAGAATTCAGTATAAGTACAGCCTACCAGCAACTGGAAGGCCTTCTCAAGCAGAAAAAGGCTCTCAAAAGCGTCCAAAAGTATCCAGAGCCCTACAGCCTTGTGTGGCAACACCAAGAAAAGGAATTCCAAAGAGAAGATTTACTACTGAACAAACACAGACAAGGGACTGGCCCCGAATTTCTTAACAACTCTGAAACTCAAAGCTTCCTTCTCAGATGTTGTTTTCTCATGCACAGTCCTTAAACAGAGAGTTTTCAGCAGTACAAGCAGAAACTATTGCAGCTGGCTTAAGCAATTGCCAGGATGGTGAAAATGCCTACAGAGGGACAAGGATCCAGTGGGATCTATTTTCTGGAGGTTGCTGTCCTCAGATATATCAGTGCTTTTCATCTCCCACTGCTAGTTGTGCTTGCCTCTCTGTGAAAGATTGCCTGAACTTAGCCAACATTTTGCTCCAGTTAGATCTGGAAAAAAGAGCACCTGAATAAGGAATAACCTTTTTCAAGGTGAGACCTTCATTGCCACAGTGACATTTCCAGTTATTTGACATCTTGAGCAACACAAAATGCATGAATTTATCCTCAGCTGATTCTTACAAAGTAAACAAACTAGAACAGAATGCTGCTACAAAATTGCTACATCACAGGGGACTGCAAATATATGAAAATTGAAATAAAGTGTAAAGTAAACGTGACTTCAATACTTTCTGATATTTTCCATGCAAGAGACCGAAAGACTTTCTGTATATCAATAAAGCAAGAATTCTGTGTTTCAGTAGTCCATAGACAAATCAAGAACCTGTGGTATCAAACATTAGCAAGTTTAAAAAAGAACCTAGTGCTGGGGAAAAAAAAAAAAAGCACTAGCAACTTGGAAAAAAATGCTGGTGCTTTCTTAGGAATTTCAGGCAAGGCTAAAACTTGAAATTGGCCTGAGCATTTGAAGTGATGCTTATGGCTACACGTACCTTCCTGCTCTTTCTGGGGAATTGGCTACTAGCACTTCCATGACTTGGAAGCCATTGGTCCTGCTCACCTCCAAGTCTTGTTGGTTGACCTTGGAAATGTACTTGGAGTCATCTTGGACACCTAAGAAAGGGCCAGATATAGGCAGTGAACAAAACGATAAAGTTCCATGTCCTGCCTTGACTCTTTCCTCAGTCCTTCCTCTCTCTGACCACAATCAGACCCTTCCTGCCTGACAGGACACTTATCCCCGTGTCAAGAGCTCAGAAGTAGATTGAGTAAAAGATGAGAGCAGCATTATTTCCCCACACCCTGCCTCTCCCTGTAGCTATGGCTCAGAAGAAAGGCATGTCTCTCCATCACACATGCACCATTTATAACAGAAACCACCCTGTCCAAGGACTGTTCCTGCCTTACCAGTAAGGACTGTGGTTTTCTGCCAACTTGTATTTTTGGAGGCTGTTTACATATAATGACTGCTCAGATCACTCCAGTTTGTTGACATCTTTTTTTCTGGAGGTCCTCAAAGTAGACACTGTTCTTCTGAAACAAAGCTACAAACATCAAGCAGATGGAAACCAACCATCTCCTTTACTCCCATCAAGTGGGTGGGAGCTCATCAGAAGAAATCACCCTTGAGGGCAAACAACATATGGCTCTAGAACATCAAGGATACTTTCTGTCCCATCCAAAAACAAGAGTGAAGCTGGATAAGCACCACCAGGAATTGTCCTTAGAGGTGTGACAAGCTCTGCAGAAAACAGGGCAGCAGCTGGGAGAGAGGGTGTACTTGTGGACACCAAATCCATGGTAACATGGACTGCAGGAAAGGCTTAGTCACTGGCAAATATGTATCTGGGTTTAAGGTTTATGCTACAATTACACTTGCATAATATTTATTAATTATCTTTTCCATTTTGTGCAATTTTGTTTTCTGAGTCCCTTAGCATTCGCTGAAGACTCCTTTATATATTGAGCCTGCCAGTTTTGGGGTTAAAATGAACTGGAAGGAATCCTATAGTGTTATATACAGAGGGTGTCCTACAGCCGTCAGAAAAAGGCAAAGAGAAAGGAGGTGACACCTGGAGAAACCTTGCAATGATTCGGAGTCCAGGAAGTAGGTGCCAGCTAAGATCTCAGGGCACCCTGAGTGAATACCACCACCAGTGGCAAGATGGCATTGGGAAGAAAACTTGCTGAACTCCAGGAAGGTGTTTCAGATGCCCACCTGCAGCCGGCATCCATCCCCCCACCTCCAGTCTCCTCTAAAACAACATTGGCTGCTTTACTACTTTGGTATTAGCACCCTGGTGAAAGAATTTGTGCCTGATTTGCCAGGTAAAAAGGGAACCAGTTTGCAGTGATGCTGTCACACAAGGTCAAAGCCACCTGTGAAACAGTGCAGGCCCCAGGCCAAACATAGAGACAAGTCCATAATGACATTAGCTGCCAAATTTGCAAAGCCTTTGACTGCAGCACTATTATCTAAATTTAAGGGTAGCAGGACTGGTTGAATTATTCATTGCAAACAAACTCTCTGGCAAACCTTAGCCCTGCAACCTGTTCACAGATGTTTGCAGATGTCTGTTACACAGAACAGTACAAACTGTTCACACAAAACACATTGCAGCCTGGGAGCTGTCTGCCAGTCTTTACTTCTGTAACTCCCTGCCCCATGGGCTGTGTCAAGGGTGGTATCCCTGCTCCCTCTGGTACCTGTAAATCCTACCTATGGGCAGAAGAGAGATACAGCCTATAGGGAGGAGCGGGATTCTGCCTGTAAAGCACACGGCTATATTTCACCACTGTTTTCACAGGTGCTTATGCATGTATTTGCTTGTATCCACTTTGCATTCTTTCTTGTTCTCCTCTGTGAGACCATCCTCTTTCTCTGGTGGGGCTTTTTAGCCTGTCTGAGGGACCAGACTGAATACAGTGGAGAGTCCATTGTTAGATGCACTTCTCTTACTGCTGTCCCTCTATTTATAGCCTGCCCTCTGTCCCTTTCTGCCTTCAGCAGTCTCACTGTCATTTCCAATTCTCCTGGTTAAATAATTAAAACAAAGCACATCCATGCTTGTGGAAGAGGCTAGTGCTGTGCTACCAGTGTCGCATGCACATCCCTTTGAGGCCTTGCACTACCTTTTCCAGAGACAGGACTCTGTTACCGGTCTCTGGTGCAGAAAAACTGCTTTTTGAGAAGGAGGAGGGATGGAGCTGAAGGGAGCCCAGAAAGACTGGCTGCTCCAAGATTACAAAGGGAGAAATAAATAAATAATATAATATAATAATAAGTAACTATTTTTTCCTTCCATTTTTGGGGGCATTCTTTTTGCAGGGGAGGGCCAGTTTCCTAGACAACCCCTTTCACCTATAATCAGTTGTGTCTCAGTGTCTTGCAAGACTGGGTTCACTGCCCAGCACTTTGGTTTGCTTCACTTGTTTTCACACAGTTGCACAGAAATTAGCTCTGTCCTGCCCATGCAGAATGTACCTTTTCATGTTCCACCAAGAGAGACAATAGTCGCAGTCTTTGTGGTTTGTGCAGACAACCAGAGGTACTTTGGCAGGCAAAAGTTGCCCTGAGAGGGAGTGACACCTAATCCTGAAAGTATGAAGACCAGGCATCCCAAATGGGATTGAAGAAGAACCTTCAATCTTCAATCTAAGAATCTGAAAAGCTGAAGTCACTTCATCGCGGCTTAAACACTAGCACCAAACCACTATCAAAAAATGAGCACCACACTTTCATCACTTCAGCAAGTGCTTCAGACTCTCCCCACCTTTGAACCAGTTCAAGACTTTCTAAAGGCCAAAGGCTGAGCACCCCGACCTGTAGTTGAGGACTTTGGCAAGTAATTGACTTCCAGATAGCTCCACTACCACCCCTGTGCAAAGTATAGTAAAACACGATCCCAACCTTAATCAGCAATTGAAGAGCAGTTGTCACTATTGATTTTCATTGAAGAGCAGAAACAAAACACCTCAATCCAGATTTAGCTGTCTTGCTCCCATGCTTTTTGGGAAGGCTAGTGAGTGAGCTGAAAAGAAACACATTCCCATTTCTCAAAGCCTTTGATGTCTGGGAGATCATGTCTGGGTCTCACAATTGCATATCCTCTCCTGGCTACCTGGAATCCCCATCTCTCTAGTGAAAGTTCTGTGGAAGCTTGGCTGCTGCCCAGCACCAGGAACAGTTTCCACCTCCCAGCTGCCATATAAAGAGGCAGCACAGACCAATGGGATAGTTCATCCTCTGACAGTACATGCCTCTTCCTGTTAAGCTGACTGGGCCATGGAATTGCTCCAGGGACACCATTCCAGTGCCCTCACACAGGTATGAGCAGCAACGCTACTGGAAATATCTCAGGCCTCCAAGCTGGCCTCCAGCTGCTGCTTCAGATGATAGGAAGTCCTGTAGGTCCCACATGCTTTGTGCAGACAGCTCAGATACCAGAGGGCACCAGACACCTATGTTTAGGTAGCTAAATATTTCTCCTAGCAGGCCCTACAGGTCTAATTCTTAAAGAGCTTAAGATAGAGGGACTTACGTGTTGTTTGTGCCAAGCTGTTCTGAGACAGGAAGAAATAAAGTGGAATTGGAACAGGACTAGATTGAAAGCTATAAGTCTATGGCAAATCCAGCAAGTGACAACCATTTCTAATCAACAGGCATCCTTCTGTCTTCTTGAGAAAACAACTCCCTAGTTGGTCTCCATTTACCATTAAACTCTGCTGAAAAAGCATGCTCCATCATACTTCTGTACACCATATCTGGAAAGACTCAGAGATTCCTTTTCCATTTCAAAGCCTGTCATTTTAGATTGTACCCTTCAGAGTGGATCAACAAAAATGTTTTGTAGTAGGACACTACAGTCCCCTGCCATCTTTTGAGTTTTCTCTCGTATTGGTGGATTCTGGAAGGATGGCTCCAAGCACAGCCACATGCCCTCTGTATTGTGTGGGATCTGTACAGTCCATCAGTGCCTTTGCAGCATCTTAAATGGCCCACAGCCACCCTGCAACCCGAGGATTTGTCTGCATATATGCTCCTAAGACCAATTTTCATGCTCTCGTGAAGCCAAAATAAATCAAACAATATGGATCGGTAGAGGATCCTGGCATAACTGTAATCCTAGGATTATCTTGTCCTGGCTCTGTGAATCATTAGAGTATACTCACGGTCTTTTGTCTCTTTATCTCAACAACTAATGGCACCAATCCCATACCTTTATTATCCATCCAGTGTGTTTTTATGCCTTGAGATTCCAGATTTGTCTTGTCAGGGTTTCGGCTGTCCGTTGTACATTCCGTGTGAGTATTCCTGGAAGTGTTCAAGGCCAGGCTATGTGGGTCTTTGAACAACCTGATCTAGTGGAAAGTATCCCTGCCCATGGCAGAGGAGCTGAAACTAGATGATCTTTAAGGCCCCTTCCAATCCAAACCATTCTAGGATTCTATGAGCTCTAGGTGTGCTAATTTTGACAATCTGCTATCACATGTGCCATCAGCACCTGTCATTCTCAGACACCTCTAATTATTTCTTTGTGATGCTTCTAGACATTCCTTCTCCATTCATGTCAGTGTGTCTTCCACTAATCTTTACAACTGCTGGCAGCATAAGAGAGTTGAAGAGCAATTGCTGATGTTCTTTGCAGTCATCACAAACACAGAGGGTTTTATGCTGTCATCTGAAGTGACTGCATGCACTCAGAGCTCTTGGAAGTCTCAGTGGTAGAGCCAGGGCAGAATGCAATGCCCCATTGCTCAGGAAAGTGCTTGCAGAAGACACATCCTGCCTGTCCAGAGAGGACATGCAGAGTCAGCTGCTTTGGAGACCAGGAGCTTGTGTGGAATTCCCTAAGGCAAGGGCCTATCTTCAAGAGCTCAGCCAAAACTACAACACCAGCAGCACAGCTTCTTCCTCTGGTGGCAGCCTATACTAAAATGTTGCCTACTGAAACAGTAGAGGGTTTAGGGAAGACAGCAGCTGGGGAGACAAGGCAGCTGGTTTCCATTTCTAGCACTTTCCTTAGTCATTGCATAAACTTGAACAGCAATTTAATTCTATGCCTGGATGGATTTCCTCTTTAGAACAGGGCTAGTAACTTTCCTGTAAACCATGGTCAGTGTCAAAAAGTCACTACACTTGTCCATTTCCTTAAAGCAACCACAGGGCTCAGCACACACTTTGGGAGATTGTATGTCTGACAGCGAGGAGCTGCTTAACTACGGTAAGATGCCATAGTCAGGACTACAGCATAGGGAAGCAGAGGAAAAAAGAGGTTAAGCCAAAGGAAAGCTGTATCCCAGACATGCAGAGCACAGCTGGTGCAGGACAGAGTGGAAAGCTTGACCAAAAGAGCAAAAGTGGGACAGAAAGCAGACAGTTATACTTCAAGGTATGTATGTTACAGACTTTGTCCTGCCAAAAAAACCAGAAGTGAACAGTGCAGTGGTTGTCTGCCAGGTTGAATGTTAGGTCTGGATAGAGGAACAGAGGTCAGCTAGAGTGCATGAAGACAATTCAGTCCATTCTACACATGCTCCAAAACTCAAAGATTAGAGGTGGGGGGAGCACTTTAAAGATTACAACTGCTTATATGGCTCTAGAGCACAAGGAGCTGGCTGAACTGCAGGGTTCAGCAAGGAGATTTTGCACAATTAAAAAAATATTCTGCAGATGGCAGAAAAGGAGGAACAGATGGAAAGCTCCCCACAGCAATGACCATGTGGCTACAGCCACCAGCTCAGCTGTTAAGATGTGAAGACATTTCATATCCAGCATGAACACAGTGGGATAAGCTTCCTTTATACCCAGTGGCACACAGCCAAGATCCATGCTCTTCATCTCTTTGATACAAAAGCTGATGTTTCCACCTCAGAGCATTTTGCTCACTACCACAGCTACCAAGAGGGTCTGTGGCCTCTTGAGTCAGAAAAGCAGCTCTAGAGTCTTGAGCATGACTACCTTGGTTGAAGACAGAAGTTTCATCCAGTATGACACATCTGCTACAATGCCTACAGAAATGTTTTATGCACAGACCGAGCCAAGCACAGAGGAGTTCATTCACTCCCTGCCAAAACGTGTCACTAAAAAACAAAAACTCCCATGTCTATGTCAGTTAGTACCCACCAAGATGAGGCAGGTCTCTTGGCAGGAGGACAGCATGGCAGCATTTCTTTTTTCTGCCTGAAAGGGAGGTAAATCATAGGCTTTTACAATGATTATGTTTTCATAGTGAAAGAGCACCGTCTGGAGAGCATTCATTTTGGAAGAGTTGATCCAGCACTTGCAAGGATATCACCATCTCCCAGACTAGAGTGGAAGAAAACTTCCTCCTGCTACGTTGAAATCATATGTAGATTTCTTTATCTTCTCAATCCCTCAAATACAAAATTTTAAAGATTTTTATAAGTTTTAGAATATTATTTTCCTCTTTCAAGGCCAACACAAAGTTTTCCATGCTTGAAGACTAATGACAATCTATCAGAAAAATCAAAGGCATTTGAACAGGTTTACTTGCAGAATCTAGTAAAGCATCATGCTACCTCCTCCACACGATGCTATACTTACCAATGCAGCTCTAGTGTGGAAACAAATACCAATCAAATACCCATCACACATCTAATTTAATTGTCATTTAGTTTCAAAATGACCCTGTCCTTCCCATGATTTTTAATCTCTAATGGCAGCAGCACCTCCAGTGAAGTGCATGTGATAGCATGCTTGAAGGAAAGTGCCATTACACCATGAGAATTTGCCACAATCTGTTTGCCATGATATGTGAAGGAAGCCAATAGAGTCTCCATTTACTTATACTTATACTGTGTTTATACTGTCTTCCCTACTGTTGGTGTCTGCTAAATGGCTGTGGCAGCATTCAGGAACCCCAGCACCGCACTCCACAAGGCAGCAGTCCCTGATCTGATAAGGTTTCTGTAAGACCTGGGCATAACAGCGGGGCCAGCAGTGCAGACAGGATTGCAGCAGAGAGTACAGCTGCTTCCAGACATGGCTTGTTAAAAAAATCAGTACAGGCAGGGTCAGAGAAGGTCTATTTCATGTATGCAAAACAAGCAAGAACAAGGAGTGAACCAGCAAATTTCAGAGAAGCCAGTCCCCAAACCCAGCAAATGTGAAGTTTTTGAGAAGGGTCCAAAGAAGAAACATGCCCATGTGACTCTGAAAGGGAAAAATGAAGCATCAGCATAGCTGAAGAAAATGGCTCCCAGAGATCTGCAGCACACCAACAGATATGCTTTGCAGGCACCACCACAATTCCCTCTGATGCAGGAAGCCTGATTTCTGTTTCAGCTGTGCCCCTCCCAGGCTTCACAGCTTAAATAAATGCTCCTTATCTTAAAGTCTGCCAGTTTACTGAAGTCTGCCGAGAGTGGTGTGACCCAGATTGTGTTTAAATACAGCCAAGCTCAGCACAGTAGCAGTCAGTCACCCTCTCTGGACACAGTGCTTGGCATCCCAAAGAGCCTGTTGTCAAAGTTCAGGATGTATCAAATGCTCAGACTATATGGACAGGAAATATCTGGCCTAGATCAACTAGTAAAATGTCACTTCTCCCTTCTTTTTAGTCCTCTGTCATCTCAGTTCCTATATGCATGAATAGAAATGAATCACAAACATAAGGAATCTCACAGCTGGCTGTTACACCTGCCTCTAAATTACATATAAGATGCTTTCAAGATGCACAGAGCATAAGTATTCAACTTACTTACTTACCAATTCAAGCTAGGAATTAATAGGAAATAAATTTTGCTCAGCATGGGACTCTCTGGAAAGGTGTGTCCTGCTGTGCAGCCCAGGTCCTGCATGCCACTTCAAACCTGAACACAACCACAATGAAGCAATTCCTGCTTATTGGGACATCTCTGGCTCATAGAGATCAATCTGGCTACATGTGCTCTTTAAAAATTAACATTGCTGAAACAGGGCAAATAAGCAAAGGAGGTCAGAATGACCTGCAAGTACTTTACCAATGCAAGACCACTACTACCATTCACTTCAAACAGCAAAACCTCATAATTAGGACTAATTTAGCCAGGAAAGTAGGCAAAAATTCCACCATGATATATCTGCAAGCAGCACCACAAGATTTACAATTAAGATGTGCAGTCATGAGCACACCAAGTTAAGATCACAGGAGCAGGACATGGTGCCACCCATGGGCACTCCTGAACTGAGTGGCCACAGAGGAGACAGGTGCCTGACCCATGGAATCACATCCCTAATCAGAACACACCCAGAGGCCACCTCTGCCATAAAGAGGTGTTCAAGGCTCTTGCTATTCACTGGAAAAAGACTTTTTTCCATATGGGGCCGCTTTAGTGCAAAGCAGTCACACTCCTTTAGTTTAAAGAGCACACCTCTTAAGCTGCTTCAGGTTTTTCTCCCACAACACCAAGTCTTCCAATTTATAAAGGGCAAAAGCCAGTCAGCATTGGAGGCTGTGAATCTGAAAGGACTGAACTATAAGGAACCCAAGAGAGAAGCAACTGCTCAACCTCCAAAGCCCTGTCAGCATCCATACTTGCAGATCAGCACCCCGTTTTCTGCTGGAGGAAGGTGTTCTAGAACAAAGTGTTAGCCTGCTCCCAGCCATGGCTCTTCAGCTGAGGCCACAGCTCAGTACAAGGCAGAGCAGAGGTGTGTACTGACCACACCTGGCTACCTCATGGATCTCCACCTAGGGAATCCTCCTGGTGAGATGTCACTGCCACCCCACGGGGCGGCCAAACATGAAGTCCTTGAGAAGAGGCTGGAATGGTGTTGGTTGCAGCAGAATGACGTTCTGTACATCTAGCCCATCTCAAAAGCCTGCAGTCAGTAACTGGGTCTCCTCTACCCTCCACACATATGACTTCCAGTTTCTTTATAAAGGGCCTGTCAGTTGTTATTAGAAAGAACATACACAGATCTTGCCGGGCACAAACTTCTCTCCAGAAGAGAAAAACGTTCATTAGTGGAAAAAAAAGGGAAAAGGAGGAATTAAAAACAGCCGTGGGAAGGGTGAGAGAAATGAGTGAAAAAACACTGCTTTCTCAAGGTCACAGAGGAGCAGTCAAGGCCTGCAGTGGAACGCTGAGAGCTCTCCAAGGGCATGAGAATGTAAGGTGAACTGAAGTTTTTACTTATTTCCACAGAACAGCCCCCTCCTCACTGCAATGTTAATTTCCAACAAGATATGGAAACAAATACCTTGATAGACCAAATTATTAAATTACCTTACTATCAAGCTCAGGCAAAAGCAGTTTCTGTGGACAGCTGAGCTGCTGTGAGTGGCCCCGGTAGACAGACCCTGTAGCAACAAGGAGTTAATGGGAAGCTACGAACTGCTGTAACCTCTCTTTCCCATTTGCTCAGGCATTTGCTCACTGAGACAGAGAGGCTACTGCTCTTTAACCTGTCTGAGAAACCTTTTTTCCTAACATAACCCCAAGATTCTGTGAAGCCCTCTCACGTACATATAAATATATATTAAGAAATCTACTTGAAAGCACTCATGTTGAAATTAGTCTGCAATCCCTTTGTTTAAAGTTGCTACCGTTCCACAAACACCGTCTGCAGTAGTAGTAGAATTGCTCAAGTACAGCTCCTGAAATGTGAAATAAAAAGCAACAACAGAACAAAGCCTCTAACTTGAACAAGGCAATCAATGTCTGCATGCTTTTTTCTGCATAAAAAAGAGATTGGATTGCTTTTTACATAGCTGTCAATTATTTTTTCCAGCATGGGAAGATTCCTCTAATAAATTAAAATATTCATTACAGCAGATGCTCTCAGCAAGCTTCTTTGGAAGAACAAATGAGATCAACCTGAAAAAACACTGTTTGGCTGAATATGAGCGTCACTAGTAAAATCACCAAACCATTTTTTTTCCTTAAGTGCCTCCTTCCCCTGTGGTATGAAGTATCCAGGGAAATTTATTTCATTACTGAGTGTTGTGAACTAGTCACATGTATGGGATTTAAGCCATCCAGCCATGGCAATGTTGCTGGTCCACTAGAGAAGACAAATCATGAGCTGAGCTGATGCCAAGACCCCCAAGACTGCTGAAATCATCTCATGCTTTACAGACCAATTTCAGTACCTGACATGTTTAAAAATATGAAATTATTTTAATAAGTTTTTTACATTTCAAACAAATCAGCAAACATTGTTAAAATTCACTTCATCCCAAAATCACAGAATCAAATATTCTGTGAAAATACTTACATCTTACAGTTTTACATTAATCCATTAAGGATAAAATAGTATCTGGAATGATTCTACTGCTTTCTGCTGCTCTCTGATAGAAAACACCCCAACCTACTCAAGCAGTAAACAAAAAACAGTTATGACTTAACCCTTATCTCAAAATATCTTTTTGAAGTTACTTAGCAAAAATAAACAACTCTGTACTTAAAATAAATGATGTACAATTACAACAGCTCTTAAGCAACCTATAGTATAATCTGTAAAAAAAAGTTTCTCATTTGACTGTGAGCCTGGTTCCAGACCTGTAAATAAAGACTAGTGATAAAGTCTCTGGCTGCCACCATGCCCAGGGGAGATCTGCTGAACTAGACTCAATTTTGTCACAGAAACTTGCACAACAGTAAGTCAGACACAAAAAAAAGTAAATTACCATCGTACTTCAGAAAAAGAGGATACTACAGTCACTACAGTGAAAAGCATGTATGTAAGAATTCGAACAAAATAGGGGCTGACAGATAAATGGCATTTTAGAAGAAAGCATATCAGAGATTTATATTTTACGTTGTGAAAAGCCATCAAGCAGGGCTTCAAAAGGAAAAACAATTGTAAAGTTCAACAAAGTTCTCTACAAGAGAGCAACTATCTGCCTTCAGGAAAAAAAACCCCAACACAATAAAAAAAACTTTGAGGGGAAAAAAAAATACAAAAAAACATAACTCTGAAACATTTATGACTGTCCAAATCTGTGACTCAAGACAGAAATCATATGAAGCAACTGAGAATTGACTAATACTTCTCCCTCCTGCATGAATTTAAAATGGAAGTTTTCACAGTTCCATTGATGCAGTTTAACAGTCAGAAGAGCAAAGCAGGGCTGGGAGGAATTTGATTAGTCAAATAGTCAGTGTTCTTAACAAAGTTTATTAATTGGTTATTTTGTGCCCTGGATGTAGCTGGTAAAAAGGGTGAATTGTAATACAGGGATAGCAAATTTCTTCTTTTTTTTTTTTTTCCAAACTGAAAGCAACCAAAATACATTATTCCACTTTTCAGAACAAGCCATTCTAATGCAAAGTTGATCACATTAATTGTGCATTTTGTAACAGCTCACGGAGACAAAGCAAATTTAGCCTCTTTTGAATATCATCTTATCTGAGGCCCGGGGAATAAGCAGAAGTTGCTAGTAATTAACTGTGGCCTTCAATAATAAAATTATATTAATCTTCCAAAGCTAGATTTTATAATAAAGGCATAACTTCATGGTGGTAGAAGCACAAGAAGATACCAAAAATAGCTGAACATGTCTTTAGCCACGAATGAGAAGCTTCTTGTATAGTTTTATGTAATAATTACAGAGCATGAAATTTTGACAACTTGGCATGTTTTGAACTTACTTTTACTTCACTCATTTTTAAGAGCAAATGGCTGATGGTGTCTAAAAACAACATTAAATGAAGGGCAGCTATGCAGGAATAGGAGATGGGATTCTTAAAGTGAAAATCTAAAGAACCTTCTCTTTTGAAACAGAAGTTAGAGAAATACAATCATACTACATTAATGAAATTTTTATTCAACACCCAGCTCTTCCATTTGATGGGGAAACAGACAAACATATCCCTTAAAGAAGAGCCCCAAACAACAGAGTACTCCTCTACTGCTTTAGAACTGATGAATGTACACCCATTTCACCTAGACTTTGTAAAAAGCCAAAAAATTGGTAGGAACCCTTAGCAGAGTGCCTTATCAGGAAGGGGCAGCCCAACCACTGCTCTTTCAGTTCTTCCAGGAATGGCTTATTTGTGTGTGTGCAATGAATAAGCAGATGCTAGATATCATTGGAGTACATCACAGTGAACAAATACTGCCCACAGGCTGGGGTGGAACAGCAGCACACAGGCCCAGTCCCTCTTAGCAGGTGTTCAAATTACATGTTCTTAAAAGCTTAACACTTCGTCTGGATTCCAGATATCAACCTCACTGCTAGCAAGGTTGGAAACAACAATGGAAATCATCAGTTCAAAAAGAAATTGCTGTAATAGGCTCCAAAGAACAAACAGCTTCCATGCTCCTCTTCATTTCAACAGAGATGATTAGTTAAGGTGCTTTAGGATTCTGCATGGCAGACAAGCTGGCAGAGGTGGCCATTTAATAAGCTCTGGAGTCTTTAGCGGGTGTCTGAAGCCCTGAACTGCTAGTTTCTGGAGCGGGGCATCTGTGGAGCAGGGGCTCCCTCTAAGGGGACTGAGGCGGAGACTGTCATCAGCTGTCCACCGTGAATTCTCTCATTCACCCGCAGGTCACAGCCATCCTGCAGCATCCTTATAGCTATCCTTGCAATGTTTTTAGAGTCATCAAGTCCACTGTGAGGTCTCCCATCATAATTCATGCCCAGATTTTCAAGCATGATTGTCAGCTTGGTCTGGTTCCTAGGAACCTGATGGAGAAAGTGAGCAACATTCAAGGATTAGGTTTAGTACCAAGTCTTTTTAATCTAACACAGTGTAGTAGAAACACATGCAGATTCTAAGCCTACTTAAGTCACACATGACTTTCATGTTGCCTTCTGTCAGATCACTAACCATTTAACTTCAAAGCACCCTGGTGAGACAGACACTCTCATTTTTACAGAGGAGAAATAGTCAACAGGAGTTTGTCTAGACCTGGGATCATGTCAAGAGCCTCTGACCAGCATCAGCTCAAGATACACCTGTGCTGGCAAGGGTGGAAGCCGTGACCTAGATAAGTTTAGCCATCTTTATAAAAAACAAAAAACAGTGGCATTGCAGAGGGAATCTGAGTTTGGTTTTCCTTTTAAATTCTAAGTGATTAAAGAAGCACCAAGCTCCTGATTCTCACTGACATCAAGCTCCTGAATGCCTTCAACCTTCACAGGATCTGATCAGCAACCTACAGCAACCCTGTAAGATTTGTCCAGCACAAAGTAAAGCTCTTCCCTTATTAAATGTTAATCTCTCTTTTATCTAGAGGTTACATTTACTATGAAAAAGCCCTTCAAAAGACATTAGCTAGGCTGAAATCCCTTTCAAAAAAAGTATTTTAGTGTAGGCTGATTGGGAATTTGCTAGACTCTCCAATAACTCATTTTATGGTAGTCTGACAGAGAAAGCAGCAAGATCTAGCACTGAACTTAGTATTACTTTTCTCTTGACAATTTGATTCCACTGTATATACATCCTAATCTTTCTCTGCCTCCATTACACTGTCAAAAGTCAAGATTCTATGAGGGTAATAGTACAAATTAGTTTTTTAGTGTATTGCATGAAAACAGGAAAAAATAATCAAAAAATCAAGAGAGTCTTTTCAGCTGAACTACTTGATCTAACAGGACCAGTATAACATTTTTAGACAATCCTTCAACGAGCACAGCACGATTCTTAAAAACAAGATTAAAATCAAAATGCAGTAATTGTATGATCTTCAATTAGTGGAGTAAGAGCTGCACATGAAACACATTTGAAAATCAGGCACCAGGTAGCTAGTTTAAGTACTATAATTTTATACTACACAAGTAGAGATGACCAGCACAACAGGTCATTCTAGACTTTTATACCAAAATTCCCCTTAAGAGAAACAGCGATTTGTACAAACCTTGTAGAAGTTCCCATATGATTTGCGAATATTGATCCACTTTTTGGCAAAAGAAGGGTATTTGATACGGCTAATACGGCACTGGATGTTCAAAAATTTACTCATATCCCAAGATCTTAGAAAGTCAAAAGAGGAAAATATTAGTCATATATAATCCTGTGTTCTACATATTGCACAGTGGTAGAACTAAAAGCTGTCTTGTCTCTGGTGATCAGTAGAATGAAAACAGTTTAGGAAAAGCTCGCTTGCTATAGTCCCAGTAAAGAATTTTTTGATATGAATTTGTTAATCATGGGGAAAAAATAATGACAGGAGCAACACTTTCACCAGGATAGTTTCAGGTCCACAACAGTTAGGACAAAAAATAGCACCAACAACTCCACCTACCACATCAACACTGAAAACTGCAAATTAAATTAGATGCTTACACAGCCCTTGGGGAAGCAAGCGACACCTTTAAATCTTCCTGATTATTTGGGTATGCATTTATCTCTCTACTTCAGGTAGGTAACTGAAACTAAACTGCACCTAGTTTTATGGGAAACCAGATCTCTATGAAAATATTAAGAAATCATAGTCCTATTTATTTATCAGCCTGCCTTCCTGAAGGGAACCACCCCAACAAGTTTGTAAGCTGCAAGCTAAAGTACAGCTTTTTTTCCCCATCTCTTCTAGCCGTTTATGCAATCTCACCTACAGAGATTGCATATATACCTATACAACAGAGATTTCAATGCACCTATTTTCCTTAAGGAATTTCACTGAGGGTATTCCTCTGGAGGGGAATTCCAGAGACATTTAGGCCCAGTAATATAACCAGTCTTGGATCAGCTTTGCTTTAGCATTTTCTTTTTTTAATTCACTGTTGCTTCCAAAGATAGCAATGTAATTATAGGTTAAAAATTAAAAATTGCAGAGTGTTGTTTTCAGGTATTATGTGGTGGATATAAATGGAGAATTACGGCAACAACAAAGTATAAAGTCTGCAGCATCACTCTGTTGCATACAGACCACTAGGAAAGAAACGGCGCCATCTGATGGATTTAAGCTTCATTTTGAGTTGTTCAGTTCAGCTTTACCAATTTTACCAAAAGCTTCAAATAAAATAAAACAAGCAAAATGGCAGTGTCCTGATTCATCTTAAGCAATGCTCTCACAAATATTAAAAGTGGTTTTGCAGTTTTAGATTGGGCTGAAGGCTGCATAAGGACATACCCATCAGTCAACATGGAATAGCTGTACTTTGTTCCCAGTTCTCGTTGTTTCATCCACTCTATGACATTCTGCAGAACTTGAGGAAAAATATCAGCTTTATCAACAATGTCCTACGGGAACAGAAATAAAAAACCAACAAAAACAAAAACCAATAAAGTAAGGAACATTTTTTCAGAAAAAAAATCCCTCAGCCTTAAGTGTGTAAACTGTATTGGTATATGGGCAATTAAAAACTTGGCCTCATCAAAATCTTTATAGCACCAGATTACACATTAACAGATGACTGGACAGGTTTTTCTAAATTGAAAAAACAGCACCACTAAAGCACTGCTACAAGAGCCAACTTCCTAATAGCTTCTGTAAAGGTAACAAGGTAAGCCCACAGCTGAACCTGGATGAGAACCTTTGAGGTTGTTTCCCAGGCTCCTTAAGTCACTTTACCACAAGCCATTGCTATCCTAAGACTCTAAACTCTTTAGAACAAAAATATTAGGAGAGGAACTGATGCAAAGTGCTTTGCCCTACTAAAGATTAAATTTCTCCACGTGAATTAAAAAGAGAATACTTTTCCCCACAAAATGACCGACTTGGTGAAATCAGCTCTGTGATAATTGTGAGAGGGAAAAAACAAGGATTAAGAGAATAGGCCTTACAGAAAAATAACCATGAAAGACTACCATTTAATGTTACCAGTCTGAAAACATCAACAACACACCCCTTTTATTTCCATCTCTTCCTGAAGAAACAGAAGTGCAAATTACCTGGGTTATTCCTGTCAGACTGATGCAGAAGTCTGAAAGCTTGGGATTAATCTCTGGCTTCACATATTGCTGAAAGGTATCCTCCTGTAACAGGAGAATCAATTGCTCAGCTGCAGCACACTATGCAGCCTGCAAGGCAACTTCTCTGGCTCGCCTGCAGCCCAAAGGCAACAGCAGCTACTTGTCCTGCTGCAGGCAAAAAGGAGGGTGCACCTCCTGAGCCAGCAGGAGCCTCCTGACTGGCCATCATCAGATTCCTAACAGGACAGATAGTTTCCAACCAGAACATGGCCTTCCTCTCAGCCAGTAGGCACCAAAGAGTGGGAATGTGAATTTAAGAGGGAAAAAGGACAGACTGCAAAAAAGCAGAGGATTTGGGAAAAGAAAAGTGAAAGTAAGGAAAAAATAAGTGAGAGGCAAGAGCAAAACCTTATGTATTTTAGGCGGTATCTCTAAATGTTCACCTGAAATTCAAGGAAAGCAACCAGCCACACACCTCAGAAGCTTCAGGCAAGTCCTACACCTCTGGATGCCAGCCAGGCAGAGACAAACAAAATCTCACTCTGGGAAACTGAGCAACACAAGAGTGAAGACTGAAGGCAAGTTCCATGGAAAAAATAAAGCCCCAAATCCCCACTGTTATACAAAACCTTTTGGACATGCAAAAAAAAAAAACAAAAAACCAAAAAAAAAAAAACCCAGAAAACCAAACCAAAACAAACAAAAAAAACTCTCTAAGAGCAATAAAAACAATCCTGGTAATCTGCACAATCCTTTTTCTGCTGTTAAGTCATACATGTAGCCATACTTAATTGCAGCATCACAATGATTACTGGAAATCCTCTTCCCATTAAGAGTTCTTCATAAATGAACCATGAGTCAGAGGTGTGTGCACAACCTCTGTTTCACTTGGGTCACTCAATTTCAGTTAAGCAGCAGGTAGTTTATCCTAAAAGAAGGCTGGACTGGAACAGAGCGCTTGAGGCTACCAAATGCCTGGTAAGTATGTTTAAAATCAGGTTACACAGCTGGCAGTCTGTTAGGTACAATGTGGAAACAGCTGAGCCTGACAAGTAGAGTTCACTCAACCTTGCCTTCTAGACCTCTGCATTAGTGTCTTCTAGATTACCTCACACGGGACCACAGAAATTGATCATTTTTGATTATGATGAATGCCTTGAGTCCTAGAAATAGATTTGTGGGCCTTAAAGCAGGGAAAGAAAGGGCAGGTGGGAACATACATGGACAACTGAGAAACTCCTATCAATAGAGGGGGTTGACAGCAAGAGAATGATCTACTTGGATGATCATTTGGAAAATGCTTTCAGAAGAGAAAGTTTTGTTTGTACCTAAGAGGCACAGAGGATAAACCCTTATGAAAATAAAGTATGCTATTTTTAATGAAGTTCAACATCTACTTAAAAACTAATCTAGACTTTCTGATGCAAAGAAGTTACTTCAAAGAATAGCAGACCAACTCAGCCATTAGATCACTTACTATTTCCAGGGTACGTGTGTTTACTAAGACAACAGGAAATTCAATTATTTCATGTACAAATTCAGGCGGATTTCCTTCTTCACATGTTGCTTCAAAGTCAACGACACAGATGTAGTCATAGCAGCTGTCTCCACTAATGTGTTCCTTCTGCATCAGCTTCTGTTTCTTATAATAGTTTTTCAATCTCTTTTTCAGTACATCTTTCACTCCTCTAAAGAAATAGGGAAAATGACAAAGATCACACTCTTGTTTAATTATTTCTTTGTTGTAAAACTGAAGCTATATTTACCATTTGAAAGCTCAGCACTTATTAACTTCATTCTGAAGACCAGCACAAGTGAAGCCTGAATTCCACTTTATCATAGAGGAGTGTTAGCCCCATTATCTACACTACATTAAACCCATTTTCTGGGATAACACGGAGGCTGTGATACCCCCCCCAATACAATACCAGAGACAGACTGGGAAGCATGGCGCAGAGACACTCTGCAGTCACCTCTGCTTCAGCCTTTCCAAAGCTCAAGTCTTTGTAGATTACTCCTGGTTGACCTGTGGCCCTGGAAGTACTGCTTCACCTGTATTCCCCTGTGCCCTCTATCTGAAGTGATTCATGTCCGAGGCCTTTCTGCATCAGTGGCATAGACAACACAGAATCCATCTTAAACATGCACATTTTACATCTTTCTCCATCTAAATTTAAAACTGAGCTTGAATAACTCAATTAAAATAAAGTATTTGAGATTTCAGTTGTCAGAAAAACCTCCTGGTCAAGATCCTGCTTTTCAGGAGGTTTGTGGCTATAAATAAATTCACATGGCAAGTGATTGAAATTACTTACTGTGTCCTTTTAATATAAACATTTTAATATATGAGTGCATATGCCAGAACTGCCATGTACCAAACCAGAGCCGAATAAATGAGGATAATTTACCCTTCCAAAGAAGTTATTTTCAAAATTATTCATTGCAAATGAAATCACAGAAGCTGTAGGAGATATGTGTAGCAAATGGTATTATCAGAAAAGCAGCCCAGTGATCCACAAATAAGAACTGAAATCAAACTACTAAACATGCATTTGAGAACATCAGCTGCTTCTGCAGAGATAACTCTTCTTCACTCTGGTTTACTGGTCTAGTTTAAGCCAATGACCAGTTCATTAAAAGTTGAGACAATATGGCAGCTGATGGAGGGGAAATTACCTCTTTCTTCACCAAACTTTTTAAAAAAAGTTGAAATTAGGAGATTATTGACTATCACAATAACCTCAAAGGAAAGGATGGTGTATGTTAATCTGCTCACATTAGAACTGATGCACTATTTGTTTACAGATAAGACATATTCTGACTTGACTAACTTGAATATATTGACAAAAGAAACCTAGCTTTGGTAAAAGAGAAATTTTAAGCTTTCAGCATTTACAACTAAATTTAAAAACTCATATAGAAAACTTATAACCTAAGGGAAGACCACAAACACAACATATACTATTTGAATTCTGCTTTCAATTTTTAAATCAGAGCAACTGCTAAATAGCTATAGAAATCTAATGTGTTTTACCAAAAGTTTTCTCAAGAAATGGTAAGATTTTCTCCTCATGAGGCATTAAATTAATTTAACCAACCAACTCCCCACCACTACTTCCTTATTCCTGCTGCCTACAGAAACAACACACTATTTTTCTCAGCTGACCTTCTTCACAATATCTCAATATGTTGCCTGGCCACAGAATTATTAATTTTGCAGGTAATTTCCAGTACAGCAGGAACTACACTATACTCCCTTGCCTCTGCCCCAGTGAACACAAATACAGCTTATAATGCATTCATTTTTTCACATTTTTCTAGCACTTGTATTCAGAGTAGCAAGCTCTCCATCTAAAGGTACTTCTCCTCTGCAGTGATTAAATCCTGAGCCCCATGACCAGAGTTTGTAGCAAGTATCAGATCTGTACAGGTTTAGTGTACAGGTACACTAAATAAAAATATGGATGTTCTGAAGAAAGTTGCCATATTATGAAGGTCTGCAGCACCACCTGAGAACCACTGCAGTTCTTCTTTCCCCCTTGACCAAAAATTGATGAGAAGTACCTTACAGTTATGTATTCAAGCATTTCTTTGGGTTGCCAGTTGAGACAGCACACATTAAGCAGTGTGCATTAATCCTACAACAAAAACTGCAACAAGATTGCACATAAAACAACTGGTGTCTGGTGTTGTGTCTGCTTTTCACTTTGTGCTGAGTTTTTAAACATTAAAATAATCATCCCTCATGACTCTACTGCTCTCAAAGATAAATCAACATGTTTACAAATAACCTGGTTTCAAGCTTGAACTCTGCAAGTTTACTTCTGAGCTCTTCTCTGGTCATTCTGTTTATATAACCATTGGTTATAGCAATTTCTTTGTAAATCGGATCACTGAAGTCGTTTGAACTGGCAGCTGAGGTTTTGCCATTAGTTTCTTGATCACCGATCTTACAATGCTGTCTACCCTAGAAGAAAGAGAAATCAGGAAGTCATTGAAGAAGCTCAAAACAAGATGCTTGCATGCGAGCATTTCACAGCTCGTTTTGCCACCAGAACGCAGTAAAGCCTCACAAGGTTACACTTGTGATCCAACGGAGTGAACTAGCTTATAGAAAGGTAGGAGAACCAACACTGAAGCCTGCTCTGAAACAACGTCTTCCTAAACAGCAAGAGAATAAAGAGACAGTAATGCCCGTGTCTTGAGCCATGTCGAATAGCAGCTCTTGGAGACAAAACCTGAATACGCATCCTAATCTCAACAGAAAGAGTTCTCTGGTGCAAACGGGCAAAGCCTTCACGAGCAGCGAATTTCTCTCGATGACTGAATTAACCAGAGTCCACACTGACTGGGACACGCGGGCCGGTGCCCAATGCGTGCAAGATAAACAAAGCAATAAACGAGAGGAAAAACTACGGGCACTTCCCGGCTCCCGACTGCTGCTCGCGGCCTTCGTGGGGCCCACGCACAGCGCGGCCGCGGGCGGGCCCGTGGCACCGGCGGCGCCCCTCGGGCGGGCGGGCGAGCCCCGGGCAGCCCCGGGCGGGCCGAGGCCCGAGGCGGGCGGGCAGCCGGGCCGCGGCCTCGGGCAGCACCGCTGGGCAGCACCGCTGGGCAGCACCGCTCGGCCGCCCCGCCCCCGCCGCCCCGCGCACTCACCGGCGGGCGGGCTGCGGGAGCAGCCACCGCCTCGTCCCGAGCGGCCTGCGAGCGGTTCTCCTTCTGCTCCTCCATGGCGGCGGCGGCGGGAACCGCGGCGGGGACGGCGGCCCGTCGGGGGCGGGAGAGCGCGGAGCCCGCCCCTGGGCGGAGCAGCGGCCCCGCCGCCGCTCTCGGGCGGCTCCGTGAGACCCGAGCAGCTGCGGCCGCGGCTCCCGGCGTTCCCGTCTGGCATCGAACACTGCGGTGAGCATGTGCCACGCGTGCCCGGGCCGCCTCAGCCCCCGCTGTCCCGCCGGCCCTCGGCCCTGCCCCTCTGCAGCAGCAGCGCCGCCTCCTGCGCCTGCCTCAGCCCTCCAGGGCTTCTGCCCAGTTGTCCCCCCGGGGCTTGGGGTCACAGCAGCTCTCTGGAACCTCTCTCCGTTTTACGGGAAACACACGCTGGGCAGACACCTCATTTATGCCTCCGTCCTCCTTCTCATGGCACTGATTTTGCACAGAGCATCCGAAAGACGAATCTGGGACACCCGTGGCGTGTTGGGTGCCAGGTCACAGCCACCAGAAGGCTGTAGTTGACCCCCAGCCCCTTCTTGCCACGGAATTTGCCATGCCTGCTGTTCCCCATATCCCTTAATCCACAGTCAACAAGCAGGGTGAGGTGGGCAACACGAGACGTGTAAAGCTGTCTGGATCTTCTTCACCAGGAGGTGAAGGCAAAGCGGTGAAATCTCTCTGTCTAACACAGGTCAGTTTATTTTCTGCTGCTGCTTCCCATAGTCCTGAAATGCTGTCCAGTATCCCTTAATGATGGAGGCTGATGTATATTAGCACCCAACTAAAGCAACCACGCCAATACCTCCACATCTGCCAGTCACTAAACAGCCCAGAATCTTCTCTCTGCCCTGCTGTGGCTGGGGCCCCAGTACCCAACCTCAGTCGGACCTCCCGTCTCACTCTGGCACACCAGCATCTCCTTGCAGATGATGACATCCCCTCCCCTAGACCTGCTGTGCACCATTTGTCATCGTCGGGTGGGTGTGCCACAGCGGTCTGTCTCCTCCACATTGAGTGATGACAGAAGTGAGATCACACACAAGTGCTTGGGGCTGTATGTGCACGTCCTGCTTTTGGCTGGATCTTGGAAGCTGCAGCGCTGTGTTTTTTGGATTTAGTATGAAAATATTGTGGATAATACACTGATGATTTAGTTGTTGCTCAGTAGTGCTCACTCTAAGTCAAAGCCTTTCAGTTTCTCGTGCTCTGCCAGTGAGAAGGTGCACAAGCTGGGAGGGAGCATGGCCAGGACAGCTGACCCGAACTGACCAAAGGGATATTCCATACCATGGAACATTTTGCTCAGTATATAAATGGAGGGGAGGAGGAGGAGTAGACTGGGAGCTGCTGATGCTCATCCTCCATCACTCAGTCAGTGAGTGGTGGGCATCAGTCAGTGGTGGGCATCAGTCAGTGAGTGGTGAGCAACTGTACTGTGCATTACTCATCTTTCTCAGGTTTTATTCCTCTCTCTTTCATTGCAGTTACTATCATCAGTATTATTATATTTACTTTGCTTCCATTATTAAACTGCTTTTAACCCATGGGTTTTACTTTTTTCCTATTTTCCTTCCCACCAGGAGGTGGTGGTGAGTGAGCAGCTGTGATGATGCTTAGTTGCCAGAGGAGGTTAAACTGCAGCAGTGGGAAGGGATTTGCTCCCATTTTTAATTCATCCTCCTGGTGCTGCCACAAATGCTCCTGTTGCCAAAGAGAGGACCACCTGCCTTCCTACTCTGCCTCCAAAACCTACTCTGAACATGAGCAGGAAACCAAGCTTTTCACAAATGCAAACAACATGGTACCAATGAGAGCCATTGAGCTGGCCTCACAAACCCATAAAATACCTTAAAAGGTACTGGGTAAAAAAGCTGTTCCCCAGAAATCACCTGCCTTGAAGTGGGCAATGATTCACAGATACTAAACAAGGGGCTCCATGCTCAGATTCACTCAACAGCAGATCTCTCCATGACTTTGCTACAGCGCAGATCTACAGCTAGTGCAGACCCTTCCAGAACTAGAGCCCAAGAAGGCACTGCAAGAGGAAAAACAAATCACACAGCCAGGACTCTCCTGGAGATTGAGATCACTTTTATTTTCAGTCATTTTGGCGAGGACGTGTGGGCAAGTGGGGGTGTGGTGCATGTATGTCTGGGCATGCATGTGTGTGTGCGCAGAGTCCTGCCCAGTGATGTAGATTATATGAGTACCTGCAGTTACAGTCCATGAACTGAGCCGTGAAGCGTGTGATGAGTGCTACACTGAGGCCCACTTGCTTGCCTCTTCTTGTGCTTACTGCAGTGCAGCATCTCCACCTCCCGGCACAGCTGTTCCAAGATGCCAGCTCAAGATACCATCCAAAGGGCGCGAGAGGAACTGAGCTCCGGGATCTGGCTCTGCAGGAGTGAGCCAGTGGATTTTCATCTCACTTAGTGAGCTTCTAAGTAACATTTGCAGTTCCCTTTGACACAACTGTATCTAACTCCTCACAGTGAGGAGCCTCAACTGCTTGGACAAACTTTAGCTGCCTCAGAGGTACAGTGGGAAAGAGAACAGGGACCCCATCTAAGTTCCAGTGCTACAGTACAGCCAAGCACATCTTGAGTTCCTGGGAAAGCAGCATCCAAATACACTACTCAGTTTTTACAGCCATGATGAAACTGTGTCATGGGGAATGCTGCAAGGGAGATGACCCATGCTTCTGCAGCCCCCAGTCTCTTCCATCTGAGCTGAGAGACCATAAGGCAGGGTAAATCCCAAACTAGCCTCTATTTCAGTTTAACTTTCTAAAGCTGAATCCCCCAAGCTCAGAGCGGAGGCAATGCAGAAAGAACAGCACTGCCACAAAAGGAGACTAGTCAAAGGGGTCCTGGCCTTGTGGCAGACTGGGAACAATCTTACTTCTCTGACCTTTTTGCTTATAGCAAAGTTAAAACAGAGGTGTCCCATCACCCAGGACCCTCTGCAGCTGCCAGAAGTCTCCAAGTACTCCTGTAAGCCCTAAAATGACCTACGTGTGCAGCATCACCCTTTGGGCTCACTCTCTCTCACCTCTACCTATTTGTATGCTGCTTAGGGACACGCAATTCCTCACATTACACAGACCCAGAAGAAGGCAAGGCTGCTATCCTGGGAGTTTGACTTGGACGGATGCAGTTTTGAATCCCAGGTTTTGCTTCAGAGTGTAACACAAGGTACTCCAGGACATCTTCCAGCTGCTGAAAGTCCTGGAGTGCAAAGCAGCTCGCTAGCTCTGCTTCCAAATCTGTCTGAAACAGTTTCAGCAGGAAATCAAAAACTGGTCAAGCAAGGGTTTGCAAACCAATAAGCAAAACCAGTACAATCATCTTGGGTGAAGTAGGCATCTAGGAGATTGCCAGGAGATTCTCTTCCTATTCCAAAGGAGTTAATAAATTCATTGTCAGCTCCACAGGGAGACAGCTGATGCCCCAATCCTTTCTGACCTCTTTATAACACATCTTCAGTAAAGGCTGCACAGTGCTGCACAGAGGCCTTAGTAATTTCTAACAGTTTGGTAACTCCCTGAGCGGGGACAAGAACTGGAACACAATACATACTCTGAACTCAGGTATCTGCTCTTAGGGCACTGCATTCAAGCCCTCTTTCCTTGTGGCTTGATTCATGAAAAATGACAAATCCTTCATAAATACAGGGCCCTCATCCCTGGGGCTGAGGGATATTAAATGGGGTCTGAGGCAGGAGCTCAGCAAAGGGATGCTGTATGAGGATCCAAGGGTGCATCCTTAAAAGACAGCGACAGCAAAATCAAAAGTACTATGAGCCGCTTGGTTTGGTTCTCCTGCATGGATCTCCCACCTGGCAACTGCAAAGGCGAGATGTTTGTGAACTGCATAGAAAATTAAATGGTTTTTGCATATTAAAAAAATTTGGATGAAAACACAGTTACACCAGTTACTAAACAGTGGGTGGATGAGCAATCACCGTTTTGTATTAAATAGACCCAACTAGATTGATCTCCATACTGCCACACTCCTGGCATTACGGCTTCAGTGCACAGCAGCAGCCTGAGTGCCTGCAGAGGCCAGGGAATGCTCCCACGGAGGTGGCACACCCCGGCAGGAGGGCTGCGGTCCCAAGGAGCAGGCTGTAAGATGTCTGCTCTGTCCTCTCACTCCTTCAATGCTCACGCATCCCAGACCAGATGGGCACACTGGGAAACAGGCATCCGGCTGGAAAAGGATTCCAGTTTGTGGTTTCTTTACAATGTGGTTTCCACGCAACTTCACAGCAACAAATCGCTAGTTTCTTCCTATGGAGAATGGAAAGAGAGGTGAGTAGCAGCACAACAGGAGGAGAAGGCCGCCCAGCATGGGAGGTGACAGTAGGGAATGCTCTAACACAAGTTCTGCCTGTACCAGGCATGTTTCATGGGCAACAAGACTCAGGACAAGGGAGTTTCCTAGCATTATTCCTGAGCACCATTCAAAGATCTCACCTCCCTTTCACCTCCTCCAGCCACCACAGACAATTTTGAGTCTCCAGTTTATCCACAGCAACACGGAAGCACAATCAATTAATGATTCTCACCGACGTAAGAAGGTTCATTGCCAGAGACAGCAGGTCAACACATGAAATCTGAGCCCAAGCTACCGTCCCAAGCTGGAACGATACCCCGAAGACACAGGAAGCTGACGGAGCTGCCAGCTTTTATTTGGCAGCTTTTCCCCCTAAAGTAAGGTATATGGCTTGATTTCTTCTACCTGGCCTCTGGATCTCCTGCTGGAGTGGATTCTGCCCTGCTTTCCCAGCATTAAGTTCTTGCCAATGGGAAGATTTACAGCCTTGCACATAAGGCTGGCATTTGAAGGATCAGAAACCGGGGAATATCATCTGTGCAACTGCAGCAGGTCCCAACAGGACACATCACTCTTTTGCAGTGGTTGCAGGCCTGGCCAGCTCACATTCTGGTGGGCACTGCCTGCTGACCTGTATCACCCATCCCAGGTCTGCCATCACAGCCCAAAAAGTTAACAGCTGTACATTAACACAAGTATTTTAAGTCCCTCATCTCTCAGACCTCCCCCAGCATCTGATGAAAGGATCCTGGCTCTGGAAATGCCTGCCTCCTATTGATTTACATTAAATAAATATTTGCATAGAGCAGGACTCAGCACAGTTACCAGGGCTCAGTTGCAGGGCACAAACTAACAGCAACATCTTAGAAGTCCTCAAAGCCACACAGCTGGGGGAGAAACCAGAACTTTGATACCAGTGCTCAGCCTGCCCTTTCCCACATCTGGAGAGGGAAGATGGCTGCTCATGAAGCATAGCTTCCAAGGTGAGCCCAAGGGGATCGGGATCAGTTTGTATCACACAGCTACAAACTGCTTCACCAGATCTCTGCACAAAGATGCCTGTGGCTTTCCTAGGAGGACGACCAAGATCTAGATTTTTAGTGCTCCAGTGGACACAATGCACAAAGTACCACAATGGCAGTACCAGAGCACCCAGACATGGCAGACCAGCAGCTGTTTGGAGAAAATGGTAACACTAGGGATAAGAAATAGCATGTGCCAGAGGCACACTGACTGCCCTGCTTTTGTCCCTGCATGATCACAGCACATCCTCACCACTTCATGGCACAACATATGTGAATGCACAGGGCAGGAAACATTTCCCAGCCTGCTTCTCTGCCAGCCTCCACTCAAGATTGCTGCATGGGACACAGCCAATTGTTTTGTGGTGGAGCAATTTTAAAGGCTTCACAGTACCAACCCACTCCCCAGCAAAGCTTTGGCCAACTGCCACAAAACTCACTTGTCCAGGAACAAATCCAGGGAATCCCGCTACAGCTCATTTCAAGAGACTTTCCTCCAAGCAGGTCTGAATTAAATGGTATACCAAGAACATTTTTACATTCATCATGAGATCCAAATGGGTTTTCAACACGCGATCAGTGGGTCCACAGAAACCTATCCCCAGTGTTTTCCCTCTGGCCAGCGGCCCTGCCATCTGTAGCAAGCATTTTCCTTCATGCCTTGTCATCCCCAACCTCCAGATGACTTCATCCACTCCAGCCATGAGGCCCCCACCTGGGAGCTGCCCCTGCCTCACAGCATTTCTTTCAGGGTCCAAAGTCCAAAGTCCCGTTGATCCCTGTCAGCATCAACTCCACAACTGGAAAGATGGGAGCACTGCAGAGCATCAGCCATGTTCTGCCCAGTGGAAAACCTTTGGCACCAGCACTGATGGTTTATCTGGAAGAGAAAAGGATAAAGTAATATAGGAGGCTTCACAGTGCTTGTGATGAATAACCGAAGACACACGATTTTCTCTAGGTTTCTAAATAGGGAGCGTGAAGTGAAGTAAAAGTAACACAGGCCTTTTTGAGAACACAAGTTTCCTGCCAGCAGAATGACTGTGAAACTGGGACACAGTTAACAGATGTTGTGGAAGGCAGGCTAGAGGACAAAGAGGATTGGAGGCGTAGCCTGATAGCACAGTACAATAAGAATGGCACCTGCAGGTTAGAAATGTGCTGTGCCAAGTACACACACAGGAGAACCAAATGAATAGGCAGTAATGACCTGTGGCTCAGGGGTATCTTTGTTTTCTGCCCCAGTGGGTACTTCAACCTCACCTTCACACACAGCTCAACAACCACCCATCACTGGAGCTATTCTCTGCTAGGAGTGGTATTTTGGAATGGGAGGGTACTGAACAGAGAGAACAGCATCTAAAGCTACTGTCAAGACACTGAAGTGAAAGTAACAGGCATTCACAGACAGCACAGCAGCACACACCAGCAAGACACTCAGCTGCTCCTAAAAGGTCCCTACCAAACCCCCTTGTGCCACTCCAATTAGACCATGGCTGAATTTCTGTTTTTCTGGAAAACCCATGCATCAAAAAGCCAAAGCACTGGCTGCTTTCGTGAGTGTTGCTCCACATTTTTTCCCGTAACAATATAGCTCTGTTATCCAAGCACATTCCCACTCTGTGAAGTACATATAAGCTATAAATAGATATACACAAGAGGGTAGGGCTCCTATCCAGGGGGACCTCACCAAGTTGGAGGACTGAACCAACAATAGTGCAGTAAAATTCAACAAGGACAAGTGTATAACTCTACTCCTACAACAGGACAACCCCATGCATCACCATAGCCTGGAGTCCTGCTGCCTTGGGATCTGGTGGAGAACATGTTGAACACAAGCCAGTAATGCATCTTATGGCAATGAAATAAAATGAAATGAATAAAGTAAAATAAAATAAAATAAAATAAAATAATAAAATAAAATACTCAGATGGAACAAAAGGAAAGAAATTCTGTCCCAGAATAAAGTCTGGAGAGATGGTAGCACCTCCATCCTTGTCATCCAAGGATGCTGACACCCTCACCTATACAAGGTCCCAAGGAACCTGACATGCTTGTGTGAGTGGTCCTGCTTGAGAAGGGGGTGTACAGAAATCTCTTGAAGTCCCATCCTACCAAAACCCACCTATGACTGCATTATCTCCTGATCTTGCATCTGCCACAACACAGCTCAGAGAACACCTCAGCCCATTTCACTGTAATTCTTATCCTCTGAGTGGGCTGTCTATAGCCACAAATAATTAGAAAAGTCCCCAGGCTGTGGGGCTGCTGCCTTCCAGAAAGAAGTGCTTAGTGAGGGCATGTTTTACGTAGACTTTCTGGTGTCTACTGACAGGGGAATAGGTCTGCTTTCTGGTCTCACTTGGAACAAGGGCTGATCACAGTAGGAGTTGGGGGGTAAACCAAGGCAACATTAACTCGCTCGCTGCCGTTCTTGGGACAGATGATCTCCGTCAGTCCCTCTGGTCTCGGCTGACTCAGCAGTTCTCCTGTGAATAAAGGAAAAGAGTGAAAATTTTTAAGCATCAGCAAGGTAATTTTTGCATTTAGTATGCCCTTCGTCACCCCCTCACCAGGTAAGCATCCATGAGTGATGCAGGTGAGCACTGCAAGAGGGCTTACTGGTCCTACAACACAAGCAGGTCCCATACATGTAACCATGGTGAGTGTCCTGAGTACAGCTTGGAGACAGGCTGCTCCCCACACACATAACATCTCCCATCTTTCCAGTCTCTGCTTTGAATCACTGCACACAGCCTCGAGATTTAGGGATTCATAGCATCTAGATGGAAGACTCCCTAATGCCTCTCTCCCTGGGTGCATTTGCCACAACTGCTATGGGACTGCTGCTGCGTCCTGTCAGGACCCTTGGCTATGGTATACTCTGCTGAGCATGCAAATCCCAGCTTCCAGCTGTCAGTTCTTCCATAATGGAGGCAATACGAGCTCTGTATTGAGTCAGTAGCAGTGGGGGGCTCTCACAACGCCTGGTATCCCTCTGTGAAATGAGCTGCGTCAGCTCCACTGTTCAAGTGCCAAGTTGGCAGCTCCTCACTGCTGGCACCCTTGCAGAATGTAGTTCAGGGCAAGACACAGGTCAGCACAGTGAGAGGGGAAAGCCAGTTGCTGAGATGTGCCCAGCCCTGGGGAACACTCCCCAACAGCTTGCTCAGAGCAAATCAAGTTTCCTCCTGGCTCTATTCCACACATGACCCAGCAAGGCAGATCCCCAGCCATCAACAAGCCATCTCCTCAGAGTAGTCCACCTACAGCTTAGACATCCAACAGCACCAGAAACACCTCTTGATACCTGTCTGGGAGGTAGGGTCGGCTCTCAAAGGCAATATGGGATGAGCAGCAAGGGCTCAATTCTTCTGAGTTTGCCTGCATGGGTGCCAAACAGACCTACCCAAAGCAGAGGCACCAGGACACAACCGGCTTGATCAGTTATTTTCTTTACAGAGGCAGGCCAGCTGTAAGTGGGCTGCAGCCATAGGTCCACACAAAACTCTCTGGACCCATCAATCAAGCAGCCACTGCAAGCTGTCCCCATTTCCCCTAAAACATTCATGACAGATGGTCCTTGGACTCCTCTATTTTTAAATGCACTTGCAATAAATTCCTCTACTGTTAAAGAACATCAGAAAATGTCTCCTTCTGTCTAGTGACTATTGCCGGGCACTCCTGGAAAAACAGAAAAGAAATCACAATTTAAAGTACTGCTCAGCCTGTGCAGCAATAGAATAACAGGATGCCCCATCATGAGGCATGAAGCCCTACAAATGGTGGGGCATTTCTTCTCCTTCCCTGTTCTGCTTCTCTTCTCATTTTCAGAAAACAGCATGTCATTTCATATCGAGAAAACAGAGGGAAGGGCTTGGCAAGGAATATGCACAGTTCCCCATGAGAGACACTTGTAGGGCCAGCAATTCCAGTTTGCTCCCATAGTCTGCAGTCTGAAGTCTGAATTCACATTTGGTTTGAGTATCTCCCCTCACCTCACACCTACATTTAAACCTGAACTGGCAGAGCAACTTTTAACTGAGAAAGATGCGTCTTCCAAGCCAGAAGAAATGTGATGGCATTTGCAATTCAAAATTAAGTCTACAAGGCAGTGTCTTCAATTACGTGAGCTGTCATATTTTGAAAGCAGCATTGCACCCCATCAAGCATGTACACCACAGGGCTCCAGCTCCCAACAATTCCCAGGTTTCCAACCCCAGGCTGACTTCCAAACTGCAGTACTGATAACTGTACTGAAAGCACTATCTCTGAAAAACGAGTCACAAAATCAGTGCACCATTATGCACTTTAAAGACAGGGCTAATATCCACTAGATCTTAAATCAGAGGAGTGCAATAAGACTGGTCTGTCTGCTTTAGCCTTCATTCTATTTTCATCTTCCCACTTCAGAAATACTTAGATGGTGATCTCTCATGCAGAGGAGATTGCTGCAGGGTAAAATAGATGTCTGATTTGCAGGCAAAACCCTTGCAAAACCCATGGCTCTTCAGTCACCCTCCTTTTCTTCATGGCTTTACCTTCCTCTCTAGGCTGTCTCTGGGATAAAGCTCACCTTACCCTGTACCCAGCCCCAACCAAATCTCTTCCAGCCCCACTCCCATTTCCTGCTGACATACATGCTGTTCCCCAGAAGAAAGACTTTTCTTACAATTTCTCAGTAAGACATATCACACACCAAGTGGACAGAAGGTCACCTATGCATCCTTACTATTCATCCCCCTTTCAGCTAAAAGGTATCCTGCTGCTTTACTATATTGTTCTTATCCTCTTCTCATTGCAAACTGGTCATCTTTCATCACAATACTAAACTAGGTATAACTATCTAAATCACACCTCATATCACTACTGAATAAAAGCCAGTACAAATGCCATTACAATATGCACTATAATGTATGCTATAACAAACTAGGATTGAGACACCTTACTTGGATACAACCCTCCAGGCCCAGAATCTCTTAGAGGTTTCAGAAACCTCATATTTCTATTCAGAAATTATTCAAACTGTAGGAGATTAGCAATAGAAGTCTTCAGGGCCACAGCAGGATGGGAAAGAGGAGATGCAATGAGATATTGGACTGACTGATACAAAAGGTGGTTGGCATGGGGAGGTGTTTGCTAGGTTTAATTGCTCAGTTTAAGTGTAGTTTAAATGTAGCACCTTGTGTCTGCAGTACTTGTTCTGCCCCTAAGTACAGATTGTATTTTGCACATTCCTCTGTGAGCACGTCACAAATTTTACTGGAAACCTCAGTTCTCCCTGCCCTCTCTGAAAGGTTGCCTGCAATAGTACACACACAACCACGAAGCTTAGCTCTGCCAGAAAGGCCTGTTTCCTTTCAGCATTAGCCAGCTCACCTGAAGCAGTTACTTCTATGTCAGCAAGATGTTCTTCACTGCCACTGTTTTATCCCAGAACACACACAGGCACAGGCTCACTCAAAGCTCATGCCAGTGATCAGACCCATGCATGCTGCAAAGCACACTTCTCTGGCCTTTAGAAAATACCCGTGAAATGCCAGATACCCATGACAAATCAGAGAGCTAGGAGAGAGGCTGACAGCATGAAAAGCGAGTACTTGTAGCAGTGTTTGGTTACTCCATGCTGGCAGCGAGACAGTGTCAGCTGTAAGCCTACTTGGCTGCCTAACAGAGAGGAAAGTTTGCATGCAGGAAGAAAATCCCACCTAGACCACTTGCCTTCATGCAGTTCCCACTGCAGTGGCTGTGATAAGTGACCCAAGGTCCCCCATTCAAGTATCAAGAATCTGCTGCAAGGGCATAGGGATGAGATACTCTAATCCAGCCTGTCATGCCATCTCCTCTCTCTCAGAGCTTCCAGGACAGTACATTTGCACAGTATCAGCCTGATGATATTTATAATTTTCATGCTGTCAGGATCTGGGCCCCATTGGGACAAACAGACAGCAGTGGATGAGCAGGACCTGACCCCAGCGCTGTGGTGTTGCTTCTCTCTCTTCAGTCTGGCAGGGACCTTGAGGATATATTGCTCATGCTTTACAGCAAGGGCATGAGAGCCAAAACCAAGCTGTTCCCACATCTTGCCCTGCTTCAGCACTGATCCACTTACTCCATCACATATCTTAGAACTGCTCCAACCAAGGACCCACTGGGTTTTGCAGCCTCAGTGCTCATATGCTCTCTTACCCTAAACCCCTTCTCACTCTTCCTCCTTGCTGAAGGCCTTCCAACATAAACCACTGCAACTGAGGTTGACTGGAGATAGACTTTACATCACGGCCTCAAGTGCTTCTCTGTCAAGCCTCCTTTGACTAATCTTTGCTTGTGACATCTGTCAGCATAGCATTGAGTGGTCATGCCTTCGGAAGAATAGAGAATAGAACATTTCAACACTGCCTGCATACCCAAAGCACGTGCCTCATGCTTGGTTTCCAACAGCAGTCAGAAAACAGGGCTCACGTGAGAACCGTGGCTCTCACAATACCCCACTGCATTGCACGCAATTCCGTCCCCTCTCATCCATATGACTGCAAAGAAATTTGGGCTGGAGAAGCTAGAGCTTCTGTGTCTGGCTGTTTGTTGTTTTAAGTTTCAATAGCTGGAGCACTTACACAATTACATCAAAGCTGTCACAGAGGCAGGGTGAGGTATTATACCCATGTGCACAGATTTCCCCTTCTGCTTTAAGTGCAGGAAACGCCCTCACACACTGGGACTTTGCAGCCAGCTATAGAAGAAATCTTCAAGGAGTTTTGGCAGAAGGGAAGGAGATGGTGTCTCACAACAAGCCTGCATCTACTCCACACTATTTAAATCTTCTCTGCTTAGATGAAACTAATTACTTGCTTCATACAAATGTTGCTGTGCATGACACACAAGCTTATTCTCAAGCACTGTGCACAGAAAATACTGCTCTGTACTGGTATGAATTTTTAATATGCTCCTTGCAGCACTGCCTGCATGTCACGCACAAAAATATTCCCCAGAAAGCTAGAACACTGCACTTGATTTATTTCTGGAGTCCTGAGTGACCTGATCTACCCAGCCTGCTTGAGACAGAGGGCTGGATAAAGACCTCCAAGTTAGGATATAATATTTTTTCTCACTGAAGGTCATTCTTCTGGCCACAAATCAAAAAAAAAAAAAAAAAAAAAAAAAAAAAAAAAAAAAAGAGCAGAGCAGGGTGAAATGCACATTATGAACAAAAGTTTCATAAGCCTCATGTTGCAGTCCCCAGTCAGAGAAGCTTAGAACTAGCAAACAAAAGCAACAACAAAAAAACCTCCCAGTCTGTCAAAGAGCCCTACTGAGAGAGGCTGCTGAGCGAAAAAGGCAACAGAGAAGAAAAACTCTGTTGGTAAGTAATGATCACAACAGCAGGCTGGTGAGCAGAACCACCCATCAGGTAAAGCACATGCCTAGGAACAAATGAGCCTGGGATTTGATGTAGTTTTAAAAGAAAAAGGAAGGCTTGAAAACAAAAAGAAAGTTTGCTCTGGAGATGTGAAGTGGGAAAGGCAGCCAGCTGCAAGGCAAAGGCCTAGCCTACAGAGGTGAGTCCCCCAAGACCAGAAGCTGATAGCACAGAGTAAAGGGTGCAGAGAGCAAGGGTCAGAGCTTTCCAAAATATGCAACAGGAACCATTTTCTCCTTTGAAGGGTTCAAGACCAAAAATATTAACAGCTACCTTAAGCACAGAGCAGTCTCCTGTGGCTGCCCAGCTCCAATCTAGAGCATCACAACTGCTAGAGGGGCAGGCTCAGTCTTGGCTGATCCAAGCACTGGACAACTTTCTAGCTCCTGCATTCACAGCATCAGCTGTCTCTCAAGACAGCACCGCATCTCTAGGCCTCACAGCTCTGGCTGTGAACATAGATATGGCTCACCTTGCATACTTCCCCCAGGTGACTGCACAAGAAATTGTTTTCTCAAGGCTCTTAGGTCATGTGAGGTGAAGGAAACCTAAAACAAGCTTTGGAAACAGACAGCAATGCTTCTCAGCTTGGAGCTGACAGGTCAAGCCTCAGAACCCAGAACTGCATTTCCCCAGGCCAGGAACCCTGGAGGTGCTGCAGAAGCTGGGCTCTGCTCAGCTCAAGCCTAGGCAGCTTTTCCCCCAGCAACTGAGATCACCCTGCACTTTACCTCCCACCTACGGAGCTACCAGGCTAATTACCCTGGCAGGAAGCCCAGGGCTGTGCCAAAGGCTACGGTGCTCTGCAAGGCCTGTCCAGGAGACACAGGCAGACAGATGCTGTACCTGGCAATCACTAACTCTATTTTCTGCCACTCAGGGAATGGGAGAGTCACACAAACACCAGCTATGGTCAGAAAGGCTTAAGGGGGTTAAATACCCTCCATCTTCCCCAAGTCATTATAGGGTCAGCTAGCTCTGAACGCATCACTGTCACAGCAAAAGAGGATATTGACACACCTGAGCATTTGCAAAAGCTCTGGGGAAACCCTTGGCACTGGACTGAGCACACCTCTGGGGGGAGAACTTGAGTGGAAAGTGTTCTGGATATTCCACTCAACAGCTACAGGGGGTTAATTATTCAAATTCAAAATACCAAATTACAACTCGCACACTAGTTTTTCCCCCATGCGTAATTTGAGATCATCCCTTACCAGTGTGGCCGTACAAAGCTTCCAAGTACAAAACCTGGAAAACTCTATGTTTTCCCAAAACATTAGTTAATTATATTTTTCTCAGGCACATAGAAATTAACTATAGTTATAAATGGAATTCAATTAAAAGCAAATTAAAAATCCCCTTACATTCCTCAAACCACACAATTTAGTACTTCCCATCTGCAGACTCACAAACACAAATGCAGAGAGCAGTAAATGATCAAAACAGTTCCATCAAAATAACTCCAGGAGCAATAGTGAAAGTTGGAGCCTTCTGTCTCCTGCTGGCAGTACAAAATAAGCAGTTCTGAGAAATAAAAGATGGTTGCCATCTAACCTGCTCCTAAGCCAGTGTGGGTAAGTGATTGACCATCAATGTGGCTGCACAATGAATGAACTCTCTCCTCCTTCTGCAGTCCATGAGATACTGAGTACTGACAGCATATATGCCGGTAGCACTGACATCTCAGCAAATTGCCATGAGGAGAGAGGGCTGTGACTTTTGACATTACTGCTCCTTCCAAAAAGATGAGGAAAGGGGATGAATGAGATGCCATTTCTCCACTCTGTTCCATCAAACTCAATATATTTCAAATAGTATTTCAGAATGAGTAGCCTCCCTTGTCCAGCTTCATCTCTACCTATTCTGTTAGGCACTCCATCTCTCTTCACCTTGTGCAGTAGGGAAGGTAGGAACAAGCCATCTCTTTCCATTAGTGACCAGAGTAGACAATGGAGAAATGACGTGACCAAAGGGGACAAGCAAACAGCATAGCATAAAGTCTTAGAAAAATGAGAGGGGGCACTGGGGAAAGATTGAGAAAATAAAACATCCTTCAAATTGCTGAATGTTTTGCTGTCCTTCTAACATCTGAAAAGCTTTTTGAATTGGCAGCCTGCAACACAGCACTTTCTGACAACTGCAATACAAAGCCATGAAAAATTGATTTGCTTCATTAACATTTTAGGACCTTATTAGCTGGAACGAAATTGACTGTCAAGGCATTTTAAGGGAGAGTCATGGTGTAATGAGCTCAGTGCGAATTATCTTCATCCCAGAATAGAAACAGGCCTGTCACTGAGTAACCAAGCCCAGAATCTACCTTTTGGTTATTTTTAATTCCACCCCTTCAGCCATATCTGCCATAAGCACTTTTTCAGTTTGCCAAGGCAAGGCACCAGCTGGAGAGAAAGCTGCAGCCAGCCCCAACCTGTCTGTTCTCACCCAGTAACAGTGAGGGACAACTGCACACAGAGCATCTGCCTGAACACTAGACACCACTGCAGAGTCCACTGAAGTCTGCAGGGAGTACCAGGACTTGTCACCATCCTGCTAACTCTGTCTCTCTGTGTTTAGGTCACAACACATTAATAGGTGGCCATGTGAAAAGCCAGCCCCCAGAGCAGGGCGCACAAGACTCAGTCCCACTGATTTCCAGCCTTATGCAAATGATGAGACAGAGCCAAGACTCCGCCCGCCCTTTTGCTAAATTCAGAGAATTAGTCAAGTCTGCAAGACATATTTCCTCACAACAGTCTAGCTACTAATATTGCACCCAGAACTGGCTGATTGTTTTCTGCCTGCTCCAACACAAAAACTAGAAAGCCTTAATGCAGGTATTACATGGTGAACTTGAAGAAAAGCAAAAGGAAGCACCTGATGCAGACTGCTGCAACAGAAGGGTTCACAAGCAGACCAAACCATTAACTGGCAAAGTGCTCTTAAGCATTACTAAAGAGACAAATCCGTGTGCTGATGTCATCTGCTGATGACAGACTAAGGCTGGGAGAGCACTTGAGACAAGTTTTTTCCCCTGTTGGCTTGCTCCTTCCTTGCAAGATGTCCATGCATGCCATGGCTGAAGGTAGGATCCTGGCTAGGAAGCCCCTCTTCTGGAAGTTGACAGGTGTCCAGCTGGTAAGTGAGAAACTTGGAGTTTTCTCTTGTAGCAACTTTTTACACTCTGCCACAGCATCCTTTCTTTTCTTCTCTTCCTTTCCACCCCCCCCCCCCCCCCCACCCCCATTTACTTACCTTTTGGCAGCCAAGAAAAGGAGAACAAACCAAAACACACGTGCAAGACTTGCATCTACGTGTTCTGCCCAACAGTTTTCTCTGAGATTAAGTAAACTCCTTTCTGGGTAAAAGTAACTTGACTCCATGCATTGCTGTTGCCTTAGGGCCATTCCAAGGTTTCAGTGTGTTTTGCAAACTGAACTGGCAGGAACTGTATTTTCAGACCTGTGGTAGTAAGTATTCTCTTGGATCACTTAAGGTGAGATGTATGCGCAATATTCCTCTGTAAAGCTATTTTGGTCACCCTAAAACACTCCCTGTTCATCAGGACAACCACAGAGCCCACTTAAACACAGGAACATTTTTTTTTTTACCCTTCAACATCGACTGGTCTAAGGAGAAAAGTCTTTACACCAAAGGTCCTGCTCATATTCAAATGTTAAATCAAGTGTTTTACCCACTTATTGAACCAACTTGAGCTCATCCCTGTTCTAATCTATCAACATGACTTCATATTGAAGTCACTTTACTGGGGAATTTGGTCTATGCACGTACATCACAAAATTTATTCTAGGCTCATGCTTAATTGGAACAAAATGCCTCCTTGGCATTTTTCCTTCAAAGCTATCCACTTTCTACATAATAATTACTAACCCCACATTACATGCTGTCCACAGGTATGGCTTTAGCTGACCGCAAAGCTGCAGGATCAGAGGTTTCTTTAATTACAAGGACATTGGACATAACTTCCTTCTTTGCATATATTTGTTTCATTTATGCTCTAGTTTGTTAAGTACATCCTTAGTTCAAGTGTTTCTTCCTTGTGAAACAAAGTGTGATGTACATTTGCATCAAGATATATGGCTAAAATCAGAGGGAGCAGAGCACCAAGACCAGTAGACAATTCTCCTTTTGGAGGAGAATTGCATAAGGCCACTATAAAAGCATTGCTGGTGCACATGAAGTGCCCAAGCAGCACTCCAGAGAGCTCAGAGTCTGAGTCTCCCTATGCCAACAGAGGTGGAAACCTGATTTTTGTTTTGAATCTGCTCTATTTGTTTGGCTTAAAGTATCTTTTGTTATTACCAAAATTGCAGTCTTCAAAGTTTGAGTGACGTGCTGGCTTTCTCTTGCTCAATGATAGAAAAAAGCTCTGTCCTTTTACTATTAACAGTTTTATTTGCTCCCTTTTCCAGAGAGGATGAGAACTAATCTTTTAACTTTTCTTTCTGTGTTGATTTGTGATTCCTCAACATTTCCAATAATTTAACCACTCTTTTCTGAACCCTCTCATTCCCTAATATCCATGTAGATGACAGACAACTAATTGCCATAAATCAATGCAATACCTTGATTTTTCTTACAAATACCTTTTTCCCAATGAAAAGTGCACGTTTATGAGCTTAATACAATTATCTCTGCTGAGACCAATGCTTATTGCTTTTTATTCCACAGTCGGAACGCCTCCCAGAGAGAAGTGATGAGAATACAGAAACAATAGCTTTGCTACTTAACTCTTAAGAGTTCATTGCCTGCTAAATGCCATCTGGTCTGGGTTCTCACTGCCCAAAAGTCACCTGCAGCATCCATCTTTGCTGTTTGAAAATCACTTCTATGGTAGTCACATTTGTTACTGTAACAGGAAGGAGCTCTGGGGCCTCAGAGCTGAATTCATCAGCCTCCCAGGGAAGCAGCAGTGCTGCCAGGAGAACATTTAACTCCTCCACCATTTCTTCTACTCCCCTGCACCTTTCTCTCATAGGGAATTCTGTCCTAGAGCTGAGCTCTCTCTTGGTCCCCTATTTGTGCTGCAAACCAGTATTACTTCTAGGTTTTCACCAGGTGGGTAACTCTAGGGTACTTACTCACCAGTGTCATTGTAACACAGCCCTGACTCCCCCTCCTTCAGATGTTTTATCAACTCACCTGCACTGCAAGCTTACTGGCCCTCCGCTGAATGGATGTGTCTTGGGGAGGAACCACCTTAAAACTTCCCAGTCATCAACTTACACTGATCAAAGAGGAGGCTCAGGGATATCTTAAGCATACACTGGAGGTATCCCAAGAGTGAGGACTACTGGGATTGAAAAAAAAACAGGAAGCAGCAAAATGCTTGCTCTCATATGCCAAATGCCAGAGTTCAAGTCCCCAGTCAGGCTTGCTCTGAGGGGAGGTGAAGCAGGTGTAGCAGCTCAAAAGGTGGCTACTACCAGAAAAGTGGAAAGAGGATACATTTCAGAGCTACATAAGAGTTCACACACTGTTCTAGTGAGTGCACTTTCCACAATACAGTAGCGGAGCAACAGCCAAAGAAATAAGGTCAATTACACACACTGTATGCCATTGCCATTACAAGAGAAGTAAATGCTGCCCTTTGTCCAGGACCACAGCTTGTTTTGAGATGCAGGAGGCTGTAGAGGACTACCAGTGTTTTGGACACAGAGGGTTAAAAGAGGGAGTAGAAGTCAGACTGGACTAGATCAAGCTTTTCCTTCTCTCCACCACCAGAAGTCTGCTCTGTGAGTGAAAAATTCTGAGAATGCACACACCTATGAGCTGTCTCTATCTGGGCACATAAGGATTTTGCATGCCTGGTGCTACTGGAAATGTGTCCCACAGTTCTGGACTTCACCAGCCACTGCCTGGGAGCCAGACAGAGGTGCCTGACTCCCACCTCCCTCAGTCACCTGCATTTTGTTCTTAAACACTCAAGCCAGGAGAAGAGTCCACCAAGCAAGGCAAAGCTTTATTAAAAATGACTTCCGATTAAAAAAGGGTTTTAAATCCTTTTGTAATGATGACCGGATTATCTGCATCACACTGCATTATGCAACTGAGAACAAAGCAGCACAGAGCAAGGGGTAAAAGTGCTGTCTCCAGCAGAACCATAACTTTGCAGGCAGCTCTCAGTTCCAATGCTCACCTGAAAGATTCAGATGGGACCAGGTGCACTTGGTACATGCCAGAGAAGCAGAATCATGCACAAAACTTGTATGATGCAGCAGATGCAAAGCAGAGGCTGTTTTGCCACACAGCTTTCAACCAAAGGTGCTATTTCAGGGAAATACTGATGCTAAATGCTTCAGGAAGCACAGCTAAGAGTAATAAACTGACCTGAAGCCTGGGCGTGGGTCTGCCATGAGACGTGACAACTTGTGATCCCATACTGGTGATAAACCAGAGGCTGGTCAAGAACTGCCTTCAAGGTGCCCACTCTCACTACAAGGACCATGCTGCCAGCATTCACCCTGGTGCCCAGGGGCAGGAGCAGCCATGCAGTAAGTGAACAGCCACACTGCTCAGCTTCCCGTAGCCAAAGACACCTGGCCACGCTTGCACACCTGCCAGCTTTTAATGGGAAGCACTGCAAAGTGCTGGGCCAGAAGTCCAAGTCACAGATTCAGAGCCAACCTACCACACTTCCCAAAACAGCCCACTAAGCATCTCCTCTCATCACACCCTCTTCAGCCCAATGGTTGTTTGGGGGGGTTTCTTTATTTATTTTAACTTTTTTCTTTTTTTTTTAATCAGATCCTGTCTGAATTACTAAACTGAATATGATCTTGCCATGTTCGGCAACATTTTCTTAACATTGTGTTAAACTTCACTGTAGGCACTCAAAAAAATGTGCATGTGTGTATGTACATAATATGCTAAAGACTCTTTTGTCTGAGAAGTATTATTTCAAAGAAGGACAAAAAACAAGTTAAAATTAACAGGCAGCTTCAAAGCTTTGTGGTAGCTTTCCATTACAAAAGACACCAGAGAAAGGTAATTTTGTTTTTTTCTGATCCCAACAGAAGGCTCCCAAACTTTTCTTTCATCCAAGGAAGTCTTTAGTTTGGCTGAGCCTTTGAGGTACAAACATATTGCTTAGGAAAAGACACACACAAGACTCAACTCTTGATTGTTTATTTCAGCACCTCACCCTAGGAAGGCTCCAAGCTGACCACAGCAGCCACTTGCTGAGCTGAATTATTTGCCTATGCAAGCACCACTTAAGATATTTCCAAAATCCAGTAATGATCACCTCAGAGCCTGTAGGGCTCCCTCTGGGCATACACATGCTCCTTTGAGAAACTACAAACTTCTTGCTCACTCAAGATGCCATGAAAATGTTACCAATGCTAGATCACAGCATGATCCTTCACGTTACAGCATGAGCGAGACTCCCTGCCCAAAACTCCTGACAGTACAGGTTCAGGTATGTAGATCTGGCTGGACCTTTTACTGAGAACAAGGCACACTGGAGTTTCACTCCCTACATAGCCCTCTGGCACCACCATGAACCTGAACAAAAGCTCTTGGAGATGACAAAAGTTCCAGAGTGAGGCTCACATTGCCTCCATTTTCACCCGCTGAACATTTCTACACAATTGTCCACCAGAAGCTTAAAATTATGATAAAGTAAGAAATAAATTCTTGCTCAGCAGATTTCTGGGATATTGAGGTCAACAAAAAAAGGCATCTCTTCCCAACATCCCAGCTGTCTTCCTTCACTCCATCTCAATATGAAAGCAGGCGTGGGATGTTCAGAAACAAGTCAGAAGGCTGTCAAAGCAGAGCAGTTAGCTATAATGAAATATGAGCTTGAACCTCCGTAGAGGAAGTTTTAACAAAAGAGATGGCTTAAAAAGCACCCAAATAAATAAAAACCCGAAACCAAAATGAGTAAGAAAGTTTGAAAGCTTGAATAACATATTCCTGACATCAAGAGCTAAAGGTGCTCAGCAGGGCATGATTCCACCAGTGCATTTTCTAGGCTGGGATGGCTCAGTCCTAACAGTGGTCCTTAGAGCATACAGTGAAAGATCCATGTATTAAAGAGACCTGTGAAACCAGAGGTATGACTAGGTCTCATGTAAACTCCCATTCCGTCTTCTACTTTGCTGCCAGTCAAATATCTTTCCTATACTGTCCCCCTTGAATTTGGAGGATGAGTGAAGTACTGGGTGTTGTGTGTGTGCATTAAAATCCATTCGCACTGCCACTCACTACATCTACAAGATGTTGAAGAAGTTCACAGCCATCAAAGCTCTGAGCCCCAGAGACCCTCTACTGAGCAGGCAGGGCTTGAGAAAGCTGAGCAGGGCTGTAAGGGGGCCCCAACACAGCACTGGCACATGCTCAGCATGAGCAGGCTGCCCTCAGAACCCTGAAGCTGCAGCACGGCTGCCTGACTTCACAGAAACAAATTTCTTCTTTCACACTGTAGCCATCACTTAGTGCCCAACCAAAATAGATTTAAGCTGTTCCATAGTAAAAATAACAGCGACCAAGAAACATTATGTCAGATCACAGGAAGGGGAAGCTCTTTTTTATTAGATTTTCTAAATTTAGCCACTTTGATATACCAGAGTCATATGGATGTGAGACTTTTCCAAATCTAGTGCATGCATCACTGTCTGAAATAAGAACACGAAAATCTTTCAGACAAAGAAAGAGGCTGTTCAAAACGAAGATTCAGAGAAATGCACACGGAGCTGAAAACTCATTTGATTATGCAACGAGTGTAAGTAGGCCTGGTGCTTGCTGCTGACTCCCTGGTTTGGAAACCTGCCACCAAGCACCCTCTGCTTCAGCACATTCAACCACATCCAGCAGTTCTGCCTATAAAATTGTGGTGGGTTAACCCTGGCTGGGTGCTACGTGCCCACCAAAGCCACTCTATCACTCCCTTCCTCAATGGGAACAGGGGAGAGAAAATACAATGAAAGACTCATTGAGATAAGAGCAGGGAGAGATCACTCACCAGTTGCTGTCATGGGCAAAATAGACTCAACTGTGAAAAATTACTTTAATTTTTTTTTACCAATCAAATCAGAGAAGGATAATGAGAAATAAACCTAAATCTTAAAACACCTCTGCCCTATCCAGTCCTTCTTCCTGGGTTCAACTTCACTCCTGACTTTTTCCTCCTAATTTTGTCTACCTCCTCCCTCTCCAGTGGCACCGAGGGTCAGGAATGGGGTCTGCAGTCAGGTCATCACAGACTGCCTCTGCTGCTCCTTCCTACTAAGAAAAGGACTCCTCACACTTTTCCCCTGCTCCAGTGTAGGGCCCCATCCCACAGACTGCAGTTCTTCATGGACTGGGGTCCCTCATTGGTTCGTAAGTCCTGACAGCAAACCTACTCTAGTGTGGGCTCCTCTCTCCATGGGTCCATAGGTCCTGTCTGAAGTCTGCTCCAGCACAGGCTTCTCACAGGATCACAGCCTCCTTCGGGCATCTACCTGCTCCAGCTGCAATTGCTGCTGCAAGGGGTTTTGGTTTTTCTCACCTTCTTATATGTTATCCCAAAGGTACGACCACCATTGATGATGGGCTTGGCCTTGGCCAGTGGTGAGTCCATCTTGAAGCCATCTGGCATTGGCTGTCAGAGAGATGGAAAGTGTCCAGCAGCTTCTCACAGGAGCAAACTCTGTACAGCCCCATTCCTGCTACCAAAACCTTGCCATGCAAACCCAATATAAAAATACAGCCACACATAGCAAGGGCGTAAGACGCACCGTGCAGACCAGGAGAGGAAATAAAATCCTTCATCTCTTCTTCTCATTGCAGTAGCACAGACATATAAAAAGGATAAGTTTGTCCACCTTCCCCTGCCTGGGATGTCCTGGAAATGTGGAGAGGTCCACCTGCTTGTTTCTCTCTGAACACGGCATGCTGGCTTCCTGAAGATACAGTCCAGATGAGGCTTCCCCAAGAAAGCCAACCCATCCAAAGGACTACCCAGGGAATACTTTGAGCCAGAACTGATTATTCCAGCTCTCACTGCTTGTTCCTAGTTGGCCTGCTCAGCAATACAGTGGTGCAAAATGGAGTGACCAGGAAGTTCAGCAGTGGGACAGAAGCTGGCTGGCTCAAAGCCCACATTAAGGCCGTGGAGGCCAAGCCAGCAGCTGTTCTCTCAACCTACAGCACACTTAAAAAAAACATTTTAGACCCAGAAACAGCTCTCTATCATTAAGTGAGAGTTTGTCACCACACAGCTGTTGCTGAGTCAGACACCAGTTTGTCTGGATTTGCAATTTCCCATGCCCCGTGGCTACTCCGGTGCGTCTGCAATTTGCAAGACGCCTTCTGTAGAGCAGATCTCTCAAAGGTGTGCAGAGCAGCCTGCTGCCACCCTACTGTCACTTCTGCTCCAGCTCCTGTGCGTCCCATCATGACTAAATCCCCCTGCTAATGAAGGTCATTGCTCCTGTGAGCCACTCACAGCTTCACAGATGAAGAATTCCAAAAGTAAGGGGACAACTAAGTTATGTAGTTGCCTCAAGTCCCACTTTGGTCCCATATAGACATGGTCCCAGCTGTTCAGCTCTTTTTGGGAAAATAAAAAAGAATTCTACGTAAACAACTCGAACTATTCCCTATTACACATCACAATAAATACAGCTGCATATTATTATACATTGAGGATGTAATCATGAAAAGTGCAAAGATCAGCAATTTGACAATCATGCTATTTTCCCCATAATAAAAGAGAACATGTGTACAAGACTGGTGAGTTAGACACGATATAAATATAGAGAGAGGGTGGAAAGATAAAAATTCAAGTGTCAGGAACGTCAATATGAGATGACTACTTCTCAGAATTGACCTTTATCACCAGCCATTACCCCATCTTTTGGTACTTCCTTTATTGATCTCAATTTATCTGAGAATTTTAATGAGAGATGAAAATGCAACTGTTTGGACATGGGCAACAGGAATATTTAGAGTACAAGACTTATGTCAGCCAGCCTCAGACAGAGGTCCCTGCCTCTCCATCCTCCAGACAGTACAGCCTGTGCATTTCAACTCTGCACATTGCTAAGTTCTTGCTTTCTAACACTATCTGTTCAGAGAAAAACTATTTGCCATCCATACCTGACTACTTACTCCTTTTAGGAAAGAGGCCACAGGGAGTGGAAAGAGGTACTAAATAGCCAGCAACAGAGTTCCACAGCAACAGCTAGAGATGCAGCAGGCAGCTGCTGCACCATGCAGACTCATTGTATGTACTGCAGGACAATTTTGCAGTTCTGCTGTGTCCATCATAAACTTTCAGAAACAGCATGACAAAGGTACCTTTTTCTTCTGCTGCAAGAAGCTCTCCCTCTGTATGTTGGCCATGCAGCAAGTGGGGGGAATCTTCCTAAATGTGACAACACTTGTTTTGGGATAGCCTAGGGAAAAATCAGCCCTTCTAGCAGTCCTCTGCTGCCAACCTTGCACTGATACAGAAGGCACTGCATGTGTCTCTCAAAGTCAAGCAAGGCCAAATCACTGTACACCTTCAATATTTTTCCACTGCATGGTTTCCTGGGGCAGAAACTGCTAGATGCATTGGAAGCAAATTAGGTCAAGCACCTCTGTCTCAAATCAAACCCTGCAGATTTTGATGCTGTGGAAACCACGGCCAATTAATTTTTCAGGAAGTTCATAAACAACCCTACCCTGCTGTATGGCAGGATCTGTGCCTTATCAGATACCACTGCTCACTGGGTATTGCTGGAGAGAAAAACACCTGCTAAAAATGTAAAGAACATGCTCCAAGAGGAATTCAGCACACAGACTAGAAAGTTACTATGTACACATCATTCAAGAAACAAGTGTTGAGTGAAGTGTGCCATAATTTGGTATTCTGTTAGGACAAAAACCTACAATATTAATTTTATCACGAGTCATTTGTGGGCATGAGGCATATAAATCTTTGTCCTACCACTGTTGTACCTTTGTTTTGTTCCTGGCACACTGTAACAGGAAGAGACTGAAAACTCTACAGAAAGCAATGGGTACCATGAATGAAGGAGGAAGGAGCTTTCCCAGAACACTGTAGGTTCCCTCAGATAACACAAATAAAAATGCTTCTCTAAACTGGACTCTTGGCAAACATCATTCTAAAACTGGATAAAAGAGATATCCTGGTATTGCTGCCATAAAGAGTCTTGCAGAAATGCACTTGGAAAAGCTTGCAAAATCCCACCAATAAAAGCCCAGCAGAAGTCTCACATCATCTTATCCGCACAACTCAATGTATCCTAGATCAACAACAATACAGCTGCTTCCTGGAGTGTTCAAGCACCAAATCCGAGTCAGCACTTGGCAATACAAGGCAGGTCTGAACAGGATTTGAGACTGAACTTTATTTTGTGCTGAAGGTTACTTGCCCTCAGAGCTCAGTCCTGTCTGATCTTCACAAAGCACTCAGTTTAATGGCCTTCCCAACTGAAGCACCTTGCTCATCTCAAAGCTGTTGTTTGATTCATGCAGAGCTTGCCATGCTCAACTACCAATTCAAAATTAATGCTACCTTGTAAAGTCCGTAGGTCCTAGGCCATTTTCACACTCATCCCCCAGGAATCCACAGCTAAAACCAGTAAGGAGTGTACTCGGGACACCTTTGGGTAAAGCTCAGAGCTCTTGACAATGACCACTAGGAAAACAAAAAAACAAATCTGAAATTAAAGTCTTGCTTTAAACCACAACCAACTCCAGCAGTCAAGCACTCCAGCAGTCACAGCTCAGCCTGAGCACAGCCTCCATCCACTGGCCACAGACAAGTTACCCCTAGCCACAGAACCTGCCTAAGTCTGAAACCACAGTACCACTGACCATGTTGGCAACTTGATCAGTGTTGCCACCAAGCTTTAGCCAGGAAAATACCACAAGTGCAATATGTCTTCAGTCTCCAGCAGCCTCCTGAGGAAGAACCATTAAGCCCTCCAAGGTGGGAATGTTCAGTACATCTGAACATCCCAAATTAAATTTCTAACAAAGCCACCAGCCATTTTTTTCTCGCAGTTGTCCACATCTGTGTGACAAGCACAGGTACCACAAATAAGGAGAGGGAGTTAAAAGGACATAAGGATCACCTTGTACTCAGCCCCCAGAACACAATTTTATTATTTACATATCTACAGAGGTTATTCTTGCTCTATTCACAATGGGGGTGAGGTAGGAAAAAAAAATTGTACACCGATGATTTCCAAGAATTCAAACCCCACACAGGACTTTTCACTACATAAATTTTTTCCCCTTCTTCCCTAGCAAATTGCTTTCAAGAGCCAAACAAGTAGTCTGCACTATTACTAGCACATTACTAATTTGAGAGCGCCCTAGGCTATCACAGTTGCCTGCTTAATACTGAAAAAACAATTGACACCACAGCATACAGGAGAATTACCTACCAGATGCACTCTTATTTTGTTTTTAAACTGAAAATGTTTTTTTACATCTCTATCCCAATGTCAAGTAACATGTTCACATCCCCAAATGACCAAGATTCAGCACTGTTGGTGATTTCCCACCATCCTCTCCTGAGATGCATGAGGAGTAGACCCTGTAATACACCTGCATGTGGATCGTTCACGTGCTAAATCTCAACTAAACTTACTCAGGAAAACTTTTCCCACTTCAGTGCTTGTAGAAGCAGGTATCATATCACCAGATGTGTGAGCACACAAGACAATGCAAAGCATGTTTCATGATACCTGAAAGCATGTGAAGCAGCACACAAATCAGTTCTCACATAATCAACTGACTCCAGAGAGGGGAAAACCTCCGACAACAGCTTATCTCACCATCACAGTCAGTAGCTTTTAAACAGATCTCACACAATGCCACAAAGAATCATTTGGTACCCAGCAACTCTTTTATAGGTCATTTCCTGCAGAGACAAATTTCAACAACTGTAATAAAAAACACAAACCAAAAACACAAACAAAAAAAGTAATGCATTGAAGGTCAAGAACTCTGCTTTGCTTCACTAACCAAACCAAAAAGATCCATTCAACCAAATCTAGCATCTCCCTGGTTCAGTGGTGGCAGATCAAAGTCCAGAGGCTCAATGCCCAGAGATGACCTCCATGGGGAACAGGTCAGGGAAAGACAAGTTGTTAAGGGACAAACCAGAAGAGCTTCCCTGTACCAGAGCTGATATAACAGGAAAGCTTTTTTTTTTTAATCAGAAATGCATAGGAACTTCTTGAGTAAGGAAGAAGATTCCTTCAAGCAAGAAAGAGGATTTCTTCAAGCAGTGTTAAGTGTGCATGTTGCCATTCTAATTTCAAGTAATTTTAGCAAGTTCTATATTAAGAGCTTAAAAAAAAAGCCCCCAAACACACACAATATGAGGTAACCAGACACTGCAGGACAGCTGTAAGAAGGCATTTCTTCTGGCAACCACATTCCCTCCTGTTCCTGCATTCTCCCTAGCCAGACTGTCAGGCACAAGCCCCGGTCTGCATAGAAATCAGCTCTAGTCAGTAAACTTAATTATCCATGCTAGAGCCACAGAACGACAGTAGCTTCCCCAAGTCAAACAACCAATCTCTGCTCTTCTTCTCTTGAACCACAGGGCCATGTTCAGCTTCATCCTGCCACCCAGATCATCCACATCCAAAGCTCACATGGTGCTGAGGTCTTGTCCCACTGTCTCCAATTAGTACTCTGCTGAAGCCACAGCCTGGAGGATAGTGTGACAACAGCCCCAAAACAGCCACAGCATCTACTCTGAAAGTCAAGCAAAAAAGATTCCACCCGCAAACAGGGAAAATAGAAGGCTGCCTTAATGTTAGCGTCAGGTTCTGTAACAAGCAGGTGTTGCTCTGCTGCAATTGTCTGTGAAAAGAACCCCAGCTACTTAAAGCATGACTACAAAGTGGAATTAGATACCTGACATGAGCCTTTCAGCAAGCAGCACCTCAGATTTTGAAGCAACTTCAGAGCCCTTCTGACAAAACCAGTCTCACCTGCTCTCAGCTTACCTTGCGTGGGGTGACTCGACAGCATGACACACCACAGGATCTTCCACCTCTCAGTCTCCTGACTCCATCCCAGCCACCAAGGGAGGTCATGATAGCTTTTGACTCCAACTCAGAGCAGGTGAGCATGGTTCACTTTGAATCATGTGCATATGGCAGCCTATTCAGCCCTGCTCTAGCCATGACAGAGAGGCCCACAGGGGAACTACACTATGATACGTCCATCTGTACCCCTTAAGTGACTGGCAGTATAATCCCTGCTTCTGCTCACCCTCAATGTGGAGGACAGGCAGAGTAGAAGCTTGTGATCTCCTCCCTGCTCTGATACCTCAAGAAGGGGATAGCAAGGCAGGTGGCAGATGTGCACTTTCTTTCCACAAGAGACCTTTTGATAGTCCTCTAGAGCCTTTCAATGCTCCCCAATAGCTGTGGAGCATCCTTTTGGACAGGGGCTGCTAGGCTCACACAGTATCTTTGCCCATGGCTTTCTATGTGTTGTCATGTTTTTACTCTGTGGAAACCCACATCACCTTATCTTACTTGGGACAGCATTTTGGCTGTCTTCTGCGATGGACACAGACTCTGACTTTCTTATGTCTACACTCATACAGCCCCTTCACAAGGCAGGAATAAAGGAAAACCACTGGTCAAACATAATTCCTCCCAGCCCAAACACCAGAAGAATCATGCATAGGACATCAGGACACCTTGTACAAAAGACAGTCTGGAAGAGGCTGTGGTGACCCACACCCAGCCTAGCACAGGGCAAGGGGAAACAGCAGCAGGGCAGTTAGCAGGTGCATATGAACACAAGCTTGGAAAATCCAGTCACATTTGTCCAAACAAAGCACACGTGTCTACTATCAGACAGATGGCAAGCCACCTCCACCCCCCAATCTCAAGTCACTTAATAGCTTACAGGACATGAATAACCTAAAAGCTCTTCAGTCCAGGGGCTAAAAGAACATCACATAGAAATTAGAGCATTTCACAATGCCTGTGATGACCCAGCTGAGGTCTTAATGTCTTGGAGAGGTGAACCATTCCTGTTGGTCACTCAAAGACAGATATGACTTTCTTAGCCTGGTAGGGACACTTTCATTTACATACAGTGCAAATGTAAAAGAAAAAAAACCAATCTAACACACTGAGTTGTTATCAGCCAAGTGGATGACTGCAGCCTCAAAGCACACTGAGATTTCAGCTCAGATGCCAATTCAGTTACTATTTCACCCAGCTACAAAACGGTTTCAAACACAAAAACTTCCTTAAAAGGACCCCAACAAGGCATTTTTATGTCACTTTCATTTACTCTTTGCAATAAACCCTCAGACAACAGAATCCAGAATCTCAATTTTTATTTACCATTTCTATGCACAGTAGCCCTATTCCTAGAGTATTTCTGTGTGTATTATCAATGGAAGCTATAGTGTGCAGGACAGAGAGGAAAGAAAGGAGAGGAAAAGCAAAAATTAATCCTCAACTCGTGAACTCCCTTTTTGAAAAGAATTCTAATAAAAATTTTGGATGACCAAAGAATGCACCATCAGTTTCATGAATGACGACACAGATTGCACAACCACACAGAGAGCCAGACTGCACTTCCATTTTTGAGCACAAATTTGGCAGTGTCTACACAGAAATATTTCCCTTATTAAGGTCAACTGGCTGCAAAGCACTTCTTCTGTGCAGTCCTAAAAAGCCCACAGACCTATTTAAGTATTAGGAGCATTGTAATTGCCAGTGATTTCTACTAAAAGAGCTTGGAAAGAAACACAGACATCTCCCTCACTACATATTTTCCTAACATTAGACCCCTCTCTTTCCTACACCTTGTCAAAAATGACACCAATCATGATTCACTTGCATGACAGCAAGCTTGGCAGCATGACTTAAACATGCACACCTCCTGATCAACAAAATTGGGAGGAAAAAAAGTCTTGAGCTTCACAATTGCCAATTAGGGGCTCCTAAACAAGTCTTTTATTCATAGAGCAGATACACAGCAAGGAATATTTTAGATTAAATGCAGACATACAGGCCTCCTAAGTCAAATCACAGTTCACATTTTTCATATAGTCTAGATCAAACCTGGGCTAGATTTAAGCATCATCCATGACAACAAGCAGGCTTCTCAATATATTAATTTCATCACTCTTCAGCATTTCCACAGATCAGCCTTGCCTTTTAAACATGTTTATCTGGTGTTCTCCCAGCTAGAGTCACACAGTATCCATGTTTAAGAGAGCCATTCCCTACCCCAAGGCAGGGTCATACCTGGGATGCTATCATTATGTGTCCCTGATAACAGGGCCTATATTCCCTGCTGGAGTGCCTCAAAAATGCTGCAACCCCCTTTCCACAGGCAGCATCACCCAGGTGTCATTTGGAGATCTGGCACACAAGCCCCAGCTCCTGTGCTCAGCACACAGCTTACCTGAGCCTTCCCTTCCCAGCACACCTGCCCTGGCTCCCAGGTGAGACAAATCCTTTCCCACCTCTAAGAAAACATACGTAGCACAGCCGAGTCCAAAGGAAAAGGCCCTTCAATGCCCCTCTCGTGCTTCTGAACCTGCTCTGACCATCACTGGGGTCAGTAACAACACCAACTGCCTGCAGACAGTCTGGCTCCTCTTCAAATTTCCATTTTAAAGCATCATCTACTCAGAGGGAGAAAAGGGACAGCCACAAAGCATTCACCAGTTAAAAAAAAATAAAAGAGATGCATGACTGGAGACTGGAATTCACAAGCTAAATCTTCAATAGGTGCCCATCACACTGCAAGTTCACATGTCTGCTGTCTTGACTAATTTTGGCAGGTTTTAGGGAGGGTAGTTGGGTTTTTTTTCAGGGGTTTTGTGCCAGGTTTGGTGTTTTCAGTTTCCAGAGTTTGTTTTTTTTTGGAAAGCAGATCACATTGCCCTATGCACCATGTCAGCAACAAGATATCACTCAGCATGTCTCACAGCATGGGTTCACCTCCCCAGTCCAATGGCTCTTACATAAGTGAACAGCTGGAGGGAGATACAGCTGATGGAGCCAGGATTCAGGCTGAGGAGCAAACTGCACCTCCTTATTCTATGCATCCGGAGGAAAAAAAAACAAAAAACAACAACAAAAAAAGAAATCAAATCCCAAAAAATCCACACCTTATTCATCACATTTGCTTATGAACAAATTCAGCACCACTGCTTAATCTATGTCAAATCGTGTTACAGTTCCCTGCACAATTTCAGGCTACCTCTTAATAATGTTCCAACACACCTCCAACATGGTTGTTAAAATGCAGATTTCTGGAGCATTGCTCACAGTCCAGAGTGTGTTTTGATTTCATGCAGATTTACACATCAAAGCACATTTCCCATGGCACCCTGCAAGCTGCAGAGCAAACCCAAGCGGAGCAGGGAGGACACCAGTTAGAAAGCAGTACCTGCATGCACAAAGTGAAACAGATGCTGCTGGAAAACACCACCGATAAAAATCACAACTTTAGAGGTGACAGCTTTAAAAAGCACCACGACCAGTCATGTTCCAGAAGAGAGAGGTTATGCTTTTTCATTTAAGGAAGGAAAATAAAATGCGCTTGAGAACAGCTCCAAAAGGCACAGTTCGGGAATCAGTTCTAGTTGAGACACTTAAACAAAGAAGATGGAGTATCTTTCTCTCTTCAGTGAGAAATGCTTCCCACTAGAGACAGGGCTCAAAGAATGCTCAGAAAAAGCTCTTTTTACACATGGCTTTGGAGACCAACACACCCATTGTCTACCAGGAGGAGCTTTCCTGCATTCAGAGAGACTGCAGCATAGGCCAGGTTTTGGGGGTGCAGGTTTGAAGGGGGGAACAGGGGATACCTGCAATGTTTCAGGCATCTCTATTTGTGTTTACAAATAGCTCCAAGGAAGTGAGAGCTGCAGGGTAAAAGGAACTAGGGAGAAAAAAACCACAACACCACAGGAATCAAAACAAGGAGGACAGGTCAGAGACTTCTCAACAATGGCACTGCCAACCCTCAGGCGAAAACCCAAAAAGCAGAGAGAAAAGGCACAGACAAAGGGGGATGTAACACCCCCCTCCTCTCAGAATAGGGTTATTTTAAGCCTGTCTCCTTGGAGCTACCCTAATATTTTCTCTCATGACTCAAACCACCAGGGAAAGGAGTTAGAGCAGAGAAGAAAAGAAAAAGAAAAAAAAACAGAGCTAGGGCTGACCTCATAAGACACCTTTTTAGAAGGGACAAAGCTCCAAAAGAGATGAAAGGCAAGCTGGGCTGTGCCTTACCTGGAAAAGTGTGTGGGTTGGGTGACCCTCTTTTAAGGCACTTTGAACAGAGGACATGCACAGTGTAGTACAGGCCCGGCCATTCCTGGAGCAGGACATTCAGTTCTTCCACTAAAGGCGTAATAGCTTGCCAAGCTGTCCAGATATTTGGTAGGGACGCATGACTAGCAATAGACAGAGTGTCTGGCTGCAGAGCTCCCCTGGCAGGCCGGTAACTCACCACCACAGGCACCTTTCCCCGGTAGGCATAAATCTGGTATTTGCCATCTGACCGCTGAACCACGTGGCTGTTAATCTGGACACTGTAGCGTGCAAACAAGCCGGGTGGGAAAATGAATGGAAAGCTATATTCAATCTGCAGCTGCTCGACCACGAAGGACTGTCCGCTCAGATTGGTGCCGTTGATCCATGCCTCCGCATGGGGCACCTCATTTTTCACGTAGCAGGGAAACTTGTACCAAGCAGCTGCCCCATTTAAGGGCTTGCATTTGGGTTTGTTGACACAGTAACATAGCCCCATCTTCTCCAGCAGCTCCAGAATGAGCTGCAGATCCTCCCGACTCTGGACATGCGGCTTAAGAAGGAGACGGATAACATGGGCAGGAAGAAGGCCATGCAGCAAGAAGCCCTCCACGTAATGATGGAGCTGAGTGGTCCTCAGTTCATCAATCTGGGTGTCGCTGAGCAGTTTCTGGAGCAGCACGGTAGCATCCCGCTGGCAAAATACATTGAGGATGTCAATGAGCCGCGGCAGGTTGTGGAACACATACTCCCGCAAGGTGAGATGCTCCTCAAAGTAGAGCAGCTTTCCACTCTCATGCAGGTAGGACAGGGCACTCTGCAGCCGATCCTCCGTCAGGCCTGCCTGCAAGCCCAGCCGGGCAGAGTCCCACCAGCTAAGCCACAACTGCTGAGCTTGGGGCTGGAAGTGCAGCTCCTCCAGCACTTGCCAGGACTTGGGCAACACCCGGTGCAGGTTTGGGAAGATATCCCGGTGCTCAGCCACCGAGAGGAGCTTGTCCCGCAGGCGACGCACCTGGCAACGGTCCTGGCAGCTGAAAGGCAGCACTGGAGACAGGATCTGTGGGCGGTGGTTGAGAAGATACTGAAACTGGGCTTTCTTTCGCCTCAAGTTCTTGTCTGAGACCCCGTAAAAGGCAGCATGCGGGCTGGAGCAGCGCAGGTCAAAGTCCTGTCCAAGAGCCTCATCCACCTGCTGGACTAAGCTCTGGAGTCCCTCAGCATCCCTCTTCTCCTGCTGAGCGATCTGGTGATGGATGTCCAGGCACTTCTCTTCCAACTCCCGCTCCGCACAGAGGTCAGCATGGGTTCCCACCATGCACACTACAGCATGGGGCACCTTGGAACTGAGCCAGTGTAAGAAATAGCCCACAGAGGGGTAGAAGTGCTGAGGGACGTAGGCACTCAAATTCACCACCAGCACGTACAAGGCTCCAGGGGAGAGGAAGAAAGACTGGATCACATCATAGCTCGGATCCCCCGCCAGCTCATACACAATGAATGTCAGGCCCCTCTCTGCATCTGCTGTCCAGTCCATCACCTCGATGCCCTTACTGCCTCCTGACAGTCCTAGCCCCAGTGGTACTCGGGGCACATTGGGTGGCAGTGACGGTGCAGGGGATGTTGCGTCCCCTTTTGCTCGGTGAGAGGGCACACGAGAAGGGATGTCCTGCCACTCAACAGGGAGATGGTCTACCTGCTGCATGACAGGTACCCGAGCTGAAGAATTGTCCTGAGGCTCTGGAAAGGGACAACACCCAACTGCCACCCTCCCAATGTCCTGCTGTTGCCCAGGAGATCCTCTGTGCTGGGTATTCCCTGCCTCCAGGCTTCCCATGTCCTCTCTCTGCTCATTTTCCTCCATGAGGCACCGTCTCAGCAGAGTCTTTCCTGCATCCTTTAGGCCCATGAGGACTAGTTTGAGGCGAGGTTTGAGGGCAGGCTGAGAGTGGGCCAGCTCCTGCTGGTAAGCTGCGATGTAGGGGATGCCTTTCATGCACACCTCATAGGGGGGCTGGATGAGGGGGTTGTCTTTGATCTTCCAAAGGGTGACACGGGAAAGCTGCCCGAAGCCCTCGGGCAGGATGGCGATCTGGTTGCCTTGCAGGACCAGCTCCTCTAGGCTGTGGAGGAGCACAATGGAGTCAGGCAGGTAGCGGATGCGGTTGTTGTCCAGCCAGAGAGTGCGGAGCTGGTGGAGCTGACAGAGGTGAGGGGGCAGCACGGTGAGCTGGTTGCGGCTCAGGTAGAGCTCCTCCAGACTGGGCAGTGCCAAGATCGCAGAGGGGAACTCCCCCAGCAGGTTGGATGAGAGGTTCAGCATCTTGAGCCGCTGTAGTCTGCCGAAGCCAGCGGGCAGTGCCTCCAGCCGGTTGCCGTCCAGCATGAGGCTCTCGAGGGCACTCAGCTGGCAGAGACCCTCGGGAAGGGATGCCAGCCCGGTGCCGCTGAGCCAGAGGATCTTGAGGCGGCGGAGAGCAGCAATGCCCTCGGGCAGGGCCCCGAGGTGGCGGTTGCCGGAACAGTCGAGCTCCTCCAGGGCGGCCAGCTCCAGCAGCGGGGCAGGGAAGGAGGGCAGCAGGTTGTGGTCGACGTCGAGGGTGCGGAGGTGCCGCAGACGGCCCAGGCCCTCGGGCAGGCGGCGCAGGCGGTTGAAGCTGAGGTCGAGCTCCTCGAGGCAGCCCAGCTCGGCGAGGCGGGGGGGCAGCCCCGGGCCCTCGGCGCCCAGTTCGTTGTGGCTGAGGCTGAGCTTGCGCAGGCCCCGCAGCCCCGCCAGCGCCCCGCCGTCCCCCAGGCCCCGCAGCCGGTTGTGGCTGAGGTCGAGCTCGGCCAGGCGGCCCAGGTGGCGCAGGGCGGCGGTGGGCAGGCGGCCCAGCCGGTTGCGCCGCAGGCTGAGCACCCGCAGCCCGCTCAGGGCGGCACCCACCTCCTCGGGCAGCTCCTCCAGCCCCCGCCCGCTCAGGTTCAGCGCCTCCAGCTCCCCCAGCGCCGCCGCCGCCAGGGACGGGTGGCGAGGAGCGGCGGCACCGGGGGGCGGCGGCGGCCCCCCCGGCGGCCCCGCGTCCGGCTCGGGCTCGGTCTCGCCGGGGCCGCCCCGCAGCTTCCGTGCGCGCAGGGCGGCATCGCGCCACAGCCGCACCGCCTTCGGGGGCTCCGTCTGAGCCATGGCCGGGGGAGCGGGCCCCCGCCCCGCCCGACCCTACCTGCTGCCGCCGCCGCCGCCGCCGCCGCTGCTCGCCATGGGCGCGGCCGCGCTGCGCGTCGCCGCCGCCGCGACGGGCTCGAGGCTCCGCGCCGGTACTGCCGCCGCGCCGCCCCGCGCACGTACCGCCGCCACCGCCCCGCCGGAGGCGGGACGCGGTCACGGCCCGGCCCCGGCAGCGCCGCGCCGCCCCCGCGCCGGGGAGAGCCGGCCTTGCCTCTGGGGAACACTCCGCCCCTGCCTGCCGGGCACCGGCCCCTTCTCCCCGGGAAGGAAGGGTCCGTGTGCTGGCCTGAGACTCCTGGCCTGCGGCTCCTACCCCCGGCAACGCCTGAGAGAGCGGCCCTTCGGGTGCCCCGGCGGGGTGAGCCCGCCTGGCCCCGGAGGCGGTGGGGCAGCAGCGGTGGCGGTGCCGGTGGCGGTGCCGGTGGCGGTGCCGGTGGCGGTGCCGGTGGCGGTGCCGGCGCTTCGCCGGGACCCGGTGTGTGACAGCCGCCGCCCCGGGTCTCGCCCTGCGCCTGGGCTCGCTAAGAGTTTTGCGAGCCGCCCGACTCACCACGGAGTTACCGCAGAAGCTGCTATATTGCCCCCTGTCATTTTTTCTCGAGGCAAGGGCTGATTTTTCATCCAGCCCTGCAAGAAACCGAGGTTAACCTTTCTTCCCATTCAGTAAATGTTCTTCCGTGTTGAGAGAATGCGAAAGCCTGCAGCCCTCTGGTTAATCGGAGCAACTCTGCCACCTTCCTGCCGTGCTTTGTTTCCTGTGCTGCATCCGTCTGGCCAGACCCTAATCACTGCCTTATTCAGATTCCTCAGTCAAGCTTCGTTCCAGGGGGTCGGAGAAATAGGCGTGGAAATTTCCACCTCTGCTATCGAGGGGGAATAGAGCCCCTTTATAGCGGAGCCGCGAATCAGGGTGACGGAGGCTGTGGGCACTCAGTTTTGCCGAGATGTGCGACCTTACCCTTACAAATGTCAGCGAAGCACCGTGGCCAAAGGTTCACAGATTTTTAAACGTCATTTTCTTTGTTCTGCACTGGACACTCCAGCATGCCTTGGGGGCTTTGGTGCTTCCTTTCACCGTGGAAGTAACCTTTCACCTTGTTCTAACAGCTACCATTGAACTGTGCTATAAATTATTACTTCAGGCCCATGAAAAGAAAAAAAAAAAAGGATTGGAAATGAAAAGTAGCCCACAGGGCAACCAGGTTCACAGTCTTTATTGTCTTCCTTATTGTGGAAAGCCCTCACAAGAATGACACCTTTCCTTTTGGGTGGCCCTGTGCATCTAACTGTGCCTGGAGAGGAGGAGAGAGCTCAACCAACTTTGTGTGGAGTCATAGTCACTGCACTAAATTAGTGCATTTACAAATTATAAAACTACAAGATTGCAAAGGCTTGGATTCAGTTTCTGTGTCTCCTATCATTAGCAGACAAGCAAGGATAAAATAATTTTTCAGGCTTTCTGAGTTCTAGCAAACCTTCACCAGGTTTCTGCTAAATGCCTGAGAATGACATCACTCTGTGTAGGGAAAATCTTCCTGTGTTGGCTGGTAAAGCCAGACAAAGGACACAAAGGACAGGGAGGAAAGTCCATGCTGAGAGAAAGTGTGAATGTATGAAGGTAAAACTCATCTCCAAGTAGAATTCAGGAGCTGCCCAAAGCCAGCAGAGGCAGTCCTGAGGGCTGGGCTCATGTTCTGTCTCTAGGGCCACTGCCTGACTTCTGCTGGAGAACAAGTGTGCAGGGATACAGATGATCCATGAGGCTCTGCTGAGAAGTCCTAAACCGGGGGATAAAATTCTTCCAGATCCTGGCCCTGGGAAACAGAAATACTTCATGGCTTCTTGCTAAATTGTGTCCATCTAGAAGTAGTTTCCAAGCTTGTACTCATTTATTTTCAGAGCATCCCTGCAGTGGGTCAGTACATCTTTTATTTGGGCTAACCTAGTTTTTGTGTCTTTGCTTTTCTGAAGGTCATGTGGGAAGTAGCCCTTCACTGTACTCCAAAAGAAGCACTCTCCTTCCTCATTTCTGAAGTGGCACATTCAATTCCTACTGGGGAAAGAGTCATTCTCTTCTCCCACCCTCTTGCCCAATAGCTCTTGTTGAAATTAAACCAGGTTGATGGTTTCATTTCCAGCCTTTGACATGCAAAACCACCCAACCTGTTGCTATCAAAATTACATTTTTAAATCAAGACAGTGTTTCTAGAAACAAAAGCTCTCTGCAGGAAAAATTGACCCTGGCTTCAAATCTGTAGCAAATTTTCTTCTTTCCAATGCCTTGTGCAGATAAAGACAACAAAAGCAGCATCATTATTGAGGGCCACCCACCCCGTGATTCCTGTGGGCACTGCAGATCCTCTCTGAGGCCAGGGCAGACTTCCAGTTGCTATATGACCTGCAGCAAGTGAACTCAAAAGGCTGCCACTGCATTATCCTCTTGTTTCCCATGGGAAAATTGGAGGAGCATCTCCACTGGGGTGCTCCAAGCAGCTGCTTGGCTCAGCCAGCAGAAAAACACCAGGGAGAGAAGTGCTTATCTCCATCTGCCTGCTATTAGAGGTCATAGCCTGTATTAAACATATCTTTCTGGCAGCATGCAAGGACAGACAGGGCAAGTTCTTTTCACTAAGCAGGGAAAGTTTTGACTGTCAACCTTCCCATCAAAATATGCAAAGCAGCAAGAGCTGAATTCCTCCGCATCGAGAGGGAGAAGTCATGCAGCACTATTCAAACTTTGATAAGCTCGTGTAGGGGATGAATGAAGCTAAGGCAGAAGAAACATGATGAACAGCATGCTGACACAAAGACATCCCCCGCTTGAAGGTTGTCCAAAGAGGAAAGCTCTGGTGCTTTCCTACGAACCTTACACTTCATCCCATTATGCTTGCATGAGTGTGCAAATCCGTAATGGTGTCAGCCAGGGATGGTTTCCCTTGGCTTTTTCAGCACATTCACCACAGTCAAAGCTGCCAATAGGGAATGAGATAGGTAGTTTCTGGGGAAAAGGAAGATTTTATTTCTCAGCAAATGTGGCTTTTGTCACAGACCTAGATGATCCCTTATCTTCCCATCTTCTTAGGCAGAGGAGACATATTTTTCCAATGACTTCCTCATTTCCTCTCAATTCACTCATCAGCTTACTAGAGGTCCATTAAACATGAGCATCAGCATGATGGATGCTGGTTTTGGAGCCATTTCCTAATTTTGGAGGTTAAAAATATTCAGAAACCACACCAAACCCCTCTCTTGCTGCTTAGGATCAGCTGGGACTTACAGCCAGGTGGCTGTAAAATTGCCAGGAAATCTATAAAGCATTTTATATTTAAAAAAAAATCCCATTTCAGTGGGTTCCATTATATGTCAGAATTGCATTTGCAGTTATTAATTTTAAATAGTAGTCCTGCAAAATCCTATTGATGGAATTTAATTATTCAGATGAAATCTGAAGTGCTTCCACTTTACTGAGCCCTGCACCTGCATCATTAATAAGATTTCTATGTAAAGCACCTTCTTCCTGGGTCAGGCAAAAGACACTGAGTAATCAACAATATTTTAGGCCCTTGTAGGACAAGAGGTGCAAATGTAACCAGCTGCTTGTGACAGGACATGAACTTAAATCAGCTCAACAGAAGCGCCAAGCTGCTGTGGTAAGCAGATGCAGGGTGTGCTGTGGGCCAGTGCAAAGCTCACAGGCTCTGGCACTGGCGGAGAACAAGGCTGGCAGGCCCTTGGGAGACTGCATGCTCTCTGCACCACCAGACACACAGCCCACTTGTTAGAAACCCCAGGGTCCTGCTTTGGCACCAATTCTTGTTTCCAAGGGCTCAGCGGCTGGCTGGGGAACAAGCAATGGGTTGACTGACTGCTTTCAAAGATCCTCCACATGTTCCTCCTCAACCTTAAGTAGAAATCCCGTGAGGATAAAATTTTGCCCAGAACTGCATCCTCCACACTATTTTCCCCAACATTTCTGCAGGAGTGCTATGAATCTACCCTAAGGCTTAACAAGCCATATACAAATGGCGATGGCAGCACTTGAAGAGATTCTGGACATGTTCTGGGCAGGGGAAAGAGAAAGACTGGGGTGAATAGCACTGCTGTTTGCCTCAGCCTTCTGCAGGGGAGCAGTGGGACCGTACTTGTGGGGCAGGAAGACTAAGGAGAAATTTGGGAATGCAATAGGATAGGGACCGCCACCCAAATGTGGGAGTCTGAAGAGGAGGTGCATCCCCAGAACTGCCCTATGTAACCCACGACCAGGTCCCACTTCCCCATAGGTAGGTCCCATACTGTGAATCCTAATTGCTTTGCTTGTTTCTTCCTAGACACAGGAATTCCTTTCATAGAATTACAGGAAGGTTTCTGTTGGAAGGAACCTTTAAACATGATCAAATCCAACCCCCTTGCCTTGGGAAGGGACATCTTCAACTAGGTCAGGTTGCTCAAAGCCCCATCTCGACTGGCCTTGAACACTTCTGGAGGCAGCGCATCCATAACTCCTCAGGGCAACCTGTTCCAGTGCCTCACCACCCTCGTGGTAAAGAATCTCTTCCTAACATCTAATCTAAATCTCTCCTCTTTTAGTTTAAAACTGTTCCCCCTTGTTCTGTCACTACATGCCTGTGTAGAAGTCCTTCTCCCCTTTTTCTTATAAGCCTGCTTTAAGTACTGGAAGGATACAATGATGTCTCCCTGGAGGCTTCTCATCTCCAGGCTGAACAACCCAGCTCTCAGTCTGTCTTAATAGGAGAGGTGCTTCAGCCCTCTGATCATCTTTGTAGCCCTTGTGTGGACCTGCTTGAACAGGTCTAGAGGACCCCAGAGCAGGATATAGTACTCCAGGTGGGGTCTCACAGGAGAGGATTAGAGGGGAAGAATCTCCCTTGACCTGCTGGCCATGCTTCATTTTATGCAGCCCAGTACACAACTGGCTTTGTAGGCTGTGAGTACACATTGCTGGCTCATGTCCCATTTTTCATCCACCAATACCTCTCTGGCCTTCTTTTGAAGGTTGACCCCGAGTATAGCATTCCTTACTCAATCCTACAACCAACAATTACATTTTAAGGCCACCATGGATCCCCAATTTTAAAAATACTACTTGTATTTTTAAAAGTCTTTTGGGAAGTAGAATAAATGTTTGCATACCTATTCATTTCATAAAAATGATGCCTTGGTTTATGGGAAATACAAAGAGAGCAAAGGAATATGAGTTTTTTTGCCACTGATGCCACAAAAGCAATTGGAGGGTGGGAAAGGGTAGAAACTGTGGGAAGCCAGTGGTGAGCTGAACAAGTGCATGCTGATGCTCTGGACTGTTAAATATCTTACAAAGCTTGGTTCTGACAAAGGGGGATGTTGCAATTAGCTTGCAAAGTCCTTTTGGAATTTTGAAATGAAAAGCAGCTGTGAAGCAGAAGCTGTACAGATTCAGGTGCCAGGGAGGTCCTGCTGAGCTCTCTCAGCGCCTGGTCAAGGCCCATGCCTTGTAAGTTGTGGGACAAACAAGAACCGAGGTGCGCACATTCAAATGGATGTTCATTTGCTTCTCCACTAGTCATGGGAACTGATTTAATGCCTCCCTTCTCATTATGAGCAGAAAGGTACTTAGTAGCACTAGACCAGATCCCAATTTATTCTGAATTCCTATTTTCTGATTTTCTATGCTCCCAGCACTAGACCTATCAGTGCTTCTTCAGCACATCACATGGTGCTATGCAAACACGTCCTAAAGCCCTTTTGCTACCAAACAGCTAAGGCAGATGTATTTACTAGGGTGAGGCTGGCTGGCCATATTCACTCCTTTTAACAGGAATTCCTCATCACTCTTCCCATTCTCTGACCTGTGGCTGCTGCCCAACCAGGTGTACTGAGAATTTTCCAGAAATTGTTGCTGTTGACATTACTCCTGTCAATGGAATCTCCCTTTTCTCACAGATTAGTGATCTCTCAGTGACAACTGTTGGAGCTTTCCGACTTAAACCGTAATTGGTGTTTATATCCTCCCTAGATATCAGAAAGCCAGAAGAACTGTGATCTCAGCTTTCTTCTGCTTTCCAAATCCAAACCAAAATCCTTATTTAAATGCTTCTGCTTCTGCCCATGTTGTTCAGATATGCTCATTCAGAGGGCATCTTTTGATCCCTGATATCCCTAGATTTCTCTTCCTTATCTTTTAGCACTGGTTACCCCAGGTAACCTTCTGCCTGGCTGCCCCAGCTTCCTGTTCCAGCTCTCCACACTGTGTTGTTTCTGAGCAGATGGAGTGTTCCCCACTTGGCCTCTCTCCACCATTTGCTCCATGTGGCTTTTTAGTGACTGCCTTGCTCTAGCCAATGGGCTCTGCGCCAGTGCTGCTTTCCTCCCTGGAATGAGTGAAGAAGTGGCCTTTCAGCTTAGCTAATCAACTTTTAAAGAACTGCCAGGCTCCACTTAGGTTTCTCCATCAGCTTTCTCTCCTAGTCTCACTCCATCATTTCCTGGCTTTAGGAAAGGAGCTGTACAGGAATGAAGCCGTGTTCAAAGCCAGGTTGGATAAAACCTTGAATGGCCTTGAGGAAGGTGTTCTCTGCCTATGGCAGGAGATGTCGGGACTACATATTTAAGGTCCATTCCAAGCCCATAACATTCTACGATTCTGTGATTCTATGAAGCCACGCTGCCGGCTGGATCGCCTGCAGGGGAAGGGAGGTGAGCACCAGGCCAAGGGCTGGCTACCCATGGGGGCCGGGTAACCCATCCACCTCTAGTGTGACCAGTAAAAGAATGTGATTTGTCACTGATGCCACAAAAGCACCTGGATGGTGAAATATGAATTGTGGAAAGCCAGCGGTGAGCTGAACAAGTTCATACCGATGCCTCATAAGTACCTCGCAAAGCCTGGGTCTGACCATGGGGTGGTAAAATTTGCTTGCAAAGTTCTTCTGGAGTTTTGACATGAACGGCGGCTGCGAAGAAGCAGCTGCCCAGATTCTGGTGTCGCAGCCGGATCGTGCCGTGGAGGCGGAAGAAGGCTGCCTCGCCCCTACAGCGGGCTCCGCAGGGGAGCACCGCTCCTCGCCCTCTCCTCCGAGGTCATGTCTGAGGAGTTGCCGTCCCGCCCCTCTCCCGGCCCGGCAACCGCGGAGGGGACGCGGTTCCCGGGCAGCGCCGGCCCCGCCCGGGGCTCCGCCCGCCCCGCTCGGGCTCGGCCCCGCCCGGGGCTCCGCCCGCCCCGCTCGGGCTCGGTCCCGCCCGGGGCTCCGCCCGCCCCGCTCGGGCTCGGCCCCGCCCGGGGCTCCGCCCGCCCCGCTCGGGCTCGGCCCCGCTCGGGGCTCCGCCCGCCCCGCTCGGGCTCGGCCCCGCCCGGGGCTCCGCCCGCCCCGCCCCGTCCCGCCCCTCCGCGGGCTCCGCCCCGTCCCGCCCGCCGCGGCCGGCAGGGGGCAGGCGCGCCCCGCGCGGGGCGGTGCCGGGGCCGGTGCGGCCGCGCCCCGCGGGCCCCGCGCGGGCGTCACGTCCGTGCGCGGCGCTCGGGGTTGGCGGGCGGGCGGAAGCGCGGGCGGGGCGGCGCCGTTGCCGCAGTGACGGGACCGGGAGGGGCGGAGCGGCGCGAAGATGGCGGCGGTGCCGCCGCGTCGCTCCCAGCACCACCATCACCACCACCACCCACCGCCCGGCCCGGCCTCCCCGCCGCCCACCGCCGCCTCGCCGCCGCGCAGCCCCAGCCTGGCACCGGCCGCGCAGCGCCACAGCCTGGCCGGCCCCGAGGGCGAGGCGCCCCCCGACGCGGACCGGCCCCCGGCCGCAGAGTGCGCGGAGGGTTCGGGCGCCGCCGCGCCTGCCCCGCCGCCGGGCTCGGGCAGCAGCTCCAGCGGCTCTTCCTCGTCTTCGTCGTCCTCGTCCGCGTCGTCGTCGGCGGCGTCGAGCCCGGCGGCGGAGAGTCCAGAAGCGGCGGGGCCGGGCGCGGCGAGCGGGGCGTTCCGCGAGCTGCTGGAGGCCTGCCGGAATGGGGACGTGACGCGCGTGAAGCGCCTGGTGGACACGGGCAACGTGAACGCCAAGGACATGGCGGGGCGCAAGTCCACGCCGCTCCACTTCGCCGCCGGTGGGTACCGGGGCCTCCCGTGCCCGGCCGGGGCAGTGACAGCGAGCGGGACAGGCAGGGTTCCCCTGGAATAGCTTCGGGCAGGGGGCCTCCAGCGCCTCGGTGATCCGGGAGTGGGCAAGCCTAAGCTGGAAGAGTGTGAGCACACTCTCTTCCCCGGCGGCGTTTCGCTACAGGCTGTAGGGAGATGGCTGTTAAGTCCCCTTCCTCTGGGTGAGACCAGTGGGAGAGGACATCCTGGTAGCGTAAAGAGACTCTAGGATCTAAAAGTATGGACAGTGATCTCTGTGTTTGATATCCACGGGCTGCTGCAAACTTGTGCAGTGGACTTAGGAAGCAATAAACTGAAATTCAGGACAGAGTTGACTTGAAGTAAGGGTTTCACCTGTATTGTAACACCTCAGGAACTCTTGTGTTGCACATGCACTTCATGGGAATCAGTTTTGATGCCTTGTACTTTGTGACTTCTTTCATATCAGCATGGTTTACTGGTTGATATCTGCATCCCTTGTGGTCTGAATAAGCTGGGGAAAGGGATCAAGTGGAACAGCTGAACCGTATAAGTTACAGATGTGTCCAGGAAAGAATATACCTCTTTGTGCAGAAAAGAGATGTCATTGTGATCCGAGTTAATGTTATAAAAGTAATTTAGCAGTAAGGTCCAACAATGTAGACTAACTGGAAGTAAATATTACCTTTTGGCAAATAGAGCTGTAACTAGACTACTGCAGTTCATAAAAAAATATTTGCTACAGGGTGTATTCTTCACTGGGGGCACAAGGCACACAAAATTCATGATAAAAGTAAAATTAAGAAAGTATTTTAAATCATTACTCCTAACTCAGGGCTTGTACAATTGCTAGGTCTGTGCTCAGTCTGAGAGCTCTCTGAGGTGTGGCACAGTGTTACAGATCTGAACCTTACACAGTGAAGCACACAGATCTAGCTTGAGCTTTGTGGTGCACTGGTACACGTAAATTAAGATAATTAACAAGTCTGTATTGAGTGATCAGTGTTTAAGTGCTGGCATGTGGCTCTAAATCACTGTTGAAATCAGTAGCAAAATGAACATTTTAAGGCACAATGTTGTCTGGCACTCTGAATAGTGCTGTACAGTTTATCAGTTACATAACACACCCTGAGATTGTATGGGTTTATTTTCATTTTCAAAGTACAAGAGGTATTTGACAATGCCCCTAAGGAAACTTTTGGTCCTGAGCGGTTTTCTTTCCGTTCTTCTCTGATCCCTGAGCTCTACTGCTGAAATGGGGCTTAAGCAAGTGGAGTTTAAAACACAGCAAACTTCTTGGTATGGAGATGGACTTAATTTTGATGAGCCCTGAACATAATGCTGGTACCAACTGCATGTGTACTTATGAAGTTCTTAATGTTTTGGAAGGCTTGGGTCTGCTTTGATAATTTTGGATTCAGACTTAAAGTTGGGTCTTGCTGCTTCCCCTAAATCTCTGAGATCTCAGCTTGTAACTTCAGTACCTGTACAAACTGTAGTGCTGAAGCTGCAGCAGGTAATGTCTGCTCTGATTAGAGAAGAAATAGACAAAACTTACTTGAGGGGGTAAGGTTTTGAAATTTGGTAATGTTATTAAGATGTTACTGTAATAGCAGTGGAAGATGATTTGTTGTACCATGAGGAAAATAGCAGGTGAAGTTCTTGTGTCTAACAAATTCCCTTATCTATTTTTCTAGATTTAAAGACTTCCCTTAGATATCATACCTCCTTTATCTCAAATTGCTGCTTGTCTGGTGCCAGTGGATTAGACATGTAAGAGCACTAGGCAGATTTCTTATTGCATAGATCTTGAGATTGTGCGTTTTAGAAAGGCCTGTAAGCAAGCATGTTGTTTGAATGCAGCTGATCTTAAGCAGTGTATACCTGCCAGTGATGCAGTGTGTTGATTTGATCTCCTTTGTGGGCCAAAGGTAAGATAAAACTTGTTTGCTTATGAGCATAGCAGTCTGCTGTGTATAGGAAGCTGTGTTTTGGATAACAGCCCATGTTTATGAGCCATGCATAGGTGTGGATTGTATGGCCTTCAGTAGGGAATAGGTGGATGAGAGTGCAGGATGTCGTGTTTTAAACAGCTTTTTTCAAACTTCTTGAAGCTAAACTCTTAGGTGAACAGAGTTTCACTTCTGATGTTGTGATTTGTGAAAGAGGAATTCTTCTAAATTTGTCTTCATTTCCCGTTTTTGGTACTGATTTTTTTTTTTTTTCCTTCCCCCTCTCACAGGGTACTTGATTTCTCCCCAGCTCAGTCTGTTTTTTGTGATGTCTATCTTGGCAGCAATGCCAGGCAGTTAAGTTCTTTTACTGTAATAGGGAAGGATAACTTCACCAGTTATAGTTCCTTGTAAAAAATATTAAGTTTGGGTTTCCTTAGGCTTTGTAAGGTTTCTAATTTAAAAATCACCTTTATGTCCTTTCTTGTGGCAGGACTATAAAAAGAGGGACTTCTGAGAGCATTCAGAATCCTTGGCATAGGTGTAAGCTGGAGAGCTGAAATCTGTTACCAATTATTTTAAAAGCTGGGGATAGGTCTGAATCTGTTTCTAGGAGTCAGTCACCTGCCCATTATTCACTTCCAGATAAATTGTGCGTGGCTGCATCAAACTGGAGCAACAGTTTTATTCACATTTTCTTTGTTTGGGATACCTGAACTGCCAGTTGAACTGAATAAAGGGGAAGTTGTTCTTCAGCTCTGTGTTGAAGTGTCAAGTAGCATGCTGAATAAATCTGACCTGCTTTGGGTAGCTATTAATAAAGGAGAAATTAATACTGAGGCAATATCACAGTTATAGAGGCCTCTCTTGCAAGCAGGAAGAGGTTGAGCAAAGCATAATTTTCCTTTCATCCTCCTTGCTTGGAAAGGGGAAAACTCAGTACTGTCTCAACTGCTGTGTGGATTGCAGGGTATTTGGGTCTCTGGTACTAGTGCAGGCTTTAGATATTGTCCAGCAGCACCCAAAAAGCAGGTTTTAAAGACTTGAAAGTGATTGAGTGACTTTAAAACATGTACAAAAAAAGAAATTAAGTGGAGGTATTAATGTATGCATAGCTTTTACATTCAGTTTATTTAAATAAAAACTAGCTTACTAATTTTTTTTAAAGCAGCTGTGCTAAGCATGGACAAAGGTATGTTTGGCTTAACTTTTTATCAATACTGGTGGCCAAAAGCAGATACCTAGAGAACAGTTATACAGTTACTCTCTTCATATGATACTTCTCTGAGTACTCTTTTTGCAGTTTGTAGCTTAGCAATTGTCTGAAAAAACCCCAGCTTTTAAATGTTATTAGAGGATCATCCTATGCTAAGGAGTTCATTAAATAATTGAACTGTTAACTTGTGTTAGAAGTAACTTGTTTTCTCTTGTACTTTGCACCCTCTTCACTGGAATGTTCTGTGTTCTGCTTAGCGATTTTCTTCTTCAAACTGGGTTGAATGAGACACACTTTTTCACTCACTTGTCTTTCTACTGCATTCCTTTGATCTAAACATGTTACCTCTTTTCCTTGAGAAAGATCTTAACTGTCATTGTTTATTTCACCAAAATAAGAACATCTTTACTGTACTGTCTGCCCTTCAGTGGCTGGAAGTACTTGTAACAACAGTGTTTTCTGTTCTTGTAAACTGGCCCGACAGTTCTGCATTTGATGGTGTTGTTGACACATAGTTGATAAAATACCTCTTTTGCCAGCATAACCAAATGATTTGGTTTTTCTGTGTGTATGTGTGGAAGGATGGATTGTAGGAGAATAGAGACAGTGCTGAAGGCAATCTTACCCCTAAGGAGTTGACCCTGTACTAATTACCAAAGAGTAGGAACAGCCTTGCCTTTAATAGGGCACAGCTGTGTCCAATAAGGATGGTCCAGTAAGGATGGGTGTTATAAAAGGGTGGGTTAGCTGGTCGAGAGGAGAGTTGGAGTCAGTTGGTTGTGTTGCTGTGAGGAGCAAGGGTCAGGTGTTCATGTTAGGGTCAGTAAGGGTTAGTATGTCTGCTAGGGACAGAAAGGGTCAGGTGTTCATGTTAGGGACAGTAAGGGTTAGTATGTCTGCTAGGGACAGAAAGGGTCAGGTGTTCATGTTAGGGACAGTAAGGGTTAGTATGTCTGCTAGGGACAGAAAGGGTCAGGTGTTCATGTTAGGGACAGTAAGGGTTAGTATGTCTGCTAGGGACAGAAAGGGTCAGGTGTTCATGTTAGGGACAGTAAGGGTTGGTATGTACTGCTAGGGACAGAAAGGGTCAGGTGTTCATGTTAGGGACAGTAAGGGTTAGTATGTCTGCTAGGGACAGAAAGGGTCAGGTGTTCATGTTAGGGACAGTAAAGGTTAGTATGTCTGCTAGGGACAGAAAGGGTCAGGTGGTCGTGATAGGGATAGGTAGGAGTCAGCCAGCCTGTGTGAGAAAGAGAAAAGGAGTCAGTGTTGTGAGGAGCTGCCTGTGAGAGCTCACAGACAGAAGGTATGGAAGTCTTACAGTAAGACAATAAGCTAACAGTGACAGTCAGTTGCCATCCACCTCAATTGGTGCCAAGCACTAATGCTAACAATTGGTGGCCTGTACAGGGATGGATCCTGACAACTGTATGACAGGTAGATTTTCTCTTTTTTCCTGTTGAGAATGCTATTGACTTTTTTTTAATAGTTGGGTGATTTTAGTCTGTGATGATGTGTCACGTTTTAGGTACAATTTGTATGGGATGGTCTGACTTTACTTTTCAGCCAAAGATACATCCTGTGCATCATTATGTGGTTTGCAAGTTGAAGTACCTATGTTGGTTCATTATGTTTGAAGCAGGCTGACTGTGATGCATTCATGGCTCTGTGTGTATCGTCCTCCATGCAGAGCACTCACATGCCAAAGATGATTTTCTGTGACATTTTTACTATTAATATACCTGGATGGGGAGGACTCCTGTGAGCGTTTTTCTGAAATCTGAGCTTTTTCCTTGAGCCAGCTTGGTAACAGACTTGCTTTTTCCCTTTTAAAACAACATTGGGCCCTACAAAAGGATACATACGTATTTCCTGCTGACTCCTTGGTTCATATGTTTTTAGACCTAGTCCTTACTGGTAAATAATTAATAATAGCACCTCTTTCAGAAGTGACTAGGTGGATGGACCTGGTAGAAGTAAGCTGAGTCCTACTCAGTTTCTTCGTATAGCCACAGTTATAAGCCTGTCCAGTTCCACACCCATTTAAGAGGAAGTTAAACTTTTTTTTTGATCAGGAAGTTAGCTCCTCACATTCTTGTGCAACACATTCTTTTAGCTTTACAGGTGGTCTCTTTCTAGTGTTTTACCCAGGGATGTAGAGAGTACTACTAATGATTGCTGAACTGTGGCTTAATGCCCGCTTCTGTACCAAGAAGAGGTAGAAGCTTCCAGGAATGGCTTTTGGAAGTTATGGAACTGGGATCACAGAGTGGAATGTTCTTGGTTACTGAAGCTCAGGCTTGGAGAAACCTGATTTAAGATGACTTGTTAAAGCATCAGTGATACAGCTTGTTTTCTTTCTGCTTATGTGTGTAGTAATGGCAGAAAGCAGCTGAGGGAAAGCAGTTTTGTTCTAAGCATGCCTTTGATATCACTGATAATAACTGTAGGAAGTCTAATCACTTTGTGAAGGCTAGCATAAATAATTATGCTCCAGAAAATTTCTGGAGTATACAGCTTTAATCTTGAAGGTAAAGGGATCTCACTTGGGTTGGGAAGCAGTCAGTGGTCAGAGTTTAAGAGAGCTGATCAAGTTGGTTTGGCAGCTAGTAAGCTGTTAATCATAAAAATACAAGCTGCTTTGACATATATGAGTAAGATAAGCAGCTGCAGAGGCAGAGCTGATCTAAGTTGCGACTGAGTGTTGCTTGAGGGAGAGCCAGGAAATGGCAAGAGGTAGTTGGTAACTTATGACACACTTCCACTCTGCACAGAGACACCTGAATCAACCACTGCACCTGTGCTGCAGTGTAGAGCAAATTAGATTACATTGCTCTGGAAAGCTTTGCTTGAGACATCATTCTGAAACTACTCTGACTCAACTTGTTGCAAGTGTCCCCTATGTCCTTGTCATAGAAGAGATGTCTGACCTCACACAGGTGTTTGTAAAGCCAAGTCACTGTTTAATTCTGCCTTGTGCGACTTAAAATGGGGTTAACAATTTTCAGCTGGATTCATATGGATACAATGAGGAATGCAAATTGCATAGTCAATTAGGAAACATCCTGGCAGTCTTAGAGCCTCAGAGCCCACGAAATGCACACATTTTCATGTTAAAAAAAAAGATGAATCAATAAATTACTGGCCTTGAGTTTGAAATTTTTTCTTTTGTTTTTGGTAGCATTTGTGGTACATGAACTTCGTTAGTGTCACAAGTATATTACTTAGTAGAAAGCTTCGACTTGCTTTCTTTGTGACTAGTAACTTGTTCTCTTGAATTATCTTTTAATACTTTGTGCAACATGTCTCCTTCCCATTTAAATTTTTTTTGAATGAATTTATAAGAGAATATAAATTCAAAATCTTAGACCTTCAGTAATATTGAACCATGTGTACTTTTTCCCAGCTTGAAGGCTTTTTAGTTTACTTAGTTAAATCACTCAGTTAAATTGTTTTCTGTCTAGTGAAGTGGGAGAAGTGCTTGGGAAAAGGTCTGATCCTGGTGTGTGTGGTAGTAAAGCAGTGACACACAGTGACTTAGCTTGGCTTTCCTTCACCGTTTGCTTATAGCATAAAACCATTTTGAAAAGATCGTGTGTCTAAGAGTGCTCCTCTACCTCAAGGGCTTCTATTCCCATATAAACTGTGTTTAGTGCTCTAACAAGTGGGATTACTTTTAATAAGAGCATCTTTCCAGTTTTGCTTAAGGTCCTGGTGATACCTACAAGTGTGCTTAACCTGTGATTATACAATTCTGTAAAATTTAACTCCTTTTGGAGTCTTGTCCTTAAATTAAGGAGGTGAAAGGGAAGAGGAAAAACACCTAATGAGAATCATAAGTCTTCTATGTCATAAGTCAAACTGTGCACATAGCAGCTTTGCAGAGATTGGAATTGGCATTTGGAGGAGTTCTTGCTATATTGAGTTAGTGTCATTAATTGGGTGGTGGGGGAAACAGTTCAGCTGTACTTACACTGATCAAATTGCTTGATCACCAGGCAAAGCATTATTCCAGTTCTTCAGGGAAGTCAGTTGATTTTTTTTTTTACCAAACTTTATGAAAATTTGGCAAAGAACTATGTGTCTTTTGTGAATATTAGTAATTAGGTTGTCTGTAAACTATTACTATGTGAAAACTTTTGACGAACTGATGGGAGGTTTTAAGTGGAAACCCTAGTTGGGTGAATGCAACAGAGGGTACAACTGATGTGCCTGTTACTCTCCTTGCATCCCTCTCATCATTCAGCATGCTCAGCCTTGTAGATCTTATTAATGAGATAGAGTGACAGGCTCAGATAGAACACAAGTTCTGTTCTGTCATGACTGTTAGTGAATTGTCTAGCTGTTGTTTGAGCAGGTGAACAGAGTCTGACTTGATGGTGAAATGAGCTAAGAAGTAGATGAGGGACATGAATAATGTACACTGAACCAAGAGTGGGTACTAAATCATGTTGTTTTGCCAGACAAATGAACAGAAATATGTTCTCTTGCAGGTTTTGGAAGGAAGGATGTTGTAGAGCACTTGCTGCAGACAGGAGCCAACGTTCATGCTCGTGACGACGGAGGACTGATACCCCTGCACAACGCCTGCTCCTTTGGGCATGCAGAAGTGGTCAGTCTGCTGCTGTGTCAGGGGGCAGACCCAAACGCTAGGGACAACTGGAACTACACTCCTTTGCATGAGGCTGCTATCAAGGGGAAAATAGATGTGTGTATTGGTAAGTGTCTGTCATTTGTTAGGTTGAAATTTTACCTGATTGTTTTGTGAAGCTGTAATTGTTTATGTGCTGAACTTGGGATGAAAGATATTGCTTGTCTTAAAAGTGAACTACTTCTAATCTAGTGGGTAGGTATAGTGATAGGTATAGTGATAGTAATTTAACATTTTCTTGGTCTGTAATACAAAGTTTGCACTTTGGATGAAGTCTCCTTGTTTGTTAAATTACAGTATTTAAAATCTGAATGTAGGTTTGTCTTTCTTGGTTGTTGTCAAGAAAACTAGCTTTACTAGATAAAGTCCTTGTTTTTTTTGGCTGCTCTATGTGTTGTAGTAGTGGTTAGGAAGATGGTAAACCTTTCATTCCATGCAGTATGGAGGAACAACTTGGTCCTTTGGCACTTTCCAGAACAATTTACAGGACACCATTGTTCAGTAGTGATCTATTTTCAGTATGTGTTTTTTAGCCTGGAGCCAAAGCAATTTCAAATAAAATTGAGCACTTCAGCTGTTTAAAATTTGTTCAGAACATGTAAAGAGCTTTTTCAGTCAGGATGTCTTTAACTTCTGTGTTTTTTTTTCCTGTCCTTAGTAGTACTTTCTAAATAGGAACTTCTGTTTTTGTTTTTTACACTCAGAGCAGTTTTGTGAGCTTGCACTCTTTTAACATCTACTAACCTGAATAAAATTATATGTTCACCATTTCTTTTAAATCAAATGTGTAAAGGAAAGCCTGACTTTTAGGCACTTCATTTAAGCTTATGAACTATACATTCTATGTGTTATCCAGATGACAAGACACAATTATCCGACTTTCAGATAATGCCTTTTTTTCTGAAAGGTTTATTATATAGAATCCCTTCACAGGAAGCTACAAAACTTACCAAATGAAATCTTGTGTTAGCTTTATTGCAATATTTAAGTAATTACTTTAAAATAAACACCAGAAATTGAGTGAAAGAATATTGGAGGTAACACCATAATATAATTTTTCAGTCTGTTTCTTTATTTTACAAGCAATGTGATTTTATCTCTGTATGCAAGGTAAAACATGGAGAATATTCTATAGAAATTGAATATAGCTGATTATGCAGCAATATGTGGGATGAGATCCATTGATATAGTAGGTTCCAGTGACAGTGTACTGTCACAATGTTGAATAGAAAAGTAAGTTTAATTTCAGTCAGTAACTGGAGTCTAGTATGGGACTTAAAGGAAGTAATTACTTTGGTCTGTTTTGTGCTGGAGACAGCCTGATTTTGGGAACTGCTGACTGAAAATCCAAATAAAATAGAAGAAAGTTTGACACTAAGAAGCTGAATAGAAAATTGATCTTTTGCTTTGAAAATATTTGTCTTTTTCAGTTTTTGAAACCTTGTATTAGAGCAGGAAAGGGTGCAGCAGCACATTTTTGTGTTTATAGATTGGTTGTGACAGAGGTTTTAGGATTTGGCAGGGCAAGGCAGCATGGGTAGTGTTACTTTGGGTGGTTTGTTTAAAGACTTTGATATTCAGGAGGAGTTGGGCTAGGTCAGATGAAGAGGCAGATTGTGATACATCCATTTTGATGTACAACACTGGTAGAAATTTAAGATATTTAGATTTAATTTCTGTAATCAGTGAACTGATGGTACCTTTTAAAGTTCACTCTTAATTCAGCAAGAGGTTGTGGACTTGGTGAAAGGAAGTACAGGATTAAATTATGTATTCTGTGCACAGGTTAGATCTGTAACTCTAAATGTTGATGCTAGACTTAGGGTATTATCCATGGATACGTAAATGTTCAGCATGTAATACTTGCTGATCAAATCCCAAAGCTCTTCTGCTGTCTGGAGCAGTTTTAGAGTTCCTTGGAAGCAGTGAGCAGGCTTGTAGCACTACACACAATTCTTCTCCAATCTGCCTCCAAGTAGCTCTGGAGGAATTTTGGGGCATTTTTTAATAATTTATTTTAAGCAAGCAAGCATGATGCTGTTGTGCTTGGTTTAGTTACAGTTATCCATGTATGTTGTACTTCAGTCAGATATTTCATTTGTCAGGGTGAGAGTTCCTACTAAAGGCAGTGTCACCAGGCACCAGATGTATTGTATGTATTGTAGTATGATGCTACTTTCGGATTGACTTGATTCTATAAAACTGGTAGGACGTGAGTCTAGACAAAGAAGCCTATTCTTTCATGTTTGTAGTGATTTTGCAATTTATATCTAGTGGGCAAGCATGTTTTGCTGTCTTCGACAGAATTCCTGTTTCTTTCTAGCAGTTTTATATAAAACTTGTATTTTAGGTCTTCAGCTTTAATTTAAAAGTCTTTTGAAGGAATATGTTTTACACCAGGATAATGCAACAATGTTTTAGGGTCTGAATGCTGACTAGGAATATTGTAATAGGTTTTTGGTATACATTGTACAGTACTGCTGTTTATGCCTTAAGTATATACTGTTGCAACTGATATGATGGAAGAAACTGGTCTGTTTAAAAAAAATTAAAATTCAAAGAACAGATCCTTGGAGCCCTTCTTTTTAAACAAGCAGGGTGTGCTTTTTAAAAAGCATTGTTTGAAGAACGGGAAATCCTGATGTTACTGGAATTTTTTGCTGAATTTGGATGTCTGTTTGAAAAGTGATAGACTGTGTAGAAATTAGTCATCTCACCTATTTTTTGGCTACCTACTCTTGGCATCTTCTTAAAAATGATAAAATGAGTGAGAATTTTCCACTTTACCTTCTCTCCTTTGCTGCTTCTTTGCCACGCCAGCCTGCATATTTTCTGTACCACATGTAGCATGAACGCTTTTTTTGGTCACTTTACATGTCAAAAAGGGAAAAAGTAATAACTGAACAGAGCGTGGAGATGCTGCATATTCATGAATAATGATTTTTCAGAGAAAAATTCAAGACATTGAAGCCTGGCAGGAAGACCAGCAAAAGACACGTAGTGACTCCAGCAGTAGAACACTCTTGTGTCTAGCGCAAGCGTTGGAATGGAGTGTCTATATTTGTCCTAAAGGTACTGTAGGTGCTCAGCTTTTGTGCAGAGTTCAGAGTAATAGGTACAAACCCTGCCACTGGAGGAAGCTTGTGTAGAAATAAGTATATATGAACTGATGAAAACTCACCAGACTGTGCACCCAGGAAACTGTAAGACAGCAAATAGCTCATGTGAGTTCTTTTTCTTCTGTTTTACTGATTGCATATTGCAGTTGTAGGACAGTGTAGGGAGAGGTGCTGAGTATGGGAGGAGTATTGGCGCTCCTAGGTGGCAGTTGCTATTGTGTTCTGTTCTGGAAGGGAAGGTCTTGGTAAGTGGTACTCAGCTGCTTTGCTGACCATCTCTTGCAATGTATTCAGTCACTGCAGGTCTGTTTAGTTGCCAGGTAGTTACACTTGAAAACACTGTTTGCTTTATGTAATCAGTTTCTGGACTAAATTTATTGAAGCACTGGAACCAATCATTAGCATCCTCCAGTATTTATGACTTCTAGGATTGCTTTATCTGTCAGAAAGATAGATTTTCAGTGTCTGTGAACTGCTTCTAGAGCTAATGAAAAGTGGTTTTGTATCTCAGTGTTGTATTTTGTCCTGGAATAGTGGATGAGTGCTGAACTCTGCAATGTGCATTTGGAGGAATGCTGTGATGTCAGGGTAGTGACTGTTCTGCATATTGGGCTGTGGAGAAAGAATTATGTTTCTTCAGTCTGACTGAGCATAGACTCTCACATGAAGACTGCATATCTCATTTTTTTTCAAGAAATGAAGCTCATGATCTGAGACTGTAAAAGCCTTGAATGTATCCTTTCCCATGGCAATCAGCAATTTAGGAACTTGATAAAGAGGCTGCATTTGAACTGTGTTGCATAGCAATTAGTGTACAAAATACTTGAAAGCTCTAATTCACTTTTTAAATGCTGTCATACTTTTGGCTTTGAAGGTGTTCTGTGGCAAGAGAATTTTACAGCTTAAAAGTCTTGCTGAAAGAAAACAACCTTTCCTTTTTTTGAAAAGGAAATTATTTTTGATTTCTTGGTGACTTTTATTGCAAGCTGTTCAGGACTTTAATGAGAATTAGTGAGCAGTCATTTCTGTTTGCAGTTTGCATGTCCTTTGTGATTTTATAGATATCTTTTTTTCTTCTATCAGATGTCTCTTTTCCAGGCTGAAAAACATAGTCTTCTGTTAAGTCATCCTGTTGAATATTCTGTTTTTTCTGCCTCCTGCCTTCTTCCACCCCCAGCCATTTTTTTTTTTTTGGGTGAGGGGTTGGTATGGGGGATTGGACACCAAAAACGGGTGAAGTAGATTTATAGGGTAACCTAATTTTCTTTCTGGTTTGGTTTTCTGGTTGCTGAGCACTGCATGGGAGTAGTTCAAGGTAGTTCCTGTGTGTTAACAGCTCCTTTAAAACTATTTGCGTAGCACAGTTGTGTTTTGTTCTTGTTAAAAAAAACTAGGCTAAAAATAACCTTAGAGAAGCTGTGCTTATGCAGTTTGTCCGGGTTTGCTTTGCCCTCCAGTGCATTTGTTTCTGCAGAAGCTGTAGCAGTTCTTGCAGAGATTTTCTTTTTTCCCTGTATGGATCTCCAATTAAGTGTTGATATCTATAGGACTGCTAGGCTCAGTATTATCTCAGGTGTCATACACCTGCTTAGTTTTTCAGGGCATCCTTCAAAATATGCAAACACAAGCATATCTGTGGTGATGCCATGATTTACGGATCTGAACATGCAGAGTACTGTAGTAATGTTAGGGAAATAAAATATTCTGTCTTCTGAAAAGCTCCCTTCATCACTGTACAAAGCTGTAAAAGTTTTTAAAAATCACTTTCAGCCCATGCATTGTTAAAAGGATCCACCCAGAATTACTTAATGTGACTCGAGACTAGTGTTTTTACTGGCTTCCTCAGGCTAGTTATAAAATCTACGGTAAAGATCCAGTGGCATGATGAATTTACTGTTCCAGTGCTATGAAGTGACCTCTAATGGTACTGTCAAGGTGCATTTGTATCTTTTTGACCAGAGAATTTCTGTGTAAGTTGATTTTTTCTTCTTTACCCTTTTTGCACTTGAAAGATAGAGCAAGCAGGCAAGCTAAAACTTTTTTAAGCTAACAGCTTTTCTGATGTATAGGTCGTGCCCTTAATGTAGGGATTACTATTATTTAAATGCCTCTTTATAAGCATGTCAAAACATTCCTCACCCTGCTGTGCTTCCTCACAAATGAAGAAGGAGAAGAATTCATTAGTTATTACCTGCTGCTTGTATACATGTTTTGAGTGAAAGATGTGGAGGGAGTATTATGTGACCCCTTTCTGCAGGGCAGATAAACCTTCTGTTAGGATTAAAAAAAAAAAATCTATGAAAGATACTTTATGGGTAGAAGCTGCTCACAGTGAACCTTAAAGGAATTGTAGAAATGGTAAAATCATTGCACTACAAAAATCTTCGAACTTCTCATTTGTTTGGTCACCTTGCAAAGAAGGCTTGTACAGCAAATAGTGACATTATTGCAGTTTATGGTAATTTTATCTTAAGAGATTTTAGAATGCTCAGAGTGTTTCCAAGGAAAGGAGCTGTATTACTGTAAAAGTTAAAGCAGTGTCTGATTTTACTACCTGAAAAACAGTAATTAAAAAAAAAAAATCATAAGAAGCGCTGTCAAGGAGCAAAATTGTATAGTGACCAGTTCTTTTTAGAGGTGGGATGACAGGAATAAGACTTGGTGTCTTAACTGAAAATTAATTAAACTGACTTAGATTTATCCGCTAGACAGACAGAAGCCTGTAAGAAGACTAGTAGCTCCTTAATAAGAATTAGAGGGGAGGTTGATAATTGAGCTCCATTGGGATCAGGTTATGCATGCTGTTTGTGGGAGAGATGTACTGAATTCCTGAAGACTCCATTGGAGAGCTCGTGTTCTAGAAGGAAGCTTAGATTCCTAGAGCTTTCCTGGATAACTGATGTTCAGAGGCTTGTAAAATCATTGGAAAATGCTCTCAAGTAAGTACTTTAAAATGTAAAATGTTTTAACTGTTGCTGTTTATATCAGAATATTCTTAAGATTGTTACTATTCCTGCTTTGACTTTTGAACTACTGGGGTACTACTGTTACTGACTGTTCATAGTGTGTTGTGGGGATACAGTGACTTATATTTGAACTTTAAGTTGCAGAAAAGTTTAAAGAGCTTTAGGTTGTTCTTGTGTATCAGAATTGTGAGTTTTGCTCTATTAGGAGGACATGAATTAATCCCTACATTGTGGAGGTTTCCTATCTGTTAGCTGCAGTTAATGTTGATATGAAAGATACTTTGTATTTGATAAGCTTAACCACAAGCAGTCCTTGTTAACAGCATCTATCTCTTATATGTCCCAGTATGCAAAATAAAAATCCTAGCTATTCTTAATAGTATTTATTATTCAGATACTGATTAAAGACAAATCAGCTGTGGAAGCAGACTCATCAGACTGTAAGGAATTATTTTGGTCTGTTTCTGTTGTGTAAGTTACAGCTTTTGTTTGGAACCCTGTTTCTTTGAGTAGCAAAGTAATTTTAAGTTGGTGCATACCTAGTGACTCAAACACCTAATATGCTTCTCATACTGTTTCTTCATAGGGCCTTTCTTAAAGGAACCTTGCATGATAGCAGACACAGGATGAAAATTCCTTGTTTTAGCTTGAGTGGAAGAATACTTTTGTTGTCTCAATTAAGTACTTGTTCCTGGTTTAAAATAGTTTCATGTCCTCTAGCCGCTTGTTTAAGCTATGCTAGCTTCTAAATGTTAATATTCATCACAGAAATGAAAGCTCGAGGGCTGAGTCTCACATTTTTTGCATCTACGGTGTAGTTCAGTTGTCTGTAGTTCAGACTTGCCCTATTGAAAGAGACCTGAGAATAAGGCTGCCTTCTCTGTGAGCTGTTGGGGGTGGAGGAATCCACGACTGAAATAATACATTGGTAATTGGGAGGCATTGTAATACTGTTGTCATAGTAACAATAGACTGGAGTGTGAGACAACAGGGCTTTTGTCAAAAGTGACAACAGACAATGGTTTGGGGCATTCTGCCATGGCATATACATCTGCAGTGCTCCCTGGTGGACTTGGGCAGAAAGACATGAGGGAAATGGATCAATTCCTGTATGAGAAGGGTACCTCTTCAGTGTGTGACATCTGTGTGCAGATGGGTCCATTATGGAGTGTTGTCTCCAGGAGTTTCTGTACGCTGGTACCTGTGCATGTGTAGCTGTGATAGACACTTTTGGAAGAAATATCTCTGAGCAGTCTCAGTCACACATATGTACCCAACAAAGAAAGGTCTTGGAGTGCAAGGAACCTTAAAATAAGTGGATCATTGATGCAAGGTGGAAGTGCCCAGCCACAGCATTTTTTTTACAAGGACCAAACATTGAGCTGAATTAATCCTCAGGTTAAATCCTCTTCAGGAACAAAATCAACAGTAAATTTTGTAAAAAAGCAAAAAGTAAAAGCAGAGAGGATGATGCACAAATCAGGTGCTTTATCTGGGATTTAATGCAATGCATAATTTGAAAGCTGTCTTTCCCTCTGTTAGGTTTAAATTGTATTGGTAGTTAATATGTTCAGACCTATCTAGGTTATAGACTTTTTCTCAGTCCTGTTTTCTTTTTCAAAATTCAGGTGTCAAGAAAACAACTTTTTTTCCTTGTATGCTTGCTTGGCACAGGAGGATCTGTGGAGGACAAAGAAAAGAGTAATTTATTTTATGATGTTTCTTTACAAGCATTTGTCAAATCAGAATCTGATTTCTTGCATTGAAGAAGGTGGTATGATAATATGCAAACATGACTGGAAAATTTGCTATAGGGTCTTTCTGGGAAGTTAAGGGCTTCAAGAGTGCTGATGTTAGCTATTTGCAAATTGAGAGGGAGGGGAAGAAGTTGCATATCATTTGGAACAAAGTAATGGAACAGATGGTCCTCTTGCAGACACTGAAACTGCTTTCAGATGTCCAGTATGAGTTCAGAATGGCTTTCTAAATATGTTGCAGAAATAATTAATGTTATGGGACAATGCTTCTGATTACTGTAGCAATATCCACTTTAGCTTCTTAGTGGAACTGTGTGGTCCTTAATGCAGTTCATATGTGGTTTAAAAACAATCTGTAGATATATGTGTAGATGTTAAGGGCACAAATGAGTGGAGCACATTCTAGCAGAAGTTTCAGGTGCTTTCTTAGGCTAATGGAAAACATTGATTAAAGTATTACTACAGGATATAAAAGTCTTGCTTTTAAAAATGTGTAGGCAAATAAATCTTTGTCATGTAGTAAGTAAAGGAAGGTATCTCTTTTTAATGATTTGGTTTTTCTGTAAAGCAAGTGTGCAAAATAAACTGTGGGTGCTTGAAACCTACTGGAAATACTGAGCTCTTGCCTCTTGTTTTGGGTGGTCTTCAGCTATTCGTGCAGCTAGGACTTGTGATTGAAAAGCACAGACTTCTGTAATTCATTGTTTCTCTGTGTTTATACGAATGTACCATGCAGCAGCAAGGCTGAGATGTCTGATATGAATCCTGCTCTTCATGCTGCTGTGTGTAGTCTTCATGTTTTGCTGATGTCTTGTCCAAGCAAGCAGTACTGAGCAGTTCCTTGGTTAGCCATAGTACTCTTGACCTAACTGTAGTATTATAGTTCAGGATACTGAATGTATATGACCAGTTATTCTGGGGTTTGATGGTTGTTTTTTCCCCATCTTGTGCTTGCCTCACTGAATGATGGCATGAGAGCTGCTGCTAGGGTTTAAAGCCTTTCAATGAATGTTTTTTTCAGGTGCTTTTCTGTTTTGGAAAAATGATAGATCCAGGACAGGTTCTCAGACTTTTAAGATGTCTTTGTTCGTGTTGGTTCTCAGGTGTTAGATTTTGGTTCACTGGCAAATAGTGCCTTCTGATAGCCACACAGCTAATTTCACATGCAATCTGTAACTTGGCTTCCACAAAGACTTTTTTCCTCCTCAAACTTCACTGGGAAGAGGACCATGCCATAATTTTCTCTTATGCAGGAGACTGGAATTAATCTTTGGTTTCTCTTAACTCTCTTCAATTCCTTTTCCTCCTAGGATGTTCTTTGTTGACCTAATTTGCCTCAGTGACTGCTTTTGCTTTTCAAGGACTCTGAAAGCAGGGCTCTTAATCTGTCAAGTGGGATGTCAGGATTATAGCTGACATTTATTTGGATAAAACTTGAAATAGAAAGATGAATTTGTTCAGAGAAAAGTTAAATTGGGACCAAGCAATGAAGAATTGTCCTTAAAGCAGCTTTCAGCTTGGGATATAGGTGAAAACATAAATTGCTCAGACAGTTGGACAGCAGTTCAGATTTCTAGCTGTTCAGTATGGTATATTAAACCAATTGCTTGAAGTTTAAGTAGTTACTGAATTGTTGCTTGCAAGAAAAAGGGGTTGTGATTTCACATAGTGAGTCCTCAATCCGTACCATCTACAAAGGAGCTAAATGGTTTTTATTAGGTTTTTTTGACCTCTTTTGATGAAAGGGTCTTCTATTCCATTTTACACACTTAACAGTATATGTGTTCCAGGTGACTACTCAAACACACTGAGATATGATTCTTAAGCACTTTTGTGAAATGGCCATAAATCAAAATGTGGGAGGTTCCTTCTGAATACCAGGAAACACTTTTTGTCATCAGGACAAGTAATCACTGGTTGGCCAGAGAAGTTGTGGAATCTCCTTCCTTGGAGATACTGAAAAGCCATTTGGACAGAGTCCTGGGCAACTGAGTCTAGGTGGCTCAGCTGCAGTAGGGAGGATAATCTACACAAGTCTGTTTGACCACAACTGTTCCATGTTTCACTGTGATTCAGTGTTAAAGGAGTGCATGTGCATGGCTGCAAATAAATGGGATTAAATAAATGCTTAGTGTACTGTCTTTCATTGCTTGCTAGCTCAATGAAAGGTTTTCCATTTTTTTTCCTTTCCTTTTCTTTTTTTTTCCTACAAGAAGCTTCTAGAGTGTTTGTATTTTGCAGTTTCATTGTGGAACCCCCATAACTTCTTTTACACTACACAGCTTTTTGTGCAGATAGTGTTCTTAGGGGAAGTGTTTTGGAATGGCAGCACTGTCTCTTACATGATGTAAAAGAACCACAAACAAAAGAACAGCAATTGCACTTAGGTTTTGAGGTGGCTTTCTAGAAGACCGCATTCTACATAATCTGCATATACTTTTGTTCTCACTCTTAGCTGGAAAGGAAAATTTTAGCTTGAAAACTGTTACATCAGAAAAATGAAACGGGGATATTTTGTTCATGAAGTTGAGGCAAGATCAAGGCTTTGAATTGCTGTTCATGTAGGCTGAGCAATCTACTCTGTCTCTTTCTCTGAGGGCCGAAGGATATTATGAGCCTCTGCTTTGCTGCCTACAGGCTCTGGAACCTTCTGCATGTTCTTTCTTTCTATGCATATTTAATCACAGGTAGGCAGAACTGGCATACCAGGGAGCAATTTCATAGTGCTTCCTACATGCAGAAAATTAATCATAGTTAAAATCACAGAATGAGTAAGGTTGGTAAGAACCATTGGAGGTGATCCAGTCCAACTTCCCTGCTCAAGCAGGATTCCCTAGAGCGTGTTACTCAGGATTGTGTAACTCAGGATGCACCTACTTATGGGGCGAGACCTGAAGGCAATCACAGAAGGAGGAGGGAGCCTTTCAAAAAAGTATGTTCTTCACCTGCTGGAAGAATTCTTGTTGTGGCAGTGATACTTGTGGTTTTGGTTGTCTGGGTCAGATCCCTTCCCCTTACCTTGCTTTGATTAGATAAGTCTGATCTCTGGAACATCTAGTGCCAACTTAAGACTAGAATGCATTGAAGTCTTGCAGTATGTTAAGAAGAGAGGTTTATGGTATGTAGATACAGACAGGAAGTTAGGTTGTCTTGCTAAGATGTTGAAACTTCATTGAGCAAAGTCTGAAAGTACTTCTGGGGCAAACAGTGACTGAGACAGAAGAGTCTTTCTGAAAAATTAGGAGTTAAAATAAGTTAAGATGCTTTCAAAATGATGCTATGTAATTTTCCTTTTTTTTTTTTTTAGATCGTTTTTTCTCTTCAAAACAAACAAGCAAAAAGGTGGTACCAAGAGACCTTGTTCACGATGCTTCTTTTCTTGCTGCTGCCTTGAAGCCTCTTTCTGTAGATTGTTCAAATAAGCTGAAGGAACCTGATCTCCAAGTGTTGTTTCCACTTAATCTTTTACTGGGCCTCTGCTTGGTTTGGTATTGCATCTTGTTGCTGTAGTGCAGTTTCTGCAGTGTGTGGCATCATGAGAAGCTGCTTTTCAAAGATCAGATCTTTGTCAATGAAGGGAGATACTTGTTAGGCTGTCCTCTGAGCCTGCCTGGACCAAATGAGCATTTTAGCTGTAAAGCAAGAAATGCCTCTGCTAGGAGAGCCATATTCTGAGCTGCCTGTGTTTATTGTCTCCTCCCACATACTGAATCCCCAACAGTTGCTGCAATAATGTATCTAATGACACAGTAACAGAAACATGCAAGCAGGTGCTGTATTTGTCCAGATCATATCACATTTGGTCCAAGTAACATTTTTAAATGAGAGCTTGCTGTCTTTTACTTGAAAATGACCATTTAACACTATCTATCTGTATAAATTTTAAAACTGTGGATCTCCAGGAACTGGCTTGCAGGATTACAATCAAAGAATGGTTTGAGCTGCAAGGGACCTTTAAAGATCACGTAGGCCATATCCCCTACCATGAGTAGGGATAGTGTTCACCAGATCAGGTTGCTCAAAACCCTGGGCAGCTTGACCTTGAACACTTCCAGTGACGGGTATCCACAACTTCTCTGGATGCTCCAGCTTTGCAAGAGGTTCAGGTGGATGACATCTGTAGCTTTTCCTTTGTCGACTGATGGAATAATTTCATTGTGGGAGGCTACCAAATGAGTCAGGCATGATCTGCTCTTTCTGTCTCTGAGCAGCTCCCTGTCTTCCATGTGTTTTGATGTGTCTTCCAGGAGAATCTTACATGATTTTACTGGTTGTGGAATGAGGCTGCTTGATTGGTAGTTTCCAGGATCTTCCTTTTTACCTTTTTTCAAAATGGGTCTGACATTTTTCCAGTCTAGGGATTTGCCTTACTGCTAAGACTTCTTGGATATGACTGAAAATTGCTTGGCCATTTCAACATCAGCCTATGCCTTCAGAACCCTGGGATACATCTCACTGGGTCCTATGGACTGATAAATGTTCAGGTATCTCAAGTGGTCTTCAATCTGAGCTTCACTTAGAGTGGAGGGAACTGCAGTCTGCAGTCCCAGCCTTGAGGTTCAGGGAACTGAGAGATGTGGGAAGTATATTGAAAGTTGAAGTGAAAAACTGTTGAATAGCTCAGCCTTCTCCATATCACTAGTTCTCATGTCTTATTTATCAAGAGGGGGTATGTTTATTTCAGTCTTCCTTTTTCTAGGCAGTATTCCTGTAGAACTTTGCATTTCCTTCTTACTGTTTAGTTTAATCAGGAGGCCCTTAGTTAGTCACATTTATCTCTTGTTTCCCTTGGCTGTTTTCTTACACAGGGTAATTGAGAGCTCCTGGCCTCTATGAAAAATGTTCTTAAAGGGCTGCCAGTTCTGTTCAGCTTCTTTGTCCCTGAGGGCAGCTCCCGGGGCATCCCATCCATTAATTCATTCAGCAACTGGAAGTGTGCTCTGAAAACTTGGAGTCCTTACTCCATTCTTCACTGGGTCTGCAAGGGTCTCCTGGACTGCTTAAAGATTACCGTGCTGCTTTTCCAGCAGATGTTAGGGTGATTGGAGTCTCCCAGCAAGATCAGAGCCTGCAAACATGACACCTCCTGTAGCTGAAGGATGAACTCATTATCAACAAGCTTCCCTTGATGACATAGACTGTAGCAAACACCAGCCATGATGTTTCCTTTGTTGGCTTAGCCCCTGATTTTTACCCATAAGCTCTCAACTTTTTCACTGCTGTTTTTCCAAGGCAGCTCTCTAGAGTCAATGCTTTTTTTGTTGTTGTTTTTTTATTCTTGGAGGGCAGCCACCTGGTTGCTTTTCCTTCTTGCCTGTGACTTCTGAAAATTTTCGAGATGTCTATTGCAGTGTTCCAGCTGTGTGGTCCTTCACATGATGTTTCTGTGATAGTGGTTAGATTGTAGCTTTCCAGCTGCCAAGTAGCTTCCAGCTCCTCCCATTTGCTACCTGTGCTGTGTGCATTGGTATTGAGACATTTCAGCTGTGTCACTGACCTCACCACCTTCTCAGAGGACCCTGCCATAATTCCTTTGAGGCATTTCACAGGTGTTTCCCTCCTAGTTCCTAATATATTAGCAGTCCCTGATTTTTCTGTTGCTCAGAACTTTATCACCTTTTCTCTTCTACTTGTCTGCTGCTTCTTCCTTCTGTCAGAACTCGTTTATGTCTAGGCTGTTGGGGAACACCAACTAATTCCCTTTAAAATTTTTTGTTTCAACATAGTGGACCCCAATGTTGCTTTTGTAAGCTTCTGCTTTATACTACAGTAGTTGGTGCATTTGTCTCTTGCTCTGTCTGGCCCCAACAAAGAACAAAACCAACATGCTGGTTCATTGGGAACAAACCCCTGTCTGGGACAATGGGAAACTGGAATGCCCTGAACAAGGGAAGTAGAGAAGGCAAAATGATGGGAAGTGCTACGCAGCTTACACTGACCCAGCAGGACTTTGGCTGGTAAGGTTTAAACTAGAAACACAAAATTACTCTTTTCAACTCCTATCACTGGTATGTGTCTCTGTGCTGTCCTTGTTTGTGCCAACCAGAGCATGTCATGTTGTTGCATGAGGATTGGGCAAGCGATTGCTTCTCTAATCTGCTTTGTTGCCTGACCAAATGTTTGAAGCTGCAGCCCCCCAGTGCAGGGTGAGCAGCACAGGGCTAGGTGTGACAATTCTGCCAGTGTGCTCTAGGTGAAACCGATTGCCCAGAGAGGTTGTGAAGTTTCCATCTCTGGAGATATTCAAAAGCCTTCTAGACACTCCTGTCCCTGATCTGCCACCAGGTTATTGTGTCTTCTTGCCAATGATCTACCTGCAGTGTTTCCAGATATATCAGGTTATTGCCTCTCTCCTGTCCTGACTCTGAACTATGTGCTTTGGTGTGCTTAGCCTCTCTGCTCCATAATCCTCTCTTCATTCAACTTGGATGGCATTCACTATAGAGGGGCAGCCAAGAGCATAGGACCTGTCTCTCCTTTTTTTCCAACTGCTCTTGACTGAGTTGGCAGTGGTGTTTGAGGCTGTGGGTGTCATCAGGTCCAATCCTTAGAGCTCTGTGCAGCCTCTGTAGTGATACTGTCCCTCATGTTTTTTCCTTGTAGTTCCAGTGGCTGAAGAGTACTTGTTGCTCCATGACACAGACAAGACTGAGTTTGCTCACAGAGGTGGAAGTTAATCTGTGATACAGGGGTGGTTGGTGTTATTAGCCATATCTTATATATTCAATTTTAAAAAGCTAAGAGTAGGGTGCTACATTTTTTGTTATATATGGTCATTTAGTAAAAAGGCTTATGTATCTGGTAACTTGCCAAAATTGAATTATTGGCTCTAAATCACAGAAGTATAATATCTAGGCTCTAAATCACAGAAGTATAATATCTAGGCAAGAAACTGGTGTTCTTGTAACACGAGAAGCTTCAAAACTTAAGTGGTTTGATTGACATGTACTGGTAGTTTGATTTACATGTATTGGTAGTTAGGGGAGAAAAGTTAATACTTTGGATTCCAGTGTGTTGTCTAAATGTTTTCAGAATGTGAAGGTAAATAAGCTTGTTATGTTTCTTGTCAGCTTGGAAGCATCCTACACAAGACTTAGACTGAGAAGTGTGTGTGTTCCTGGGACCTAAAGTTAGTGAGAGACTGGCCAGCTCTAGAGGTGTCATTTAGAGAAATGGAAGATAGTGTCCATGTTGTAATTCCAAAAGAGGCCTTTTTCTAAGACTGTGTCCTCTGTACCTTGATTCTTCGGGAGTAAGTAGATAAAGCTAAAGTAATATAGTTTGAAAAAAACCTCTGGAGATTGTTTCCAGAAGTTGAATTTGAAAAGGGGGAAGAAAGAATATATAGTAAATCTGGGGTAGCTGGAAGGGATCCCAAACACAAGGCAGTGGGACAGTGATAAACTGGTAGGGAGAGAGTAGGCAATGGTAGAGCTGTGAGCAACTCTTGAAATATAATTAAAAGCAGTAGGCAGCTTGCAGTACAGATACTTCTGGGAGGTCTGCCTGTTGTTCTTGCGTTTTTCACTCAACAGTCAGAAATTGAGAGGTGCTCTTTTTTTTTGTACTTGCATTCATCTGATTTGAAACCAAAAGTGAACTTTTCCATCAGCATTCCTGCAGGGACAATCAGGAAGTTGTGGAATTTGGGCCTAGAGAAGTCATATCTGAACTGTACTGATCTTTGTGCTAATATGAACAAACACATGTATTTTTATCCCTATTCTATTTCCATTGTATTTATGTCTTTCAATCAAAAGTGTTTTCATTTGGTGCACTTTCATCTGTAGGAGTAAGAAGTAGGAAGGACTAAGTACTTGGGTGATGGTTTCAATGTAGACAAACTTCTTTCCCCCACTCCAGTAAAAACAACACTTGTTGCTTGTTGATAGCTTCCGGGGAAGTTTTTGCCATACCTTGAAATGTGAAGTGAAAATGTGAAGGTTGAAACTAACAAAAGTAAAAATGTTTGTTCTTGACAGCCAAATGACGTTGTGTTGGTTAACTTCACAGTTCAATATACCTATGCCAGAAGGCTGTGGGCCAAGTGTGTCATTTTAGGAGTCATCCTGCTGTAGTGAGTTGACAGTAATGTGAAATAATTAGTGCTTGTAGTATATGCTATATGCAATACAGTAGCTTTTTAAAAAAATATAGTAAGACTTATGGCCTTTCTTCTCTCTAGTACTGATCTGTTATAATAGCAGTGTAATTAAATAAGGTATTTCAGATAGTATGTGAAAATCAGAACATAAACCTGAAGTATTTTAGCAGTTGCAGTGAGGGTAAAAAATAAAACTCCAGACCAGTCTGTGTTTGTACTATAGTTAATGTTACAGGGTTTTGACATCTATATGCAATATGAAGATTCAGTTAAAAAAACCTTCTTTATACTGTTTGTACAATATAGTCTGTAGAAAAGGCAGGGCTAGTCTGCTAGTGGTATTGTTAGATCATTAAGGGCACTGCCACCAATACAGAAAAATAATAGACCCCAGTGTCACCATTTTCCAGAGGAAATAAACCAGCATATCCAAGTATGCCAATTAACAAAGTTTCAGGAGTTAATTTTTGTGTACAACATCCTTACAATTACCTGTTAAGTGTACGGAATTGGAACAGAAGTTTCTTGATAGAAACTTACTTCCACATTCCCTTTTCAGGCTACTCAGAAACCATCCTCTAAAACGAGTATGCAGTGTTTGAAATCCAAAATAGCTACATTTATCTAGAATGGCTTGTTCTGTTGTGTTTCTTTATAGAGGAAATGTTTTTTCCCCACAGAGGAGATCTATCTTGAAATTTTTACACATCCCTGGCATATTGAAAAGGAAATCTAGAGACACACTGTGTCTAGATCTCAAATGCTCTGTTGTTAGAAGAGACTTTGTCTCTTCTTTGTTAATGTATTAAAGGTTTTGAACATGGAGGAGAACATTCAATTAGAGCTACCTGGGGTTTGCCGGGTATTGAAGTACATCTGTGTTATACTGATAGACTAAACATCAAATGCTGTATATCTCTTGTTAATTCCTGTTGATGACAACATTGCTCACTGGGATCTCTTTTTTTAAGGTTATGTACTTAAAAGGTATGGAGATGTTAGAATAAAACAGTCAGTAGTAGAAATATAAGAATAAGATGGCCTTTGTGACCCATTTGCTTCCTTTGTTCATATGCATTCTAATGAAGTATTTATTTATATAATTGTTTTTTCCCCAGTATTCTATTGCCTTAATTCCATGGTATAGATGTGTTTCTAGGACTGAATAAAGGCAGTGTCTGCAGGCCATACCCCTGGCTGTTGGAGAAGCTGGAAGATGAGCGGGATGAATGATTACAGAGTCAAGAAGGATGAGTCTCATGGTTACAGCAACTGAGTTCTGATAGGTTATTTTTCTGAACCTCATTTGGCCACTTTGAATGTGTGTTCCAAAGGCAGTCAGTAATTCCAGGGTTTGCAGACAACCAGCTTAAGCCTTGTTAGTAAATTTTTAATGTATTTGCCTAGGTTTTAAAAAGGCTAAAAACTGTATGCAGAAATTTTATGTTGGCCAATTCCTTTATGGTTCATTAGCGTGACTAAATAGGTTAGGTATACTGTATCATCCTTTGTCGTTTTACCAGGAGAGGAGCTGGGAGCAGTACCGTGTGTGTTGTCATCTGTGTGTGCCAGCAGAAGTAGAGGGAAGCATTTTGATTGGTTTGCATAGGATGGAACAATCAAGAGACTTGAAAATGTGCTTCTGTTTTAACACTGAGCTCAGGCAGTTGCAGATGCCTTTGAGAGTTCTACATCTGTTACTGGCATTTTTTAAAGTCGCCTTTCTTGCCCTAACCCGCCTCAATTTGACGTCACATGCTAGTCCAACCCTCCGAAGGGGTCAGATCCCAGTCATTCCTATTTCTTGGTCTTTCTTCAAGGACTTTTTTTCTGGGCTATTATCTTTTCCCCTACCACATCATCTTTTTCTGTTTTCTCCCCTAGCTCTTTGTCTGAGGCTTTTTGCCATATGAATCCTTTGTTGCTTTCTGGACCGGTCAGTTCTGTGTTTCATTGTTTTGTACTGCCTGCTTTCTCTTGATAGACAATCAGTTGCTGCTAATGTCTTTCAGGCTACTACTCTTACACTGGTGCCTCTTGGGACAAATGGCTTCTCTCTTCCTAGGTATATAGAGTCACTATAGGGTCCAAGGGAAGAGAGAGGGGACGTACGGAATCTGTCTTTCCATACTCAGTTCCTATACTGCTTGTTGTGTTTAAAAAAAAATCTGCAAAAGGTCTTGTTTGCCTGTTCCTACTGGAGTGTGCCTGAGTGGCTTGAGAGGCTGGCTCAGTCTCAAACCTGTCCGTGAGTAAGATCTCTCAGTGGGTGGTAGCACGTATGGCACAGATGGTGTCTTCAGAGACGTAGGTGCTAAATTCTAACAAGATTCAGTGAGCACGTGCTAGCTGTTTGTTTTCTTTCCCCTCCCATTTTGGTGTTTTTGTCTTGACACAGGGGGGAAAAAAAACCCACCACCAAACAAAAAAAGCTTAGATTTTTTAATAGGCTTCCTACTTGAGTCTTCTTTCAAAAATATCAGGCACTGTGCATTCTTGTCAAAGCGTAAGATAAGTCATTTTACTTCACTGAAGCACCAGGCTTCTGCAAAAATTCAGCTTGGGGTCAAGCATGTAGCATTGCACCCTGTAAGTTAAAATATACAAAGTTTGGCAATGTTTAAAGAATTTGAAGTCAGAAATGTATAGGAAAAGAGGTTTAAATAAAAATAACACTACCAGTTAAATTTTTAATTTAGAAAAAAAGGTTTTCTGAAAAGTGTTTCCTGGTTAAAGTTTTTTTAAAATATATGTGTGTATATATATATATATATATATATATATATATATGCAGTATCAGTAATTAGTTTTGTTCTTAATTGGATTATGTTTTTTCTGGAGAATTCTGTCTGTGAAATATTTTTATACCCGTAGTTACAAAAACTGTTTGCAACTATTTCTTTGTCTTGACTTCTTCAGTCCAGCTGTATCTCAACAAATGTTGTTACATGAGCAATCATAAATGCCAGCCAGTTTTTATTACTCATCTTCTTCACCTGAGTTTCTGTATACTGCCCTGTTATTCGCACTTGTACAAAATAAGTGTGTTGCCCTGAATTTGTAATATGTTGCGCTTATTTTGCGTGACGTTTGGGGCCTTTTTGTCAGGCCTCTAATGTTGCTGTGGACTTTGTTTTCCAGTTCTGTACAAAATATCTTGATGTTGAGAGGTGGTGATCTGTATTGCATTATGTTGTTCCTGATCAAAAGGGTTCACAGGTGAAATACTGTGGATTTTTTTTTTAATGAACTTTAGTGAACTTTCTAGTTGATAGTTTACTGTATCAATGCCTTCCTAGCCTTATGGTTGTATATTGTATTCTGAGTGTTTTCATGTACTTGAACTTTCATGTGTTTATAGGCTTAGTAGGGAACAGAAATACCAGTGAGTATAACAGCCTCTGAGCATCCAATCTGCAGGGTACCAGGTTACAAATCTTACCCTATTTGTTGCACTTCTTGAAGGTGAGCTGATACGCTGTGGTTAAGGTTTCCTATGCGAATGATGAGCCACTGAAAGGCTGGAGTATTGCTGATTTATAGAGGTGGGGTAACTTGGAACATTCAGCTGGAAAAGGAACAGGAGTGGTAACAAGCAGCAATAGTGGTAGTAAAGGCACAAGCAGGTTCCACAGCAGATTCCCAGTGTGAGTCAGTGAATGCACAGCATACCAGCTAGCTGTCAGGAGGAACCCAAACCCGACTATTCGAAGAGAGTCAGGGTTCATGTTTATCATGCAAGGTCATGTGGTCTTACTATATTTTAACTTGCCAACTTAGCCTTAGTCCAGAGAAGATCCTTTGCTGCAGTGCTTAAAAAAAAAAAAAAAAAAAGAGAGAGAGAGAGAGAGAGAGGGAGAAAAAACAGAAGGAAAAACAAAGAAAATTCTGCAATGTTTGTTTATGCCTTCATCATGCCGAGGAGACACGTAACAGTAAATAACCTGTGTATACCTGAGGTAAGATACTGTTTCTGCTTTCCCTGCACAGTGCTGCTGCAGCACGGAGCTGATCCAAACATTCGGAACACCGATGGGAAATCTGCACTGGATCTGGCAGACCCTTCAGCAAAAGCTGTACTCACGGGTAAGATGCATACATCTCTCAGCAGTGTAACCCGAGTTTATTTTGTGTGTATAAGTTCAGCATCAGAAGAGCCTTCTGCCTTTCCAGATCTTCTGTTGTGTAAGAGCATTTTAAAAACTGTCTTTTACCAGGTTTCATGTTGATGTAATTGTTGTTAATCTGCTGTGATGCTCTGGGTTTGCTTATTCTACTTATGCTAATGCTGTAATTTTCTGTTATAATATAATTTGTTATTTACTGTGTTTCTCTGGGTTTTTTCTTTTTAATTGATACCCAATAGACAGTTTGAACAGGATCCCCTAGCTCCTGAAAAGAAATAGGAAAAAAATCAGGTCAATTGTTTTAAGACCTTCACTGTTAGGCAAGCAAGGACATTTGTGTAACTATAAAAGTACCTGTGATGTGAAAGACAACCTGCTACTGATTGCGGAGATCAATACTTACATTAGATTTTGCTGCAGATTCGCATGCTGCACTTTCCTTCCTCTTCCTTGTTATTCATTTTGGGTTGAACCCTTTATCTACCAGTTTTTTTCTTTTTTAGGGGCTATCAGCTGCAAAACAATGTTTCATGAAAATATCCTATAGATATAACTTTGTTTTTACAGAGCTTTGATTTTTTTAAAAAAAATTAAATGTTGTGGCATACCAGTAAGCATGAAAAGTATAATATAGTTGCCTGTCAAATCGGTATCAGGAAATACGTGGTCCTTTGTGCTGATTTTGTCATCTAGAAAATAATGCTTAAAACAAAATAATATTGCATTTTAAAATATATACAATTAGATTTATAGAAAGGGATTCAGCAGCTGAGGTTCACTTGAAGGAATAGCTGTTTTTCTTTTTCCTTTATTTCCCCTATTCTGTCTCTCTTTTTATTGACAGCTTAATTTATAGGTTATGTGCTATGAAACACCCATATTCTTTCTTCAGATTATGTTCAGAGCACACCAGCTCCCTTCACTTTGTCAAGAACATTTCCTCATCGTCTTTCTTCGGTGCGCTGAGTGCTATACATAATTATCTACAGCGCTGCAGTGATTTGAGAGTGCCTTTGGAATAGTGTACTTTAAATACATACGATTTACTTTAATTACTCTGTGTCAAATTTAAACCCATTCCTACAGTGTTAACACTAATGTTAGATGTGCTAAGCAGGTTAAACTGACTTTTGGCTGTTAATGGGTACAGTTGTACAGATGCTGCAGATAGAGAGGGCAACAGGGAGTCAGTGTACCTCGGAAGTGTTAAAGGATATATGCCATTTACTTGTGGGGAGCTTGATATACCTACAGTGTGAGGGTTACAAGGCCCAAGCTGCTCTTCAGGCTATACATCTTCAGAGGATAGTAGAAGATCAGGAAAGTCTGTGACCTCATGTCTGCTCCACTGATTTCTCTAGGCATTGGATCACCTTGTGCTTTAGGCAGGGGAGAGGGCAATGTGTCATAGCAGACAAGTGGAGATGAATTCGAAGCAGCCCTCTGAGAACATCCTGTGAAATGCAGCCAGTGCCCGTCTCTGGACTCACCCCTAAAGCCTCACACACAACATCAGTGACTGAAGCTATCTCCAGCCAGTGAATGTTACCAGGTTGTCCATGCAGACACACATGGTACTGTAGATGTGTTTAGCTGTTGATAACAAAGTGTCATTTTTGTATGTGTTTCTTCTTCCCAGCAAGAAAAGCAGCTTTTATCAGCTTTGTCCTCAAGGTGGCTCTTGGCTACGCAGGGCTCTGTGCTGTGCACCTGAGTTCCATGCTGTGCACACAGGGCTGTAGCTGCCTTGTGATGCACAATAACTGAAAAACCTAACGCTGGAGATGTCATTTAAATGGAGGCTAGCTATTAAGAGCTGCATTTTTCTGGGTGTTGCCTTGTTTTATACTGTCTCTGTTAGGCTGCTATTTCTCGTGCATTTTCCATATGTTGTTACCGTCAGGTCTTGCTTCATCCCTCTGGAAGAAGGAGGCTTAAGGGATTTCTTAAGATCTATCTGACTGGGGATAATCTTTAGCTGCAGCAATGTTTTGCAATTAGGTGCATCAGAACTTAAAGGTATTACTGGATTAAGGATGAGGAGGATATATTAACTTGATTTTCAGTATTTAGTATTGAATGGTGGGGTTTTAGGAATGCTCATATTTAGAGCTTTTGGAAGTGGAGCACAGTCCGTAATTTGTTACTGCATTTGCATCTTTAAGCAGCATGCATGTCAAGGCTGCTCTCGTTATTTTTGATTCCTTTTTCTGGAATGGTGTCTACCATTGAATGTCCTGGGGTTGGAAGGGACCTTAAAGACTATCTAGTTCCAACCCCCCTGCTGTGGACAGGAGGCACCTTTAATTAAACCAGGATGCTCAGAGCTCCATCCATCCTGGCCTTAAACACTTCCAGGGATGGGGCATCCACAGTTTCTCTGGGCAACCTGTTCCAGTTTCACATTAAAGAATTTCTTTTTAACATCCAACTTAAACCTACCCTTTTTCAGTTTAAATCCATTTCCCCTTGTCCTATGCCTACACTCTCTTGTAAGAAGTCTCTTACCATCTTTTTTGTAGGCTCCCTTCAGGTACTAGAAGTCTACAATTAAGTCACCCCAAAGCCTTCTCTTCTCCAGGCTGAGCTGTTCCAGTTCTCTCAGCCTTTCCTCATAGGAATCATGATAGATCATGTGACCATAATAGACTTTTCCACATTGCTGCTGTATTGGTTGTTGAAGAACACGGGTGGTTCTTAAAACATTTTTTGACCAAGTATTTGCATAGGTTCGTGCATCTGTGTTAATTGTTTTGCGAATGAACTGTGATTACAGTGTCCCTTTGACCTCCAACGCAGCAAAAGTAAACAGAAAGCTTCTTGGTAATTGATTAAACCTTTTCAATTTGACAAAGAATTCTCTATGTGTTTTAAAAGGGAAATTCCTGCTGCATAAAAAGCATTTCTGCTGTTCTGGCAGCAAATGCTCAATCCACAATGACTTGTTCTTTTCTGTCTTCCAGACTAGAATAATGTATACTCTCCTTTTCACCTAGATTGCAGAAAGGACATGTAATGCAGTAGTTTCTGCCATGACTTCCAGCCATTTTCCTGCAACATCCTCTTAAAATGTGTGTTTTATAAGGATACATAATGCAGATGCAAGGCTAATATTTTGATCTAAATGGACTTCGAAAATTTCTTTGTAGAATAAATGGAATGATACAGAAATTAAAGACCAAGTACCATCTTCTTAAAAAAAAAAGTTACATAATTGAGGAATCTGCTTTTTACTACCTAGGAAGTAGCCTATTTTCCTCCTTTTGCAGGTTAGGCAGCATTTGTGTGAACCAAGCACTTCATGTTTGAGAGGGTGAATATTTTGTTTCTTCTTAGCATCCCATACTGTTCCTGAATTGTGTTGTCAGGAAAAGGATTGGAATCCTCTTTTTCTCTAGGCTGAAGTGGTACTACAGGCTCCAAAAACATACCACGTCTAAGAACTGTTAATCACACCAGATTAATATCCTAGCTTATTTTTTTTAGTTTAATTGTCTTTGGGGTGTGTGATTTCTGAGATGGGAACTCATCTTTGTTGCCGTACATCGCTCTGTGGCACTCCCTTCCAAAACAAGGCCTTTGGGAGCTTTTGCACTGCTAGTCATATTAATCTTCATTATTTTCTTACCCTGATTATCACCTCTTTAACGATTAACATCCTTTTATATTTTCTCTGTAATGTATATGATGAGCCAACACTGTTGTTAATGATTTATGTGAATGATATTTTTATTTGTTTGGTTTTTTTTTTCCCACACAGTGGAAAAAATAAGTGCCACTTATTCCCCATATTATCTGCTATTCAGAAATGCTTTCTTTATGTGAATAGCTGTTCTTTGTACTTGAGCAGTTTCCAAAGAGCTGTTAGCAGGAGCTGAAGGCATTTTTGTTGGATAATATATTTTTGTCTGCTTCATGCCAGTGTTTTGTGGGGTTGGTTTTTGTTGGTTTCAAGGATTACTCCCTTGAAAAAGATCAAAATGAAAAAAAGTCTGAAAACTGCTGCATCTCTAGATTAAAGGAAGATTTCTTAGTTATGAAATAATGTCTTGTTTGTTAATAGAATCAATTTTCAAAATTAAACAAGACTCTGATCTTCCTGCTTACTATGGAAATAATGTCTTATACAAACCAAGCGCTTTAGGTCCTATTGAGCATTTCTCACTTGAGTTTTTTGGAGGTGAAGGACGGCTTGATGAGTGAAAGTATAGCTGGGCTAAGGTTACTAGAGGTGTTAATGAGGATTCATGTTTTCATCTATTTGTCATGTCAACTTTTTAATTTAAGCAGGAAGCATAGTTCATGTATTGAAATATATTTGCACAATTCTTTTTCAAGTGAACTGCCATTTATGTGTAATTTACCTGCAAGGAAGAGAAAAATATGATATTTCATTACAATAAGTTTACTGAACTTCAGAGAATGGAAAATGGATTTTAGGTACAACTTAGCCATTTAAAAATAGCAGTAAGAGAAGAAGTTTTAGTTTGTGAATTTTGTTTTTCCTGTGGTACCTTTACAGCTTGACTGTCTCAAATACTAAACTATTTCCTTCTGGGTTGGTGTTTTTTCCTTCTAGGTACTCTTAGGATATTGAAGGCCTTCTGGATAGGCAATAGCACTTCATTTTGGGAGGTGCTGTCTCCTGCTTTCCTCTAATTGATCTAATTCTTACATAGTGTGTTCCAAATCAGATCATTTGGACAAGGTTTAGCTTCTGTCTTTACAAAACTGTAAAATAAACATCAGTACAAAAGAAAAAGTGACTTCATGGTAAGGAGGGCAGGTGCTGCTAGAATGGTTTAGGCCACCCACTTGTCCAGGCCAATGTCCTCTCTGATAGTAACACTGGATCTGCTGCCTTACAGAAAAGAGCAAGAAATCCCACAGTTGAGGAATATTGTTGACCTGCAGAAAATCTTCACCTTACTTCATATAAGCTGCTGATACACATCTTGAAGTAAGAGGTCCGAAGAGCCTTTTCCAGAACTTGTTTGAGCTTTGAATATATGCTTTTGTGATTGTTACTTGTTAGCATTTGGGTAGGTTTTCTCTTCTTTTTTACCAAGACCTAAGAGGAGGAAATAAACCATATGCTCTAGTTCACTGGTATGAATGATATATGATGATTTTACATTTGGAGTCCATGGTGGTCTGTTACATTTACTTCCTGGAGCATTATGAGCAATAACAGCTTTCCATTGGGAATGCTGGGGCCATTGCTCTTCCAGTCTTTGGAAAGATGTGGGAAAAAGGTACTTGTGGCACAAACCTGGAACATAAAGTCTACCATTTTGGTGGCCCTCATCTAGAAACTCTAGTTCTATCAATTTTGAATCTTCTTGTTTTATGGTTTTTAGAGAATATTATAATGATAACTATCTTGATGTATTTATAAATTTATAGTTTTAAAAATCTCATTTAGTATGTGCTCTAATTCCCACTTTCCTCTTTGAAGAAAGTGTACAGGTTGCTTAGCAAGCCAGGAGTTAAATGCCATCTTTTCGCAGTTCTGGCATGGTAACATTTCAATTCTAAAACTGAAAAAAAAATTTCCTTTTTTTCTCATTGAGAAGAACGTGGAAGAAACAGTCCTCTCTTTGTTCTAGACATTGTGCCATACTTGGTGTGTACTTCTGCTATATTTCTGAGAAGAGCAGTTCTTGATCTTTAGAATGTGGACATAGAAAGTTTCACCTTAGTGAAAGGAAGTTGTGCTTTGGCAGTACTGCTGGAATCACTGATTCTCTTTCTGCTTTCCAGCACTGCATTATTATTTCAAGATAACGTATCTTGATTTGAGCACTGTGCTCTGGTACAGCATCCCATTGACTTCTGGAGAGATGATTTAATAGCTTTCATAGCATTTTGTTATTCCAGGTTTTATTCAGGCTAAGTTTGTTTTTTATTACCTCTTTGACTGCAGAAGAGCTAAATGGTTTATGGGAGTCTCTAAAGCAATTCCGAATTCTGAAGTTTGTGGTTTACATTCCAGTATAATTCTAGGTGATTTATATTATGCATGCAGTGTTTATTGCTTTTTCAGTATTACATTTTGTTGCTCATTCCCTCAGTTTCTTTTCGGTCCTTCTAGCTTCTACTGTTTTTCCTTTGGTAATTAAATAATTTAAACATTTCCTTCAGTGTGGTAGGTTATTTAACACAAATTGCAGTGTATTTTATCCTAAAGGAAACAAGTTATTCCAGCTTTTAAGTGTCTGAAGTATTTTGGTTCTGACTCTATAACTGTGTAATTTGTTTAATCTCTTATAGAGGGACTTTTGCAGGGATTTGTGTGAGCTGATGTGTATGTTCTGCTGCCTAAAGTCCGTTTCCATGCCTTAATGTGCTTAGATTTCTTCCAATTGTAACTTCAGCTCTGGATGCTTGTTTCATAGGGCTTAATTTTAGGATAATGAGAGCTGCTCTCTCTCTTCCTGCTTCTTGTTTTAGAGTTAAGTGCTATTATCCGTGTCTTTTGTTGAAGCTTAGATGTGTATCTTGAACTGGCTTCTTTGGAATGTGGGTGTCAGCCTAGATCAAGAAACTTTGCATTCTTTGTAATCTCAATTTAGGCAAGGAGTTCAAAGTCTATAGTTTGTTGTGTAGGTAGAGAAGTAAGAAGAGGCACTGTGGGATTTAGGATTGGTGCCTTTATGAAAAGCATGGTTTTGATTGACACCATCCCCCTGGCAAGGATTTTTACTCTTTTTTTCTTTTTACTGTTATAACAGTTCAGTAGTATTTACTCTTCAGATGGAATCAAACTCTAAAGTAGTCAAAGGAACAAATTATCTTTTCAGAATTTTCACAGAACACCTAAATCAGGTGTTTTGGTTTTCTGTTTCTCAGTTCTCCTGTTATATAGAGTTGTGGATGTTTTGAAAGCTTTCAGAAACCTAATGTACAGAAATTTATTTAGCCTATACTTCACACTGAAATTTTACAACATTAAACTGAAAAAAATAATTTCTTGCCAGGGTTTGTTTTTATTCATATGAACAGAATAACAAGTAATATATCCATAGCTTGTAAGTAAAGAATACAAAATATATTTTTCATGCTGCCCTAGGAAAAATACTAGTAGAAATGTGTAAGAAGCCTTTCTGTTTCCACAGTGCATCAGAGCACTCTTCTTTTTGTTGCTCTGCCTTGAGCATTGACCTATCTTATACTTCATTGATTTTTTTTTCCTTCTCTAAATGTTGATTAGGTAATTTACTTTGTTGCTAAGTTTAAGCTTTTTTTGTTTTTTTTTTTTTCATATTCTATGTTGTACATTTCTGATTTTCATAGCAATTTCTGCCAGTCTTAGGACCAAATACAGTTTTGATCTCTACTACATTTTTCCCTTGTCCATGGATAACCTGATAACCTTCCTGGATTATTGTACCAAAATGGCCTTTTCACACTGTGTACTGCAGGTGATAATAAGCCAGGTGCAGCGGTAAGAACTGAGTGGATGGAGAATGTTATGTCGTGTAGCTTCTCATTTATTTAGTTCTATTTGTCAGTAGGCTAGTCGTGCTGCAATTTTAACTATTTTAATGTAGCTTTTGTTTATGCTAGATTCTAATATGTAATTTAGCCTGTAAGCAAGCATAGAACTTGTAGGAAAGAATTTTTAGCTAGCAGGACAAAAATTTTCCCGCATACAAAAGCTCCCATTGCCTTTGTCTCATACTGTAACTTCTTGAAGAGTCTTTGATACTTGTTTTCTTTGTCTAAACACTGAAAGAGATGAGCCAGTCACAGCTAAAATCTGTGGGGTCTGTGAATTTGTGAACAAAACATTTAAGATGATGTTTTTCCAGGTTTAACAGATGAATCTAAAAGAATGATAATGTTGTGTAAGGAAAATATATGGACTAGGAAATTGGAGAGGAAGACAATCTTAATTTTGCCTTTTAATGCATGTGTTAGAACACAGCCTGTTTATAAGACTGTACTGTTCCCCACTGCCTCATTCAACAGGATGGATGACTGTGCTCTGGGGAGGAATTAAGACTGCACAGTGTAGCTGTGCTGGGCACTCCTTCTTTCCAGAGCTGCTGCACCAAATTTGTTGTGGTGAGAGTGGGCGTGTTCTTGCCACCGGAGAGGTGCTCCTGCTATCATGAGTCATGTGCATAGGATGCAATTCACGTTCTCTGCAGCATAGGGCACTGTGTTTGGTCAGAAACAGTGTGTCCCCTTTAACTTCACTACACACGTGCTTGATGTAATTCAAGTTCAAGTGTAGGACTTTGCCAAGGAGTTAATACTCTTGAAATTTAAAGGGACTTGAACATTCTCTCCTAGATCAGACAGTTTGTACTGAATACAGTAACAGTGCTCCTTGGGTTTGTTTGAAGCTCTTTGCAGCTTCCATGCCCCAGCTTCTGTATTGCTCTTTTGCTAGGTTTGAAGCACACCATGTGTATTTGTGTTGGATATCCCATTTCACCTTAGAATGCTGTGTCATAAACTGATTGTGGATGTGCACTGGATTCTGCTGCTAAGTTGCTCCTTCCAGCAGTTTCTATGTGGTTTCCCATTTATAAATAAAGCAGGTGTCCTGCAGATAAGATTTAGTTAGTTGTGCTGTCCTTATTCATGATACTGAATGCAGAGAGTCAGTTAGGGATCCTGTGAAAGTGGTGTGGTCATAGTGGAATGCACTTACAGACAGGTTGAGTTTAGCATGTGTGGAAAGCCAACCAGATATTAGAGGGGAATGTGATTTAATATAGACTCCTGTAGCATCACCTTTTTTAGACTTTCCCCAGCACTCTCCTTTATTCCTGTCCCTTATTTGTGTAGGTATCTACTCACTTTTCCCTGGATCTGTGTAATCCTAACTGTAGTCTTCAACAGTTTAGACATATGGATTTGGATTTATCAGGTTGGCCATAGTAGGCATTTCTTCTAAGTTTGAAATGTGGCAGAACTCTTGGGTCAATCAAGTCTCTCTTCTAAAATATCTAGATATTGAAGTTTCTTCTCAAAGCGAGTAGAAGAGTTCTATATTGTATTCAAATACATAAACCATTATGTATGAGCTTTATGGATAGCACAAACACTCTTTGTCTTACAGATGTGGTGAATTTATAATTAAAAAAAATTAGATTCAGATAAGCAAGAAATTCAGCCTGAAGGATTCGAAGTTGGCAGCATGATGATTGGGAACTAGTGTTGATATCACAGTTGTTAAGTAACCTTTAGTTTCCTAGCAGCTATCAAAAATGCTACCAGCTTTCTCTACAACTGATTTATTGTAAAGAGTCACTTCTTGAGTGAAGCTTGTTTTGCTTTCATGTGGTGCTGTGCTTAGACCACCTACCTTGAAGTCTTTCAAAATTAATTGGCATAGAGAACTTTTATAATTGTAGGAATATGTAATGGAAATGGAATTGACCTGACTTATTTGATGAGATGATCTGATTCAGCAGGCTCAGATGCAGTTTAAATTTCATATGGCCATGGGTTAGGTATTTCTTTGATATACAAAACTTTCCAGAGATGAAGGAGGTAGAAGTTTATTCTTAGTGTCATGTTACTTATACTCTCACACAGGCCAAGCACCACAGGTCTGATGTGCATCTTTTGTGCCACGACACAAGCCTGATGTCCAAACACTTGAGGCCATCCACACAGCTTGTTCTGTTGAAGGGCAGTACATGGAGAAGAGAAGGGAAGAGGGAGGAAGGTAATCTAAAGCAAATAGCTGTGACCTCTTCCTTGTTGGAGAGGTTGCAGAGAATAGTTGGAACCTGTAAGTGACTCTCTTATCTTTCTAGAAATATTCCAGAAACCCCTCTACAGCTGACTATGACATCATTTGGAGTGTTCATGTGGAGTCTTGATATATGTATCTCTACTTAGAGTGGCCCACTTGTAAGAATGAAATAGAACTGCATTGCTTCTGTTGTATTTCACATATGTTTTTAACTCTGGAGAGAGTTTGTTGTTTTACTGGGGCTGTAGTGTGTGGGAGTGTTGTAATTCTCATGTGCACACACATATGTGTGTGTGTGTGTGTTTATATTATCAACAAAAATGAGGCACTTTGGGGGTTAGGTAATGACAGTGTTGTTTTTACATAGTTGAAGTCACAAGTGTTGTTTTTCATTGGTGTATGAAGAGGCTTCTAGAAATACACTTCTCTCTGAACAGGTATTTTAGTGGTACAAGTTTATGAATAAACTAAGAAGTTTCTGTTAAATTAAGGAGCCATTTCACTGACTGATTCATTCATGCTATCACAAATAATATAAGTATTGACTACTGAGTTTGAAGTCACAGGGTTTGGAGTCTGGGGAACTTTGGCTTGTTTTATCTTTCCTTTTTGCAGGGGTGAAAGAAAAAGCAGTCTTGATGACTGAGTATTTAAAAAAATATTAAATTGTTTAATCAATTGTTAAATTATTTAATTGTCAAATAAAAATCATCCCCAGCTTACCTGTACTTAGAATGTAGCTTAAAAATGCTAAAACCTAAACAAACCAAACTGCATTTATATCCTCCTAGGAGGCTGCAGTAAGAAAGGAAAAAAACCTGCTTCTGTAGGGTTTGTCTAATTTCCTAATTTATCATTGAGAGGCAAACAGATGCTGTGGTGGATAGTGCTGATGCATGAACTTGAACTTTGTAGAATACAATGTATTTTATATTGTGTGGGTAGCACTGAAAAGAAATACTTTTAAAAATTGTTCAAGTAGCTGGGTGTTTCATTTTAATTTGTGTGGTGCCAAAATGTGGATCTGTAACTGAAGAACATGGAAAATTAAGTCTAAAATGAAGAAAATTGATGGAACTGTTTTTGAAAACTTTGAGTTCTTTTGTTTGTTGAAAATGTCAGGCTCAACAGAAGATTTATTAGCTTCATTTCATGCTTTCTAACTATTTGTTGTGATCATTAAATAACAATCAAGGCTCTTTCTGTGTGCTGAGGGATCACTTGTTATACTTCAATTTTCACTGGGAAGAATACGTATTAGCATTTAAATGAAAATTGCTAATTTCTTTTTGCATATCCTTAGGCCTCAATCCTGCCAGATGCTGAGCCACTCTAGCTATGTTCCAAGAAAGATCTAGGGTTAAGCTGAGGTTTATTCAGAACACACTGAAGCAGGACTGCAATGCTCACCATATTGGGAAGGGAGATGGAGACCATTCCAATGAAGGTCTCAGTGGGTGCTGTTTTCCTCCGGGGTAGAATGGGCAACATGAAGACAGTGGTAGTAGTCCCCATCTTGTGAGGAGACAAAGCCTTTTTCCAGATTTTAGAAAATACAGCAAGTTACTTGTAAAAGGTTGTGGTTTTTTTTTTTTTTTTTTGCCTGTGTGCAATTATTTAGAAGCATGATATGTGGGTATAAAGGAATAATGCAAATCAAAGCAATAGTTCCCATCAGAGTAATGAACATGCAGACCCATTATTTTGCATTTTCTATTTTTATTGTCTTCATGAAAAAAGAAACACAGTGGGTTTTTCTTTAAAAATGAAGTTAAATTTCTGAGCTGTAGAGAGTGTGGTTGAGATTTTAACTAACTTTGAGAATTATCTATGGTGGTTGTTTATGAAAGTGTTGTTTTAAGGTATGAAAAGGCAGAACTTGCCCTTCAAACATGTGTTGATGTGAGTCAGCTTCTTTTTTGTGTCTGTCCAACATACCTCTTAGCTGCAAGATGTTTGGCTTGGTGCTCCCTGTGGAAATGGGGCCTCACATGTCAAATCCTGGGATTAACATAAGATCTCCTTCGTCTTTAGTTTGGTCCCACAGCCTCCTGCAGTCACTGCAGTGCAGTCTTCCACTTCAGACATGAGGCTCTTCGTGGTAGCATTGGCAGGAACCTCTGATAATTCAAGGGCATAGCACAAGCCTTGGCATCTTCCTATGTTTATTTCTCCTCACTCCAAGCAGCATAAGGGGGACAAGGAGCAATAGCCTTTTTTTCTCACCCTTTCTTTGGTGTCTTTTTAGAAGAGATAAGAAATTGACATTGCTGCTTTTTATTTTCAAAGTTCAGGGGTTCTTCTTTTTGTATTATTTTCTTATCTCATTACTAGAGTTGTTATATCTAGGTGGCAGATAAGATTTCTTCTCATATTTACTGTTCATCCCTTCTTACTTGATGAAGCTAATTGCTGCACTTTTTTTTCTTCCTGTTTCTTTTTCCTGTTTGGTTTTTATTTGTGAAGTTTTTTGTTTGGTTGGTTTCTTTTTGTTTTGTTTTGTTTTTTTTTTTTTTGTTTTTTACTGTTTTTCCAAGGGTAGGGAAGTATTTTACTAGGTAGGGGGGCTACTGACAGTCCCTTGGATGTATGATGAAGATTGTTTCTGATATATAGGAGTTTTCTCTAAAATTAGACTGAATTTGTCATTTGTACGTGGCTGCTTATCAGACTTGCATGAAGGTTCAAAGTTCATAATATAGCAAAAATTAACTTACTATCAAGCTTTAGGCTGAACCTCTATGTAATATTTTTGAGGTGATATTTAAAAACTTGACCTCACGGGGAAGAAGTAACATGTGTCTTTGAAAATGTAACAGCTGTTGTCTTCCTTTATCTTTACATCTTCCATACATGAAAGACAGACTCTGGCAAAAAAGACGGGTTTTTTTTAATGTCTCACAAGCCCATTTATTTCCAGTGTGCTTTAGAGATATTTCAAAAATACATTTTTTGGTGATTTGTACCCAATTTAGTTGCATTTAATCATATGCTTCATAACTTCCTCCTGTAGTGCAATGCAACTGTTCTTATGCTTAAAAGAACTGTGTGATTAAGTGCTTTACTTGCTTGGTAGCCTTGAAGAGTTTCTAATTTTAACATAATAGTTAATCTATTGTCAGTCTTGCACGGAGACACAAAATTTTGAATTGGTACCTCATTATTAATGGAAATCTTTCATGCATCTGGCAAGCTATAGTGTAAGTTAAGTAAAACCCTTTTGTTTTGGAAACGCATTGATAAATCATACTCTGTCATGTTGCAACACTTGCAGAACTAGAATTATAAAACAGTAGACCATAAAGTATGTGTGCTATGCTATTGATTATCTCTCCTAGTTAGTATGTATCTGAAACCTTTGTTTTCCACAGTGCTTTTTCCTGTCCCACAAAGACAGCTACGCTTTTGTTCAGAGTAGAATAATAGTTTTCAATGCTGATTTAGAGTCAGGGTCCTGAGACTTGTTACAGGTGTTATAGATACCATTTATGGACATTGGAGGTATTTTTACTTACCCTTGCAACAGCTTACAGGCTCAAAACTTGGACAAAAGCAGCTTTATCCTGTGTTGCAATTCTTGTAGTTTAATAATTTCCTTTTTATAACAAAAGTGGGCTGTGTCTGATATTTTATTAGTCTGAAACGTTTCAAGATTAGGCTTCCCTCTTTATGGATAATAAGCTTATTTCTCTGCTGCTTTGTTTCAGACTCCACAGATCCTGCTGCTTTGGGTGATAAGTGTTTCCATAATGTTAATCACTCATTAGACCATAGGTGGCTCATGTATTTTTCATTGTTGCATGTATCAGTCCTTTAAACAGCTTGGGATATGAATTTTGGCAATAGAAATTGTGGGATTAGGTCAGCTAAGTTTGATCTTTGAGAGATGATCAAAAGAAGCAAGTTACAGAGTTAGGGCCTAGATAGAAGTGAGAAATACAAGCTATCTCAGTGAACAAGAACTATTTTATAAAATATAAAATCAGCTCCCTCATACTTACCCAGTAGATAAAAAGGAGGACAAAATACTTTCCCCTTTCTCTTTGAGAACACGGAAGAGAACCTGTGAGTTAAGTCTTTCCTCCTCAGATTTCCCATGCTTCTGTGCATGTATAATTGGGGAGTGCCATGTATAATTGGCTGGAGAGCACTATGTCAATGAGCAAGCTGGTTTTAGCTATCTTCTATTAGCACTTCTTTGGGAAATTATTATCCCAAGCTTATTCCTTTGGAAATGGCAATTTATATAGCTGTGTCTGTGAAAGGACAACTTGGGTGTTAGCAGGGGGTACCCTAAGCAGAACATGGGGCCACAATACTGGTGTTAAGTCTGGACAAAGCGTTTAGAAATAGAAATGAAATAGCATTGGTGTTTAATTGATCCGTAAATATAATGGGCCATCTCTGCAAACAAGCTGCATCTTCCCTTACTAAAACCTCTGGTCAGTTATCTTTTATGCAGTTATTCCAAGGAAGTTTCTACAAAACTTTGCTTGTCAGTAACTTCCTTGTCAGTAAAAAGTGACGCCCATAGTAATTAAACACTGATCATCCTAACAAAGTCTAGACCTTGGAAGGAAGAAACTGACAGCAAAGTTCATGTCACTGTTTCCCCCTGCACCTTCCTCAGTTCCCTACAGTACCTTTATGGTTTTCACAGCTTTCACTTGGTTAGAAACTGAACAGGGCCCTGAGGGTATTCCCTTCATCCCTTCTTTTTATTCTCTGTGCTTGTCTATTTGATACACCTTGCTCCTAGAGAATGTTCTCGATGGACTGCAGTGTGGATGGATATCTGCTCTGGCTGCGGGGGGAATCTCTTCTCTGGCACCTGCAGCACCTCCTCCCTCTTCTTTCTCTGACATGTGTCTGCAGGACAGTTTCTTTCACATGTTCTCACTCCTCTTTCACAGCTGCTGTGCAGTGTTTTTAACCCTTTCTTACATACACTAGCACACGGGCACCGCCGGTGCCACTGATGGGCTCAGCTTTGGCCAGCGTTGGGTCTGTCAGAGCCAGCTCTGGGTGGCTGTGTCCAGCACAGGACCAGCCCATATCCCTTCTCAGGGGGGCCACCCCAGCAGCACCTCCTGCTGCTCAAACCTTGGCACCGGCACACGGTGCACGCTGGAAGCTAGACAGAGTCTCCTACTGACCACATCAGACTCAAGCTTGTTAAAAGCACTGCTAACTTCAGCTTCCCGAATGAGCCTCTGTTGTAATGATTGACATGTGCTGTGTGCCATGTATACACTGCTGTCAGGCTAATTTGAAATACAGCCATCTGGAGTTTAACCTCAGTTATTTAATACTGTCCATTCCAGAAAGGCCCTTGGGTCTGTGGTGTGAATGTGTCAGTCATTCTGCTTCCATCCAGAATGTGATTCTTCTGCAATGTATTTATCATTTAAAAAAAACCAAACAAACCAAATATATTGATGTGCAGAAAGGTTCTTATCTCTTCTTTTTCACATTAAAACAGCCTAAATTTGCAAATGGCTATCTTCATATTAAAACTTAAAGTAATTGGAGATAGTGCAAAAATGGTTAGACCTCCAATGACACCAAACTGTGCAATTTACCTTTTGACATTTTACATATAGTCTTTTGGTAACATTTTTACAACATATGAATTTTGGATTTTCCATTTTACATTATTAACTGTTCTGGAAAATACTTTGCCTCTACAGAAGTAAGGCATGAAATATTATTAAATTTCTGTGATTTGAGCTTTCAAAAGAATGAATACTGAATGCAGTTAATGATACTATTTACTCAAGCTTTATCTCTCCTTGGAAGAAACATATATTACTCTAAAAAATTTAAATAGATCCTTTCTGCAATAATTCATGAGATTTTCTTGAGAGTTTTAGCTGTAATTAAAGACACAGTCTATGTCATTATAAGTAGCATTATCTTTCAGCCCCTCAAAAATGATATTAATGTAGAATGTAATAGTAATTTGTCAGTGTGCATGAAGAGGAGCTGTAATTTTACATTTAGCTTTCAGCACTTACACATTTTGACTATTGTGAATTTTAGTAATTTTTATTGCATTTTGCTTTACAGTCTGGTAATAATTTAAAAATATATCTAGATTTCATTTGGCATTGCTGCAGTGATGGTTGTTAGTACTTATGTAAGCAAAAACATCTATAATATTAAAAGCAGAATTTTATGCTAATTAGGATAGCGCTTTCTATTCTAAAGAAAGCATTTAGTCCTCCACATAGAGCAAATATAAATAAAGCTGAGGATATTAAGTATTGCATTTAATGGGTAAAGAAAATGTCATGCTGTGTGACTACTTACCAGAAGTTTTATTTCCTGGTATTCAACCTCTCCCAATAAGTCTCTTAACATTTTCTAGAGGCTTCACAGCTAGTACTTCAGCTAACAGTTTTTGGATTTTGGTATCACAGCCAGAATAATAACTTAGAAGTTCACAAATATGCTTCTAAAATGTCCCTCACCTCCCTTTGTCCAAGAGCAGTCACTAGGAAGCACATAGTCCCCTGTCTGTTGTGGTTTTTCTACGTCCATTCTGTTTCAGGATTAGTATGTATAGAGCTGTTCATCATGGGTATATACTGTGATGGAGAAAGCACAGAGGGATCCACCTGTGCCTTTTTCTGGTGCAAGAAGAGACCAGTGTATTTGCAGTGAAGGTGGGATCTACTAAAATATATATACCAGTGTGTCAAAAGAAATCCTAACCTGAGAAGCAAACTGTCCTCTGAATACCTCAGATATCATTCAAAGTGCTGAAAGTGAAGGTTTTTTCCGAGGTCCAGCTACCAGGGCTTAATGTGATGTTGCCACTTGTGTTTTTCCTTTTTGCCGGAGTATCTTGTGGTTTTTTCTACAGTGGCATGCTTTACCAGGAGGTTACTCCTTTGCCTTGTGTTAATGGTGTTCTGTATATCATATGTTAGGTCTGGTAAATACGCTTCAAAGACATTCAAAAGTGTTAAGTCTAGGAAGATAGGTACAGGGGAGGTTTTTTTACCTCTGGTGTAGGCAATTTAGTCTTGCTGCAGGCCATGTGCACAAAACAGTAAACTTGAATATTCACTACAAGACAGTTGTAGTCAGTTTTTAAATAAGACTTAGGTGAGCTAACTCTTACCCAGGGTGGTCCTTCTGAGAACATCATCAGCATGTCAAAGACATGATTTGGCATGACACTGCTGCATTGTATTCATGCCAGCATGCTGCATGACCTACAGAGATACGTTTTTGAAAGGCTGCTGAAAAATGTCTTCTCAGTTTGGGCCTGCCTGTCTTGTTCTTCTGTAATGTTCTTCTTGTTTCTGATTGTTGATCCTATAAATGCTTGTCCTAGTTTCCCATATTTGAAAGGAAAAGCAAGGAAGTGTTGTCAGGCTGTGCAGTTTAAATTGAAATTTGCTGTAGGTCTGTTCAGAAAAGTCTGCTTAAATTGAAACACTGACATTACTTAGTTCAAAAATTCTGCTTGATCTCATTTCTTCCTACTTAGTTGTCACTTGCCCTTGGGTTTAACAGAAATATTAAATTGCCTGGAAGCCAGAAATACCTGAGATTCATTTATTGCTTTTTCATTTAAGCCTACTGTTAAAGTTAATGGGTTTATGTTCTTTTTGTACTGTATAGTTTGAATATCTGAGATCTAAAATCTGGTCTGGTGTCACCGAATTGCAGAAGCTCTGGAGCTGGAAGGGACCCCTGGAGATAATCAAGTCCAACCCACCTGCTCAAAGCAGCATTGACTGGAGCAGATTGCTTAGGACCATGTCTGGTCAGGTTTTGAAAAGCTCCAAGGGTGGAGACTCCGCAAATTCTTTTGCCAACCTGATCTAGTGTTTGATCATTCTTGCAGCTGAAAAAATTTAAAAAGGTTTAGTGGCAGCTCAATAAGAACAAGTCGTTTACTCAGTGTCTAAAATCAAACATTTCTCTTGAATTGTTTTAATATATCCATGGTTGGTGCAGAAACTTCAAATTTGGCAGGTGTCTGTGCTGGGTTCAGAGATGTACCTTTAGCTGCCCCAATGGAAGTCCACCTCAGTTTGAGTGACTGTAAGTTTCTGAAAATACTCATTTACAAAATCTCCAAAGAACTTATTATCAGGTTATGGCCAAAAGGTGTATGCTTTATTGCTGCTGGAAGTATTTGTTCTCGTCTACTTCCTGAAGGTACCAGCTATGCTCCACAATATGCTAGCAGGTATCAGAATGGTGGGAAATTGAGGAAACAATGCAAATACACACTAGCAAGCTTGACCATGAGTTGTTAAAGAGCTGTTCACATGATGCAGTCATTCAGAGTAAGTAGGGTGAATAGAGTTAAGTAGTTGTTAGTGAACTCCTTTGACCACTTAACAAGGTGACAAAGCGGTTAACAATGATTTTTTTTTAAAAATTGCTGCTGTCAGAGGCATATTAATTTCAAATAAAGGAAGTAATTAACATGAAGCAATTAGTATGCTGTAGTATGTGCTTTGTAAACTCAAACTGGGTTTTAGTTGCATTTACTTTGCATTTCTTTCCTGATAACAGCTAGGATCTTTGCTCTTGGAAAAACAAGCTGTGTAAATTATATTTCTGATTTCCTGATTCCTCCAAATAAAAACACCAAATGTTGCAAATGACAGTTGGTCAGTCACAGCATTTAGAAACACTTCTCCAAGACTGCTGCTTCTTGTTACACCTCTGCCCTGGAAAACGTGTAATCTGCTGTTGGGAAACTACATGGTTAAAAGTTTGTCTGTAGCTTTGCTTGAATTGAACCGAACTCAAACTTAGTGAAGTGCATATAGGAATGGGGGGAGGTAGGAAAACTCCAGAAATATCTTAAGGCTGAGAGTCAGATGAGAACATACTCAGAAATGTCAGAATTGAAGTTGCACAGGTCACCTGGGTCCAGGTCTTGGTATTTTTTTCTGTCCTATTCAGTAATTGGGGCTCCTTATATGCTGATAGCTCCAGATCTTAATTAAGGTAGAAGGACTTGTGTCTAGAGTATAACTCAGTTGGTGAATTGTAAGTTGTAGGATTTTAACTTTGATTTAAGATATAGCAGAAGTAGGAGCTACAGTGGAAAGCATCACCTCCTTTTTAAAGTAGCTAGACTTTATAAATATGCTATTGACAAAGGCTATTGCAATATAGAGGCTCCTGGTTTTGTGTCAGGCATTTTGTTTACAAATGCTGGTTTCAGCATTTGGAAGCATTAGATTCTTCCCAATCCTTGCTCCAGGAGGTTTATTAAACTGTATTAGGATGGGCAGGGAGGGGCAGCTAAATATTGCTAGGCTTCTCACACTGATATGCTGAGTGCAAGTATACTGTGGGGGAGTGTGGGATAAAGGTTAAGTTTCTAAGTGTTGAGAGACAACTTTGAAACAGTCCCTTAGCATATTCTGCTGTTAGCCTTCTGGAATGTGTCAGAAAAGCTGGCTTTAAGCAGGGAATACCATCCCTCTCTATATACTGGTGAAGTCTAATTTTAGCCTCCTTTCCTAATAAAGTGCTTATTTCTCTACTTCCAGTTTTTATTACAGGGTGAGATTATATAAAATACTGAGAAGTTCTGTCTTTTGTTGCTGCTTTGCATGAAAATTGAAAATGTTAGCTCTTTCATTGTGAAGACATGTTTTTTCTCATTAATATGCCTGGAAACAATTTTCTTTACTTTTTCCCTGATTCATGTTCCTTCACCATTTATCTTCCTTCTGTTTTCTCCTCTGCTATATTTGCCTTTTTTCCAAGTTAGATTTTAAAATACTGATATTGGGTGTTGCCAGGCATAACAGTCAGGTTCAGTTCCCTGGTTTGGAAACAGAAAACCTTAGAGGCCTTTACTATCTCTCCTGTCAACAGCTTATTAAATATAAGGTTTTTTGGGGTTTTTTTCAGCATAGGGTAACTCTGGTCTGGTTCAGTCCTGTGGACTTGGCACACGCACTAGCAGTTACTAGGTAAGAGTCTATAGTGTATTCTTTTGAAAACTTCCTGAAGCATCTATTTGGTGCCCTCCAGGACTGCTATGGCATATGCACAGAACTGCAGTAAGTCAGGATTATGATTACTTTGAAAGCCCTCTCTAGATGTAGAATTAAATGCTTATGTAGATAGGCCAGAGTTCAGAAGTATTGGAGACACCTTTGTTAGCCTGTCTTGTTACAACCCTCTGCTTAAACTCTTCTTGGTCATTGAACTAACCCCGACTTTTACATTAATTGTATGGATTGGCATTGCCTTTGGCAGAAATAAGGGGAGGTCTTTCTATGTGTGACCAAAGATACTTTCTCCTTAGAGGATTAGGTTTTTTCAGTCACTTTGCTTTTCATTCTGTTAATGCCAAATTTATTGTCCCTAATTCATTTGTTCCTGCCATGCTAGATTTAATGCTGTCTTTTGTTATTGAAGCAGTCAAAGCTTTTTTAACAAATTGAAGAATGGCATCAGTATGAATTTGCTGGCCTTTGTGTATTGCGTAAGTACGGCTGTATGCTGCATATTGCAGCGTGGCTGTTGCTCTCATTCCTTCGGTCTTTGCAGGTGTTTGCTAAGCAAATGGAGTATGAGGTGTGATGAATCTTGCTATTGTTCTGAAGGGTGAAGACTTTGAGGAATGTCACCAGGTCCTGAATATATTCACCTTACCATCTTGTTTGCGTGTATCATAGCTGTCAGGTGAATATGTTTTAAAAGCCCTGCTTCTCAGTACAGTCTTGGGAGAGAAAGACTGCCTTGAGCAGGGCCTTACTACTGGTGAAGATAGTTTGAAGAACTGTATCTGTAACAAGGCAGTATGTCAGTGGTCAGTGTTTTATAACTACAGTCCAGGGTGCCTTAAATGTTTGGAATAGATTTGGATGCAAAACCCCTACTTTTACTATTTCTTCTGTTTGTATATATGCTCATGGTATCCAGTGAGGTGTGCTACACACCAAGGAAATACTTATACACCTTAATTCACCTGGAGGATTCCTAATACCCCTCTTGATATTAAAGTAGTTCCTGTCTGTAACTCTTCTTTCTGTTGTCCCAGACCAGCTCTGTCTTTTTCCTATTTTCTTTCTGTTCCCTGACTGTCATCATCTCTAGAACAGCTTCTTTCTCTAAGTACCTATATACTTTGAGAAAGTCATGTGTGAAACAAGTCCTTATTTTTTCCCTTGTTTTCCTCCTCCTCTAGTGGTCTCCAGAGGGTTGAAGTATACCTCCCCTGGCTTGGCAATCAAGGAGAGAGGTTGGAGAGGTTTGAAATGAAACTGCCTGAATGAATTGAGTCTGTATCCCATAGAAGTTGAAAGCTAGCTTTTGCTAGCTTGTCAGAAGAGGAGAGGATTTGGTACTTGATGCAAATTCAGGAAGAGTCCAAATTTTCATAATTCAGTACTCAGAGTTGCTTATTCTTCCTATAGACTACTGAGTGCTTTAGAGAGACTGATAGCTCTATTTTTGTTATTGTGCTCCTCCACCACTATACAATGCATGTGTAAAACATTCAAGGAAGGAAGGCTGGCTGTGATAATGGCACCAGACAGAGCAATTGATTATGTGCTTGAGCTGAAGAGTAAGGCACTTATTTTTTTGTGGTGAAGAAACATGATAGCTTGTCTTTGTAGCTGCAGTTCACCAAAGTGCATTAGACATGAGACTGTCAAGGTCAGTAGGGCTGCTCACATGCATGCTTAAAGTTAAGCATACTTTAGAGTGTTCTAACTATATTATTTTGGGGACCTGGAATAGTAATTTTATCATCTAAGCTTCTCAGTAGTGGAAAAATATAAATACAAATTGAAAAATTCAGATTAAAAGGAAAAGAGCTGGATTTAGCTTGGAAGACTGAAGGTAAAGGGTGCAAGTAAATGTAGAATGAATTGATATTTAATTTGTTTAAATCATCTTGTTACTACTTTGGTGGCCTACAAGGTCAGAAATCTGACCTTGGTAGGTCACTGGTAGAGCAGAGTAAAAAAAAAAAAAAAAAAAATTTCCAAAAATGAAAAAGATGATGGCACTCAATATAAATATGCAAAAGATGCAATGACTAGTAAAGAATTGTGATGTACAAAAGGCTTCCTGCCCTCCTGCATGTTTGAAGAAAAATTGAATGAAGTAATGTTGTAGTTGGATATCCCTGGAGCAGATTTCCCTAACCTTACCTGGCCTGGTTGAGTTCCTTCCATAGGCACAGACAGTGTGGTTGTTGATGGCTCTGGATTACCTGCCTGTCCTTTGTCACATCATGACTTTATGGATTTGATTGTCTTCACAATTTTTTTTTTTTTACCTTGCTCTTGTAATTCAGTTTAATGGCAGCCTTGATATTGCCATGACTATTGTAGTGATCAGCCTTGCCAGAGCACTGCATGGACTGGCATTGAATTGAAGTTAGTGGGGATAAGTAATTCGAACCTCAGAGTAGTCTGCTCCCTACTTTTGAAGTCAGTGCTTTGTTGTTTTTTTGTTTTTTTTTTAATGATAACAGGATTTGTCTGCCATTCAGGTTCTTTGTTGTTCTTATAATACCTGTATTAATCCCCATCTGAACTAATTATTCCCCAGTTATCTGCATGGATAACGTGTCCTGTGTTTTCCTTTAAACCATTGCATTAAAGATTTGTTTGGGGTAATTTACCATTCTGATGCTATCACATACTGTGTCTGTCATCTTTCCTTGAGAATTGTTTTTGACCTGTACTTGCTCTTGAGGTTAAGCATGAGGATCTGCAGGTGCTTGAATTGATCTCCCCCCCTTAAAAGGAGGCACTGAACTAGCAATGTCACCACTGTCACCAGTCATGTAGCAATTTATGGCATTTTCTTTCCAGGTCTTCAATAAAAATGATGTACTGATTTCTTCAGTGTTCTTAGTGGATGCACAGATAGGCAGGTGCATGTTCAAGTCTCTTTTACTTTAGTGATGTTCTGGAGTTTCCATTTTTTCATTGTACTATTTTTCTTTAGTCTCCACATTCTGTATTGCCATCCTGATTAAAAACCGAGGCAAAGCTGGTGTGGAGAAAGCCAGTGCTGCCAAGCAGAGAAGGATGTTCTGTCTTTAGATAGTGTTCAAGGCAAGAATGAGTAAAACATTAAAACCACGTTTTTCATGCACAAAGGAGTATGTCTTTTCTATCCATAAATTGCAGCTGGTTGTCTGCAGCAATGAAATGTCTGTAGAGCTTCACAGATGAAGCATCTTCTAAGAGCAAAATGAAGATGGTGAGGTACCAGTCTAGAGTAAGTAAGTGAGCCAAGGGAAGCTGAAAAGCTGACTAGGGGTGATGGCTTCTGTTTAGGCAGAAGAGTAAAGTGTTATGTTCCAGAGAGAATATAATAATTTTCAGGGATTGGGAAAATATAGGCATGGAAATTTACTCTGCAAAGAGTACAGGCAGTGATTTGAGGCTTTTTAGAGAATGCAGGGAAGAGGACTCGTTATATAAATGTCTCAGTATATAAGGACATTTCAAATAATTTACAAACACAAAAAAGTTCTCAAAGTTATCTCCAGGAGACTGTTATTCATAGATAACGTTCTTTTTTTTGTCAAGTATCTATTCTTTTGAATAGAAGCTTCATTCTGAGTAGTACTGCATTGCACACTGCATTGAGATAAGAGGATTGACGCTATAACGTTTTCAAGCATTTATTTTGAAATGTTGTCTTCAGAACATATTTTAAATAGCTACCTGTACTGTAGGGTACAGACTTTGGAATGGCATGTTTCCTTTCTCTAGACCTGTATTTTCCTTTGGTCACCTAAAAAGTAAGCGCTTTACTCTTTTGAAGGCATTCTCTTGTGTTTTGAAATTAAACCTTCTGTATTGTCTGCTGTTTCAGTAGCATTTTCAGTTCATAACTTAATTTGATTATTTATTGGCTATAGAACATCATGGTCCGTATCCTTCTGTGCTCTGCAAATTTGTTTTTGCTTGCCTTTTAGGAATACAAGGTTGTACTTGTCTGTTTGATGTTTATTTTGTATAATGGCAAAAACATTTTGGCATAAATTCAGAATTCAGTTTGTTCTTTCAGTCCGGGCAGGCAAAGAGCTCTGTCCTTACACAAGTAGCAAACTCATGGCAACTTTCATCTGACTGCCACCTTCAACAAAGTCATTAGATCTTGCTGTGTGGATGTGTCTGGCACAGCCAACCCAGGTCATACAAGTGACTGATAAAGCTGCCAGCTGTTCTCAAGAATAAACCTAATAGACTTGATAGAGGAGCTTTTTCTTACCTGAAAATTCAAACTCCTGTAATGCATATCAGTACCTTTAAATACCTCTCAGATCCTCACATCTACCACTGTCAGCCCTAAAGTAGCAGCTTCTCATGACAAATGACTGATTCTGTAAAGAATTCCTTCATTTTCTGTATGCAGTCTGCTTTTACTTTCAGGAAGGTAACATGGGAGGGGGCATAAGTAACAAAACCTAAACATGCGATGTCATCAAATCCAGGGAAATTGGGCTATTAATCTCTAAAAAGCTTTTGAATAAATTCATGTAGTGAGCTGGACTCAATAAAATATGCACATTGCCTTTACAAGCTCTGTTCCTACAAGCAGTGGAAAAGAAGAGCAGAGCCTTAAGAATCTTCCTTCTGAATAGCTGAGAACTGAAAATCTATCTTTTTGATTAATAAAATCCAGCCTTTAGTAATATTTTTGTAAGTAATTTTGGATGATCATATTACTTCTGCTACTTCCTTATATTAATAATTACTGCTCTAAGAGACTTTACTTAGAGGATTAAGCACCATGGCTTCTGTAGCTAAATACTCTTTTGCAGTCACTGACTTGCCCAAAGTCATAAGGCAGGTTGGTGTGTGTTCTGCTCCTGCCTCATCTCCTGCTGTGGGCTTCCCTGGAGTGGTAGGCTCTCAGTACTCTGCTCAGGAGTGAGGCAGGGTGTAGGCTGCACTGGCACCTTGACTTCCATCCACTGTTAAACTGGGCAGTAAAGGGCTCACTTCAATGTATGGTCAGTCTGAGTTAACCTTCTTCAGGACAGACTTCCTGCTGTGGCCAGGCCTATTGTGGGAATGAATGCAGGGAGTCTACATTTCAGCTACCTTTGCCTGCAAGGTAAAGCTCGCATGTTAAAGGCAATTTTGTGCTGCAGTTGAACAGATAATCTGATGCTGACTGCTGCCAGTTTGCAGAACTATCCTGGTTGTCCATTTTGCTGTTGTAAACAAACTTAGTTTTTTGTTCTTGTTAAAATGTGTGTAAGGCAGACCTGTGTCTTCACAGGCATTATTTTCTCAGTAATATATTTTTTCATATGTGGCTCTGCTGGTTAGTCTCTTGTCATCTATTGCCCTGGAAGTGAAGGATTTATTCTATCTGGCAGAACAGACAAAAATAACCTTTACTTTGAAAGGAGATGTGTAGATTTTACTTACTTTCTAGCTGTGATAGCTAAAAATCTTTTGTGAGCAGCTTTCCAGTAGAGAAAGACAATTTCTTTCCTATAGGCACAGGAAAAAGGAATTGATTATAGAATTAGAGGAATGGAAGGAGTAAAACCCCAAACCACCATTGTATGTAAGTATAAGATTAAATATACTTGTCTAAGAATGGAGAGAATAACATTTCTGTGTCTGCATTGCTGATCTTCCCCACAAATCTAAAAGGTAAGTATTTTAAGTGATGCCTTTTCTAATGGTGCATTATCCTCTGGGAGCTAGATGAGAACTCTGATCAGTGTTCTAGAAATTTTTGGTCTAATTATCCAGTAAATCATCTTTCATGGATCTCTTTTCTCTTGAAATCATGTTGAGCTATGCAGGGAAACCCGTTCCTGCTCACTGGCAGGGCAAATGTAGCTTCATCTCCAGAATCTGCCTACTTTTGTTTGCCTGCACTTATGCAAGACAGTAAGTAAGTGTTTTTCTCCTGAGCAGCTAGCAGATCAGAAGGAAAATAATTTATGACTTGCGTGCATTGTGGCTTCTTGCTGTATGTGGCTGTAATTTCTATAGAGGATATTCTGTCTTTGCTGAGGCTGGGAGCAGCATCTTGGAGAAGGTAAGTAAAAGGGGAAGGAAAAAAGGAATATAGCTGTTTGTTGAGATCCTTCTTAACTGCTGGCTAGGAGTCCCCCTGCCCAAAATCTGAAAGTATCATACTTCCAAGTGTGGTTTGAGTTGCTGAAGGACACCACCGAGGGAAATTTTCTTGTGAAGTGCCATTTGTATGCTCAAGAGTTATATGGGCTTCTATATCCAAGTATAACCTTCTATTTGGACCAAAATGGTAACTGTAAAATCTGCCTGACAAAAACCAGAGGCAGACTGACATCTTAGACTGTTGGACTCCTGAGAGCCCACTGCCAAATGTCGGGGCTGCTGGTGTGACTGTTGAACAGAAAAAGAGAATCCTGATAATTTTTGTGCTCCCTCTTTGAATATTTCTATGCCTGTTCCTTTCCTTGTGTCCTTTATCTAAATCCAAAATCATTTTGATTGCAGTAAAGGATGGTATGGCTAGAACTGTTTTAATGGCACAGTGTGATCCAGCAAGAGCTGTCCTTTTTCTGGGCGTTTGTTCTTCCTCCCTGCAGTTTTTGTTGTGCTGCTCTCTGAAGACAGACCCAGTTCTCTTATAACTTGTCTTTGCTCTGCTAAAGGATACTCAGAGGATGGCAAAGAGTCAGCATCAGGAAGCAAGTTCTGTCAGTAATAATCTCACCATTTCCTGCATCAGTAACTGGCCTTTTCTAGAAAGGGATAAGCAGGAATACTAAACTGGCGTGGGGAAGGTACAGTATGATTTCTCCTTGATGGTATGTTCTCTCTGGGAGGAGTGGTAATACTGAGTTAGCTCCTGCTGAACTAACACACCTAGAGCACAGTAGAGAGAACCTGTGTCAACTCTTGCATGGTCTTTCCTTTTAGGTTAAATGGAGATTTAATATACTACTTTTTTGAAAGATAACATTGAACTGTACCTTAGAATAACTTTGAAATAAAGCCATTGGCAAAATAGGCTGGTTTAGGAACTGCTGGTAATTACATTACCTCATAAGAGGATCGCTTAAACACATTTTCCTTAGTATTTTTAAGATCATTAATGGTTGTGATGAATAAGGAATGTAGAAATACTTTTTGGCCAATTATATTTTGTATTATTTGAGATCCGCAGAGTCTTTAAATCTAGTGAGATTTCTGAAAGTGAGTGAGAAAGTATTTTTTCCTACTTCATGCAGAACACAATAATACTATCTTGTACTGCAGATTTATACAGAAACCTGCAGAGCTGTCATGCTGAGGATATGTGCAGTTTACATATTTCCTTTCTGTCCAGCAACAGAGGGAGTACCTGTTTTGGAAGATGCTTTATGCTTTTATGGATATACCTGTGACAGTAGAGTTCTTGCACTTAATTTTCCCGTAGCAGTAAAGTGTGCATGGTGTATTAACAGTTTACATTTGGGCAGGACTGATGACTGGTGTCCATGGTCACCTTGTATAGGGCATGTCTTGAAGAGGCAAACCTGTACTACATCTGATGAAACTTACTGGGCGTGAATGAAAGTTGAAGAAGGAATGTCCTCCTTATAATGACAGCAATCTGGTAAACTGAAGCTCTATAATTAATGAGCTACTATCTCTTGCCTTCTCTCTGACTTTTTTCCTGTGGGGCTATTTTGTTTCCAGTCTTTATAATGAACTATGTTGTCATTTAGGGCAATAAATTATTATTTTGAAGAAATTGTATGTGTAATCCTCTTACCTTTGAGGAGCAGCTAAGGAATTTGGGTTTGTATAGTTTGAAGAAGAGGGTGGTGAGTGATGCCATTACTGCTCTCTCAAGTTTCCTAAGAAGGGGAGGTGCACAGGAAGGTTCTGAGCTCTTCTCCCTGAGATCCATTGACAGGAAGCATGGGAGTGGTTCAAAGGGGTGCCAGGGGAGGTTTTTAGAGTGCATGTTAGCATTTTTTACTGAGAGGGTGGTCATACACTAGAACAGGCTTCTACAAGACATGGTCAATGCCCTGAGCCTGTCACTGCGTAGGAGGCATTTGGACAAAGCTGTTAACCACAGGCTTTAGCTTTTGGCCAGCCCTGAAGTGGTCAGGCGGTTGAACTACAAGATCACTGTAGGTCCTGTCAAACTGAAATAATTTCTGCCATTATGCATTTAACCAGTAAAGCATTGAAAATAATGAGGTTGATATAAGGGACTGAAAATGTTTATGGAACTTGAGTTGTGTGTAGTATTTAATTATTCTTTCATTGCTGGTAAATAAGGTAACCCTTCTCAGACCTCCAGGACATTGGCAGTAGATACTTCTATTGCTCTATTTTTGTCTTGTGGTATGTTATTCCAACAGGAATAGCAGAAAGTGCCTGAGTGTAAATAGAAAATTCTTTTTTCCCCAGCTGGTGTTTTAATAGTTATTTTTTAATGAGGATAGCAGTTTGCAGATTTAGATTTCAATAATTTTCTGTAAACTGCAGCTTTCTTTCATCTTGGAATATGCTTTTAGTCACATTAGGGCACAGAGCTGCTCTTTGCCTGAGAGAATATGTGGAGACCCTACCATGGCTCAGATCAGGAGAAGCTTGAGTTGAGCTATTGTGACTGAGCACTGCTTCTGCAAACATCTTCAGAAAAGGTGTTAAAAGATTACTTTTAAAAATGAGTCAAAACAAATGGAACCATTGTATTTAAGTAAATAATATCTATATCATAAAATCTGATGGGGAAGATAAGGAAAGGGAATAATGTTCCAAGTTAAGCAGCTGCTTTTTACTCTGGAATACCAGTACTAGTCTTTCATATCAATCCACATATCCTGTTTCCAGTAAGGGCATTGTCTCCTTTCTTCCCCTGACTTGTACCAAACTTTCCTTTATTTTCCAGCTGTCTTTTGACTCTTAGCTAGCAAATAAAAATCCATGAGGAGGGAAAAGTTGCCCACAACAGGAAGGCGCAAATGGGTTAATTTTGGGGAGTTTTGTTACTGTCTTTTTGTTGCCCAGTTATCCATGTTTTCGAAAATGTTTAAACTGAATTGCTGACAGATCAGTTTTGTGTTTTTTGCCATGACAAAATGGTTCATTATAACAAAATCTATTGCCTCTGTTTTGTTATTCTTTTTTTAAGGACTTACTTGCTGTATTTTGCTTAAGTGTTTCCTAAATATATGTTGGCTCTTTCATTGCTGTGTGTTTGACAGATTTGCCCCATTTCCTCCAGTTATAAAGGAGTTCCTCCCTTCTGCTCACTACTCTGGGGCCCAGCAGGCAAAGGAAATGTTTTGTATTTTTGTCTAGGAGCTAGAGGAGTGATTTAACTGGAGTTGAGTTCCTTCCAGGATGTGTGCTGCAGGGCAAGCATGGCAACACACGTGCATTTTTTGTGAGGTGGCAGCCTGTGTTTCCTCAAGTTTGTAGAGTAAGTTTAGGTACACAGGGCAGCTTCAGACTTACAGAGGAATGATTGTACTCTTCAGTTAAAAAAAAAAAAACCAAAACAAACTTTGGCACATATATGCATTTTTTGTCTCCTGTTCATTTTCTAGCAAACATTAAAAACCCCCACTTCTTTAAATCGGTACAATTTGTTACTATAAAATCTGTCATGTTTGCTGTAGCTAAGAGAATATAGATTTTTTGGTTAAAATAAATGCTTCAGTTTTAAATCTAGCTATGGATTTTCAGACACACTGTCCCCAGCTTGCTAGCATGTTTTATCTACAATGGGAAAATTGGAGAAACGGCAAAATTTAGTCTGCCTGTATTTACTCTAGAGTTCTTTTCAGAGAAAGATGAGGTGATGAAGCATAATTTTGGAGCTTGCCTTTATACAGTATGGCTTTCCTGAGAACTACATTTTATATTTTTCTTGCTCGTTTTCTTCCATGCTTTATGTAAGTTATTACAGATATTTCTGTGGTTTCTCTTTAGAGACTATTCTGGGGAATTGAGTGATTTACTTGTTTGTGGATATTGTTTGGAAAGGGAGGGTAAGGGAGCTGGCTTTTGAAAAAGATGCAGTAATATGAGAGCAGCTTGGCTATCTATCCACCTGTACTGTACTCGAGTCTTTGACAGAGAGAGTTTTAGTCCTTTGTCTTCCTCCAGAAAGTTTTCCTTGAAATCCTGGAGAGAAAATGTATATGCAGAGATGTTACAGAAATGAGAAAGTAATTCTGGCTGAAAAAGGGAGCAGTTTATTAGTTATTAATATTGAGCATGGCTAAAGTAGTGGGAATTAGGGTGGATGATTGTTTTTGCTGATAGCATGAATTAATATAAGAAATGAAGGGGAGAGCCATGGGAATGTTGTTTTTGCTATAGGCATGAAGAGGTGGATAATGGGGAAGGATCTGGAAAAAAGCCTGTCAGATTTCTTTTCCATATGTAATTTCACAAAAGATGTCATGAGTATTGAACTTTGATGACAAGATGAGCCTGAACCCCTTCAATTTTTTCATCACACCAGTGTGTTTTGAATTGCTGAAGGTTTGGGTTTTCTTCCCAGTCACTTGACATGATAGTCTGCAATCTTTTTAAGTTTTTCAATCTCAGTCTGAAAACATGACAGATGAGAGTGATGGTGTGTTCAAGACGAGTACAGCATTCTAAAATAGCATAGTTGTAGTGAAAATACTAATTTTTTCACACTAAGAATAAAAAATGGATGTGTGTGTGGTGTTTATATGAATAGCATGCACTAAAACTACTTGTGCAGGTCCACTAAAGAGAACAGATTCTAGAATATTTGTCAGATCTGTTATTTCAGAAGAAACTATATTGTAGCATGTGGTAGCATTGTTGAAAGTAAAATTTGTATGGATTTGTATGGATTATCACATAATGGGAAGTTGTAGGGTTTTTTTTGTTTTGGCTTAATTTTAGATTTTATCTAATGATTTAAGAGTTAAGACACTTAAAATCCTCTCACAAAGGGACTTTTTCCATCATTCTGCTACTATATAGGCAATCTGGTAGCATTGTTTTAACAAATAGACCAGCACCTCTGAAAAAAGGCATTCTGAGAAACAGAATTGATATGTGTCAAACGTGAACTTACTGGTGCTATAACTGCACATGCACTGAAGACCCATTTTGATACACCACCTAATCCTTCTTAGTGACCAAAACCCTGAAGTGCAATGTGTGTAATTTATGCCTCAATATGAAGACAGCATTTGGTAACTGTGGTATCTTGTATATGCTTATGTAATAGATGTGCTTTGAACTGATGGCTTAATAGACAAGAATCTCTTCTATCAGTTAGGATCCTTGCAGAGGTTTTGCCAATCCGTACTATATAAAACTGCAGATTTTTTGATGTAGTGCTTTCTGCCAGGCCTTAGAAGAGGCTTTTTTCCCATGAGCTGTAAATCAGGAATGCTCTGCATTTGAGCTCTGTCCACTTAACTGAAAGATGTTCCAGGTAGGATGCTGCTAGCTCAGTGGTTTGGTAGAGTTGTGGCCAAAACCAAATGATGTTTGCTTATTTCTTTAACTTCCACACCCCCTCTTAAAACATATCCCTGAAAGATGTCACTATTAGCTGAGTTATTTTCAGTTTTTGAATTTCAGTTGCAAATGCCTAATTTGAGCCCACATGCACAGTGCCTGACTCATCTCATAGAAGGGCAGAGTTAAGGCGCCAGACCTTTCCTCCTTAGTAACATTCCTCCTTGCTGGAACTTGTTCTTGAAGGCATTATCTTCTGAATTGCTTTTCTATCACTTGCATATGATAGTGTTGCTTTGGTGTTTTTCATCTGTGACAAGAGCTTAAAATTAGGGTCTTGCTGTGTTCTTGGTTGAGCCTATTCAGACAGCTTATAAAATCAGCCCATTTACTTGTGAGAGACTGCTGAGCAGAGAAGTGCAAGAGGCATAAAGAAATTAACCCAAAACAAGTGGGAAGTAAAGTATAATAAAATTATTAATAAAACCTGAAATTGTTATTTTTTGCTCCTCTTTATTCTCATGTGTTTCTTAGAGTATTTAGTTACAAATGCCTTTTCCCAAACAATATTATTTCAACATATCTTTGTTTTTTTGTTGACTCTTTTTTTTGGCAGTTATTCCCTCAACCTTGTGCTATTTGGATGGTTAAAAACCATCTTGCTCTGATTTAACTCCATATTTTAGTGTTACCTGATGGTTTACATATAATAAAAGTTAAATGAGGAAGAAGGAATTGATGAATATTTTAATGGTATTTTTGGACCCTTCCAAAGCAGCCATGTTGAAAATAAAATTTAAGTTTGCTAAAAAAATTTTAAAATGTACAAAACCCCCAAACCCAAAAAACTCATCCCCTCCCAATAAATCTAGCAGTCTGTCAGAGGCACAAAAAGCCTTGTGGTCTGATTATAACTTGAATATTTGTTTTAAATACTGAAATATTACTCCAAAGATCTCAGAGGATTAAAAAGGATGGTATATGTGGATGTGTATCATTGATCACTCATAAGTCTGTGCAGTCCTGGAGTATCAGGGAAAAGGTGTATTTAAAATTACTTCTATGGAGTTAATTTCTTTGCTAAACTCTGGATTGCTTTCTTTGTAGCAATGACAGCCCAATTGCAGAGTTTCCATTCCCCTCCCTCTTGTTGCAGCACCATCCTTGTTCAAGGTCTTCATTCTCAGGGACCTGTTTGGGTCCCTGGCCATGGACTGAGCTGGATGAAGTAACAAATCTGATGGAAAAACAAGTTCTCAGCCCTCCCAGATGCATCAGGAATCTGTTTTCCCAACAACCCCATGCATTCCTGTGCTCTTAGAGTATATGCTTGGAAAGGCACCAGAAACACTTCTAAATGAGGAAAAATGGGAGATTTTGATACCTGCTGTCTCTACTACTGTGGTGGAGAGCCCATGTCCTCTGGGTTGCTGGGTAATGGTGAATACTTGTTTGAAAAAGAAAAGAAAATAATCTGCTGGACTGTTCGCAAAGATCTTGTCAACCTTCTTGTAGGATGTATATTTTGAAGAATGGAAGTCCAGGTTTTCAGGGCAGGCAACCAATAACAAGTGTTAGGTCTGCACACAGTCAAAAGTCTAATGTAGATCTGCCATGTTTTCTAACGGAGCAAGATTTCTCCCCTGACTTCCAGTGCTGCTAGACCTGAGCTGCCAAGAGAGAGCAGGAAGTCCTGAGGAGATTACCTGAGATTACCATGAAACTTAAGGTGTTGAGCTCAGTGGGACCAAACACTGGCACAGATTGCCCAAAGAACTGGTGGAGTCTCCATCCTTGGAGAGATGTAAAAGCCACCTGGACACAGGCCTGAGTAGGGTGCTCTTAGGTGACCCTGCTTGAGCTGAAGGGTTAGATGAGAGACCTCCAGAGGTCTCTCAATCTCAAACATGCTGCGATACTTATGAATTTTCCCTCCCCAGCCTATGGCCGTGGTTGCACGTTCATAAGACTCATGATCTTTTGTCACATATCAGAAGCAGGGGACCATTGGCTGGTGTAAAAATTTTCACTGTGTTTAAGTATTCTGGGGATTTAAATTTATAATTGTGATTCCATATAATGTACAACTTCATATGGAAAAACCTCTTTAGTTTTTCAGTTTGGTTTGGAATCCATTTTGTTCCCATTATATGGTGCCATTGGATAATAATGGCTTGGTTTAATTTGTGATGTTATTTTCTTAGGAAATTGTCTTCACTGTGGAAAGCTGACGTGATATTATGGTGAAGCAAAACCTGCTTTGTCCAGCTTGACATTTTAGGTCTGGCTGTTTTCTGTATTTGCTGATGTGTATGAAGGGATAGGAAAGGAATTCACCTTGGTTTTGAGTGTAGACGCTTTGAAAAAATCACTGTTGATTTTTGCCATGCATTCAGATAGGTTTTTCAGTATTTTGTTGAAATTTCAAGACTTTTAGAAGAGAGTGAAATAGGGTTATTTGTCTGTAAAGATAGATTAATTGTGTTTTTTTTTTTTCCCAGCTTCCCACTACTGATCTGCTCAACCACCAGGTGCAAGCAGCCCTGATGTCTGATAGTTAATAAGCATTTGCTAATTTGCTAATCAGCTACTGCAGAATGCAGCTAGGGCCAGACACAGCAGTGACAGCATAGCAGCAGCTGATTAGGCGTCTTGGTGGTAACTGGTTTTCTCCTGGGAGGGGAACAGAAAGAGAGCTGGTTAGCTGCCTGATGGTAGCTGTGATCTGAGACACTGATTATCTGTGGTTAACAGCAGTGACTTTCTCATTACAGCATAAATGGAGCAGCAGTGGTGTGTGATCTGGAGCTGGGATCAAGTAGAGAACTTCATTTAAAGAATTCTGAGCAAGCTGTAGACAATGAACTTGATCAGATGCAGTGAATACCACTGAGTGGTTTCTGCTTCCCTATTACCTGTTGTCTGATGAGATAGAAACAGGGACACTGCTTTGCTATGATGCTCTCTGCTCCCCATTTCAAACCTTGTCTTTGCATTAAGAAATTCCCAGGCCAGCTGTCTCTGGGCTACCTGGCATGCTGATGCCCTTTTGCAAAACTATAAATTCTAACCCGCCCAGAGGAGCTCTTTAATAGATGTTATTAGCTTAGTTAAAGTCAGTTTGGCATTCTTTGAACAGAAGTAATATGTCTGTATTCCTGTACTTCTTCTTAGAACTTGAAATTCATCTCTGCCCATGCACGCATGGTTTGTTTCCAAATGCTTGCAAATGAATATTTGATGAGGTAGCTGTGGCCAGTTGCTGCAGGATGGCCTTTGATAAGCTGCGTAGCCAAGCGGCGTTAGCTGTGTTGGCAGAGCCCTCTGGTGGGAGCACAGTCTGTGCCAGCAGCAGTCAGTCCTGCGGCCAGTGCCGCCCATTTCTCCCAAATGCCATCAGCCAGACCCTTCTCGGCTCTGTGGTATCCCACCAGCTGCCTGCTCCAGTGGCCAAGGGGTTCCTCTTCATCCCACAGGGCCTGTGGAGCTCACTGGACCTTTTATTTTTTTTTTTAACAGACCTGATGGTGTGCTGTAAGTGCTTACATGATTTTAGGTTTTGATTTGCAAAATACAGTGGCTCTTTGAGAGTAATAACGTTAGCCAATTACAAGATAATATTTTCCTAATCCTAATCAGTGTAGAGCCATGATGAATTTCAAAAACTGCATGAATTCCAACCCTGTCTGTAAATACCTTTTTTTAAAAAGTACTGTTTAGTAAAACTAACTGATCTAATTGGGCATACGGGGGGACATTCCTAAATCAAGAGCCACAGCTTTCCTTTTTCACTGGACAGTAATAATGCTTCTGCTATTCAAAGTATTAGAGGAAACAGCTTTTGTATGATAAAATACTAACTTACTGAGCACAAAGGAAAAATGTTATTGCCCTTCTCTAACCTAGTATGTTCAAAAGCCTGGTTAGGACTACTAGATGCATTGCCAAACCAGAGTGTGCAAAGAGGTATTTTAATTTGGTTAGGTCTCTAAAGTGTTGATATAATACAGGCCAATAACTCTACTGCAGGAAATCCAGCTGTTTGAGATTGTTGCACAAACAATGCAGTAGTAATAAAGGATCTTTTTTTCTTCTTCACATGCTGGCCAGAGCTTTTCACTTACCATTGATTTGAAACACTCACAACTGTGCCCAGTATTTTATCTTCATTAAAATAAAAAAAGAGGAACATGTACCATGGCTTAGAAAAGGCTGTTGCCTGCGGTGGACAGGCCCCTCTTCTGATGAAGATGGAGAGTGGTAACAAGTCAAAGGCAGTCATATTTCCGTGTCATTTGCTTTGTCTCGTGATGAAGCTTTCCTTAACATAGACATAAATTCTTTCAAAACCTAGATTAATCTTCCTGGCCTATATTTGAACTAGTCACACCTTTGCTTTGAAGTTATTTGCTCCATTGCTGGGGTTCACAGAACAGCTCTCTTAGGAGGCCCATCATGTGAGTGGCATGATGGAACTTCTTGCTGCAGGTTGTTGTGAATTCCCAAAGCTGAATATAATTCAGAAAGTAATTAAACACATCTGTGAAAGGAAAAATCACCAGTATGATGAGATATATTGCTTTTAAAAATTCCCGATCTACATCCAAGGAAATAGGCAGGAAGTGCATGGCTGTGTGTACTCGCCCTCCTCCTTACCCTTGTGTGAAGGCAGGATGCTAAAATAAAGGGGACTCCTTGAGGAAAGGTCTGGTTTTGTTGTGGTTCCTGTCACCCTCTGCCATTATCTGGAGAAGCCATGGTGGGGGGAGGACCAAGCTCTTGGTGGTTGATGGGGACTCCAACCTTCCTCCTGCACCTTACGGCAGTTCTTTAAGGGATGCTTTCAGGTGAACCTTCCATCTTACCTGCCATCTGATCTGGCATTTTCCATGTCCCAGTGTCTTTCCTTACCTGTAATGAGAGTTTCACTGGAGACTTATTACAGTTACACATAGGAGGCAGCACAAAGTGGTTTTTTTCTTTTTTTGTGACTGCTTCTTCTTCTGTTTTTCTTATAGCATTGTGGTTAGAGGCTTTAATTCTCTGGCAGATGGTATAGAGTATGTTTTTCAAACCCTCTACCTTTTGGGTCTAGGATACACTCTGTTCTCTGACTGCATTAAGCTGCTAAAAAGCTATTTTTTCTAATTTCTGAATTGAAATTCCATTCCATTTGTATTGCACAATGTCATAATGATTCAGCTTTGTAGAATTCCTTCTTATTTCCATAGGTTATCTTGTCTCATGCTGTTTTAAAAATACTAACATGCAGTTTTAATGCTGTGCTGCAGCAACCCTTGTGAGTTGTCTATTTTAACTCGGGATTTCAAATATAAATGTTGTTTTAGCATTACTTGTGGTTATCTCTAATCTCAGAGTCTCGTAGCAAAATCTGTTGCAGAGTTCATCCTCTTTTGTCTGTGCCTTTTATTTCAAACATGTATTTTGTTGGAAAGTGGCTGATGATATAATACTTGATTTTTTTTTAATAATCCATGCTTTTCTAAAGAACTTAATGAAGTGTAATATTACCATTCAAGTAGGCAGGTGAGAGCCTTCGAGATCAGTAATTTGTACCTTTTCAAAAGCCGCACTGCCTTGCTTTGTCTTGGAATTTATTATGCTTCCCAAGTATAATGTGACATACTGAATAGGGCAGGGGGTGGGGACATTGTCTTCAGCTGACATGCTGTTATCAGCGGGACTGTGTTTCTGGACACAAGATTTCACAGTCATTGGTTGTCCGAAGAAAGCCTTTCCATCTGAGGATTGGACAAGAAGATGCGTCAATTTGCTGCCCGTCTCCAAGGTACTGGTGATGCTGCCTCCACAAGCTGGCTAACGTCACAGCTCCATCACCCAGCGGGGTGTGGGCTTTTTTCTCCTCTTCTCTGTTTTAATTCTGTATTTGCTTCCTACTGCATTTCTTAATCTGTCTTCTGCCAAATGCTAACAGCATGATATTTTGCAATCATTTAGGTGAATACAAGAAGGACGAACTCCTGGAAGCTGCTAGGTGAGTGCTGCTTAGAATATAAAACATATTTTGGGGGTGGAAACAGGCGAGGAAAAGGGGTTTTTAAAATAGTACTGTTTTGTCATTGCCTTTCCATGAAATGCTGCAAGCAAACCACTTAATTAGCATAAATCTCTTCAGACTTTAGTCTGGTACAAATATAAAAGCCTGTTTATGTAATTGAAATCCCCCACTATGGTGGTTATAAGGTTAATATTGAGTTTTTGCTTTAAGCTGCTTAAATCCTCTTTATTGTTTTGTGACTGTTCTTTTTAGGGGCAATTTAAATATTGGAATCTTTCTTTTCTTTGGGTTTTTACTGCTACCGTAGGATGTATTTTGAAAATAGGTTTTATCAGAACAGAGCATAAGGAAGCCTATGCAAAAGGTGTAAAGTTGAATTGTATATTGCAAAGATGCTTTTCATCCTTCCTTCTGACTGCACAAGACCAATTTATATAGACTGTTAACCCTTCTAAAATAATTTCTGGGTATTGGTATATAGTTGTTTCAAATGTTATTGGCCATATGCTATGCAAATGTTAAATTCAGATAATTTATTTTGGCAAATGGCTTTCAGAGGATCTGTTAAATTAGAAAAAGGAAATATGAGGTTAAGGAGAGAAATTGAGGTGTTTTTGTATGATCTTTTGCAACACATTTAACTGCAAATGTAGTATTCTTTTTTGTATTTACCCTTGGTTTTGAAATGTTCAGAAGATTATTTAGCCATCCAACATTCTCCCTGCCACAGTACAAATTTCAATATACTATACTTTGCAAAATACTAAGGAGATGGATATCAAAGAGCTCTGCCCTTTTCCCACCCTTTCCATAATATTCTAATTTACAGGAGTGGTAATGAAGAAAAGCTGATGGCTTTATTGACTCCTTTAAATGTGAACTGCCATGCAAGTGATGGGCGTAAGGTAAGTTAATACCTGCTTTATATTTCAATTATTTAAGAAAGGCCAATTTAAACATACTGGTAAGCGTAGATGTATAAACCAAGAGAATGTATTTGGGGGGGGAACCTGTGATGCATTTTCACCATAAAATTAAATGTTGGTATACTTGACACTGGCAGTTGTGACAGATTAAGTCGGCCGATGTGGGTTTTGTGTATGTCTTTTGAATATCAAACCCTGGTCTACATGTAAAAGAAACTTTAAGACCTTTTGTAAGAAAAACAAAATGTACTGTTGCAGATGGATAAAATAACTAAGGGAAAAAAGTTATTATTTGTATTTGAACATTGTCTGGGTGAGGTGCTTGTTATTCAGCTTAGCTCCTAATACACTGCCACGTAGACTGGCACTGTATTGCTGTGTTTAACACCCTCTGCATTTTCTTAAATTTTACATTATTGTTTTGACTTTCTCTGGCAAAGATGTTTGAATGAGTTAAATTAAGAATTAGGCTGAAACTGGAGGAGGGAAGAACATACGGAGTGAGAAGTGGATCCTATGATTTTTGATGTTTTAGACTTCGAGATGATAGTCTGTCTAGACTGTTGATTTACAAATGTTGGGTGGTGGGGTTTTTTTGGTATGATTTGTTGGGGTTTTTTTTTGGTATTTTTTAACTGTGTACCAGAATGTTTTTAACATGTATCTGTTAAAGTCTTTCACCTGTAACAGTACATCTTATTTTTGGAGAGAAAAGCATGGGAGTGTTTTCTTTTATAGTTTTTTTTTTTTTTTTTCCGATGGAGTATGTTGAGGCATAGTATAAACCTCTGCCCATCCTGGACCTGTTGTGGAACAGCCCAGTTCCACTGAAATCAGTAAAGATAGGCCAGTTTACACCTTTTGATTAAAAGGTATGTTGTTACTGAATATAAAAAAAATACAGCTCCATTGTACAAAAATTCCTGGGTTTTATACACATTTTAAAATGTTTCTCAATTGTAACGTCTACCATACATACTATGTGATGGAAAATCCAGACAGTTTTTTGCTTTTTTACATTTATCACTGATTGAAAGTTGATGCTTCTTCCAGGTTTCGAAAACAATTGATTTTATGAACTGAGGACAGGCAATTGAACAAGGGCTTTATTTAATTTAGCAGTGTTGGAATTGATGAAAGACTCCCCACAGTTTAAGATTAAACATATTGCCCATATTTCTTGAATTTCCTTTTCTTTTTTTTAAGACTTTGCTGTTTGAGTAGAAATGTGTTTAGGTATTAATAGTGCCCTGTGTTATAATTAAACAGGGTGGTGTATAGCAGTGCATTACTGAATAATTGAGCCCCCATCACTATTGATCTGAGGCCAAATGCAGAGTTATGACTTCTGTCAGCAGGGCAATGAATGAGCCCTTGCAGATGTTTTCTTTAACATTTATCACTTCAAAGTAAAAAAAAAAATTACAAAGCTTTTAAAATTCATATTGAGATAGCAGAAAGTATTTATGTATTATTGCAGCCTCTGAATTAGCAAATTTATGCCCAAAGCTTGGAAAGCATATTGCAGTTAAAGCTCCTATGTGTGGACACTTTGAAAATATGTTTGGTTGGTTTTCGGTAAGTGCACTGGTTTCTGAAACTCCTTTTAAGATGCCTTGCTGTTGATATTAGTTAGCTTTTTAAAAATTATGTCTAACAGATACATTCTTTTCCTACCACCACATATGTACAGGCTATGGAAGGTTTACTAATGCTTTGTAGTAAGCATGCTATATAACTGTTAAGTAATTTGTAAAGCAAAGCTTTCAGGTCCTGTTCTAGTGCAAGTTCACTTGGGGTTTGATCATTTTAAGCAATGCAAATTAAGAGAGCTTGTAAATGGAAGTCTCCACTGGTGTAGCTGCCTGTCATTGATCTGTGGTGATTTACACTAGCTGTGAATTTGTGCATTTTGGAAGTTGCTTTTTGCATTCCTTGATGCTTTTAGTAATTATGTTTTGCAGATCTTCTGAGCATTCAAACCTCAAACTTAGGACAGCGGAAGGCCACAATTTTAATGCAGCTCTCAGGGCCAGGAATGCCGACTCTGCAGATTGGCCCGAGATTCTCGGCATCATGCTTATTCTGCAGTACAGCTGTACCCACAAACTCTTTCCTCAGTCTGTGTATTCCTTGATTTTTCTGAGATGTCCAGCTCTAGTCTAGTGATAAGGGAACACTTAGCTGTGTGGGTGAAGAAATTGAGTTCCAGTACTGAATGGGTAATTATTTTTTCTGTATTAGGAGATGATAGTGTTTTTTTCCCATACTTGGGGGTGCAGCTGTATGCAGTTTATCATTTCCCCTCCAGGGGATTTTTCTGTGTCCCATGCATACTAACATCTGGGGTTCTGGATTTCTCAAACACCACATGTGCTGTGAAGTTGTGCTTTATAGAATGGGTAAAAGGAGTGGAAAACTCTGACAATATCTTGCTGGTTTGAAACCAGCTAAGGTTGAAAATAAGAAAGATTTATTGCATTCTGCGTGCTGCTTGCAGCTTTTTTGAAAAGTATTGACAGCCAGAGTCTGATTCCTACTGGATAGGATTCCATGATTCTAAAACAGTTACATCTGGTGCTGATAACAATTGCTCCATCTGTTTGTTTAGGATAGAGGTCAAGACAAATAGGAATGAAAACTGAGCCTCCTTCTTCCCCTCCAAAGTCACAGTTTAGGTAGGTTATGGTCATTGCAGAAACGTTCACAATACTGAAGCTTTTGAGCTGTTGTCTGAAGAGGGAGTATATTCTGTGTGGCTTCTCTTGCCGTTATCTTCTGGAGGGAAAAATGAAGGAATGTGCAAAACAAAAGCAATTTTAAACATGAACTGAAGCGTTTCTGCATGCCAGGGATCACGGTAGTTTTGGGGGGTTTTGATGACCAAAGAAAATCAGCAATAATATCTCAGGAACTGTGATTTCATTGAGCTGGGTAATGATTGATTTTTGTGCAAGTACTGGTTTATGTGCCTGAGTGTCTATGAGGGCACAAATAATGAGCTATAAAGTGCAGAAGTATATGGTACTGTGTAAGCAAATGAGTATTACACAAGGGTAAATTTCACAAAACCTGTGTTTTTAAAGCTGTCTTATTTGTTTACTTTTTTAAAAGCAATGCTTGAGCTGAAATATAATTGTAATTTTTCATGGCAATAAGTCCTACTTTGATGTTGGTGTTTTTTAACAGGAGACTGGAAATTTGCACAATTGTTAGGATGTGGTGTTGTGTGTAAGGCAATATTTACATGTTGCATCATTTCTGTTCACATCGCCTCACCAAGTATTGGAACAGAACTTAGGTACAGTGCACAGCACCTGCATATTGCTGTGGGTCTGAAATTTCCCTGCATTCTGCCTTTGAGTTCTGCTGGTCTTCTGGGCCTTTACGTTATCTGTAGAAGTAATGACTGCTAGAAGACAAGCCCATGGTTTTGGTCTTAGCAGATGATACTGAATTTCACGCTGTTAAGCCAAGGCATCTATTTACGTGTTTATCTATGTAAAGGTGCGTAGGCTTTAGAGCCTCTTTTATTTTCTCTCAAATATTTTCCTCTGGGGTTGTCTTTTTCAAGACTTAGTTATGAGTGAATTTCCAAAAAATAATTTTTGACTATTTTAAATCACCAGGTTCCTCTGCTGGAAATTAAAGCTGTATTACTTTATCACAGAAGCTGGATTTCTGACTTGTTACAACAGTCTCTGCTTACCTAAAGCGGTGGCAAGAGACAGGTTTAAAACTGCACATACAATGGTTGCAGGTTGAGTAGAAGCACTTAGTCCACTTATTTCCTTCAGGAAACTGATGTGAGCACTTGAAAGCTGTTTATGGAAGAAATTGATGTTGCCTCCATTTTAAAAATGAAGAAGTATCTGAGCTGATAAGAAAGCATTAGTTTCAGCAATTCAGATAAGAACTCTTTTCCACAAAATACTTCCCACATGACTAATTGTAACTTTCCAAAGTGATCTGCATCCAGCTGACATGGTAGCTATTAGCAATAGGAGGTTGGATTTTTGGTTGTACATAATATCCTGCCCCTGCACTGCATTATACATGCTCAGATCATGCTGGCACTAAAATACTCAGGTGTTGGTTGAATAAAACCTTTTCTTATGCAAAAGAATCCAACTCCTCTGGTAAGGAGTTATCCAAAAACCAGTTTGTTGGGTGGTCTTCTCAAGGTCCATCTCTTGAAGTAGACCAAATATCTAATATTTTGACCTCTTAGGACCATAGAAGAGTCATTAACTAAAAAATAAAATGATTGCTTTGTACTTTGAAGTAAAGCTTCTGTTGCGGCTGCATTTTGTATTTACATTTTTTATCAGCCATATGAAAAACAGAGAATACAATGGCATTGCCTATGACAGCATGATCTCAGGTATTAGTTCAACTTGAGGCAGGAATTGCTACCAGAAGGCAGCACAGAATGCAGTTCCTACACAGCTACATTGTTTTCTGTCCTGCACCTCCCTTCCTTGGAAACTAGAAATGTTATTTTTGCGACAGGTGAATCAGGGATCCTGCAAACAACACACCTCAGTTTTTCCTTGCATGGGACCATCCAGTACTGTGGATAATGTAGTGATCCCATGGGAAAAATATAGGCAGTTAATTAAAATGCCATTTCTATCGTGCACGTGATTCTACCTCACTTATTGGCACTGTTGTCTTCTGACTTGTAGTGTCCCATTGTTTATTCCCAGTTTTCAGTCCTTAAGATCTCCCATTACCAGTCTTTGGTATTTTGCTTCTGCAATGCCTTTGTTGTTACACCTTTCCAAACTAGCTGTTGACAACCCTGGATCCAAAATACCAGTAACAAGGCTCTTCATTAAACTTTGTGAGTCACAGGAGACATACTTGCCTCTTGGTTTTGACTAAAGCTGTTGCTTAAGCCTGTTCTTTCCTGCTATAGGGATGTTGGTTTTTCTCATGCATTCCGGTTCATTGCAATCTCATTCCGGTTCATGCAATCTCATTCCGGTTCATTGGCACAGGGTTCAGATGTAAGAAATCCAAGTGTGAGAAGGTCTGCAATGCAGTGCTGAGTAGCAGCATCCTTGGCCTGAGGTAACCACTGCAAAAGATCTTGAGAACAAAGAGCCCCTCAGCTTTTGCTATATGACATCCCTGATACCAAGTAGTATTGGTAGTAAGTAGTAGTTGGATGAATTGCAGATTCTTTCCCTTGCTTCCTCTGTGTCTTTCTCTCTATTGAGAGATCAGCCTGTAAACAAAGGGCTGGTAAAGAGAAATTAAATTCTAATAGGATCAGCTGAGTTATGTCTCCTCTTACCAGGGAGTCTCCAACTTGCTGCTGGTAAGTGAATTTGCCAACCCCTGTTCCACAACTCTGGTTGTTTGCAGCCATTTTCAGAAAAAATCCTGCAATTGGTAAGAAAATTGGTGTACCTTCCAATTTCTGAGTCTGTATGGAACAATTGATCCACATTTTCACAAGCTTTCCCTTTACAGTTATTAAGCATACAGACTTGGGTAGAGGTTTAAATTCCCTTGTAATATTCTTGGCTCTAGGAGCTGGGGGTTGAAGAAAAATGCCACGTACTGCAAGATGTGAACACATTGTGTGCTGGTGAAACTGTAAACCTTCAAAATTGTGTGCATTTTCTTGTGCTGTGGAATAAAAATCAAAACGAATACTGCATAAGTCCATAGGTCTGTTTGTTCTGTAAATGTCACAGAGATTATATGCAGATGGGTGTGGAATATATTTTGGAAGAAACTATTTCACATACAATAAAAAAAGTTGTTTGAGTATTAGGAAAATCTACTTTTCTACAGACGAAAGTTGTTTATTTGAGCAAAAGACTTCTGAACAGATAGCCAATGTAAGGCCATATGTAAGGCCTTATCATGCCCAAGGGTATATCTGAATGTCAGTGTGGACTTCACGTTTGGAGATTTTTGTCATATGTAATATCTTACCTAGTTTCGCAATTTGCATTTCACCTTTCTCAAAGTTTTACGAACTCTTCTGCTGGTATACATTGTTTGTTTGTGTGGCTTGTAAATACAGTCTCTACTCTTAAGGCTTATCTACAACAAATAACTAACTAGTGCAAACGAGAGGAGCAGTGGAATAATGGAGAATAATAGTTAACTGTGTATTATTCTTGGTTCAGAATGAGTGCCTTCTCCTTCATTAATTTAATAAAATGAAAAGATTAAAAATTGTTTCATGAAATGTCATTTTGTTTCAGAAAAAAGACAGCTCCACAAAGCCAAAACAGTTATTTCAGAATAACTGGATAGACAAGCCCTCGCTAAATCTGCTCACTTGCTGCTTACTAGCATAAATGCCGGTCTGGTTTTGATGAAATGCTATAGACTCAGTTTTGTGGGTGGAGAATGTGCAGATTTTGGGTTCTATATTTGTGGTCCTGCAAAGATTTGCCAGAAGTTTCCTGATGTGCAATTACAGCACTGTGGAACTGCAATTATCAAAATAAGCAATAACTACGCAGGCTGTTAGCTGATGTTGGCTTGTGTAATGCTCTGGCTGATGACTTCTAGACACTGCAGTCTTTGTTGGCACTGATCTTGTGTGTTTCATGAAACACGTGTGTATCAAGGTTATATCTAGGGGTGTGAGCTGGTAGATTGATAAATAGAATCACAGAATGTCCTGGCTTGGATGGGACCTTAAAGATCACCTAGTTCCAGCCTCCCTGCTTTGGGCAGGGATACCTTTCATTAGAGCAGGTCAAATATTTGAGTCAAATATTTTAAATCAAATCCTGCACACAAAATTGAAGGTATTTTCTGGATTTAGTTAATGGTGTACTGTAAAAAAAAAAAAAAAAAAAAAAAAAAAAAAAAAAAAAAAAAAGGTGACATTTCCAACATTACAAGAACATTACAAAGCATGTGTCATAAGGTTTGTGTTGTGCCTTGGGCAGAAGTGCCCAATGCCATATACGTACAAAGAACATTAAAAAATGATCACAACTGTGTTTTGCCTTTAAAACACTATTTTGTTATAAAAAGATAGTGCCCAGGCTTTATGCATGTTAGAAAAAGTGACAAGTTACGCACTTTCTTATGCTGTGATCCTATCTTACTTCATCTGCCAAGCATGATCAAAGTGGGTAACATGAATGCCTCTGCCGACTTTCTATGGTATAGATGACGTGGCTTAATTTCTATCCCTGGTGTCACTTTTAAAACCTTTTATATCCAAAGATGATACCTTTTGAATAAAATGTAAAACTGATCTACTTGCCTTTAAGTTTCTGTTGCAAGATCTTAAATATTTTCCCTAAAACATTTCAGTGAGTATCCCTTCACGTAGTATTTGAAGTGTACTCTGTCATGTCCACAAATAGAAATTGGGCACCAAAGGACTAGAAAGAAATTGTTTACTCTGATTTCATTCTCTTTGTATTGTTCTCTAAGATTCAAGAAATCTCATTTGTTAGATCTTAATTAATGTGCTCTTCAGGAAGCCTCAAATGTGTTGAAGGCATGGGGGTTTTTTATACCCGAACTGTTTTCCCCTTGATGATTAGCTTCACACAGGAGATGACTTCTCGCATTAGGCTATTATCCATCTCTTGTCAAGAGAAAACAAGTCAAACTGGCAGATTTGGGCAGAGCTGCCATGTAATATTTTATGCACATTAACTAAAAGCTGTGTTCTGGTTTTGGCTCCTAACAGCTCACATAGCATCCAGAAGCTGAGTGCTGATAATATTTCTTCTACTGTGATCTCAGGAGTGGAGCCCTTTCCTTCACAGAGCTTGCTGAGATTGTTTTAAATTGAAATGCAGCAGCTCAGTCCAGGGACTGAGCTGCCTCTCTGATTTCTCCCAGCACATCAGTTATCACTTGCTCATACAACCTCATCATTGACTTCAGAGGTTGTATGGATAATTTAGAGTGATCAATTTAGTTCTAAATGAAAAGAACTGCAAATACTTATGTGCAAGGAGAGATGTATTTACGTAACCATTTTTAAAAGCATTGTTTAAGTTGACTGAGCAGGCAGCAGATGAAGGATAAAAGGGAAGAAAAAAGCCAAAATGCATTGTCATTGATGAACAAGAAAATTGAGATTTGATTAGTCTTTTCCAAGTAATATTATTTGTGACTACTTATCAAAAAAACTTATTTCTTACAAGTGAAACACTTTAGAATATTCATATTCTAGTAACCACTGCTTTTCAATTAGAATTACAAGATAAATTCTCTGCCTTTTTCCCTGTATTTTGCAAGACTGCTGTTCAAAAGGAATAGTGAAGGCTATTTGATAGGATTATAAAGTAATTTAGTTCTCAAATTTGCAAATTATCATGGTAATGCAAAAAGACCATTTTGTATATTTAATTTTATTAATTATTTTATATTTCATGTTTTAAATTCCAAAATGTAAGGTGTTCTTATTGCATACTTGGCACTGGAGCTGAAATGCAGTCAGGTATGCAAGTGTTGCTCATAACAGTTTATTCTGACCCAAGTTTCAATAAAATGGGTGAAGTGCTGATTTGACAGAGAGAATGGTCAAATTAATTTATTCCTTCTTAATAACATGAAGATATTATGAACTGAAGCCTGGAAGGTTTCTAGTTGGAAGGGGAAAGTGGGGAAGCAAAGTAAATACACAAAGGAGAGAAGTAGTAAAAATAATAAGATAGGTAAAAAGAAAAGGAAAATAAAGGATTTTTAGTTGCCTGTAGTAGGAAAAACATTGATGTACATACAGACTGGGGAACGAGAGGCTGGGGAGCAGCGCTGCAGGAAGGGAGCTGGGGGTCCTGGTCCATGGCAATTGAATGTGATCATTGTGCCCTGGCAGCCAGGAGGGCCAACCCTGCCCTGGGGACATCAGGTACAGCCAGACAAGGGAGGGGATTGTCCTGCTCTGCCCTGCACTGGGATGGCCTCACCTTGAGTGCTGGGGGCAGTTTTGGGTGCCACAACATAAGAAAGACACTGAGCTGTCAGAGAGTGTCCAGAGGAGGACAACAAGGATGGTGAAGGGCCTTGAGGGGAAGCTGTGTGAGGAGTGGCTGAGGTCACTTGTTCTGTTCAGCCTGGAGGAGAGGAGACTGAGGGGAGACCTCATTGCAGTTACAGCTCCCTGGTGAGGGGAAGAGGAGGGGCAGGCACTGATCTCTTCTCTGTGGTGACCAGTGACAGGACCTGAGGGAATGGCCTGAAGTTGTGTCAGGGGCAGTTTAGGTTGGATATCAGGAAAAGCTTCTTCACCCCGAGGGTGGCTGGGCACTGGAACAGCTCCCCAGGGAAGTGGTCACAGCACCAAACCTGATAGAGTTCAAGAAGCTTTTGGACAATGCTCTTGGGCACATGGTGTGACTCTTGGGGTGTCCTGTGCAGGTCCAGGAGTTGGATTCCATGATCCTTGATGGGTGTCTTCCAACTCAGGCTATTCTATGACTCTATGAAAGATTTTGACAGCAAATGGTAAAAGAAGAGAACGCAACAGCAAAAAAACCCAGCATTTTTGGTTCTCTGGTGATTCAGTGTGCATCTTCTTCAGATTGCTAAAAATGGCTATGCTGGATGCAATGATACTGTGAGTAGTTTCTGTGTAGTGTTCTGCCATATCTTCAAGTCAGCGTAGATCTCCTTTCAGTGTTAAATAACATCAGCCACATTCCTTTAGGAGAAGAGAGTGGATCTTTAGTGTAATTTTTTCCTTATGTAGCTCAGCAAGCCATTATTCCCTCAGCTGTCGTTATCTATCACCAAAGAAACAGCATATACTCCTCTGCTCATCTGATAATCCATCTCAAAGTTCCTCTCCCTGTGTCATTGAGTGCTGCCAGAGATGTATTCTGTGCTTCTGAATCTGGGAAAACTACAAATGCTGCTTCATGGTGAAAGCCCCAGAATTTGTTTTTCATTCTGCAGTTTCATCCCCAGCTACACCTTCATCATATGCATGTAGAAATGGAAGAGATTCTTATAAAATCAGTTTTCTGAGAATACTATGGTTTTGTGAGAAATGTTACTCAATTTTTCTGACACATCCTCTGTGGAACTGTTTTGCCAAATGGTGTTTGAGATACATGCATATACAGAAGAGTTTCAGGGAAGGGAGGAGGTGTTGCATTTTAATTCTTGTTTAGGAAGAGGTCAAAGGTTACTAGTGCCCCATTTAGGGGATCTGCTGTTTGTGAAATTCTTCAGAGATCAATGGTGTTCTTATTTAAAGACTGAAGTGTCTCTCCCAGCCCTTTACCTTTTTCCCCTTAGTCTGTGTTTCTAGGTTTGTTTATGAAAGTAGTGACAAACCCCTGCAGCGCTACAGATTGAGGACAGAGTGGCTGGACAGCGGCCAGGCAGAAAAGGACCTGGGGGTGCTGGTTGGGAGCAGCTGAACGTGAGCCAGCAGAGTACCCAGTTGGCCAGGGCCAGTGGTATCCTGGCCTGTATCAGCAAGAGTGTGGCCAGCAGGACAAGGGAGGTCATTCTTCCCCTGCACTCGCCACTGGTGAGGCCACACCTTGAGTGCTGTGTCCAGTTCTGGGCCCCTCAGCTTAGGAAGAATGTTGAGGTGCTGGAGCAGGTCCAGAGAAGGGCAACAAGGCTGGTGAAGGGTCTGGAGCACAAGTCCTGTGAGGAGCAGCTGTGGGAGCTGGAGTTGTTTAGCCTGGAGAAGAGGAGGCTCGGAAGAGACTGTATCACTGTACAGCTGCCTGAAAGGAGGCTGTAGCCAGGTGGAGGTCAGTCTCGTCTCCCAGGCAGCCAGCAACAGGACAAGAGGACAAAGCCTTAAGCTGCACCAGGGAAGGTTTAGACTGGACATGAGGAAGAATTTATCCACAGAAGGAGTGATTGGTCATTGGAATGGGCTGCCCAGGGAGCTAATGGAGTCACCATCCCTGGAGCTGTTCAGGAGGAAACTAGATGTGGCACTCAGTGCCATGGTCTAGTTGACAAGGTGACGTTCAGTCATAGGTTGGACTCAGTCTCAAAGGTCTTTTCCAACCTAGTTGATTCTGTGATTTCCTGTTCTACCTTATTTTTACCTTGAGATGAAGACACTCCAATTATTTCTTTGTCTACCCCTGTGCAAGATCACGCTTGTCATCCTGTTGGTCCTTCCCTACACTAGGCACGTAGGTGATTGAAAAAGCTTTTCTCTCATAAATCTCCTGCCCCCTTATTTGTCAACACTTAGCCCAAGTTACAGTACAACAGGGTCACTGTGTTAATGTGTGGAACTGATGCCAACCCTTGTCATGTGGTCTTAAAGGTTCAGACATACAATCAGAAAATTGTGTAGTCTCTCAAAGGTCAGATCTACTAGAGAAGCATTCAGTAGTCAGTCGTTTGGACAGTACCTTCCCCTGAGAAGGAATAGATTTGAATACTCACTGGATATGAGGAGCTGGTCTGTCACCCAAGCAGTCTCTTCCAAATGAGGCCTTACTCTGTCAGTGTTTGCAGTATTTTTAGTCTTCTCTTTCTGTGTTTTTTAAGTTTTTTCCTTGAGCCCTAGCACTGCTGTGTCTGTGCAATCAAGCTGGTTTTGTCTTTGCTGGTTTACAGCTCAAAACAGTTGGTTCCTCACCAGCGCCACCCCTCATGTGCCAAGAGATCATCTGATATACCAGACCTCTAAATTAAGATACTGATTGACTTGCAGATTCTGAATTGGTGAGCTGTTCGGTTCATTTTCCCTGTCATTAGCTGTTAGAAAGCAGTATGTGAAATCTGTGACATGATGTTTTTTGGAATTTTACTATACTAAACCTGTCCAGTTCAATAATCTAATTAATTACTACTGTCTATATTCTGAAGATGAAGCAGTTAAATTCCCACTGAAAACAGTGGAGTGAGAAATGTTTTCCTTCAGCATTTTGTAATTCTTGTCTTCAGGATTTTTTTTTGTTCGTAGGGGTGTTAGTTTGTTTCTTGTTCATTATGGTTTTTTAACATAAGAAAAGTAGTTTAAGCGCCTCACCTCTGTGCTTATCTCCAGAGTTGCAGCTAGCTCATCTACAGTCAGCAGTCTGTAGATGAGCTAGACTCCAGACATGACCTGTTTTCCTGAAGCAGCATCTATAAGTTTGTCCCTAAAGCATAATTGTCAACCACGAATTTAAATAACTCAGTACTGCTATAAAATGACCAAGGAAGCTGCATGACAAGTCATGTGGCTGGTGAACAGAAGCATGGACCCTTTCCTGCTCATTAAAATCATACTTATTCAGTCAGGGATAGGGAATTTTATTTCTTTTGTACCAAATGTATAAGAGCATTATAGTAGGAATATAAAATAATTATTTTTAGTTATTTGAAATATGTGTTTATAGAAGGAAATATTTTGTATGTAAGTCCAGTCTTGGCACAATACAAACAATTGTTAATGAGCTATTTCCCAAGAAAGCTTCCAAATAAATTTAAAATGAAGGTGTAAGATGGGTGTACTGTTTAAAATTAGAATGCAAGTTGGTATCTGAGCAGCAAAGGAAAAGCTTCATCATTTCCACAGTGGAAAAGTTTAGGAATGTGTCTGCAAGATTGTGGTGTTGTTGCAACTTGTTTTCTTACCCCATTTATCAGAATGATAAAGTGGTGACAGGAGGTACTCTGCTTGCATCCGGAATGTCTTCCTGATGTGCCCTCATGATTGATGTGGTTCATTTTAGAGATGTCTGCAAGAGAGCAGCATCAAGCACAGACTACTGTGATTGGAAAGAAGGATTCTGTCATAAATTCTAACACAGTAAAGAGAAAGTTGTTTGCTTTGCCAGGAGTCAGGACATCTTTCAAAACATTTTTATGCAAAACTATTAAACAAAGGTCTCTTCTGTGATTAGAAACCCCTGTGCTCTTCTCTTAATTCAAAAGAGGTGAAGCACTTCTCTTAAGGGAGTTTGTAGGACAAACTACAAGAGTTTTAAGACATTTTATTGCTGTTCTCTAAGGGCAGTATGATCTGAATACAGTAAACGGGTTTTTTTAAACTACATTTGTTAAACGGGAGTTTGCTGCATACCTGCAGTTTCCAAATCTACTAAACCTGAAGAAAATTAGACACAATATAAAAAGTCACAAATATTAAAGTCTGCATGAAACATTTTAAAATCCCTCTTTTTTTTTTTTTTTTTTTTTTTTTTTTTTTTTTTTTTTTTTTTTTTGTGCGTGTCCTCTGTCAGCAGGATATTGTAGAAGAGTTGACAATAAGCATACAAATATCCTTAGGTATTTTTTTGCCAAGCTTTACTTGTTTCCCTGTGTAAGAGCCACCTTTACTGGTCCATATCCCTGTGGGGACCTTCTGAGCATGAGAGTAGCCATATGTCAAGGCTGGAGCTGGCCATCAAAATCAGAATGTTGCCTCTTTATTATGACAATGCCCTTCCTGTAGACAATTACACGAATTTATGGTAATTCTAAATCACTGTATATTGATGTAAATAAGATGTGTGGTGAGACCTTATTTATGTAATAATATTGTTGATTTTAATAGCCTTTGGGATGGCAAATTAAGAATGAGAGAAACACACAGATTAGGATTTTTATCAGATAGCCTTATATAAAGATTTTGGCAGCAGGAAACAAGAACAGGAGATACTAGTTTTTGAAACAGTTCCTGCAGCTGTTATTAATCATACAGATAATGCATAATATAAGATGGTTACATAAGATCCCTTGGTTTAAAGTTGCCCTTAAAATATGTAATTTGAATCTGAAGTGAAACTTTCTTCTGAGGCAGTGGCAGCATTACCGTCTAAGGGCTGCTGAGGACTCTTGAGCAAGATAAGGGAAACGGATAGTGCTTGGAGCTGGAACTCCCACGCTGCCTATGGACAGCTTGTTGAAACAAATCTTCTGATTTTAGCAGAAGCTGCTCAGAGCCTACAGTGCTGGAGGTCCCTCAGGGCCCCTTTTGTTTGATGCAGGTGAGCAGGGGATGGCAAGTCCAAGGTGGCTGACCTTGAATAGGGGTCATCAAATCAGCTCTTGGTAACAAAGCAGTGCAAAAATACCTAAGGCTCACTGACAACAGTATCAAATCTAAAAAATGCATTTCTTGTATTCCCAGGCAGCACATCATCAAAAAGCCTGCAGGCAAAAACACCTACCTTAGTATAAATAGTAGGTATATAGGTTGACAACAATTGCCATCTTGTGTACAGTGATGTTCCTTAAAGTGCTCTCAGTACCTGCTTTGGCTCAGTTACAGCTGCCATAAAGTTTTCAAATAATATGAGCATCTTGCATGATGGTCTACTTTACTTAGTAAAAATGGAGTTATACTCTTTTTAATTATACTAGCAAGTAAGCCAGTGTGATTGGCCTGGTAACTGTGAATGTGAGTCTTGGAAGGTAAGTGCCCTCTAATGATTTTTGTTAGTAAGTCTTGCCAAGTTCTGCAAGATATGGGAGGAGAGGTTAATTAATAGATTTATTGAATCTGTTTTCTTAATATTAAGTAATTAATTTGATATACCTTTCAGGTGCAGTAGACATTGCTGTCAATGGTATTTAGTTTTTACTTTCCTGATGCTATACAAATAGCATGTTAATTTTAAGAATCACTCTCAACTGACATAGTTCACTCTTTTTTTGAGAGCTCATGTCATCTAATGAGTAGTTAATGTAGCACAATATTATCTTTTAGTTACCTAAGTTCTGTAATTAGCATACAAAGTTGTAACTCCAGATTAGTATTTTTACCTATTAAATCTGTAGTATGGATGAATGCTCTTTCATATGAGAAAATAAAATAAGTTTTTAGGAATCATGGCGACAGCATCTCCCTGATTTCTCCTTCCTGAAGCATTTGTAAACACAGCATTTTTAAGTCATTTAGCCAAACTATTGAGCAACTGGCTTGTGGACACAGGGGGAGCAGCACTCCAGGTTGTCTGCTCCTGCTCCTGTGTGTGTGTTCACTTATCCTTGGCCATCAGTTAAGTGGTCTCTCTGGCCCTCTGACTCCCTGCCTCTCAGCACTGGGTGTTTGCAGTTGCAGAGTTGAAGCATGCTGCCTGGTGGAGATCTCAGCCCCATCTCTAGGGATGGGCACAGGGAGCATCAGTTGATCCTCCTTGGAGAGGGGCCACAGCACGGCACACAGCTTCGCTGAAGCTGCTGTGGGCCACAAGGCAAGGACACCAAATGTCAGGTGCCTGGCTGCAGATGAATAATTCCTGGTGTGCTGAGCAAGACAAGATACTCTGTGTTTCAGTCGTGGGAATGGGGTGTCTATGCACTTGATCGAGAGGAGAAGGAAGTAGCTCACCTTTCTGAAAGACAGGGATATAAGTTGTGTAAAGATTTGGGTTAATCCTGATTTGCTTAATTTATGTCATTTGTTGTGCAGCTATAGACTTGAAAAGCTTTGTGTTTTTTATTTTTTTTTCATTAGAGTTTTCATTAGAGAAGAATCTCTAATGAAGTTATTTGGCAAATGCAGATCAATTAACCCTAGAAATGCAAAGTGCACAGTCCCAGCCTGAGTCATAATAGTTTTTCTTTTGATTTTAAGGAGTGAGCAAGACTCTGGGGTTATGTGTCTTTATTGAGAACATCTCTGTTAATAATGTTTCCTATTAGTAAAGCATCATTTTGGAAATCTGCCATAGTTGTTTTAGAAGTGGCACACAGACAAGAAAGAATGTAGTTTAGTTGTTGTGAGGTTAAAGGATCCTGCAGTGTTCCAAACATTTAATGCTTGGCTCCAATTTTTCTGGAATCTAGACCTTTGAGTGGACAGACTTCTCTGTAGTCCATTTCAAATTAATTTAGGTTTTCTGAGTTACTAATTGAATTGATAAAACTGGATTTTGTAACCAAACCGAGGCAACTGTCAGAATAAATAGTACTGAAGTATTCTGCTAGTGTCAATAGCAGCATCATCATTATCCACATTTTCATTAGTGTTTAGTAATGCAGAAGACAATTATTTTATAATAGGGGTAGATATAAAAAGAACATATTGCCTTCTAGATTAGTCTAAATTGTTATTTCAGTAGTAGGAGCCTTAAACAGAGTAATAGCTCCTAATAATTTGCATGGTCAAATGACTTAAAGGTTGGACATTTTTGTTGTTACTGGTATTTTGTATCTTGGAAACACTCTGGGGATCTTCATGTTAGGAATGTTAAAGTTCCTTATCTTCAGTATAGATAATTATAAAGACAGGTCTTATGGAACCTTGTGTAACTACTTCCCTAAATTTACTGAGTTTCCCAGGTGTTTTTCTAAGAGATACTCTCTACTGTCATTTCTGTGTACAACCTGTGTCCTCAATGTGATACACAGGACTTTGACAACTTGATAGTTGTCAAAGTGGTTACTCTTTCTGAAGCCAAGTAGCAAAGTGTTGAGAATTTAGTAAAATATAATACAGACTGCTCCCAAGTTATGGACATATTATATATGTGTTCCTGGAAATCCATACTGTTTATGGATATATAGTATTTCTGTTTATCACAGATGAGACCATTTGTCTTGATTTTTTTTGTTTTTTAACCTCTTGATAATAGTGAAATGTGACATCTCCCCTTGTAATACTGTTTAACGATGTTTTAATGCTGACACTAAATCTATACTTGGCACAATACAGTGAGATATGTACATTTTCCCATGTTTCAAGCTGCTTTATGTGTGGGGTTTTACTGTGAGAAAATTGTATCATTTGGTTGCATGCCACAAAATAAATTGCAGCAAAGATCCCTTTAAAATCCTCTGCTTCTCAGCCTTGGTAAGGAGGAAACAACATCATCCATTTCTGTAGGAAAGCAGTCCCCTCAGGCTGAGACAGTACACAAAATTTGTTTCATAATAAAAAGCTTTAAAAAATAAACTTCAAGGGGAATTACTGTTGTCATCTCAACTCAAAAGCTTTCAGTTAAAATTCATATGGATTAGCTATGGAGAAAGGTGTTATTACTCTGTTATTATGCAGCAAGGTGCATTATGGTTGAAGACCTGTATTTTGCAGGAAACTGCCAGCTGCATACAATTTTATTTGTCTTACCACAGCACAGTACAGAACACATATGGATACTTTTTTGGTGCAGAGGTGATGATGATGATAATGATTTTTAAAATTAGCTTTAAATTAAGAGGCTGTTATTGCCTTGGGGGTGCCTGTATTCTTACCCACCTTAAGGCACATTTTTTTGGTTTGACAGGAGAGGTCTGCATGTGCTGTGTATTTGTTAATTGAGCTAATCACAGAAGGATACACTAACTTATCTTGATGCAATGTATAAGAATAACTAAGTATTTCAGTGGCAGGAAGTACAGGACTTCAGATTGATGTGGCTCCCATTCTTCATCTTCTTTTGTTTTACAGTCCACTCCTTTACACTTAGCAGCTGGCTACAACAGAGTTCGAATAGTCCAGCTTCTGCTTCAGCATGGTGCAGATGTACACGCAAAGGACAAAGGGTATGTAAAATGAATTGATTTATTAGTCAAGATAGAGAATGATTTCTTTGGTTCATGTTGCAACACAGTATCAGATAGTTGTCTAAGAACGTGGTATTTGCTTCCAAAATCTGAGTGTGCTTCAGATTAGTGGTGGTTACACTTGTTTTAAGGCTTCTTTTACACCTTTAAAAATTTTTCCAAACTTTGAGCTTTGCTTCCATTCACAGACTACCCTTTAAAATTATGGACAAACAGCATTATTTTTGGAGAGGTGATGGGGAGAAGATACAAGGGCTTAGTGAAAGATGTGCATTGAAAAACTTATCTGTGGTCTCATTAGCCTGTTTCACATATATGGATGTAATTCCAAGTAACATCAATAATGCTCATGTGCTCACAACTAGTGATCCTCATAGATCTATCTTCATTGAAGCTGACAGCAAAAATCAAGATATAGTAGAGGCTAAACTATTCTATTTTTGCATTAAGGGTGGTTGTTATGTAAGATTAGCAAAGTGCCCAGCAGTCAGAAATCTGACATTATAAATCTGAAATCTGTGCGTTGTTCTCAGCCATACATTTCTGATCTCTAAGATGATGATTTTCATGATGGTTGGATTGGAAGGCTTAGTCCTAACATGGTAGAAATTGGGGCCCTAGTTAAAGGCATACATTTTGCATTCAGAATCCATAGAAGTAAGGTATGTGTGTGTGCTGTTTTCAGCAGCAAATGTGAGGCACTTCCTGTATTTTCATTTTCTGCTGAGTCCAGCCTAGTGTTAGAAGAGATTTTAAATTTTCATAGCTTCTTTCCTTTTTCCCCTTTCTCTCCAAAACAGTCCTAAGTGTACTTAAACTCTTAAAGTTTCACTAATTGTAGCTCTTTCATCTGTCCGTTCACCCCAATGGCTTTTTTAAACAGTATTGTTGTTAAATGCATAATGACATACTATGCTAGTCAAAAAACAAAAATGCACCCAAAAACCCCCACAAAAACCACAGAAAACCAAAACACACCACACCCCCCCCCAAAAAAACAGAAAACACAACAAAACAGCTTCACCCCACCCCTCAAAAAAACCCCACAAAAAATAAACCACAAAAGTCCTACAGTAAAGCTCCATATAATACCTGTCTAGGTAGATCCAGCATTATTTAAGCAGGTGGAAGGTCTTTTGTACCTTTGCAAAATTTCAGCATTGGTTGGTAGAAAATTCCAGTGTAGATGCTGCAATGAGTTTTGAACAATTTGCTTGGAATTTATGAGTGGTAGTTAAGTTGAACTTGAACTTGGGGCTGGAGCAGGAGGGGAAGGAAAGCAAACAAAGAAAGGAAAACCTTTCAATACTTACTCTGTACTGAACTTAAAAACAACCCAAGCATATTTAGAAACATCCAACATCCTAGTAAGCTCCCACTTTTTTTTTAGTGGCACCACACATTTAGAATCAGTGGTGTTTTGTTTTACCTTGCTGTTTCTTATTTATACATAATTTATAAGTAAATAGGCTATAAATAACTGTCACTTTTCATTTAAGGAGCTAAATTAGGCTACATTGATTTTATAGAACTCTTAGGTTCTCTTCAATGGAGTCAATTCAGAGAAAGTGCTTAGGAATTGTTCTGTATGTTCAAAATGGTCACCATTTCTAGTTACTCCCAAGGAGAAGCCCAGGCTAGGAAGCAGCTCTTTCTCCACTGGTCTTTCCTTTCCCTTACAGCTGTTGTGCTGGAAGAGGGAAGGGGAGGGCATGCTGCAGAAGTGGCCAGGTGCATTGCTGCAGGATTATCTTTGCTGACAGGCCTTGAAGCCCTCAGTCCTCTGAGATGGCCATAATTTATTTTGGAAGGGAGCAGGTTTTTTGAGTGCTCTGTGGAATGGGTAGTGTCTCTCTGTCTCACACATGCACCCATAAGTTGTAATTAAGAAAAGTAATGATGGAAAAACCAGTCTTTTTCTGATGGAAAAACAGATGGAAAAATTTTTCCCCAAACAAATTTTCCTCTCCTGTGACAAATGTGTTGCTGCTTCTGAGAGCATCCACCTTAAAATTAAGTTTATTTAATTGCAGTCTACTGCTTGCTGTCCTAATTATCTGAGTTGGTTTTGCAGTCCTGGGAATTGTCCCTGTATTTTTCATAGGTATTATGGGGTTAATTATGGTTTTCATGTATTATGTGTACTGATCTGTTGAGCCAAAACTAGCCTGTCATGCTTGGCTTGAATTAAACTCATTTTGTCCTCTGCAGTAATTGCCCATCTCACATCTCCTTTTCAATGCATGACTTTTATTACATCTTGTGCTTGTGACTAAATCTCTGTTATTTATTTTGCTAGTGTCATTTTTAAGTATGGCCTGCAGTAATATAACACTACAAAAATTACAGGGACTCTCTTAGAAGTATCTTGAACAGTTAAATAGGTTGTACTGTAAAAAAATGGAGGAAAATCAGGTCATTATACAGTCTAGAGCAGCAATTTGAGTCTGCTTTCCCTGGATATTTGTACATCGTCATAAAATACCCAGGAGTTAAGTTAATGTTATCTGGGGAGTTTTGCCTTTCACATAGCATTTTAAACAGGAGTTCCTATTTAGGCAGAAGCAGAACACTGTTGAGGAAATTGAACGTGGAATGGGACTTTTCCCCCTCCTTAATAGCTTCAAGAAAGATCATGTCAAAGCCAGTTAATGCTAGTCTTAATGGTAGATTAAATATTTGTGGCCTGTTAAGGCAAAAGAAAAAAACCCACAACAAAAGAACCCTCCAAAAACCAAGCAACAAAACCCCAAGTTTTAATGCCACTCTTAAATAATTTGTTGTTTGAGGAAGTCATATTTTCTCATTAGATTGCAAATCCTAATTTTTAAATGCTTAACTACTTAAAATATTCTGACTTTAATTTGATCTTTTCATCTTTGTAGGGAGAAAATTGTTCCTCCCTTAAAAATGCCACTTTAAAAAATTTTGTCATTTGCCTTCTTCTTCCATGCAGTGGTCTTGTGCCTCTTCATAATGCCTGTTCCTATGGACACTATGAGGTTACAGAGCTGCTGCTTAAGGTAAGCAGAAGGATGGAAAGTAATAACTGTTGATTTAGATGTGTTAGATGAACTGTTTATATCAGAATTGAAAAGTAAGATTTTTTTTCCTGATAGTAACAGGTTTCAAACATCATATTGTCATTTCAGAAGCCTGCAGCTATAGGTCTTTGAAACAGTATATGTGTTTGTTTCTTGATCTGATTTCTTTGGACTGATAGTAGAGTTTAATTTTTCTGTTCAAAAATTAGCTGACATAAAAATTCCAATTATTTTTCACAGATTCAATGGTATTTTTGTGTATGCCGGTATTTTTAATTAAATTTTGTGTGTGTGTTCATACATGAGTGATTTGAACCAATTTTTATTATAAAATGAAAATTTGTAAGCTTTTTAGTCCTTGAAGATGATTTCTTCCTAATCCAAGGCTTTTTTTGCTGTGCTAGCATGGTGCCTGTGTGAATGCTATGGACCTCTGGCAATTCACCCCGTTGCATGAGGCTGCTTCCAAGAACCGTGTGGAGGTCTGCTCCCTCCTGCTGAGCCACGGCGCCGATCCCACCTTGGTCAACTGCCACGGCAAGAGTGCGGTTGACATGGCTCCAACGCCTGAGCTCAGGGAGAGACTGACCTGTAAGTGTTTCCAGAATGAAAACACTTGGTGGTGGGTGGAAAGGGATGCTTTCCTTTCACGTCACCGTCCTCAAGCTTCAGAAGTGGATGCAAAGCAGCAGGGCAGCGGCAGCTGTGCGTGTGCTTTGAAGTGCACAGGTACCTCTGATACATCATTTGTCATCTTGCCTGGTTTTCTGAAGCTTAGAATTATTAAGGCACTGCTGAATCGGTGACTTCGGGTTTTTTTATGTTTAAAGTCCAGTTCAGTCACACAGGAGCCTCTATATTGAGGCTCTGTATTGCATTTAGAAACTTAGAGAAGGTAGGTAGCTTTGGTGTGCAACCTTGGAGATGGAAATTCCATCACCTTCTTTTGTAGCAATCCTTATGCTGTTTACAAACAGACGTTTCATCTTGACTTTTAATTCGTATGCCGTCGCTTTCCCTCTTTGGGGGATTTATTTTCTGACTCTTATAAAATGTAAAAAAGAATTAAATGAGACATATATGGAAACAGAGCATTATGAAGTTACAGAAAACTTGAGAATTAGAATCTCAATTATAAATAAGTTTTTGGTTTTATCTCTCACCTTTCCAGTATAACAGAAGCCCCCAGACACTAATAATGTGATCCTGCACTACTCATAATCACAGCTAGTTAGGTTTTAGTCTAGTCACTGTTCTTTGCAGGGGCAGATGGTGAGATCATGTGCAGCAGAAAGCTTTGGTCTAGAAGAAAAGAGAAGGGCATTAGTATCTTTTAGGTACTTCTCTACTCTGAGTCCTGGGCTGTAGCTTGTGGCTCTGAGGAAGGTTAATTTAGCATTTATTTAAATTAACAAGCAAAAAAATTCAATTTAAACTTCAGTTTTTTTGTGTATTTAGAGTCCTTCAAGAGCAATGAGGGAAGATTCATGTCCATTAACATCCACTGAAATTTGTAAACAAATGTGAGCATTATGTCAAATTTGACAGTATCTTGATGGGATAGCTTGTATTTGCATCCCAAAATATCATGTTTTTATGTTCTTGAGTTATTTCATCTTATACTTGGGGAATAAAGTTACATCATATTTGTTATTTCAAGATTTATTTGCATTTGTGCTTTGAGTAGTGCTTTGCTTACAAAGAAATTTAAACCAGACATTAAAACAAAGGTGGGAGAAGAAAGCCCCTAGGTTAACAAACCTAGGATTTCAAGCTTACTTACGAAACAAAAATATTTATATTTTTACTGAAATTGAGGTATTTTTTTCTAGCTCCCAGGCTCAGATAAATTTTTGCTAACCTGCCTTTTGTCTGAACATTTTGAGAGAAACACTTATTTTCAAATTCAAAGTTACTTAAAACTGAACTAGTTGCTGAGCTAAACAAGATTTGGAAATAACGAAATTAGTGATCTGTACTTGCAAAGATATACCTGCTATCAAAACTTGTTTCATCTTTGGAGCAGACTGGCTTCAAATGCTTAGCTAGTTAGTTTGCTTTAAGACCAATAGTTTAGTATTTTATATGTATATTATTGTTGATTTTGTTGTTATTTATAATTTTATAGAAATTATATATACATAATATACTTTACATTGAATTATTTGTCCTGCAAATACAATAAAGTTTTTGAAAAGCAACTGTAATGCTTTATTTCCTTAAGAATAGCTCATATCATTGTGCTTATTTGAACACAGACGTGGGTAATGTAGAGGTCACATAAGCATTTAATGTCAAGTGGGTGGAGGATAAAAGGAGGAAAAGCTATAAGGATTTAACTCAAGGAATAGCTTCCCCTATCCTTTAGCATATCCCTTTGGTTTCAGCAAAGCTTCTTTCATGTTCTGTGTCCCCGGTCAGCTGCCACCTGAAGACATGCAGAAGCACTCCTCTTTCCTCTTACTGAGTATAGCTGTCTTTCTGCAATAACATTTATAAATGTGACATTTTGCTGAATATTAAATGTGTCTTTTTCCTCTAACAGATGAATTCAAAGGACACTCTCTACTGCAAGCAGCCAGAGAGGCAGACCTAGCCAAAGTGAAAAAGACACTTGCTTTGGAGATCATTAATTTTAAGCAGCCACAGTCGCATGAGACTGCACTGGTGAGATTACAGAGTCAATCCATTTGTTTCATGATAAATGTGCTGGGAGCCTGGAGTCAAGGAGTTTTATTTCTGCAGTATGAAAATACATTCATCATCTGAGATAGAGAATTTGGCATTGAACACTTTTCTATACTTAAATAAAATCACTATATAGAAAGAACATAATATAATTTATTTTATCACTTTTTTCCTTTCTTCTGGTAGATTACAGAAGTCCAGTCACTCTTCACCTTTTCATTTTTCACTTCTCTTGCATTTTTTCCTATAAACCCTTTTTTTTGTTGGACTGTTGCTGTGGTTTTTTATAGGGTTAAATTTTATTTCAGTAGCCCAGTGTTTCCTTCCTGTTTTATGTGAGCAAACCTGGATTACAAATTTTTTTCATAGAATATGTAAAATTGTGGTGAAAATAGGTGTATATCATGGAGTCTTACAAGTTTGGAATAGCACAGACAATGTCACATTAGCTGTAGAAACAGGGCTCTTTTGAGACTTTCCTAGCATTATCCTGCTCTCAATTAATTGTTTAAGGAAGCAGTGGAAGCAAAGAGCACAACCAGTATCCCAGATGTAGTGAAAACTTTGAAGCTGAGACTGATGGTATTATTAAAACCACTCTAGTTATGGTATTTTATTCCAATGGAACATTTTCTTCCCAGTGGTAGGTCTCAGCTGCAGGCATGCAACTGCATATTTAGTATGGGAAACATTGTGATCAGAACATGGCGTGTTGGGTACCAAGCATCCATATGCTCTGTTTCCTCTGTGGAGGGCTCAGCATCCTTGCCTGGAGCTAGAAGCATGATAGAGAATAGAGGTTTATAGGCTGAATGTGAAGACAGTATGAAATTTGGGATTATGTTATCCTTTTCTTTCTGAGTGTATCAGCTGCTGCTTTGTGGCATCTCTTTAGCTGTGTAATGATCACTTCATAGTCCTCTGATGTTCTTTGCTCTTTTCTGCCTGCTGATTCTGCAGAGACAGCTGGACCAAATAGAATACTTTAGCTCTATTGATGTATTTGGTTCACTGTTCACTAAGCGCTTGACTGTGATTTTTCAGTTTTTGGCTGCTATATATGAGATTTCCAAATTATCACCAGTCCAAATGAAAGGACTTGGCTTCCAGGATCAGATGAGGTTATGTGTAATCTAACTGAGCTATTTCTGCCCTAAGCATGACAACATTTTCCATGGGCCACTGGGGTCTCTGCTGTGTTAGCTAAAAGGCCAAAGCAAGCACCTGACATAGGTTTTAGTGTTGCTTTGAGGTTCGGCAATACTTCAGCATTTGTGTGTTTTAGGGCTTGTTTATCATATAGACAGGAAATAGACACAGGTTATTATCTGCAAAGACTTAAAAATGCTGCCTCGCATCACAGCAAAACTTGACCTTAATGGTTATTTAGAAAGCTTGCCTTTGCAAAATTTGGGTGTGCCCTGCTGATTAACAGCAGTATGGAAGCTGGAGTGAAAGTTACTTCATAATGAAGGCTGAAACTGGATAAAAGATGGTTATTGGTACTAGTGCTACCTATTAGCATTGGGTTTGGGGTCTGTCTAATTGTAAAGGCTATTGTTTTGCTATTGGAAAGTTAGAGAACTCTTCCAGGAGACTTTCCGCCTTTTATGAGTTACTGGTTTAAAACGTGGGTAAAAGTATAAACAGAAAAATCCAAAAGTTTATCCTATTTCTCGTAGTCTGTTATCTTGAGGTGTCCAAACTTGAAATAAGCATTTCTGGACTTGATTTTAAAGCTGGGTATTTAATCTCAGCTGGAACCATGCTGGTAATTCCATGCTTCAGGAATGCATTGATAGGGCCACTGTTGAGAAGTCAACAGATGCCAGCCACATTTAGGACAATAATTGCATCTAGCAAAGGGCTGTATGGTCCCACAAGGGCAGGCATGAGCATTGAGAAGCCCTGTATTGAAGGCTGTGTCTTTCTCATAGCAAGGGAAGAAAGATACTCTAAGAGAAATGTATTGCCTGTTTGCTTATTACATAATCTGTAGTTGGGTGCATGACACAAATGGCCATTAACAAGGTCAGTAGGCGTTGGAACAGAAGAAGAACCAAAGTTACGTTCATGTCCTGTCAATTTGACAACTGCAGCAGAATCCTTACAGACCCCTTTGGAGACCCTCTGTAAAAAGTTAGGCTGTTTCAAACTCTGTCTTTCCCTCCTTTGTTCATTATGTGTCAGTTTTGTCCTGATAGCTGGTAAATGTAGTTGGGACCATACTGCTTTTTTCCTAAGTGACAAATTGCTTTAAAATTAAAATTGTTTTTCTGAGTAGAATAAATTAGCATTGATCACTAACCTGTATTTTGTTCAGTATGATGAATTCTGTTTGTAAATTTTGTAGTCTGTTTTTAGCAGAATAATTAAGTGATGAAGTAATGTATCTTTAAAGTTCTTTATCGTCTGTGTAGTTGAAATATACTTTATGTTTACTTTTTTTGCAGCACTGTGCTGTTGCTGCTGTGCATCCGAAGAGGAAACAAGTTACAGAACTGTTGCTCAGGAAAGGAGCAAATGTAAACGAGAAAAACAAAGAGTAGGTTTCTGAAATGTTTGAGTTTTCCAAAGGCCTCTGTCATACTAGGAATGTGAAAAACTAATACATCACTTTTCTTTCTCCCCTCTAGTTTCATGACACCTTTACATGTTGCAGCTGAAAAAGCTCATAATGATGTCATGGAAGTTCTGCATAAACATGGAGCAAAGGTAAATATACTTGCATGTATTTTATTTAAGACAAAGGGCAAGAAGAAGGGTTATATTGATTATATATCACATAAGTTTTGTGGTAGTTGTTGCTTTTTATTCTGTGTGCCTTGTGCATTTTGTGTTAACCTTGAAGTGTGTTTTATCTGAAATAAGTACAGGATCCTCAGGAATCCCATTTGAAAATTACTTCTCTCCAAGTAACTGAATACAGGCTTTAGGAGCCTACCTTTCATTTTAATGAAAGGTTCATTTTTAATGAACCTTGATATAATTTCTAATAAATGTCGTTATCTCAGTTCCTCATGTTGCTTTATCTTATTGACTTGAAAATATCCAATGGCTGAGGGTAATAACACTGAGTTTAGTACCCTAATGCTGAGTATTCCTTAGCCCTTGCTTGCTTCTTATTCTCAGGGTCAGATTGTTCTGCCGTGCCCTTTAGCTATTGATAGGTGCTGACCTAAGTGATTTGTGAGCTTGTGAACACATTGTTCAGCAAGTTATTAAAGGCAGAGGAAGGTATAACTAACTTTATTTAGAATGTGGTTTAACCATCTCTCAAAAGTGTTTCAGAATGATCTTTCTCCAAGTTTGAGCAGCAAACTTAATATTCATGGTAATGATATACATCGCTACTTAATTTTCTCAGAAACTCTTCTTGATGGATACTTTCTTTGCACTGGCTAAAATATAAAAGATCTCCTTGTTTTCACTTTGAATGGGGCTCAGATTACTCTTTTAACTCTTCCTCTCCATTCAGGGAGCTAGACATGAAGAGCTCATTGTTATGAATTATTACCTGTTGTATTATGTTATTGCCTGTAATAGCAATCAAGTGTCACTCTTGCTGTGATAGGAGGTATGAGCAATGTAGTTGTATGCACAGCTAAGTGTTTTTATTTTGAAACAATGAGTTTTAATTTATAAGCCTGTATAAGAGCTCACTGCCAGATTTCTTATTGACTTCCATAGTACTTTAATGGCATCATAAAATAGCTTAACAACAATTCCACAGCAGAGTTGATCGTATTTGAGAGTCTTAATGCAGTAGTGACTACTAAGTTTTGCCTAAGGGGGAAAGCAGGGCCAAAGTTCTTGATTATAATCATTAAAACTATTGGTTATTATTCTCCCAGATTCACTCTTAGTAGCATACCTATGCACTGAAAGTAAAAAAAAAATCATTTTGCCATAGGAATAGATAACTCATAACTTTTATGGATCTGCTTTTGCACAGGAGTTCAATACTGATGGTAGGCACTGAACTGGACATGCTGGAGTTCCAAATGTACTGATACCAAAGTACTACCTGCTTTGAAATACAAGGAGCTTCTGTGTGCTGCTGCTGTACTCTCCTTATTTTAATGAATGCTCCTTTGAAAATCTATCTCAGTTGTAGTCAGGTTTAGGAGTAAGCTCAAAGATGGCATCCTTACTAGAATGAACCCATTTTGTTTTGTCAGTAGCACATTCTGATGTTAGCTTGTAATTCTTTTATCTCATGAAGCAGGGATTCCTAAATCATGATCCATGAGTCACTTGTGAACTGATTAATGGTGCTGAGTGGTGCACAGTTATCTACAGAATGATGCTGAGTGGTGTGTTCTGTCGTTTATTCCATCAACAGTGTTCAAATAGAGGTACCTAGTGATCATTAAACCTCCTTCTTCATTCATATCCCATATCCTATGTTATTCTGAGGATAGGCCATTCACATTTCTGATCTAGCAAAGTACTTAAGTGCATGGCAGGAGACTAATCAAAGTTAATATTAAGTGCATATTTCCATAGTGCAGTGGATCAGCGTCCAAAGTTTCTTAGCTGTAAAACAGTAAACAATGCACCCATAATTTTTAATGAGAGGTAGATCATTAAGGCTTTATGAGGCACTTTGAAGTTCCCAGATGGGATATGCTCAAGAGTATTAGTTAGTTAACTAGGCATATTTAATCACTCTAAAATTGTCTTGCTTGTATATTATCGTTTGACCTCTTGCTCATGCTTTGACTGTGGGCATTCGGTTCATCAGATACTCTTGACATTTGGATTTCTTTGTTTCTGGCTGTTGTAACATGGCAGCTTTCATTCGTGAATCATGATATGGGTTTTGATGTTTTTCTTTTGTTGTGTGTTTGGAAGTTTTTCATTCATGTTTTCTCTTTTTGTGTCTTACATTTTAGTTACTTAATAAGATGTAATCAGATATATTAAGCTCTTTGACCATGTCTGGTTATATTTTTTACAAGAGAGGGTTATCATGAGCTGGTGAATCTAGTCTCCCTGTGATAGCAGCCTCCCAGTGAAGATCCATTTGTTCTTTGAACTGCATCCTCCTGCTTTTTAAATACCTCTCTTCTTATTTGATGCTTTCTTTAGTAAGGTGTTTGCATTGAGCAAACTGATTCTTCTTAGCCTCTGTTTTGGTAGGCTAAAAGCCTCAAACACCTAATCTTCCCTCATAAGGGAATGTTGCCTTTCCTATTAATCCTTATAACCCCTTCTCTTGACTAGCACCAGAGGAAATCTTGGCATTCAGGCAACAAGAATAGAATTTATTCCACCACTGCCTTCTATGATGGCACTTCCATACCTCTATTGTAAGTGCCTGACTGATGCATACTGGGATCATATTTGCCTTTTTAATAGGTATGAGACAGTAGTACTCAGATCTTTCCTGAAATCTTGCAGTGCACAGAGAATCTTGATTTTGCTAATACTTTATATTTGTTCCCTTCAGCACAATTCTCCTGTGCCACAGTCATTAATGCAAATAGTAAAACAAAATTATCCCACAACCAGACACCAAGCAGCCTTCCCCTTTTCAAAATGTTCAGTTCTTCCATCAAACTATTTTTTCAATATAAAATAAAAATTTAAAAATTTTCACTGTGATCTCTTACAAAATGCTTACTGAACCATTGGATGACACCTATAATGTAGGGCTTTTTCACTTCGCAGCTGTTTCTTCTGTCAAATGAGAGGTACTGTTAAAGCCAGCTTTAATCCCCCTTCTGGAAACCACTATTGATTACTGAGAGAGTAACAATTTGAAAAAGATGTGTAGTTAGGGCTTCAAAGAAAGTAGAACTTTCTTCTTCTGAAATACCATGACAAAAGGCAGACACCTGATCCACAAAATAACCAGCTCTAGGAGACAATGTCATATGAAGTTCTGTAGATAGAAAATAATTTGGGATTGTTTTAGCATTTTATAGGAAATTCTTCTGTTTTCATGAGAAGCAGCAGTGTCAGAAAAGTGAGTTCACATACAGTGAAGTTTGTATGTGTAGCCTTTTTCTGTTCTATGGAAAGGGCTAAAGCATGATAAAGACTGCTTTAGGGAATTTGGGATGAACAGGGGATGGTTTGTGTCTTGGGGCTGGATTTAATTATCCATAATGTTATCACTAGGTAAATTTGCTGTTTGAAGTATGTTAGATGATAATAAACAGTGAAGGACTGCTTGAATAACATGTGCTTGATCGAGACTTATTTTACAGAAAGAACATGTGAGAACATCAGTCTCTTCACTCTGGTGACCAGTGACAGAACCTGAGGGAACAGCATGAAGTTGTGTCAGGGGAGGTTTAGGTTAGATATCAGGAAAGTGTTCTTCACCCAGAGGGTGGTTGGGCACTGGAACAGCTCCCCAGGGAAGTGGTCACAGCACCAAGGCTGACAGAATTCAATAAGTGTTTGGACAATGCCCTCAGGAACATGGTGTGACTCTTGAGGTGTCCTGTGCAGACAGGACCATTGATGATCCTGATGGGTCCCTTCCAACTCAGGATATTCTGTGATTTGTATTGGCAAGAATTAACCTACTGGCAAGCAATTAACCATAAATTGCTTTTTTTGCTGTGTCTTGCTGGCCCTTACTGACAGGACAGACTAGGTTCCTAATTTGAGCTGTGAAGAAGTCCTTGTGCATGTTAGTTGTACATCAGCATGTTACGTCTAATCAACACACATTCCGTGGAAGATGTTTTCATTAGCTTGGTACTTGAGTTTGCAGAAGTTGACTGTCAATTTAAAGAGCAGGTGAGAAACCTTGGGGTTTCTTAGACTTGTCTTCAAGAATGTTGATCATAAATATTTGTGGTTTTAAATGCCAGTTTTTCCATGTTTGCCTGCCCTGTTTTTGTGAGACAGCATTTCACACCACTGCTTATTTGATGTGGAATACTCTCAAAGTACCATATGAAAAATAAAAGCAGAACATCTTCAAAGAATCCTCAAACATAAACAATTTTTATTAGACCCATAATCAAATCTTCAAATGCCATGATTTTATCTTTGAAGATGATCAAAATCTTTAATTTAAAAATTAATTTGAAAGTGGTGAACTAGTGAAAAAGTGCATTTTGTCCTGTTTTGTTGTATTTCTAGATAGCTGAATATTTCATATGACTAAGTTGTTATCCAAATTTATAGACACATGGGAAATTAATGTATTCAGAAAGACACTCGGCTTTCTAGCAGTGCAGAAGTAAAGGATTCGAGTATTTTCTGAACTGGAAAGATTGTTGGAAAGAAAGACCTGCAAGCATGTGAGTTCACTGGTATCTTGGGCAAGTGCAGAGATGATGATGAATGCTCTTTAATTATGATATGCCTCTCTTCTGCAAGAGAAAATGAGCCTTTATAAGGTCATGTCAGAGAGATAGTGTCCCTATTCATGATGGTAGCAGAAATTAATTCATTCTGCTCTGCTGGGAGGATCTTGCTTTATGCATCTTTGCATAATGCAGTTATTTCCATGCATTGGAGTAGCATGTTGCCAGCCTTTCGAGATCATGGATTTGCAAATGTTCACCATCTATCTAGACCCACACAACAAACTGAAGTGTTTTTGAATAACCTTGTTGTGTAACATATTCACTTCCAACATTTCAGGGAGAGGTATGATTTTTCTCAGGGAACAGTAAGAATTGAAAAATTAAATTGCCTTTCAGAAATGCAGCAAGTTCTAGACTATGGTGGTTAACAGCTTAAAGATCTGTGTGGTCTGTTGTGATTGACTGGTTCAACTTTTCTCACTGCTTACACATCCAAATGTCCTGACCTTAATCTTAAGCTTTTATGCAGAAGAGGTAATTGTGGAACATCTGACTGAATCCTATAGGAGCTTTCGTAGTAAAACTGACCATTTTTTCCACCTGCCTTTTTCTGCTGATTGAGATTGAAATTGTCACCAATGCTGCTTAACTTCTATGTTTGTTGTTAGACAATGTCCTGGTTTAGGGCAAATTTTGGAGGAGCCCTCTGCTCTTCTTTTCTCCCCACTTTGCTCTTGGAACCAGTCTTAAAGGTGCAAAACTTATTGCTGGGTTAAACAAATGAATGGGGATACAAGCATCATAAAGTCATCCCAGGACAGAAGACAAGACAAAAGACATACTGCAAGCTTGTCTTCAGAATTAATGCAGGAGAAGAGCATTTAGAGCACTTGCATTGCAGGGAAGGTACTGTGATATGGAACTGCTGGCAGAGCACAAGTTTCACATGTGATTTTTAGAATGTACATATTTTAGAAAGATTTCACAGAGAAAATCACAGTGCTTAGAAGTTGTTGCTTTTTGTGCTGCTGTTTGTAGTGTCAAAGAGCAGGAGGAATACTTAGGACATTTGATCTTGATAGAAAGCTGATATGATTATGAAGTCTTGGAAAAATGTTTCCTGAACAGATCTGAGCTGTTGAGCTGCCACAAGTGCCTGGCAGCCAAGGGAATATTGCCTTAACCGTGTACACTGCTCCAAGAGAGCAGCAGTGAGGGAAGGGGAAATCTCACTAGTCTGATGATATGTGACCATTTCCATTTCTCTACTGTGTCTGTTCAGGATGGAGAAAAGGAAATTAAGGGAGAGAGAGGAGAGAACAGAAGGAAGTCTGCATTGGGTAATACTGACTAGATCAGTATCTTTCTCTGAAACCACTTATTTAAAAACTCTTTTGAATTGATAACTGTATTCTGCTTTTATGTTGCATTTTGAGCAATGAAATGACTGCTTCCATGCTAAAAGGTGAAGAAATTGGATCCAGAGCCAGTGTGCTGTGGATTAAAACTGTCAAACCTGTAATTTTTAACTCCTTGATGTAAACTTGTCTGTAAGATAATTCAGAGCTACAGCCTTCTAATTTCAGACTGCCTATAAAGGGGACCAAATTGATATCTTTTTCTTTTTTTTAGTAAGTGCAGCTGGAACAATCTGGCTACTCAGGGCACAGTTAAAGCAGTACACATTGCATATTTCACATTTTTATTAAACAGAGTTTAGACTTTGAATTTGAAAGGGCACATGGTTTTGGACCTGGTATTGAACATTGTTTAACCCAGGCATATGTCTTACCAGGTCTGGTTTTTATAAGACTTTAATCTCAGTTTTGTATTTCAGTTTGTTGTGCTTAAGTTGATTTTCATTTGTAAGGAAGTTCTCTTGCTTTAAGCCTTATTGGAGTATATTCTTTGGTTGGTTTTAGAGAAGTGGTGCAATATTGGTGAGAGAAGATCTGCCCCAAAGTGAACATATTCCCAATGAAATTGTCCTGCAAAGCCCAATTCTGCTCCTGAGGTAAAGAGCAGCTGCATTTGGTGCATGCATCCCTCAGTCAGCTGCAGCCTTTTTTGTCTCAGAAGGAAGCAGGTATTTCTTCAAATGGCTGATGTTCTTCTGCCAGAAGAATTGATTGTTGGGAAAGATAATGGTTTAGAGGTGAAATGAGACCTGGATAAGACACATGAGATGATGGCTTTGATGACTCTGACAGTGTTCTTTTCAAATGAATATTAACATTTTTTCCAGGGATGTAGTCAGTATCAAATTGCACACAGTGAATGCCTTGCTGCTATTGCTTCTACAGTTTGTTCAGTACAGGCCTCTTTAACACAGGAAGTCAGTATTAAAGAATACATTATTTATGATTTTCGTTTTTGGATGAACCAGAGCATTATCAGCTACTTTGAGAATCCACAAATTTAGTTTCATTCTGCTTTTACCATCACTAAATGTGTGTAGCCCCAGAGTTCTGCTTACATCTGTGCCCTTATCAGTGGTGAAAGGTATCCAGTGTCCTGAAACAGATGCGGATCATCATCTGAACAAAATGATGGATTTGGGACATTCAGCATCTAGTTAATATTTATGATAGCAGTAAGTTTTTTATTTAAAACAAAACTTTTAGGGCAATCCCATTAGAGTGGCATGAGCTAGGTGCAGTTAGAAGAAAGCACACCTATTCTCCTGTTCATCTTGCTGCAAGAAAGGTTTGTGATCTGAGAAATTCTTACCCTATCAGTTTGTAAAATAATTTCAGACAATATCGAATCACATTCCTCTTGTTTGGTTGTTCTTTGTTCTTTTTTGTGACTTGATATTGCAGTATTTGCAGGTATTTTACTTTTTTTTCCCTATCTGGTAGTAGATCTTTGCATAGTTAATTTCATTTAGTTTTAGTTAAATTTTATTTAGTTATAGAATTAATGTCTTAACTAAAATACTTTTTCACTGGTTTCATAGAAGGGTAGTAGGGTTTGCATGCTGCATTTTAGGTGAGAAATAACAAGCAAAACCTTTGTTTGCTGTCACCACAAAGATTTTGAGAAGGTAAAAAGGTGGATTTTATAGAGTAATGAAGTTTATTATGCATGCAGTTCACAGCCTGAAATCTGTAGGCTTGGAAACAGATAACAGGTTCTAAGTTGTTTGCAGAGACTATAGAGTAGTTCTGTATTTCATAAAGTGGTAAAAAAGCTGTTGGGCATTTACATTTAAATTTGTCATGAATTGCTGCTAGGTACAGAGCAGGTACAGAGTATCTTCTTGAAAGGTTATTTTCATGGGGGTGTTTTTCCACTTTTTAAAGCTCTCTATTATTCTCTTCCTTTTTTTGATAGTGCACTGGGAAAGATGCTTCTAGTTATTTAGCTGCTGTTAGATCTTGACAGACAGATGTGTTTCCATCATATCATACTCTGTGAAAATTATACTCCATTTTGCCTGTTTATACAGCCTTGTATTGAAAAGAATTATATCCAGTTATACTTAATATTCATGTAAAGGCACAAAAAGTGAGGAGGAAATGTTTGCATCCAACTTCTCCCCCACCTCCCGACTCCTTCATAGAATTCTTCATTTGACATCTTTGTTTTGCATTAATTCTTAGTACTGGGTAATGTTGAGTTATTCTCCTTCTGACAATGACAGATGGTAATTTCCTTAAAGCTGTAAGATCTTTGAATTGTTTGGTAACAATTTATGTCAAGTTACCTCTTTCTCCCGCTGTGATAGTGTTTCTTTTCTTGCACAAGGTTGATCTTCATCAAATTTGTCAAAAGCTTGATCACGATTTAAAGTGTGGTGCTGGGGATCCTATATTGTTTGTTACCCATGCAAACAAATAACCTTGTTGTTAAAAGATAGGAAAACATCTGTGGGAAATTACTTTTCCTTTAGAGTGTTTGTGTGTTTTGTCATTTGGTTTTGTTTAATTGCAGTGCTGAAGAATTGATAGGTAAATTTGTATGCTGGAAAACTCTTCTTATTGCTCTTTTTTGTTAAGGACAGGGACAGGTGCAGCCTTTGAAGTACAACAGTGGTTTATTTTATATTGCTGCTGCTTTTTCAGATGAATGCACTGGACACACTTGGTCAAACAGCATTGCACAGGGCTGCGTTAGCAGGGCACTTGCAAACCTGCCGGTTGTTGCTGAGCTATGGCTCTGATCCCTCCATCATCTCTTTGCAAGGCTTCACAGCAGCACAGATGGGAAATGAAGCAGTGCAACAGATCTTAAGTGGTGGGTAAAAGTAAAGGCTTGTGTAGTTGAACTTCAACTTCTCCCTTTACAGCTTTGAATCTTGTTTCTTTCTCGATGCAAGAGACTTGAAGTATTTTGCTCATCTCTCCTTTCTGCCATCAAGTGCACACAACTACAGTATGTATTGTGTGACACTTGTCAGAAAAGAAATAAACAGCTCTTCTCAGTTCAGTGATTTTGTGCAAATCAGGAAGAAAATAACCATCTTGTAGATCTAGAATATGCTCCTGTGCAAGGAGATTGTAGGAAGGCATATGTGTGGGGAGTTTTGGGATTCTTTTGATAGCAAGTTATAAGGCAACTGGAATATTGCTGAGCATGTAAGCAAACTTTTTCCCTGCATCAGCCAACCTGTTAGGTGCTCCATACTTCAGCAGTCAGAAGCAGAGTGTTACTGGCAGAAAAACACTGATTATTGCTAAACTGTGTGAACTTGTACTTCAAATCTCTTGCTTGTCCAGTAGAGAAAGATTTTATGGTGAAAGTGCTCTGGATAGTGCCTAGGTAATAATGAGTTTAATCTTCCATTAAAAAGATTAATAGATGTTTGAAGAGCGTGCCGCTATTTTTCATATAAGTCCTTAAGGGTTTGCATCCTCTTACCCACAATAAATTTGAATTTTTGCAAGTACAGAGAAGAATAATGGCATCAATAGCTACTAAAGAGCAAATAACTCACCTTACAGTTAGACACGCAGGTAGTCAAACAAAGGCAGATATCCAGATAGATGAGAAGACACATGGTAGCTAGAAACTCCATTTCCTCTAGTGTTTTCAACAATATTGCCTTAAAACAGGACAAAACAAGGGAAAAGCATTTTACAGCAGTGCAAGGAAGGACTGTTTTGAAGTGTGCCCACTCCTGAGATGTAACTGGTTACATGGGTAGTGTTACCTGTTAAAATGTGCACATGAATGTATGTATGTAGATTCAGAGAGAAGAATGTTGGCAGAATCATGTCAGCCTTAGAGTCAAAATCTGACTGATTTGCTCTAAAACTAAAGCTCCTTATTCAGACATGTTGGCAATATGAACTTGAACATCACAACCCCAGCTGCATTTTCACAAGTAACCACACTTCACCCCCCTCCCCCCAACTTTGGACAATATGTTAAGCACAAGTTAATACAACTTATGTATCCTAAGTAATCCTAAGCTATCTTTTTCCCTATGTAGAAAGTACACCTGTGCGCACATCCGATGTGGATTATCGGTTGTTAGAAGCATCCAAAGCTGGAGACTTGGAAACTGTGAAGGTAGGTTTGAACGGTTCATGTGAATTTTCTACTTGGCATTGCTGTGCAAGGCTTGTGGAAGCCTCTGCTACACAAGTTGTGGAAGCAGTGTCCAATGAATGGTAAATCATAAAAAATGGGAAGTCATGGATCTCTTTTTTTTCTTCTAGAAGGTAGTACATTAAGATGTACTGAGGTGTGTTTCTCTTGGGTTTCTGCTTGTTTATTTTGCCAGTCCTTCACACAGTCATGTCTTCGATGGACTCAGATGTAGCCATAATTCTTTGAAGTGGACTCTGTGAGTCTCAGAATCACAGTTTAGTAGAAACAAGCCCTCAGGTGCATGATTCAATCGATGGCAAGCAAATACTGTTAACAGGTAGCAGACTTAATATTTTAAACCATCCTTAATCTGAAGGTGAAGGGTCAGGCCATGGAATCCCACCATCACAGGAAGGTTTGATCCTGTTTTTTGTATTTGGTTTGTGGACAAAACAGCCTGCAGATGGACTGTTGTTCAACTTTCCCATCTTGAACTTCAACATGATATACATTAATATTCAGACAGCAGCACTTTTGTGCACCAGCAGCTCCTTTGACTGCTAAGCTAAATATTTCTTGTTTTCTGAAGGCAGCATAGGCCAGAAATGGTAATATATCTGGAGAAAGTTAAATGTCCTTGAGCCTGGTATTGATGTTGTAGAGGTTCACCCTTTCTTATACATTAGGCACATCTTCACACTGCTTCCATCATTTAAGTCTTGTTTGTTATAGAAGTACATTCAGCTGTAAATTTAGAGCTGCTTTTTTTTTAACTTTACATAAGTGGAAAGAAATTTCCTGATACTTAAAAAATTCGTACAAGTGGATCAAATTTTGTGTTGGGGTCTTTAAAGGTGCTCATTTAGTTACTTTCTTTTGGGTTTGTTTGTTTCATGTTTTGTTGTTGCTCTTTGGTTTTGGGGAGTTCCTTATTTGTTAGTTTTTGTTCTGTACTAGATTTTGTGTTCTTTTTCTCTTCACAGCAACTTTGCAGCCCTCAGAATGTGAATTGCAGAGATCTGGAAGGCCGTCATTCAACACCACTGCACTTTGCTGCAGGATATAACCGTGTATCAGTGGTGGAGTATCTCTTGCACCATGGAGCAGATGTGCATGCCAAAGATAAAGGGTACATTTCATTCCTTGATATGTTTTGCTGTTCTCTATTAGTGTGAGACTTGTATCCCACCTATTCATTTTACTTCAAATTTCAGTGACCATGGTGTTTTTCTCTTGAAAATTTTTCTCTTTCCTCCTTGTTCTGCATTGTTCCTGTAGGGAGGTTTATAGACCATTACAGCATACTTGGCTTTCTGGAAAAGCCACGGCACTGTAATACATGATGCTTCTATTCCCCTTTTTGCCCATTTTGGAGACTTTGTTTTGTGTAAAAGCAGCCTTTAATTTGTTTTAGGTGATCTAAAATTAGTTTTGAATAAAATGAAGTAAAATACCAGGGTTGTCTCTGGGCATTTTTCTAATCATGTGTGCTTTTATTATTAAGTTAGTTATTTTTACAGTTAATACTCAGTTAAATGATATAAAGCATATACATCTTTTTCCATTAGTTGTGAAGCAGCATGATTATGTTCACTCTTTTACTCCCTATATTAGTTCACGGTGGGGATAATAAATTTCCAATACTGTATTTTCAGGCTTACCCTGGAAGAAGTGTTTGGGTATTTTTCTGTATCTGTCAGATGTACAGTACTTACTAATAACTGCACTTCAAACATATTATATAGTGTTATGTCTTTCTTAGATTTGCACTCAAATATCCAAACTCAGAACAACTAACTGTGAGTCTTGCAATTTAATTTTTGTATGTTATTAACAGCATTGAAGTTGCTTGTGGAAGCTGTAACATTGGAGCTTGCTAAGTATTTAAAAGTCTTGTGGATGACAACTAAAGGAGGATAATTAAGTTTTAATTGATTTTTTAATAGAGTAATAAAACCATGAAAACTGGAAAGACTGAAAGATAGCAATAATGTCTGGTGACAGTGGGAGTTTTATCTACTGATTGCATGTAGGATTTTAGTCTCTAGCTATTAATGCTTTCTCTTTGATTAGTGGCTTAGTACCCCTGCACAATGCCTGTTCTTATGGACACTACGAAGTAGCTGAACTCCTAGTGAGGCACGGTGCTTCTGTCAACGTGGCAGACCTGTGGAAATTCACTCCTCTGCATGAAGCAGCAGCAAAAGGAAAATATGAAATCTGCAAACTGCTTTTAAAAGTATGTGCTGAAGATCTCAGATGTCTTTAAATGCATATATATTTATTTTTTCTGAAGATTAATTAATGCAAAGTTAATTGCACTCAGTGAATTCTTTGTGGTATCTTTGAATCAGTTTTTATCTTGCAATTTTCACATGGTTTCTTGTGTAATATCATTGACTTAAAAAGAATCATAAGTACAAGTACTGTTTCCAGCACATGGATTAATACTGTTAGCCAAGCAGGACAAGACTCTGAAACCAGAAAAACCAGCTGAATTCATGTGAAAATGAGAACTCCCTACCTTGTCCTATCCATCCCTTTCTGAAATAGTTACTGCATTTAAGTAAATTCTGTTAATACTTATGCAAGTGTGTGTTACAGAGCAATAGCGGAAGGTAGGTCCTAAATGCTGTTTAGTATGAGAGAAATTTAAAACTGTTATGTTAATGTATAATTTATCAAGCTCCTGGAGGAAATGCATGTTAATATATTGTGGCATAAATATTCATTATACTTAGAGGAAGAACCTCTAAAAAGCATGAGGTAATGCAAAGATATTTCCAGTTAGAAACATGAGTTTGAGAAACTTCTTAACATAAGGTCACATCCTACCATGAGAGGATGAAAGGGGGTGCTAGAGTAGAGTTTCTTGACAATCTCATTTCCTCTTTCAGCATTGCCTACTTATGTCTCTCTGAAGCACAACATTTATAATAGGAGAAAGTCAGAATATGGATAGTCTTAAAATAATGAGGATCTACCCCAGCCACTTTTCATTTGCTGCTGCAAAGCCCCACTATTTCCCTCCTATATCATTAATTATTTCACTTGATTACCAAAACAGCAGTCAGAGAGAAAAGAATGATAGTTTGAAGCACATCTACAGCAGAAACCAGGAGATATTAAGAGATGTCTGTGGAGTTGGCATGGTGGTGGCCTAGAAGGAACACCCTAAAGGAGATGTTAGCTCAAGCTATAGGAACACCTGTAATCTCTCAAGCACAGTGTTGCATTATAAACACTGAAGATCTCTGTCCTTTTCTGGTCATTCCACGGGGAATTTACTTATATTTTGTCTTCAGAGGATCCTGAATGGACGTACAACAGGAAATAGAAAAGTGCTGAAATTTAGTTTTTTAAAATTCACTCTTTCACAAGATAAGAGCTAAATATGCCCTTAAGGTGACACAGATGTAAAGTCTCTGGGAGTCTGTGGATATGTGCTCACACTGCAGTTTACTCAGGGTTTCTCCTGCTGTGTCTGGCAGTGTTGTCAGTTCTGCTGAGTTGTGGATGTTGAGCTTGACCTCTCCTGACTTGCGCTCCTTCTCTCCTGATCTGCTTGAAGAAGGAAACAAAAATAAACAGGCATTTTGGAGACAATGTCTTTTTAATCACCCTTCTTTGAAAAGACCACCTTCATTTGTTTCTGTGCCTTGGAAGGGGTCTCAGAAGACACTGCTTCTTCATTTGGATATTTATTTTGGGATATATTTGAATAGTTCAATCTTGATGAGTTTCAAATTAAGGGAATTCAGGTCATGTCTTAGAGAAGTCACTGCAGATTAAAAAGCTTTGCATGAAGAGTGCTCTCTTACTAGAAGAACCATATATGTGGAAACTGGTTCTGTGTAATTAATACTCTGTCCTTTCTGCCCCTTGCTCTTCATCCTTTGCACCACGAGCATAGTTGTACTGCTTCCAAATACAAAGCAGTTAATTCCCTCTGTTCTCCCATTGCTGTTCTCTCATTCCCAGTCCAATGGGAAATGGCAGGGTAGACTTGCTGGCAGGAATTGGACCACTGTGATTGACTATTCTGAAGAGGTCAGCCAGAGAACTCTAGCACCAGCAGCTGCCTCTGCTTTATCTATCTTTGTTTTTTCCCACTGCTGCTGAGAGTGAATAGGGAAGGAGCTGTCCTCCCACAAAACTGAATGTGGACGTGACTCACACCATATGCTCTACATAGTTGTATGTTCCCCTTCTCATCCCCCAGTGCTCCAATACTGTGTTCTTATCACTGCCTGATCTACATGTTTTACCAGCACAGATACACTCCAGCAGTCATCCAACTCCATTTGTCCACCAAAATTTTTTTCACTTCTCCAAAGACCTGTAAACTGCTTAAGATGGTGCTGTTGACTACTGGAAAGTGTAGAGAAAAGTATTTTGCTAGTTCCCTTCTGAAACGAGTGCCTTTCGATATCAGGGTGACATTTAGCAAAACTCAGAGCCTGGTTTTGCTAGCTCAGAAGGTTGTGTTCAGGATATACCTCTGCCAGCCATTTGATTCCTGCCAGCTTTTGGGAGAAGAGGAGGACTGGCAGCAAGATCCTTGCAGTTGGCTTTCCTTTCATGTTGCTGTGACAGTAAGAAATAGCTATATGCAGGAAATGCTCCTGAACATATTTCAGCTGCAAGTAGAGCAGGTACAGTTCTTGCAAAGGGCTGCCATTCTTGCCTGTGGAATTGAGATTCACACAGCTGTGTTTCAGACTAGTGCTCTTAGGCCTCAGACTTCTGAATTTATTTTCTTGTGCCTACTAATCTATACAATTATTACTTCATTATGGTAGGTCTGCAAAATCCCATTTTATTTGGGATTTTGTCACAAAATAGTGACACATGTGCACTGCTCTGTGCGTGATTGTGACACTAGCATTCCATTTGCTCTTTGCAGCATGGAGCTGATCCAACCAAAAAGAACCGAGATGGGAACACTCCTTTAGATTTGGTGAAAGAAGGGGACACAGATATCCAGGACTTACTGCGAGGAGATGCTGCCTTGCTAGATGCTGCCAAGAAGGGGTGCCTGGCACGAGTGCAGAAGCTGTGCACTCAAGAAAATATCAATTGCAGAGACACCCAGGGAAGAAATTCAACACCATTGCATCTTGCAGGTGGGTAAAGTTGCCAGATTTTCAAGGCTTGTATATTTATGGTAGGTCTACAGATGTAATTTGCCAAAATCAGGATTGGTATAGGAAGCGTTTCACAGAGAATTGTCCTGTACAAAGAGTTAACTATGGCACCATATTTCAGGAGGTAATACAATTACTAGGGAAGAGGAACTTTTGCAGTTGAAAAATTGCCTTAGCTTTTCTGTCAAATACTTTTCTTTAGTTTAGCTGTCCTAATACCTAATTTCTTTTCCTGTGCTTTTTCTACAGCTGGTTACAACAATTTGGAAGTAGCTGAATACCTTCTTGAGCATGGTGCTGATGTTAATGCCCAGGACAAAGGAGGATTAATTCCCCTACACAATGCAGCATCCTATGGGGTAGGTGCAGGCAGTCTTGCCATGAGTAGAACAGCAAGTGACTCTTTGAAGTCATATCCAAAGCCAGTTATTTTGCAGCTGTTTTGCTGTGAACACAGTTCAGGTTTTGATGAAGTATTTGTTTGGCTAAGTTGCTGTTGTGAGTGCTATTTGCAGTCCTACACATTAAATAGGGCACAGATTCAGGTGTGCTGTAGCAGTTAAATGCTGCAGTTTGGGAAGATCACTACAATGTAGCTTTTATGCAGGCAAGCAGATGCACAGGGTTGAACAGTTTGGGGTGATACTCGAAACAGAAAAGACCTCAAGTTGTCTCTGAAAGACTTAGATGGAAAGAAGAGAAAAATACCAGGGGATCGTGTACAGATGATGACAGGGACGTGGAGGTGTGTTACAGCTGGTGTTTGGTAGGAATCTGTTGCTAGAGTTGAAGGACTACTGTGTTTGTAATGTGGTTGTCCTCCAGGGCAAGCCATCTGCTGCAGGGGTGCAGTGACATATTCAAACCATTTTAGATGCAGCAGGCCCCCTTTCCTCCATATAGGAGTAAGCATCTGTGTCCCAATTGCACAGATGCCTAATAGATTGCTTATAAGCAGTTGTTAGTCGTGGATTGGGTGAGAAAGAAGTATCTTGTAAATAATTATACAGAGACGGTGATTGAGAAGCTCCTACCACTGTGCTTACAGTCAGAGAGAATCATGAAGTACTGGGTTTGATGGTCTCATTATATGCTGTGTCTGTTACTTACCTGGCCCTGGCACAAGTACAGCAAAATCTGGAACAGGTGACCCTAACAGAACCATGATTGCTTTTGTTTGAGAGCAAATGAAATAAAAGGTGCAGTGTCCACCTTGTTTTTAAAAGAGCATCAGTGGAACTCAATCTATGCCATTTGTATTGGTTCTTTACATCACTCTAGGATCCCAGTGTCCCAAAGAGCAAAATGCCCCAAATCCTGATGAAAGATTAGAAAGCAGAACAGAATTCTTTTATGTTACAGAGTCTTGATACCAAGTATTATTGTTTATCTGCATCTGCCTTTAAACATTAATTCCCAGGATGTTTCTAAGATCTAGAGACAAATTATGTTGGAAAAACTGTGTTCGTTTCTTTGGTGTGATAAAACACGCATTTTACACAAAACCAAACCATTTTTTATTGGCATAGAGAAATGTCAGAGATTGCTTTTAGCCAATTATCATTTCTAAAAATCATAATGCCAATCTAACCTGATTGCCCTGCTTCTTCTAGGAAACGTTAAAAAAGCAGTGTTTGGTGCTTTTCCATCAGCTTATTTAGTTAAGAGTTGCTTCATACCTTTCCTGGCATCCCACACTTCTCTCTGAGCTGTCATCAGCCTGTTCAGATCTCTGTGATGGGAGGTAGAGAGGAGAGGAGTAGTGGTTTCACATTCATAGCTGGCAAGATTCACAGGCTCTGCCTTTTCCTCACAAAGTTTCTTCAGTTCTCCCACCCAGTACTTCATGCTGTATGTCCCTCAATAGGGCTTTCTGTGACAAAAAAATCACAGGAAGAGCAATTGCTTTAAAAGGTTGGCAGAGAGGAAAAATAAAGTTGGCAGTATTTTCAATCCACATTTGTTCAGAGACCAAGCTGTTTTATGAGAGCTGCAAAGAGTCACTTAATTGCCATTGAGGGGAAAAAGGAAATCCATTGGCAATTCTTTGTGCCTCTACTTAAAATTTCAGTGTTTCATGCTCCTACCCATTCATTTTGACTACCTGCTTTTTTTTCTTTGCTGTCTTGCACAAGAAAGATCTACTGGTTAGAGGCAGGCAAAATTTCATTTATCAGGTTTCTCTTATTTTGCTTGGGAGACTTCAAGGACGGTATATTGATGGAAACATGGGGTTATAAGTTCGTTACTTTTATAACCCATGTAAAACAGCTGTTCCTTGTGCCAGTCATAATATATTTTATCAATTACAGCTCTCAAAGTATGAGTGAAGATAGAACAGATCCGTGATGCCACAGATGAGTTCAAAGTCTTTCAAGAAAGAAAGTACAACAAAGACTTCTGTGTACACATGGGGGTGGCTCAGTAGCACAACACATTGATCTTCAGAGCTTCTAGTATTGTGTCACAAAAGTTGCAGCCCAGTAAATTCACCAGTTCAGATTTGTCCACAAATAATTTTTTATGCAGGGTTAAGTATTGTGTCTGCTTCTGCAGCTGGCACAAACTTCATGCTATGTACTTGGGGTAATTTGACAGAAATCTGCTTCTGTACCTGATCCCAATTCTTCTGTGCTGGTGAATGATCTGGTAGTGCACAGACACAGATGCCTGTGGGCTGCAGTATGAATCAGTATCTGGAGAAGTGTGCTGCTCCTGTGACACAGGAAGCAGAATGAGTTACAGGAAAGAGAAACCACAAGAGTCTCTAGGCACCGTTATCTCCAGCATAAAAAAGGAATGTATGTTTTACCAGTGTCATGTTGCTTAAGATGTTCTTGTGTTTTCCAGCATGTGGACATAGCAGCACTGTTGATCAAATATAATACATGTGTAAATGCAACAGATAAATGGGCATTCACACCTTTGCATGAAGCTGCACAAAAAGGAAGGACACAGCTCTGTGCTCTGCTGTTAGCTCATGGAGCAGATCCAACCATGAAGAACCAAGAGGGTCAGACACCACTAGACCTGGCAACAGTAAGTTCATGTTAGCCAGCCACAGGCTGCTCTGGAGGATGTACTCTGCATATTAAATTCATTTCTATGACTCTGTGGCATCAGCAGTCCTCAGCTTCCATTGTGCTGAGGTGGAGAGAGAAGGGCATCTCCTGAGTGCCTCTTTGTGGCTTTTTATCCATGGGACCAGGCATTTTCCTTTGGCTGAAATCTTAGCACAGCTTGTGATTTAAGGTTTGCTTCTTCTTAAGTATTCACTCCTGGGATCAATCTCCTCATTCCCAGAAATAAAACTCTCTGAAATGTCTCTGATGATGGTCAGTCTGTGTTCTGTTGGTGATTATTTCTTTGAACCTAGGAGGAGCACCAGATGGGCCTTTAGAGGAGTGGGAACTTTTGGTGAATTATTACACTTAGTGCCTCCATTTTGTCTCAGTTCCTTTTTTAAAAATTAACTCCAAAAGAATATTCCAAGGAATTAATTCTACCTCCAAAATTTGTAGGTGGCTATCAAACTTTTTCTAAAACTGACTTCTGTAAACTTGTAAATGGTTTAAAAGCCTAATAAGGTTATATGAGCATGTTTGCCCCAGCTTAAACAATCCTGATGGAATAGATAATGCAACCAAATTGGATGCTGTGTCTGGTCTCAGTGCAAGTATCTTTTAGGGTTATTGATTTATTTATGGAGAGTTCAAGAAATATCCTCCAGAGTAATCTGAGCTCTAGAAAACTTGCTTTGTGATGAAGGATATGAAAATTTTTTGATTTCTCTGGGGGAAAATAAGGGTGTCTTAATCATGTTCTATAAAAATTTTTAAGGAAGAAGTTCTTGAAGATGAGGGTGTTGCTTAATTTAGTCAATAAAGGCTAAATCCAGCTGTTAGCTAAGATTGTACTTCTCCTGAGTTCCTGTCCTTATTTTTTCTGTTCTAACCCAAGAGATGTGATTATAGCAAAGGCAGAGGTAGTCTTTCCATTGAAACCTTGTTCCAGTGCACCTGAAGTTGAGCCTGACAGAGAAATTAAGAAGTGGCATTTCCTGTCCTAGGTTCTGAAGGATTTCAAGTAACTTTGCTGAATTGTTCTCCCTGGCTTTAGCACTTATGAAGTCATTCCGCCAGAAAAAAATTAGATGTAGCTTCTTACATACCTTTAGAAATGGGGAGAACCTGATGTCTTGAGTGGTGAAACAAAATATTCTTGCAGCCGTGAATTCTCCTGTAACAGAAGCTGTCAGTTTTCTTTCTAATGGGAACCAGAACAATCAAATAAAACAATTAAAAATTATTTCCAGAGATCAGTGACTTGTGATAGTAGGAGCTCATTCTTTCTGTTTTTCAGGCTGATGATATCCGAGCTTTGCTGATAGATGCGATGCCTCCAGAAGCTTTGCCTACGTGCTTCAAGCCTCAAGCTACTGTTGTTAGTGCCTCTGTGATCTCGCCAGCATCCACACCGTCCTGCCTCTCTGCTGCCAGCAGCATAGATAACCTCACAGGGCCACTGGCAGAACTGGCTGTAGGAGGGGCATCAAATGCTGGCGATGGAGCAGCAGGAACTGACAGGAAGGAAGGAGAAGGTGCATTTGCTGCTGGACAAGTTTACATTGCCAGAAGTACAGTAGTTTAGTATCAAAATAGGCCTTGGTTTATCTGAAAAGCATTTCTGACTGGCCAGAAAATACTGTGCAGTTTGAACTGTTACCTGTGTTCTAAAGTGTCTGATAGTTGTTCACTGTTAACTATTCATCTGTGTTTGCTATCAGTCATTAGGTCTGACTACAAATGCAGATCTGATTAGGTGCCCAGATGTTCATTGACTTTATAAAGAAAATCCAATGAGAATTATTTTGATGAAAGAGTTATGATTGTGATGGCTGGGGATTTTGCCAAGGCTTTTTAAACCCTTTGATTAGTATCTGGATTCCATGCTTTAGGTCAGAATCTAAAGGGGTCACATAGCAAAAATATACACACCCCTCTTTTCCTTCTCTTTGCAGTACAAGCCTGTATTTGTCACAGATGGTTTGTGCTTTTAGTAGTTGATTCTGAAGAGAGAACTGTGATGAGCTTTGCACAGAGCTTTGACACAATGGAAGTAGATTGTTTATTACAGCTATAGACAAATTGATTGTAAAAAGAATCAGAGTTTGGAATTGTAAGAGAATCAGTGGTATTGCTTGATTTTTTTTTTAAGGTGGTTGGTTCGGTTTTCGTTACTTCAGATATATAGGATGTAAAGGCTTGTTTCTTCTCTTACAGTTTCTGGTCTTGACATGAACATTACCCAGTTCCTAAAAAGCCTGGGTCTTGAACACCTTCGGGACATCTTTGAGACAGAACAGGTAAGTGGCAAGCCTCATCTCTATTTCTGTGTTTAGGAGATAAACTAACGTAATAAATTCAAGTGACATTTTCATTTCCTAATTGAAAAGGGAAGGAAAAAACCCACACTTCACATCTACAGAAGAACATGTGTGTTCAAATTTTCTTTCAGTTTTCTGCAAATGAATTGCTAGATACAATATGATGAAGTTGCAAAACCTATGAAAATATCTTTTCTTGTTGGATTCAGGCGTCAAGTAGCTTTCACTTACACATATGCTGTGACTGCCAATTTGGCTTGTATTCTGAGAGTTATTTTGAACCTTGTGAACTTTGAACATGATGACTATAACAAAATTAGGTTCAAATGGCACCTGTGTTTGTCCTTCAGCAGTCTTGACAGCCAAACAAGCCTTTCACCACCTGTAGTGCTACATGTGATACTTTGGTTAGATCTAGGAAACCCTCCACTTTGACTATATGCTGAAATAAAAAGATAGCATGGGAGTAGTCACACTACAGAATGCAGAAGCTACAGTTCCAATTAGGTTAGTACCATAGCATTAACTGGGTTTTGTTGGGCTAACTTTCAAATGTCATTGAGAAATGGGGGAACAACACCTGCAGATTTATCAATAATTCACAGTATAGGAAAAGGGTATAACTAATGTAAGTTTCTCAAGCTTACATTACGTTTTACAGCAGAAGTACCTGTAATGTATTTGTAGGTTCCTTTTATGTTCCGTTTCTTAAATTTAACATGTTGCAGTTAAATAGATCTGTTTACATGACCGAGATTGGATGTACATGTGGAAGTGAAAGGTACAGGTGCAAGAGACTGGATTTGATGATTATTTTTTCCTCTGGCCTCTGCTGCTAATCTTTTATTGAGGAATCAGGAGACAGAGGTTTGAAATGTAATGTGTTTTTTTACAGTTCCAGCTGTTTCTATAAAATGTTCAAAGACAAAATACCATAGAACTTTTTCCCTTCTGATATATGAAGCATAAGCTCTTCCCTTTAATTTGGGACTCCTGTTCAGAAGGAAACCAACCTCAAATCGAGCTATATGCTTCTCAGGTTTTCTTATTATTTTTCACACATTTCTGTTGCCTAGCTGATCTTGTTCTACTTTTGCTTCCTTAACTCCTAACCTGTTAAGATCTTCCCCTGCTAATAAGATTTAACAATGCAAATCGGATTCAATATATTCATCATTTTGTAATCACCTAGCTCTTCTTGTAAATTTCTTTGTAGAAAAAACAAGCTCATCTTCTTTAAGCTTATTATTTTAAGCTGGTTTTTCCAAGCACTACCTTCACATGCACTTTTTCACCTTGGCTTGTTATCAGTAAGCTTGTAGAATATTAATTTCTGCTTGTGTAATGAAAGTAATGAATTGTACAATGCTGTGAAACGTTGAATGCTTCAAGAGCACTCTCATATTTGTGCCAGCATTTCAGTGCATCCCCCTTCTACCTAAGTAAAAATGTTTGTGAGAACCTTCTTCGAGAACCAGCTCTTGTTAATTGGTGTGAAAGAACTGAAAGTTTTGCACAGCTTCAGGCTGTAGCAGCTGGATATGGCCCTGTGATAGGGAGAGGTTTGCCAGAAGGTGGCAGCAAGTAGAAGTGAAGCAAAACATTATCTACCTTTATGCTCTTGGTTGCAACATGAATACTTTCCAATTTCTGAATTGATAGGTCTCCAGCCTTGAAAGTCAGGCCAGGTTTGACAAGTGATTTTTTGTGATCTTTCACCTTTCCAGATAACCCTGGATGTATTGGCTGACATGGGGCATGAGGAACTTAAGGAAATTGGGATCAATGCGTATGGACATCGCCACAAATTAATAAAGGGTGTGGAGAGACTTCTAGGAGGTCAGCAAGGTAAATATGACACTTTTACTGGCTAGTCTAAGTGTAGCACACAACAGGCTCCCATAAGTCACTTTCTCTAAATGTAGGCATTGTCACCAGACTTGAAAGAATCTGAATGTCAGGAAAGTGTATTTGCTGCAGACATGGTGGCTGAGTGGGTTCTGATAGCTGAAGAATTTATTAAGGAGATACCAGACAAAGTGATCACTTGCTTTTTCAGAGAATGGATACCCCTGAGGCCCCCTGTTCCCATGTCTCAGGACTCTATTTCACCCAGAGAGGAGCTTTTGGATTGATTTGCCCTCTGTATCTACCCACAGGCTAGTTATATCCTGAAGGATAGGCCTGATAGGGTTTTAGCTGCCCCTTGCTTCTGAGATGTTTCTATGGAAAGAGGAAGCAATAAAGGGCAATTACATCCCACATGCATTTTTCTTCTCTCTTTTAAAGCCTCTGTTTTAAAAGCTAAAAGTGCTAAAGAAAGCACTTTTATCTTTTTGAGGTTGTGCTTATGCCTAGTGTTTATTTGGCATTTCCTCTACCGGGGTTGTTTAAGAACAATAATGGTGATGGATACAAATAGAGATGGTATTGGTTTTTCCTGTTGATTTTTGCTCCTTGTCATTCCTTCTCTTTGCAGGTACCAATCCTTATTTGACTTTCCACTGTGTGAGTCAGGGAACCATTCTCCTTGACCTTGCTCCTGATGATAAGGAGTATCAGTCCGTAGAAGAGGAGGTAATCCAAGTCCCTTTCTTAATGCTTCAGGGGCCGTATATTTTTCTTTCCACTGATAACCTGTTAGAGCTGAAGTGTGCAATACGTGTTGAAAGTGCTAAAATAGGTTTTGGTGTATGAATTGCATAGATCTGATATGAAGTTCAGGGTTCTTCATTTGTCCTCTCATATAGAACAATGATAGAAATTATTTTGCTATGTCCTGCCAATTTTTTTAATACGTGGTCTCTGCTCACTACGTGTTATTCCAGTTTTATTTTGTTTGCTACAGCCTGAAGGTGTCCAGTTTGTTGTTGTGTTTTGGATCTTGTCTTGGATATAGTCTCGTAGGGAGGGTTTGCACAGCTTTCTGTAGATAGGTGGACCTGTGAAAAATAAAAGCTGTGTGTGAAACCAAGGCATCAAGGCTGTGCACTTCTCTAAGCATTTTCAGTGAACCAGCTTGTTTTCTCTTGTCTCGGGCTTAGTTAATCTGTAACCCAGATAAACAGCTCTTGGATAATTGAGAATTGACTGTAATTTTGCCTCCCACACACACACACATGCTCTTTTATTTAAGTAAACTACAGGCACATACCATTTTGAAAGCAAAAATCATAACAGAAAAAAGACTTCCTGAAGAAACTCCATTTTACTGTGCATTTGCTATTTGTGTCATGTTCCTACACTATAGCACAGAAGTGTTTGGAGTAGTTTAAAAAGTCTAGATAATCAGGATTGCTGCCAGCTTAGATGGGTGTATTTTTATTAGTAACTTCATAAAGTGGAGTTTGTGCAGATCTTTTTTATAAACTTTTCTGAAAGAAACGGTCACTTGTCTGCCATAGTAAATTGGAATATTTATTTGAACCATTACAAAATATTGTTGCTGTAGCTATAAATACTTGTCTAAAAGACAAAATGAAACTATTTCTGAGGGAATGAGAAATGCTCTGCTAATGACATAGGAGAATTTACAGTGCAGGTATTTCCCTAATACCAAGAAATGCAAACTAAACTTATTAAAATCACATTTGTTATTACTATGAAGTGATCTTTTTGTATGTTAATTTTCAACGATATTTTTTTTCCAATTTAAAGAAGGTTTTCTAGTTGTATATCATTTTGATAGCAAGTACCATTATTCTCTTTTTTTCTGATGTGGATTTTTATTACAAGATTGGGTAATTGCATCATCCAACTTCCCTGTTATGGAACAGTATGTATTTGCTGCTTGAGAAATTAGGGTATACCTCAATTTAAAATAGAGATTTTTTTTTTTATTTACACCTTTTAATTCATTTTCCATCAAGATTGTCTGTTGTTGCCAGTGATACACTGACCCACGTTGCATGGATACTTTGCTTTGCTAGAAAGGTTTATGTGCTGAACATTCAATTTTGGTTTTTTATGTAGATGCAAAGTACAATCCGGGAGCATCGGGATGGTGGAAATGCTGGTGGGATCTTCAACAGATACAATGTCATCAGGGTAAGTTTCAAAACCTCTCAGTTCTATGTGGTAAAGTATGTTAGTAGTTACACCAGCAGGCAGAATCAGTTTAATGGTTTGCCCTTTTATATTTAAAGTTCTTTTTTGAAGTGATATTCAGGAATAGAGTTAACGCAAGTGCTAAAATGAATGCGTGTTCTGCACAGGGTATGAGGAAAAGTGTCCACTTGGGCTCCTACAGGAGTCTGAAGGATTGATGTTGAAGACAGAGGTGATGAAGAACCTGATTGAATTTCAGAGGCCTATAAAATCTGTGTTTGACCCTTGCAACACAGATTTATCTTTTTTTCTCAGTGTAGTCTTTTCTCGTAGTTTTAAAGGAGATTTGGTCTATGTGTGTGAAAGGATGAACATGATTTCTAGTAAGAAGTTTCTATCTCCCTATACAACTTTCCAGCTCGTCACCACCTCCTTTGCCCTTGCCAGCTAGAAGAATGCATTTTCCAAGCCATGCTGTTCCAGAAAATAGTGGTGTCTTTCTGAGAGAAAGTATACTTTCTGGTTTCTTTTTCTGGAGAGAATGAAATAGAGGGAATCAGAACAGAACTTGGTTTCTGAGCTTCAGCAAACCTACCAGTGCTGCCTATCTCTTTGAGAAGTAAGCCTGTGCAGAGCCTTTGCAACTTGATCCAATAGATCATGCATCCTGAAGTAAACTCTTCTTCCATCCTACTCCCAGCCAGTGGTGAAGTCCTTTACAGAAACCACAGTGGTATTAGAGCATGTGGCTGAAATGATATAGATAGATTAAACAGCACATCTCATTATTTTTAATGAAAAGAACCAAAAGTTAGTTCTTTTCATACAAAAAAAAAGTTATATGAAAAGTTCTTTTCATATAAAATAAGCCTAAACTAGACAGCAAGTTTCAAAGAGCTAGACAAGATCAGTCAGCAGAGCTCAAAGCAGAGTGGGAAGGAGTTTCAGACAGTTTGTAATTCTTTGTGGTATTGAAGGCCCTGTGAGAAGAAGCCTGAAAGTTGTCCTTAAACCTGAAGACTTCGGCTGCAGTTTCACAGTAGTTTCAACTATTTGTAAGTGTGGGCTACGGAGCTGTTGGAGAGACTTCAGCCTTGTGTGCAGGACAGCCATGGGGTTTCTTCATAGTATTCACATGTCTTCCTGTCAGTTTCCCAGTCAAATTAATGTGAACTCCATGAAACTAGATTTCATTTCAATTGCAATTCAAATACGTGTGAGAGATTGAAATGTTATGGTAACAGCATGGTTGGATCTGTTGTTCTGCTGCAGATTCAAAAGGTAGTGAACAAGAAGTTGCGGGAGAGATTTTGTCACAGACAGAAGGAGGTCTCAGAGGAGAATCATAATCATCACAATGAGCGCATGTTGTTTCACGGTAAGGAAGTAGTGTCTCTTTGTATGTATTGGTATTTAACAGAAAAACCCCAAACCTTTTGAAGACCCACAGGCAATGTTATTGTTGCTGTGTCACCATCCTGTGGAAGTAATTGTATTTCTACACTAGAAATGCAGGGGGTGCACTGGGGATATGGGGTTGGTGGAGTTACTCTGTGTGGTTACTGCAATCCAAAAAGCTACTCTAGATAAGAAATACTTTTATTATGTTTCAGATTTTTAAGAAAGAGGAAGGTTTTTTGCTTAGCTGTATCTTAGTCATTTCCAGTGAAGCTGCTGGGATGATGTTACATTGCTGTGAGAAAGACATGGTGTCTTCTAAATGAGGGGAGCAGCACACAATAAAAGTGTTTAACTCTGGTGCTTCGGGCAAGCATCGGGGAAAGGAATCAAAACCAACCATGAGTTTCAGCAAGATTTCTCTAGAAATGCCTGCAAATGACAGTTGCCTGAAGGTCCTTCTGTCCTAGATTCTTCTGTGGATTCTGTATAGGAAATCGATTTTGGGTATGATTGTCCTGACACCTTGTCCCACCTTAACCAGTGCTGACTCCTGGAGAGGGTGTGCATTGACAAGATAAATTGCACTGAAATCTGGGTTGGGGGAAAGCCATTTAATGAGATCTGTGAAATGAGTAAGAAATGAGTCACACGTGGGATTTTGGTATATAACGATAAATCCCACACATCACTGCATCCTGCTGGGTATCGCCCCCTTCCAGCTGACTGAGCACACTTTCTGGTATTTAATGGTCTATTTGAGGCAGATAAACACCTCTTGACATTGAGTCTTGTATTAGTATACAACTTAACCAGTATGTGTCTTTTTGTGTCACTGTTCTAGGGTCTCCTTTTATTAATGCTATCATTCACAAAGGATTTGATGAAAGGCATGCATACATTGGAGGAATGTTTGGAGCTGGAATTTACTTTGCTGAGAACTCCTCAAAAAGCAACCAATATGTGTACGGAATAGGGGGAGGAACTGGCTGTCCCACACACAAAGACAGGTCCTGTTACATCTGCCACAGGTAGGAATCCAGCAGAGTTCCCCACACATAATTCTGGCTGTCCTGGTTTTTATGATCCTGGCACAGGGTGACATGCAGGCAAAGAATGGCCACTTGAGCTTGGTCATGGCAGGAAAAATGCAGTTTTCTGTTTTGAAGGTTGAACAAAAATGAATATAAATGCAGCAGGTCCCACAGGAAGGTCAAAAATTACATCTAAGTGTGCAGTGAGTATAAATCAAAGTGAGCTGTGGCTCAGGAAAGAGGCTTGAAACAGCAAGTTTGAAAATGAAGAGTCAGGAGAAAATAGCAATTAAACTCCAGGCACTCTCAGGACAAAACTGCAGTACAAAGTGGTGGTCAGCAGTACAGCGTGGTACTGTGGATCAGATAATTTTGGAGGTAGATAATTTTGGAACAGGACTTAGTCACAGCTTTGTTTTGTCCTGGAGTAGACCAGTGTGTTTCTCACACTCTGACATCTGTCCATTCCCTGCTGGTAGGAACACAGAGAGTTTCAGCTTCTTTCAACAGCTTTCTACAAAATGAACTAGAACAGGCTTCTATGTCAGGGCTAAACAAACTGTGTGTTTTCTGTGTGTCATGAAAGATATTTGTGACAGCTTTTATACAGCCTTAGAACTCGTTTCTTAAAGTGTTTCTCTAAAAAGCTGAGAGAAATTAATTGTAATGAAATCAACTCAAAAGACTGAAGTCCTCCCGGAAGTCTACAACTCCTAGTAAGATATTTGAAAATGATGCTCTCTTTTTTCGTTTTAGGCAAATGCTCTTCTGTAGAGTGACCCTTGGCAAATCCTTTCTGCAGTTCAGCACAATGAAGATGGCTCACGCCCCTCCTGGGCACCATTCTGTTATCGGCAGGCCAAGCGTGAATGGACTTGCTTACGCCGAGTATGTTATCTACAGGGGGGAACAGGTAGGTGCTTTAGTAGGGACTGGCTTTATACAAGGACAGAGCTTGGAGCTGGACGTGGGGTGTGGCTGCTTTCCAGACCAAGTGTGCTGTGATAACGCTGCTGATTAGGTTGTTAGGTTTTCTTTCATTTAAATGGGGAAATAAACAGTGAACTGTATCTAGACAGCAAATGCTACTCCTATCCACTGATCTGCTCTAATTTATACCATGCAGAATTGCCTAATTTCCCCTGTGCAGCACTGATGGAGTCTATTAAGAATTGTAGCTTCTCTCAGTAAGCTGTCTTTCTCCCATTGCGTTTTAGTGACATTACTGCAGTATCAAGGTCACATGCATTTTTGGGGCTCTAGTACATCTTGAGGATTCTGGACTTTTTACCTGTAGATTTCCAGCAGTGACAGAGACTACTCTTAAATGGCAGCTGGAGTAGCACAGGAGTCTTCAAAAGTTGATTTTTAATCTGAATAACTCAGCTAGACCTTGACTCTATAAAGGTGTTTTGCTTACTGCCATGGATGGCTCTCAGATCACCTGATCAAACTGAATAACCACAAATTTGTGGGGCCTGATGACAAACATCCCTGGTCCTGAGGGAGCTGGCTGATGGTGTTGCCAAGCCACTCTCCATCATACCCTCAGATTATCTCGGGTGGTTGGAACATGCTGCTAATAATACCAAGATCATGGCCATTCACTGTATGGGCCATTCACTTACGAGTTGGACTTGGTAGTGTCCTTGCAGGTCCTTTCTAACTCAGAATGTTCTGTAGTTCTGTGATGCTTGAAAAGTCATGGCAGTCAGGCAAGGACCCCAGTGAATGGAAAAAGGAGACATCACTCAGATTTTTTAAAAAGGGAGAAAAGTAGACATAAGGGAACTACAGATAGGTGACCCTCACATCTGTGTCTGGGAATATCATGGAAAAGATCCTCATGGAAGGCACATACCAGACGACCAGGAAGTGATTCAAGACAGCCAGCACAGCTTCAGTAAGCACAGATTGTGCCTGACCAGTCAGGTGACCTTCTATGACAGAGTGACAATGATGGTCCTACAAAGCCTTCTCTTTTTTGATCAAATAAGCCCATCTCTCTCTCAGCATCTTCTTTATCCTGTGCTCTCTGCCCCTGACTCTGTTATTGGTCCTTTGCTGAACTTGGCTCCAGCTTGTTGGCATCTTTCTTGTATTGGAGAACCTAAAAGTTTTGTGGTTTTCTAGATGTGGTTGAGGGAGTACTGAATAAACAGCAGTCGCTGCTGCACCTGGTGATTTACCAAAGGATGGTAATTTATCACAGGATGCTTGCAGCCTTTATTGCTGCCAGGACACACTATTGATTCTGCTTTAGCTTGCTGTCACCCAAGGACCCCATCATCTTTTCAGATGAGTTGCTTCCCATCCTGCAGTGTTACAAGGAATTCATCTCAGGTGCCTTTGCCCTTGCTGGACTACATGAGGCTTCTGTAGGCCCAATCTCCTCTCATCTGTCGATGTTCCTCTGACTGGGGCCCTGCCCTCCATCTAGTCTAGCTTTGTTCTGGGACTGAACTGGCTACCAGCTGTCTCAAGGAAACACTGGACAGATGGGCAGATTACATACTGGGTCATGTGCTTTGGGTGGGCCAAATATTTTACTGCCAGTAAAGGCTTTTTTCAGGTTACATCGCAAGCTATTGACCCTTTTGAGGTCAGACTTCATCAGTCATCCGAGATTTTTGAGTAACTTAACAGGCACTGACCAATTTGTAGCATTAGCTAACAAGGAGAGTAACTCTGAATTCCTGTTGCACACAATTTCTGGCAGTGACTGTGTGGAAGAAACATCTTTATATTTGTGTATTAACCAAGCTGTTAAGTACATCCAGTAGTTCCACATAGTGCTGGCTACATTTGAAATATGCACTTTTTCTTGCATGCTCTGAACATAGAGCTGGTTTTTGTGCTGTCCTTCCTGGTCACTGTTTAGTGAATTGCAAAAACTGGAACTTGCTGAGTTACCCTTGTATAAACCAGTTTGGTTTTTTTTTTTATTTTACTTTCAGGCATACCCAGAATATCTCATTACATACCAGATTGTGAAACCAGAAGCTCCTTCACAGACAGCAACAGCAGCAGAGCAAAAGACCTAGTAGCTTCAGAACAGTGGAGAAGGATGTGACTTCAGTCTTGGACTGGATGGATACATGTTTCAGAAAATCAGTATCACATAAAATTCTTAACAACCTGGAAATAAGCTGTATGTCTTTTATAAAGTATTGCTGTCTTGATGAATATGATAATGAGCAACTCTTGCATACTCAACTGCTACTGTTCCTCTCGAGGAAAGTTTACAAGGGACTGCCTTTTAATAATATATCTCAGGCTCCTAGTCTCTGCAGATACCATGTGTAAAATAATATTGTTTTGATCTAGACCTTGGGAACATTATTGTGCAAATGGAAATCTTTATTGCTGCCATCTCACGTGTTAAAATTTCAGACACTACTTTTCTAGTTATTTTATTTGCAGATAAATTACATTAAGCCCATCATTTTCTTTTCAGCATACACCATTCATTTCCTGTTTTCAAGAGATCCTATTTATTCTCCTTTTGTATTCTGAAGTTGAGCCAGAACTTTCTTGAAGATATTTTGCACAAAGTCAAGTCGACTAAAATCGTTAACAATGCAATATAAATTTCATCTGAGGAGGGGCTAGGTCAAGTTATTCAATATAGGGGTTTTTTTGCACACCTCTGAGCAAACGATAACATGAGTGAGTGTAACTTTAGAGTGGAAACAAACGATGTCAGTTTGCTGCCTTGTCTGTGTGTGTTCTGGGGGAAGCCCTGGAAAGTGTTTGCAAGGGTAAAACCAGCTCTTGTGCTTAGAAGAACTTCATGAAACAGGTCCATGCCCTCTGCTGGAATCTCTAAAAGGACATTTTCTAAGGCTCCTGTTAAGTACATGCAGCTTGTGAAATGTTCTCCAGGTACAGCAGGGTATGGTTTTGCTGGGAGAAGCAGGTGAAAAGTCGGAAGATTTCATACAGGAGGGCGTATCTGGTTCATGTCCCTCTGTAAGATGAGACCCAGGAAATGGGTTTCAGGCTGGTAAGGGAGAGTGTATTATTGCAGTTTCCTGTCACGTCGTTGTGTGTGACATCACAGTTGAAGAGCTTAAGGGATTTACAAAAGTAATAATTTTTTTAAATATCAATTTTACATTTTGATGAGAACAAAATTTTAAAGTATCAGTTGGCAAGCGGATTTGTTTGCAGGTATACCGGAGAACAAAGTTAGGATTTATTCACGTAATACCCTTCTTCCCAAATTCCCAGGTTTATTTTACTGGGTAGGAGAAAGTTATTTTTAAGCATTGCATAGCACAGCATCAAACAGTTTCAAAAGTCCCCCTCATGGTGGATATGGATTTAATAAAAGTGGAAACTGTTTCTTTTTTGTGGTGTTTTACAGTTTCAGAGAAGGTTGAAGATCAAGACCTGTTAATTTTTTTTCCTAACAACTAATACCAGGATTTGTGCTTCAGTGTTGACCTTGTAAAAACTGGAGGAAAAAAATGTTCCTTTGGACACAACATGTGGTACATTACCCTATCGACCAGCACTATTTAGTATCTGATGATCCAGTTCATGCATTCAGGTTTTATCCCCCTTAAAGCAAGAAAGCAACAGAATAGTGTGCTCTTAGTTCATAAAAATATATGTGCTCCCCACAAGTGGGATTTTGCTAACATGTTTGTATAAAACAGACTTAATCCTGAAGAGCATTTCACTTTCAGCATTAAGACACAACATTTTTATTTTTGATGTTAAGGCATTAATGTTGAAGCAAGTCATCCTCACAAGAAATATCACCCACTGTAAAATCAGTCATTTGATGCAATATGGCTACCTGAACATCATCTGTTTGTAATATCTCTAAGGGAAACCTTAGAAATAGCAATACTCCGACAGAACTTGAACTCCGAGTTTTACTTTTCTCGAGCTGATAGTTGGATATATGGTTCTCGCTTCATTTTGTGACCTGATTAAATATGTAGCTTTGAAGTCCCAGCCAGGCTCTAGCCTAGTTGTCCTTTTAAACAAGTTTCATTGATAAATTGGGTGCTTGTATTTTGGCTGCTTGTTTCATAGTGTTAGAGGATTGCAAGGATCACCACTAGGCTTTGAAGCTTTGTGTTCACCATTTAAGTTTGGGGTTTGTTTTTCATTTAGTTAATAATTGAGTGAGGGGATGCGCCTATCTGCTCTAGGGTTTCAGTTAGCGACCAGAGCGAGTGCTGCTCTCCATCCCCAGTTAGACATAGTTTTAAATGGTGAAACAGCTGTGCTGCTTAGGTGAGCAAAATGGTTAATGTGGGCGTGAAAGTTAAAAGCTTTACATCTTTCAAAAACAAGAACAAATCTAAAAAGGAAAACCCCACCGAGCCCACACCGGATGCTGTTCTTGCTTGTTGTTTCCTATGTGCTGGTTCAACTAATGGCTAGTCTGGATTCCTTTTGCAGCCTGAAACTTCTAGAGGATAAAAATAGCCTGGAGGAGATTGAGGGGAGACCTCATTGAGGTTTCCAGCATTCTCACGAGAGGAAGTGGAGGGGCAGGTACCAATATCTTCACCCCCGTGACCAGTAGGAAGACTGGAGGAAACAACATGAAGCTGAGTTAGGGGAGATTTAGGTTGGATACTAGGAGAAAGGATTTACACCCAGAGGGACCCCAGGGAAGTGGTCATAGCACCAAGCCTGATAGAGTTCAAGAAGGTTTTGGATGACACTCTAAGGCACATGGTGTGACTCCTGGGCTGTCTTGTGCAGAGCCAGGAGTTGGACTCAATGATCCTGATGGGTCCCTTCCAACTCAGCATATTCTGTGATTCTACTTTCCAGTATCTTTGAACTGCCAGTGTTAATGTTTCTGATGTTCTGTGCAGAGTAAAGGTGCTGTGTGAGGAAATCATTTTGCAGTGGTTTTTGTCTCGTAATGACGTGATCTCATATCCGTTTGTGCCCAGACACAGACGTATACCCAGGCCTGATGATGCATCTGTGTGTTGTAGACACCTGTGCAGGAGTAGCATATGTTGTCATAGCTGCTCTTACAGTTCAAAACAAAGTGAGGATCTGCCCATCAGTATCGAAGTTACCCTTTAAAAACCCAGTCGTGGTTGTGGTGCATTTGGCAGCCCGTTAACGGTACAGACCTGCTGCTTTAGCTTGGGGGAGTTAACTACAATGGGACCTTAAACATGCTGTGACCCCGGAACCAGGCAGTTGCTGCCTCCTGAGAAGAGCAGTCCCCTGATACGGGGATACTCATTTTGCAGCATTGGATCACCAGTGGGAGGCACAGTAGGAGCTGAGGATGTAAGAAAGCTGGGCTAGGCCCTCATAGGCTTGGGAGACCAGGGGCAGAACTTGGTGTCTGCTGGCACAAGGGACGATGTGTCTCTCAGGCCTGTTGATTTTTGTCAGTGTCCCTTTGAGGCAGCATTTTGAAACTTCTGTGTAGTTTCGCAACAGGACCTTAATAGGCAAAACAGAAAGAAAAGTCACCACCTAACAAAGGAGGGAGGGTTCTGCTCTCCATTGCTGAAACTGTTTCCATGAGACTGATGACTTAGATACTTGGTGCAGAGTGACACTGCATTCAGATTGCTGTCAACAAAACTTTTGTTAGGATTAAAAGCAGACAGTATGGTACCTTAATAAGGTATATTTTATTTTTTCATTCTTATTTTTATCTATCAGTTATGTTTGACCCCAGCTCCACAGAGACTGTTACAAACCTCTTATACTAATTCCACCATGTTGCAGTCACTATTGGTTTTCTAAACTCTGTTTTGAGTGTTTGCATGTGATGCAATTGAATCCCACTGCATTATGTAGCAGGAATTTATTTTGCCTGGAAACTTAAACTTTGCTTGTTTGTTATGGGAGTACCCCAAAAGAAAGTTCTACACTGAAGCAGAGAGAAAACCTTACAAAATGTTCTGCACTGTTGGCTGTGGTGGCCAGCAGACACAGAAAAGGCATGTGATATATGGGAGGGAGTAGCTCGGGAGAAAGGCACTTTCTTGGCTCTGGAAACCTCCTTGCTCCTACTGTTTGTTCTAGGTTAGAGGAGGTGTCTGCTCCCTGTGAATATGTGAGGTGCTGAGGGATGCAAACATGTTGTGCCACTGAGGCACATGGCCTGTGAGGGCTACTTAAGACAGTGGCAAATCTCAAAAAAAGCCTCCTGCATCCCTGCAATGACATCAGTTTCTGCACAGTTCATGCACTGCCTGCAATTTCCATATGGGACTGTTAACAGAAATTGCCCTGAACAGGATTTTTCAAGATGGGTAAATGGAAGGGTCCAGCCACAAAACAGATTAGTTTGAACATTGCTAATCATTCTCAGAAGCTGAATGTCAGGAAATATGTGAATTTATCTTCAATGGGATTTCTCTGTTTCCACGCTGCTTTGCCACAGAAAGTCCAGCTCAGAAATCCAAGAGGACGTGTATCTGATGCATGCTTCAGTTACGTTAAGCTGAATATTTGTGTAGCAATGTAAGCTATGCTGCAGGCTGGATAGGGAAGACCTAGGACAGCATATATTCAGTTCTTGCCTCACATAGCAACTGGTTTGTGAACCTCCACAGACTTGAATCCATTGGTGATCAGAGGTGGTGGCTGGGCACAGTCCAGAGCATGTTCTCCTGGTCTTTCTCAGAGTGGCAGGACAGATGTGCAGAGAGGGAGTGGCAGTGTTCCCACCTCTAAACACAGAGCAGATGTGAAACCCAGGGGATTGGGGAACATTGTATGGGTGTTAAAATCTCTGAAGCAAGGTGAATGAGCCTGGAAATCTGTAGGGGACATGGGAAGCAGATGCATTTCCATTACACTGACACATATGCCTGTCAAGTCACATTATCTGACTGGTTTTGATGTATTGGTCTTGCTGAACCTGTTGGTGGCAAGTTTTATTGCTGGTCCCATTAATTACTAATGTAGATTATTAGAATCTCTGTTATTACAAGATAATTTTGACACTTTCTTAACATCTGCAGAACTTGCTTCAGCTTTGGAAGTTGAAATGGGGATTTTCTGTGCTGTGGTCCCACAAGCTTGTGCTTTGTCATTCCTAATTGCTTTCTTTGGCAACCCAGATGGCAATGTAGCTAGGGGTTGAATTTCTAGGCCTTTTTTGTGTAACTGTTTTCATAACTAGCCCTTTGTTTGTCCTCTCTCGGTTGCCGATTACCTGGAGCTGGGATATCATTTATTTATTTCTTCTTTTACCTTCTCTCTCAAAGTTGAAGACAATGGGCAGTTTCTCAGCCTACCTACATGGTGGACTTTAGGTAACATCTCTGTAACAACTGAGTTTGATCTATAAGTGTGCTTGGCTAAATGTCTGATCTGCAATACTTGTAATAGTTTAAAAGTCAATAAATACATTTTTAACAGTTGCTCTGTGAAAATGGAATATGTGCACAACCTGCTGTTCTGTCTTGGTCTTAGGACAAATTTGCTCCAGCCAAACTGTTGAAAACAGTTTTATTTTTGTTTTCTCCCTCCCTCAGGCAATAAATAAAAAGTTAATTTCTAGAAAAAAAAAAAAAGAACAAAACCATACATATGTACATCAGCCACACAGGCATCTTGTGTGTTGGACTGGACTGGAGGGAAGGACAGAGGTAGGGTGGGAAATAAGGCTCCAGGTGGGTTGAAGATGAGGCATTTTCAAGGCTTGGACTGAAAGCTGCAGAAATGTTGCACAGGTGAACAAGACTCAGCACAGGAAAAGGGCTGGTCATGACGTGGGAGAAGCTTGAAAATGCTGGATGAATGACACCTCTGGGCCAGCCTGTCCTCCACCCCACAGCTTCTCTCTTCCATTATAGCCCACCCATGTCCTGTCCTGCTTCTTTTGGAAGAAGAGCAGCAGTGGGACTGGTGGAGAGGAAGCTGAGCAGAGTAATCTAAAGCAGCCCAGACTGCTGCCCCAACCCCTTCTTTCTCATCTTAAAGCCACAGGAGATTGGACAAAAGTTTTCTAGAAACCAGTGATCCACAGAGGCAAGAAAAGAGGCATTTCAGACTACATCTCTCCCTCCAAACCACTTTCCAACCACAGAGATTGCTCTCCCCCCGGAATAGGCTCAGCTGGTGACTTGGCAGGTGCCTGCCAGCTCCTGCCTCATCTCCCCAGCCACTGGCAGGGCTGAGGTTGAGTGCAGGCAGCCCTGTGCCACCACTCCTGCTCACCCCAAGGCCCTGCCTGCAGCTCTGCTTGTCCGAAGTGTACCTGGCTCAGGTAAGCAGCACCCACCACACACACACAGGGGTCTCTGCAAGGGGGAAGGCTGCTGCACAATAAAAACAGGGTATGCTCCTTTGTCAACCTAGATGAGCAGGGGGCAGAAACATGGGGAGAAGGGGGAGGTGTAAAAAAACAAGACAGTAAAATAGGGATGGAAACACGTGAAGACCAGGCACTTGAGGAAACCCAGTATACTATCTTTTTCCTCCCCCAAAGAGCCTGGACAATGTCAAGGTTTGTGGCTTTTACAACTTCGTGCTTTCAAAACATAACAATAAAAAGCAAACAAACCAAGATGAGGTAAGAAATTTCTCTACAAAGATGGCGAGTCCAGGGTGAATGGCAGTGTCCGGCACTATTGCTTAACATCACAGGGCTCCACACCCCTGCACGCCTGGCACTACCTGCCCGGCTGGCCTCGGCCCTGAGCTAACAGCTGGGCGACGTGGTGATGGGGCTGTGCAGGTAGGGGAGGCTGCTGGGGGTGGCATGGACACCGACAGACACTGGGAAGCTGAAGACAAACTGCGAGGTGGGGGTGGAGGTGGCCTTGCCCCGCTCCCGCAGCGTTCCCGAGGGGCTGACGGCCTCCACTGCGTATGAAGTGGCCAACACCTGCGACTCAAACTGCAGCAGCTGCCCCATGAAGCTGAAGTTGGGGGAGATGATGCTCCGGCGCTGCTTGACAAACTCGAAGGCCTCCTCTAGCTTGACACGCTTCTTCATCATCAGGTACGCCAAGCAGATGGTGGCTGAGCGGGAGATGCCAGCCTGGCAGTGCACCAGGACCCGGCCACAGCACTCCTTCACTGAGTCTGGAGGGCAACAGGGGTGAGACATGAGACCCACACCCTGCCACCATAGCCCAGCCCCTCACCAAACCTGCAGGTGGTGGCTGACCTCCCTCCCACCAGTGCCACCAACGGACACAACATCTCTGCACAGGCACTCACCAATGTACTCAATTGCCTCCATGAACCAGGAGCTGATGTCAGCTTTGTGGTTATCCTCCACAGGGATGCACTTGTACTGGTAGTGCCCCTCGAAGTGGTTGGGGCAATCTGAGGAGACGTTCAGCAGGGCCGTGATGCCCAGCGCATCAAGCATGTCCCGCCGGGCTGCGTGGTAGGCGCTGCCAAGGTAGAGGAAGGGAAGGATCTCCACAGGCCCACCCTGTGACAGAGGAAAACAACAGGTTGACCAGGGCACAGTGGGAGGCAGGACACACATCCAGATGGCTTGGAAACGTCGAGCTGTGCAGCAACCTGGCACCGGATCCAGGGCCCTCAGAAGAGGGAGCAAAGGCTGTCTTCCTGAGGTACTAAACCTGTTTCAGCCCTTTCTCTCTCTCTTTGTCCTGTTCAGAAACAGGCAGGTGTGGGTTAACAGGATTTGGGCGTGTCCACTCAGTGGGGCACACAAACACCCTGGGCTTAGGAGGACCACCATGCTTTCCCATGAGAGGAAAGGAAGCAGGGCTTTGGCTCTGCAAGCCCCAGCTGAGGGAGGGCAGAGAGACTCCCGCTGGAGCAGGTTGCAGTGCTGGAAGGGTAGTCAAGATAGCTAAGCACTGGGCTCTTAGACATACCTGGTCATGGAAAGGGGTCCCACAGGAACTGCAGCCCAGATCCAGGGGCTCAGCGCTGGTGGGGGGTGACACATTGCTCAGGGACTTGGTTTTTGCGCAGAATTCAGGGTACTCCGAGGAGAAGCGCTCATAGCCCCCTGCAAGGAAAGAGGCACAAAGTGTTATCCCAGACCGCGTTCACAGGACTGCAGAACGGCACAGCCGGAGATGCCCTTGGCCACTAGATGATGCTACAGCGATGGAGAGTGGTCTCCTGCCCCAGGAGGAGCAGTCAGGCTTTCGGCAGCAAGGGGGGAATCCCTGAGGCCCCACCATTCCCTTGGAGCAAGAGCACCAAGAGCAATGATCTTGGCCACCCAAAGTCTCTGGTCTAGGGTTCGGTTCCCTGCATACAGCCAGCCAAAACTCCACACTGAGGCCAAGGTTGCCCTCTGAGACAATGAAGAGAGGATTTATTTCCAGCATACTCAGACTTAAATGGGAGAAGCTGCTCCGAGGCCAAAGACTGTTCAGTTCTCATCTTCCCTTGACACATCATTTTGTCACAAAAGACAGGCAGGTCTCCCATTCCCAGCTTGACCCTCCAGCTCAGAGCTCCCAAAACAGCAGACCAGGAAAGCCCTGGCTCTGGCCAGGTACAGCCAAGCTGACCCCACAGCCAAGCTGCCCTCCAAGAGAGGTGTCTGCTGCTTCACAAGGACACAGGTGCAAGCTGAACATGGAGCAGCTTGTTCCTCTGACCTACTGCCAGGGGGATAAGCACAGAGGAGGTCAGGGCTTCCTCATGGCCCGTGAAATGAGCAAATCCCACTGAGTTCCTAGGACAGGGAAACTGCAGGGTTGGCCTGCCAATAAACACTTCTGGTGAGATGTCCTTCTCTCATTCAAATCAAATCAACAACCCTGACATCCTTGAAGGGTTTGACTCTGAGCCTCAAAATCAATGAAAATCAAGTATTTTACTATCACCACAGGACCACAAGCCCTGACTCCCAGGATGGTTCCTGAAGACTCAAACCAACTGCAGGACCTATGCCTGCAGATTTTGGCTTACCAGAGCATACAGCAGGACACTTCTTATCCAACCCTAGCTCTGAGACTGCCCTGAACAAGGCTGGATATTCAAAACAATGGATGAAAGCTTCTCAAGCAGCCCAGGAATCCCTGGGCAGCTAGAGCCCGATACTGCCAGTATCCCAGTGTCCTTTGTGGTTTCCTCCCCCTACAAAGGGAAGGGCTCTAGTACCTTAAAGCAGAACCGTGCAGATTTATCGTTGCATTTGCATTGTCCTTCCCACGCAGCCAGGACACTTTGCAGAAGCTTCATTTCCCTGGCCTGACATCCCTTTAAAGTCCTACTGCTTCGATTTGAAAGAGCATCCAAAACCAAGAGCCTTTGTTAGACAAGTTCCAGGGATCTGGTCATAAAATCCCTGGATCCACTACATCACACTTCAGTGGTCATCACACCATGAGAGGGAAAAGCTGCCCAGGGTGATGGGCAGAAATATCTTGGAAAGAAAAAGAGACCTTTTCAAATGCTCTTCAATGAATCTCATCGGATTCATTGATTCAGCAGCTCCTGGCTGTTCACATCAGCCCTGCCTGGTGCAGGAGCCAGGCAGAGCAGGTGCCCATGGCCAAGCAACCCCCAGCCAGGCTGCTTCACAGGGAACCTGGCAGCAGCCCGACCTGCACAAAACACTTCAGGATCTTCATCGTGACCTGCACCCAACAAATGTGCACTTGGGCATGCACAGCTCTGGGTTAGTGTAGCTCTCATGGCATCAGAACAAGATTATTTCAGTGGTTCTGTGGAACACAAAAAGAAGACTGTAGTGCTGAGACTGAGTCTCTAGGAGCCCATTCCTTAAAAGAGCTCCCATTCCTACCAGCCTCCCACGAGAACCACAGAGGCACCAGAAGCTCTCAGCTGACAAAGGCCACCCTTGAAGCAGAGCAGCGTTTCCTGCCACATGCGTGGCTCCAGCAGCACGCTGGCTCACGGTGAAGGAGCCTGCTCCTGAGCGAGCCCTCGCTGTGCAGGCACTCCCACAGCAGCACATCGTATCGCATCCCTGGAACAGCTCCTGCTGCTTTTACTGGATCTAGTACAACCGAAGTGCTGGCTCCTCCATCTATCAAGCCTCTTAATGGATTTGCTACTCTGCATACACATCCTCACCCCTGCTGTAAGTAAGCCAAGGAATAAATTGACTCTCAGGCTGTAAACAAAAAAGAAAAAGCCCCACAGAGCTCATCCAGGAACCCCAGCTGAGCATCCCCCGCCCCTAAATCATCTCACGGCAATTCTCAGGACCAGCAGTTCCAAATGAGCACAGCTTCCCATTTAACACACGGCAGAGGGGGGAAGCCCCGATCCCCGTTGTGGTCGCAAAAGGAGCACAGAGGCATCCCCGGGTTTTCTGCCCGCTGCAAGGGGACATCGCCGCGACAGCAGGTATTTGACCCTGCACAAATTCCTCCTCCGCACCGCGGGGCTGGGGATGGACTCAAACAAAGCGTGGGGGGATTTCCCCCCGCACACACTCACTTCCTTCAGGTCCCGGGCAGGGACACGGGGCCGGCTCGATGCCCCGGAGCCGGCTCAGACCGCCCGGGCACGCACGCTCGGGGCTGATGGCCGCGCTGCGACGGTCCCGGGACCCCAGCTCCGGGGCGGCGCAGCCCCGGTGCGTGCGGCCGCCCAGCCCTCCCGCCGGCTCCCAACTTCTGCAGGACAGCCGGAGGCGGGAGAAGGCAGCGCCCTGCCCGGGGCGCGGCGAGCCCGCGCCCCCGTTCCCGGGCGGGGGCAGCTGTCCGCGGCCGGTTCCCCCCCGGCGTTCCCGGTGTCCCCGCCGCCCGCTCCCCGCCGGCGGTACCTGCCAGGAGGCGGATGTCGGCGCGCGCCGTGTCGCGACGGAGCGCGCGCACCACGAGCGCCACGGTGCTGTCCTCGCGCAGGGCCTCCGCGCGCGGGCTGCGCTCGTCGTACACCACGACGGCGGAGTAGAGCCCGGCCCGCAGCCGCGCCCGCACCTCGCCCTCGGCCGGCAGGATCTGCTCCAGGCTCACGGCGCCCTTGGCCCGCCGCCGCACGATCGTGTTGCAGCGCACGTTGAGCGCCCCGCGGATGTGCCCGGCGCTGTGCGCCAGGAAGGGGCGGCAGTCCAGCACCAGGCACCGCGCGGCGCCGCCGGCCCCGGCCTCGTCGCGGCCCACGAGCCGCCGCAGCGCGCTGCCCTCCATCTCGCGCAGCCCCTCGGTGGCCACCATGGCGGGGGGAGGGAGGGAGCGAGCGAGCGAGCGCCCGCCGGGCCCCGCGCCCGCCGCCCGCGCCGCTCGCGCACCCCCGCGCGCGCCGCGCGCAGCCTTTACTACCCGGCGGCGGCCGGCGCGCGCCCCCGCCCCGCCCCGCCCCGCCCCGCCCATTCGCGGCGCGCCGGGGCCGCATGAATGGAGGGGAGGCGGCGCGCGGGCGCGGCGACGTCACCGCCTCCATTCACAAAAAAAAGAAAATCCCTCCGCGCCGCCCGCCGGCCGCGGGTTGTGAATGGGGGAGAGCGGCGGGCCGCGCCGCGCCTTTGTCACCGCGGGGCAGCGCGGTGTCACCCCCGCCCGGACCTCTCCGGGTCCCGCACGCTGCGGGGCACGCGCCCACATGCACAAGCTGCGGGGCACGCGCCCGTCTACATAGACACGCAGACACACAGACACACGCACACACACACAGACACACACACATACACACACACACACACACACACACACACACACACACACACAAACACACGCACACACACACAGACACACACATACACACACGCACACACACGCACACACACACACGCACAAACACACGCACACACACACAGACACACACACGCGCGCGCACACATGCACACGCACACAGACACACACATACACACACACACGCGCACACACACACACTCACACACACACGCACATGCAGGCACAGGCACTCACACACACACTCACTCCCACACACACGCACTCACACACACACACACGCAGACACACACACATGCACACACGCGTGCACACACACACAGTCACACACATGCACACACACTCACACGCGCACACCAACACGCACACACACACGCACACACACACGCACACACACACACTCACACACACGGACACACATGCACACGCACACACACGCACACGCACACAGCAGGCCGGGCACACGCTGCGCACATTTCTCCTCCTTTGTCCCCTTGCTGCTGTTTCGCTTGCACTGCCTGCCGCCGCGGGGGCGGTGAGCAGGGCCCGCAGTGAGCCCTGCTGGGTTCCTCTGGGTCCTTCTGACTGCGTATCTTTCACGGCCACGCTTCCCCTGTCAGAAAACGGCATTAGCTGCAGAGCCCTGAAAACACTATAGCACCCTGCCTGATTTCATTCCTCACATAGAGGAATTTGATTTTCCACTAAAAGCCTAACGAGTAAATGCACAGCCCTGAAGTGTCCTAGGAGGGTCTCCCCATAACCACCACCCAAACAACAGCAATCATTTCACCCCAAAGTCCCCTTTTGGACTGCTTTCAAACAGAAGCAGCATCGCAAACCACAATGCCAGCAACCGTGCTCCGGGCATTTCCTGCAAACTGATGCCAGCCAGTCCCAGGTGAGTCTGCTTCAGAGACCTGAAGGTGTTCAGCTATCCCGATGTGGACTTGGATGTGCTGGGTGTAAGGTTAGGGGCCCAATGGTTACTCAAGCCCATCTGCCCCGTCACTGCTTTTCACAGAGGGCAGCACTTGACTTCCCCTCCCCTGCATGCCTGGTCACTGTTTATCCGGGCACGGCAGGGTAACACCTTGCTGTGTGTGCCTGCCTGGGAGGAATCCAGCCTAGCACGCACGTGCAGGACCTACAGCTGGTGACACTCCTGCATCCTTTACACTCTGCTCTCTGACCGCTGCTGGATTCTCCCCTCGGCCTGAGTCAGCCCGATCTTTGCACCGGTGGCTTTTGTGTGCCGTGCCAACCTTTCGCCAGCCAAGCCGAATCAGATGAGCTGTGGGGAAACACAGCTGCCATTTGTGTAATACACCCCACCCCAGGGTGCATTAGAGCCTGTTGCCTAATACAACAGGGGTGGAAGGCTAATCGTCTCCCATTCTAACCTGCATCAAACACAAGAATAGCAAAACCCTATTCTGCTGAAGTAAAGCAGACTCTGGGTGGCCAGTGACATACCAGAGACATTCTTTCTTCCTTTAGAGAAAGCTGTCAGAGACAAAAAACTCAAACTGAGAATTTGATTATAAATTAATGGAAAATTACACTCTCATACCAACAGTACTTGAACTCAAGTTGGATCATCAAAGCATCTTAAAAAGTTTTTGGCAAGGCCTGATGCCAAAATATGTTGTTTTCCTTGTTCCTCTTGGGCAGATGTTGGCCACCAGCACAGGATGAACTAGCCTGGTGTCTCCAATGCCCTCTGCACTATTCAGTCCAGCTTTTACACTAAAATTGGATAACCAAGGGCACAAAGTGTATGTCCTTGGAGGCAGGCCTATCATCCTAATTTTTCCCTTTCTCATCCAGTGTGTGACTGGGACAAACTGATCTGAGGTGGGAGAGGAGGGCAGTATTGCCATGGGTGCAGGAAGGGGCGTTTGGGCTGATGTTCCTGGATGTTTGCAAGAGCACTGATGAAGGACATTATTTCAGGGTGGAGCGTGGAAGGATGTGTGTGCATGTGCATCTGGTGGAGATTTTCAAGCATTTCCATGTGCCTGATCCCTTTCCCCACTCTTCATCCCTTCCTGCTGCCTATCTAGATGTGGCAAGTTCTTGGCTATTTCTTCCTGGAAAATAAGCTGCATACAGCCAGGCTGCTGGGAATCCCACTGTGCACCCACACTGGGCATTGTCATGTCTGTGCTCCTGGCTGGTCACCTCTGGAGCTGGTGCTGTGCTGGGGCTGGTGGCTCACAGACATGTGGAGAAATTGAACCCAAAGGCGAGAGTGCCCAAAATGAACCAAGGCAAGGCCAGGATACACCGCTGGAGGAGAAGAGGGATCTCCCTCACTGCAGTTAGCTCAAGAGGAGATCTAATTAACTTTATTTATAGAGGTATTAAGATGAGAGTCACCAAAAATGCTTGCAAGGCAGAAGCCACAAGTCAAAAGAAGCAGCACAGCTATTTGGGGGGGAGGGGCAGGACGTATGAAAAGGACTGGGGAAAGAGGGTGGAGACTGGAGAAGACCACACAGTTCCATGCCTGACTTTGTAAACCCAGAGAAGTGTGAAAGCTAATATTCCTGTCACACAGCATCCGTATGGTGCAAACTGAAATACATCCCACTGGAAAACAAACAACCAAAAGAAAAGAGAGAGAGAGCAAGGTTCTCTCTCCATTCATTTCCTTTGCAGCAGAGTCAAGGAATCATCTTTTATAGGGCCCTGGCCAGAAAAGGCAATTGTTGAAAGGGTTGAAGGGAAATGAATTGTCAAAGGAGGCACATATTTGGATGATTAAATGTCAATATGTACCTTGAATTAAGAAAAAGGAATTTACACCTCATCTCACTGTGGCAGTGAAAACCAAATTAGAGTAAGACTAAATTTGCCAGCCAATAGATACCCATTTTTGGGCTATCTAAAGGTTTTTTCTGCCCAGAGAAATGCCAAAGCATAAGTTCCCCAGGGTGGGCAATAGTTGCTATGGGCAGCTCTAAGTTGCTAAGCTCTGTGAGCCCTCTGGGCTCCTCCAGGTTTCCTGGCTCTGCTCCCTTGGCTCCTGGCCCCAGTGTGCACTCATGGCCTCCTGATGTGCTGTCTCACGCTGCAGGTCTCAGCTATCTGACAGATGTGCCTGCCTCTGTGCCACTGGGCAGGAACACTGGCCAGGACTTTGTTATGCTGGAGTTTTCCCAAGAGCCTGACTCCCTCCACCCTCCTGGTCAGTCAGTGCTGTCATGGATGGACAAAGCACAGAGGTACATCCCCACTACTCTTGGCACGTGACGGAAGTTTCAGCGTAAAGATGCTGCCACCTTTCCCTGGCTGCTGCCAGCGGCTGGCCAAAGGGTTGAGTGGTTTGCCCTGGCATGTGCAGGAAGCCTTTGGCAGAAATGAAAGGCAGAATCAAGGTCTTAGCAACTTGCAAGTCTGCACTTACCGACAAAACCTGACCCTCCCAGAATGCCACAGAGACATGGTTCCCTTCTGTCCTCTTGGAGCACCTTACAGTTTTCCTTTCATGCAATTTCCCTTCCTCACAGCTTTCCAGGCTGGGGAATGCACCTTCCTGTCCAGAAAGGGAAGTGCAGCAGTGAAAGAGTTAAAAGATTAATGTTAATAAATTCAGGCTGTCTTTTCCTCTAGGGCATATTTACATATTAATGGATGGGAATTGTAATGAACCTGTCTAGGGAGGCTAAAGGGGAAATTATGCAAGGTTGGCTGAGAAGGTGGAGGAGGGGAAAATGCTCATTTTCAGTGCTTTCCAACCCCTCAGCTGCAAAAGCATGTGACCAGCCTAGGCTCCAGGGAGCGCCTTGCCTAGCATGGGACACCCCTGGAGTGAACGCAGAACCAGAGGGCAGGTAGCCGTTCAGGCCCACCTGCATCCCTCCTGCACTGGCTTCTCATAGCTAAGCTTCACACTGTCCCAGATGTTATTTTAAGCCCAGGGTCACAACAGCATATTTCAGCAAGCATGTCCCAGATCATCACCCCATCCTCCAAGGCAGCCAGAGAAAATGCAGCTCTTGGTGGGCAGTCACAAGAGCAGCTCAACCACAACTAGTTTTCAGCAGACAATCTCTCAGGGCTTTTCAACAACACTGTGTGTACTTGGAGCAAGAGGCAAGGGAGCCAAGGAAGGGGATTTGTTGCAGGCTGGGCTGAAGTGCTTCCCTATCCCATCCTTGCTCCTTCACACCAGGCTGCTTGAACCCTGCCACAATCTTTGTTGCCTCAAGCCTCAAAGCTCTCCACATGCGAACCCAAAAGCCTTTGACAGCACATGAAAAATGCCAGGAGCTTTGCCAGGTCTGCTTTCTCTGCTCACTGCTGAGGCCTCGGTGTGTAATCCCCTCTCCAGCCCTACAGATTTTATCTCAAGAAGAACAAATAATCTGTTGCTTTTGCCCTGCAATATCAGATAGAGCTATAAATCACTAGATACGAGACTAATTACTGGGCCTCTGATCTGATTTAGATTGGAAGATGGAAAAAGCAGCCTTTATTCCTGAAAGCAAAAGAGCACTTCCTGAGAACATCGATGGGTCCTCCATGTACCTCAATAGCTACAAATGGTTTATAGCCATGCAAATGAGATCAGGGCAGGACCCACTCAAATTAGCAGGATACAAAGTGGCCTGCAGATTTTCTGCTGCAGATTTGGTTTCTCCCCCCACTCTCTCTCTCAACCCCCTGCTTTTTGCCACTGCTTTTATTTCTGCTTGTAAAAGTCAGCGCAGCTCCAGTTACTCTGGGTGAGAAATGTGAGGTCTGATCCAGCATGGTCAGTGAATGGAAGCAAGATTTTAAGAAGATCAATGGCTTCTGCTAGGTGAGGGTTGTTCTGCAACAAGTCTAAAGGCTGCCTGCAGAAACAAGGAGCCTTCCAAAATCCTGTGCTGTTTCTTTTTGACCTGCCTGGTTTTGGTGGAAAGTGTGAGGAGACACCAACTGCAGGGTTTGGAGGTTTGTTGCTGGTGGGACTCCTGAGGACTGGACAGTACGTAAGGGCATGCAGAACTCATGCATCCATCACTCCTGCTCTGAAGGACTTAGGAGCCCAATGTTCCAACAGATGTGGCAGACTTGCCCCTCAATATCACCCCTCGATAGCACCAGGACCCAGAGACCAGCCCTGATTCGGGTCCCGGCAGGTGCAGAGCCAGCCTGGCTGTCCCCTGAGCACAGTATCTTCCAGTGCTTCAGACTGGGGGGTGGTTGGTTGGTGGTTGGTTGGTGGTTGAGGGGTGGTTGGATGCAGGATGATTGCTGAATGTTTCTGCAGCCTTGGTGCACCACGGTAGCCCACACTGGGAAGCTTCTTCCTGACATAAGAATCTGCACAGGCTATGCTTTACATTTTGTCATTATTTTATACAAATGTGGTGCTGTGCCCCTGTCAGACCCCATCAGCATCCTTTGCCAATCCCCTTCCATCTCCTGTCTTCCACAAAAATCCTGAAGCTTTCCCCATTCCAGGTGTCAGGACACACATGGTCTGTGGTCATGTTATTACAACAAAGGATTATAAAGCAGATGTATGTGAGGTGGATAAAACAGGCACATGGGTCTCTTAATCCCAGAATTTTAAGTGCCATGGGGATTAGTCTTATATCTTTGGCTGCAGGATTTGGGGATGCAGCAGAGCCAGAAAAGTGAATCTGTGAAAGCAAGTTGATCCCCTCCTCTCAGTTTTGCTGTAAGACAAATGCAGTGTAAGGGATCTGCTTTGAGAACTAGATTGAAGCTGGTAAGGGATGTGGCATTTTAACCTTTAACATAGCCTGTGACATTTTGCCTTTAACACACATTATATCCCCCATGGCTGTGAAGCCAGGGATCACTCCTGAAAACTCTCCAGCCCTGGTGCAGTATTTAATCATGGGCATAGAGATCCTAGCAGCTGCCTTCTTTGGGGACATCACTGTTTGCAAGTTGAAAGAGAAATGCCTCGCTTGAATTTCCCAGTGTTTGGTTAAGCATCCGGCCTCAGTGATAGGATTGAAGCTGAGCTTTGAATGACGTTTTTTGCTAGGAAGAAAGGGCTGGGGAAGAGACATTTCTCCCTTGGGCTTAAGATCATAAATAAGGCAGTGTTATGTAAGTGTGACTATAACCTATTTATACATAGTGTCAGACTCATACACTCAGGCTATGAATGACAAATCTCCCACAAATTTTTATGAATGTAGCAGTGGTACCTGTATGAGTTTTGAAACAGCAGTGGGAATGCAGGTTGTTGCGTGCCAGCAGTAACTGGGACACCCCTCCAAGTTACACTGAGGGAGGGATGACTTGTGTCTGGCACTTCTTTTACAGACACAGGGGGTGCAATTGGCTTCAGGCAGCTCCCTTGTACCCATTCCTGGTCCCAAGGCCCAAGTGGCAGGCACCAGGGGAATGGAAACCTGCAGCTTTTCCTGGGACAAACCCAGTCTCTTGTCCTTCAAGCAGTGGGCCAGGCAGGAGCTGGGCTCCTCAGAGGCTCTTTCAACAGGACTGTGCCCTCTTGTGAGGCGTGGAGAAGCTGAGGGTTCACCCAGGTGGCAGGACATGGGAACCAAAAGTGTCGTCTGGCAAGGTCAAGCCCACATAAGGAGCACCAGCTCACACAAGCTGTTAACCAGGGAAACACCTTGCTGCAGGCCCTGTGCATGCTCTGAGTTTACAGAGCATCAAAAGTAAAAGGATAAATTCCTGGAAGTAAAGCACATCAGTGGTTACTAAACACAGGGACATTGCTGAGCTGGAACTGTTCAGAGGCCAGAAGTGTAGCTGAGCTCCTCCTGGCACACACCTGTGCTATTTCTGTGTTTCTGTGCCTCATACTGGTGTTGCTCAGTGTGAAGTTGCTGAGCAGAGGGGTTAGAACCAAAGTGGCTTCACATAGGCCAATGCAGCCTTAGCTCTGTGTGTCTAACTTGGCTGGCATGGCCTGATGCCTGCCTGGGACCAAGACAATGGCAAATGCATATTAAAAAAAAAAAAATCAAAGGAAGATTTATACCCAGAAATTACTCCTGAGGCACAGAGAGTCAATCATCGTAATTGTGACAAGACAAAACCCCAAATCAGCTTCAAGTTTAAAGACAGGCGTTTTCCTTCTCCACTGCCTCCCAGTCTGGGCTCTGCCTTGGGCGCTGTCTCAGCACAGCAAACAATCACACATCCCTCCCATGGGCCCTGTGCCAGCAGCCGTGGACCCCAGAGACTGAGCATCACAGCCATCCACAGGAGGCTGTGACAAGAGGAGAAAGTCTGAAATCCCTCTGGGGCTTCTTTGTGCCTCTGGTTAATCTCCCTTCTCTGCTCCACAGATGATCTCAGCTCCCGCTGCGACCTGATCACACGAATCTGGCAGGGACACGTGGCCCTGGCTTGTCATGTCCTGCTGTCCCCTGCCGGAGATGAGGCAGCCATGGGGTCAAGTGTGGATGGCCCAGGGGGTCAGAAGTGACCGCAGCTGCCGTGATTTTTTCCTAGACACCCCCAGCAGAGCCCTGTGACTGATTCACCTCCTGTCTTGGTGCATCAGGCATTGACTCACACCCAAAAGTACGTCAGATGATTGTGTCCGTGAAGGTCTTCATGGACTTTGCCCCAGGCGTCCCCACTGAACTTTAAAGCTGGGCCTTCTTTGAGAGGTGGAACAGATGGGAGACGTTTGCTGGCGATGCTCTCTGCCTCCAGAGGAACGTGAAATGAGGCTGGACAACTGTCCCAGCCTCCTTCAATTCACTTCTCAGTGGTTTCCTGTGCCAGCGTGAGGTCTCTCTTCTTAAAACAAACAAACAAAAAAGACCTTATCTAAGAAAGGCCTGATCCTGCTGCCTTTGCCTTGGTAGTTCCATCAGGGGCAGAGGGAAGCAGCAGAGACCTCAGGCTCTCAGGCTGCTGCCAAACATATGCTCTCAGGGCTGAAATCAACTTCTGCAGCAGTTGGCAGACAGACAGATAGGCACATGCCACAGCCTTGTTGGCAAGAGTTTATGCCCTTGCCCTTGAAAATCTCTCCCAGAAGCTCACTTTTTCTGCGCTCTGCTTTGCCCAATGGGTTCAATAAAGGGAAAAGAAAACCTCAGCAGAACAGGAAACACTCTGAACAGACTACTTGCCAGCCAGAACCCACCACTGACCTGGTGACTCTCTGAGCAGCCCTTTCAAAGGTCTTAAGCTACTCCAAGAGTGTTGTCAAGCACCAGCAGCAGAAATACAGAAAAAACCCAGTAAAGACAGTAAGTAGTACAACAGCAGGAATAGCGAAAACAGTAAAACTGTGTGCTCAGTAGTAGATGTCCCATCAAGTCTAATAACATGGGGAGCACTCAAATGATGTTCATACTCCAGCCATAATAAAGAGATATAAAAAGTCCAGCTGGATCAATGACCTTGCTGCAAGGGCAGCTAACCTGCTTCAGGCAATTTGGAAACAGCATGAACTTGGGCAAGTGAGCCAGTGCTTCCCAGGCAACTCTTCCCATCCTGTGCAATGTGCCTGGGGGACTTCCTGAGCCAGCGCTGGGATCTGTGCCCCTAACAACCCCTAATAGGCATTTCCTCCATGAATAGGTCTGGGTGCTTTTTGAACTCATGCAAATGTTCAGCATCCACAGCATCCTGCAGAGAGGAGCTCCACTGCTTCATTATGCCAGAGCCATTTCCTTGGGCTGGCTTTGAACCTGCCACCCCCTTGTTTCACTGCTCCTCTCCATTTCTGTCCTGGAAGAGATGGTCATCTCAAACCCATCTTCTCTCAGCTATGGGAGCAGAAGAAATGGCAACTTGCCACCCTGTTTGGGGACATAACAGTATTGCACTGAACTACCTAATAAAATCAAAGTGTAATTCTGCCCAAGAGATTGAGAAATATTGCTCTTTTTGCAGGGCAACTCGCTTTGTCACACAAAGGATGCATTGACCTGTTTCAACTCAGCATTTTTAGACTGCTCTTCTCCATCAAGGTCTGCCACATAATTGTGTCAGGAGATCATCTTTGAGGCTGACAGTGTAGAGCACCATGCTCTTCTCAGGGGATGAAAATTATTTATGCCGGGGCTCCCCAGGTTGCCGGGGCTCCCCAAGCTCTGTCATTCTGGGCTCTGAGCTCCAGCCCAGTGAGCTCATGGGGTGTAACACAACTAGCAGAGAGGAAGTTGTGTTTTTGTAGAGTGTTGCTTGACATGGGAGCCCATGCACATTTGTGCTGGTCTGTGCTGCCAGCACATCTCACCAGTGGCTGATAATAAAGGGAGACGTGGTCAAACAAGCCCCTCTGAAGGCAAAGAGGAATAAAAAGATAGGCTGTAGCAAGCTTTGCATAGGAGGCAAAATAAAAGGGTGTGACAAGTCACAAACATATACAAATGGGTATGTCAGGTCTGGGGGTTGTTCTCACCTGTTTTCAGCATTGCTGCTGAGAGCCTTCAATACACAGCTCCAGAAACAGGGCCATCTGTTTTGCCATGACAGCTGGCAGCTAGCAGAGGCCACTGTGAATAATCTGCCTCCTCTGGAGTCAAACTTGCTAAGAAAAGCAATTTCAGCCATGTCAGATGAAAGCCACCTGCTGCCCCTGCCAAAGGCATGTCAAGTGTGGGCACCATGGCACCAGGTTCTCCCAGCTTCCCACCACATCTCTCCTGCTGGAACAGAAGAGGTTCCCAACAACACCTCTTTTCACCCTTGCATTTTAGCAGGGAGAAGCTACGGTAGGGCTGTTTGCCCTGGCTGAACTTTCCTTGTTTCTTTGGGGTTTAAAAATTTTTATTTTGAAAAATGTAGCATTTTCTTCTCTCTCTCTCTCTCTCTCTCTCTTCCAGAATCCCTGGTGTGAGCATTGGTTGATAGAGTGTGGTGAGTAATGGTACTGGGCATGAGGAAAGACTGACATAGGAAATGAAGTGTGGAGAAGGAAGGGGTGCAGACAGTGTGGCCCCACAGGCTCTCCAAAGGGCAGAGCAATGGTGACAAAGTGCACAAAAGAGGAAGCAAAAGAAAAAATGAGGAACTGCCAGCCCTTCACTGGGCATCCTCTGGGGAAGATATGCAAGACAAAGTCCCCAAAGTGAGTTATGCAGCAATGTGGGGCCAGCTGGTGGGTATGGCTGTCACAGCTGCCTGCTTCAGTGCTGTGCCACCTCTGGAAGATTTCTAGGGAGACACTGGCCTTGCTATACCACAAACCTGAAGCCCCCTTTGGTTGGTGTTGATTCCACATGCCTTCCACATGCCATGCTGCAAGGGGAGAGGGGTAGTCTGTAATCACAGGGACCCCTGGGGATGGCCCCCTCCTTCCCAATATTTGCTAGGCTTCCTCATGCAGAGAAAGGACCTGGCACCCCTTCTGGGAGACACAGCTCCAGCTGCTGCCTTTGCAGCCTCCTACAATCCTCTGAGCATCCTTGAGGGTCTCCTGAATAGAGGAACACCCAGCTGGTGGGCATGGCCCAGGTCTGAATGCGCTGCTTGAAGAATTAATCTTATCTATAATTCAAAATTTTGCCATAAAAAAGATGGCCAGATACTTTTTAAGAGAAGTAGCCTTGAGACAATCCCAATGGAAATAGGATATTTTGTGAGGAAGGGATAGGCCTATCTGTCAGCACCAGTGATGCCACCAGGAAGCTTTGAAGATGGGAAACTGAAACAATTTTCCCAGAAGCTAGGACCTCAACCACGTTACCACAACATTAAGGGAACCTCATTAATCAGGAATAGTGCCTGGGGTCTCCTGATGAGGTAAATCCAGAGATGCAATTGCAACCCATGGCAGTCCATGCAGCCCTTTTGCACCATGTCTTGGTTTCAGTTCCACCCAAACTCCTGGGCTGACATGTGTCATGTAAGCCAGAAGAAGAAAGGAAAATTTCCAACAGAAGGGTTTTTCAGAGCTGTCCCTTGTGTTTGTTTGGCCTTGTAAAAACTCACTTTTATCTGCAAGGAAAATTTCTGTGAATATGGTCAGAGAACTACTTTGCAGAAAAACTTTGAGGGCCACAATGGCATCTCTCCTGCAGACCTCCTGGGCCAAGGGAAAGCCTGCCTGGCTTCCCTTCCCTGCATTTGAAGAGCAAATTAGCAGGGATATGCTAGTTACTTCCTTGCATGAGGGCTGGCCTCCCTCTTTCTGTGTGCATGGAACAATCTGTAAAGGCCTCAGGACAAAGCTGAGCTTTCTAATTCTCATCAAATTTGTTGTGATAATTTTCACTTTTTCATCCCTGAATTACTCATGTCCCTATCAGCTTTGCTGCCTTGTCCTGTTGGTCAGGACATTTCTTATACCGCTCATTCTCTTTTGCTGAACTTCCTTGATTGAGGCTGTTGGAAGAAGAACAGCTGTGCCAAAGCATTAGGGACTGTAAAGAGCTTGGAAACACCAGAACCGTGAGGGCAGAGCATCCTTCTCCCCAGCAAAGTGCAACTTGGGCATGCAGCAAGCACTCACATTCACGTGTCCACTGTGGCAGGGTCTCATGGGGAAAGGGACTGGGATGAACGAGTAGTTTTAATTGTACACACAACTTTTTGCCCCAGTCTCACCAACTGAGTGCTGGTTTGGGGCACATACATGCTTAAGCATCGCCAGCGCCTGTTGCGTGGGGAGCAAAGGAACACTTAGCTGGCATGGATTGGTTTTGCATTAGTCCATTTCCTTTTCCCTGACACAGGAGAAATTTGTCTTGCATTAGTGTTGTTTCCTACCCTCTTGGAAAGGAAGAAGTGGGTGGTGGCCACATCCCCTTCCCTGAAGGCCATCCCTGGTGCAGGGGGCCCTGGGCCAGAGAGGAGGGAGCAGAGGGGGCCCAGTTCCTCATGGCATCCGCTCAAAGCGTCTCAGACTGAGCTTTTAACCTGCCATCACACAGCCAAGGGTCAGCTCTGTCTGCCACACACCCTCTTCATCCTCATTTGACTATCACAGCAGCACAGATTGCTCCTCACTGCCCAGCGATGCTGGCTGCAGACCTGCTCCCCCACCACAGCATCTCTTCCTTAGTATGAAATCCCTGGCAGGCAAAATGTCCTCTTTGTCCCTTTCTCCCCCCGAAGCTATGCCATCCTGCATTGTTCATTGCTCAGTGGGAAGTTTTCTGGCGTGACTGCAGGCACCAGCAGGGAGGTTGTGTAGCTGCTGTGGCTGCTGGCCATGAGACACAAAGTCCCAGCAGGGAAGGCTGGCCAGGCTCATGAATGACTGCTGCTTGCTCGATGTAATGAGCAAATATTGTTAACAAGCAGCTGTAATCTCCTGGCTTTGTGTGTGCTCCCCCCTGCTGTTGCACACACAGAGGTGATGTCAGGATGTCAGGGAAGACATATCCCTCCTTGGCATCCTGTGTGCTCCCTCCCTGGGATCAGCAGAGGTGTTCTCCAGAGCTACACCAGCAGTAGTCCCTTTCCACCTTCCACTGGTGCTGCAGCCTCTGGGCCAGCATGTGATGGTGTGAGGATGCATCTATTTGTGCCCAGACACCCACTCACCCGGCCCAGCTGAATGCTTCTCCCACTCAAGTGTGGGGTAGGGGTGAAGGGGGCAAACCCTTCAACTCAAACAGATATTCAGCCTTGCTGGCATATTGAGGTGCTCCCTCTGAGGGACAGTGCTCTTTGGCATTAAGGACTGACGACAGCATTATCATTTTGTTGAGGGAGAGATGTTAGGATTAGGGGCAGAGGAAAGAAAGGGATGGAAATGTGCTCCATTTCCTAGAGACAGCCGCTTTTTTCTCCTCTCAAATTGCCCAGCCAACCACAAGATGAGTCACTGGTCTCCCGCATTTCCACCTGACCCACTTTTGGCTTGTCAGGGCTGACTGCAGAGCTTTTGTTTCTGGGATGCACATATGCACAGCCATGCAACTGTGATGCTTTGGGCTTCTCCTGTGTGAAATAACCTGGAAGCAGGAAAGCTTTTCAGCCCTGGGCTTCCCTTGAAGGCACAAAATTCTGTTTATCCCAGGCCACCATCATCCAGGCTCTGCTAGGAAGGTCCTGGGGGCCTTGCCTGAGCTCTGCAGGGAGCTTTGATCCCAGCAGCTCCAAGCTGAGCCTGGGGGTCCGGTGCTGCGAAGCCGTTATCCCATAGTTAGGTTTCCCTCTGGGAAAAGCTGAAAGGAATAAACAGCAGATGGGACAGCTTGTTCTGCTTGCCTGCTAATGGGTTTCAGTAGGCTGTTCCCGATTTTCATGCCCCTGTCTGTGAAAAGGTACAATGATGAGTCAGGACACTCACACAGCTCAAAATAAAAGCACCTCAGAGGTGCCCAGGTAACTGTGCCCACCAGGTCACTGTTTGCCTCCTCAGTGCTCCTCATGGACCTCTTCTTTTCCAAAACCAGGAGCAGCACTGTGTCGAACCACAGTTGAATAGGAGAGATGAAAAACACAGATTAGTGGCAGAAAGCAGAAATGGCATTCCAGGCACAGGAACAGCCCTGGGCAGCAGTATAAATAGTTAGATGCTTGCTCCATTTTGTGCATGGTGGTGTCATTTTTTTCCACCACCCAAGGGAAATTCCCAGGGGTGAAATGTCCATCCTAATTGTATTTTCCATGTCCAACTCATTGCACTTCCTCAGCCTTCGCACCTTGAAGGATGTTGCAGGGGACTTGCCTTGCAACCAGATCATGTCTTGCTTTCACCTCCCTTTGCTGGCCAAAGGGATGGCTTGTTGCTCTGTCCTGAACTATATTTGTGTGCCTGTCTCTCTCTGGCTCCTAGTGCAGAACCTCTGTGGCTGCTTGAAAGGGCCCCTGCCCGACCTCTGGTACCTGCAGCCAGTCCCTGGCTTACTTGCCTCTCACCATGCTTTGTTGCAGTGTTTTAGGATCCCAGATTCAGCTAAGTGTCTCAACACCTCTAGCCAATGGCTATGGTCCTCATGGCTTAGGTGCAGGGCAGCAAAAAAGTCCAAGCCTTACCCACAGGGCATGGTGGGATCTCAGGAAAAATCCACTAAGAGAGGCAGCAAAGGGGAAGGTTGTGCTTATTTGGCTGCCAAAGGTACAAGGAACAGTCCTTTTACCTTAGGGCTGCAAAAGGTCAAAAAAATTTGACTCAGGACCTATCCCTCCCATGGCAACATCCAGGTTATCCCAGATCCAATTCTAGCTCCACTTGTTCTGAATGGAGGACATTTAATGTTAGACTGAAAAACCTTCCTTAGCTAGCTGCTGACAGCTGAAGGAGGTCCACGTGCATGCACTGTCTGTTGTGTACCCCAAAGATGTTCACAGCCCCGCTACAGCAGGACAGCCATAAAGTGGCACCTTCTTTTGGCTGTCCCCCACCCCTGGCAAACCCTGAGAGCAATGGAGCCAGCAAAAGAATCATGCTGTTCCTGCCCACAGGCTGTAAAACGTGGGAGAAGGAGCCCACACATCCCAGCGAACGGCTTCCCAGGCATCTGACCACAGCAAGGGCTGAGGGCTGGGTGCTGATGAAATGGCCTGTTTATGTTTTCAGTGCACATGGCTCTAATTACTGGTGTCTGTGCTGTAATCCATGCTCTGCGGGCAAGCCAGGAGGTGAGGCTGGGCACACCTGCCCGGTGTGTGGGACCCAGCCCTGGCAGGGTCCGGCTGGGTGGCGATGTGCCCGTGCTCTGCATGTGCAAGGCACCTGACCTCTGCCTGGGCCCTGGTCATGTCCACCATCCCGTGCAGCAAAGCCATGCTGCCCAGCATGGAACCATCCAGAGCCACCTGAAAGTCTTGCCAAGCCCCATCTCCCAGGTTCTGGAAGGATTTGAGGTGCCAGGAGTTTGCCTGTGCTGGAAATGTGCTGATCAAGGCAGGGCTGTGGCTAAACCCGTGCCAGAGCTGGCTGCACCCTGGCTCCCATCTGAAGAGGTGGCTCCCTTGGCCAAGGTACACTCCTCCACAAATGCTTATAATATTTGGCACTGGCTAAGTCCCTGACTCTCTGCGCCAAGATTTTGGGTGGTGTGGCAGCTATTCGTTACACCCTGGAAAAGTGGGAGACTGCATTTGTTTGGAAATCAGGGGTTGTTTATTCAACTCTTCCCATGATCGTCTCTGACAAATGAGAAGCTGTTTCATGAGGATTTTTCTCCTTTTTTTTAAATGGGAACTACAACTTCTGATGTGACATTTCTCAAATGTCAGATTTCTCAACCTAGTACCTATGAAAAACTGCAGCTACTTGCAGCCTCATAAACCAAAAAGAACCAGATCCTTTTCATGCCTTTCCCTCTGCCCCCAAGATCAGCTTGTGTTAGAGTCCTATCACATCCATTCTATTAAGTTTCTTTCCACTCCAGAGCAGGGCACACAGACTGCTGACCAAGTTTCCTTCCCAGCCACAGCCTAACACCATGGACTGTTGCTGATGTCCACATCTGGGGAACTCCTTCCCAGGTGACTTGCAAGGATAAAACCCAGTTCTTGTTTCAGGATCTGAAAGTACATAGCAGAGTGTTTGCAGGAGGTGCAGACGTAACTAGGGTCACTAACATACAAACCACTGCATTCAGCCAAGTCTGGGAGCATTAATGAGTGCCTGGATTTACACTGGCACAGCAGAGCAAAATTTAGGCTTTGATTAAAAAAAGAAAAAAATAAAGGAAATCCCATAAAAATATTTTAGGTTTCAAAGGAAGATGATGGTTTTTCAGTGGTGAGAAAGATAAAATTGTACCGAAAGTCAATTAAGCGAGCAAGTCGTATGCTTTTCTCCAGGCTTCAATTTGTGAATCACATAAATTCGCTAAATCTCTCTTTGGAAATGACTTTTAGCTTCACTGTTAAATAGCATTACTGGAATTGCAATGAGAAGAAATCAGAGGAATTCACTGATATACGGACCTGACAGAAGAGAATGGGGTTCATCTGGAAATGTGGTCATAATTCTTTGCATTATTTCCCGCTTCCTGCACTTTCCTGCTTCTCCCTTTGTACATTAGTGGTCCAGGCTGAAACCCTCAGCTCAGCTCAACTCCCTCGACTGCAGCAGGAGTGGGGTATCTCCAACAGAGACAAGTTAAAGGGACACCCATGAGGGGGACTGAGCAAAATTTGGGCTGAAGTCAACTCCCAGGACTCTCCTCAGTCCATAGCTGTGGAATAGCTAGCACAGCCCCCAGACCCTGAAGTGCACCCTGCCTACCAGTGTCTCAGCTCACTCCACTCACCCCATCCTCGGGATGATGCCTGCAACACCCAGCTATTACTCATTTTTGGCAAGTAATTTAGAAGCCCCTGGTTGCTCGTAGTGCAGCGAACATCCTGTGAGTGCCAGAGGCGAGGGGGAGACCACAGGATGTGAAGAGCAGAGCTTATCAGAAATGCTCCCACAGGAAACACAATGATGAATATAGAAACCTGATCAAACCGCAGCCGGAAATGGGCTGCCGAAGGCTCAGGGAGATGCTGAGCTCTCCTGTGACCTGCCAAATAGCTGTCTGCTTCCTTCCAACAAAATTAAAGGAGGGGTAACGTTATCTGAGGAGGAAAGTTGAACGCACATGGGAAGAAGGTGTTCAGCCCAGCAGAAATGTCTGTGTGTGCTTTTGCAGGAGCCTGCTGAATTTTAACCTTCCCTTGTATACAAACCAACTGTGCTTCTTCACTAGTTGCTGGGTCAGGTGCCCAAAATGGGAGGCTATGAGAACATCTCCAGGGCTGGCCCCAGACCCAAGGTGCTGCACCCCACTCTCACCCATCTCTCACAGCCCATGCAGCCGCCTGAGCTCCTCCACGTGCCTGGGGCAGGACCGACTCATGTTTGGCAGGAATGTTTGGAGCTGGTTCTGCCCCACAGTGGGTGTCAGCTGGTGACCTTCCAAGGCCAGTGCCTCAACAGACTCCAACAGGTGCATGAAACACAAAGAGTGGGACTGCCTGCAGGAATAACAGCCTCAGCTGGCAGGCTGGAGAGCTCTGCTACAGTGCCCCTGCTCGCTGAGTCTCTACGTGACTCCACAAGTGGGATCTCCATCACAGCACCTTCAGTCCCAGCAGTTGCCATTTAACCAACCCATCTCATTCACCCTGAGAGCCCTGGACTAGAAAACAAAGGGGAAAGAGACATCCTGGCAGTCTGGGCTCATAGGAATCCATAATATGTCGCTTAAAATATCCCCCTCCCTGGAGATAGTCTGTTGATGTTGAAATTCATTTGTGTTAGCTATTTTATGTGCTGGCCTCTTTCTCCAAAAAAACCTGGAGCTGGAGAGCTTCTTGAGTTACCTCATGCACTGCTCCTCTCTGGCTCATGCCAGTTCCTAGTACTTTCTGCCTCTCCAGTAAAACAAACAGGTTTTGCCTGCAGATCCCAACTTATCCATTGCATGCCACACAAACAGGTTGGCATTCGTCTTGCTTGCAGTGTTGTCTCTGCTTCAGCCATGGAGAGTCATGCTGTGAGCCCCCACACTTATTTGCCTGGGCCTAGTAATGAATCAGCTCATAAGGGCAATGGTTAAATGGCACTCAGTACCATACACAGGCACATAATGGTTCAATTAAATCTCCTGAATAGATGTCAAATTACTTCCTTAAGGTAGCTGCTAAGCTCAGGCAGTTCAGAGAGTATTTAATACCAGATGCTAATGGGCTATGCTCAAATATAAGCCTGGGTTAATTAAATCGTGCCATATCAATCAAGAACGAACGCAGCCTAGTTGGCATTTCCAGTTTATTGTTAATATGTGACCCCCAATAGGCCCAGAATTAATCAGTACAACCAATTATTCTGCCTCTGCCAGTGACACCAGTGCTCGCCAGGCCTCCTCATGGCAGGCACAGACCAAACACACGCTGCCTGGTCAGCAGGTGCTGCCTCTCTGCCCGAGAAAAGAAGAGTGAGACCCTGCAGGGCTCGCCCTCATTTCAGCCACCGACAGGTGGGGAGGACCTAGAGCATGCTTTGGAGACAGGCACTTTTGCAGTGGGGAGGGGCTGGAGGGAGCCTGCCTCTCCTGGAGGAGCAACAGGGGAGGAGAGCGACCCAGGGAATGCAGCAGAGATGGGCAAAGGCCGTGTTCTGCCAGAGGATTTGAAGCCACGTGTCAGCAGGCCTTTCCACACGTTTGTTTCCCCATCTGTAATAAAATAAGTAAAATAGCACTTAGTTGCCTCATAGGGTGTGTGAGCTGTACTTAATTGATATGTGCAACCGATTTAAAGGTTCTGGGAACAGGGGAGCATTGAGAGGAGCTAAATGGTGCTCCTGCTCCTGCTGTGTCCTTGTGTACTGCACCCTTGAAAGGGTGAAGTGTGCCATGTACCACTTCCCTTTAGCAGTAACCCCCACTTTGAAGCCAGGCAGAGACAACCTGCCCTGTCTTGTCTTGAAAGACAACATCCCTTTGTAACCTTGACACATTGATCATCAACATGCAAGGGTCTGTCCTGACCCAGGGAGACAGGTGAACTTTTTGAATGCACAAAAACACTGCAGGCTAAGTTGTATTTCAAAACAAAGCACCTCAAGGCACCAGAGCAGGGGGTTTGAGACGAACCAAGAGAAAGCTGGAAGGAACCTGGGCTTTCAGAGTGCTGTTACTCTCTGCTCTGCACTGGTGTCATGATACAGTACAAATATATCAACATTTTTGGGACGTAGCTTTTAGTTTCCTTTGCACTGATGCACTAGTAATGTTATTCAAGACTAATTCAAAGGACAAAATAAGCACTCTTTTTCAGGTGCCATGGTATTCAGCCTGTTTGCTATCACTGTCTTGGTCTGCACTATGAAGTGTGTTAGGACACCTTCTTTTTCCATGTGCTCCATCTCCCTGCCTCTTTGGATGATATCAAAGTTTAATTTTCCTTTGATTTTGCCTCATCCTCATGCCTCCAGCATCAGCACCAAGACCTCCCAGCAAAGGTTGTCTAAGCCACCAGAGTTGCTGGCTGCAGGCACACCTTCACAAGGCATTCCTTGAACACATCAGCATCAGGTCTATCTGCAGCAGAGCAGGCTCTGATGTGCCTGTGCGACCAGGTAAGATGTGCACAGAAATGTGTGCACAGGGATGCATTTTCAGAGTCCTTGTTTTCGGGGGTCCTTGCTGCCACAGCTGTTCCTGCCCAAAGGAAAACACTTGTAGTGATATACACCACTCCTGTGAGAGTCACTGGAATAGTCTCATTGGGATGATGGGAGAGATGCTCTGAGGGCTGGATAAAGTAATGACCATAAGAGAATCCTGTAACGAGATAATGGGCCGAATGAACCAGGATTGCATCTGCCAGCTCCTTATACAGCATGGAGCCACACAGTGACACGTGGCTCCTCACGGAGCAGCTGTGAACCTCAGAAGAAAGACAGAAGAGAGAAAAGAAAGAGAAGGCGATGAATGAAAATAAAATCAGCTGATTCAACTTGGGCTATCCACAGGAAGAGTCAGTCCCTGCCACAACACTGACTCAAAGATGAACAAGTGAAGGGACAGGGCTCCTGCCAATGCTCTCCCACACCCAGCCAGTAATCAAACTCAGGCAGGATACTCTTTTTATACATATGCAGGTAATTAACTCAGACCTCTGAAAAAAGTCACTGGAGAATTACTGCTCACTTAATTAAAGAAAATAAAATGCCTAGCCATGTCTAAAGATGTGCAAGCACTGGTAAAGGCCCTGCAAATAGAGAGCCCTCTCAGTCCTGTGAACTGTTGGTATAGTAGTCTCTGATTTTATGCTTACTTCCCTTTAAACCCTGTGGTGTGCTATCCCTCTGTACCCTAGGATGGAAAACACAGCATGGGAAGAGATCTCAAGGCAGTACCCAGAAATCAGTGATGCCTGGTACCTCTAGGCTGCTGCTGTCTTCCAGGGCAGCAAAGCACAGGTAGTTCAGCCTGTGTCTCAGGACACCAGCAAAGCCCCATCAGTGGACATGGGGAACACTGAAGGCCGCCTCGCAGGTCATCTCACAGGCAAGATAAAGAGACCCAGCAACAGCCAGCCAGTGACTCATCCTCCTAAGACTGCTCAGATGAATCATCTGATGCAGATATCTGCTCCTCTGCATCAGCCACAACAGGACTTCAGCCATCCTGCTTTGAGACATTGTCTCTTTGGTATTACCCATCTTATGTGAGACCTTTAGCAAGATCAAGTCTAGATTTACTAAGCACCTGAGGAGCTACTGAAACCTGACCTTCCCCACAGGCCTTCACACCACTTCAACGATGTTGAGCCCTGGGCTGGGACAGAGGGTTTCTGATGTTAAAACAGCTTAGCTGAAGGTTTGCCTTTAGCATATCCCAGTTAAGCACCGCCACTCTTCAGTGAAAGAGGGCTGCATAGTGGATGGGGCCTAGGCTGGAGGTGTTGCTCAAGTTACAAGCCACATTGACCTGCCAGGGAAGATGGGCCAGGAAGAGGTGGCTAATTTAGCATCCTTCAGACCAGAAGAAAATGAATTCACTTAACCAACACTTTTCTTTCCCTGCAAACCTTCTTTGAAAGTTTATCATTAATGCAATTAAGCTGGCTTCTCTGGCTACAGCTGGGGTATCTCTACCACTGGTCTGTGTTGATTTGGGTTAGATAACAATATAAATAGCCAGAGTTGGCTGAAATTAGAAGTCTTGGCTTGTTTGAGGGCAGCAGTGTGGCTTGCTGGGTGTTTTCTGGAAAGTCATACCCTGAGTCTTTACCAGACTTTCCCCAGCTGTCCAGTAAGGGCTTCTGTTCCAACTTCAGAATTGCAGAGGCTGAGGGCTGTTCTCACATAAGGATTGTCTTTTGCCCTGCCCTTAACAAGAAGAAATTTCCAAACACTGGTTTTAAATTTCAGTGGGAGTTAGGCAGGAGCTCAGGAGGGCAGGATTCTCCTTGAGGTGCAACTGGCCAGGGTCGAAGAATAGGAAATTCCCAAACTGAACATCTCTTGTTCTCCCTGCTATAGCTCATCCCATCTGTGACACTATTTAGTCAGAATAGCACTCACAAACCTATTGGAAAAACAACTGAGTCATAAAAAGAGAACCTAAAATCCCTAAAACTCAAGGCCACAAAATGCAGTTATCCTTGCACAGCTCTCTCAGGCTTTGGTAAAGGGCCTTGTGCCCATCAGATTTAACAGGCAGCTAAGATCAGCAATGCCTGTGGAGAAAATAAACAACCTGTTTAGGCATTTAAAATGGGAAAAAACCCACCACTGTTCCCACAGCTAATGACATTGTTAAATAAAAAAATAAAAGTTTAAATAGCTATTGTGCAGGTCACCATACAGTGGAACAAGTTGTTTAGAAATTTAGTGGAGCCTCCCTCACTGGGGATATTCAAGAACAGTCTGGACACAATCCTGTGCCATGTGCTCTAGGATGACCCTGCTTGAGCAGATGACCCACTGTGGTCCCTTTCAATCTGACCCGTCTGTGATTCTGTGAAAATGCAGAGCAGCTGATACATACATAATGTAACCAGTTAGAAAACCTCACAGAATTTTCTTGCCATTTCAGGGTATTAATCATGGAAGATACTACAGACACATTCAGCTGTATGAATCCACTCTTTCCTCTGCAGCTAAGAGAAATAAAAAAGTGCAGATAAACAGGGCCTGATCCTTGAAGGTGTCCACACAAAGCCCCAAAAAGTCCATGTGGTCAATGAATCATCTTCAGTGACATGATAAAGGCTTCTGAATTGTGCAAATGGATTAGGATTTACAACTCTTTTTTTTTTAAACCATGCAACAATTTATAAAATAACGAAAGGGCAGAGGAACTGTGTGGAGAGGAAGCCAGGGGAAATGGAGGACATCAATGTATTTAATAAAGGCTACCTGTGAATGCCAGGCTGATCATTTTAACTGCATTATAAAACTACCTTTTCCAAAGAGAATGGATATTTAGGCTTTTTGAGAAACCTCCTTCTTAGGCAAGTCTTTCCCTTTGCCTGATCCTACTCCTGATGAGAACAGGACAGGGTATTGCAGCAGCTCAGCTGTGCAATTGGCACACAGTGCACTGCAGGCAGTGTCCAGGGGCTGCTTGTAGCTGATGGCACCAATAATGTGTGAGGTTTAGTCTGCAAAAGAGGATTAATCCATAATCATTATCCTTATCAATGATTTCAAATCGCCTACCATGTACCTTTTCAATCTGCCATCAGCAAGCCATGGATGTGACAACTCTGACTCATGTTATAGCTATGGTTATGGAGTCTGCAAATGCAGTGACCTACGAGGAGTCTCTGTATGGTCCCAGACACATGGCCCAGGAACAGGGCTTCCTTCAGAAGGGATTGTTCTTAATAAAATGTTCCATCGGAATTCAATTTCCTTCATGGCTCAAAGACTGCCTCTTCTAGTACCTATAAATATTCTGGTGATCCTGTCCTTGACAAGCTCATTCCACAAACTGATTGCTGTTGCAAAAGCTGACTGAGGCAGCAAGACCACAAAAGGAAAAATTTTAGACTCAGAGCTATGTACAGTCTTAGCACTTGACTGAATCACACCCACAATGGTGTCCAGCTCCAAAGCTGGCAAAACTGATCAATTCTCTTAAATTGACTTTCCCTGCTATATAATAATTTATCTTGGATGTAGCAGAGTTTCTTGTGCGTGTGCTTGTGGCTAACCTCTTAAAGGAGAGTAGGCAGAAGGAGTGCCACAGGGAGGAGCAGGCCTGGGCCTGTGCTCCTTGGCTCACATGTTGATGAGCCGGATGGTGCAGGGGTCGGGAGAAGCAAATGACACCAGCCGACAGTTCCCAAAGTAGGGACATCTTTGCACAGCACATATTTAGAGCATGGACACACTGAACCACAGGATGTTGTGTGTGCTAAAAGCTCACACAAGTTCCAAGAGCAATTAGACAAATTCATGACAGAAAAATCCATCAAGAGCTATTAATTGCAAAGACAGAACCTCTGCTTCAGGAACTCCCTCAGTTGCACACACCCGAGGCCAGGATACCCTGGGGTAGTACAAAAACATGCTAGCCCCATGCTTTTACTTCTTGCCAGGAATTTCTTTTCCAGCCCTTAGTAGAGAGGGGATGGTTGGGCCGAGTAGTGCAGCTCTCATGCCAGTTGTGTGGCCGTGAGGTATTGGCCTGGGAATACCACACACCTACACAGGACTTCCTGCCTGTAAAGAAAAAAGGTAGCAATATTGATAGATTACAAACAAAATTGCACTGAAAAAAAAAAATCTTGTTTTCTTGGAGCGTATCTGTGAGCTCTATGGAAGTCCCCAGGAGCAAGATCTACTGCTAACGGGAGGAGGCAGAAAGCTATGCCATTTTGGCTGAACTGCCCCTCTGATTTGAAGGTACCACCCCTACCTCATATTGATTTTTTCTTCCCGGAGGCTAAAATGCACATGAATCACGAACAAGCTTGTGGAGTCCATGCATGCTATCATAGCTTGCGTAATTAATCCTGAGCCAATGTGATTTGGTGAATTAATAAAGCTGCTGTTGCTGGGGTGGAAATTCCTGTTACCTGCAGCAGGGCTGGATTTGCTGTTCATCTGCATCTGCACATTTGCAGATGCCTGTGATCACAGCAGCAGGAGTTACATACAGGGTACATTGACAGGGGAAATATGCACAGAGCAGAAGAGAATGGGAAGAAATGCATCATGATCCATGGTTTTAGTGTCTCTGCTTTCCAAGAAAGAGGGTTCATCATCACTCCTGCACAGGAGATCAGGTTTGTCATGAGGAGCTTGGGTTTCCATGCACCACTTCCAGAGCCTCGGAAGAAATCTCCAACATTTTGGTCTATTGCTCTTTCTAGCTATTCCAGCGTGGTTTTTTACTTAGTATCTTGTCGTAATCACCTTTATCTCAGAGATCCTTCTTGAGCTGGGTAGAAAAAACTAGCCTGGATAAAAGGGAGTAACTCTGTATTCCTAGGCAGGAGCGAAGTCCATGTCCTCTCATCTCCCTCCATTGTCCATCCAGCAAGTAGATGAGATGCTCAGGTTTTAGCAGAGTTCCAGAACTTGGCTTGATTTCAGAATATTCAGCTGTGGAAACAAGTTGCACATGCTCCAGTCCCTAAGCCTTGTGCACACCCCTCTTCAACACCTGGCCTGTGATTCCTCCAATACCATTGTCCAGTTGAGCTGTCTGAATTTGGCCTGAATTTAAGACACTCCTGTTGTCGAATCCAAAAATCTGTCCACATCTGAGGACATCAAGACCCTGCTGACCATCTCGTTCTGGAGGGTAATTTTGTTAATTCCTGCTTGGCAGCTGCTGAGGTACAAGTCCTGGTCCTGCCAGTGATCTAGCCAGATATGAAAGATCTCAGTAAAATGCTGAGGATCTGGGCTGGAAATGTTGAATTTGATGATACCCCTCTCTCCCCATACGTCTAGGACACTAGGTTAGATGTCTGTAGCTTTTACTGACCTTTTGTTTGCTCTTTCTTGAGAGTCAGCAGGCAATTGTCCATGCAGCCAGAAAGTGTGCCTGGCACAGGCCGAGCTGCTCTCCTCCCTCCCTGGGTGCAGAGCCCAACTGTACAACATGAGCCATCCCTGCTTTTCACACCAAGGCAGCTCTTCTGTGTCAAGTAGATGTTGTGTTTTCAGTGAGTGAGCAAGAAAGGAGTTATATAAATAGTCACACTGCTTCCTTTCCCAACACAGGTTTCACAGACTCCTCGGTCACCATTTGCCAGATATGGTCTGTCTAGTCAAGCAGGAAGGTCTGAGTATACACAACTCTTTTCCCTTTCTTATTTTTTTTTTAATACATTTTGGTTTCTTTTACAATCAAAGTGAAACCTGGGCTTGAAGTTTTGAAAAAACAGCACAGAAATGGAGAGCGGTGAATTTTCTATCAGTGCAAGACTTCACACTGTTATCTGGTAAGTGATAGAAAAACTCCACAATATGTCCTGAGCAGGCTTTTGCTCACCATCAAATGAAGGAAAAACAGAGATGTGGTAAAAATAAAAATCAAATCCTAGGCCATATTTAGCATTTCAATTAAATGACCTCATTTTTAACAAGCGTACCTAGATGATTCACATTTTAGAAAAATCAGGCTATATGCAGAGCTGTCCAAATGGGAAAATTTAGCCTGTCCAGATAGAATTGGAAGATTAAATGCATCCTGGGATCAGATCTTCACTCCACTGACCATGGATTTCTCTGCCATTCCTTGCTTCTGCTTTTTCCAATAGATATGGACTACAATCTACCTTGTGCTACGACATCTTCATAGCTCCTCTCCCCAAAGTTAAGAGGAAGGAGTTGAAAGGCAGCCCAGCCAGACTTGCTAGATCTAGAAGAAAAGGGAACAGCACATGCTTAAGAGGCTAGCTGAGATCAGGGCAAAAACATGAAGGCAAACACTGACAAGGCAGGAAGAAATAAATCTGTTGCAGGAGAGCAGGACAGTCCTGGATTGGGGCCTGGAGGCATGGTGGCATCTCCATCCTTGGGGACCATCCACCATCAGACCTGACCTGGCTGTGAGGGTGTGAAGGAGAGAAAGGCAGAGAGATCCCCAGACCCCGCTTCCCACCTAAACCCTCTGTAATTTCACAAACCTGTGTACTGCCCCCATCTACCCCAAAGGCTGGGGTTGAATGCACCAGAAAATGAAACCTAGGAAGCAAAACTTTGGCCCTAAAATTATCATGGAAGTGAGCTGTGGAAACAAAATGATTGTATTAGCAGGCTGGCATGAGCTGCAGTATAAGCCTATCATTCTGTCAAATATTGGACAAATATTTCCTGCAGAGTTAATAGAGCTCTACTGGGTTGCTCCTAATAGTTGTTTATTTTATTTTTCACTGTTCATAATAAACCTCTGTGCATCTGAAAATAGTTCTCTCTAATTACTGTGTGAGTACCTGTGCATTATCAGTGTGCATGGGTGTGTTTGTGTGTGCTGATGACAACTCAGGTATGTGTAGAGAGTTACTCAGTTTCACTGAAAAATGTGTATTTACTAAGAAATCTGAAATATTCCTGGTTCACAAGAGTTTCACCAAATCCAAAACTGAGTTAGCACATGATTGAAAACCTTGGCAGTCCCTGCCAGACACGGGACAGTTGAATAGGAAAATCAAAAATTTAGGGGGAAAAAAAGGCTAGCTGTGATTCATACCAAAATCAACTGTCAGAAAAAGTTATGTTTCCCCTGAAGTCTTGCTGTTCTTTTACTCATATGCTCCGCCACCTTTCTCCTGAGATTTTTGTCTCAAATTGCCCTCCTGATAAGATTCAAGATCCTGACATGTAAAATGAGACAAAGAAGATGGATATGGTGGGCTGGTGATTTCCAGCAATAAATCTTGGTGCTACATGAAAGTGTTAAGTAAAATATGGCATGTCTTCTTAATGAACAAGTTGTTTTTCATTTTGATTAAGGCATTTCAGTTCATCGAACACCTGGATAACAGCTGGGTTGACTTAGAAGTAACATGTGCTCAAAAGCAGGATTCAACTCAAAAGCAGTCGGGGGGGGAGATGACCAGAGTAACAACAGATAAATTTGACTCAAACTTTTGCAAAGAGTTTGGTCCATGTAGAGAAAACCAATGCTGGGGAAGGAAGATGGGTGAATGCTCATCAGTGGACAACAAACAGGGAGCATGGGTGTTTAACTGGACAGGGACAGCTATTTTTAAAGGGACCCTGGCTGAACCCCACACCTTTATTTTTCCCTGGTTGAGTGCAGCTGAAAAAGTAGTCATGGACAGATTTGCACCTCATGAATGCCTAGACTACACCAATGACTGTCCCCATGCTGGGTAAAAGCAAATTAAAAAAAGCTAGGGCCAATTTACCTAAAGATGTTTTCCAAGTCCAGCACTGTCTTTGGATTTTATCTCTAAGCCCACCTTAAAGCTAGACTATCCATTGCATAGCATTAGATGTGCTTCTTTCTTTCCACTGCCTTTTTACAGATGACTTATCTCTGGAGTGACCATCTATGCTGGGGTGTACTGCCACCTCTTTATTCTATCCAGGGCTGTCAGTTGCAGCATGTTTTCATGTTCTTGAGCTCTTCAAAATGAAGTCCAGGACTGGAAAAAATGATGCCTGCTGAGAAATGTGGGACCAGCTGACTACATTGTTCAATGTGCTCTTCATTGTCTTTTTTTTCCCTCAGAATTAGGAACGTGAGGGTAATGTCAAAATGGATGACTTTTTCATGGGATAATTCTATCCAGCTCTGAAACACCCTTATTTCTGTCCAAAATATCTCTGGCCTTTGAGCTGTAGCATCAACATTTCCTTCCCACTGGAAATATTCAGGATTTTTTTTTTTTTTTTTTGGAATTGCACACATGGGATTGAGCATGTGGGTCATATGTGCTGTCATTTGGTGATGGGACAAGTCTGACAATGCCAGGGACATTGTTTCCTGCTCAACAAGTTTCTGTGTGTGCACTAGTGTACCTGTGAGAGAAAAGACAGAAAAGTGATCCTAACTGTGGTGGGGCCAGACACCTTCCACCTCTGCAGCAGGCTGCAGTGTGGGTCACAGGCTGCTGTACAAAAGCTTGAACTGTCTTTTCTCTGGCTGATGTGCTTTAAGCACCACCACTGCCAGATCACGTTCTCTAGAGGAAGCAGAGAAATATCAGGTCTGTGCAGCCAGCTCAGCATTCAGGATAGGTAACAGCATCCTTGTTCTGACTTGACTCAGGCAACTGAAAGCCAGAAAAGTTAAAAAAAAAAAAAAAAAAAAAAAAAAAAGTGTCATCCAAGTCCCTATGATTTGCAGGCAAACACGGTTCAGTGCCACTGTGCTGCTGGCAGGGCAGCACAGAACCCATAATTTAGCCCCAAAACCTTGTCTAGGAAATCAGCAAAAGTGCAGGATGCCCAGCTAATGGCTCTATAAGGACTGTGTACCTGAAAAGAAAGGACCTTTCAAAACAAAACCAGGAGCATTTGCCTAATGTGAGATAACAGGAAGGTTTCTAAGCTTTGAAGGTTGCAAATGGACAGAAAGAAAATCACTCCATCCGCAGGAGTGGTTCTTTTGTGCAGAGAAGGCTAAACCCCTGCTTGGTGTGAAGTTTCTCTTCCTTCTCACCAAACAAAAGACGTTGAGATGGTGTCGGTCAATGCTGTGTGCATGTCTTGGGTCTCCTGCACAGCCTGGAAGGGGCTGGCAGAGGAAACCCAGGGTCAGTTTCTTGCTTTCTCTCTCTCTGTCTCCCATCCCAGTGCTGAGAAACCTGTCATCTTTTCAGGAAAGCCACTGAATGGAGATGAGGTGTTTGAAAGAGACTGCCACGGCAGCACCAAACCCACTGAGATACAGAAGCTGGCTTGTTTTCATGTACACTAACAGCCACACAGGAGCTGACTGATGAGTTTGTAGGCATCTTGGAAATCCTCTTAGAACATGCCTACCAGTCTGGTCTCCTGAAATCCACCTGGCTGGAAGCACCCCCAAGCACTGCCCCACTTCCCATGGTGAACTGCTGCCACTGCCAGAGCACAGGTCAGAGCAGCAGCCATGCCCCAGCCCCAGGAATAATGTTGGAGAAGCAAAGTGGAGATGAAATTTCCCCTGACCCCCGTTCACTGCAAGTGAGGGGAAACACAGTCCTTTGCAAGCAGCTCCCTAACAATCCCAGCTTCTCAGATTTCATCCCTTGGGATCTACCAGTCCAAGGACTGCACACAAAGATACAAATATGCAAACAAGTGACATGACCCAGCTCACAGCTGGTACAGCACCTTGCTCTGTCCTGCACTTCCTTGCAGGGTCAGTTAAGCCCCATTTCTCCTTTGTAAGTCTGTGCAGATTTCTCCTGACCACCTTCTTGTCCTTCATGAGCCTGGAAATTATTTCCAGGATTAGTTGAGGCGATACTGGCTGGCCTGTAGTTCGCCATATCTTCCTGAGGACAGGAGTGGCACTTGCTTTCTTCCAGTCTTGAGAAAATGCTCTCACTTGCCATGATAGCTGACACACTAAAGGTGGGGGAAGCAGTGGACAGGCCCTGGATGTCATGCTCAGCAGTTCCTCACCTCTTCACTGGTATCTCCTCAGCCAAATTACACTAAAAACCAGGGCTGCTGAGATGTTACACAGTTTTGACCTCTGATACTGAGGATTTTCTTGCCCTGTGTGCTGCTTTCTCTGGAAAGCAGAGAGCAATGTGACTTGCCATTCCAAGCTCTGCTGGGACAGGGTTTGCAGCTCATTAGAGCATGGGTTTGTCTTTAATTGACCAAGATGCTTAAATTTAAACTCATAGTTAAGGACATTACTGGATCTGGATCTAAAGGAGTGAGAGACATTGCTGCTGTAAATGATCCCACTGCTTCTCCTGGCCACTTCTACAGTCTCTGTTCTGACCCACACTCCTGTCTACCCCTGCACATATGTGTGGCCCCTCTGCAGAAATAAGAGCAGCAGTTTAAACCTTTAAGGTAATTATTGGTTTAGCTTCAAAGCATATACACTCTGCCTAAAGAAGAGTTTTGCACTCACACCCAAAGCAAGAAAATCCACCTGGGGATCTCTGGAAGAGCTGAAGGAAAATCTCTTTAAAAGCCTTGGGTTTTGAGAAGATGAATAAACATAGGAAGTCAGCTGTTTGGCATTCACTCTGGGCTCTCGCTGTGTTTTCTAAGTGCCTACCAGCCCCTGAGGATGGAGCAAAGGCTGACGCGTCTGGAGGGGTTGCTGAAATGACGAAGCTTTTACTTCTGCAGAGAATTACAAAGCCGTGGCCATGGGGAAAACAAACATGGGAAGTCTAAAGAACAGGAACAAACCCCACAAAATTTGACAAGAAAGCCCCCTTCTATTTTGTATTTTCCATGTGCCACAATCCTAAACATTACTGGTTTTTTAATATAGCCTCTTGGTCCCATTTTTGGCATCTACACGTTTCTGATTGACTTTACAATCTTCACTCCTCCTATCAAACCAAATCAAAGACCAAATCCCAGTCCTACCCCCCAGAATTCCTGGATTGGACAGATATTTTGGATCTGAAAGCAGATCCATGGGCCACGGAGCTTGGCAGGCATTGGCGCGTCTCCTCTGCACGCAGGGCAACATGTGAAGAACAACAGGGCCCTGCCAGGGCTGGGCGAGAGGGAAGGCATGTGGCAGAAAGACAGTCTCCGTGACCCATGTGGGTGGATTTGGCTCCTTTCTTTGGAAATGCTATTGACAGAGGCAGACACTCCCTCTAGATGCTACGAGCCAGGCTACCAAACCACCCTAACATGTGCAACGTGGCTCTCTCTGCTTCTGCCAGCCAGAGGCTCCCATGGGCAATTCTCCAAGTATGGAAGGGACAGGAAGCAAAGGTGGCATTAGGGTCTTCAGTACTGGCTCTAGTCTATGGGGCAGTAACTTCAAAAAACATGGAAAAAGAAAGATTTGGAGCTACTTTTTACTCCATTCCCCGCTGGCAGACAATCTTTAAGGGATTTTGTACCCTCCTGCCAAAGAACTGTGAAGTCTTTGGGAAATATCCCTGCACTACACTGCAGTGTCCAGATGCACAATGTTCAGAGCAGCATCTACCAGGATGAAGGTCCCTTATGCCCCTCGAATCCCCCAGCTAGGATGCAACCTCACCTTGGTGATAGAGCCAACAACACATGTGTTGAAAAGCCCCAGCAATTTCACCCGTGGGAGAGAGCAGTGATCACCTGGGACAGGTGAGCGCATCCTTGTGTATTTGCTTTCTTTCTGAAACTAGTCATTAGAGAGGGTGTCACTTGCTTTCAGCTGACAGCAAGCAAGGCGTTGTTACAGGAGTCTTCTTGCATGTCAGAACTTTCTCACGGTCAGAAATGCTTCTGGGCATGGGAAGGGTAGAGGAGGGAGTGGTGTTGCCCTCTGAATGTATGTCTCATGCATTGAGGAAACACTCACACAAGCCAGGAGGGACAGGAACTCTGCTGAGGTGATTGCATCAGGTCTTTTACATCAGGACCGCACCAAAGCAGCCATTTCTGTATGTCTTTCTCTATCTTAACTATCTTGTCTTACAATGAGGCAGGTTTTCCTGCGGATTTTCCGCAGGCTCTGCTCCCTGCTTAAAGGCCACCTTGTGTTTTGACTTGAATGAGCCTGCCAGACCCCATAGTACCCTGGGAGCTGGTCTGCCTCTAGGTATTTCTGACATTTCAGAGCAATGGGAGCACCTTACAGCTGATCTGGAGGGGGCAACTCCAAGGTACAAATTACTGTACTTGCCTCCACCACATGCAACTCTCCCACTTAGGGATACCACAGACTTAGTCCTCCTCCAATAGCTCTTCTTGTTGCTCTGCTGTGAATCCTGACAAGCTGTCTCTCTGTGGAGCCAACCCTTCTTTCCAAATTCTCCTGCATTGCTCCCAGGCTCTCCTCCCACCTTCCTTCAGCACAGCACACCTTTCTGGCCAGAATCCACCCAGTATCATCATTAGAATGTTTGTTGATCCCCAGAATAACACCTGCACATTCTTTAGCAAGCACTGAGTTTAGTTCATGGCTGTTTTGCCCTACGTATATTTTCATTGAGTCACACAAGTCAATGCTTGCTGACTCACAGAAAGCATTGAGGTGGAAAGTGGCAAGAATGGTAGGATGCAGGCTGGATAGACTCTCTCCCAGTGGGAGGTGGATGAGGTTTATCTTTTTAGCTTAGAAAAAGACCACACACCTCTACATGCATCCACATCAAATGGAGGTTTCTGACATTTGAAATTTATAATTTTATAGGCAAACACAAAACAAGATCTAGAGGTTGGACATGGACAATGGACAAATGCAGGCTGAAAGAAAGGAGAAAGGTACACAATGTATGAAATATCAGAAGCTGCCCTGCCATTTAATACTAATTAAATCTTCTTCCTTCCTTGTGTTCTGGTCGAACATTGCTGTTTTACCAGAGACATGGTTCCTGTGCTCTAAACCACTCGCAGAAGGGATAAGGCACTTGCAGGACTCAGGGTACACCAACCCTACCAGAAATAAAGAAGAAAAACACCTCTGTCCATTCACATGTACAAAACGGACTGGCAGACTTCTTGTGGGGTATGTCTGTGGCACTCCAACAGGGACAGACCAGTCTGGTGCTGCTACTGTTCCCATAGTGCTCAGTCTGGGACTTTAGCACTGTAGAATCTCATGCAAGTTCCTTTCTGACAGGGTTTTGACAAGATAGGGCAGCCTCCACCAGAAAGAAGGCTGGAGCCAAGACCAGATAAAGCAGGTGGAGTGATTTATCAAGCTGGAATAGCTATTTCATAGTTCCTAGCTCAGCCCCTTTGTGTGTCGTGCAGATATTCACCGTGGGTGTGTGTTCCAAAGTCCATTGTGCCTGCAGAATATCCATGCAGCTTTAAGGAGGTCCTTAATCAAAACATCAGAAGCAAAGCAGATGTAATTTCCCTGGTGAACAGTGTTGGACCCTGAGGCCTCTGCAAAACTGTAGTGAAGTCCCTACAGCTTTTGGGATGAGTGAGGACCACATAAGTGGCACTGAAGGGGTGACAGCGAACTGTGAGACTTGCTGGCTGCACGTGTGTTTACCTCATTCATTCACATCTCACATGTAGGGAGCTGTGGATTCAATTAGAAAATAATACCCATTTGCAGTTGATTGCCTGAGACATCAGCTTTAATAGCAGCTGGAGAGAGTTAGACGCCTAAATTGGTTCTGAGCTGCACTTCCTAGCTATTATGCTTCTAATTATGGCAAACCTGCTATTTGTCAACAATGTTTTATCAAAGGTGGGGAGACATGACACTCATCTTTTGGGAGGTGGCTCAGACTTTCTATTAGATGTTACGCAAGATGGAGTCTGCCATATACTTGTTTGCCTTTCAAAGAAGCATCTGAACCTTTCTTTTTGTGGTAATGCGGGTGTGCAGAGAGCCCATGAGCTGTCAGAGAGTTTCTCTTCTGATATGTTTTTCTTCTGATATACACATGATCCAACATATTTTTCAGTCCATCTGGACCAAACCTGTGAGAAGATCTGTTCTAGAAACTATTAAAATTTTCATTCCAATCAGGTCAGCAGACAGCTGTGAAATGGTCTAGAGCCCAGGACAGAACTTTGCTGATAGGTTATATGTGTGTAATGAGGGAACAAACAGTACTTCTTGTTCCTGCTGCAGCAGCTCAGCAAGGACTGGTCAGTGGATCTTGGTAGCTTGGTCTTGGGGATGCCCCAAGACTCAACATTTTCTGGTGGAACTTGATTCAGAAGATCTGCACTTGTCCATGATACAAGAGTCTGATACGCACTGCTTGTTTTGATGTAGAAGGTACAGCAGGTGGCTACAGAGCAATTCCAATGCTCTTAAGCTTGTCTACCAAACAGACACATCCCATAGTCCAGGAAGACAGCAAGATGAAGGTTTTTGCCAGTGTCCTTGGTGCCTGCAAGGGAGAGAAATTTGCTAAGTGGAATTCCCATGGATGCCTAGTAAACAGACCACATCCCTGTAGCAGAAAGCAAAACAACAACTAACTCAGCCCTGCTTTTGCTATCCAATTTACTTCAAATTCCTTCCTGACTCCACATTTGATTGTCTGTTTAGCTCTAGTCATGACACAGCAGCTGGGCATTTGGGAAATTTGCTAGCATCCATAGATACATCATCATCCTCCATACTTAGCTACAGTCAATCTCCAATGTTCAAGCAATGTGTGTTCCACATCTTTCTTTCCAGCACTGTCTCTGTTGGCCTTTTTCCTGCGGCAGTCCTAATTATGGCCAGTGCCTCAGACATTGACAAAGTGTATATCTGGACATGCAAACACAATTCCTTTTGGAGTGTCCTTAGTAGTGTATCCATTATTAACTTAATGATGAGCAAGCATCTCACTTTTGCAGAGGGATTTGAACAAGTCCATTGGTGATACTAGACTCTTTCAGAAAAAAAGAGAGAAAAGATCCTCAGGAACTGTAGCTTCAAAATAGCAGTACTGACATTCCTCAGAAAGCTCTTTCATGGAGAAAAAAATGCACTTCCTGTGAAAATCACAGGAACTACTTCTGGTCAGGGCAGAGGCATAGTAAACAGCTTTCACCTTCCTGTGACCCTACTGCACATCACTGTAGCCCATGTGCAATATATTTGGAATATATAGTAATCCCACAAAGAGCAGATGACTATAAAACCAGAAAATAGCAAAAGGCATGTAGTTAAACTATAAGCTTAATTGTTAACATGTAATGAGGTCTCATGGTATTTCCTACAACATCTGAAACCCTGAGGCCTCAGAATTCTGTGGCTCTAAAAAAATCTTAATACTTTCCTTAAAAATGTCCAGAAGATAGATATTTCTTTTCACTTCATGAAAAAAAAACTTGAGTTTGTTCTGAAGGCAATTGTTACCTCTTAGATCTGAATTTTTAGGGGATAATAATACATAAGCCATCTTGTTAATCAGCTGGATTTATGAGACTGAGCATACTCTCTCCAGTTTCAAGGATGACCCCATACTGGGGGAAGCAGGTGACATTGGCAAGAATGCAGGCCTGTGATTCAGGGGGACTGCAGTGGGCTGGAATACTGTGCCAGAAGGAGCCTCACAAAGTTTAATCAAGGAAAGGGCAGACTCCTACACCTGGGATGAAGTGGCCTTTTGCACCAGGACAGGCTGGGGACTGGATAACTGGGAAGTAGCTCTGCAGAAAAGGGCCTGAGGGTCCTGACAAACAAGGTGTTGAATGTGAGTCAGCAGTGTGCTTCCACAACGACGAAGCCCAACTGCTCCCTAGTTAACATTAGCTAAAGCACAGACAGCAGACCGAGAGAAATTATTATTCCTCTCTGCTTCACACTTACAAAGGTGCATCTGAAATGCTGTGTCAAGATTTAAGCCTCTAGAGTGCAAGAGAAGTTTGAATAAACTGGAGCAAGTCTGGCAGAGGTCACCAAGATGGTCAGGGCCTGGAGCACGTGCCGTAGGAGGAGGGAAGCTGAAGAGCTGAGACACTTGTCCTTATTAAGCATGGAGAAGAATCTGACTCTGTCTTTCTTGTAATTCCCCATTCAGCAGAGATGGACAGCAGATAGATCCCTCCCCTACACACATCTTTCTCTTCTCCAGGTTGAGCATACCCAGTTCCCTCTGCACCTCCTTGAACATTATCTGCTTCTTCTCATCTCCCAGCTGACTTCCCCTGCCCTGCTTGTGAGAGCTGCCAGCACTGAGTTTGTGAATGTCTCCACGGGGCAAAGAGCTGGTGACTAGGGTACAAGGGGAAGAGGAACAAATGAAATCATCAAGGAAGGCTGATGGTAGTCTTGCACCAGGGTCCCTTTGCTTTGCAGAAGCTGAGAGTTATGACTAAAAGAGTCAGAGAACCCACACTGCTTCCTCCAGCCCCATCACTGATGTGCACCCACACAAGTTACCTTTCAGAAGACAGTGAGGTTTTTTTTTCACTGTACTTCAGGCACACCACGAGCTATGAGCAATCATTTGGACTGGAAGGCTGTCCTGCAATCCACTGCCTACTCTGGGGGATTAGAGTACCTAATGAGTCTCCTGCCTCTTCTAATTGTTGCCCCTATACAATTACTGAAAAACCTGCCTCAACATGACCCAATATTCTCTCCCCGCAGTTGCTAATTGCCACAGGTCCTTAGTGTTGTGCACGTGGCTGTAGCTACTGGGAAATGTTCCCTTGCTCAGATAAAAATTGTAACACAGGTATTTAAACTGGGTGGCTTTGTTTATTCATTCAGATAGAAAAAAAAAAAAAAAAAAAAAAAGCAGCTGAGGGAAGAGCCAGCTAAGCAAACAGCATTAGATGAGCTGAGACGCCGATATTTTGTTTAGGTCTATGCCACGCGGTAGGGTCTAGAAGACATGTTCCTAGCAAGGCACCCCAAAGGAAATCAGTCCTAATTAACCTATCTGTGGTCTAAGAAGTGGCCCCGTTTGGGATCCTGAGTATGGACTGTCTCCAAGAGAGCAACAAAACTGTAGGTGTTAAGTGCCTCTGAATGAGCCCAAGGGATGGCTGAATCTACTTGTGGCTGAGAGCATTGGCATGACTGAGAGAAGCTGGAATAAGTCCTCGAGGTCCAACATAGGTACCCCATTCACACAGGTACCTCTATTAGGAATTGTTTGCCACAGCTCATTTCCATTCTATTTTGTCTACTGATCCCCCTGCCCAAATTCCTTAGACCTGACTCTGACCAGTTGCTCCCCAAGGCTGAGAAGTGAGAAGCCACCTCAGATACATCCTCTGTCAGAATCCTCAAATGCTTCTGCAGCCCTAGTGCTGAGTTAGGGGATTGAAACAGGGATGAGGTTCTTTGGTTTATGCATTTAATTTTACTGAGGACAATGATGAGAAAGGACAAGGACAGTAAATTCTTCATCTACAACAGATTTTCTGTTGGGGTGAGCCAAGTCCATGAAAAGATAGACGTTTACAGACACCACATCCTACAGTGCCCCCTTCTCACCAGTAGTTATGTTGGCACCAAGCAGCAACCTTAGGCTGCACATCCCTGAAGCCATGTAGGATGACCCCCCTCTCCTGGACCTGCATCATGAGATTTATGTGAAACTGAATCCATCTCCTGTCTCTTTTGTTTTGTTTTGTTTAAATTTCATTCAAGCTTTCAAAGGAAAAACAATCAACTCAGGTGTACCACCAGGTACCAAATATGTTTGTAGTGCACCATCCTGGAATCTTGCACAGATTCATCTGAAAATTTCTTCTACTCCCCTAGTAATCTGGATACCAAACAGATTTGGTAGTACAAGTATGTGCAGAAGCACATATGTTTCAGATACTAAGAGGAAACAACCAAAAGGTGCCTATAAGAGGAATCACTGAATCTCCATCACATATGGATATGAATCTACCCTCTTTCTACTTCAAAGGATTGGTAACTTTTACACAACTGCCCACAAGCTCACAACGTGCTGCACCTTGAAAAGCGGGATAAAAGGTACCCACTTTTGATCTGTATGAGCCATATTGAACACTTCAGTGCATGCTGACCACCCATGTATCTCAGCAATGACTGTTCAAATTACACCTTGAAGAGAAAGTAGAGCCAGAGAGTATGACTCCTACACTGAACAGGCTGCATCTAAACACAGTAATTAAGGTATTGTGCAACCTCTCTGGTACTTAAGTATCTGTAATAATTATGCACCAGGAAAGTAAGCCCAACACATGTTCACAGTCTTCTCCTAGCATATGGATTGTTTACACATTCAAGTTCCCATCCGATCTTCTTGATAGGTTAGGAAAAGCAGAAGCTGAATATGAGGCCACAGATGATTCCATTTAATTCATAGCTTTTGAAAAGGAAACAGGAAGCTGGGTTCAAGATTCAGATATGAGTTTCTGTACGTGTACATTCCTCTAACTACCATCATTCTATGTACACCAGCACCAACATCCCTTGTTGGTGTTTTAGTCCAAGTCTTGTGCTCTTGTTTCCCCAGTGATTGTCACATTTGCATTCTCAAGTGAGAAGTCCCAAGGATCTGTTTTGCAGACTCCAAGATCCTATTATGAATCAAGTCTGGAAAAGATGGAAAAGTCTTCCCTTTCTATGAGAAGACTTAGTCATGGAGAAAGAACAGCCAAGAGGATATAGAGACTGGGCTTTTATTCAAGCTCTGCTGTGGGCAAGCAGAAGAGCCATAACTAGCCCAAACCAACTGTGACTGTCAACTGAAGTCTGCTCAGATAGCTGGTCAGGGTTGGCCAAGGAATCCTAAGACTGATAACCTGGAAGATGACAGCTGGTACAAAAAAAAATTCTTCCTTGTTTTAAGCCTGTGGTTACTAAGGCCCTCCCATTATCACCTCTCTCTCCTGTTTGTGATTTCGAGGTCCAAGATTTAACACACAATTTTAACATGGGAACACATCCAAAAAGATCACTAAGAAAAGATTGCTATATACTGCATCAAAATACAGAAGGCCTTGAATGACAAATACTCCTAAGGACCTTATACTGATCTTTAAACATTGTTCTTTCCTTCACACACCAGCTATTTAATTCGAATTTCTTACGATTCTTTTTCCATTTCTTTTTCAAGACTCTTTCACATAGGTGGATTTACGCATTGCTGTGAGCAGGGCAGAAGGCAAACACATGAAACATGGACTGCACTGTTTAAGTAATGAGGAAGACTAGGAATGGGGCTTGCTGAATTCCTTACAGCGTAATTTCACCAATTTACTGCTTGTGAATTACCTACAAAACTATCTTTTTCTTCAGCCCAGTATCTGCTGGATCTGTGTCTGCCAGTGCACTTGTTATTGAGCTGTATGATTGGTCACTGAAGTAATTTTATAATTTCTTCCAGCTCACTGCATAGTAATAAACCACAAATAAGAGCAGTTCCTGCTGAAACAACCTGAGCTTGCCCACAGACCTGAGGTTTTTTGAATAAGACAGCCTCTCCTCGGGGGATACTTGGTAAGCTATGACCAAACCCCTGCAAGCTGAACACTGAGTATTTTGATTTTCCACAGTGGCAATGCCATGAGCCTGAGCCACAAGATTATACAGGAGCAAAAGGAAACCCTTCCTGGAGAAGTGGCCTCTGAAGAGATGGTAAGGAGATGAACCCATCTCATGACAAAAAATGTGCCTGTTGTTTAGAAGGACATGGCTTTTTCTGGGCTAATATTTTGTGTAACTTTGGGCTTAACTGTGAAGTCTGGAGGTCAAAGGTACACTTATACTTAGCTATCTCTTCAGTCTCTTGGTTATTAAGAAGGAAGGAGAATATTTATGTTGTCTGGATTTTCATATTCTTGTACCATTATTATTATACATAAAATAGGAAAAGAAGGATTTCATTATTATTTTCTCTGTTCATTGCTGCTATTTACGACATCAATGGCAAGCTGGAGGAAAGGTATTGCAATTTTGCATCAATTTGGTGAATTCAAGATCAACTCAATGTCCCTGGGATGACTGCTACTACCCTCTGTGCTTGCTGCATGTTCCACGCTATGTGCTGCCTCGAAAGCAAGATGGATTGGCCACACAGAGAGGATGCAAGGTGTCCCAGACAAATCCAGATAAACTACCAAATTTGGGAATGCCTCATGGAGCCCAACCCACATTCCAGAACTTGTTGAGGTGCACTCCTCTTGACTCATAGCGCAAAGTTGACAAACTACCCACAAAGGGCTCTGAAATCTCTCTGTAATTAATTAGCCACAGGAAAACCTCAGAGAAGGGAGAAGGGAGCAATTTAACACAGCTCTCAGGATGACACAGGATGCTGAAATGCTGAAGAGTTAACCTGTCCCTTCTTCTCACCAACCTACCTCTTAATAAGGTGTCCCAAAGGCCATCCCTCTGAAGGGGAAGGTCCCTACTCCAGAGCAGATGGTGATTCTGTGGTTAGTTTTCCAAGTCATGAGAATGGCTTCCTTCCCACCTTACAGGTTTTATACTGTAGATGACACAAACAAGCAGCATTACTCAGTGGAAATCTTCCCACTAACTTCCATGGCAATTGAAAGAGGCCTCATCCTACTGCTGATCTTCCTGAGGTGCCACTGCTGAGATATGGTCTGTCCCTTTGCTGCTTCAAACACCTCCTGATGTCTTAAGATCCAGATCTAGATAACAACATGTCTTGTGTGCTAGACTCACTGCTTCTCCCTCCTGCCTCCATCCCATGCCTTTATTCATGATACTTGTTTGGGACATAACAGCAGAGCTTCTCTTAAACAATTCACGGGCATCTTTGATCACATGATCCTATTTGGCTGGTATTTCCCCCAAAAACATCTGCTTAGAGGGTTTGAAAATAGTTTAAGTCTGCTGAGTGAAGAGGAAATACTAAAATGAGGGGAATTCCGCCTCTCCCCTTCAGCCTGTCTCTAGTGAGTGAGTCCACCTCATTCTGGGCTTTCATTTGTAACCATCTGTGACATTTAAGAAAAAGCTGAATGAATTCATCATCACAACATGGTGTGCAGCAAAGAGCTCATAATTTCCCAGTCATTTACTTAAATTACTACAGAATAAGTGAACTAAACTAGATTACAATGCAGAAAAATGAGAAAAAAGCCTTGCTGTTTTTGATTTCAATACTCCACCTAAGTGCCAAATTTACTACCTCAATATAGCTTCTGCTGTGTTCAGAAAAGAAGGAGAGCGACATGCATACACTTTAATCACTTATCTAATCAAAGTTTCTGCTACTTTTAGAGTGGGAATGTTGGGAAAGAAAAGATACATTTTCCCCTCCCAAACTTGTACTGCTAAAATGGCACTTGGTGTACACTTCCCTCCTGCCCTAGACCATTCTCCTGTCACCCAGGTGTAAGCCTCTTCTCCATGTGTAAGTCATCCTTCAGCACACTGTCCTGCCGTGGTGAGGAAGCCCAGTTCAGCCAGACATCCCCCTGTGCCTTGGCTGCCTGTGAAACCAGCCTCCAGAAGAAAAGGCACCAGGACAGATGTGGCCTTGCTGTCTGGGCTGTGAACATAAACCTTCTGAGACATGGCTCAGGTGTGGAAATGGAGAACTGCAGCCAACCCACGGCAGAACAGCAGGGTCTTCACCATGGATGGTTTCTTCTAAATTTCCTGTGTACAGCCCCTGTTTGAAGCACTCTGTTTGATTCCCTTGTCTCACTCAAGCCACTCCGACTCTTCTACTGTCCTCACACACAACAGCTGTGTGGACACCCAGCAGGTTTAATAGTGGTGGATTATTCCAGACCTTTGCCAATATATTGCTCCAAGCCAACCTAGTCTCAGCTGCCTTTGTAGACTCTACAGTCTTCTGCAATTGTGTAGTGCAGCTTAAAGGGCCAAATTAGAAGGGCACATCTGCTTGTTGATTTCCCAGAGCCCTCTGGTGGCAATGAGGGAGAGCCAAGGTAAGGCCCTTGCCTCCCTGAAAAACAAGAGGATTCTGGGAGGTGCCCTGCATGGGTTTTGCCATCCTACAATGGCACACCAAGGGCTGAACCCAGAGCTGACCTCAGCAGACACATCTTTGCTTGGCTGGAGCAGAAATGTTTACACCACAGGCTGGCTGATGCAAGACCCCAAACAGTCTTTTCTGGGTATCTGTTGCTGTTCCTTTCTTGCTTTGACAGGGAAGACGTTCTAGATGATGCTGCCAATGTCTTTTCATGGCTTCACATTAGAAAAGGTGAAGCAATCCAGTAATTTTGAATATGTTGGGAGCTTAAAGAGACATAAATTTTAACAGAAATGCCTCATCCGCTAAATGGATTGTTCGCATTTGCAGGTTGACTTACGTGTCAGCACATCCAACCAGGACTCAAAGTTTACTTCAGCAAACAAACCTAAACTACATCCCAGATTTTCATCCAGATCCTTTCTACAGATTGAGATGTGGAATACCATACCTCAGGTGAAAAGCAGATCCAAGACACTGACATCAGTTCCTGGAGCTGGTACCAGAGTAATATTGTACAGCAGCCCAGGTGATGTCTCTGAGAGCATCCTACTGCTCCTGCACCATGCCTAGGAGCCTCACAGGTCTGGTTCTCGAGGAAGGTATTGATTCATAGCTCTTCCCCACCTCAAGACACAGGTCTGCATCCTGCTTTTCTGCAGCTTACACTAAAGTGGCTGTGGGGTTTTTTTAAGGTGTATCACTGCTTTCAAAAGAGGCAAATTCTCTGTTGCTAGGCAAATAAAGCAGAAAGCAGTGGACTTACAATGCACCTTTTGCCCCAAGATGCAAAATGTCAGTGTCGCAGGAATTCTTGCTCTTCTGCCTCATCATTATATCTATGTAAAGCCAACCAAGAAAAACATCTTTAGCACAGTGGTCCAGAAAAATTGTATGTGATCAAAAAATACCCTCACAGCTGAAGTACCTCAAACCTTCCATTTTTGTACACAGAAAATTTTGATCTACCAGGAAAGGTACACACAGTGTACAAAAGTGCTATCCTTGCACTAGGTTCTGAAGGAGTCTCCACTGCAGGAAGGTCAGAATCTTCAGCTAAAGCCAAAGATAAATTCTGTTTGGTCTTGACTCAAAAAGTCTACAGGACGAAGTGTCCTTCAAAGTGTCCTGTACTGGTGGAGTCTTCCTGTGAGTATTTAAATATCTATGCTCTTAAAGATGCAGGTTTGCATTTGTTTTTATTGTGCCCATGATTTTTTAAAATAGGATTCTTGTGATTTTATACTGCAAGATTGGAGAGATGTGAAGACATCCTTAGTTTATTTAGATCAACCTCTGTAAGCCAAAGAAATCCCATCATCATCTGACCTTGAGAGGAGGGAAATTTTACATTTAATGGATAAAAAAGGATAAATTTTCCAAGCAACATATTACATTCTTCCTCCTGAATGATACTTTCTCTTTCCTTTGCCTCTTCAGAAACACTAGGTAGAAGACAGACAATGATGCTGTTACAGCATCTCTGAGTCCTGCCTCGTTTTTACAGCAGGATCACACAGAGAGCTCACATTCAGTCTGTGTTCTTCTACAACCACCACATGTTTTTCTGAAGTACTGCTCAGACAGTTATTTTCCATTCATATAAGGATCATAGCTCACCTGTTCACAAGGTTTTTAATTCTGTCCAGCTAGCATGGCATTGGGAATTCAACTTCTGAAGTGCAAAGTGTTCACCTGTCTTTTATCAAACTTTATCTCACTGATTGCAGATCTTCTCTCCAGTTCAAGAGATCATGCTAAAATCATTGCTGTCAAAGTTCTTGTAATTTGGCCCCACAAATTAAATAGCATGCCACTTGCTATTTAATATGTCCAATTTAGTAACATCTTAATCCTTGAAGACCTACCAGTTTGACAATTGCCAGCAAACTACTCTTTTTATTTTATTTTGTTTAATAAAGATGCATAAGGAAGGCATATCCAGTAAGGAGTGGCTTTGGGTTAGTCTAGTTTAGAGAAAAGGAGGCTGGAGGGTGACCTTATTGCTCTCTACATCTTCCTGAGGAGGAGAAGTGGAAAGGGAGGTGCTGAGCTCTTTTGCCTAGTATTCAGTGACAGGAAATGTGGGAATGGTTCAATGCTGCACCAGGGGAGGTTCAGACTGGATGTTAGGAAGCATTTCCTTACCAAGACAGCAGCCAAACAAGAGGTGGTCAATGCCCTAAGCCTGTCATTGGTTAAGAGGCATTTGGACAATGACCTTAACAACATGTTTTAGCTTTTGGTCAGTCCTGAAGTAGTCAGACAGTTGGCCCAGATGGTCATTGTAGGTCCTTTCAAACTGAACTAGTCTGGTCTGTTTTGTTTTGTTCTATTCTATTCTATTCTATTCTATTCTATTCTATTCCATATTTTTAACAATAGTCTAACCTGTGCTATCTTTCCCGACTTGATTGTGAGTCTGTCACCTGGGGCAGCATCACAACATCTTCTATTAAGGCATATCACACTAATGATGTGCCCTGATTTAAAGGGCACCTCACCTACTATAGGAGAAAGTTTGGTTTAAATTGATATAATCGCCCCAGCTAGCCACAAATGTATTGGCAGCACTGAAATGTCTCCACAGAGTTTTGGTTTCATGCAGCATTTGCTGTTGATGGCTTTTGATAGTCAGACTGCTTTTCAGTGAATGCTTTGGTGGAAGCACAGTTTTGGATTTTGACCATGTCCATTCTATAGGTGCATTAAATGGTAGGACAGAGCCAGAGAAAAACACATTATACATTTGGTTGTCCACGTGCACTCGTTCTCACTCCCCATTTCAGAGGCCACCAACAAGAATGTCCCCACAGAAAGGTGAGCAGCTGTCCTGTACAACATCTGTGGCCACTGCAGGCCAGCAATGAGCACAGTGATTCTCATCCCAACATTCTTCAACCTCACATCAAAACCCACCAAGAAAATACGCCTGAAAAAATGTAAGCTTGGTTATTTTCCCATGCTGCACCACTTAAGGGCAAAATTATTTTCCTTTCCCGTAACAGATGGAAATAATTCCTATGGCTTCCATCTGTTAGTGAGTGATACTGCCCTGATAATGCACAAAACCACTCCAAGACAGAAGCATCGATTGCGCCGAGAAGCACTTCTTAGAAAATAAATATAAAAAATGTTTCCCATTTTTACGATATAATTAGAACACGAGGGGAAGTGGTTTCTAGTCCTGTTCTGTGAATTAAATTTTTCCATTTTCTGCTAGATTCAGGGAGGCTTGGGAAGCTGTTAGCATGCAGATAACTAAAAGACAGCAATTCCAATTTGATTCAATCTGATGTCTAATTCTCAGAGAAGGAAGAAGCTCCTGGGAGCTTTCCCAGATGTCAAGTTGCCATTTTTCCTGCCCACATCTTTTGAAACCCTTATGACAACTGTTTCAGATGTTTGCAATAACAAAGCCAAGGCCAATAATAAATTCAGCCATTGGCTAGTGTTAAAACACTCCAGACTCTCTTCTGAAAATTCCACCTACCTGGTTATACTTTCTTTCCTTCTGCCCCAGCTCATGGTGTTACTGAAGTCGATAGAAGGGTTTGCTGGCCAAATCTAGACTTGTTTCTAAGTGGAGACTAGGAGAAGAAAGTTCTTTCTGAGCACTTGAGCACAGAGGTCTCCCAGTAGTTTATACATCCACCTATTTTTGGATTTTTTTTTCACCACCTTCCTTAGAAACTGCAAATTGCAGCAAAAAAACTTGGAAGTTTTTCATTTGCTTTTTAGCTGAGGAAAGACAGATTTTTCCCTGAGGGGGTCACAAGTCCTGACAGCAAAACTGCTCCAGTGTGGGTTTCCCACAGGCTCACAGCCTCCTTTGGACATCCACCTCTTCAGCAAGGGGTCCTCCAGGAGCTGCAGGAGTATCTCTGCTCCCCCTGTGCACCTCCATGGGCTGCAGGGAGACAGCTCCTTCACCATGGTCATCACCAGGGCTGCAGGGGAACCTCAGTGCCAGCACCTGCCCCTCCTTCTGCACTGACCTGGGTGTCAGCAGGCTGCTCCTCTCATGTATCCTCACTCCTCTCTCTGCTGCTGCTCTGAAGAAGTTTTTTTCCCCCATTCTTAAATATGTTATCTCAGAGTGATTACCAGTATCACCACTGGGCTCAACCTTGGGCAGCCGTGCATCCATCCTGGAACTGGCTGGCATTGGCTCTGTCAGACATGGGGGAAGTTTCTGGCAGCTTCTTACAGAAGCCACCTCTGTAGCCTCTTGTCACTACCAAAACCTGACCTTAAAAACCAAATACATTCTTTGTGGGCAAACCTTTTTTCTTTTGAAAATATGCAAAATATTTTTCCAGTCATTTACTCTCAATTTTTCCGAAGTGGGGATTTAGTGAGAAGGAATTTAAATGACAGTTCAACTCTCAGTGATCAAATGCTGGCCTCATGACCCCCACACTGCATTTGGAGCTCATGGCAGCCTCACGGGATCACATAACATGTAGGCACCATAGAAACAGTCCCTGTTCACTTTGTGCACAATGTGGGCAAGTTCTGATCCACTTTACTTGGGAAACAGTTGCTGAAAGTGTGCCTTCAGTCTCTGCCAGCAGGTACCCAATGCCCCATCTGCTCATGAAGCTCAGTCTGTCTTCAGATGCACCACTTTTTCATCACCTCCTCTTTCGTCATTGCCTTTTCCATGAGCAATTTCCAGCCTTTCCAGGGAGCTATTTGGTCTGTTTGCCATCTGTCCTTCTCCTTCCCCTGAGAACACTTGGACAATGTTTCATTTACTGTTGGTTTTTTTAAGTAAGTTGAACATCTTTTGATAATAAATTGCTCTTGGTATCCCTTGGAGCCACTTACATCTCCTTTGGTGACCTCTTGCTCTTTCTGTGCATTACCATGTCTTAATGTAGACTTTTGCCATTTCATTGGTCCACATCTGACGCCAGAAAAAGTCATGATCCTGAGTCATGACCCTATTATACTGGAGAGTGCTTACTACTACCCAGGATTATTTTTCCCCTTAGCGTTACTCTTTTCTCATTTGCATTCTTTTTTCTATGTGTGTGTCTGTTTGTGGGTGTGCGTGTGCACGTTCTCCATTTCATTCCTTGATGTTTCACATTTTTACTTCTGGCACTCCCCTTTCTTTTGCCCTTCAAAAACAAAGATAATAAAGACTTTTACAGCTTTCTAGATAAGATTTTTTCCTAATTAACTTTTTATTGGTTTTGTTTTATCTAATAAAAAGTATTTGTGTATACCGAACACAGAAAGGAATAAATATGGATAAACTTAAAGACCCATCTAGGTTAAGGGAAGAGGTAGACAAAACTATATTAAGGTGATGCACAAAGAAAGAGAGAACAAGATCAAATGAAAGCAGAATCTGGAAATGTTTTCACTTAGCTGATTTTTACAGACAAAAATAAAGCAAAGTTCTAATCTGATAAAAAAATAGAATTGGGCAAATATATAATTTCATCTAAGACTGAACTTTGCCTCACTTTTTTTCCCACATTGGTATTGACAGAATTTTCCAAATTTCCTTTAAATTATTATTTACTTAAAAACCAAACAGACAAACAAACCCCAGCCCACTAACCAACCAACCATCCAACCAGCCAACCACCAGCTGGGATGTTCTCCATGGATGATAGCAGTATACAAACAAGAAGTCTTATGAGATTTCTAAACTCCTTCTGGTTCCTGGACTTACCCCTTCCTTCTTCTACTTTATTTTCTTCAGAGGCCTGGTCCTAGATTATTTTTAATGGAGCTAGTGAGAGCTATGTGGCTTGAGTCTCTGGGGGCCTCCAATGTCCATGCTGTCCACTCCCCTGGGCAAACCTCTTGCCACTGAGAGCTGATATCTCCTCAAACAGCAAGCAAAATTGAAGCGGGCTGCCCAGACAACTCTCCCAGCCTCCTACACCAACACAGCCAAAACTGTTCCCCAGCTATTGCATTTCAGTAAGGAATCCCAATTGTACCTTGCATTTTTTGTTTGGGATTGTGAGAGGGTGGGTTTTTTACAGGGTGAGGGAATACACCCTGTAATTGTGTATTAGTGTGCAAGCACTGAGCTGGTGAACTCCTTCTGGCTCAGGTGAGTGACAGAGAAATTCTGACTCATTTGCAACCAGGAAGGAAGCAGAGTATACTGTGTACTCAGAATTAGGGACAGCCAGTGAGATTATAGCTGGAAAGGCTGCCTGCTGAGAGCACAGTGTATTTAGAAGCATCTAAAATTATTTGTGTGACTCAGTACTGTTTTCCTAACACTGGCAGCAGCATGTGGTAACTCTCCCCCTTAGGATGCTCTTTTTATCCTCCTTGGTTTTTAACTTGTGGATGAGGAGGAGGAAGAAAAATGAAGAAGAGAGAGACTTTCTCTGCTGTTTTTCAAAAACAAACAACACTTGGCATTTCTCCAGCAATTCAAGAGGATTTGCAGATGAACTTGGAGGTTTCGGACTTGGACCTGGGTCAGTATCACATAGTATCTGCTGTTGTATACAAGAGCAGAGTTGTGTGATTATCTCTAAGCTTTTCTGATTGAGCCGAATGGTTTGGTTGTCCTGGAACAAATCCTTTATTTTCTGCCAAAGACAATTTTACATGGTTAAAACCATGGCAGTTTGTGGGTGGGCACCACTATGAAATCTTAAATGTTTAATACATCTGGAATGTTTAATTTGAGGAGCCAGGAGGACCCAACAATAGCAGCACCAGGAAATGCTATAGGGATATGCTAAGAACTCTACTACAACTTATTCACCTTCATATTACAGAGGTCTTTGGTGATCCAGTACCAGCGAGTAGTGTTTGATTTTCGTCCCATTCATGCCAGTTGCTCAAACACATTCTCCCATCACTCATAACAGTGTGCCCCTTCGGAAAATTTAATCTGATGCCATTATGTAGAAAGTGATAGCTGTTCTCAGCTCAATGACTTTGAAGAATCTACCACATGAGCTGTCCCAGCATTTAGTCTACTTCCCAGACAATAAAGCTCAGTACCTCCTGCTTTTTCTAAACTGCTTCACATCTGGATCCAGTCACCACAGTTGCCTCTGCCTACTGGATGAAGCAGCACTTGGCAGTCAGGAATGCTCTGCAGGTTCCCAGTGGTTGGAGATCATGACTGAGCTACCTCTTTGCCAGCTCATTTGTGCCCATAGCTTTCTGGGAAGCCTAAAGGAAAGAGAGTTTCATGTCACAGTGCGTCTCTGCAGGTCCAAATGGACCTCATGCTGGGCGGGTGAGTAGGCACAGAAACTGCTGTGTGGTCGTGATGATAACACGCCAGTGCCTGAGCCAGCTATTCCCTTCAGTGATTCATTCTTTCCCCTCTTATCTCCTTCCCTAACCAGCTTTGCTGATAAAATTAGCAGCATACCTGCTGTATGCTTAGTGCTACTGTTCACAGCACAGAAGAAAATATTAATTCATCATATATAGAAGCAAATGGACCCACATTAAGCAGAAAGCAGCTTACACTTGTATTACTGCATCGAAGTGAATAGTATGCTTTGACTCATCTAACAGAGGCCATCACAGAGAAAAGCCTGCTAGGCAGAAAAGAGGAAGTCCAGATCTGGATGAGAAAGCATCTAGTGACACCAGGAGATATCCCTAAAGCTGTGCAAGTGTCAACCACAGCATGCTTCTTTCTTCCAATCCCTTTGCATGTAGTCATGTAGCTATCTGGAATGGAACTCCCCCTCATCCATCCAAACCACAGAAAAAGCAAATGGGCCCACAGCAAGAGACGTCTTATCCTTCCTCCTCTTCATAACCACCTCCACTTGTACTCTGAAAACTAAAACTGAGGAAAACAGAAAATCCAGCTGAGAAAGAACATGGACTAATGTGTGAGTCATGCAGCCGGATACCCTACCTGACTTCTTTTGGATTCTCTTTTTGTCTGGGTACTTGCCAACCACCCAGAATCTATTGGTTGAAAGAATCTACACTCCATTCATAGAAAGGACTCACCCAAGTTCTAAAGATAAATGAGTACTATTTGCCATGAGGGAAATTAAGCTTGTCCATGTGTTCAATGGACTGCTACACACTCACAGCCAGAACATCTGCACAGAGATCATTGCACTAGTCAGTTCCTTTATCAGTTGTCTTTCCATCATACTGTAGAGGACACAAGGAGTCAACTAAATGCTCTTCTTTAGGAGCAGACATACATTGATGAAACAATTGTTCCACGTCCAAAATGTTGCTCCCACCTTCCCTAAATTGCTTTCCTGAAAATCAGCATCCCAACAGAAGTGCATTTCAGCCCACAGAGACAAGCTCCAGATATGATGGATTTTCTTCCTTCTTCATTCAAGGTCAGCTTCAATCCTAAGGCAGTGGCTTATTTTTTTCAACAAAGCATTACAAAACCATGGTAATGGGATCGACCTCTGCCTGCAAGCTGCTAATGACTTCCTGGGTGAGCACCCAGGGAATGGATCCACTCTGGTCCGCATGCCGCTGGGGAAATTAATTCACTGGAAGAGCATTATTTAGCTGACTTTCAGCACTTCCATGGGAAAAAAAAAAAAAAAGGCTCGGCAATGGCTGGCTGGAAACTCCAGCTTGCCAGGGGGGCTGGCTGTTGTCAGATGTTGTTATATCTCACAGTGCTGCACAGCCACAGCATGTCCCCAGCAGACAGGGTGCTTTCGTTCAACAGTTATTTGGGAGCAAAGTGCACCAAGTACCTTAGGCAAGCATTATTATTAACTGCGATTATTCATCACTGGTTTTGCTATTAGTCTACACCTAAGAGAGGGCACAATGACTCAGATCCCAGAAGGCCAGTGAAGGAATGCACAGACCACAGAGCAGGCATGAGCTCATGTCCCAGGCAGGCACAGCAAGGCAGGTATGGTCCAAAGACTTTGCATGCTGCCTGTAGTCCAGCACTGACTGCAGAACCCTCCTAAGGCATAAGGCAGGCATGTGAGAGGAGGCTGCATCCTTCATTTCATGTGATGCAGATCAATGAAAGAAGAGAAAGGGAAAAGGGTTTTCCTGAAAACAACACACCACAAATAAGACTGAGCCAGAATTGTGTGTTAATCTGCATTGTGAATAAGTAATTGAATTGTTTCTTCAGAAAAATAAATACACGAAATGCATGCTGAAACCAGGACTGTTCCTGTTGGAAGTTTGGACCCAGCTCCTTTCTGAGCTCTAACTTGCAGAGACATTCTGTAAGTCCAGAGGATGGAGGAGAGGTTTTAATTGCTCTGAACAACATAATGCAGCAGTTAGAGTGGGCCTGCTTGATGCAGATTTTGGAGGCAAATCTCTGGAAGTTTTGTTCCACCTAAATTGCTTTATGATGCTATTATCTTTCCTGCTGGAAACCACACGAAGGGAAAAACACAATTCCTCCAAATTTGCATATCTCTTTTTTAGCAAAGGTCTCTTTAGGTGCTAACAGCCAGCACAGGCCTCATCTCCAAAGAAAGATTCATATGCACCAAGCCTTCTTTCACTGCTCATTAGCACCTTTTGACTGCCCTGTACTTTCCATAATGATTGGATAAGTAAAAAATCAATAACAGTTTCTCTTGTCCTTCAGCTAAACTCATAGAAGGATCACTTTTACACCATAATGACTCAACTGGGTTTTCAGCCATCCAGCTGCACAGGGATTCCCAGGGACCTACCAGTAAGATCCAACTTGAATATTTCAAGTCAATAAATACGGGAATTCAGTGCACTTGATTTTCAAGTTCCCTGGTTTATTAACTCAACAGTATGGTCCAGTCCCCAAGAAGAGGTCTGTGAGCTAGGTTTCCTGACTTGTCAAGGCCCTGGCTGCATATAAACATAGTCACACCCAACACTTCCATTTAGGCCCAGCCCTGGATTCTCCTTTCCTGTTTAAGCTGTGCTGTGGTTCTGCTCAGCCACAGCTATGCCCGTTCCTGGCCACAGACCTGTGGGTCTGGCCTCTCATCTGCAGGATGGCCTCCTAAGTTGACCGAGGCCATGTCTTGTCACCAGGAACTTCAGCGATGATCTTTGCTCCTGGCTGAATCTGGCCTTCATCGAGGCCTGCCTTGTCTGGGTGCTGCGAGTATGGAACTGGGGTTTAGTTTTGTGAATGTGCACCAAATATGTAGCTTTCTCAAAAGAAAAAGGATCAACTTTAAGAAAAACCTCAAGATCACAAACCTGATTCTAATACTGTTTCAGCTTTCAGCTTACCAGGTAGTACCTTTTCTCCATTAAGAGGTGGTGGGTTTTTGGGGCATTGAGGTTAAGTTTTCCAAGGCTGGCAGATTGCTCCCTGAGCTGAGAGCCCCATTCATCTTTCCCCCCATCAGTGGAGTCAACATTTACAGCTGATGGATTTTTCAAAAATAGAAAGAAAATAGAAAAGCCAAAACCTAGATTGCTATGCCAGTGTGACAGCTCTAAGTTTGTAACATTAGATTTGCTTATGAACCTTTTCCCTCATGTCTGATGGATCATCTGACATGCATCCAAACTCAGGAAGCTGATGTAGCTATTTGCAGATGGGCTTCATCTCATCCCAGGATGGATGCATAAGCTGCGCAGATGATTCATTCTCTGCAGGTCTTTACAGTCTTTACAGTCCCATCATAACCTTCAGAAATGGTGCTTTGTCCTATTCCAGCACCTGCTTAAAAGAAGCAAGCATGAAAACAGTAATGCAACAAATCTCATCAAATTTAGATTTGAGATCTTACAGCAGGGAGATATAGGTGTGCTACACTGCCTTCCTTCTGCCACTCAAAAAGTTGGACAAATCAGATTTTAATGCTAACATAGATGGGAAAAAAATCCTCACTGCAAGGAAATAGTTAAATTCCAGTGAAGTCATCCAAAAAGAAGGACCAGGGTAACTATTTAAACTTTTTTTTTTTTTAATCTTCTTTCCCCAAACCTTTCCCTGAGTCTCTTTGTTCAATCCCTTGGAGAACGACAATCTTTTTTCTTGATCAAGGAAATAATAGCAAAACCAAAGAACTGTTTTAAATTGCTTGGGCAGCAGGAGTGGTTGGTTCAATTAATTGCCTTAACTTTGCAGAAACACCTGGCATGCTGTTTACATCCTGAGAGAAGCAGACTTCCATTAGGAAAAGAGTAAAGAAGATGAATGAAAATCAGCCAAGACTCACCTGCAGACTTTGGCAAGCAAAAGATCTTTAGCCTAGTCCTGCTGAAACCACCCTGCAAATGCATCTGCCCACACAGGCTGAAAGTCAGGGTAATACAGCTTTCAGGTGCTTACAGGAGCTTTGATCCCAAGAATGGCGGCAAATGGGGATGATAAAAAGACAAATTATCCTAACTATTATTGCAGGGAGATGATCTAATGCTGGAAAATGTTTCTGGACTTCATCTAGGTATGTTTCAGCAAGAACACGAGGACCAGAGACAAGGTGGTGCAAACTGAACGACAGGCTCGAGCCTTCATGCAAAACCTGGACCTCTTCAGAGGTCCAGGTTTTGCATGAAGAAGCTCATGAAGAAGCATGTTTGCATGCAGGTTTGCATGAAGCATGTTTGCATGCAGGTTTGCATGAAGAAGCTCACTGAAATGTGTAACCAGCATGGCACAGAGGACTTCACAGGGTTTATTAGAAAGCCTCTGTTGTGACTGAGGCAGGAGAAACTGCCATCCAGAGAAGACACTGAAGAACCAGAGCCATTGCTATGACTTGATTGATATGACCTGACCCCTGAAAAAGAGAAATTTAATTTCTTGTTTGCAGTACTGGCAAAAAAGACATTTCAGCTGTTTCCTGACTTCTCTTCCAGGAGACAGGATGCTCTGTCTACCTCAGAACAACACTGCTCATCATCAAATGGAAGGGTAAAACACAGTGGTGCTTCAAAAAATCAGGCCAGGTTTTCTGGCCTTCCATATGAGTTGGTATGCACTTGGTAGTCTAAAAGGTAAGGTAACAAGCAGGTGAAGACCTTGGCCTCTCTGACTGATAGGAAGCTCCAGGGAAGGTGACTGGCTAGCTCAGAGACCCCTTACGGACCCACAGCACATAAGCTGGCTCTCTTTTTTTGGAACCACTTGTGAAGCACACATTCTCCCACAGGCTGTGGATGGTACAGCCATACAGATGCAGTAGGAGTCACTCTCAAACCTCCTAACTGTTTGAAATTCCTCATGCTCAATATTTCCAAGAGGGCAGGGAGGGAGCAGATCTAAAAAAAATAATATTGTAAATAATTTGTTTACCAGTGGAGGGATTTTCTCCCTGCATCTGGCTTTGCTATTATCCTGAGCAGCCCACCAGCACAGAGCAAGCAGAGATGTGTAGCGTGGGTGGGTTGGAAAGGCTTAGCTCATACATCATCCACAGCTCACTGCTGGGACTGAATGGGGCTTGCTGGCTGCAGGAGATTTAATTAAGAGGAGATGTATGTTCCACTGGGGACAGGGCTCTTGCCTTGGCATGCTGTGTTTCTATTGCACACTTTTGACACGGAACATAAATGTTTTTCCTTCCTCCTAACATCAATTCTTATTCCAATAAAACCAATGCCTGACTGGTCCTGTGGGAGCACAAGTCCCAGTGTATTCCCTTAATGTGATGGGGAATCCATCTTGAGACTCTCAGACCCCCTTGTACCTTTGTTTCTTGACAGGAAGGCTCATGCTGTTCCCCAGAGCCAGCTTCAGGACAGAGCAGCAGGGGCACAGTGAAGCCTGCTGAGGTGTGGAGCCCTGATGGGAAGCCCAGGAACACTGCTTGCTGGGTCACAGCCACTGCCTGAAAGCTACCCCTCCAGCAAACATTTGCTTCCCCATGTTCCAGTGCACTTCCACACAGGAACATTCATCACATGCAGGCAGCAAAGCTGAGCTAAAATTAGAAAGAATAATTTCTGCTAGATTAATAAATTAAGGGTGTCTTTTTCAGGACCTTACCCTGTGCGTGTTAGGGGATGTTTTGGCTTCCATTTAGCCATGACATATCAGCTCTGCCTTCTCTGTCTTTCAGACCATTTAGCCACCTTCTTTCATTACTGTTATAGCCTAATTAACATCAATTTCAGTCCTCTTTCTTGAGGGGGCAGTTCATGTGCAGTTTCTTCATCTGGCTTGTGTAAATGAATATTCAGAGATAAAATGGTTGTTTTGGAGTGAATACAGGGTAGTGACACCCTGAGAGGACTCTGCTGACACCAAACACCGAGGCCATGGCATACACAGCTGGAGAGCATTAGCAGAGCCCATTCAGAGGTTTGCCTCTCTCGGGGCTGGTTTCTGTTTTTTTTATTGGTGTTAAATTACCTTCCAAGCTCCCCTGTGAACTGAGGAGACACCACTTAATTTTAAAATGATAGATCGTTTGATGCCTCTCACTTCCTCTCTGCTCCCTCTCAAAGGAGCAGAGTGGAAGCCCCAGTGACCACCACTTTGAAGGCTGGGTTGGCCCCCACATTAAGGTCTATCTTTATCAGAAGCAATCTCTCATTCTCTGAGTGGACAAAGATCTTCCGCTGCCTAGAGGCTATTCTCAAGGCCATTTTTAATGCAGTCTATGCTCAGCCAGGGTACAGCAGCCATCAGCTCAAGTTCAAGCACTGTCAGTAACACTTCTTATATAGAGAGCCTGTAGCCTGCTCCCCAAAAGGCTGGATCCCAGAAACATCCTCTTTTTTCACCAGGGTGATGGGGAGTCTTCCCACCTGCTTTCAGCCATCTCCTTCAAGCTCAGTATTGTGAAGTCCATGGACAGACTCGGGTCCTTCCAGATGGGGAATCTTTCTCTCTACTTGATATCCGGGAGGGAAGAATTGAACCTTCAGGAGATGAGGTATTTGGACTAAAACCTGTGCCTGTGCTGTTCTAAGGTACAGTTGCCATTCCCTCCAGGCGTGACCTAACAGTAGTGAGTCCCCTCTTTCCAGAGTCATCTTCTGGCCAGAAAGTAAAGGATGAACTTTTCTTGTGCTCCCTCAGGTCTTCTCCAGGCTAAGGCTTGGCTCTGGGACTATGACAGGGACATGCTTTTCACAGGCAGGGCACCAGGACACCTGAAAAAATCTCCACTACTGGAGGCAATCTCAACCCCATCCCAATCCTTTGGGCTCAGTGAACCCAAGCAGTGCTGGACTTCTGCCTCAATCTACTTCCCAGAACTATATATAGCAGAGTCACAATGTATAGCCCAAATGGACTCATCTAGTAATGGCAAATATTTTGGTATGCACCCCTTGGTACCAGCTTTGACCTCTTTATCTCATTCTCATCAACCCACTCTTCCTAAAGCACAAGCCAAAAATAGACAGTGGCAGTGACTCAGAAAGGGAAAGAAGAGTCATTCTGACTCAAATACCAAGGTGGGCCTCCAGAGGATGGCACATGGGACCCGGCACCAGCACTTGCAGCTCCCCATGTCTCAGCTGCCAAAGTTCCCTCCTTAGAGACTGCAGCATGCTGGAAATGCTGCTGCTTATCTCTCCAGCAGTGGAGGTGATGCTCTGCTGCTCTATAGTGTGACTCAAAGGCATCACCACTTCAATAGTCTTGACCACGGGCTGAAATCTGAGTAGCTTTTTCTAGGCTGGGAAATAACACGGGCCAAGGTTCCCTCTCTGGCCTGGAGCAACACAGCAGAATTTACATCCATACAACTAAACTCTCTTCTCTCTCTATCCATCCAGGGAGTACTCCGTGATTGCTGTTTCACCTGAACCACAGGCAAGCAGTGCTGCAAGCTGGGACAGTCAGAGTCAAGACAGAGATGTGGATGGGTTCACAACTAAGCTCACAATCCAGTTCTAATTAGGAAAGCCAAGGCTATAGAACACTTGTATTTAACTTTTCTAAGCTGGTCTGACTCTTGTTAACACCAATGGCCCTGCTAACAAGCATCTTGTCTTCAGACATCATTCCACTGCTCTTCTTTCTGAAGGCACAGCTGAATGGGAGGTTTTTCCCTGGGAAAGAGAAGATAAATTGCAAAAAGATAAGCAAACACATTGCCCTAGAAGGAGAGAGCAGACGTCCATTACTAGTACCTAATATTCTCCCTTCCTGTTTTTCTCATGTTCTGTGCATTTTCCCTTTTGTCCAGCAATATAGCTCAGAGAATAATATCACATGGACTCCTGAGTTTATACGTTTATATTAGATGATTGGATAAAATAAGGCAAAGTATGACCAAACATAGAGCTGGACAATCCCAGCTCTAAGAGAGTGGTCCTATCCCACATCACCTCCACATCACCAGGAGCAGTGGGATCCCTTCCCAGCCTGCTCAACAGATCAGCTGGTGCTCAGTTCTCTCATCAAGGAGGCACACTCACCTGCAGCAAGGAAAGCAGGTCCCAGAGGATGCAACTACATCCTCACCTCTTACAGGAACACAGTTGGTTTCCCTTGCTTTCCTCACCATCTGAAACACAGCCCACAGCAGTGTTAGTTTGTCTGACTGCTTGTAAAAGGTCAACAGAGGTCAGTCTATGGGTGAAGGAGCTGAGGAGTTCTCTGGTTCCATTGATACCCATCTCATCTATTTAAGTGTCCTTTTTTTGCAAACTGGAGACCATGACTGAGGAAGTATCTGCCCCAGCTGTCACCTCCCTTCAGCAGATGCCAAGAGAAAATTTCTCCTTTGAATTAGTTACAGCAGCACTGAGACCAGTTTTGTGTCCATGATCACCCATAGCTCCTTCAGCCCCTTCTACTCTGGAATTGCTCTGCCCAAAACATTCAGAATCAAGATGTTCTTTTCATCCTCCAAAACACTAAGACATCTGTGGTCTGAGCTGAGCAGACTTACCCACTCTCAGACTCTACGCTTGATATTTTACAGCAGGAGGTTTTGACTCAAAAAAAAAAAAAGATAGCTTTGATCAATACAACCCCTAGTTAGAGCTAGGAAAGCGTGACCCTGAACTGACTTTCTTCCACCAAATATCACATTCTGCTTCAAAACAGAAAGAGTCCTGAAGATGTCAGAATTTTTTTAATCCATCATTTTGCCTCACCTTGTTCTGGGAAAGCGGCAACTCATCCGAGATGCAATTTTGCAAGTACATCAAGCCTGGGCCAGGCAGGCACCAAGGACATCACTGCTTGAGTGAATAATGTATTCCTAAAGATCAAACCCATCTTTTCAATGGAAATATCAAGAAAGTACCTGTGCCCCTTTCTGCAGTCAGAGCAGTGTAGGTCTTTCAGGCAAAGAAACCAAACTGCTGCCCAGTTCATTACTCTGTGCCGAACCACAGCCAAAGGCTTTCCCAGCTGGCAGTCCACATCCATGCAGGCAATGTGCAGACACTGTAATTGCTCTCTCATGCTTGTTTTTCCTGACTTTTCAGAAGCAAGCAGCATCTAACATACCTCAAAGAGCAGGTCCTGTGATTTATAAAGAGCACCTGTCCAGTGCCACTGTTCTTTAATTAAAAAAGCCATTTAGTGTCTGATCACAAAAAATGGATCAATATTTTTAAGGTGCTGCTGAGTAACAACAAAAAAACCTGAAACAATTTGAAATACAGACAGATCACTTTTCTCAGGAAATCAGAGCGTTTCCGGAAGTTTACTTAATTCAGCAATTTTGGAGCAGTTTTCCTGGTCATATCAGTGATGTAAACATGTGCACACAAGTGCATTCCTCTGATTTGTTTCTGACCTTGGTTATGCCAGGGTTAATCCTGTCCATTGCTGGTCAGGAGGGACTTGAAACTGATGCTGTGATTACAAGAGTTTCCTCTGAGAACCTTGTCATCCACGTAAGCAGCACACAGCAAAACAAAGCACGTCAACTTTCTGTAGTGCATTTGTCACCTCTTCTTGTGACACGGTAGTTTTGAGCATGAGCCAAGCCCTCATCATTGGGTGTAATTGACTCTGCAGTCTATTCAGATGGACATATACTTGCATTTGTTACTGTTATCTGCAGGTTAACCACGGCTGACCCTTAGCATTTTCCCCTGTGCACAAAGGACTTTCAGCTTCTGTGGTCTGAAACTGTGACACAAATATTTGTTGTTAAATGGAAACTAAGCCCGTCACAAGGTTCTCAGTGCCCAAGAGACCACATCACTCCTTCTCCTTACTCTCCCACTGCACTGGCTTATAATTAGCACAGTCCAACTAATAAACTGGTGATTGCAGTCAGGCTTCTGGAGACTATTTATGGGTTAAACCACACAACTAATTGCCCTTCCTTCACTCAGTCTGATGTCCAATTCACTTACCCCATGCCATTTCTCATTTCAGCAGACCAACACAAAAGTCATGCATTTGGCATATCAGCAGGATGTTAGAAAGTTAGAGAAGTGGAAAGAAATCAAAACCTTTTTGTTATGTGCCTAGGAGTTACAACAACAAGGGCCGTCACCAAGATATCATGGGAGGGAGGGCTGACGACCCCCTGTAGGTGCCTCTCACAGTTTGGTGTAAGACATCCTTTAGGATTGTCAGTTTACCCACTGAATGTCTTCTCCAGTCATCCTAGGAAATGACCATCACTCAATCCTGACCCACAGGTAAGGGAATACACTCGAGGGCAACGTACTGGCTAGGGGAAGAACCAACCCCTTGCCCAGCTTGTCTTTCCCAAGGTTTAGACAGCAGCTGAGCAGGATGGTTGAAGATCTGCCTGATGGCATTTTTTGGTGTCTCTGATCTTCTTACTTCCCTCTTTACTTGCTTGCCAGGTGGAAGACACTGTCAGGAGAGGCAAGGGAAGGTAACTGAAGTGCTGAGCTCCCACAGTAAAAGAGGCTGTGCCCATAACTCAGGCAAGCAACTTCCTAACATCTCACCTGAGCCTATTTATTTGCTTCTCACACCATCCCTTTTCTAACTGAAAGCTTGAGTTGCCACCTGGAAAAGACTTCCTGAGAAAAGACCTTCTGGGCCACTGGGAAGCACATGGGGAGAATGAGGCTGCCGTTGTTTGTGAAAGCTGTCCTGGCTGAGGCCCTGACATTTTGTTCCTCTTCCTGACACAGACTTGACATACATGCAGTGTTGAATCATCATGGACCACCAGCCCAACCTGATACATGCAGAAAGATGCATGTCCCTGCTTATCCCTGAACCTGGCAGAAAATTACACCTGGAAGAGCCCAAGGTTTCCCTTGCTTTGGAAAAGCTGCTTAATCCTGTTTTTGTGTGAAACTCCTTACCAAAGAAAAGGCCTAAAATGAATTAACTTAAAGAAATCAAAGGCTGAAATCTTATATCTCAGGTACCCATAAGGCAAGCTGGCATGTGTACTTAATGGTTTTTGAATGTATCAGAAAAGGAAAAGCCACAGGGCTGATATCATTAAAGACAATAAATCCATCCTAGGAAAGACAACAAATTTAATCTGGTTCCAACATTTCTGATTAGCTTTTCTCTTTATGAACACTTTGATTATTGGAATCTTGCCCTTTTACTCACTGATTATTTAATGCAATTAATACTCATTTCAACTTTGCCATTGAGAGCATATTTTCATTTGCTTTTACAAGCAGAAAGCTGATGTCTGCTCTAATCAAAAGATGCACTCCGGGCATGTGAAATACAGTACTACAATGTGCATTACAAGGATCAATGATAAATTACATGAACTCCTTATTCCCAGGAGGGATTTATTACTGAGGTAAAAGGAGCAAATGGTTATAGCAAGAGATGGTTTGTTTTCTCTTGCTGATTTATGCAAAAGGCCTGTTCCGGCACTCACATAAATGAAAGTGTTAAGGAAAGAATGCAGTGTCACATTAATTCATACAGAGAAAATCTCTGCTGCATATAGAAGGGATGCTAAGAATGCTGTTTCCATCATTTGGTTCAGTTAGTTGCTTCTACGAGAAAAAAATAAATAAGTTGTATTGTTAAATGTGGAGGGAAATCGAAGGAACAATTTAAAAAAATGCCATGAAGAAAAAAAAGTATAAATATGTTTTAAAAGCAAAGAAAAAAAAGCATGGATTCACAGTTACTCTAACAAATTTCTATCTCATCATGACATTTTTCACTTCCTTGTATCATCTTTAAGACCTTTTCATTACCATTCCAATCAAGTTGCAAGAGAAGAGCAAAGATTCACCATAACCTGGCGAATCACTGCGTGATTTCCTCCCCTTGTTGCTGTTCTCAGCAGGGCTTGAACATGAGCTGATACCTTTGGTTAAGACCTCTACAGCCTTTATTCCCACCATGGACACCCAGAAGAAATCCAACCTCTCCCTCAGCTGCCTTGCACACATAAGCAATGCTTCAGGGCAGTCCTGGTTGTTGGATGCATTTGCTGCAGTCCTGCATTTGGACTGCAGCAAACAGATAGGTCAGCTAACACACAGTGATCACAAATGCAGCAGGATATTAACATCTTGAAGAGATCACACCTACTTGTAACTTTGACTGGGGAACATCAAAAATCCAATTTTTCTTAGGCTTAACAGAACTGTTGCATGTGGCAGGGAAAATCAGTATATGATTTCTGTTCCATCTCTCCATGAGTCTTCACGTGCCTTTCTGAGCCAACCTGTATTTCTGCAGTGTACCTCATGGTTTTCTAAATACTGGACTGGACATTCACCTAGGAAGCCATTCCTGGCTTCCTGCCATCATTCTGCAGTAATGAACTCTTACATAGGAAGTAGCCTCAGCCCCAGGCTGAGGTCTCTCCTGGAGTAAATTCTGCCTTGTCTCTTAGATGGCATCAATCATTCATAGCCTTGTCCTGCTCCGAGCATCTGCTTCCCATTCTCTTCCTTAGTTTCCTCCTGATTAATTGATGAAATTGTTAAGTGTGGTTGCCTCGGAAACTGCCATTTCCTTAAGCATTTTTGGCCCCCTTTATGGTAGAAAGCAGGAAATCTTCACAGGAACCCTGAAGTGACAGAAAGGTTGAATAGGACTCACCCTTCACCAGGACAACACAGGCTAAGACACTAAAATAATGGCAGTCTGGCTGTTCCCAGACTGCCATGGTGTCTAAGGGCAGAGAGCACAAGGAAGGGAAGAACCATGTGCTTTTCCTGTCATACCCAACATTCAAGTGACAAATATGCCATTCTCCAGGCAGTTTTCCCTCAAAAAACATCTACAACAGCTCTCAAACTCCTATCCATGGCATCATATGGGCAGCATGAATGCTGGTACAAGTGCAAGTGGGCAACATTGCACAACCACTGCCTGCCCTCTTCCACTCACATTGGTCAGCACCTGAAGTCCCTGGCTGCAAGAGCTCAGTGCTCCAGGGCAGCTTGCCTGTCATCAGCCCCTGAAACAGGGAAGCTGACCACCAGGAGAGATGCAGCTGATGTGAGCACAACAGCACGGCAACTTCTCCAGGAGCCCATGGCAATGCTTCCTCTTCCAAACAACCCCAGCACCAGCACAGTGATGGTTTGCAAAAAGGAGCTGGGGGCAGAAACAAGGATGATATTAAAACGCATCCTCACCTGAAAAGCTTGGAAAGAGGCCCTGGAGAGCCTGAGCCTCATTTCTGTGGTGTTTTCTCCCTCTGCAACACTCACATATCATGCTTACTGCCAGGTCCAGGCTGCACCAAGAGGACTCTGCAGCATGAGCCAAATTCTGCCTCCCAGGGCTGCCAGGAGACCTGTTCCATCCAGCCTTTGCAAAGGCACCAGGCATGCCTACCCTGTGCTGAAGAATGAGCAGGGAGCTTAAGGACATGGTGGACTCTATCATAAAACTTGATTTCTGGGCAAGGTTCATTACAAGAGAGCAATTGAGACAAACACGATGAAGACAACTGTCTCATGGCAGAACTTCATCACTCCTGAGAAGCCCAGTGAACCAAAGTACCTTCTCTGGATGCATTCTGGCTTCACTCCTGCATGGGACAGACCAGTGTCAGGAAGACCCCAGAGCAGATGTAAGCTAGGGATCCTCTCTACTTTAGCATAAAAAGGAGGAGCTTTCACTCTGCTCATCTCACTGCGTTGATTCAGAACTCTTAGTGCCAGTGCTTTTCTGCCATCCTTTCTTTTCAGAAGTGTTTGCTGGTCACTGACAAGGGCTCATGATATGCTGTTTTATTAGGCTAATTCTCTCTGCTTTTATTTGGCTGAAAGAAAGAGCAAACAACATTCTGGCAGCCTAGAGATGCTTATGGTCCCACTAGCTTTCATTCACAGAAGCAGAATAATCATTAAAAACAGGGCTTACTTTCTACTTGACATTAAAAAGTAAGTGCTACAACCACTAGAGGCTGATGAGAGATGATACAAGATAGCAAAATCATTGAATTTTGGTATTAGTCAGCAGAGATGTTGCAAATCACAGAATGGGTCAGGTTAGAAGGGACCACAGTGGGTCATGTGGCCCAACCTCCCTGCTCAAGCAGGGCCATTCCAGAGCACATTGCACAGGATTGTGTCCAGAGGGTTCTCCAGTGACAGGGACTCCACATCTCTTGGGCAATGTTTCACCTGCACAGGAAAGAAGTTCTTCCTCATGTTTCAGTGGAAATTCTGTGCATCACTTTCTGCCCGTTGCCTCTTGTCCACTTGCACCACTGAGAAGAGCCTGGCTCTATCTTCTTGGATGTCCCTCATCAACTTTTCTTTCTCAAGCAGGCACTAGGAGACCTCTGGATGAGTCTCAGAAGGCACAAACACTGGTAAGTCACATGCCATGGCTGTGTATGGAAGGTGGCTTGTACCAGGGGCAAAATCAACTACTACAGCTCTCAGGAGCAGCTCAAATCAGTGGAAAGGGGCCTTACTCCCCTTCCAAGGGAAGTCAAATTAAGTAGGCTGGTGTATGCATAGGGAGTCCTGGCTTGAGAACCAGGAGTTCAAATTTCTGGTTTTGCCACTCACCTTGGTAGTCTTGGTCTCCACTTACAGTCTCTCCTCTGACTGCACAATCTTTGGGCTAGGAATGCTTCCCACTCAGCAGATTTACTCCCCATAGCACTCTGAACACCAAGATACCAAACCTACTGGAAATTGAAAACAAATAGGAAAATACGTGCCAGAGCTCCCCTAAAGCCCAGCAGCAGTAAGTGCTCAGCCTAAGAGACAGAGGCTTGCTGAAGGAAAGAAGAACCTGCCTACTTTAGAGGAAGAAATCTGTGAGAATTCTTTAATGAGGATTTCAGGGGATACAAATTGTTTCCTAGGCAATGGCTAATGACAGCTAATAGGGACCCCAGAAACAACTCACAGCACCTTCTTATTTCCTGTGGCCTGTAATCACAGTGTTCAGCTGTTATTTTCATCCTTCTAAGTAGTATAATGGACAATTGCATTCACATTTCCACCCTTTTTTTTTTTTTTTTTTTTTTTGCCAGAGATGTCACCACTCCTGTTTTTTTTTCTAGTAACATAGAAAAGCAAGATTTCTTCCCCCCTGATTGTTTCAGTTCTCAACTAATGTAAAGAGGCAGAATCCAGTGAAAAGTTCATTAGCTAACCTCTCTGGAGAATCAATTTAGCATAGTTCTGCATGATAAAGCTTTACTTCTTTTTTTTTTTTCCTTAAATAAAAAAAAGATAGGAAAGAGAGTTGTTTTAAATTTATGAGCTGATGCGACAGTGAGTAATGGTGAATCACTGTTTAATATTTTAGTCAACCATCTGCAAGGTGAGCTGTACTCCAATTTCATATTTCTAGAGCTAAGAAGTCACCTCAAGTTTCATGAATAGAATCAGTCTTGCATCAACCCCAAAAAGCTGTTTTCAGCACCAAACCCAATCACTGTCCACCCAGAGATCTCAAACACACAGCCTCAGAACACAGGAGAAAACAAGCACAATTATGAGCTAAAGTGGGAGGGTGAATAACACACTGAATAAAAGAAGCTGCAAAGATGAAGCTGGCTTTTTTGTGAGCTCTCAGTGATTCTGCAGGCAGAGTTGGAGGGAAGAGCACCTTCCTGCCTGTGCATGGAGGACAGTGGTAATCACTGTCTTTGTGCTGGCTTGCGATTGTCTTGTCTTCTTGTACTTCCAACACCATTCCTAGCACTCCAGAGGCACTAAACCTCAGGCCAGCTTGGGATTTTCCAGCCAGATTCCCATGGGAACGGGGACAACACAAGCTTCTCTCTCTGGATACTTCTTCCCCCAGCCCAGTGACATAAGCAGAATGTCTCTGTGTCTCGGTGTCACAGCCACCCAGGAGAAAGCAGTGCTTGCAGGGAGGAGGATGCAGTGTTGTCCTGTGCAGAGCAGGTTTGTCAGCAGTCGGGCACCTGCAGATCCACACAACCAGGGAACACACACCTTGTGCAGATCCATTGCCTGCCACACCTGCAGGGACAGCACTGGAGCAGAGAAGCTGCAGAGCCAGATGAATTCCTTCTATGGGAGGTCTCCCACTGGGAACAACCCAAAGATACCAACATCCCAGGTGCCTCAGGAAAGCTTCCCTTGGACCTGCTGTTTCCAAATTTCCCCTTCCTCCTGCTCCCAGTGCTGAAATCCTCATCAGCCTCTGGGTCTTAGGTGTTTCCATGATAGCATGGTCTCTCCAGACTGGCTACTGAACTGTCTCTCACCCATTGCTCATACCCAGCCATCTGCTGCCATTGACCAGAGCTGTCTCTCTAGCATGTGCCACCAGCAAAACCAGGCTCTAGGCCCAGCCTCTCAGTCTGTCTTTCTCCAAGGGCATCTTCAGGTTCCTTTCCTTGATTAATGCATGTTAAGACTGACTAATTTCATACCTTTCATCGCTGTAGCTGCTTTACAGTGGGGAAAAATGCAATTTCCTCTCACTTGTCAAGTGCCACGAGTTTGTGAACCATGACAATGTACATTGCTACTGCTGCACACAGCCTTCCCCTCCCCCAATCTAATGGAATGTGAATAGTGGTTTTGCAATAAATGTGAAGTTATTAAATGACTACAGAGAGTCAGAGCTACAGAGAAGGGTACCAAGAGCCTCTCTGACCCTGCAGAAACAGAGCTCTCTGTACAGCCTGGGCAGAGCCCAACTGCTCCAAAGGAAACTGTGTCAGTTGCCCTGGGGCTGATTTCTATGGATATGGGAAAACCCTCACACTTTTCATTCCTCTTTTACATCTGGAGGAAGATCTCTTATGTCTGTTGTCTTTACATTATTGCAAATGACAGAGCAACTGACACATCCAGCTCCTTCACAATGCTTCATACATATGGACGAGTAGTTTAGTTTCAATTTGGTTTGCAGACCTTTCTACCACAGCACGTGCTTCAACCACAATGCAGCAAAATGAGACATCAGCATGAAGTCAGTGGTCCTTCCTTCTCTCCTTAAAAATAGCCTGCTTCATCCTGTGTTATAGGTTTTGAAAAGCTTAGGTGAGCTGACTTTGATCAGAAAGATGTCTCCCTCACTTTTCATGCCAATGGTTCACCCACCCACCTGTTAAATAGTACACGAGCGTTATTTGCCATAGCTATTTCTCATTTTTTTATTGGACCTGAGCCTACAAGCTGAAGGAGCCTTCTGGCATGTAATGTCTTACCTTGACAACACATGGAGACACCATGTTCAGGCCACCTTATGGACTTCTCACCTAACTGGTGAGATTTGGCACTGGTCTAGTGCTAAAGAAGTTCGTGATACTATGGCAGGATTCATGCCTCGGAGATATTATCTGGCACTTAGAAAAGCATAGATTTATTTTCTGAATCCTCTGGTTCCTCCATAAAAATTCAAAAAGCTTGTTCATAAGCTTGAAGGACACATCTCGAAGGAGAGTAACAGAACAAAAACCAAATATTCAAAGAAGCACTTTCTTTTGTGTTTTCCAGGTCTTCCAAGTGAAACAAAATAAAGAACAAGAGAACTTTCCACACTCTCAGTTTTTAAAACATAAAAGCTCTCGAAGCAAGCACATTTTCCTGTTTTTTGAGGTAAGAGAAGCAAAGGAAAGAGTTGGTAGAGAAAAAGATAATATGTTCTCTATCTCTTTAACATGTAGGGGAAAGAATTTTATGGATTTTTAAAAATGAACATGAAGCCCTGTTACTTTGGTCCATCCCCCAAGCTGTATGTGCCTCGGTGTACTCAGGAGCTTCTTCTCAAAGTCCTCTATTGAGCCACCAGTCCTCTATTGATGCCACTCTCCAGGCCTTCACACACTCTGTGGAGCACCATGTGGGTGACAGTGACCACACAGTGAAACAAAGATCCCCATCTTCATGCCACAGCAACCCCCTTTTCTCACTGAAGCCACTACAAGGCAGGAGTGACAAAAAAAAAAAAAAAAGAAAGAAAAAAAAAAAGGGGTGAAAGCACTGTCATAACGCTCCAGTTCTGCCAGGAGAGTCCAGCATGTGAGTGGGAAAGACACCCTCCTACCAGCATGTATGGCCATTTTGCTTCCCTGCATTTGTCTGAATCTCTTACTGTTCCCCTTTCTCCACTCATCCGTTGTAACACACAAAGAGCTGCGATCTGAGCGTCTCGTGTGTATTCATCAGTGCTTCAGAGCAGATGATTCACCTACCCCTCTTTATAATTTTATCTCCCATCAGCTGCAAAGTCAAAGTCTGAATAATGCCCCATTGTTGTTTTCAGGAGCGGGCTTGTCACTGTGATAGGAGAAAGGTATGATTTGAATCAAAACAGAGGGTCGGTCGGCAGGTAGCATCCTAAAGCTCCGGAACCAGCAGCTTAAAAATAACAACAATGGAATCATGTCTTCTAACAATGGGGGGGGGAAATAATAATAATAATAATAATAATAATAATAATAATAATAAACACAATAGCACTGGCTGTGGGAAGGTGAAGGTGTATTGTCCATTCTGGGCAGAAAGTAAACAGTGCTGCTGGTTTTACATCCTTTAAACCAATTGTATCTACAGCCAAGCTCTGCCTCCTCCCTGACTCCCCCATGCTGCATCTGGAAGAGCTATCCTGTCTCCAAAAGAGGAGCTTTGAGAGGGGCCCCTGCCCTGAGGGCCAGCAGCTGCCCAGCTGCAGCAGTCAGGGACAGGGACAGAGAGTCCATCTGTGCCAGATCCAGCTCAGGCTCTACCATGGGTTGCTAATCCCTGAAGGGTATCAGCAGGTGTGCAGAAGAATGGATTAGCTCCTGTGGCAGGGAAATTTGAAATAGTTCTGAGTGATGCACTGGAGACTGAGGTTTTCTGCATGTTTAGCAAACACCAGTGGGGTTTGCTCTACATCAAAGTGCACTTCTGTCACAGATGGGCAGGAGCAGCTCAGGTATCAACAGTCAAGTATCAACAGTCAAGTATCAACACCACTTTGCAGCTCTTTGGAGCTAAGTTGTGCTCCCCCAGGCATCATTGTGCTTTTTGTTTACCTCAGAGTATCTCCCCAAGTTCAATAGTAATATCATCTTCTGCCAGTTCCAGCAAGTTCTAGGTTGGTCCTTCAAGGTCAGAATCCCCAGATATGGGTCTTCAGATTTAAGGCCTGGCCCGGCTCTCGGCTTCTTTTCACAATGGTGGCCACCGCCCTGAGATGTCTAGTCCTGCTCACCGTTTTCATTGCATTAATCCTGAAGTTTGTGGGACACAGGGAGCAGAATTAGTGAAGTGATATTGCTCTGTGTGGAGGTATATGTGTGTGTGTAATCAGCTCCCCAGACTGGTTTGGTAAAGGGAGATGAAGGGAAGCAAGAGGACATACTCAGGGAAAAAGGAAATTATGCTACTTCAGGCAGGAAGACTTGTCAAACTATTTCCTAAGTTAGAAAGTGGCCCCTCAGCTCCACCTGTAGTTAGAGGAGGAGAAAAGGATGTATAACAGCTCCCAGGCTGGGCTCTGGCTCATAACCATCCTCCCTGGAGGCAACATATGATAAACATCTTAAAAGAAAGAGGTGGTGTGAATATCCTCCCACAGTGGCAAGAAATCATTCCCTGCTCTGAGTTGTGGTTCTGCACAGGCTGGATTGATGCATCAGTCCCATTACCATCAGCACAACCATAATCCCCTCTAGTATGTGCCAGCCTTAGTGACTACAAATCCTCAGCAGTTCCTGTAGGCAGCTGCGTCATGCACCCCTTGCTGCTCCGTGGCATGAAAGAGAGAGTAACCTGAAAAACAATGACTCCCTTAACCACCTGGTGTTCTTGGAAAATGCAAGCTTTGAAATACAAATTGGCTGCGAAACAAACATCCCACAAGGACATCCAAGAATTGGCATGCTCCTACATGAGGTGCTCAAGAAAATATTACAGTGCATTATCCTGCTCCACACAGCCCAAAATTCATCCCTAAAAACAAAAGTAATTCTACTCTAATAAAACAATCTCTGAAAGCAGTCTTTTGATATAGCCTCCAAAATAGTCATCTTCTAACCTCCTGTGTCCATCAGGATCACTTACTACCTTCCTAATGATCAACAGAGCAAAGCAGTCAGGTGTATGTCATGTAGACCTGGCCAAGAGAAATCTGAAACAGGCCAGGTGAATCTCCATCCACTGTTGTGACCGTTGCCTGTTCACCACAAATGTGACACACCCAAGAAAGCACATCTGCCCTTTTTTCCTAATGAGAGCCATTCTGCAAGGCAAATCAGAGCACAACACAGTATTTACTATATTCCTTTCTCCTTAAAATATTTTCTCCCTTTGCCCTAAAATTCTCAGCAGACTTCCTCTTATTCTTTGTTTGGTAAAGCCAGTATTTACTACTCAGAACATACTCTGGCTAAAAGCCTCCCCACACTTCATCACCAGTTCAAAGCATCTCGTAACACCACCATTCCAACGGAGAGCCCATCATCCACTGCTTTCTAAGGTTCCTCTGCCTTCTGGGAGAAGTCTCTGTGGCATGGGAATCCTCTGTAATGGATGGATCTATTTCTGTTCTTTTGGCTGATGGATGTAGTACTGATCACCAGCTGCAGTTCCCCTGCAGCAACTGTCTCCAAAAACTACTGGTTTTGGAAACAGAGTCTACTAGGAGAAAGTAAATGGGTTAATTTTTCTTGAGAAGAGCCCACCATCAGATAAGGACCTGCCTTAGTTTACTGTCTGCTAATTCACCTCAAGTCTGTAGGAAGCTCAGCTAACAGCCAACAAAGACTAGCATGAGTAGTGAGTGGGTGCAGGGTTTCCAAGCCATGCCACAGAGATAAACAGAGATGCCCAGAGATAAATACAGAGCTGGTCTGAAAAGGATTTTGCAGTTACTGAGTGAGCAGGTCAAAGCACACCCCATCTGTGCTCCATTTTCTGCAGAGAAACTCCAAAACAGTGCTACAAGGTCTTAAACCTTCTCCATCTGCTGCCCTCGATGGCTGCCTGGACTGCAACAAACGTGTTGCCACTTCCAGCACCCAGCAGTGATTGATGCTGTGTTAAGAGGACACCAGTGGTTCCGGTCTATTTACATTTCCAAGGAGCTTGGCTGGTTTTTGTGCTGGCATTTTCTTTTGGTGTACCAGCTGTGGGAGACCAAAGGGGACAAAAATTACTGCGATGCTCAAGCAAGGAAATGCTACTGTTGAGAAAACATCCTATTTATGCCACATTTTAAAAGGAGCCCGTCTTTAAGAGTTTTAAAGAGCTGCCACTGGCAACAAATGAGGCTGCTAATTTGGCCTGGCAAGCAGCGTTTGCTAAACACCATTTCAGGATTTAATTCATCACATGTAGATTTGGAATTGGAATTCTACCAGCAAAACCATCATCAGTGTGTTTTTGCAATTCCAGCTCCCTTTCTTTTCACATCAAGCCTCCCTCTCTCCCTCTGTCTTCCACAGCTGTCAGCTGTCACCAGCCAGGAAAGCAGATGAGCCAGTCACAGCCCTCAGATCTGATCCAATCTCCTGTAAAACAGATGCCCAGGCCCCAGGTCCTCTTTGCTCACCAGCCCCTTGTTTGTCTACAGAAACTGCATGTGCTGCCTACCCCCTGCAAAGTGGGGAAGAATAATTGACTTCCTGGGAAGCAGACTAGAGATAAAATGCTTCGCACATCCGCTCACAAGAGCCTGCTTGTGCCACTTAGATGAGGCAGCTACTGTGTATCCTCCCTTTCACCCAAGCTGCCACCAAGCAGCTCCCACAGGAAGCTCTCCTATTTCCTATCAGTTTCACCACTGTGAGGTCGCTCAGAGAACGGTGCTACTGATGCTAGCTTTATTCCATCTGATTCAAAGTCATGGCAACTTGTGGGGAAAACCTTGAGGAGTTTGCTCCTTTCTCCAGCACAGATCTCTTCTTTGGGACTGAGTGAACCCTGCCAAGAGCTATGTCAATAAAAATCTACTTTTTCCCCACACAGCCACTACAACCACAGCTTGGGGGAAGGCTGCAATAGTGCCAGCATTAAAAGTTCCCTGTGGAAAGAGTTCTGGTACCAAAAAGACATCTCTGAGGAAACGTGGCCCTGTTTGGGCTGTCCTCCTACGCAGACATCTTCATACTCTGATTGACCCAGTAGCTTTCCCTGATCTGCCCACAAGCAAAAAAAAAAAACTCCTTAGCACCTACAAAATAGACATAGTGATGTCCTCTGGCTAGGAACTCAATAAAGATTCCTGATTTGTTTGCACAAAAAGGGCCATCCAACATGCCATGCTGTCAGCACCCTGCCTCCCACAGCAGCACGAGTACACCTGTATACAGAGTATACAGAGCCTGCAGCAGGACCAGCACAGACCCACCTCCCTGGGACAGAATTTATGTTTAAAGCAGGCAGTTATATTTACCTTGCACCAGGCTCCTGTCTTTATGTAGAAGAAACCAATTGTTTAACAGGAAAAAAAAAACTGAACCAGCAATCTCTTTTGTTTAATGTTCCTTGTATTTTTAATAGCTATTTATTTACTGGTTTTCATGGCTTGCTACCCTAGAGCACAGGAGATGAACATCACACTGGAGAAACATCCAAACATCAAACCCCAGCTTTCTATGCAATTGGGCTTTTGAGAATTAAGTGCAGACCAAGGAGTGGAGGCTGCCTGAGCCAAGGAACTGAGCCAGAGGCCAGTCAAGAGCAGGAGGAGGGCAGGTTTCCCAGCCTGCCTTTGCTGACTGGGGCAGGTGGGCTGCTGTTCCCAGGGAAAAGAGCTGTCTAGATACAAGAGAAAGAGTCGTGTTTTGAAAACTGCTTTCTGAATGAGTCAGCAGAGCCATCTCCCAAGGCACTGGAGCCTGCCAGAGGGAAGAACAGATAGTTTTGTTGTTTTTTTTCCTTCTGCTGTTGAAGTCGATCATTCACTATCTTGAAGTACGTCACCAGCCTTGGAAAGCCTTTTTCTGAGTAGAATACTTCTTGACTTTTCTATTTCTGAGGAAGTTTTCCAGCCTGCCTTGCTTCTGTTTTGTCAAAGCCTGTATGTGACAGCAAGGTCTGGAGGAGAAAACAGAGCAGGCTAACACGTTAACCCTGCAGGTCTGGCTTGAAGGTGCTTTTGACTTCCAGGCAGGGAAAGCTGCAGCCATTACAACCCTCTTCATCAGGACACACTGATCTCTCTCCCTTCAGAGACATCCTCTTCCACTTCCCTCTTCCCTCCTCTACTTCACAGGTATCAGACACCTCTTCTTGCAGAGCTGACCTCACTAGTACACACCTAATGCAATACTGTGTAGCTTGGGTTTAACCTTCAAGTCTGCTGCTTCTATTTCAGACCTGAGGAAGGATAAAAAATGTGTCCTTTATTGAGTGATACCGATTGCTTTAAGAAGGGTGTGCTCTTTATTTGCTTGTGTTTTTCCAGTCAAGGTAACTGACGTAGATAAAATGACTTTCATGGGACACAGTAAATGCTTCAGCTCCTCAAGTTAAGAACACTTTTGGAAGAGATGCTTGAGCCCAAACAGACTCTCCTCTGTGCTATTCCTTCATCCTGGCTATGCAGATTTATGCCTCTCAAAAGGTTGGCATTTCTCATCTGCACCGTGGCACAGGGCTCCAAGGGCAAACCTCTCAATCTTAGTCACATTTTGGCCTGTCATTTTCCTGATGATTTTGAAACCGTGGCTGTGCCAGGCACAAATTCACAGGTGAAAATCAGTTTGTGAGTAGCTGGTGCAGAAGATAACATGCTTGCTCAGGTCAGTGACATGCACGACAGTTTGGTTATGAGATGATCCAAACATGATCCAACCCTCCAGCTGTCATGATGACAAATGTGAAATGGTCCTAGGGATGAGCTAGAGCTTTCTCAATCAGAATGGGGAGAGGGCAAGGATCTCCTGTAATGCAAATAAACAAGGAACACTGATACTCCATGCATCTGCCAGCACCAGCTTGAAGCAGGCAGCAGCCAGAAGATACTGCATCTCCACCAGTGTACCTATTCTGCCACATGGCAAAGTGTGGGCTCTGGATAAGCCTAAAATCTAAAAATCCTAACCTCCACAACATCTAAAGCCATAGACACTATCAGGGATTTTTATATCAATCTTTCCCACCACCTCCACTCCCAGCCCAAATTCAGCTGATACCTAGCCAAAAAGGCTAGCTACTTCTTTGTCCTCACAAGTCAGCATCCTTATCCCTCTAATTGCTTGATTGATAAGCTTAATTAAGTTGAACTCACAGTAGTTGCTCCTGACCTGCCTCTACTTGGAAGAAGCATCTTCATGCCTGACCTGGGAATGGACTTTTGTGCTGGCAAGCCTGTCTGGCTCTTCCCTGATGTATCTGTCAGCCTGGTGAAGGATAGGAGCTCTTCCTACAGACCATGCTCCAGTGACTTCCTAAAGCAGGGTGCTCGGCTCTTTTTGTAGGCCCAGTGCCATAAATAAATATACCTCACTAAGGAACAGCTTGATAGTAAAATGGTCAGAACGACGATGTATGAAAATTGGTGTCTGGCTGCACTTGGCTAGGATTAGCCCCATCAGATGAAGCACAATTAGTGCTAATTAGTTGCTGCTGCAGCCGGCTTTCCTACCTCTGTGGGAGCAGGGATTACCACTGAGCTAAAACGACCATCTAAAACCAGATGTGGCTTGCTCCTGGAAACAAGTTTTACACCTACTTCTTTATAGTCCAGTGCCTCTTTCCGTGATCTTTTTAAAACTAAGCAAAAACACTGTGATTCCTTATTCAGATCTGCATAGCACAAGGCCAGATAATTTTGGCCATCAGTTTCTGCACCAACTTTATTAATTTATGATTGCTTTGGAAAGCCAGCCACTACCACGTTATTTCCTGTAAATGACTATTTTTTCATACAGATCAGTTACTGAGGTGTCAGATACTCTGCAGTTTCACTCTCTGACTCTGATCTGTACTCAGACCACCTTGCTTTGGTGTGGAAAAACAGCTGAAGGTGTACTTTTTTCACAATTCCCACTTCCCTCAGTTCAATGCACCTGCAGCAATCAGAAGCCACAGAAGCAATAGATATAATACTAATATCCAAATTCCATTATAACAGAAGACTCCTCTCAGCTTTTTCCAAGTTAGTATGCAATGGAAGTTGAGAAACAATGTCGTTAAAACCCACAGCTAATGCATCCTGTGGGTCACAGAGGAGGTTCTGGGTACACTGGTATATATCTGAGGTTTTGTTTGTTTGTTTTTTGTTTGTTTGTGGTTTTTTTTTTTTTTTTTGTGGTTTTTGGTTTTTTTCTAGTTTCTCCTTCCTGGGATAACCTTTCACCCCAGGCTTTGTGCTCTTTGTGTGTTTATCAGCAAAGCACATCCAGATGCCCTTCAAGGGAGAAATGACTCATACCTGACTCACAATCGCTCAAGCAAAGCTGCAACCTTTAGTTCATTTCCTGGGAGAAGCATCTGTTAGATTCATCTTGGAAGATTAAGCATTTATCACTGTCATTTTACAGATGGAGGCATTTGTGACTGGCTGGGGAAGGGTCAACTGATTCTCTGCAATGGATGGAAAACAAACTTCTTTGGGCAGCCGAAGCAATGCCCCAAGGACTGTGAAGATGCTCTTTAGCAAGTGCTGTCAGTCTCTTCCCAGTACCTCTTGCCTTGCAGAAAGATCTCCAGTTCCAATGTACACCTTCAAAAGGAATCACCCTTCCCACAGAAGTATGGAACTGTGCAGAGCCAGCAGCTGGCACGCTCCCTGCCCACACTATCCCCTGCTGTCGCTGTCTCTCTCACTGGCTGATTCACTGACACTCAGGGAATGCAAACTGCCCCCTGCCCACACCCCGGACTGCAGTCCCAGTGCCTAAGCTGCCCACCTGCCAATAAACAACAAACACACTGGGAGACTACTCCAAAGGCCACCTTGTTTCACAAAGCCAGCAACCCCTCACTCCAAAAGGTTTCCCAGCTGTTTCTGCACATCCAAGGCCCCTTCATAATATGACCTTTCATTCCCAGAGGACAAGAAGAGGCAGATCCAATAGATACATCAAACAAGGGCTGTGCTGGAAATCTATTTTTTTCCATCTCCCTTTGAAGAAATCTTAGTTCCCCGTTAGGCTAAGTCCTCATATACAAGGTTTGTTTCACATAAATTTAGAATTCTGAAAACTATATAGGTATCTTCGCCTATCCTGTTATTTTTTTCTGTTTAGAAACAGAGAAAGACCTAGCAATGTCACTTGTGTGTTGTCCTTTGGATGTATAAGTCTTGGGATCAGAAGAAAATCACCTGTTCCCATGAGGACTTGATCACATGGATGTTTACACACAGACATCCCAATAAACCCTGCCATATTAAATGGTATTGCTTTCCTCCTTATGCTTCCTAATAGTATGGAAATGCTAATAATAATGTGTAGCCCTTGGTGTGCACATTCCTCTGCTTACCACTGTCTCCCTTCTTGGCTGAATAATCACAGATAATTCACTTGTCTGGATATGACTCAGAGCTACTTTATTTCACACAAAGCAATTTCTAATTGCATGTTGTATGTCTGTGTTATGAAATCCAGCACTAACTGTTATTACAAAATTAGTGCAGAAAACTGAAGGGGAAGGAAAACCACAGTGAGGAACCAAGTAACAACCTACAGAGGAGCAGGCCAGAACCATGTCAGTTTTCCCCTCTCTAGTACAGGACATTTTCTCAGACAGAGCCAAGAAAATCCTAGTCACTCATACAGTAACTTACAGGCAATGATACAACTGGGGTCCTTCTTTTACCTTCAGATGGGCTGAAAGCACTTTAGCAGCCAAATACAATGGAGATATGGTCTGGCTCTGCTTGTCCTCATATCTGTGCTCAATAAGCCTTACATCAAAACCAACACAGCTATGTGTGACAGCTGTGAGCTACCAGACAGGCAGGTCCTGGCCTTTGCCTGATGTCCCAGTTGTTATGGCACTTTCAGGAAAGTTTTATGCATCTCTGAAAGGTCAGAGAGAACACATTTTGGCTGGAAAAAAACACAGTTGATGCACAGCCCTGGCAATTTTTCACATTTCTGGGTAGGGCCAAGTCAAAAACATATGGATTTTCAATTTTGCTCAGCCCCTAGCTCTATCTGCTTGAGAGACCTCCTTCAGAGCACTGCCACTGCCAAGTGCTTCAGACAAAGCTGGGTGAAGCCTGGTAGTAAAGAGACAAGGGATAACCCATCCCATGGGCTAAATTTTACCCCCACTTCTAATCCATGTCTAGACTTTTATTTAAAACAGAGTCAGGGAGAAAGATGAACTCCAGAGTCCCCATCATGCAAACAACCTAACCATTCTTACGCTACAGGTGTGATTTTGGCCCATACCAACTGCATCGATCCCAATGATGTGGCTCAAAGGACAGCACCCACCAGTGACCACTCCCAACACCTAAATGGGCAAGGTCACTTCAGGCTCTGGGACCTGTATGCTCCTCTGACACTGTCCCAACAGGCTGTACTTCCTCACAGTTCTACAAACCACATCTCTCAATTTTGTGCTATGAAAACATTTCTTTTGCATGTCAAAACATCCATATTATTACTTTGAATACTTTGAACTAGAAAAACACTCTTACAAAATGAATACAGACATGTCTTGCTATCCACTGACGATTATTTCCTTTTCTAAATAGCTACAGAGAGATGTGGGCAGAATGGCGAGCTCAGGGCAAATCATCAGCCAACCATCTGCGTCCATGGGGACTAGGAAGGATCCAAACTCTGTGGAGAAGAGAGCTGCTATATGTCATAAGAAAGTGTTCACAGGCAATCAAAGACCATGAAAGAGAAGTAATGCCAAACAAGACTCACCAAGCACGCTGGGGAAGCAGATTCTTAACAGTAAGGGGTACTTAAACACCTGGAAAGACTACCACAGCACAAGTGTTTGCCATCACAAGTGACATCTATACAAACAGGAGACGTCTTCTGACAAGGAAATCACAGCTCCACCAGAAGCATTCAGGAACAAAGCAGAAGCCATTGGAAGGGAGTCCCTGATCTGGACTATGCAATTGGCCAGTCTTGAAGAGCTAATGGTGCTTTCTGGCTTCAGAGCCAGAGGAAATATTGTGATCTAATCAAGCACAGAAAACCCACATGGGCAAAATCTCAGCTCTGGAAGACTGCCAAGGCTCTGCAGTTGGACTGCAAATGAAGTGCCCAGTCCTTCCCTTGCAGCAGCGAAAATAAGAGGAGCCGGTCCTAGGACTCCAGAATAACACAGGTGCTCAGGATAATCAGGATTTGGCCTAAAAGCAGTAAATTAAGAAAACAGGATGGCTGTGAGGCAGATTTTACGTACACAAGAAAAGCAAAACATGGGCACAGGGCTGAGTGCTCGTTCATGCCCGCAAGGTGACAGGCGTGGTGGCAAACAGGCATTCTCTTTCCTCAAGTACCTCTCTGCCTAGCCCCGTGATTCCCTCTGGTTTCATTCATGTAAAACACAAGGCTATGAATGAGAAACGCTGTGAAGCGGAGAGGAGGAGGGGGAAAGGAGGAGAAAGGATTTCATGCTACCAAGGCAACCGTCACCATGGCAACTATTTAATTAATGAGCTGGTGATGAACCCCAGCAATATGGTTCTAGTGAAGTCATGCTGTAGCAATTACCAGAGTTTCATTCATGCTGTCCTGGCAGGGGCTGCGCAGAGCAGCGCGCAGCTCTGACACACAGACGGGAGCACGCAGCCTGCTGAATCCATGGAAGGCGAGCGTGCCTGGGAGCGTGCTCCAGCGCTGCTCCGAGCCAGCTCCCCGGGCACTCGAGCACGGAGACCACATGCCATCCAATCCATCTTACAGTCCCACACTGCCAAAGGGCAACCCGGCTGGCCCCGTGCCGCCGACACAGGCAGCATTCACAAGCAGCCTGCGGAGCAAGCAGCCGGCACGGCTACTCCCCCTGCTATGCCTTCAGCCTCCAGAAGATGATACTGAAAATAAACAAATAAGATGGTGATTTGCCTTCTCTGGCTGAAGGATTTATGTTTTCACCCAGCAGACAGCAGCATAACAGCTGCATGGGTATCCCAAGTGAAAAAAAGAGCTCCTGATAAACACAGTGGGGTTTTGACAGGCATATATGTACCAGGGACTCTGAGGAGACAAGGAATATTTCATACAGAGGGAGGATAAATAAAATATCACAGGTGAGATACTTAAAGCACAAGACACTACTAAAGGCGGGTGTGAGGTCAGCTAATTCACTTGTTCTCATGAGATGAGAAGATGCTCCATGTTGCTGCAAGTCCTGAAACACATCTCACCACTGCCCTGTGGTGTTACCTACTCCACTAAGATCCTCAAGCTTTGTGGGACATGGACATGATTGACACTGATCATAAGGAGAGGACATCTTACAGTCTTATTCGATTGAAAGGTGAGGAAATGTACAAACTCATGCTGCAGGGCATACCCTATTTTAGCATTTGCTATCAACAAGCCCACTTTGTCCACTTTAGAAAACACAAATTATTCTGTCAAATATTTTCATGGCAACTGAGAGAAATAACAAGGGTATTCACCTCATTCACCTAAACCTCAGCCCTCAGGATTAGCTTTGCACCCTGGAGCTGTCACCACAATAAGAATAACCATGCACAGTAAAGAAACACATAATTTATGAGTATACAGCAATTGTCCATTGGCTGACAACAAAATGGTTGAGACAGCATGCTCTCCAATGAAGGGGACCCAGCGCTGACTGCCTGGGCAGTCAACTCAGATGAAAAAGGGTTAGTTTTTGCCACCCATTTGAGTGCGATCTGTATTCATCTTGTTAAGCTGCACCTTCCAATTCCCTCCTGCTTTTTCTCATGCTTTTCCCAACTTTTCCCACCAGTATGTGCTCACTTGAACCAGGAAAAGCCGACATAGCTTTCTGCCAAAAAGGCAAAACTCAGCTGTTTCCCTGTGCTTTGTCAGCCATGGAAATCAGTACTAATGAGCTCCCAGTCTGCATTATTATAGAGAATATCCATTTTAAAAGCCACCTAGAAACACCAGTGCTCACAAAGCAGTTCATGGTGTCTTTACACCATAAGAAAGTGAACTTTCATTTCTGTAACATGTGTAACTCATGTCTCCCCTCTGAGTTAGGGACTGGATATGAGAGGGGAGTTATCTCACCTGATTTTAGCAGCCCATGTCAGAACCAGACAAAGTGCTCATCTCCCCACAGTTTTTAGGAGGAATTCAGACCACTAGCTCAGGGTTAGAGCACAGTATTGGAGATACCTAGATCTGAACAAAGTAATCATAACATCAAAAGAGGGTTACACCGAGCAATGGATGTAGTCAGGCATTGCAATGCTTAGGTAGAAATGAAGTGCTATATCTACTCAGAACCCCAGATCTCTAGCCAGCATCATTCTCAACCCATTGAGACTTTAACCCATTTAACTTACCTGCCAACACTCAGCCTCACTGGACCACTACTGCCAAATCTGAGCATGGTGTGTTCAAGACTAGATCTACACCTGAAAACAAGGTGTTCTTCTAGATGATGTCCTGAAAGGTGTGGGCAGAGAAGACCATTAAAAGTGTCGCTACCATGGTGCCTCTCTCCTTTTAATACTGCACACTGCTGGTGCTTACACAAGATTCTGGTTGCAACATTGCTCAAATCCCACAAAACGTAAATTCAGCTTCCTTTAAACTTCATTTTGGGGCTCTAAATTAAAAAATCTCAGTCCCTCTGATCCTAATCTGGAACCACTGCCTCAGTCTTTATTTCCCTGGTGAAAAAAATAAAATCAGAAGAAACCTTTCATCTAGCTTTGAGGATCATTCTTTACAACATTTGAAAATGAAGCAAGACAACAGCCTCAAAATTTTCTCTTGAAGAAGGTAATTCTTTTCTTTTTACAGAAAACTCTCTCATCCATGCCAATACTAAAACATCCATGCTTTGCAGCACTGCTTTGAAGCAAAAGCCACCAAGTCACCTCAAAACCCAGCACATACAAGGTCTGCAATGGAGGTCTGACATTTCCTCCCTAAAAACCCTTCTATTTATACTCATCTTGGCAGGCTTGATAGTACCTGCCAGATGGACTAAGATAACTGACATCCAGAAAAGATACTCCACCAGCTGCTGTTAGCAGGGGTTGGGAAGCATGGGGGCTGATTAATAAGCAACCACTTACTTCCTCATGGCTGCAAGCTGTCCGCTGCCTTCCCGGGGCTTAATGGAATTTGGAGAGAGTATTTCAAGTCAGACCATCTGTCAGCACACACATAGATCAGCTCAGGCCCAGCACCTTGCCTGCACGTCAAGCACGAGCTTTGTTTCCTCCCAGGAATCTTTGTTGGTGCACTCTCCCTCATCTCTCTGACTCTGGCAGTGATTCCCACAGGGCAGAGCTTGACCATGGGTGGTGCTTGCTGCTGAGAGCTGCTGAGCTGAGACTGTGCCAGCAGGCAGAGGGCTCCTGGTGTGGCCGCAAGCAAGGGGCAGCTGTGCCCAGTGGAGAGGTAAGAGGAGGGAACCAGATTTCACACCATGCAGAAGCTGTGAGCCCTCAGAGCATAGGCAGTTCTGGGTGGAGAAGCCCTGGGGATGACAGCTGGATACAAAGGTGAAGGAGGTGGCAGAGCACAAAAGAGAGCAAACTGTGCCCTGGCTTACACTAGATGAGTGGCCAGCAGAGAAAGAGGAGTTGTTAAAAAATCATGTCAGATCTTACCATTGCAAGAATCACAAAATTTAAAATGCACCCATATTTGGGAATTTTCTACAATGTTACCGATTTTATGGTCTTTGACACTTCTTAGTTTTGCTAAGCATTTCCCATCAGGCAACACACTGAACAACTGTCCATTAACATCCTGAAAGAAGATTTCTTTTCTCTGTTCAGTTTTCCCTTTGCCGTTTTAAAACCAAATTCACCTTTTTTCAACTAAAGCAAGGAGCAAGCCTGGCATAATCACAGGGTTCCAGGAACTGAGGCTTCAAGACCAACTGAAACTTGTAGGAGCCTCCTGAAAAACTCACAGGCATTTCCTAACTAAAATGAGTTCGACTGACAGACTGATTTGCAGCTATTTTTGCTCTCCATAAACCCAGACATGGGAGCAAGTCTTCTCTTCTGACGTTGTACCATGGCACTTACCTGTAGCTCTGTCACTGCATTCATTTCTGTCTTATTTATACATTTGCCTGAAGAGGAAGGATAAATAGGAACAAACAATTGAGTATTTCTTCTTCTGGGCTATGTCATTTCAGAGATCTGCCTTGCACTAATAAGACACATAAGTGACAAACATTAAAGCTTTTCTGTATCTCTGATCTCATTTAAAACTAGAACAATCTTCAGTAACTGTTGAAATCAAAGGAGCTGGTGTTCTGGTCAGAATACACCCAATGCAATACCAATTACAGAGTTCACTGCTCCTTGACAGTTGCAATTTCTCCCAGGAGTGTAATTTTTATTAAAGCATCAGATAGCAGAGCCTTAATCTGCCCTTTTGTTTTCTTTTTATTTTTTTTTTTTTCATTTCAATCCCATTGTGTTAGAAAGAAGTTTGAGACACTCCAAGGCTAAGAGACAATTAACAACAAATTATTTTATATAATTTCACATTTTCCTAGGTCATTCCACCTCTCTGAAGGTGTATTTGAGTTAGGAATTTAGCCAGACTAAACCTCTCAGCTGCTGCAAGCCAATAAATCACCACTGCTGACCTCTTGAGAGTAATATTGTTAGAGGCAGGGGCATCAATATCAGATACCTTGGACAGCCCTGTAATTTAACAAAGCTGATGATCATGCTTCAAAATTCTTTTTTTTCAGGACACTGGGTCCAAAAAAACCCCAAAGCCATTCTTTGTCTCTCACCAAATCCTGCCTTGAAAATAAATTGATTTTAAATTCCTTTTATCTGAGAGAGGTCAGGGCTCCATTAAAAATCACACACTGGCACTGATTTGAAGCTTTAGTTTTGGTAACCTTACTACGCTGACAAAAGGGGACATGTGGGGTTAAAACTCATTATTTCCTCGTGGTTTGTTTCACTCACACGTTTGTGTCTTTCCTGCTGTAGTAGCATGACCTTCAAAAGACATTGCTGCACCCACATGCTTTCAGAAACCCATTGCCCACATTCACCCCTTTCATGCCCAGGAAGACACTCTGGAGGGTAAAAGTAAAGGGCTCCTCACCCACAGGATGGCAAGGGATGTCTGGGATGGCGAGAGCTGCCCTGAACGATATGCAGCAGCTGCCTGCTGTTTGGGGGATTGTAGTAATATGCAGGTGAGCACCACCAAGTGAACGATATTCTGGGGGTAGAAGCCAAAAGAACGAAATGTGAGAAAGTGAATCCAGCCTCCCAGTGAGGGGTCACATTTAAAGGTGGATCAGCTGAAAACAGGCCCTGTTGCTGAACAGCGCTGGCTGAGAAAAAACCCTGGGTTTCCAGTTCCTTCTGACAACATTGGCTAATGTTCAAACTTGGTTTGTTTCTACATTCTGCCTGTGCTTCTCAGCTGTCAGCACCACACACACTCCTGTACTCTCAGTTCTATTGCCAACACACAGGTCAATGAGAATCTTCCACTACAGTGTTAGTCTGGGAAAGATGAAGCCAGAGCTGTAGGTAGTCACTAGGAGTAGGATATGACTATTAAAACTTGATGGTTCATATAATTTTCACTCATTTTGGTGTGAAATTTGCCATAAGGGCATAATCTGAAGTGTTCTGGAAAAATAATCTACTATGCTGCAATTCTTGAAGAGCTCTTAATGAAGAGAAACTCTTAAAATTAATACTTGGCTACTAGAGGAATTGGCAAGTTCAACAGTTATTACTGCTAACATATTATCTTTCCCACATAACGTTTAATAATGCAATAAGAGAATAAAGAGTTGCACAAGCAGCAGTAAATCCTGAAATGTCAAAAGGGAAGTAAGCCCCAGCAGTCATCCCAGACTTGTCCTGGGCTGGGACCGCTGATAGAAGGTAATGCCATGAGACAGTCAAATACCTTCAGATGAATTTCAGCTATTTTTACAACAGTTAAAATCTCACAAGCAATGTTCCTTACTTTGAGAGTTAATATTTCAAAACAGCCCAGTAGAAACACAGTGAAGAAGATACTGAGAGATTATATATCAGCCCTGGAAGATATGTTCACTTCACTTGAGGGTGTTTTCCATTCCTTCGAATTCTGGAATTCAAAGTAGAAGGATATTCAACAAAGAAATGTTTGTTCCAGATTTTTTTTAGCAGTTGTTAATTTATTTATGGTGGAATGGTTTGCATTAGTCTGCCTTTTTTTTCGCTGTCAGTTTGGTGATTTTGGAATATGCTGTTGCATCTTTAAAGGAATATAAATCTATATGTATTCAATGCACTTAATTTCATCATAGAATACACAAAAGTTTTTTAAATCCTGCTTCTAACTATGAAGCAAGCAACATTTCCTAAGTTTTCAGAATAAAATTTGTATCTCAAAATGATCTCTTGGTTTCTGCGACAACACTTGAAGTCATCAAGGAATCCCTCAATATACCTGCACCTCTCCTTTGCAAAAAAGGACTCTGGCAGGTCCAATTTCTTCTTGAGTGTGTGCTTCTCCCAGTTTGCCAGTAAATATAAATGATCAAAAAAGACCACTGCTTAAAACTGCTGCTCAAACTGATTTTGTCATTGCCTTTGTAGGAAGGTGTGAACAGGCCCTTTTGTATTTGCATAGACTTGGAAGAGGGAAATAAGGACCAAAATAAAACCACATAAGCTCAGAGATATTCAAGGACAGTGTGTTGAATGGAACTGTCATGGATGGAACTGCTCTGGACAGTCATGCTGGTTCCCTCCTTTTGGGAGTTTTTTTGGGCAGAGAGCAGTTTGCACTGAGCAACACCCCCAGGTGAGGGGCTAGGGGGCTAAGAGCAGATCTGGTGCCCAGATCCTGCAGGCTTCTGTCCACAATGAAGCTCTCAAGTTCTCACAAACAAAGTCAACGCATTAATCCACAAGAGCAAATGAATTGTATGCTTTGGTTCAAATAGAGCTGAGTCTCCTTTACCTACCCCTGAACAGGATTTACACAAAAAGTAATTCTTTCTTATGTCAAACTCATAATTCAGTTAAATTACTTGCAGCATTAAATTGCTGAATACAGTGATTTATAGATTCAGTCTTAATTGTGACCTTATTTTCATCCTTGTCTTGTTCTTCTTTAATTAGCTTCATGAAACTGCAGTAAATTAGCCTTATAATGCGCTTGATAAGCATATACTTGCTCACTTTTTTCCTTTTAGTGAAATCCATAGAGAGCACCTGGGGCTGGTCTTTCCCTTCAAGTCATATGAACATCCATTTCGGCCTAATATCTAAAGCCTAAATTCACAAAGCAATTGTAGGACCCTAAACCCCATATTAAGAGAACTCTCATTCATTTATTTCATTATTTATCTAAATGAATCTAAGTCTATTGCAGCCTTCCCTGCAAAAGTGCAAAGCCTTCCCTCACTGTAGGGTCAGAGAGCCCAGCATGAAAAAATTAGTGCTGCCTCATTCCACACAGGACCCCTGCTTGTCTGTCAGTTGTGTTGGCATTGGCTGCTTCCCAGGCATCACACACAAAGTAATGCCAAGGGCTATTGCATGATCTCCATGGTCACAGGCTGCTCTAGGAAAGGTGCGAGTTCTGAGGGGAAACAGTCCCAGCACTCATGCCAGAACTAAGTATGAATTTTATAGATGGGCTCATTATCAGAACAAACCAAAATGCTCAGTCTGTAAGGGTCTCTAATTCCCATTATGTAAGAGCCACCCCTTTTTGTCTGCGCTGGATTTCTGCACTAAATCAGAGCAAATTCTGCTAAGCAGCGTCCATGACCAGCTTGTCTTCTTTCCACTTCAACACTCATCACCCAAAGGTTCCAGTACCTCTTTCCAGATATCTTACTGCACTGCACAAGTACTACACACCTTGTCCCTGAATTCCAAAGACTGGGGACCTTCAAAAGGAGCCTGGAACACCAAAACCCTGAAAACATCCTGTGCTCCTTTCCTCTTCCACCTGAAAAACACACTTCCTACTCTGCAGAAAGGGGAGAGTGCAAACATGTCTGTGCAGACTGGCAACCCAGCTCCAAGTGCATCAGAAAGGGATGTTCAGTGAAGAGTGGTGTTCATAACCATCCTTTATTCTTTGACCATGTCAGCCTCTGATATAAGTTATTTTCTCTGTCCAGAGCAACCAACCTAAATACATCAAAAAAAAAAAAAAAAGAGGGGAAAACAAGGTCCTTGAGGAGCTTCTCTAATGAAAGAAAAATCTATCAAGCACTGTTGGAAGAGTTAAACCATGTAGTTTAAGTTATAGTTTAAGAAAGGAGGGTGTTTATTAGCTTTTGTTCCAGATTTTTGTTGTTGTTGTCTACTGCCTGAAGGAACCTTATGTCAGATGTTTATACCAGAGATAAAAATAGAGGACCAATGTTCCCAGCTTTTGCTATTAGTTTAACTCTACTGGCATGTGCTCTCTAGGTAAATCCCTATAAGATCTGTCTCTTCCCCCATCCAAAATGAGTCCTTAACCTCACTCTGACTGCCAAGCTGAAGAACAATTATTAGCAGAATGATCCCCAAATGAACACTGAACGGGAAACAAGGCTCATTAACTAAGGCAGAAAAGTCTCCAAACCTCATTCAAAAGTTTTTTTGTTCACTTAGGGCTCTGCCTGGCACCACTGGGACCACCACCAACACCGTCACCCCACCCTGGTGTAGGGAAGATTTCTGTTTAGCAGAAGGGAGCCAGACAAGGGGAAGCTGATCCCCAATATAGGCACAAAATGAGACACACATTTTTAATAGCTTGAAATTCCCAGGTGGATCTGAACACCCTGGGAACCATCACTTGGGGTTTTTGAATCCAGATTGAGCAGCACACACCCTTAGGGAAATGCCATATAGGGAAGTCTCATGATCCAGACCACTGCAGTCCTCTTAGACCTTCTGATCTCTTTCTGTACAGCCCTGACAAAGCATTGTGGCCATTTTTCTTCTTTCAAAAACTGTATTTCTCATCTACACCATATTACCTTGTGATGAGAGAACTCCTGAGGTCCCTGGGCAGTGACCACAACCAGCCCTGGGAACTGGACACAAAGGCTCAGCCAGTCAGGAATTTTGCCTTGCAGGCAAAATTATGCAGTGACAATTTAGCCATTTATTGCCATAAGCAAACGGCCATCTCTAGCAACAGAATGATCGTGCCAAATAGAATTTCCAATTTGTGAGCTTTCCCCACAAATGAATCAATTATCAGTTCTAGTTGGGATCATTACACAGCCTTGTTCCCTTCTGCATTGTTTGTTCAGTAATATTGCTGTGTCTTCATTAACTAGCAGTGATTAGAAAACAACCATAATTCATATTCCAAAAGTCATCCTCCCATGTACCCATTCACTCACCATTCCTAATTAAGTTCATGAAAGATTAATTCCTTAATGGTTATGATTTGTAATGTTAATTAATTAGCTGCTTTTCCATTAAACATTCAAAGGTTTCCAGGATTACATAAATTCCTTAATTAGCCCATGGCGAGTGTAAAAAAAATAAATAATTCAGTAACTTCTCTCTGTCCCTTAGGCAATTTATCAGCTGCTTGGTCTTTCAGTCCATCTCCTTTCCCACTCCATGCAGAATCCCTTTCCTTCACTGCTGCAAATGCAAATGTACCTGCTTGGCTCATTCATCGTTCTCAGAGGATAACACAACCAAGGAACAGGCACACCTGACTGAGCTTACTCTTACCCTGGGGAGAAAGTACTTTGATACGAACTTTGCCTCTCTTCAAGTTCCCTAAGCTGTGCAGACCTGATACTGAAAAGCTGCCTAGGATGTGGCTTGGGATGAGCATCCCCAGGATTGTTGAGCTCTGCCTGGTGCCAGAAGTGGGACCGATATTTGCAGCATTTACGTTGCAATTCCAGTTAGTCTGGCAGGAGCTCCCTGCAAATTCAGTTTCGTCACAGTTTCCAAGGCAACTTCTTTGGCTCCTGGTTGTGATAGGTTTTGATGGATGCCCATAGGGGGTTTGCAAGCTCAGCCTGTTCTCTCTGCCCTGATGGCAGTGACTGTAATTTCCCACAAAGATTACTCTGAGAGGCCTTTCTTCCCCAAACTCTTCTGGAAGTATAGTGGAATGTGGGACTTCTCTCCAGCCCTTCTTACTTTGTTCCACATGGCTTTGCAGTCACTGGTCACCACCTGCTCAGACCCAGAACTGGGAGCAACTGAAAAAGTCAGAGTTGTGTTTTTAGGATATATCCATGGTCCCTTTCCAAAGCCACTTTGAAAGGTACCCCTAAACCATGTTCTGCTAACACCACCTTTCCCAAAACTTCTCTAGCACAGGGCTCTGGAAGAATGTCCATAACCCTGACCACTCCAACATGGCAGGCCTGACCCAAAATAAAATGGCTTTTTAAGAGGTCAGAGCATTATAGCTGAGGAATCGTGTAATCTAGCCTTGGCTTCAGCTCTGCACTTCTCCTTATACCCACTCACAGAAAGAAGGCTTCCCAAATGCTGGATGCACCCAGGTGGGCTGCTCCACATGCCAGGTCACTCCCTGCCTCTCCTGCAGACACTGTAAACACAGTCCTCAGGGGCAACCTCAGCATTAATCACCAGTTTGCTTCCAGAGTCTGCTAGATAAACCTGGTAATGTGCAAGGAACTAATGGGAATCACAGTTAAAACAGGAAGCATCCCATCCCGGACAAACACCACAGGGTGAGGAGTTTGCACAGTTGCCACTTACCAGTAGGAAAAGCTCCATGCTAAAGTAATAGCAAGCACATGAGTAGGAGGCCACAGCTTCTTTGCACTTGAAAACTCCATCATTAGCAATTGTAGTTCATTCCCAAGCCCCCCAGTGGTATTATCCTGTCATTGATTACTGCCCTACACTTGGCTCCTACAACAAACTCCTCTCCTAGCTCCAAGCCCTCCACTTGAAACCCAAAGCAAATTTAGATCTGCTGCAAAGGGTGCCCTCTGTGTGATAAACCAAAAAGGAAACTCACTAGTAGATTTTTCTACTATGGTCATTGTCATGGGGTCAGCACCTGCAAGCAAAAGGGTCTCTAAATGTAGGAAAATTGGGATTTGCAGGATCCCACAGTAATGGCAATGTGCCCACAGGGTACTGGGCCTCAGTGTAGCACATACATCAGAACCACAGGGAACGTGGAGGGAGCAGAGCTCTCTCATTCTGCAGCCTGACCAGCATATATTGCAGAGGGAAAAACACAGCAGTAGTCTTGTTTTCCTCAGAATACTGCCTAGGAAATTCTTCCTAACTAATTACTATCCCATACATTCATCCCTGATCAGAAACGGCAGTGAAAGCCAAAATTAATGGTAAAAACCAATGTTGCAAATCACACCCCTCCTTTCTGCTGGAGTTCAGTGAGGTGTAAACCAGTTTTCATCAAACTGTCATCTCCATGCAGGTGCTTTTATTACAGCAGTACGTGCTGTTTAAATATTAAGTGTTTGGATAATTTCTAGTACAGCCAGCTTACATGGAAGGAAATGTCCCTTAGGACAGCTACATCAGTCTGATGAGATTTGTGGTGGCTAGAGAAGCTGACAGGTAGGAAGTTCTCCTGAAACATCATATGCATCTGCCAGGAAGTCCCCACATCATCTGGTGACAGGGACACAAGAGGATTTGAGACAGAGACCACAGCTGAGTCATGTCCCCAGATTACCTCAGCTGACCTTCAGTTTAGATTTTTCTGCCACTTCAAGTAAACCTTGCCCCTGTTTTTGGCTCCCAGCAGGAGAAGCTGAACAACTCCTGAAGCATCTCTCTTCTCTGCTTCCTACTGTCATTATTACTTAGTGACTCATTCCTGAGTATGCCCACAACCTGCTCAGCCATTGCTGCTGGAAAGCCCTGCCAAACACAACCCTGCAGCTCAATCAAGATAAATACCACCTGTCCCCTTCCTCCCCTTGAGAACCAGCACAGGCACACTTGTGAGCAGAAGGGATCCCAGCCCTCTCAGATGGGGCTCAGAGTGAGACACGGTGCAGACAGAAAAACCCCATGCGAATTAGCAAGGGAAAGAGGAAGAGAGTCAGCTAAGAACGGCCCTTTCTACCTGCTAACAGTCCTTGGTCACAGCTCCTGGAAACCTCTGGGACTGCCAGGCAAGGATCTGAATGGCTGGGTGAAATCTCACATGCCCCAGACATCCTCATGCCCTCATTCCTGCACAGCCCTGTCACTCCTGCAGCGCTGACAATGGATGTTGAAGCACCAAGCCTGACAGAATGGGCAGTTTCACACTGAGTTATAGGTGTCTCCAACACAGCAAGGAAAAGAAGCAGTTCTGCACTGCTGATGCTGTGAGGATGAGACCACTACATTACAGTACCATATTATCCAGCTGACAGCATAAATGGACCATTGAGCTCTTCACCCTAAAAAAAATGCTGCAAGCAAAACCAGTCATGCAAGCAGGCAAGACAGAGCACTTACCGTGTGCAAGGCTGCCACTACATGGTACAAGTAGAAGACTGTAAATTTCTTGAGCCAGAGCAGAAGAGGGGAAAACTATCCTCACACTTCCAACCAGCCCTTGCCTCACTAACCAGCTGCAGCCAAATCGTGATGTCTCATCTGGATCAATTACTTTGGTCGGATTCCTCTGGCACCCTTTCATCCACTCTGAGTCACTAAAATCTTGTGTGAAGAAACCACCTGAATCTTGTAAAATAGAGATTCCTAAGACATGGATGAGATCTGACCATTCTCACTACAGAAAATTTGAATCAAGCAAAATCAGTTTAACAATGCCCCATAGACCAGAAAAGTCTGGGCTCAGCAGAGCCTGAAAGCACTGATAGACAAGAACGTACCAAGCTCTTGCAGCTCCTAAACTCACATTGCTCATGGCATGGAAATAATGCAAAAGCATGACACTTCCCATAATGGCTGGGCAGCCTTGGCCTCTCATGCTGAACTACAGAGCAGTTCAGGTAATTGTGGTTCTGCTCTGCAGTAACAGAACTAAAACACAAATGTAGAAGTAAGGGGAGTAAGAGAAATCACAGCTTTGTGTTGGAGGAGTACTGGCCAAGTCAGGCCATAGAAGGATGACAGGGACATAAAGCTGAGATTTTCCTGCCTCCATAATCCTCAAGCCCAGCCCAGAATTTTGAGGATTCCTTACTTTTGAAGGTGTTCCATCCAGCAGAACCACACAGAAATGGTGCCTCCAACAAGTCCCAGGCTTTGTCACCTCCTCTTCCTTTTTGCTGTTCTCCTCTCTTGACTGATGGCAGGTTTCTAATGAAAATACAGACCCCAAAGTGGCGGCTGGCAATGGTTCAGTCAGTGTGACACCACCAGACATGGCAAAGTGGGCCTCTGTCACTGGCCTTCACAGAGAAGGGACGGCCTTCAGCAGCACTGAGCCTTCATGGCAGTGGTGCCTGCCATCTTTGAAGCAAACTCATCTCCATTTCCAAGCTGTCATCATCTTCCCTGGTGAATGAAGGTCTTTTTATCCTCCATTTTACCAGGCAATCCATCACATGGATAGGCATCAAAGCCTGACTGAGATAAACCAGCCACTGTGAAATTCTTATCAGTTCATCCTCACTCCTGGAGACCATGAAGTACATTGCATGGGTTCTTCAAGATAAGAATACCTTTCTTTATAGGATCAGAGAGAACACAGCGTGCCATGAAATATGCTCAGGACACAGCGCTGCATAAACAGGGCACTGGGAAAATGGAGATGTTGAACACACTTCCCCTCTTCCCTTCCACCTGCCCTCCCTCTGCCCTGTTCATAGCTACTGTCTATCCCTTTCCCCCAGCATGGATCAAGTGAAAGGTCTTCATGCTACAAACCCAGCCCAAGGGCACTAGAAGTTGGACAGAAGCTCTGCTGGAATAGAGATGGGGACAACATTTCTTAAGTGATCACACCGCTCAAAGAGCTTTTTCTTGGAGGGTGAATAGGGTGTGAGGCTTTCTGTGAAAGCAGATGTGCACAGGAACTGCCCTGGCTGAAACCACTCTATGACAAATAGATGGGCATTAAAGAAGATGCCTTTGACTTTTTAAAGTGTCTTCTCATATGGAATTAAGACAAGTATTGCTGGATCAATTCACTTTCAAGCACTGTTGCGGTGTGCCTTCATGGTTTACCCCTGAACCCCGGGCTCCTATCCTGAAGGTGTCCTCCCAGGTGTGTCAATGACTCCTCCTTTCCCCACTCTGATCCCTGCCAGCACTGTCTGTCACTCCTGGTATTCCAGAAGTGCGTCGAGTGATTGGGCACATTCAAAAGATGCCCTCCACCCCCGGGGGGGCATTGGGCCATCCAGGTGTCCTTTGTCCCCTGAGACCTCCTCTCCCGTACCTGGTTGGTGTGCTCCCTATCCCTTTCCCCCTCCCCTCCCCCACTAAAAGAGACGGGAACCACGCGGTCCGGGGAGCTCTGATGGAGCAGTGACCGGATTCAGAGGCCTGCAGGGGAGTTCTGCTTGGAGCTGTGACTGGATTCAGAGGCCTGAGGGCCAGAATAAAAACTCTGGATTAAACCCTCCATCAGAACCGACTCCTTTCCTTCACCACAGCCTTAAAGGCTTTTTTGACAGCGGGAACCCTGAGGAGCAGACCCTCGGCGAGAGGAGGCTCCATCCTGCCGCCACCTGAGCTCCGGCATGTCTGGACTTGTCTCCATGCGCCCAGCTGCAGCATCCAGCTAGCCAAAAGTGTCTCTGGGGTGAAACACCACAGCTGCCGCTATTTGGTCCAGCAGCAGGGGCCAGACAAGCCAAGGCACGTCCTGTTCTCGATATTGGTACCACCAATAAAGCACTGTACTGATGCAGTAGCAGCTTTGCTCCCAGGGACACCCTCTGCCCTTTCACAGCTGAAAAAAGTTTCTGCTGACCCTCCAGCCAAGCTGTTCCTCTATAGCTGCAGGTCATCTATGGGGTTTGGATTTAGCCTTAGCACCCAGAAAAAGGGGAGCAGCTTTCTGGGTAGGTTCCCTTATAACTTAAGCAGTTAGAAGAAGCTTCTGCAGCCTGTTTTGAAAGTTTCTGCTCTTTGAGAAAACTTTTGACATAAGAAATGCCCCTGAGACCAACCACCTCCCTCCTAAAGGATTATGATCCCAGGCAAATCAATAAGACAAAGTGTGTCCCCTTCAGCAGGATGGTGGCCCAGCTCTGTCATGAGTCATTTGAACTAGTACACAGACAGCAGAAGTCAAAGCCAGCTCCTGTAAACCTGTCCATGACAGATCAAGTAGACAGATGTGCTTAATTGAGTTTAAAACAACAGCAGGAAGAACTTCTAGAGGAGAGAGAAAGAAGAAAACAATGTTTTCACACTTCCTGAAGTGTGTCCTGCCCATCAGGACACACTTCAGGAGCTTTCTGAAGGCTCCAGGGACTCCTAAAGCCCTCGTTCAAGCCTGAGCATCACAGCAATACATATACATCTCTCTGCCAGGCAGAAGACTGCTGCTTTGTGCTGTGACAGTGACTGACAGCATAAGCAGATCTGGGAATGCCTGGGTACCTCCTGCAGCCCCTTCCCCACTATCCCACAGCACATGCAGCTGTCCTGTCCCAAAGCACAGCCCACAGGTCAGCAATGCTCCTTAGGGCACAGAAAACTGCAGCACCTGCAGCCACCCCCCTTCAGTGAGCACCCCCCACATTACACATGGATGGGAAGCAGCCACGGACACAAAGTGGGCAGCTGGCCAGCCAGTAAATTAATTTCAAAGACAGACAGGTGATAGATGGGATTCATGTGGGAAACAAGAGAGGATAAATTGCCCATCTGTGACTGATACAGCAGAGAACAGCACATGATGGAGCAAAATGAATGGGCACAGAGGGCTGAAGGATGGAAAGACTGAGTGGAGTGTAAATAATTGAATCCCTGAGGCCTGGATCCTGTCTTTGGGACTATGTGGGATTGCAAACGTAGGAGCACAACTGAAAGGAATGACTCATGGGCTGTGTGTGACAGATAGGACCCCCAGAGCAATCTCTTAGTGGTGTGGAGGTGGGAATGCCACTTGACAGGATGGTGAGGGAGCATATGAATGAGGAGCTTCCTCCACATCTTTCTATGAACCTTTGAACCCAGCCTCTATGGAAACAGCCTGGAGGAGTCTACCAAAATTAGAGGTGATGCCACAGCTCAGCACTGAGGACCTGGTCAGGGAGGCAGCTTGTCAAATGGAACCAATTCCCTACACACAACAAACCCAAACTTACACCAAAAGCCTATTGGTCTGCTCAGTGTTGCTGACTTCTTCCCTGCAGGAATCTTTATCAGGGAGACTAAAACATTAGAAAAATCAGCTTGTCCCCTTCTGTCCATCTCTACCCTGCTGCTGTGCAGGTTCAAGTTGGCAGAATCAACTGGTAAATAAGTACCAAACCATTTCTAGGGCATTCCAGTCTCACAGGAGGCAGGAGCCTCCCAGTGCCTCAGAAAAGAGGCTTTCAGCAGTGCCACCCCAGACCAGCGTGCCAAAAAGCAGCCCAGAAGCATTCTTGATTGTCTTGTGTTATGCTTGGTTTTGGCCCTGCAATCACTCAGGAAAGACAAGCCCCTGTACTTATGGCAGGGGACTCACATGTACATGGCACAAGTGCTGCTGGGGCACGCCCAAGCATTGTGCCCAAGCACTTGTGTCCTTCTAGACCGCCTGCAGCAGCGCAGGCTCGTCAGCTGCACTGTCCTGCTACTACAGTGGGTTTAACATCCTCCCCCAAACGACTGGGGACTGTCAGAGGACATTAACTGCCAGTTATGTGTGACCACAGCCTCTGCTCTCCAAGAGGCCATCAACAATGGCCAAGAGAAAACAGGAGCAAATGCATACCCAGACTTCCTTTGTGTCACCTTCTTGCCTGCAGGAACCTGTTCAAGTGGGAATTTTCATGCTTTTAAGGTGCTTTCTTACCTTGTAACTCTATTTTTTTCTTCCAAGTCTAAACCTTTAGCATCCACCACAACCTGTGGCAAAAAAGAATATTTCATGCCACACTGCTGAATCCTAGAGGTAGCAGGCAATCCAGTTCCTTAGTCCCAGTCCTCCTGGCACCTGGACTTCTCCCTCTATCTGTTTTAAGCAGGTGAGATGATAGCTCTTTTTTTTTTTTTTGACATTGTGAACTAGTTTTATGCTGAGATCTGCTGTCTCATAGCTCATTTCCAACCTGCCATGCCCCCTTAACCCTGGGAAGGGTGCAGAAAGGGACCTTTGGATCTCTAGCCTCCTGATACTTGCAACAGGAATACTGGCAACAATAGATCAACAAAATTATAATCTTGTCTAGCCGAGTCCTGAAAATCCCCAAAGAAGAAGATGTCAAAGGCCACAAGTCTTCAATACATTTTCTTTCCAAGAAACACCAAGAGTATGGGGAAAGTTCAGATTTTCACAAATAGACTCCAATAGACAAATAGACACAAATAGACTTAGAAATGAGCATCAGATAGGGATGAATGGATATAAAGTGCAGCACTGTGGAGAAGGACTTGGGGTGCTGGTGGTTGAAAAGTTGGACAATGTCTTGTCAGTGTGCACTTACAGCCCAGAAAGCCAACCATAGCCTGGGCTGCATCAAAAGACAAATGGCCAGCAGGTCGAGGGAGGTGATTTTCCCCCTCTACTCCACTCTCACAAGACCCCACCTGGAGATGGTCACAAACAGGACCAATCTTTGCAACAGGTACATCTCAGAAAGACCTGGCTAGCACTCACTGGAGCAGCAGCAAGACCATGGAGCACCAGAAGAGTTTGACTGAAGTTCAAATAAATTCTAGCTTCCAAACACAGAGGGTTATTTCAGTAAGTATAAGGCAGAAACAGACCTTCTTCTGTAGGGATGTAACTTCTAATTATGCATTGTTCCCTGCAGCCTATATGCTAAGTTCATTATTATCTTCCATGTTTGTTAATCAGCTACCTGATTTTAACAAGAAGATAACTTCTAGGAGATATGCAAATAATTCTGCAATTTTCCCTTCCAATGACTCAGCATGCATATCAGAAATGTGTTAACAGAATACAAAAGCTATTAAGAAGCTCTCTGCATAATTATACTCTTCCTTGCCTCCAGTTCTTAATAATTTATGGAAGAAAATTAGTATCTTGTAATACTCAATTTTGCCAGAAGAAAAATTGTATAAGTTATCTTTTCTTCTGTTTAAAATCTCATTTCTACAATTTTCCCTTCTCTAAAGACTTGTTTCTAAAATTTTACTTAAATAAGGCAAAATTAAATACTCTCAGTAGAAAAATATAAGTAAGTGAAACAAAATGCTTTCAGAATTGAGGACACTGGCACTAGTTTCAAATATGATTGTCACATTGAGAGTCAATAAATCACAATTATTTTACTTTTCTTATTTCCTCCAGGATAGAACACATGGCTGTGTCTGAGTTCATATTACTGTCACAGAAAGGCAACTGAAGTGATGTTTACCCAAATGGTCCCGTTCGTGCCATTTATTTGGGATCAAGTGCCACACATTGATGATCATGCAATTGACATTAAATATGTTGGAAAATGCTTCAGTGTAGAGAACATTTTTTAGGGGTTAGCTATTCTCTTAGGAGACATGATGACAGTACACACCCACTTAGTGTTTGTTGTGCAGGTGTTGTTCAGGAGAAAGAAAGGCGGTCTGGGCTACCAACACGTGGAACACTGAACTCTTACTTGGTTCTCGTTGTTTAGGCTTTTTCTCTGAGCAAGAGCTTGGAATTTAACTGTTTAGAGGAACTTACAAGATTCACAACCTAGGAGATAACTTCTACCTTTGGTTTTGCTTTTTTTACCTTCCCTGTGGTTCTGCTGTCTTCACCTTCAGCTGGCACCTCTCCCTTTGAAAAACCACACCTTCAAGAAACAAGGAAACTCACCCCAACATAACTCTCCAGTATTTAAGCCCTTACAATCCTTCCCCCCAGGATGGCAAATCCAGCAACCATCCCACCAATAACAAGATAAGAGAAAGACACCCTCATCTCAAATGGCTTAACAGGCAAAGCTGGGGCAGAAAGTTGGGACAGCTAGGGAAGGAGATCACGCAGAGAGAAATAACCCTCTACATGCTTCACCAGCCACAAAACATTCTGATTAGGCATCTTGCTTAAAACAGCCAAGCCAGAGGCCTTTGCATGAAACATGCCTTGTGTTGTGTAGTAATCACAAAGGTGTGCATAGAATGAAAATCTGAAACTGCAATCAATTTGCAGAGGTTACCTGGAGGAATAAGAACGTATTAAGCAGATGATTAAATAACCTCCCTATGGTGCCATGTAGGCAGGGCACACCATCAGAAAGAAAAAAAGCCATACTTGAAAGGACTCAGAGGCTGACACACAGACAGGAAAGGTGTGTGTGATGTCTGTGTATGCCCACCTGTGTGGGACACATCAAAACACTTGACAGGTCCAACCCCAGCTCATACATAGAAGCACAGGCCATTTTACAAGAAGTTCATACCCTAGATTTTGGGAAACTGTATAAAAACATTTGCAGAGCCAGACCTTGTGCAAAGCCAACCTCTGGGCCCTGCAAAGCTAACCACTCTTATCAGTGACCGACAGATGAGATACTCTTGGGAAAGCAGTGCTGCCAAGACACCCAACCATGCTGGTAGGACAGCGTGCCAAGGCTTTCCAGCCCCCTGTATTCTCACGCCTTTGGAGGCAGGCAGGTTGCTTTACTGCTGGGACAGTTTTTCTGTTCCTTATGTTAGGAGCGCACTCACAGCTCTGCAGAAGCCATCTCATGCCGAGATGGGGGCCCTGACCTTAACAGCCACGTGGCACTGCGTACGTATTTCCAACCTCCCTGCACTGCCCAAGCCACTCTGCGATCAAAGCACAACCCTGACGAGCTGAAGCCAAGGAGGGAAGCCTGGGGAACGCTGAAATCCCAGCCGGCACCCCCTCTATATTAACTGTGCTGCCCACCTGCACAGCTCTGACGGGAAAGTTTTCCATCCCCGTGAGCGTGGATGGAAAGAGGGAGGTTCCTGCAGTGCTCAACCCCGTGTCCCCGCCGTTGCATCCCTGGCGTGAGCGTCCCCCGCGGCCGTACCGGTTCCGCCCCGCGCCCCCCGTTGGCTCCCGCGCCGCCGGGGCCGTTGCGCCCCGAGCCGCCCCCGCTGCCACCCCCGCTGCTGCCGCTGTCGCCGCTCAGTTGGCGACATGGCGCGGCCGCTGGCGCTCCTGCTGCTGCTGCCCGTCCTCCTCGCCGGTACCGCGCGCACCGCGCCGGGGCACTGGCGGTCGGGGAGGGGAGACGGTGCCGGTGCCGGGGAAGTGGGAGACGGGCTGGTACCGCACCCCGGCCGGTCCTGTCCCAGGGAAGGGGAAACCTGAAGCGGCGCCGTGCCCCGGCTGGCTCAGCGGCGCGGCGGCGGAATCTAAGCCGGGGGTGGGCAGCAGCCGTCCGGAGGCAGGGCGGTGCCGGGATGGTGCCGGACGGCAGCTGCTCGGGGCCGGGACCGGGACAGCGCCTAGACGGGGGTGCCGGGGTCGGAGGGCGGCTGGTCAGGGCGTCCCAGGAGAGGACAGAGACTGGTCAGGGGTGCGGGGACGGGGCAGCGTCCGGTGGGTGATAGACAGGGCTGGTGCCGCGATCTCGGGGGGACCCGTGCGGCACCAGGCGCCGTTAACGCTGCTCGCTCTCCGCAGGGCTCCTCTCGTGTCCCGGGGCCATGGCCAGCTACCCGGTGAGTGCCGCCTGCCCCGTCGTCCTCGGGAGGGACGGCCCCGCTGCCCTCCCTGCCTCCAGCCAGGCCTCCCGCTGCCCCCGGCCCCTTCCCCAGAGCCGCGGGCCCCACGCTGGGGGGCTGCGCCTGCCGCGGCTCCGGAGCCCCGGCGCTGAGCTGGGCTCTCTCCCCACAGCTGAGGCGCCCGGGAGGCTGCTGCACACAAGCCCTGAGGATGCCCATCTCTTACCATCTCCGTCTGCATTGCCCTTCATGGGGACTCGCTGTCCGTGTGTCCCGCTGATGCTCAGCGGTCGGAAGGGCTGCGCCGTGGGGCACGCGTATGTCCTGACCACAGCTAAGCCGTGCCAGGCAGTAGGAGCCAAGCCTCAAGTGATACATTCCCATAAGGGCATGAAAGATAATGTGGCACTTTGAAATGCTGTGCCAGCTCCCGTTGGACACCTTCTTTTCTGTGCATGTCAGGATTCTTCAAAAGCTGAGCAGAAACCTCTTTCAAATGGTGTAACTTTGCTTTCTTTTGTACCTGACTTCCCTAGCCCAACTGCGCCCAGTATGGGAAGTACATGTGTCCAAGGGACTACCATCCAGTTTGTGGCACTGATGGAGAGACCTATGGGAACGAGTGTGTGCTCTGCCTTGCTAACAGGTAATCAATTCTGTCCTTCCCTTCCCTATATGCAAGCAGAACATTCACCCTGACATTCCAGATAACTGATAGATATTTTGGTGGCTTTGGATCATTTGCACTGTTGCACTGCAGTTTCAGCAGTGTCCTCTCAGCTGTGAATCTCTTGCAACAGATTTTATCGTGGTACCTGTAAATGGGCTAGATTGAATTCAGTCAGCTGGGTGTACTGAATATATGTATTAGTAATTCCTGAGAAGGAGCATCTTAGAGGAGGTTGCCTGTCATGTTCATACAATGCCATACTGCCAATAAATATAATGCCAGACCCTTCCACACTTTCCATCAGAAAACATGAAAGATCCCACCCAAAATACAGCTTTACATATATTTATGTTCAAGATCTAACCTCCTGTACTTCTTTTCACAATAAAGAGTAAGAATGCCAGATGTTAGGAGAAAATATTATTTTGCCATCAAGTTGTCTAAAAATCAAGAAAAAGACTGCCTAATATTTGAGACAGGGTATTTTATTCTTTAATAATTTAATATTTATTTAAAACAAATTGAAAACACAGAGAATCAGTATCTAATGAGCATTATTACTCCCCATTACAATTGACTGGAAACCTTTATAGAGCAGTCTCTCAGTACAAACTGAGAGGAGCTGCTGTGAATAGAAATTTTGATGGTAAAAGGCAATTTATAGTAATGAAATAAAAGATCTTCTGTTTCCAGCAGAAGGTATAAGTGAGAGTAGCAAAATAACAGAAACAAAACTGTGAACAGATAGTTCTCAAGAAAGGGAAGGCTGAAATAAGTTTAACTTTGGGGCAGAGGAAAGACTAATTCTGACCAGACAATCTACAAAATTCAAATGACCAAGATAAAAAACATAGGCCAAAATAAGGAAAGTGACAAAGGTATCAAAGGACACTTAATGGAATGTTGTAAAGAAAGTGCTGAATTGTGTCATGCATATCTGCCGAATTTGGTAACACTTTCACCAGAGCACACCACAAACAACCCAAGCAAGTGATAAATTGCAAAGAGAATTGGTAAACCTACAGTTTAGGAATAAAAAGAAAAGTAATCAAAATTCACACACAGTAGAATCTGTTAAAAGGGAAGAAAAGAGGTTCTGGCATGTTACATATAAAAGCCTACCCATCTTTCCTGCCTCAAGTGATATTGGAGTAAGTTATTAATTGATTGGCTTTGTACTTAGCCAGAGGTAAAGAGGAATGTAAGCAAAACAGATACAGATTTGTCAGAAATAATCCGATCAAATCCATGAGATTTAGTTTTTTGGCATGATAACTGGCCAAACAGAGTAGGAGGAAATAGAAGTATTGGTGCATTACATTAATAAGGCAGTTTACATTATCTCCACTTGACATTCACATAAGCAGACAAATAGTTATTCAGCTGAATTTGTTAAAGGATGAAGTCACAGAAGTTTGAAATGCGGTGGTTCAAAAGCAGTGATCAGCATTTTACATTTGAAAGAGCTATTTTATATAATAAAAATTGCAAAATGGCATGGATATGGTGATCTATGCAGCATATTATAAAAATTCCCAGGGATCTGGAGAAATGGAGTGACATCAGTACAGTAAAAGACAAAAAGAAGTGCTGAGTATTGCCCATAGGGAGTGCAAATCCCTATTGTGGAGATACAGCAGGAGTTCATCTCACGACCTAAACGGTATTTTTGATTCTTTCAGAACAGAAGGATGGGCTTTGAGATCCAGCCTTTCTAGGATTTCTAGGATGCTTTATTTTTTTAGGCATGATCCCTCAGTTCCAGATGGATGCATGGCAGATTCCTGAATACAGCATTGCACACAGAACAAAGGGTTCTCCAGTCAAATCTGCTGCTTATTTCAACTCCTTAAGTAATTCCTTAAGTAATTAGTGATGAGGCTTATGTCTTTTTAGTATAAGATGTAAAGTACATGTTTTGTGTGATACATGGGATTAAATCCAATTATACACACAAGACAGAATTTTGTCTAAATCATCTTTTTTTGCTGTCTTCTTACATGCTCAGAAACATAACATGTGTTTTGGTCTGAAGGGACACAGGGTGTCAGATACTCTCCTGATCATTTTTCTTCTATAGTTCAGTAGTTGCCATATTTGGGGGTCTTCTAGTTCGGCCTGGAGTCGTTGTTCTAAAGTGTTTGACTTGGCATGAACACAACACGGATAAAACATTTTGCTTTATTGGAGGAATTTCAGCTTTGAAAAACAGTCCATAGTCATAAGCAATGATCATTCCACTCCAAGGAATCTAAGGTACAGTCTGTCACACTTCTTAGGAGGACAGAACAAAGAGATTTTTTGCCCTATTTAGCAGGCTGCATGACTAGTTGCTGAAATAGTGTAATGTGGTGATATAGAAACAGAAAGAGGGACACATCCAGTACTAAATTACAAAACAGTCACTTCTCAATTAATTTGGAGTGATTCTCAGTTGCCATCTTGCAGGTTTGTTCTAGCCCATATTTAACCCCATGAAGGGCTTCTTGGAGAGAGCTGTACTTCCTTGTGGCCAAGACAGTACTGTCCAGGAGCTCTTTTAGCCATGAAGGACTGTGTGGGCACCTGAGGAGCCCTGTGTGAATTGAGTGCTGCAGAAGGGGTTGCTGCAGTTGATCCATGATAACATGAGACACCTGGAGCAAAGGTGCAGCACAAAGGTGCCTTCCCCATGCTGGCTCTGCAGTGAAGCCCCTTTATTGTAAGACCAAAGTTTGTTTTCCTCCCTACTTTTTTTTTTTTTTCCTTTTAAAGTTTAAATTTAATCTATTCTTAAGTGGGCGTTCAAATGCAAATCCCAGTTCTCTTCCACACTCAGTGTCCAGTAGCAATGACAACATCTGATCTTAGTTTAAACCTAATCCAACAGCAACACGTGCTCTTTGGAAATAGATGCAGCAGCTTGTGGTGTCCCTGCAGGGTTTAGTAAGGGCTAAGTAAGGGCTGTCCTTCAGCCGGAACCACTCCTTACATCCTTACCAGTGTTTTACATCCCCTGGCCTTGATTTTGCCTTTCATATTCCTGATCTGCTCCACTACCTTCTGGTTAAAAGATCCATGATAAAACTATTACTATTACTAACTAGTACAGTTTAACCCTGCTTTTGGGTAAACATAAGTCTCTTGAATTTCATGAGGAGTAAACCAGCTTGATTCTATTAACATAAGGTAACAAACTGATGATCTGGGACAATTTGCATTCTATTACTTTCTTCTTCTGTCTGCAGTTGCCTGGTAAATTGAGATTTGTAAATGGAGCACCCCAAAATACTGTGTATAGGACTTGAAAAAAAAACCAAACCAGTGTTCCCAAACTAAGGGGTACTTGGCTAAAATGTCCTTAAAGAAGATCCCAGCATTCAGAAAAGCACACATTCAATATTTAGTGAAGCCTCAGATGCCAAGGTGCATCAGGATGCACACCCTTCCCACTGAATTCCCATGTGAAAGGGGGAAATATTGCAAGCATTAGAACCGGTTCGCACCTCAGAGACTGCGAAGTTTAACTTGTATTAGTGCTTTGTAATGGACATGTTAGTCCTCATGGTGTGATTTGTCATGTGATGTGACAATTCTCAGATTTGCAGATGGCTTAATCAGGTTTTTATAGGTAACAAAGCCTGTGGTAAGTTACTTACTCTGTGTATGTGATTCCTAAGTTTTTGTATCACGGTTACTTTGTGGTGTGGTGATGCTTCCAGTAAGTGATGCAATTAATGCATCATTGCATTTAATTGAACACATAGAAAGAAACAAGAGAGTCCACTTTTTAAAATGTGCCTGTAAAATTCAAGTAGTGTTCCTCTTCTAAAATATTTTTCTTCTGTTTGCAGGGAAGATCATACACATAGAGAAATTCTCCGAGAGGGACCTTGCTGATATGACAGATGGCCACTTTTCATGAAAATAAGAGGGTCACAGACAATCCAAATGGAAACAATGCCTTAACTGTTCCTTCTGTGTAGCCTGTCTTAATAAACAAACTTGCATATTTAAAGTATGTTTACAGTATTAAAACTGTTGGTTGTAAACATACCCATAGCATAGTTATAACCTGAACCCTGATTTATTTTCTTACTAAAGATGGATCATAAGAAGGGGATGTCCTCGCTCTATACCAGAAAATCAGTTGTCCAGAGAAGGGATTGAGTGGGTACCAAGTGCCATTCCCACAGTCCCTCCTGGGATCAGGAAGGCTCCAGCATCTCTGTCACAGGCAGTGCTCTTTGGTTCTGGGATATTCTGAGCCCACAGGTGCCAGCGACCCCTGAAGGGGTTTCCTGTGGTGGCTACCTGACACGTGCCAAGCCTCTGCCCCTGGCTCCCTACCTGCAGGTCCTGCTGGTGGGGGTCAGTGACCTGGGCACCCTCTGCTCTTGCTGCAAGTAAGGGTTGTTTTGGAATGCTGGAGGCATGGGCAGGGGACTGCCCTCCAGGTCCCCATCCCCTCTGGGCACTGCTCCCTGGGGCTGTGAGGTCACCAGCCTGACTGGCACCCAAGAACCACTTCCTGTGGCAAACATCAGAGCAAAATTGAAAAGCTCAAGACTCCTGTGAAGGGGTGCACTCCAGAGTGGCTCTGGTGGGCCTTCCCGCAGGGAGGGTGTGCAGGAACTGGGGTTTGGTCCTTTCCTTGTACTTGTCATGGATATGGGCATATATCTTAGATGTGTTCTTTCTGTTTCACTGAACAGCTGGCTTTTGCATGCTGATTGAAATTAACTCTGTTTGGGTTGTCCTACGGTGCTTGGTAATACACAGGTGGCTTTTACCTTTGATCTCAGCCAAGCAGCACCTGCTCTACCCCTGGCCCCAGACCATGGCTTTGTCAGGCTTTGCTGGGCAGCAGCAGTGCAGGCAGAGATGTACAGCACATTTCATACCTGAGGAACATTCTCAGGTCAGTGACTTTGGGTTTGAAAAACAACCATGTTTTTGCCTTACAGTTCCTTTAAAGGGTCAAAACTATCCTTACCTTCCAGCACATGCCTGCTTTCATTTTCTTTGAGCAAAGATTAATCACTGGAGGGCTGGAAGCAAAAAAAAAACAAAACAAAACAAAACAAAACAAAACAAAACAAAAATACCAAAAAAAAAAAAAAACCAAAAACAAAAAAAAACCAAAAAAATCCCAAAAAAACCCACATTAAACAGTAGTGTACCCTAGTTATATGTTTATGAAGCTTTGTAGCTGAAAAAGATGGTGAATTTCAGTAAAATTGGTTTAATTTTTTTAAAGTTTAAACTGTAAATTTCATTTAGGACCATGGTGCAAGCTTTATCCAAACACTTACTGAACTCAGACAGTTTTGGTGCTTCCTGGGGAACCTGTTTCGATGCCTAACTGCCCTTTTCCTAACATCCACCCTAAACCTCCCCTGGCACAGCTTCACAACATAACTTATAATAATATTAACATAATAATAAGAGATTCACAGCACAATTGATAACACAGTGTCATAGAAGGTTGTTACTGCAATCTTTAGACATCAACAACCTTATGGCAAGCATTCCTGTTAGTTTATGACATGTGTGTGAGACTAACAAGGGATTATGCCAGCTGAATGGCATGCTGTGAATCAAGAAAGGATCTCTTTTCTGTCTGAGCTCAGGTAGTTGAACAATATTTTGATTGATTACGATTTTATATTTTCTAGCTTCACAAGGTCAGCACAGCCCTGATCTCAGTGGGAGGAGAATGTGCAGCCATCCGTATAGATCAAAGGAAGGTCAGAAGATGTCTTACTGCCTTTTGCTAATGAAATGTGGAGATGAATGGCTTTTTTTACCCCTGGTTGAGTTGCAAGAACAGCTTTTTTTTTTTTTTAACTGATTAAATTCCCAACTCTCCCTCCTTTTTAATTTTAATTTAAAAATTTTTAAGTGGAATTTTAATCGCTTTTAAATTTGCCCAGAAAAATGTTTTTATAAGTTCCCTGAACTCCACGTACTGTCGCTCAACAGGCACAGTGTGTGTGTTTTCTGAGACAGCTGGGCTCCAGCTCCCAGCTTAACTGGGGGCAGTTTGGAAGTGCTCAGCCCCTTGCTTCAGGCACCCTTTGAAGGGCATGCAGGCTTTCTCCTCCAGAGGTGTAACTGCTCAGTAACACTGGTATCTAGAGGAAAAGAGTATTCTCTCCTGGGTGACACAGGACCATGAGCAAGAGCAGAGGGGAAAGCCGTGTCTGAATCCTGTGGGAGACAGTCAGTACGAAGAGCTTGGATTTGTGGATTTCCAGCTTGCTCTCTAGGCGGCAGCATTTGTTTTCTTTTAAAGCTCATTTTGTGTTCTCAGTAGGGGGTGTAGGAAAGGCGTTTTATTCATCATTATGGTTTGAATGCATAAACGTTCTGTTAGGAGCTGTAGTTTTCAACTGTATTATATTATTAGTGTCAGTGATACACGGTCAATCTCATTTACTTGGCAAAATTAATTTGCTTTTTCCTGATCATTGAATCCAAGTGGTTTTTTGGAGGAGACTCCATGGCACACAATTTAGTAGAAACGTTATTCTGTGGGCAGATGACTCACAAATGAAGCTGTGGCATTCGGTGCCATGTGTAGGATTGCACTGGCTTCTATCTTAGCTTTGTGATTTTCGAGCTGGCCACGTAGCAACTGCTTCATTTTCTAAACTCTAAACATCTATAGAAGCACCGTAGGTTTCTGGGGAATTCTTAGCTAGATAACCTCAGAGAAAAACCCCAACTATTCTCCGTGAAAGTGCCTCATCTTTACACTGAGTAAAAACTAACCCCTTTTAAGTGCTTCTTCAGACAACTGGTGAGAAGTTATGCAAGAATCTGGTACATGTGTTTAATTTTACCTTTTAAGCAATTCTGAATATTTCTTCCTGACATTAGGAGTTGACCTAAAACTGTTCTTACATAAGCTAGTCTATTCCAGCTTCCCCAGTGAAAAATCCTACTGTGAAGCACTCTGGAGCAGAGAAGAGGGCTGGGACTGAAGTCTTTAACTTGTCAAGTAATATCTGGTGTCACTGTAGATTTTTTTATTTTATATTGTAGCCAGCCCCAAACTGCTGCACTGGAAGAGCCTGGGTTTTCTGGAAGTCCTTTCTTATCTGCCAGTCCCCTTTAAATATTTTGTCTATCCAGCAATTTGCAGATGTCTGTAAATGAAGACTTGAAGTGAACCCTCTCTTTTAATTTGAAGAGCATCTGGCAAAGAGGAGTGCCTTCTGTAGGAGGCTTTGGGGCTGTTGTACCGTAGCTATCTGCATGCACACTCTCACCTTCTGGCAAGCTTTGGGAAACTCCAAGTATCTTGCTTCTCTCTGAATTTCTAAAAATCAGTTTTGCATTTACATGTGATTCATAGCTTTTCTTGCCCCACAGTGTTTCTGCCTTTCCTAGGCCTATGGTAGGGGACATAAATACAGCTGGGTGCACAAAGCTGTAGTGAAATGTGAGGTTGTGAATGGGAGGTCACATCAATGATCAAGTTTATCTGCTAAGAATCATAGAATCATGAAGGTTGAAAAAGACCTTTAAGATCATCAACTGTAAACCTAACATGCCAAGTCCCACTAAGCTGTGTTACGAAATGTAAATCCTGACAATTAAGCAAAATGCAAATTGTGTCCCTGGTGCTTTCTCTGACTATCAACCTGCCCTCTGCCCAGAGGATGCACTCAATCCCCTTGGCCAGATCATTAATAAAGACATTAAACAGGACTGGCCCAAACACTGAGCCCTGGGGATCCCCACTAGTGACCGTCCACCAGCTGAATGTAAATCCATTCACAAACACTGTCTGGGTTGTGCCACACAGATAGTTTTTTACATGGCAAACAGTGCACCCATCCATGCCATGATCAGCCAGTTTCTCCAGGACAATTTAGGGATCTGCAACCATAACCAAAGTTTAGAACTTGACTATTTATTGAGAACTAGATAGTATTCGTGTCAGAATCAAATAGGACAAGGCAATAAGCAAGTCATCTCCATGGGTCGGCCAAAGTAAAGACTTCCTAAATTCTGGGCATAAGGGTCTGCAAACTCCTAGAACCACCTGTTGCTATGTGACTGAGCCCAAAAACAGGAAAAACCTGCAACTTCTTCCACTCCTACACAGAGAAAGGAGGATATACGTTTAAAAAGTTGTCAGAAGAGGAAAAGGAGGTTTTAACACTGAAAACTGTTTGGGCTCATGAGGAGGGGAAAAAAATTGTTGTCCACTGACAAGACAAACATTGCCTTTAGACTCTGCCATGCACCAGTAAGGCAAAAAAAAAAAAAAAAAAACTACATACAAGTAATAATGGGCTAGAACAGGGATCTTGTATACATTAAAAAAAATTGTAAAATACCAGCAAAAATTTACTTCCCACGAGGAATACCAGAACAGGAACGCTTAGAGGTTTTAGGAACAACATTCTTCAAGATGTTCACAATTCTGCTGCTCACCGTCCTAAGCCACCTGATCTAGAGGGCCCTGCTTGGAGCAGGAGGTTGGACTAGACATTGGAAAGGTTATTTCCACCTCACTTATTCTGCAGTTTGCAAAAGCAACAGGCTGGTGCATTTGCAACCAGCACCTGTGCTGCCCAAAGTCAGGTGTTATCAGAACCACCAGAACCACCCTGACAGGTCTGACTACTTATGAGAAAGCACCTCAGTTATCTGGAGTACTGTGTGTAGGTGCACAGCAGAAAAATGCCTCTGAGCCTTCTGCCTAACTTCCCATCTCTTGCATTCAATTTCCTTGGGTGAAAACATCATGAAATGTTTAGGGTCAACAGTCTGCCATTGGGGAGAGATACGAGTACTTTATTCAGAACAGATAAAACATTTTCAGAGCCTTCAGGTCTTCAGAAATGACAGGACTGAAAAACGTCTGGCAGAGACCAGCAGGCTGTGAGCAGTTACACACCAGGTGTCTCCTGTGTGTCCCTACTCCCAGGTCACCAACATCTCCAGTGCAACAGCAGGCTGGGCACAGAGAGCAGAGCTGGCCCCTTGTGTATTTTATTTTCCCCATGGCTCATATTTGCCATGGTCAGGCACACAAGTCAGCAAACCCATTTCTATGCACAGGACAGGTGAATGGGCAGCAGGGTTAGAATTAGTATCTTGCTAAAATAATGTTATGTATTAATATTCTTTTAGAATAGCTGCTAAGTGAACTGTATTTCAAGGGAAGCAGGCTCTGGTAATCCCTGACAGTCTGTTCCAGTGTTCCCCTGCCATGCAGACAGGCCTGTGCTGGACAGCAGGAGTAGCCCAGGGGACACAGCTCTCCAGTGGGCTCCCTGAGTTCAGCCCTCTGTGCCTACCCCACAGAGCAAGGCTTTCTGCAGCCAGGCCAGAGACCTACAGGAGACATGGTCCTACATAAAGCCCCCCTGGAGAAGATCTTACTAGCCAGGACTAGGCCTAGGACGAGAAGCAGCCTTTGAAGAAGGGAGAGAAACCCACCCAGAGAAGCCAGACAGACTGGCTGTATGTAGCACCAGCCAGCCAAGAGACGGGCACATAGACACTTGGAGCAACATGAGAGCAATCCCACGCCAGTGCCAGAAGCCTTCCTTCTGCTTCAAACAGCCTCAGATTGGCAGGGAGCCTCCAGAACCTGCCCTCACCACTGATGGGAACTGGCCCCCAGCCGTGGGTGGCCCCCAAACCACTTCCCTGCAGCAGGACAAGGTGCTAAAAGACGTGCTGTGACAAGAGTGTGACTTCCTTAAGCAGTGGTGCAGGTACGGCTTCGTTAGCTCAGGTTTCTTAGGCTGTTTGTGCTTGTTTGAGCCTGCTGGGCTCTCCCATGGGTTGAGGACTCTCCAGCTGCTTGCCTGTGCAGCACTGCACCGTGCTCCCATACTCCTTCCCTGGAAAGCACCCCCATCCACCAGCCCAGTCACCATACCCTGACAGACATGGCAAGGGCACCCTCCTCCACGCTGGAGCCTCTCTGCCAGGTGCACTAGACACAAACAGCCCTCTGACAGTGGAGTGCCTGACCCCCGAGAGCTGGAGCAAGGTGAGATTCCAGGAGCAGGGAATGTCCCACTGAAGGTGACCTCTCCCTGGAGTGATGAGGCTGTCAGAGCAATGAGGGAGGCATCTGTGAGGAAGGCTTCTATTGTGCTCACTCAGCTGTCCCCATGGCCAGCTGTGTAGAGAAGACTATGGGCAGCTAGCAGCCTTCTTCAGTGCCAGCTTCTCAGGAGCCCTCTTTAGCAACCAGGTTGCTAAAGGGAACAAAAGGGAAAAAAAGGGAACAAAATTTTAGGGAACAAAAGTTTTAGAGTTAATTGCTTAGGACTCTTGAAGCCACTCCCTGAGACCCAGCAGGTGGAGCAGAGTCTCTCATTGTCACTCTGCGAGTCATTCTAGTTGTCTGCCAGCGCCACAGGGCACCACAGGTGCCACAGGGGCTGTGGTGTGTGTCACACAGAGATGACCCATCCTGCTCAGCGCCTGTGGCAATGCCCAGCAGCTGGTAGCACCAGAGCCACCTCTCCACAGGTGCCTGCCCAAACTGGTCCAACAGAAACTACAGGCTGCCAGCTGCATGGCACTGCTGCCATGAGGTGGGCAAAAGGGCCAGGAGCCTGTGGGCTCCCTGGCATGGGATAGCACAGGGGAAAACTTGATCCTTGTCCCTCATGATGAAGGCTAAGCAGTCATGGGATGGTGAGCACCTGTGCTCACCCTGCTGAGACCCTTGAAGCTGGTCTTCAGGGTAGCATTCCGGGTACAACTGCGAGCATGGTGGTGGCAGGCAAGTGTTTGGACAGAGCTCATCCCTGCTCTGGGGAGGGATAAAGCCCCTTTATTGACCTTGAAGTATTTGATCACTGAAGTATTTGAGTCAGGACCTCCAAAAGCTCTCTAGATAGCTTCAGCCTAGAGATTCAGAACAGAACAGGTTTCAGCAGACATTTTCCAGCCCCCATCTCCCTGACTTGCTCCCTAGAAAACACACAGCCGTCCGAGTCTGTGGAAGGGCACTCACTCCCCTGCACATACGCCTGGCACTCCCAGCGTAGAGAGTGGATCTGCAGGTCTGCTCTGTCCTCCCTCCCTGCCTCTCACCAGTGCCGGGCCGTGTTTTCCTGGGCTGGGCATGGCAGCAGCTCCCACGTGTGATGATGCCCTGCTGGCTGTCTCTGCGTGCTGCAGCACGCTCTGCCTACAAGCTATGGCAGCGCTGCTGAAAATCCTCCCGGCAAGGAACTGCACGTATCAGCTCCCGGTTTAGTCACTTCAAAACAATCTGGTTAGTAAGAGTGAGACTAGGGTGGAAGACTGTACCCCAGGCAGAGATTGCACATGGAAATACCAATGAGATGACACTGTTCTCTGAGAAGTGCTGGAACAACGGGAGGAATAATAAAACACTGCAGTTTCCATCCACACAAATGTATCCCACGGACAAAGTAAAGGCAGGAATCTTATTGGAAGTCACATCTGATTAGTATCTGTCTGGCCTGGATCCCTTCTACTGCTGAGTAGAGACAGGCTGAACCCTGCCCACTAAAACCAAAGGCAAATGCATGAAGGAGAGAGCAGAAGAGGCAGTTGCTGAGGCCAGGTCAGCAGCCCTGTTCCAGCAGCAGGAGCCACCTGTGCCCACCTCCTCTTCCCCCCCCACCCAGGGCATGGTCTGGGTAAGCACGGTGTGCTGCTGGCTCTCGGGGTGCAACCAGTGTTGCTGCTCTCCTAGGGGAAAAAATTAGAACAATGACTCAGTCAAGTTCTCATGTGTTGGGACGTCCAACAAAGGCAATTGCCAGCTGCACCCTGAAGAACAACCGATCTCTTACGCTGTTATGGGGCAAGTGGGTTATGGAGGTAGAAGTCTCATCTGGTTAGCTGCAAGAGTTGTCCTGTGAGTCAGTACTGGCTAGTTAGAAAACTCTTCTCTAACTGAATGGAAGCCAAAATATTCTGGAAGGCCTTGTTTCCAGCCACTTTTTTTTTTTTTTCTGGATTAGCGGCCAGAGACCCCCAGCACATCAGGAAAAAAAAAAAAAAACACTGGTAAACAAAACAGAAGATGGCTTTTGAGGTTTTCCTTTGCATTGGGGTGTTCAGAGGGAGAAAGGAAGCTTTTGCACTCTCTCTGGCACCTGGGTTGGGGTGGAGTCTGGAAAGCACATATTTTTTAATTCACATACTCAGAAAAAGGAAAAAATCTCTGCTTAATCCCCAGCAAGGGGTGCTGGTGCTAAGCCTCATTTTCAGGAAAGAAAACATGGCAAAATTCAAGAGCGACACATGCATGAAAAGGAGGAACATGTCAGGAAAGCTATGTTATAGCCCATTCTATCCTGATGGCTTGACAAGTTGCTTCCCCCCTCTTCTTTCCATGTTTTTTTTCCATTCTGTCTCCATGCAGTATTAAAGGGACAACAACTGGCCCAGCATGAGCATCAGCTGTGTGTTGAATGTCCACCCCACCTACCCCCCCAAAAGTGACTTCAGCCAACATCTTGCCATGGAGCAATATGGATGATATTCAAGCCTCCGCAAGAGGGGTCCAGAGCAGTGGGGTGCTGAATGCAGGCTGCAGCTGCCAGCCCCTTGCTGCAATGCCACAGTATGATGCAAAATTGTCAAATGCACATCACAACAGCTGTACTTCTCAACAGGAAGAAAGTCTCTGTGATAGGCCTGGATGCACCCTTCATTTTGTTTCTATTTACTCTAATGCTGCTGACAAAGGACATCCTATGGGGACAGGATCTCTTCATATCAGGTGAGCCATAAATTCCAGCAATACTTTGACCCTCTCCCAGGAGGAGAAATGGGGTGTTAAAGATTTCAGAAAAGGTCAGAGAAGCATTAACATGTGCCAGCCAGATGTGAACAGATTTTTGACATGACTTTCACATTGTCACTGCAGGACTCCCAGCACCTCTGAAACCATTTCAATGGGGTATCTCAGCCTGAAACACGTCACTGCCAGTGCTCCCAGTGCAAGCCTGGGCTGGGTTCACAGGCTAAGAGAAAAGGGTTTTTCCACATTAAAGGCTTTCTCTCCATTGACAGTAATAAACAAGGGAAGAAAGGAGCCTATCCTGTTCCTGCAGGCCACGTTACTCACATTTTGCAATGCTTAGGGCATATGCACAGAAGGAAAAAAAAGACAGCATACAAACATAGGAAAATCTTTCTGGACCAGAATATTTTCCCATCTATCCTGTCACCGAGGCTGGCCAAGAGCAGATGCCAGAGCAGAGCACAGACATGGGGCAGATAAGTAGCAATACCCCTGAGAGCTCCCCTAAGGACATGTCAGTATGCAGTATGCAGTTCAGGACCTCTGCCTGGACACTGGGGATGAAATCCAAGACTGAGAGTCCTGCTGCAGGGGTCTGCTCCAGCCTCCTTGAATGCACCCGGATGCCCCCAGCCATGGCTCCTGGAGCCATCCCCCAGACTCATCGGCCAATCTGCTTGTGTGCACCCATTGCTAGCCGTGCTCCTGTTGCTTAGCACCGGTGATAAACAGGACATATTCCTTTGGCCAGGTGCCTGCCCAAGGCATGCAGGATCAAGTCTTCCCCCAAAACCTCTCTGGCAGCCACTGAACAGCACCATTGGTTTATCAGGCATTGAAGCTATCCCCTGATCTTGCTTGATCAATGTCATCCTGCTAGGAAAACTGGCACGGGTCTGCCTGTCCTTTGGCACAGATCTCTTTGAAATCCCCTTGCCCTGGCCCATGTTTCCCCCAACATTACAAAACCTCTTCAGGACAGTCTTGGCTCACTGCTAAACATAAGGCAGGTTTCTTGCCTGGGTTTGTCCAGCCACTTCTCCTCAGTGTCAGGGCTCCCTGCCTCTGGCTCCAGCCAGCTCCACAGTTTTGCATTCTGTGCCAGTTTGAATTTTGCTCTGGCAGATAATCTCAGCCACTGCAAGCCGTATTCAATTTTTCATAAGCCCTTTCTTCAGCCTCTCTGATTTTCCAGCATCCCCTTCCAGCTGTCTATAAACTGAGAGAAAAATCAGCCCCTCTCCACTGCACTCCACCCCACAAGATGCCTCTTTTTAAGCTGCTGTCTAATGCTTCCAGACCACCACGCTGAGAACTGCAGGCTCCTAGGCACTTTAATGGAGGAGACGGCTTTGGCAGAGGAGGACGCCCTGCTCCCCTCCCCATCCCCAGCCAGGCTGTGCCTCTGAGGGCTGCAGCAGCAGGACAGATCCAGGACCCAGTCCTGCCCTTACACCCAGCCTGGCGGGATCACAGGGCTGACTAAAGTGACAGCAGACTCGGGAATGTTAAACCTGGACACATCATGTGCAAGACACTAAAGCGAGATGAGAATCCAGCCCTGCACAGCAGCGAGCGCTGCCGGGCTCCATCAGCCGAGGCGGGAGCGGGGCTCCTTACAGCGGCGCAGCGGGATGCATCCCGGCCGGGAGGGACGGGCGGGCTCGGCTGCAGCTCCGCTGTACGAAGCGCAGTTTCCGCCGCACCCCGCCTGCACCTTTCCTGTACCCCCGCAGGAAGCAGCCCCGGCCGGGACCGCGTCCTGGGGCCCCGAGCGTGGCGGGACGCGCCCCGACGGCTGCCGGACCACCGAGAGCCCGCGGCGCGCACACAACCACGCGCGGAGGGAGCCCTGCCAAAGGGAGCGGGTGCCAAACCTGAATTACCAGCCCAGAGAGTGGCTGTGGATCCCGGGAGCTCCTGTGATTTGCGGCAGGTTTTTCAGGTCCCCGCCTGTCAAACACACGCAGATACTTAAGCAGTCACCCAAGGACCTGCGGGGTTCTTGTTTTACACACTTCTGGTCCCTGCCAGCTCCAGGTAAGCACAGGCTTTGAGCTGGGGGTGCTGGGGTGGGTTTGCAGTTGGGGATGGGGGGATGGAGAGAGGAGCTTCCCTGTGAGTACTGATGCTGAGGAGGTCGGAGCTGCACCCAGCAGGACAGAAAGGCTCATGCCCGGGGCAGGCAGAGGCACCCAGGCAGGAGAGACCCTAGGCAGGGGCCACCACGGGGCCCTGCCTCTGCTGCAGCAGCTGCAGTGCTCCCATTTGCTTTGTTCCCATCCGATATTATCTTCTAAAAGACTGGACGGGTAGTTTACAGGATGCATGACAGGTGTTTTTTCCTTATTTATAGCAGGGCCCGGTTTATTTTTAAAGCCTCTGTCCCACCTTATCCTGTGCTCCATGCTGGCTGATGTTATCCACAGCCACCCCACAGCAGGAGGATGAGCAAAGCTCAGGACAGGACATGGCTATGCAGCAGAGCAAGGGAGGGTAAGAGGGCTCGTTTGCATTGAGAACTGCTATTTTGATCCCTGCAGTGGCAGGAAATATCTGCAAGCTAAAACCAGATGCAGATGCCTCCAGCTGCATCCCTGCCCTGACAGTGGGAGCACTGGGAAAGGGGTCAGGAAGCCCAGCAGAGGCTATGGAGCCCCATCAGCTGGGGAGGAGCTACTGCTCAGAGAGGTTTCTAGGGGCTTTGGGTGCAGTAGATCGTTAAAGAGCTGCAAAGCCAGCCACCTATTGTGATACTGTTCAAAAAAGCAAAGCTGAGCAAACAGCGATCACATCTTTTCTGGAAAAGTGGCAGATTTCTGCCAGGATAGTAAATGCTGACTGCACTAGCAGTGCTGGACAAGCATGTTGGGGGACAGAAAGATGTCCTCTCCTATTTCACGCCAGAGCTGGGAGTCCTGCTAGTAACCCCAGAGTGTTTTTAGGGAGCTGGGTGCAACCACAAGACATGGGCAGAGTACTATACATTTATAATAAGATTTTCTCTTGCTGTAACTTGTGCCCATCAGCCATTACCTTTTGTCTGCTTACTCCAAAATGGCCCTGGAGGTGCATTTTAATGCCCTATCAGCCACACTAAGAGCACCAGGTGCTGTCATGTACATAGCAATGCTGGCTGCAGCTGCCCATGGCCCAGGCAACTGCTGATCCACTTGCAAGCTTCTGCTCTCACATCACTCTACCTAAAACCAAGACAGTCAGAGCCAAGTGTGAATTCCCCAGGGGTCTTTATCTTGACACTTAGGACAGAGCAGGTGTGGTGGTTTCCCTGTGACAGTGCATCTGGCATTGTCATTTCTGCCTGGGTGAGTAAACCCCAGCTGAATGACAGTTGCAGCGCCAACAGCCCTTCTAAATGGCTAACATTCCTTGCACTGAAAATCCTTTTTTTTCAATGTTGTCAAAAATTTAAGAGGAAAAAAGCAGTGAGAAGTGGTGCTTTTCAGCAGCTAAGCCAAACAGCTGTGAGTCTCCATATTTCTGCCAGGCTTAAATAAATGTAAGTGAGACAATCACCTTTCCCGTACAGGGAGAGCTGTTGGACAACCTGAAGCCCAGCTGCACGCCTGGGCTTAAACGAGACTCCATTTAAGTAGTAGGCAGGTGATTAGTGGTCTCAATAGGGCCAGTCTGGCCATTTAGGCACTCGTAGTGCCCTCAAGTCATGTCCTATACCCCCACATTTAGCATCCTGGAGGTGCCAAGTGCTAGGGGCCATGTGCTGCGCAGGGGTCACATGGTTCCTGAAAGCCTTCAGGACATAGTGGAGTGATGTGGGGAGACCTGCAAAGCCCTCCAGGAGCCCCAGGTTTTTGCCTTTTCCTGAAACCCATCTCACAACCCTGAGAGGTAAAAAAATGTACTCCTTCCAGAGCAGGGGTAGAGGGGACACAAAGAAAAGCCATCAGGCATCACATCCCACATGTTGGGGCACCCTGAGCTGCCAGCAGGTAGAAGATACTGTGTCCCATGGGGAAATGCCTCAGGAACCTGGAGATAATCAGAAGCAGAAATAGCTGTGCAGGTGAAACATGAAAGGTGAAGCATGTGTTCCCTATGCAAATCCATGCACACACATCAATGCACATTAATGCGGCGGCCTGCAAACAGTGATTTATGAGCTGCCAAGGCATGTTGCTGCTGGTGGCCTGGGCTAGATGCATGATCTGGAGGTGATGAGGATCCCTTTGTGGCTGGGCTTTCTATGGGAAGGGCAGGTGGCTCAGTGGTGTGCTAAAAAAAAGAAAGGCACGACTTGTGGCCTGAGCTTGGCCTCATCTGCATTTTGACCTCAGGGAGAGCCTGGCAGCCACAGTGCTGGAGAGTAGCACCTCAAGTCGAGGGGACCTCCTTCTACCCCTGCATCTTTTCAAGAGGTCTACAAATATCTAAGGTAGGTAAGCAGCATTCAGCAGACTCCTACTACCTCACATGAATGAGTAACTGAATTATGATGCCCCCTTTCTATATGGATGCTTCTGAATTAAGATGACCCCAGGAAACCCAGGCAGCTGCAACACACCGCAGACAAGGCCAGCTTGGCTTGCAGTACCTGGGGTTAAAGATGGTCTTTCTTCAGTCCACTCAGGCCTGGTGGGTGATACTGTCTGTACTGTCTACCAGCACTCCATCAAGCTCAGAGGTGCTCCAATGTTACACAACCACTGTGTTACAATCGTTATTTATCAAGTGACTCAAGCAGAGTGGGCTGTTTCACAACCAGCCCTGGTCTATTTATAAGCCCCTACTCAAATGCCAAAGGATTCTCTTATTAGTCAAAGCACTTTCTGCAGAGGAGGCTCAGGGGGATCTTTGTTTTATGAGGTAAAGTTCGAGGATCTCTTCAGCCTCTCACTGCGCCTGGCTCTTCACAAGCTGCAAGACAGTTTTGAAGCTGAGCCCCATCCTAGCAGTTCTGTCAGCAAGTGAAAATCGTGGGGCATTCAATACCCAGGGTACCTAAAGGTGAGTTACCAGTCAACCAAGAAAGCAGTTGGGTTTAAACCTATGCAGTAAGAGTGCAGCATGATGGATGTTCCAGGATTATACCCCAGAGCCAAAGGGAAGGAAAAGCTGGACAGTAATGTGGAGGCAGGGCAGGTCTGCAGCAGATGGCCCACAGACATCCCACAAGGGCCAAAGGTTCCTGGCAGCACTGGAGAACCAGCAACACCAACCAGGCAACAGAGATGGGCCAAGCAACAGGGACAGCAGGAGAGCAGATCAAGAAAGTCCACATTTTGCAAACACCTCCTCCCCTGCCAATACCCCACAGCCTGGTTTCAAAAACACCACAGTGATTCAGTGTCAAGGGACTTGTGCATGCTGTGTGGGGGCAGTGCCTTGTGTTTTAGTTGACTGAATTAGCAAGCTCGACCCTCTGCCATATGAAAGCAAACCTGGAGCCCAGCAGAAGAGAGATGTGGGACTTATCCAAGATGCACTTGTTTTTCTTGTTCTTTTGGGCCAAATCTTCCAGAGATTATGCAAAGCACAAGTGGGACAAGTGTTACTCTGGAGGAAAACGTGGGCTTCTTGGTGCTGCCTTTGCTGGGAGCACCTAGGACTGATTACAGTCAGAAGCAGCAAGTGCTTGAGCAACAGACATACATGGGGTAACAGTCCTTGAGGATTTGAACACTTATACAGCAAAACCCAACCAATCAACTAACCAGTTCAGTGATGCTCAGGAACAATAGGATTAACTGGTTTTGCCCACGTGTGGTAACATTAAATATTACTTAAAACAATGCAGCTCACCTTCTCATGGCCAGCATTGTGTGATGTCTTTCCACACTTCTAAGAGAAGGACCAGGACACTAATGCTGAGGAGGGGAAATAGAGTGGTTTCTGGGTCAAAGACCATGCTCCCAGTAGATCACATATGCTCTGTTTTATCATTCCTTTGCACAAACTTGCCTGATCACTGGGAAGTAGGGGAAAAAAAACAACAACCCACTAGGTTAGATGTCAGTTATTGTCCCTTCACCCAGAGGATATAATGTTTTTTAGCTACGGTCTTTAAATTAACCCCCTGAACATGCCCATTGCTGTGACATCGCTCCTAAGTGACGCCCAGGCCTAAATACGGCTGTAAACAGGAATCGTTCCCATGGGAGTCACACTGGCTATAAATACAGCACCAGGGGAGTGCTGAGCAGCCTGCAGCTTCCTGCCAGCTGAGGATGGTGAGACAGCTCAGTGCTGGGCATTGCTGGCGTGTGGTCGCTGCAGGAAACTGAGATAGGAGTTGTTGGGGGGGCTGGTGCTCCCAGCTGAGCACCCTGGCATGTCTTTGGGAAGGGAGATGAGCCCTGCTGCAGCCACAGCTCACAGCCTGGGCAGGGGGGGAGGTTGGTGTGGACACAGATGGCAAATCTGGGGCTCAGCAAGTGTGGCCCCACTGGCCAGTCCCAGCTTGAGCAATGACACCAGCCCCTCTCCGCAGTGCCTGGCCCCATAGCCCTGCCCCAGGAGGAGATGGCCATGGAAAAGCCAGTGATTCCCACTGAGGAGCAGCTGGAGATCCTGGAACACCACTTCTGCAAGGTGAATAAGCATCCTGACCCCACCACACTGTGCCTCATCGCTGCTGAGACCGGGCTTTCCGAGGAGCAGACTCTGGTGAGTGCATGCCTCTCATCCTGCCCCTGGCACCAGCCCCGCTCCCCCTGCATGCCTCTGTGCCCATCTCCTGCCTGTCATGGTCTATCATACACCTGCACCCATCTGTCCCCCCACAGGCTTCCTACAGCAGCCCCTGCCCTTCTCATGCTCCCCCCACACCGCCTGCACTCCTCTGTGCCCTGTGTGCTCCCTGCTTGCACTCCCTGCACCACCGTGCCCCCTGCACTCTCCTCACTGCACCCACAAGTCTCCTCTGCACCTGTGCAACCCCCAGCACACGCCTAACTGCACCCACAGAGCTCTAATGCAACACAGCACCTCCCTGTACCCCACATCCTTCCTGTGCTCCATGTGTTTCTGCCCTGAATGTACAACCCTTGCGTGCTGTTCTGCCAAACCCTTTCTGATTGCCTTGGATGCACTAACTACTGCTGGTTTAAAGGTCTGAAGAAACTACTGTCATTTTAAAATACATAGAGGATAGATGCAATTCCTGCAGGATGTGCTGTGGGACATGCTCAGGCTGTGCACCCTCCCCCTTAGCGTCCCTAAGCCCCGATGTCAGGCAAGTCTGTCAGCCTCTCCAGGAGACATAGAGGCCCCCAAATACCCCTCCACAGAGACAAGCTGCCACTGTCTGGGAATTCCACCATGCCCTGTGCTCCAACTGGCTACCTGCAGGCTACCGTGGGCTTCAGAAGCAAAAGGCTTCTTCCCAGTTCCTTCAGGTGGCAGTGCAGCTCATTGTGATGCAGGTGATTACTAGACCCATAGCAGCATTTATGGGTATAGAAAAGAAATCCAGCCCACTGGAAAGTTAGCAGCAGTTTGCAGAGAGCTGCCAAGCCTGGCTCTCCCTCAGCAAAGCCAAAGGGGTATAAAAGCTGAGCTGGCAATGTCAGCATTTAGCCTGTCCCAGGGAAAGATGCTGGAACAGCATCCATTGCACGATAGTCCTCAGCTGGAGTGGACTGTGCTTTGGTGACAGGCAGGCATCAATCACTGCTTGTTTGAGGCAGCGAGGAGGCAGTACCCCTAAAATACCTTCTTCTCCATAGCAATGGCACTGTTCCTTTTTCTTTTTTCCTACAGCAACTTGTAAACACAGGCCATATACACCCAGGGCACCTCTGTAGATGTCTTAAAATCTTCCCTGATAGCTATCTTTTTCCACTAATCTAATGTGCTCCTAGAGATCTGGAGATGGAGGTCATATTAGGGACAGGATCAACACTGGCGTGAGCTGCAAAGTGCCTGCATTGCATAGAACACAGGGAATTATTGCCCCTGACATCTAGAGTGCTTTATCATCTAGAAATAACAGCCCTTTTAATAAAAAATTCAGTAGCAATGAGATGCAAAGAGGAGATTATAGTTTAGGACAGAAAGTGAAACTTTGAGAGGAGGCGCTAGGCTGTCAATCATATGACTGGATGTGGTCAAAGGCAGTGTGAGAGTGAGAGGCTCTTGTAGAGAGCACTGTGGTTGTATCATTATGGACCATAATAGCTTCAAAAATAACCATGAACAAATATAGCAACAAAATGAACTGCAACAAAAGGAATCACAGGCACATTGCCAAACAAAAGGCTGAGTTGTGCTTCCGGCACATGAGTAATATTTCTTTTCTTTCTTTTCTTCTTAGGTAGTGTAGCTTTAACCAGATACATTTTATCTAATATTTTAAATTGTGGCTGCCTTTAAGTGGAATCAGCAGCTCTTGGAATAGGCTTCCAGATGCTAAGTTACAAGAGACATAGTGCTAAGTTGCTGCTAACATAGATGTGCATATTGCCTTAGCACTAAGACAATTTTTAAACTATTTTAAAAATCTATTTGTTCTTAAATTTGTTGAGACTCAATGTGCAATGTACCTCTCATGCTTTCTGAAACAGGTGAGCTTTCGATTCCTGTCAGTTTTGGACCTGCAAATGATTGTTTGACTTATCCAGTCATTTAAACAGACACCATTCAGATCCTTAGCCAATCTCTTACTCTGCTCCAAGAAAAACCTGGGCTCACAGCAATAAAAAAAGGACTCACTCATACTGTCAAGGTCTGAAGTGAGCTAGAGAAATGAGTTTCAAAGAGGTGCACGTGTAGGTTACCAGACTGTTCGGCCAGGAGCCACCATCCTGGCTGCCTGTACTGCCTGGGAACAGCACCGTGCTACAAGGCAGCAGCACCATGAGTTCCCCTCACCTCTTCCCACGTGCTGACATCTGCCCTTTTATTAAAATTATTTGGAGGCTTCACTCAGCTCAGTGCACTCAGTCTCTGCTTTGTTCTTTCTCTCCAGAAATGGTTCAAGCAGCGCCTGGCGGAGTGGAGGAAGTCTGAAGGGCTGCCCTCAGAAAGCGGGTCTGTCAGGGACTAAAGGATGCTGCTCCAATCCCCTTGCCTCTTATAAAGGATGGTGAAGCTCTTCAGAGTGGGTTTCTTTGGGGTTCTTCTGTTGCAATAGGTTTTGCAATACTAAGTAATACTCTGCTATTTAACAGAAATCTTATTTAACATGTACATAACCAGAAAAAAAAAAATTTTATAAATATATATATATATATACATACACACACATGTGTGTATACAACTTTTGATGGCTGATAACCTATCCAGTGATTCCAGCCCATTAACAGCAGCTACACAAGAAAAGGCAATTTCATGCCCTTGTCCCAGGCTTGCAGAAATTGTGCCATGATATATGTTCAAATATAGAAGGAAGAAATAAAGGAAAGAAATAAGAAATAAATATTTTCCTTAAAATCCCCAGAGGCAAAGTATGTGTGCTAGCTTTAAGGTGCAGATCATCCAGAGAGTAGGGCATCTGAAAAACCAGGTGTGTTGTTCAGGTGACCTGGTTTGGCTCAACATGCCTGAATCAGCTCTGAATACTGGCAAACCAAGTGCCTACACCATAATCAGACCAAGCAAAGCATCCTTGAATGCCTTTTTTACATTTCAGTTAAATGTCACCAAAGAGAAAGAACTCGTGGGTTTTTTCCCAGTGCGGTAATAAAAACCCAACATTTTTTGATGAGAGGAGCTGTGTTATGTCCCTGCTTGTGCTCCCTGCCCCCAGGACAGGAGGCAGACTCCTTCCTCTGCATGGGCAATATTTCTCCCAGGCAGCCTCAGTGGGCACAGTGGGTTTTCCCTTTGCCACAGGGACAGCCATGGGAAGCCTTGTCTCCTAGGGCACCTGTGGGTCCATGCATGGCAGCCCACACAACCCCACACCCCCCTAATCCCCAGGGTGGCAGAGGCTGGTGGTGCTGGGGTTTCCCCAGAGCATGGGGGCTTTAGTGGGGGGACCCTAGTCTCCTCCTGGCCATTCTCAAGCCTGAGGAATGCAGTTGCACTGGGGCTCTTGCACAAAATCCAAACTCTCGTCCATCTTGGCACAGGACAATGCCTGGTCTAAAAATAACCAGCAGCATTTCACAGTGACCTTACCTTGCTCAAAAGGCTTCAAAACTCCTCTGCTTAGTGGATTACTGAATCAATTAATGGATCTTCTCATTAATCCCCTTCTGGTTTGTGGTCACCTGCCTCTACTCCTTTGGAAGGAAAATCAGCTTAACAAGGGCAAGATTAAAATACATTGGCTCTGAAACTGCCATATGCTTTCATTTGTGGCTTTTGTCCCTTACTGGTGAGCATCTCTCTTGCCTCAGTATCTCCAGCCTGTCGCCAGTGGTTGGGCAGCCAGTGCAAAACACACTGACCTTGTAGGAAGCGGATAAAAGCATTCTCCCTTTACGTCATGCCCCGCACAAGCTGTGTTGTTCCCCTGCAATCCAGCTGCCAAACTGACTGACCCACAGACCTGACTGGAGCTCACAATTTGGTCTGCGGACTCTGGCATCAATACTTGTTTTCTGCTTAGCCTTTGCAACTTGCCTTCTCTCTTACACTGAGGGGAACTCTGCTTTTTTGAGTTAGGCTCCAAAAATCCCAGTGCAGAACTCTCTTATTTTGCCCAAGGTCACACAACTGAGTATCTGAACCACACAGCTTTAACCCACCTATGTAACTGGATCTGCCTGTTCTCCAGGCATTTGAGAAACAGGTCCCAAATCCAAGCCAACTCAACATACATTGTAGCCTTTTGTATTTCTACTTCTGTCACAAGCATGAAACTTTTGAGTGTCAGTAAGAAAATGTTTAAAATTTAGCAAAAAATTTTAAACTCAAATTCAGGAGTTATGTTGCATCAACTTACTGCATGCTCTTGAGTTTGGTTTGCCACATTTCCCTGCATGAAAGGACAGTTCCTTTCCTCAGCAGTTGTTTCACTACTTCTTAAACTATAACAGCAAAACAATCAAGAAAGAAACTCCATCTAGGAAGAGAGTCTTCCCACATTAAGTTAAATTCTGTAATTTTCTCTGATAACTATTATAAAGGAATGATGATTTTATTTTAACTCCCAGAAAATGTTCCTGCTGAGTGCTGCCTCTGCGCTGTGTTCAAAGAGATTTTCCAGCCACAGCAGAGCCCAGAGAGAGTGATATTCCAAGGGGTGATGTGGGCAGATGGCAGGAGCATTTCTGAAGGAGCTTAGCGCTGAATTGGCCGAGCTAGTTCTTGGAGCCGTGGAGAACAAACTGCCTTCATAGCAGCCTCCTTCACTTTGAATGCATCTGGGTTGAGAACAGTCAAGCCCATTCGAGGTCTGGAGGAGAGAGGGTAGGGATGGTAAATTCTGACTGGAGCAAGGCCAGCTGTCAGCTGCCTGTGAGCTCCCACACCTCCAGGACCTAAGCCTGCCCTTCCCTGTCAAGGGAGGACAAAAGGCATCACACCTCTGCTGCTGTCATCAGGGGAGGAGTATCTCTCATAGCCACTACAGCCAGGCATTCCCTCACCCTCTGTGAAACATCCTCCCAAGAAATTCCTGCAAACTGGGCTGAGGTCAGCTGCAATATGCTGGGCAACATGAGTGTATCACACTCTGCCCTTTGCCAGTTGGTTGCTTTTTATAGTTGGAATTAATAACAAGTCCCAACCAGTAATTCTGCTGGAATTAAAGAGATTCTGTTTCTTCTCTTTTGACTCTCCTTCTACCTCAAAATGGCTTTTTAAACCGCAATCCAGGTAGCATTAACACATCCAAACATATAAAACCCATGCATTTTGGAAGTGGAAGAGTACTTCCTAATCTTGGCCTAATCTCTCTAGCCAAACACAAATGAACAAGGTGCCATGAGCCACACAAAATGGGCTGGCAGCTGATTGTTTCCCCATGACTGGGAAGCAGTACCTACCTTGTGCTAGGCTGGGCCAGTGCCACTATCCTTTCTGTAGCCACAGCACGCTTGGCAGCCTCTGTCACAGGCCACTCAGGATCCCGCGCAGGCACGAACTTAGCGTGGAGTTGTTTGGGCTTCGACAGCTCAATGGTCCGAGGGCTTGCAACTGCCTTCTGAGATGACCTGGAAACCTGTGGAAGAATGGGGAGGAAGGTCCTTAGAGATGCTCCTGGCATTCAAGGGTGCTCAGCCTGCAACCAGTTCAGTGTTACCAGGTTCACAGCCACTAACCACACACAGATGGGACTCAATCATGTCCTCACTTGTGTTTGTCACCAGGCAAACTGTAGAGGGAGAAATCACTGCCTGGCCAGTCCCACAACCTGCCCTCCAGTCTCCTATTACTCACAGCCTTTTGTCCATCCCACCCCCAGCACTGGAGATCCCAGTTAGGCACTTGTCCACCTCTCCCTGTCCCCAAAAGTGCAGGTTAGGCACAGCTCTGCCATTCTCTGGGGATATGTGCTGGGAGTCAGTTCATGCTCTGAATGGAGCACAAGTCCTGCTTTCCAGCTCAGGAAGCAGCTGCACCAGCCTCATGGAGGGCAGCACATCCAGGGCTGACATGAAGAGAGCCACAAGGGACTGAGCACCTGTGCCCTCTCCTCTGCCAGAAGTCCCATCCATGTAGGGTCCCGGGTGATGCTGCCTTACCGTAGAGATGACAACACCAGGTTTGGTGTGCTCAGAGCAGCAGGTCAGCTCCCTGATCAAGGGCTCTGCGAGTTTCTGAACCCGCGCCGATGCCTTGGCCGAGACTGCAAATCTGGAAACCTGTGTTGGCACCTGCATGGATCCAGAATGGGGGAGGGATGTGCAGACACAGAGCTTGTACAGTAGCCCACAGGGACATGCTCCCTCTCCACAAGGATGAGCATCCCAGCACCCTTCCTCTGCAGACATGGTCACTCTTAATTTTCCAGAATCCATTATTTTTCTTTCACCTGAACTATTAAGTAATTTTGGTGCTATAGGGATTTCCCAGCTGTTGCTCACTCAGAGGCAGAAGGGGAGTGCCTGTAATGAGACCCTGTGTAGCCAGGTAAAAGTACAGAGAAATTCCTTCCATGTTTTTTATATTCATCTTCCTGATGAATGTAAATGAAAAGGCAGCTTCTTCCAGTGTCATAAACCACAGCAGAACCAGACAGATTCTCCCCTCCACACACTGGGCACATCCAGGGGTGGGATACGGGGTCTAAAAACTCAGGACAGTTTGCTGCATCCCTGTACCCTCCAAATCTCACTCAACCTCCTCCTCACCTCTCTGGGCGGCACAAAGTCTGGGTGCAGCCCCTTTGGCTTCGCAAGCTGCAGTATCCGCTTGGAGGCATTATAGTTCTGTGCAGCCAGGGACACAGGCCACTCGGGGGACTCACGGGATCTGGAAGCAGAGAGTTACGGCACTGTCACTCACAGATGTTCTCCAACCTGGCAGCAGCTGGGATGTCTAAGCCTCACATTTGCTGCAGTAGAAGGCAGCTTTGTCTTGTGGCCATTTCCAGTGTAGAACTCATCCCATGAGAGAATCCAGAAGTTCTAATCCCAGCAGAGACCCTGCTCTGCATTCTGCCTTTTGTTTACCCATCCTCTGTTCCTGCATTTATTACACACCACTGATGTTACAAGACCCAAGGCTCTACCTATAGCACCCTATAGGCTTTCTAGCCTCTCACCTTTGCTCCAGGTAAGCAGGGAGGTATTTTTTAGGTTCAGACAACCTCAGCAGCCGTTCAGAAGGGTAGCCAAACTTTGCTAGCAGGGGATTCCCACCGATTACTGGTCTGCAGCTGTACAGAAAGAAGGATTTTGAGGAGCAGCGCAGAAGAGCTAGCAAAAGACAACTGACAGAGAACATGATCCTGGCAGATGGTAACCTAAGTCGGGTTAAAAAGCCACGCCTGCTGCATGTACAAAATCTGGCACTGGTGCACATGGAAAAGCCATGAACAAATAGGCATTTACACCTGAAATTTCCTCACTTTAAATGCTGTTGGCATCTGAAGAGTCCTCTTTTAAGCACTCTCAGTGCACTGCTTTCAAAGTCTAGGCATTTCCTGGACCATTTAAAGAAGCTGTCCTACAACATCAGACAGTATTTATGTTGGTCAGCTCTGCCAATTTAGAAACCTTTTTGTTACAATGGCTTGATAGCACCTTGTGCCCTTGTACCTTCTTTCATCTTGGTGTCTCCCCTAGTTCATCCAGCCTTGTTCATCCAGTTTTCAAACAAGTGTAATTGTTGGAATATGCCTGTCATCACCAGGGAAGAAAGAAGCAGAGGTAAGCAGAAAGATAGGAAGTGCTGTCGTATGGACACCTTTAGCTCTCAGGATGATGAGAGCCCATAACTGGTGATAGTGGCAGAGGGGAGAAAAATACAGACATGCATGTCTCGACATTGCTCCAGGTAGAGGAAAGCCAGGAGTGCAACACAGTTTCATCTCCATTCTCATTGCTAGGACTTCTTACAGACTAGCAACCACCATTTTGACTCCAAAAGAGCTCCATCTCCTCCAAAAGAGCTACAAATTACTTGCTTCAAGTAATGCAGCACCACTGTCATTTATACTTTTTACATCAATTTTCATTCCAATTCCAAAACATGATCTAGGTTTTACACCATGCAGTGACAGCAGAGGTTTAACTCAAGGCAAGAGACCTGGATTCCTTCCAGCAGCAGAACACTGCAAGATTTCTCTGTTCCTAACCTTACCTTAAAGATTTAGGTCAGACTCCAAGAAGATGCAGGAGTGTCCAGGTGCCTGGCGGGGCTGCATCAGCCCCAGTGGGACATGGAACACATTAGGGATAGTTCCTCTCTACTCACAGGTGCAACACACATTCCATCAAGAAATGCATGCATGCACATGATGTCTACTTCAAACCAAAGCAGAGCTGTTGGATGGGTATTTTTGTTACAGCAGAGGAACATGCTCCCTTGTGCTTGGAGACTGAAATCAAGACAAGCTCCTAGGGCAGCTGATGGTAACCCAGAGCTCTAATCACACTTCTGCAACTATGTGTTGCAGAAGTCCTTCTCACAGCTGGGAAGTGGGTATGAGGACATAAAAGGTCACCAAAATTTAGCACTCCACAGTTCCTCCCCATTTTGGAAGTCAAGTATTCAGGGTGACTATGCTCCCATAGCACTTTCTTCCCTACTTCAGACAGCCCCTGTTCCAAGCACAAAACAGCTGGTGAGTTTCAGTGCCATGGAGCTATCTGCATGGCAGCCTTTTCAGGAGAGGAGATGGCATCTCCCCTTTCCCTGGGAGCCAGTATAGCCCCCTAGAGAGTATGCTCTGAGCTGCCTCCTTCCCCAGGATGTGCTACCACATGACTGACCTGCGCCCATAGTTGCTAAAATCTTTCTTGGGCTTGCACAGATACAATATTCTTGCAGATGGTCGAGCTGTCATAGCACCCGGTGAGAGGGTCCATATCGTCTCTTGGTTTCCCCATACAAGCCTAGCATGAACAGCAAGGTTGTCAAATTTTAGTAACAGGCACAAGTGTGAAATATGTTTGCTGGGGCTATCCTTCCCTGCCTAAGATGGAACACACACACACACACATACACACATGCCCGATGGCTCCCCACACCTGCAAAGTGCCACTAGCATCCCCTGAGCATTCTCCTTCTGTAGCTCTGAATTTCCCAACACTCCTGCTGGTTGTTGTCAACTAAAAAGAAAAGAGTCTTAAAGTGACAGGTTTTAGTTACCAGTGGATGTGCAGAGAGGGTCATTTAATTACACCTCTGAAACCCCTGGAGGAGTTTCATCATTGCATTTCTTTTGCCTCACCATTACCACCTAACTATACCACAGGTATGACAGTGAAAATAGAACAACTTTACAGTCAGGGTGTGCCATGGAAAGTGGGTGAGGTTTTACAGCAGGTTAGTGGTTACTCTCCTGTGCCCAGGGCAAATTTGGAGTTGCTCATCCCTCACTGAGAGGCCACGGTGGGAGAGGGTACTGGGGTAGTTGGGACAGAGAACAGCAGGGCAATGGGTTTGTGGAGCCTTTTTCAAGACCCATACGGATAACAGAGAAGAGATGTTATCAAGAGACTGTTGCCCTGGCTTGTCAAGCTGTAGTTTGATCATATCACACAGACAACTCTGCTCCTAAAGCTGGGCTGTATCCTCCAGGACAGAGCAGCCTGGTTCCCATGGTCCGGTCACCTTGCACCACACACCATCCTACCCCACAACATCTCAGCTGGGCAGCTCAGATCAGATGGGGCAACAAAGGCAAGGCTTGGGTCAAACCCAGGTTTTTGATTGAGAACTTGAAAGAGCAAATTGAAGGGAGCCCTTCAAGTATGGAACATCTCAGTCTGCTTTTCTAGGGACAGAGGGGAAAGGAGTAGCAAGACAATGGCCAAGAGTCTGCTCCAGCTGAGTCCCATCAATCCCCAGCCCTTGAGCAAGTGCTGTTTGAGCACTTACTTACGTGGGACTGCTGGCTTGGCAAAATAGTGGCTTGGGGTCTGCAAGTATCTCTATCCTGCCAAAATTGCAGAAAATGACAAACATGCCATTAACCATACAGTTAAATCAACAAAGCATAAAGAAGCTACTGCCGTACTCAAAGCCATACAAACGCTCTCAAAGCCCTGTGCTTTTGCCTCCATTCCCTTGAGAGAGCGCGTTTAAGGACCTCTCTCTTCAAGTACTTTCCACCCATTTAATCTGGCAAACTCACCAGCCCACAAATTTTTGTGTTTTCTCTTGGACTGCAGAGATACAAATTTGTAATTCTGCCTCCACTGATCACTAGGAGACTGGGAAGGAACTTTTCTGGTCAATAACATACCATGACACACGTACAAGAAGGATGACCTCCCAGCCTATGGGAGCCCAGATGAACAAAAACCTGTTGTCACCACATTGTGGTTTACTAAAAGGCACCATGGGGACGGCACCGTGTTTCCACATGGCTTTAGGAGCACATTTCATTTCAGTCCATTTAGCACAGAGGTCCTAGGTGCTGTATAGACACAGGAACATACATGGTCTCTGTCTTAGGAGCAGCTCTAGAAATGTTTTTACTGAATACACAACAGACCAAAAACTTTAATGAAGATCAGGTATCACTTCTGAGGCCTGAAATCCCAGTGACTGGGAAGTGTCTGAACTTTATGAGCCTTGGTACAGAAAAGAGAACAAGATAATCCAGTGCCACAAGTGTATTACACAACTCCTTGATGTCACAGACCAAGCCCATACCCACCCACTGGGGCTACAGGTGCCTACCCACAGCCAGCTGGTGAACAACCACACTGTGCAGGCAGCTGTGGAAGTGTTCCACTATGGAAAAAACACAGGTGGAAGCCTGAGGCATTGCTTCCCTGCTCCATGTCACCTGGCAATGTGGCAGCATGGCCTAGAGAAGAGCAAGGACACCAGTAGAGAGAGATACTTGCCAACAGAAAACAATCTGTGCTTTGGGGACACACCTGTGGTTTCTCTGATGGGGATGGGCATCTTACTGCTAGTAAGATGCCAAGCCCTGGCAAATGCATGTCAGAGAGCTCAGCACCACAGAGATCCCTGAAATGGCAGGCTGCTGTTACAGCATCGTCACTGCACGAGATGCCTGCCACGCTTAACTTGGGCCACAGCACTGCAAACACTGCTCCTGCTGAGATCCCACAAGGCAACTGCCTGTAGGGCTTTGGCCCCCTGCCACCAGTTCAAGACAGGACACGGTCAGGAAGGCAGATGTCATTTCAGGAGCCAAACCCCAGTTTAAGCTCTTTATTCCCAAGTGGGTCCCCAGAGGGTTTTCCTTGCAAAGGTAAAAGGGGGTGAAGGATTAGCACACAGAGGTTGCCCCCCCAGCCTAACTGTGTTGCAGAGCTGGCAGTATCTCTGCAAGCAGGCTCATTGCTTTTCCTCAGCTGCTGGCACAGATCCAGCACACAGCCACAGCCAAATCTAGCACAACATAGTGCACATGGCCCTAGTGCCCCACACTGCTGTGCCTAGCTTGCATCATGATCCAGCCAAGGAACGAGGCACACATACATTCAGATCAGGTCTCTCAACTCGGCAATCTTTTTTTGTTCTTTTTCCAATTACAAAAAGAAAGATTATATTTATCATGGCAAAAGCTCTAGAGAGAGAGGCAACCTCACTCAGGATGTACCTTCAGCAGCTCTGCAACTTGAAGGGGTTAAACCACCTCACTGACAGGAGAGCCCTGGTGGAGCCTTTGTTGTATGGGCCTGCTCATGCTTCCCAGCAATGCCTTGCTTCAGCCAGACACAGAAACACCTCCCCTCCACTGTCTGAGCATTCACAGACTCATTGCTTAAGGGAGATCAACTCCTTTTGAGATCAATTCCTTGTACAGCAAAGAGTCACAGCTTCCGTTTTGAAGGGGCAGGGGTGGTCGGATGTTTTTCAGAAGCTGAGGTAAGGGCAAAACCGGACATAATTTCCTCTCAAGTGTTTATCACAGCGTCATCCGATACATTGACTCACTGCTTGGTGTAAATCCCCGACTGAGCCCTCTCAAGAGACATGGGGCATTGGCCTGAACACCCAGCCAGGACGGGAGGGCTTCTTACCTGCTGCGTGGGTGTACACACATGCAAGGTGTGTAAGATGACACTGCAAAGACAAGAACAGGTGAATTTAAAAGCTTGATAACACCTGGAGCCCGGGCTGCCTGCTCTTTACCGTGCAATGATCATACGGCACATGAAGTTTGTGTATCTCGTCAGGATAGCTGCTCAGCAGATGATTGTATTGCTTTTCCCTGGTACCTTCCTCTCCAGGGGTTGCTCCTCACGGGGATGCTGGCAGCCCCCAAGGCTGCAGGATAGAGCACCCCCAGCACCACATCCTCCTCCTGGCACTAGCACCAGTGGTCACCAGCCTGCAGGCTCCCACCTGACTCTGTGTAGCCACCCCTTATGACTGCCGTCAGTAGCTTCCAGGGGAGGTTTTCAGAGCCTCGGGGAAACGGCAGCTGTGTTAAACTGGGACTCGGTGCCAGTATAAAACAACCTGGGGCCGGGGGATACGGGATGACAGGAAAACCAGCGACGTGGCGACAAGTGCAGCCACGTGCCCGGACGGCAGCGATGGCCACGAAACGGGGCCGGCAGCCCGCAGTCCCCGCCGCGGTGGCCGGGACCTGCCGGCGCCAGCCAGCCCACCGTGCCCGGGAGCCCTCCCGGCCCGAGCCCACCGCGGCCAGCGGCGGGGCCGGGGCTCGGCGCAGGGGCCGGCGCCGCTGGGGCCCGGCCGCCCCGGCCCCACGCACCGTGCAGGCCCCCGGCCGCCGCCATGGCCCGGCCCCGCCCAACGGCTCCGCCCGCCCCGCCCGGCCGCGGCGGGCCCGGGCACACAGCCCGGCGCCGAGCGCAGCCCGCACCCGGGCCGCGGCAGCAGCCGCACGGCCCCGGCCTCTGCCCGCTGGTGACAAGGACCCCTGGCATGCTGGCCGTCCCAGGGAGGCCTCGGGAGCCTCCCGCCCCCGAACATCTTGCTCCCCAGCTGGAAGAGGAGAGAGCAGTCCAGACCAGTGGTTAGGTGGAATTTTCTGCTTTATGCATCTGTTACAAAGGACAAAACTATAAACGCCTCGTACAATAGATGCGGGTGCAAACAGGTCCTTTACGGGACAGCTCCTGGGTCATGTCCTTTGAGTACAATTAGGACACTGGGAAAGTGACACTCCTCAGCAGCTTGTCACCTTCCTCACCTGCTATGCTAACAGAAAACACCTTCAAGAAACAACAGGGTTTTCACAAGGAAGACTACTTGCTCGAGGACATCTCGGACTAAGCTTAAAAGAAGCTGCTCAACCTGATGTATGAGTCTCCCACCTTTGCTGCCAATTTAAATTAAAAGCATCCAGTCACTACCTTTAATTACACCATTTTGGTTTTTTGCCTGTAGGCAAAGAAACAGTTAATATATTACTGCTTTCATTTTCTTGTTCTTACCCACTAAAGAAGCAGTAACCAACCCAATTTCCAGAGATTATCAATTTGCCACTCCCATAAGAACTGGGTCCAACACAGCAGCAAGAATTGTCACTGTGAAAAACACTAGTTGCAGCACTTTAAATTTCTGGCACTGTCAAGAAGTGAGGACTCATTTTTAACAGAACACCACTGTTGAAAGGGTTCTGTGAAATCTGTGAAGTAAACATATTTCACTTTAACCTGAGACATCAAGCCATGTTAAATTCACTGGATGCAACTTTCTTCCACGGAAGTCAGTGCTTGATTCCTACCTGACATGAAATTATCTAACCCATAAGCTATATTTTCCCTTAAATCTGCTGCCTGAGAGACAGACTGTTTTTCTCCTACAAATATGCTAAAAATAGACCACTTCTCAAATGTATTTTCAAACCACTATAAATTAAGATTTTCTTACCAACTAGATACCACTTTCAGAGGAATTCCACACCCACCAGAAAAGCATATCTGCTCATTTCAGCTGCCACACAGCAAACTGACCATATACTAACACCTGCTCTCCCTCAGCTGCAGACACCATGTTGTAAGAAAAGAGCTGTCACTGTGTTTCCAAAACCAGCTGCCCTATCAGCTCCTTGGCATCCTGCATGCTGGAGGAGATCTCAGAGCCATCTTCTGCCACATGGGTACCAATCAAGAACATCTTCCTCTCGTCCCCAATATCAGACAGAGCCAGAGCATCGTGAATATCAGTGATGCAATATGCACCTTCGAGGTCCTGTTACACAAAAATAAAACAAGCCTGTTAGTTGCAAGAGGTGGTGGCACCATTCCTACTTTGAGCCACTGCTTTTGTCCAGGGAAGGAAAGAGTCCCAAAAGCTCTGGGGCACCATTCTTATGTACCTTTAATGAGGTTGCTTCCCATGTCCTAAAATGCCTTGGGGGAAATAGTTAATTTCTAACCTAATTTATTCCTGAAGAAATATGGGTACAGTTGTTTCTATTTCTACACTAATTCCACTGTTTCTGATATCTAAGACCACCTGCACAAGGCAGACAAAAGCACTGATGGCCCAAGACCCCAGGTGCCCAGCAAAGAGTTACAAGAATAGGGCAAATACACAACAGCCATGCCGTGCCTACCTTCTCAGACACCAGCGTTTCTGATACATTTCAGTCTGATGAAGCCCAAGCCTGCACTTGTGCTCAAGAGTAACATAAATGACTACTAATAACGGGCCTCAGTTACTAGAAATTTAGGAGGTAACAATGTAGAGCAAACTGAGCATGCAACCTTGATAGAAGAGAATCTGTGATTAAAACCCTTGGGCTCTTCTGTCATCTGATTGTACCAGAGGCCCAATTCTTTTCCAGGTACAGCACCAATCATTGAGACTTCCACAAAGATCTTAGGAGGAAGCACTGCCTTGTGAGGAAAGCTCCTCTTTCCCTCAGGTTTCAGAAGCAGCCTTAGGAGCAGCCAACTGGACAGTCTGAAGGCAAACAACAGTGCTTCACTTTTTAGCTGCTAGGTGAAGTGGTACTTCTAGGCAGATACTCAGAACAGAAACCTAACTTCAGATCTAACTGTGGTCTCCCTTGAAGCTCCCAAACCTTGCAAATGTACAGCAGTTTCTACCCACAGCTCTGATTGCATCTTCACCAAGCACAGGACCTGCATCTTACAGATCCAAAACCTCAGATTCTTTTGTTTTGTGGTCAACAGGTGTGTCAGAAAGACTCCCAGCCTTGTGCCCTCCTTAAAGGCATTAAGCCTCTTTTGAAAGGCTTTGTTGCTGTTTCCAAAGTTGCTGCCAGCCCAAGCTGTGGCAGCAGCAGGGAACTCTTACCTGTTTGTTGGCCAGAACTACCACAGGCAGGGTGGAGTTGTTCTGGATTAGTTGATGAAGCAGCTGTTTCGCCATAGGCAGTCGGGCATGATCAGCCGAGTCCACGACATAGACCAGCAACAGCACTTTGGGCAAGTACATCTTCCAGTATGAACGCAGAGATTCACTGCCCCCGACTGGAAGAGAAGACAGCAGTACAGAATTCACCAAGTAATTCAAGCAGCACTGCTCCCAGAGGTGCAGACAGCAGGTCCTGGGCCGAAAACACAATATATTTGTATTACCAAAACATCAAAGTATTTTGGCTACTGTACATGAGACTGAAAACAGCTTTATTTTCCCCAGTCATGTCCCATGAAGTATGCTTTGGGGAGAAAAAAAAATCTTTCCTTTTTAAGCTCTTATTTTGAGAGGATTCTGGGTTCAATTTCTTTACAGTTGCTTTCTGCCTTGTTGGCTCTCAAGCAAGTAAGGAGAGTAGAATATGGTTCAGTGTCTGTAAACACCAAATGTCCCCATATAGCCTATCTCCAAATGCCCATCTCATTTTAAGACAAAGCAGGTGTACATTTTCCAAAGGAGAAATTTAGCTCTGAGGTGTGGTGGGCTCTCATTGTATTTGTATGACACTAAGAGCTAGCTCAAAACTTCCACAGTTTTGTCAATAACCAGAGGTGCTTAACAAAGAGAGAAAAATCAAGTCCCAGCAGACTCTTCAGGCAACCCTTTGGAGTAATCTTTGCACAGCATACATTTCTCCATTTCACCATTTCTCATGGAGAAATGAGATACAGAGGATCTCTGCTCTGCTGGATACAGAGGAAAGCTGTTCACCTTCAAAACTAGTTCTTAAAACAATTCTCTGGTGAAACTATAGGCAGCAAGTTATTTGAGATTGTTGTTCCCATCTGGGGACAAAGAATTCAGTAATTTGCTGAGTTTAACAGCAGAAGGAATAAGTATCAGTGTATTAAGTATTTCAGATTTGTTTTCGGGTCTCTAGGTCTTCTTCAGGCACACTGCAGAACAACTTGCTCAAAGAGTACTGAGGTGCTCAAAAGGCATGTGCGAGTCTCTCAAAAGTAGCAAGTTTACAAAGCAATATATCTGGGGTTCCCTATCACAGGAGCTCTTTTCAAAATTGTCTGACTATACAGCCATCTTTTATTGTGTCAAAACAATTTTGCTTTCACTTAAGTCAAAAGGGTTCAGTAGTTTCAAGAATATGGAAAGGGAAGTAATATTTCCCACTAGAATATGCCTGCCTCTTCAAGTGGCCCAATGTACCTGGAAGCAGAACTGCAAGTCTGCCACTGTGGAAAGGAGCCAAAGGGCTGTGACTGACATGTAATGTTTGGGACAGAAGTCTGATTCTGTACTGTGATACTGCAGGGTCTCAGCACTGCTCTCTTTGTTAAGTGTATTCATGCATAGCATAACCCAGGGGTAAGCAGCCTTATGGAGAACATTTTTTTCCCCCAAACTTGTAGGAACTCAGCAGAAACCAGGAGCTCCTAGTACCTGCAGAGGACACGATACCATCCAGTTATCTTGTATGCTGCTACAAAGAAAATGAACAGTTTTCCACCTGTCTAAGCCAGCAAAATAAAACCCCTGCTGTTTGCTGATCACCTCGTGCCATGTGATCACAGCACAGGCTGCTAACCCCTGGACTAGGCAATGGTACAGACTGGATAAGTAACCAGATTAGAGAGCCATGCACGGATTTACCTGGCTGAAACTGGCCTGAGACATTGCATTTCCCATGGGTCAGATCGCAGCCATCACATCTCAGGCACTACCAACCTGGACCAGAGAGGGAAGGACGACTCAGAAACAACAGGTTCTGCTGTGGTGTGTGCAGTGCTGGGCCCAGACCATCCCCAGGCAGGAGAAGAGACACTCTGGGTTTCTCTGGGCTCAGACAGGCAAAGCACATCCCAGTAGGAGACATCCTCTTACATACCAGGCGAGGGGCACAGACTACAAGCATCTCTCTAAAGATGATCTCCCAAAGCCACTGCAGAGACTCCTATGGCAGTAAGACTGGGAATGAAACTCTGTCTAAGTGGCCTCATCCCCACACCCCAAAAACTTACCTGGGAACAGCACAAGTCCTTTTGAGCACTGGTACAGCACAGTGCAGAAACAGCAGGAAGCAATGAGCAGCTCCTGCCCCCACAGAAGGCAGGCATTGATGAGGCTGGATGTCAGCCTCTCTGTACCAGGGAGTGACCTGACCCCAGGGCCTCCACCTTTCCCATCAGCTCGCTGCACCTCAAACAGCTGTGATGCACCAAAGGCATCCCAGGAGATGCCCTCTGCAGGCACAGACAATACCCAAAAATCAGAGCTAATGACAGTACAGAAATTTTAACAAAATGCTACAGACATTCAAAAGATTGTTTAAAGACTAGAAAACACCACTTATGAGGCTTTTGAACAGAAAGGGTATAAAGTTTTTCTCTTTCCCCTCTCTTCTTTCACTTATTATTTATTTCTCTGCAGCTCTCGCACTTTGCCAGGCACAAGCACCAAGGAGAAGCAGTACAACAGCTATGGACCACAACACAGGGCTTATTGGGGAAACCTATGCTGGTTTCAACCAATCCGGTTTATTACTCATCTCTCTCTGGGAGCAGAATTCCTAGGATGTCAGGGCTGAATGAAAACTGGTCTCTAACACCATTGTGTCTTCTCCTTCAAAGAGGCTGGGTAAGAAATAAGAATCCCCAAGGAGAAAATAATCACAACTTCACATTATCAAAGCAGGCATGCGGGGACATTGAACTTTTAAAATATGTGCCTGATCCCTTAGGCACAAGACAGGAACTTATTTTATGTTCAATACTAAAACAGGTTCACTCACTCTCCAGAAACTCCATCTGGGACTCTTCGGTGTTTATGCAGATGGCATTGAAGCCCTCGGTGGGAGCCACGCTGCGCTTGACGTGGTTAGTTGCCAGGGAGTGGAGAATGCTAGTCTTCCCAGCCCCATCCAGGCCCAGCACCAGGATCTGCTTGCCGTGTCCTTTACCCTGCAAAGCGAGGGGCAGCACATTTACCCGGGCAGGCGGGGCAGGGGCAAAGCTTAGGAGGGCAGGGGGAAAGAAGGAGGCTGAACAAGGGGCTTGGAGGGCACAGCAAAAGCCCCTTCGCGGTGAAGAAGCTGAAGATGCCCGCGGGGCTCCTGCGGCACAAGCGCACTGCCGCAGCGATGGGGGATCCCCGGGACACCAGCCGGCCCCGGGCATCGCGGGGCAGCAAAGCGGGGAGAGCGGCCCTGGCCCGGCCACCACCCCGCCGCGGCCCGGGGGGCCGCCGGGGAGCGCCAGGGCCGAGGTGGCGGTGGCCCAGGACGGGCGGGGCGGCGCTGCCACGCCGAGAGGCCCCGGGCGGCCCAGGCGGGCGTTCCCCGACCTCGCGGCCTCGCCCGCCGCGGCCCCGGTACCTGCTCGGCGGCGGCAGCGGCGGCTGCAGAGCGTGCGGGCAGCGAGATGTCGCTCCGCCGGCGGGCCCAGGCCCGCAGCGCCACGACCGTGCCGCCCGCCAGGGCCAGCGCCGCCCCGCAGAGCGCGGCGGCCCGCAGGCGGGAGTCCATCGCCGCTCCGGCCGCGGGCACCGCTCCGGCCGCGGGCACCGGACACCGCGCACCCGCACCGCGCACGGAGAGCGCCCCCCGCCGCCACGAACGCGGCTCCCGCCGCCAGCCGGGCTTCCAGTGCCAGGCTGGGAACGCGCGAGTGGCAATGAAACAGAGAGCGAGCCTTGCCGCCGGCGGCTGCTCGCTGGTACAGGGAGGCCACGGTTTCCGCACACCTGCTGCTACACCCCCCGCTCCCAGCCTCGCGGGATCTGGTCCCAGCTTGCCTCTGCCTGCGCGCCCAGCTTCGGCGCAGCAGCCAGGACACTGTCCAGCTACCCGGGACAGAGCTACAGCGGTGTCCCGAGTCAGTCTTTCCATCAGGCCAGAGCTTGTGCTAGGTTTCACCAGAGAAGACGTCTGAAGAACAGAGCTGTGTTCTCCTCCAGTATCTCCCCTCCAAACGTGGGATTGCTGGAGGACAGTGGTCGCTCTCCTGTAGTCATCAGCTGCTGTCTAAGTGGAGGCATATCGCCCAGGGAAGTAATTTGAAACACTCTTTGTTCAGCACTCAGTTGGCAGCAAGTGCCTGCCAGCCATTCATACAACTTGTTTCTTACTCTATGCTCTCTTCCTTTGTCTTTCAGACAACACACTTTCAGCCCCCTTCTCAGATACCCCCACTGTACAGGCAAGGTAGAAAAAATGGATTCTGCATAGTAGATTTTTACTGCCAGGAGACTTGGAGTTGTTTTTTTCTTAAGCCGCCGTAACATGACCCTTAGTCCCTACCTTTTAAGGCCTTTGCTTTAAATTCTTTCAGAGACAGAAGCTTTTGCCTTTTGGGCTGACATCTGACAACCTTCTCCAAGGTGCCATTTCTACCCACTGACAGTCTGTGTCTGGAAAAATGTTTTGGCTACATTCAGATCAAACCAGAATTTTCAAGACATGTGTTGATAGTAGTTTAGCATGAATAAGTGTTCAGCAGAATGAGATACAGTTATAATTCTGTATGATTTAGTATGCTGTTTGCTTAGCTTGACTTGCTTAGGATGAGTAGCTGGATTTGCTGAAGCTTCAGGCTGCAAACCATGAACTTACACCTCCATAGCTGAAAGTAGTTTTCCTAGTAATTTTCCTAGTAGCTGGCATATTGCTGTGTTTTGCTTTAGTACAGGAAAAATATTGATAACACACTGTTTTTTCATTGTTGAAAAATGTGTTTATCCTAACTCCTGGGCTCTTTTGCTTCCCATGCTCTGCCAGGGAGCAGGTGCATCAGAAGATAAGGAGACAACCGTCAGCAAAGCTGCAACTTCACAAGAACCATCAACAGCCTTCCTGCACGGACACAGAGAAACACCTCAGTAAGGTGTTAAAGATCCAGACCAAAATAACCATTGTGCCAAGAGGCATGTGTAAGGTGCGTGCAGGATGGACACTTCGTCTCAAAGGTGTCATTTCTTGAGGGTTTCCTTTGTTCTGGGTCCCTCTCTAGATTCACCAAGCTTAAGCTGACCTGCTGCTTAAGCTGACTCTTTATTTTCATAAACCCAGCACCTAAGACTTGTAGGAACATAGGGTCAAGGCCAAAGGAGGAGGAAGCACACTTCAGACAACCACACACATTCCGCTCACCTTTGTTTTGCCAAGCCCTTTAGAACAGGGTAGCTGGCTTGCAGAAAATGGGACACTGAATCTGCTGCCATACACTTCACCATGCTTTCTCCTGACAGTCTTGTTATTCCCCTTCAGCTTATCTTATCCTGTATTATAAAGCCCAGATGATGTTTTCTAAGATGCTTTGTGCCTTTGCTCTTTAGTGGTCAATGACTGACGGACATAAAAGACAGTGCTTGCATCATGCATAGAAAAATCTGCTAAAGACCTAAACTGACATATGCAAGAGGAACGTGAAACTACATTTTAAGAAATTCTTGATTATCTCATATCTCTTAAATGTCTGGCAACACAGAAACAGATTTCTTCTTAGGGGCTGGGTTTGACTTTGATGGCAACAACACAAGTCACGGTGGGGTAAAATGTGAGGAAGGGAACTTGGTGAGCAGACAGATCATGGCATCTATACCAGCCCATCTCCCCCCAGACCACTGACAGGCAGGACAGAGATCCAGATGCCAAGAGTCTTTCGCCAGCACTCGCTTTTGACCTTTATTCTGCAACCAGCATCACTTATTGAAGGAGGGAGGTTACACATCCTGCTTTTTACCACCCTCCTTTAGCCCCTTTCTTCTTTTTCTGCTGCTGTTTCTTCTTGGTGGCTGGGGCACCCGCAGGTTTTTGGTGCCTGGGAGGGATGACGTTACTTGTAGCCGATACAGCTGCCCCACTGCCAGGCCGAGGGGAGGTAGGTGGGCTGCTGGCAGTTCTACTGGCATCCCTGCAGAAAGACAAGAGAACAAGACACCGTGTGGGTTCACAATCACCTGCAAGATGTGGTACTAATGCAGGGAGCTGACAGTGAAAAGCAGCAGCTGCCCCATTAGGTAGCAAGCATATGTATGAGAGGGCACTCATGCAAGGAGAGGCTTCAACATACAGAAGGAGCTGGCAGAGGATGGGAACATGTCTCAAAGGGCAGCAATCACCTTCTAACTAGACACTGTAAGTCACTGACAACGAAAGAAAGGCTAACTTTTGAATAGACATGTGACAGCTCATGCAACACACAAGAAGCCTTTCAGGTCCCACTCCCAGGCAGTGCAAACCCAGCATCCTTCCTCTCAGATGCTAGACACGATCTTGCTGTCAGGCTTCACACATAATGGTAATTCTTGATTCCAGCTCAAATAATCAAGTGTCAGCTTAGAAGGAAGTACAGTGTTTTCTCAAATCATGGCTAATGGTTCTGCAGCTGCCAGAAGCCTTGAAAACAAATTGCTCAAGAGAAAGCATGCAAAATTCATTTCATTGCCAAAGGAAAAGCATATTAAAAGATTATGAGAATTTAATTTGCACCTTAGCACCTTCAAGCATGCCTATCCTACCACACTAGTTTTCAGGAACCTACTGGGATTTCCAGGGAGAGCAGATGGAAGCAGGTTCAAGCAGCAAAATACAATGTCACTTGTGCTGCCCGCAGTTGGTGTGGTGACAGAGCTGCAGCAGAGCAGCAGAAACACAGCCCTCCCAGCTGCCCAGGAGTGAATCCCCCATCAATCCTTGCAAAACGGGTACTTACAGTTCAGAGGAGCCAGTTGTGGTTGAACCCTGAGTCCCCTTGCCAACCTGATCCTTCTTCTTGCCCTTCTTCCGTCCACGGTAGTAGGACCGCTCTCGCATTGGAAGCCACCGCTCAGGGTCGGGAGTCACCTTGGGGTCGTAGTTCTTGGGCAGCTTTCCTGCAGAACATCCAGTGCCAGGAAATGAGATTGGGATCAACACACTAGAGGCATCACCAAGGGACATGCATGGGATGTCAGTAGCCAGGCAGCACAAAGACACCAGCAACTACATCACCCTATCAGAGTGTTACTCTCACTTCTGAGGAAAAATGCCCCACCAAACAAGCTATCATGAAGATCCAGGTTCCCACAGACACAGTCCTAGCAAAGGCTCTAGCTCCTAGGGACCTGGAGGCCAGCTATTTGAAGAAAGAATCTGGAGAGCTCTCTGGAGCTGTGCTGTGTCAACAGCTAGGAAATACAACTTACCCTTCTTTTTTTTCTTCTTTTTCTTCACTTCCCCTTGTCTGAAAGGAAAACAAGACATTGTGACATAGCAGAGACAAAAGCAGACAAGTCAATTAAAAACTAGCTCTGGAAGAAGCTAAACCATTCCCATCTCTCTAAGAACTTGGTCTGCTGCTACATAAAGTTCCCTGCTGTCATACAACTCCCTTTCCACCAGCCTGCTTTCTACAGCAATGCCTTCACCACACCAAGTGTGGTTCTTGAACCACCTCAAAGAAGGATGCACCAGATATATAGCAATAAAATGAAATAAAAAAACCAGCAGCCTGCTTTACCCTTGCTCCTTCTGCTGGTTGTCTCCAGTGAGCTTCCCAGCTTTCTTCCGAACATAGGTTGCTCCATGGGAGTTCTCCAGCGCATCAACATCTACTTTCAGTGACATGGTGTCTGAGGAAGGCAAGTGTTTGCTAAGACTGCAAGGGAAGAGTTCAGGGATACAAACGAGCAAGCATAAACACCCATGTTCTTCCAGACAGCAAGAGGCAACCTCAGCTTACATAAATTCTGTCTGTTAACGATGCAGACACCAGACAGGCCTATGGAACTATTTCCATGTCTCTCACTAGCTTCTTACACAAGTTGGGATGAGCTTGTGTAAGCTCCATCTGCCTCATTTTTCCCTCTTTAATACAGGGAACAGCTTCCTGTGAAAGCAGCTCAGGTGACAAAAGCAGTATGTGAACGAGATTTTGGGTAAGCAAGAGCTTCACCATATTGTATCAGTCCTGCATTATTACCACAAGTTGAAGATTCCAGCAGAAAAGATGCAGGTGCTCTTGTTTTTAGTTGCAGCTTGTCTTACTAATTCTCAAAGAGAAGGAGGCCAAAGATAAAAGGGTCCTGAGATATCACAGTAATGAAGCCAATTAGAAAGAATGTAGCTCCAGACAACTTGACCTGGATATGTAGCTGTTCTCCAGAGAGGTTCCTTGCCTTTCTTTGCCTAAGAGTGGGTCTCAAGTCCCTACACAGCTGAAAATCCAAGGAAGCAATACCCAAACACCTCTTTCACCACCATTAAAAGGATACACTTTAGCTTTTTCAGGGTCAACAAGGGAATAGGCAGAGATGAGCTGTGCCAGAGTATGCACATCTTTTGGGTTTTGCCTTTTTAGAGAAAAAAAAAAAAACAAAACAAAACAGAAAAGGACCAAGTTACCAATGTTACTCATCTCAAAGACTGGTAACACCACACAGTGCTTGCTGCTGCAGCACAGTTGCTATCTATGAGGACAGGCATGTTAGTATGTGGTCTCCTCCAGAGCACACCACCAAACATCACTGGTGTGGATTAAGGGAGGTGCAGACAATTTCACAGTATCATGAAGCAGACAATAAAAGAGGAAAAACCCATTAGCAAAGGCAAGTTAACACTCCCCCCAATAAAAGATCCCACTAAGTGCACAACAGAAACTAAAACCTAGACATCCATGTTCATGTAGCACTAGAAAAAATGCATTCCAGTCCCCAGAGCAATGTTCACACACGAGCCCCTTGTTCTGCACACAAGAGGCTTCTGGGATAAGTCTACCAGTTTTCAAGTGAACATCAACTACAGATCAAATTAATTATCTCCCCTTCTTACAAAATACAGCCTTGCATTGAAGCCCCCATGCAAAAGCAATTCTAAAGGACAGGTACTAGTCAATCAAAATTGTCAGACACTGCCTGCCACCAGACAGCTTGCAGAGGACTCTGGGTGGAGACCTGCTGCTCAGCAACCACACAACTCACTTCCAGAGCTCCTCCAAGTCGCTGATTGCTTCCTTCTTCCTGCCATGCTTTAGTTTGAAGTTGGCAGCTTCCCTTATCAGTGACAAATGGACAGGAGACTTTGGCTAAAAGACACAGCAGCCATAATTAGTTCCTTATTATCACATCATGGAGCCCAGCTCTAGCTGGCTTTAATACACCTCAGGCTTGGCCAAGGAGAACTGAGTTAACATCCTGTCATACAGAAAGCAGACCACCTTTGCACTCTGGGAAGTGAGGCAGAACTGCATGGGACAAGGCAGCTTGCTGCTCCACCATATTTTCCCATCAGGGAAAAGTCCTGATTGCTACATTTAGGCATCTATTAATGCCACCCTCCTAATCTGACCAGAGCTGCTGCTCCCTATTTGTAACACATCTAAAATAATATATTATTGGTAAATGCTCACAAAACAGGAGCTCACATGTCTCCAAATCCCCAACTGGATAACTGCTGTGGCTACGCATCAACAGGAAAAGCTGAATTGGACTGGCTAGAAAATCCAGGACAGATTTTTGCACATTAGCTCCTCTGGTCTGACTTGCCTGGTGTTGCTGATACCACTGGATAGCCTGTGTGAAGACTTCAATTGCACTGTCGATATCCTCCTCATGACTGTACATTGTCACCAACGCAGACACCTGCAAACATTCAAGAGCAGTAAATAGCAGATCTTCATGCAAATTGTCTACAGCCAGTCTCAGCAGTTAAACAATGGGATTTCCCAAAAGCAGAGTCAGTGTGAGCTTTCTGCTCTGTCCCTAAAAAACAGCTGTGGTAACAGGCAGGATACCCAGGCCACATCTTCCTACCCAAGTCACTCCCAAAGGAACATCCTCAACATCTTTCTCCTATGGCACAAGCCTATGATTGCATTCATAGATGGAACTTTCTTGTCTTGGCACTTTATTTGCTTATCAAAGGATTCAGTTTCATTAAAAAACCTTTTTCATCCCTGGTTCTCTACCCCAGGAGCTATGAAAAAAGAAATCAGCACTAAAGAGATTATAAGGATACCATCCATTTGCTGACATCCCAGTCACAAGCAGAGGTGACCCAGGGCAAGGAGCTGTTATTGTTAACTTCTAACTCCTGACAGTCACACAATTGGAACAGATCCAACTATCAGCCCCTGTTCAAGATGCTCATGCTGAACATGAGAGCATTTACAAGGCCATCAAGCTTTTCTGAATAGCAGGTGTGGATAAGCATGCAGATCAGGGTGATGCTGCAGGGATGGAACACAGCACTTTCCCCCTAAGGCCTGCTGTACTAAAGCTGTTTCTAAAAACGTCCCAACTGTACCCACCAGCAACCAGCAGTTGCTCCAGTCATGTTATGCAAGTAAATCCAGGCAACATGCAGGACTGAGAGATTACCAGGGAGTGGGAACATAGGCAGAGAGCATCCCTCTGACAGGCAGAGTACTTCTGTGACTATATTCAGGCTACCTGAAGCAAGTTATAATACCACCTTTGTCCAAGACAAGGAAGATGGGCTCAGAATCCTGCAGATGCTCAAGTCAAGTGGCAGCCATGGGGGAGAGGCAAAAAGGAGCAAGCAGTGCAAAGATCTCCTACAAGGGAAAAACCTTACACAGTCCAGATGGAGTTTTGCTTACCATACCAGGCTTGTGCTGCAGTTCTTCTATGCTCCTCAGGATCATGCAGGCTTTGGTGACACTGCCTAGAAGAGAGACAAGGAAGAACACACTCTGAATGGCATCACAACACCTGATCCCACCAGCAAACTTGAGCCAAAGGTAAACAATGGGGACAGAACAATTCCCCTTCTCACAACCTCTTCCCCACTGCAGGAGTTAAGGACAGGCCTCCACACTATGGACTCTTCTGCTCTTGTCTCATCCTGCAAGGGTTCAGGAGCAAGCTTTGGCTACCAGGGAGTTCTCTTCAGGCTCAAGTCTGTGCTGCCTGACTGCATACAGGAATGCTACCATTATGGAGCCTCACAATGCTCCCAATATTATCCTGCCCCAGAAGAGACTCAGCATTTCACAGACTGTGGGCATTTCTGCCAGCAATCTGTGGAGCCTGTGTATCCAGACATTAGCTATAGCATCATCCTGCCATAGCTAAATATATGTATTACCTGACTGAAAGTATCTCTGCTCTGCACCCCTGTCACAACAGTGACTGCAGCAAAGATTGCCCTGAAGTCTGGTTTTCTCACCCCTTGTACCCTTGTCATGTGCAGACACTTCCCAACAAAGGAGGACACTAGATACCTTGAGCAATTTTTAGCTGGGCCATCGTCAGCTTGATCTCAGCTGCACTGGCAGGGTGCTGGTCTGCAAAGTCCTGAGAGTCAGAAGAAACAACAATTCAACTTGTGTGTGGGCACCAGGCTGCTGCTTTGGTGAATCATATGTCATGCTCAGTCACAGCAAGCTGGCAAGAGCCAAAGAAAGCTTTCCAGCACAGGCAGGTTTCAGCACACAGCAGAGAAGGATCCCCAAGTGTGCCCTTTCAGATTTCTATCCCAGGCCACTCATTCCCTCCAATGAAGGGTGTTGTAAACTGCTTGTAAGCAGAGCAGCAAAGTCTACTGCTTACCCTAGAAGTCTACTACAGCTTCGTAAGCATAAAAATCAGAGGTGTAAGGGAACTATTTCCCTTTAAAAGCAGAATTTTTCAATTGGGTGTGAAGGCTTTCCAGCAGCATTAAACCAAACCAAAATAAGGAGTCAGATACCCCTGGAAATTTAAACCAAACAAAACAAACTAAGGGAAAACAGCACAGGAAAATGCAACGCACAGGTTTAAATGGTGCTTGGCCAACTTTCTCTTAACCTACCTGCAGAAGCCCTACGGCCTTTGCATGCTGCTTCTCACGACACAGCTGGGCTGCCTGGATAAGCACAGGGAGCAGATGCTCAGGGCTCTGGGACTGCAGGCTTGCTGACAGCTTGCGGCACTGATCTGCCTGGAGTAGAAAGAGAGAACACACTTTTCTCAACCTCTGTGAGCACCTTACACAGGGCTAAGAAACCAACAGTATCTAAGAAGAGATACTAGTGGTGACTCCCCTGAAATGAGTACACAGAACCAAGAAGTCCTCTTAGTGGCCCTTCAGATACATCTAAGAAACCCCACATCCTTTTTGTCTTCTAGTTATCTCCACACCATCCTCCCTACAGCAATACCCAAATCACTAAACAGACAGTTGTGCTTTTAGGGATGATTTTATTTTTCTGCTTGCTTATGTGCCTAAACCAAGTGGTCCTATCTTCTGAAATAGAACAGCTGCATCTCCATTTTTGCCCAGTCAAACTCCCGTGGATTTAATCCATAGCTACTTATTGCAGATCAGTTTCCCCTACCTGGTTAGTGTACATTGCAAGCAAAGCTTTGTTGAATTCAATCGCCTGGAGCTGCTTCTTGGAGAGTTTATGCTCAACACCTTCTGCATTGGTCAGCTTCACCTTTTTCTTTGAATCAAAGACATTTTGGTCCTGCGGAAATCACACATCATGAGAAGATTTCACTACATTCCTAGAAGAAGAAAAGGTCCCTGGGTCTGCAATTTTAACTGCTGTTTAAGAAAACATCTTTACTGATTATCTCCCTTCTCTTCACAGAAGCAGAGAAGCAAGCTGACTAACCACAATGAAAGTGGCAAGGTAATTCTATACCTTGTTAATTGTGATGATATTATTTGCAATGACAGCAAGGAGTCCTACATCTGTTGGCCTGCAGATAAGAAAAGCAGAAAGCATACTGTTACGGAACAGCAATCTCTCACAAATGGAAGGCTGTGCATTTGCTTTGTAAAAAAACCCTTACTTCAACTTGATTATTTGATTGTAGAGCTGTAGAGCATCCTCTGTACGCCCCTGCAGTTGCATGATATAAGCCATCTGACCATGAATAATAGCCAGTTCAGCCTCAATGTCTTCTTCTGTCACATCCTGAAGGAAAATCAAAGCAAAAAATTAAAAAGTTGCTATTCACCTCTATTCCAGCTTCAGCATTCTGCTGGCAAACATCTGTGAGCATTCCTGGGCAGTATTAGCAGCAAAATACCCCAGCTACCACAGGTGAAGGTTGCAGCCACAGCACAAACAGAAGCATATCTGAGTTAAACTAGGAGAAAAGAAAGCTGACCCACTCCAGCTAGAATCTGAAGATTACCTTAACTTGTGCATTCAACCTGTCGCTCTGCAATGATTGGCTACAAATTCCCTGTTTGTCACCACTCACTCAGCACATTCATCCCTAGCAGGGGTAGGTCACAGGGAGGTTTCAGACAACCTACACCCTTCTACATGCACCAGAACAGGCAACTATGCAAGGAGCACAGCAGCAAACAGTCTGTGGTGTCAGCTGCCCTCCTGCAACAGCCGTGATGGCTGCCCCAGCCTCACAAGCTGGTACCAGCAGAGCAGCCCTGGCTCTGCTCTGGCTCTCTGCACTTTGTGACTGCACCCTCACTTCCACTGCTGCAAAGCAAACACTCTCCAGAACAACATCAGGAACTTACAGAGTCTTCTGACAGCGACTGGCGGCACAGCTCTACAAGGAAAAACAAATTGAAAAACACAATTTAGAAGGCTTTTAGGGAAAAAAAAAAAAACAGGCAAGAAGCATGAGGGAACACAGAACCTTTCCATGTATCCCTGAAACTTCTGCAGCACTACAAGGGCACAGCAGACTACCAGTCTGATGATGGATGGGACTAAGCATGAGAGAGCAGACTATGTGATGCAGAAGAACTATCAAAGGCACAGAAGATACTGTCCCTCCCAGACATTCATTTTCTCTCCTGAGCAAACTTCCTTAGACCTAGCTCCTGATTTTTCCCATAGGGATTAGCTGCAACTGCTCACTGGTCTCATGATTTAAGCACTGCAAGCCTGCAACATTCAGTTCACAACAGCCTTTATGGGGCAGCAATTCTATTAGTTTTCAGTACCCATACTAGTCACTTCTTTACTTTCTCATATTTCACCAGAGTATCTGTTGTTTGCTCTCCGAAGGACTACTATCAAAGGACATAGGCTCAAATTACACATGCTTATCAGTTGTACGGGACACTTGTTATTCTTCATCAAAACTGGGACAGAACTGACCTATTTATCTGCAAGAGCAATTAGATCAGACAGAACTAGTTCTTCCTAGTTCTGTCCCCAGATTTTTTTTTAAACACATAAAATCCCCCTTTCACCCCATAGAAAAAAAATCCTCTTTGCTAAAAAGCTCATTTACTGGCTTATACCAATTCATTCCGTGAAGTATTTTGAACTTTTATAGCATGTATTCAAGTACATACTCATACTAACAAAATCTCATCTCATGCTTATGAGATTACACTCACGTCTACTTCCTGCTTCAAATAAAAATGCACAAACTTATTGAATACAAATCAGGGGGTTGTAGGAGAGCCAGGACATGCTGCATGGCTCTGGAAAAGAGTTGCAGAGTAACACTTGTCCAAAAACACCAGCTCACAACAAATCCTGCTGCTGGTCAGTTTTTAAATTCTCAAAACCTCTTTTCCTCTGATTTCTGTCTACAGAGAGCAAATAACTACTTCTACCACACAAAACTTCCCTCTCACCTCACTAAGCTTTTACCTTCTGCTTTTTGTAGTTTTTTCATTGCTTCATTCAGCTTTCCTTGTCCAATCAATGCACATGCACTGTTATAACACAGCTCGTAGGTAGCCTCTCGAAGGCCTAAATCCTCCTAGCATGAAAAATAAATATAACATTGCATAAACACCAACAGATTTAACAGGCAACAGACACAAACCAGAGTCTTCCTGTACATTCAAACTAATCCTTGAAATAAATTTAAGGAGCAAATTCAACGGGGCACATACCTGGCAAGTAAGTTGCAGCACAAAGGATCTTCCCTCACACTGCACAAAGTCAGAGAAAACTGATAAGGCAGCAAGGAAACTCCATCCTGAACCTGGGGACTACTTAGGCTGGCACAAGAGGGCAACTAAGAACTGCTGCTCTAGAGAATTAGAAAGTGGATCCACAGCATTGAACAGAAAGTTGAGCATGCTGTGTGCACCTCCAAAGACAAGGATTTCTAAACAAATGTGAACATTACAATCTTCACTGTTCATTAACAAAATATTCCCAAGCATGGCTGAGTGATCAGAGCAACTAGCTTTAACCCTGGGCAAGAGGGTAATGAGAGAGAAAAGTGCTAGTCACCCTAGGTGTTCTGCTAATGCAGGTTCAGAAAGATCTACTTCCTGCCCTACTGTAACATCCAAAGTACAAGCTCTCTAGAGATCAAAGGTGAAGTATAATTCATAAATAATAACAGCATTTATTCCTCCATACAGGGAAAACCACTAAGTGATCTTCAATACACTCAGAAATCTTTATGAGAAAGGAACACATTTCTGTCCTGTTCAGTATCCACAATTCCAATACAACTTGTATCCTTTATTCCTTGGCTCTCACTCTTACACCCAAAGACATACATACTCACTTACTGGCACCACCTTCTCCCATGTGCTTTGTGCTGCCACAACAGCAGAGAGGTTGGTTTTTCTCTCCTCCTCATACTCATCCTGGGAGTTGCGGATGAGATCCCTGTATGCGACCAGACAATCGTCATAACGCTCCAGTCTGTACAACTGAGAAAGGAAAGGGATTAGCCTTCAGAACAGTATTTTTCTGTGCATGCTGGTAACTACAGCCTCCTTCCTCCCTCCCCATGGGCTGGGGGCAGCAGAATATCTTATGTTTTAAGCTGAACATTACTAACATTTGCATCTACCTTTAAGGGCAAGCTATGTAGACTACACTTGCAAGGACTCAAGCAATGACACCAGATACCTGCACAAAAATGACACAGCTCCTACTCCTAAAACAGCTTCTTTAAAAGCAGCAGTTTACTCAGTTTTGTCCTCAAACAGCCTTCTTCCAAATTAGATCGCCTCTCTAAGAAAGAAATTAAATGAATGGTCTTTCATGCAGCTGAGAGAAGATAGCCAATTCTTCACAAAACCGTTCTGATCAACCAGAAAAAAAAGAGGAAAAAGCATAACTTATTTTCCGCATCACTTCTAATGCCTGAGACATCAGGTCCCTCAAACCATTCCTGAACAGGTATCTAATGCAAACAGATGGCTGAACCACAAACAAATCCCATCAGATCTCTTCCTTCCTCAATCAGATGGCTAATATCAGGCCAGACCCAGGAAGGGAACAGAAGTCACAAATGTATTGCTTTGGTTCTGTGGGAAGGAGATGATGACACTGCCTCCAGAAACAGGCAACTGAAGCTTCACAGAAGTTTGAGCAGTTGGAACCATACCTGTCCTTACCTTCAAGCCAGAGAAGGAAATTCTATCCCCATACTTGCCCACATTAGAGGAGGGACAAGGCATCCAGCATATGAAACTCCCACCAGGAAGAAAAGCTTGTAATTACCACTTGTCCATAAAGCTCCTTCAGTTTGTCTGTCTGCTGACTGGCACTCTGAATGGTCTTGAGAGCACTTTCAATACGGTTCAACCTGTATTCACAGTAGGCCTTCTCAAAGGCAATAACATCACTGCAAGAACAAGACAAAGACTGACACCAAGCACTAGAGTTTCCATTCAACAGCATTCACTCACATATAACCAGCCCTAAGTAGTCACAGATTGCTACATAACCAAAAATCCAAACACATGATCCCAGATTACTGAATTATGTATCTGTTGAGCACTGTAAGTATCTTCTATCTGCTTGGTGTTCAACAGAGAAAGCATATCAAAACTTCATCCAAAAAAAAAAAGGTTCCTTTTTAATGGCATTTCCACATACATTGTATTCCAAATCCTCTCTGCTCCAGGCCGCCTACTAATTATGCTAATCAAATGCTTAAAAGGTAAAACAATAGCAAACTTCATTCCGTGGCATTTTCTTAAGGAGAAGGCATTACATTGCAATGAAACATTGTTACAGCAAAATTTTACAGACAATAGACTCACAGAGAGAGGAGAAGGTATAAAACACAGTCCCATACCAAGACAAAGGTAACGTTAACCTATTTTGAAATACGATTGGAGCAGAACTGCAGCAAAAGGGTTTGCTTTTGCCAACATAAATTGGCTTCAAAGCAAGCTCACACCAGCAGGGAAGCATTCTCAAAGAAGCAGAGCCTTGAATGCTATGTTCCACCTTACCCCCCTGAGTTACCATTTAAGCCAAAGGAAAATTAATCAGCAATTCCTTTACTTCATACCTGGGGCCTCTTATTATCAGCTTTACTTCACCGATTTAAAATTATCTCAATTCAACTGAGTATTAAGGAAGTTTGAAAATTAATGGCATTTAGAATAAAATCAAAGCAGCAGGATAGGAACACTTCATGACAGACTAAGAACCACCACTTTCCTTGCTCTGCAGTACATGGACACGCAGTAGACTGAGCCGAAAGAACTTATCGGAAGAACTCTGAAACTAGCTGAATACAAAAAACCAAAATGCTTCTCCTTACCAGAGAATAAAATAATATGCTAAAAAATTTGAATTAAACCCCTTTTGTCCCAGGAAAGAAGGAACTGGTGAACAGGGTAATTATGTGTTATTCAGATGCAAACAAAAAAGAGGTATGTTTCATCACACTGATAACTTCAACACACCTTTCTGGGAATTTCCTTAATAAGAACAGCATCTGAAACACAAAAAAAATGCTGCCAGCCAGTTCTTGGGCAACACTTTTCATCCCTGTCATTGCACAAAGAGCATCCTTATAAGGAACACAATTAGAATCTTAAGGACACAAATGAGAAGTTTGACTTGTTCTCAAACACTGTTTGTCTCCAGGGTCCTGGTTTTGAGAGGAGGCACAAAGGGCTTTCACCACCCCAAAAGCTGAGGCAGTTCCTTCAGGCTGGCAAAGCAAAGGACCACAAGGAGCCGTATGATGAGACAGCCAAGCAAAGCCAACAGCTTGCTGCCACTTCCCTCCCAGAGAGATCTGTCCCCTTCCCTTGTACCAGCCACGATACCCAGCCACATCTACAAGCAGAATCAGCACGTGAAGGTGGCTGAAAACTCAGGGACAATCCCTTCAACAGTAACAGTAAGATGTTGGACTGCCTCAAACTCGACCAGACTCTGTCTTGCCCCCTCCCATAAATAAGTGTGTCACTGAGAAGACCAACACCAATGTCTCTGAGCATATCCTGGTCTTTATTTTGCTGCCTTATTAGTCCCCTCCACCAAAGCTGCAGCAGCTTCTCAAGGACTCGGGAGTTTCATATTTTGTAGAGCACAGCAAGACACAACTCACCTGGTTAACACTTTAGTGTGGGTATTGATTACACCAAGGGCTTCCTTGAAGTTCCCATTCTGGATAAGACACACTACTTTACACTGAAGTGCTGTCACGTCGTCTTTGTTGATCTGCAGTACTGGAGGAGAAACCATTTTCAACACGATGATCCAACTCAGTGATCCAATACAAACCCAGGCTTTGTAAGAGACTCATATTATTAGAGCTGCAACTTAAAGCATCCTGGCATGGCTTGCTTTGGCTCGGATCATGAAACAAACCCCAGCAGGATAAAAGAATCCAGTATAAATCCTGGACTTACCAGAAGCACGCGCTGTGCTAACATGTCTGGAAGAGAGCTGCACCAAAGGGGCTATATAGACCTGGGCAAACCTTTCCTTGGCATTTCACTTCCAGGCAAAGAACACAGTGCCAAGGCCCCAGTGCCACGTAAAGAATACTCAGGAAGGAAAACAGCTGGTACAGAAGAACAGTGTGGCTCTTGTCAGGGCGTCACTATACACGCTAGAACTTTCTGCCAGTGGATGACAGTGAGTGAGAACTAGAAGAGAGGCATGAGTTTTGCTATTTGATTTTTTTCAGGGATACCAGCTTTTCCAGGACAGGAGATGAATCCCTAGTGCCTACCAGCAGCACAGACCGAACTCATAACCACAACGTGCCTTATACTGCAATCCCGTTTTGGATGCCTAGCCACCAAAACAACACATCTCAACGCGAACTCTCCCTTTCGAGCAAGTTGTTGCTCCCAAGTCAGTTAGTCCATTTGCACAACACCACTCCTCCAGTTCCCGGGGGAAAAGCCCTCCTTCGTCCCATGATCAAAACGGAAGGAAAACCTACGAGTAACTCCGAAGGCTTAACCCACAGCAAGGGATGCGTGATGCAACACAAGGACCCGACGGTCACGGTACAGCAGCGGAGCCTGGGCCCCAGCTGCCCCTCTTCGCTGTACCCCAGCACAGGAAGATCCCCGCAGCCCTGCTCCCGGCACGACACCTACGGACGGCCACCACCCGCCACACGGCAGCGACCCTCCACAAGGCCAACGCGCCCGGGCAGAGACCACAGACCCGCGGGGCGGGGGCCGGCACTGTCGCCGCACTCACTCTTATTGACGGACTTGAGTGCGCGGGCGAAGTCGCCGTTCTGGCCGCAGCGGTTCACCTCGCTCCACAGCCCCGCCGCCGCCGCCGCCCCCGCGGCCGCCGCCATCTTGGCACCGGGACCAGACACACGTCGCGGGGGCGGCGCTGCGCCGGAAGCGGAAGTGCCGAACGGGGCCCCGCCCCCGACCGGCGCTCGGGCTCTTCCGGCAGCCCCGCCCTGCCCGGCGCCGCCGCCGGGCCGGTGCGCTGTGCTTGCCCCGGGGCCCCACCGCTTCCCACCGCGGCGGGCATGAGGCGTGACAGGGCCAGCGCGGGTTCTGCACCCGGGCAGCCCTGGCGGTGTGTATACACTGGGGAACGAGAGGCTGGGGAGCAGTGCTGCAGGAAGGGAGCTGGGGGTCCTGGTCCATGGCAATTGAATGTGATCATTGTGCCCTGGCAGCCAGGAGGGCCAACCCTGCCCTGGGGACATCAGGTACAGCCAGACAAGGGAGGGGATTGTCCTGCTCTGCTCTGCACTGGGGTGGCCTCACCTTGAGTGCTGGGGGCAGTTCTGGGTGCCACAACATAAGAAAGACACTGAGCTGTCAGAGTGCCCCAAGAACGGTGACGGGCTTTGAGACGAAGCTTTATGAAGAGCGCTGGAGGCCACTTGGTTTGTTCAGCCTGGAGGAGAGAGGGAGACCTCACTGTGGTCTTGGAACATGCTCGAGAGGAAGAGGAGGAGCAAGTACCGACCTCTTCACTCTGGTGACAAGTGACAGGAGTCAAGGAAATGGAATGGAGCTCAGTCAAAGGTCTAGGCTACATATCAGGAAAAGGTTCTTCACCCAGAGGGTGGTGAGGCACTGGAACAGCTCCCCAGGGAAGGGGTCATGGCACCAAGCCTGAAGGAACTCAAGAATGTTTTGGACAAAGCTCTCAAGCACCGGGTGTGACTCTGGGGATCATCCTGCACAGGGACTGGGGCTGGACTCAGTCATCCTGATAGGTCTCTTTCAGCCCAGCATATTCAATGAATTCTACTGATTTAAAATCCTTTCATGAAAAAGCTCTGCAGATGTAGCACCTTAGTTATTGCCAAATAACTCCACTCCCAATGTTTTGACCAAAGTGAGTGTGTCTGTGGAGAGGGAAAGGGTGACTGATCATCCCAAAAGGATTTTCCACCAACTCCTATTACTTTCTTCTGCTAAAAGACTGGCATCAGTCATCAGTTTTCAATTTTCAGAAATGTCACGATTACAAATATCACAAAGTCTGTGTGTTTTTTTAAAATAAAAATTGCAGAGTTATAAATACATCAGAAGGTTAAGGTGGCCATTACTTTGTATAACACCACCAACATATCAGGATTTGGCTTTCAAACAGAAACTGAAGGAAACACTGCAATGTGAGATATGACCAACAAAGTCAGCTCAGTGCAACTTCGACACTGGAGCCTCTCTTTATAAAGCAGTCCCAGGTAAAAACCACAAATACTCACTCTGAAGGACTAGTGAGCAGTCTGGTGTCATCTCTTCCACCGGAGTAACAACCACATTAAATAAAGGAAAAAGAACAATTAATACTTTAAACAAAATACTCTTTTTATTAGAGTATTTTTGATTAAACGTACAGAACTCAAGATTGCTATTTAAAATTTGTATCGCTCAAAGTTTTTCCCTCTAGAAGGATAGTAACACAATCTCAGTGCATATTATATGGAAGGATCATACCTCTCAAGTGTCCTGCTCACAAATCAGAGCAATACTGCATGTACTTGGTGTGCAAGCAAGGAAAGAATGCTGTAATGCAATTAACAAACAAAAAATGCACCACCAATACATAAGAGTCAGCTCCATGGCCAGTGATCCAGAGAGTAGCATCACATGGCTTCAGGGATGAAGGAGAAAACCGTTCCTGACCATGAAAAAGTAATAGGTAACAGATCATATGTGTACAAGTCCTAGAGATTCCTCCTCCATAAGGACTGCAGAGGATTGTGACTTTAGCCACTGGTTTGGAAGATTTTTTGAAGCGCCCATTGTACTGGGGGCACGGGCGCAAAAATCTTGCTGAAAAAAGGGAAAGAAACACGTGATCCTACAGCCCTTGTGCAGCTCCAAACGCCACCAATGCAGGCAGCCTAGTGAAGCACTTGCTTATGCTTGAAACACATCTGCTCTGGAGCCTTGGCACCTCCTTGTTCCTCCGTTGCACACACAGGACATTAACAAAGCAGTGTATGGAGGTACCTACACCCCAGCTGCCAGTATCAGTTCCTGGAGCACACCCCATTACTATCAGACGTTGTATATTCATATACATTTGTGAACATATATGTATATATGCAAACTTTATACTTCATTTGCATCCATGCACAAATACTACAGCCAAGACCTGCAGTTCTCTGCCTTTTCATACTGTTGAGCAAAACCTAAGCTTTCAATTACACATAGTTAAGTTTCACAGACTTGTTTTTAAAGATTTGAAAAATACAGTTTAGAAGTAAGTTTGGTCATCACTGCACGTGGTACAGGCAAACCTGGTTAAGCGGTACTCATCAACTGTGATGGAATGTCCAGTGGCAGATTTCTTCAAATGAGAAATCCGGACAATTGAGAGGTATGCAGAAAACTTGTCTTAAATACTTGAAGCTACATGTGCAATGTTACAGAACACAAGCTACAGTTACAGACATAACAATAAATCTTATTAACCAACAGTGCATAAGAACTTAAAAACAGTCAGTGAAATCAGTTCAGCCAGTGACTTCCAAAAAAGTCGTGCTTCAGCTGCATTGAGGGGGGAAGAAAAGAAAAATAAGGGGGGCAGGAAAACTCATTCTTAGACAATTTTAACACAAAGTCTTAATCTACATTTTAAAAGCTGGTTTATTATATATTTATATATATATATGCTATGTATAAAATAAATTAAAAAGGGGGAGGAGCAAATAGCTTTGTATATGCTTCAAATTAACACAGACCAGTAGTTCCATAAATGAACATTTTACCATCTTTGCGGTAAAAAGTTGACGTAAAAGTTCAAAACCATACAATGCTTATAAATAGAAAGAGTTCAAAAGATACTTTTTTTAAAAAATGGAATTTAAACATAATTTTCACTTCCCCTACAATACACTTCAGTTTTATGTCAGCATCAATACACTTACAGAGTATTTGAATGTCACATCCACAGAATCAGTAACAAAGCAGGTAAAAGAGCTAGTGGTGTTAAAATTTAGGACTTTTCTCCCAAATAACTCTACCTGCTCCTCAGCCTTCTCCTGAAATGAAGGCTATCAACATTCATCACCCAGTTTGAGGTATGGGCAGAAGAAAATCTGCAACCGGCACTCTCCAACCCACCTTGCCTCTGCTAAAATATAGCAACAATCTATTGATCTGGTAATTGGCAATGGTGGTGGACAATCTTTTACTTCCATTCAGCTTGTATATAATTTAATCCTGGTATTAAAAAAAAAAAAGAAATGAAACATAGTATTAATGCTTAACTTAAAAAACAAACAAACAAAAAACCCACCAACAAAGAAAAACCCCACCAAAAACCCCCCAACTTTAAATCTTTGAAACTATGTTTAAATGTTGTTCCTGGTTTAAAGCTTCACATAAAACATTGGACAGAAGGATGACAATTTTAAACCAAGAGAGCACCTAAAAACATACCATAGGTAAAAATGAAATCAATCATCCCTCCACTTCATAAAAACGTAGAAACTCTGTCAGCAACAGTAGTACACTCAGAACAAACAACGTCAAAAGGAGCATCTAGAATATTCAAGAGGCTTGCTACGCTACTTCTCTTTATTGCCCATTCTCTCATTTGTATGGATGGCCACTGCATGACAAGATGCCTGTGGATAGTTCTCTTATCTTCCTTTCACCACTGCTGCCAGCTGAAGTCGTCATTGCTGCCAAAGACCAAGAAAAATCCTAGGATGGTGGCAAAGATGACTGTATTCCCAGTGAGAACGAGTGCACATGCACCCCAGTAAATCTGTGAACAGGGGGAATTCAGTTAGACACATTTGGAGCTGAACACTAACAAGACAATAGGTAACATCTTACTGTCCCATTTTCGACAAAGTTCAGTAACACTGAACCATGATGCACGAGGCAATATTTCATTATTTGTTGTTACACCAAGCAAGCTGGGTTTACCCAAAATTACTTGACAAATTCACAGCCAGCCAAGCAGCACAGCAAGTTTCTTCTAGTTGTACTCAAAGCATTGGCTAGCAGGCAGAACTGGTTTGGTATGCAAAATAAGGCTAGACGACAGCATCAAACACATCTGCAGCCCAGCTATGCTGTAAGACTTTTTAAAACAGGTATTTAAGGTCTTCAAAATGCCAGCAGATATCCCAGTAACAAAAGAGGAGGTGGATGTTTTCACAGGAGAGTAAGTGGATTACTTAGAGGGTGTGAGGCATTCCAACTGCCCTTCTGAGCTGTTCTTGCCTAAAGACATTTATGAAAGTGCACTCCATGTTTTTTGACTTGGTAGTGTTTTCTGACATTCACACAAACAAAGTGAACTTTTAAAGTATTTTAGTGAAAAGCTGTATACGGGGAAATATGTAATGAGAACTTGGAAGTTTAAGAAAATTATACCAATATCACTTACAATATCATTTACAGTGAGCATAAAAATGCTTTTTTTTTGTTTGTTTATTCATGCTGCTTTAGCCCAGCTATTCCACAAATTGTTTTTGAAGTATTCTTTACACTTCTATATTTGGTTACTTCCTTGTTAAGTTTTCACAGTGTTTTCTGTCTCATCTTCTCTGCATTGCATTATTAGGCTTTATTCCATGACCAAGTGAAGCAATTGGCAATCACAATGTTCTGCCACGCTCCCATTTCTGTATTGATTTTTCTTGCCAAAAAAATTATCTTATTCTGGTTCCAAAAGTACATAATTGTAAGAGTTATTTAGTGCATGAAAGCTTTACCTTCAATAAACAAACAAACACAAAGAACAAAGTTTTTTGGGAAAAAAAAGGCAATCACAGGTTGAAATACTACTAACCAGTTCTGCTCTTGCAAACACTATGGGCAGCCCAAATGCTGAGACCACAATGCCTGTTGTAAGGAATATGGCCAGCTCCTTGCAGGCATTACTTGTAGCATCCGTGTCATCTACCAATCTTCTTGCTATGCAGTACGGGATAGGAGAAAGGATGTAAAAAAACAGAACAAACAGTGGCCAGTACTGGCTGAAATAGAAAGGACAAGAAAGGTTTTAGTTAACTGGGTTTACTTCCTGCTTCTCCAAAAATCAATGCAAGGCATTTTCCCCATCAGCATTCCCATTTAGGAAAGACAGACAAGCCCAGAGAAGGCAAATCCTTTGCCTTGGAATGAGCTGACCTTAATCCAACAGACCATGTGCATGACTGGCTTCGGCTGACCTCAATGGCAGCGGAGGTCACTAACAGGATATTCACAAAGCAAGATTTCACTAAGCAAGCCTAAATCTAATGCCACCTCACAAGGTGAGCTTAACTCCAAGTTTATCCTGCCAGCTGTACTTAAGAGATACCCTTGCAGCACCCCAGACTAGATTTCTCAGGCACACAAACACAGGTGCACATTGCTTCAACAAAACTTTACTGCATTGTTTGAAGGGCAGCTCCTTCCCAAGGGTTTGTGTCTCTAGCACTGGTTTCATAACAAAAGAAAGCTGGCCTAGGAATTCTAGTCATATATGTAGAAACTGCAATTCACAACCAATATCAGGTCTATCACCAGGATACTTGGTATTTATTCAACAGTGAATAAGTCAATTTAAAATCTTTTCTGTAAAGTCAGCATTCACTTGCAAAGAGTCAAAGCCATAGGCCTTACTGCCTGAGCACTTGGTCTGCTACTTTGTATCTCCTGAAAACCAAGAGATAGGAATCGATGTCAGGAAAGTACAGATGGCAGCTGCAATCACTCGAGATGCTGTACTACAAGTGTGGGACACAGCCAAGGATCACCTGAGAGTCACCGACAGCCCAGCTACCCCTAGGCAGCCACAGAAAATGCCAGTCCTTCCCTGGATAACGCACACTTGCTGCCCAACTCGGGAGACGCTGCTGTCTGATGGTCAGCCACAGCGGGACACCAGGCCAGACAGGGCAATGCATCCTTTCGGGGTCTGCAGCCAGGCCTGGTAATTGAACTTTTGCTGCATTACTCTTTAGGATTACTTAAATCCTTGACGGTCTTTCCTTTTATTCCCACCCCAATCTTTTGAAGCAAAAGCCAAAAAAGCCCAACCAACCAAAAAAAAAAAAAAACAAAAAACAAACAAACAAAAACCTGAGGCCCCTCCTACACAGAGATAACTTATCAATCCACCATTACGGAAGAGGGACTGCTCTAAAGTTAGAGCCACACAAAAAAGAAGTAGAAGAACAGAAAGAGAGTGCACGGTACTTGTATTGGGGCAGGGCGCATCCGAGCATCAAGAACATCAGTCCGACCGCTCCCCCAAAGGACAGGCTGATCAGCGCTACAACGAGAACAAACCCAAGCAAAATGAAGGCGGCAACGCACCGCGCAAACACCGACCTCAGCAAACCAACGCGGGGCTCCGCGCAGCCCCGGCCGCCCGGCGAAGCGGAGACGCGCGGAGACGCGCGGGGTCCCGCGGCGGCTCCCGGCCCCTCCCGCCCGAGGGCCCACCCGCGCCCGCCGGTACCGGTTCCGGCGCCCCGCCCCGCCCCGCGCGCACCTTTGATTCCCGCCATGGCGCCGCCTATCCCGCCAGCCGCGCGGCACCGGAGAGGCGCGCGCCAGGAGCCGGAAATGCCGCGCGGAAGCGGAAGCCGCTCCGGGCCGGCCCCGTGACGCTCGTACGTGGCGCGCGCGCAGGGCCCGCGGCGGCAGCCCCGCCCCCTCGCCTCCCATTGGCCCCACGGCACCTTGGGGGCGGGGCTTCCCCCCGGGCCCCGCGCGTTCCGGCGCGGGCGCCGCCCCCGGGGCAGACGGTGACAGCTCCCGGGGCTGCCATGGCGGGCTTCGCTCCGCGCCTGCTCCTCCTGCTCTGCGCCGCCGCGGGGCCCGCGCTGGGCTGGGACCGACCGGGTGAGACCCGCGGGGATAAGGGGGGCTCAGCACGGCCTCAGCCGCCCCTGCCGCCTCTCCGGGCGCGTTGGCGATTCCTCGCGGCCCGGCACTGCACCGTGCTGCCGGTTCAGCGGCGGCTGGCACGGGGAAAGAAGGGCTTGTGCCGGGGTCTGCGCCAGGAAAGTGTCTGGGTTTGGGCTCCCTCTAAACCGGCTTGTATGGGAGCAGTGATCCCGCGCCGCGGTCAGTGGTGGCTGTCTGCCTGCGAGGAGTAGCCCAGAGCCGCCTTGGAAGGAAATGGAGAGCTCTGCCCTGTTTCCTTCTCTCTGGGAGTCTGCTGCTTCCTAGAGCTTCGTCTCGTAAACGTGCAGGCTTACTGCTTCAGCCTCTGTATCGCCAGCCTTCTCCCGAGAGGAGGCCCTTGTAGCCGAGAGGAGTGCTCCTGCACAAGCGCTGACAAGCAGCAGGAAGAAGTTTTTCACGGGAAGAGTGATCAGATACCGGAATCGGCTGCGCAGGATGGTGGTGGAGTCACCGTCCCTGGCGGTGTTTAGGGAAAAGCTAGGCGTGGCACTCTGTGCCGTGGTCTGGTTTACATGATAGGGTTCTTTGAGGTTCTCTTCACCGAGGTTGGGCTCGGTGATCACAGAGGTCTTTCCCAGCCGAATGGATTCTGTGATTCTTTGTGCTGCCTGTTTCAGGGAAGGTTCTGCTGCGGGACGTTCAGACGCTCACTCTCCACAGAGGGCAGTACACAACATCCAGGCGGACAGCTTCGGTCCCTCAGCTGCAGTGCACAGGAGGCTCTGCGGGGTGTTCCCGAGTCCCTGAGGTTGTTCAGTGTTACAACAAAGGATGGGATGGCTATGATATACAGGTAACTATTTAAAACTTGTTAAACTGTTTATGAAATCACTTTCCCCCAAGTTGGTAAGTTCTGAAGGAGCAAAGAGGAGCGCTAGGTTGTCAGTTCAGATGCTTTTTGTTAGATGAACTCTTGTGCTAAAACTTAACCTAAATAATTTTAGGTTTGGATTTTCCAGAACTACTATAGTTATATGTTTGGTATATCTTTGAAGGAGCTCATATAAAAGCATGACCTTTGTTGATAAAACGGTTTAGACCTTTGTTAGATAAAATGGTGCTGGAGTTTATAAAATCAAACTCTTGCAAACCCCAGAGGATACTTTTGAATTATTATTGCTGTGTGAATCTACCTTTTTTTTTTTTTTAGCGTGGATAGGGCTTCTTAATATTTTATTCACTTCAGCTCTACCTTTTAAAAACTAAATTTCCGACTTGCCTGACATTCACTTGCACCTTAGGATGTGAGTGCTAGTCAGTAAAGTCTTGACTTTTAGCTGTTAAAGAGGCTGCTGTCAATAGATAACCAGGAATCAAGGCTGAAAGTAATTGCTAAAACTGATACAGTATTGTGAAAGAACAGTCAAATATTAATTGGCAGTTGGTACTGCTGTACTGGATTACTAATTTAGAGACTACTGCTTTCTTATTTCCTCTCCAAAATGCATGCCATGTGCCATTAGAGATCCCTGTGTTTGGGTACCTCAAGGGAATGTGAGCCTGAGGATCCACCTGTGTTCAACCAGAGAATTCCCAATATAATTGTTAAGTGTTGTATATGGATGCCTAATGATGTCTGTCCCAGTTTCTTTTGATTTCTGCACAGACACAAATGGACACAATGGTGCACTGGATCTCAGGCTCAGGTGTTATGTTTTTGTAGCTGCCATTGGGTTTGCACAGGACAGGCATTTATTACCTAACTGTTGCACAGGGTACAGCACATTTTTAGAAGTATTGCTATATCTCAGGAAGGGATATTTGAAAAAGTGTTCAGGGAAGAAAAAACTAAATCTTCCAGAGTTGTAATTCTTCAGTGTTCTGAAAGATGAGATCTTTTTTAAGTTTTAGGATTTAAAGTACATTTAAACATCAAATTCCTACTCCTTTTCAAAATAGGAGCACACGGAGATTTCCTGCCTATGGCCTGTAGATGATTTGTTAGCAATTACTGCTTTATTTCAGGGCGTACGTGGGGAAGCAGATGGGTGTTTTCATCTTTGGGACAGTATGTTTTACTTTGTATTGTGCCTATTTTTTCAGTGGCAGTGCAAAGCAGACCTGGAAAATGCCTACCGTTTTGGACAAATGGAAGTGAGCTGTGAAGGCTACGATTACCCAGATGATCCTTACATACTGAGAGGTTCCTGTAGTTTGCTGTTCAAGCTAGAGCTGACTGCAGAAGGTGAAAGGAAAATGAAGAACTCTGGAAGCTTTGGCTCTAGCTATTACCAGTCAAGGAAAGATTATTCTGATTCTGGTTCTGGAGCAATTGTTGTAATTGTTCTTCTCGTTCTTGCTTTTGGAGTATACAAGTTCTTCCTCAGCAACCAGCAGTCTCACCAGAGTTCTGGGGGCAGTGATGGCTTCTCTCAGCCCTTCTGGCAGAGTCAGCAGGCACCTCCTCCTCCTGGTTTTAAATCCACCTTCACAGGTAGGGCTCTGAGCCATTTACAGTATTGAAAAGAGTAAGCAGGATTGTCCTGTTTTATCTGTGGTAAGGGAAGGTGAGATAGAGTTAAAACCACAGCATTTGCAGGCAACTGCCGAATTGGCTGCAGGGCCTGCGGCCAGCTTTGTATTCTGCTCTTTGTTCAAAAGAGGAAATAATGGTTTGGCTTTCCACAGGCTTTCAGGGCAGGCTGCCCTTTGAACCTTTGAAAAGCTACCTCCCCATGCTCTGCAAGCATTCTTTTAATCACCTGTGAAATAGCAGGATTGTGACAGGGAGAATAATTGTCATAGGTAATCTGGAAAAGAGAATGTTCTTACACAGCCAGAAACAAACCCATGCCAAAGGAGCACTCTGAAACTGTACAGAACAGCCTTTCAGCCCTGATTTCATCCACAAGGCAGTTGATGGAGTTGAGTATCATGTACCAGTCCTCTGTTTAACAGGGCTTCAATGTAGTCCCAGCAGCTGAAAGATTTGGTTCCCAGAGCAGAGAACAGTGTCTATGAACTGTCATTAGAGGGTACAGCATCTGAATCTCATGTGGGGCCTTTCATCTGAAGTTGAAAATTACAAAAGAAATGACAAGGCTGCTCATGGGAAAAGAGGCATTTTTTCTTTTCCCAGAGAACTGGTGACTTCTGTCGTAAAATAAGTGATCTTCCTTAGGCCATTGTAGTGTCTCAGGGAAATAAACATTACTCATCTGGTGTCTGACTAACTCATTTAACCCTGAAAACATGCAAGCTGCTCACAGTGCTGGAACTTAAATTACATTCTCACAAGTTACATAATTTTTTTTTTTTTTTTTTTTTGTTAATAGAGAAGGGGTTTTGGCAAGAAACTATGTAGCAAGGATTAGGTTTATTAGTTGAAAGTTTATATTTTAATAATGCTTATTAATGCTTTCTCCGAGTTTTGTTCAAATGGCTTGGCCAACAGAGGGTGCAGTATAATTCTTTTGGATACCCTTATACAGGGCGTGCACAGCAGAAACTTTCAGCTGTACCTGCACCAGAAAATTAAAAGGAATCTGCTTCTGTTGGCTTTGCAAATTGTTTTGCATGTAGTTACATCAGACTGTCAGTCTGTGCTGTGTGGGCATCAGTGGCCCTGTGCGGGCATGGCACTGGCTGTACTGTGGTGGTCAGCAGGAGCCCTGGCCATGACACACAGCTCTGTCCCACTGGGCACAGGAGAAACAATGAAGGGTTATTTTAATTTTTTTTCTGTTCAGTTCCGTGTCAGTTAATTGCCCCAATGCATTTTTCTTTGCAGGAGTCAAAAATCTAGCAAGGACAGGGCCTTGAGAATGTTTTCTTGAGGATTGCTGAAAAGTGAGACATTTAAAATACACATTAGAGGCCATGTAATGCTTAGCTTGTGATGTTTTTAATAAGGCATGTCAATGATTTGTCTTTAGATTTCAGGCAAAGTAAGGAAGAAAAGTGAAATGTGGAGCCAGATTAAAAATAATAAGTGTTAGGCTACTTCATACATTCAGTGTCTGCCTTACATTGTGGGAACAGAGCAAATGCACATCTCTGAATATGTATGTCCATGTGTTCCAGGAATGTATTAGTCTTTGGAAACCTAGACAGTAATGAAAAGCAATGTTGTTCACATATTGCTGTTAATATTTAATTTGCCTCATTTTAAATCCCCTTAACATGCAGAATGTGTCCTGTGGAACTTGTTTAGCTAGACTATCTTAACTAAATTCTGCTTTCTCTCAATTCTTTGACATGATTCTTAATGTTTACTCTAGATATTTAAGAAAAAATTACTCAGTTTTCTGAGTCAGTGTTCAGTAATGGTGCTTTTGAACAAATGGTTCATCTCTGATTAACATTGTTTTTGCAGCAAATTAAGTAATTTTTTTTGTTGTTCCAAATCAGCATAATTTAATGGTATATCATCCCAATGAGAGTTTATATTTCTCCCCACACGTTCAAAATGAAATTCAACATCAAATCCAGTCTAGACTGAAACTGATTATTTTATTATTGTTTTATCTTCTATGACTTCAAACAACCCATATCAGTTTGAAGGCAAACCAGGCCCTCTAATTTTTACCTATGTCATCTCTGGCACACTTGTTCAGGTGGGCATGTTTCAGGGAGACCCTAAGGCTATTTTCAGTCTTTTTTATACTTCCTTAAGTGTTAAGCCTGTAGTTGAGCTTATTCTTACATCCATTTCTGCTAGACCAGAAAATTATTCTACTTTGGGTTTGTATTTTCTCTTTTTCTTTCTAAATGGAAAACATTCATTCTGCCTCAGAACCTCATGTTAACTGCAGGTCACATGTCCAAAAATTTGTGACTCTCCTTCCCCCACAACCTACTTGATATGCTTGCAGTTTCATCAAGGTATTTGTCAAGCTTGGCGACTCATGCGTAATGAAAACTTTGCAATGTGGTTGCAGTTAGCTTGGCTTTTGATAACAAGTTCCAGACTAGGATTACCAGGAACAATACCAGTAATGTTAGCGTTACACTGAGCCACTGTGACTCCAACAGTGCAGCTGTGCTCAGTGAGATTAGGAGCTCTGTGTCCTTGTAGTTTGCTCACTCTGCAGTGTTACCTACTTGATTTGTGTTTCTGCAACTTCTTCTGCCTGCTCGGTGACCTTCAGCAGATTATTCTTTCTTAGTTTCCTTTTCTATTTTTAATCTAACTTGTCTGTTTATAGATCAGCAGGCAGGGACTCCTTCCATGTTTTGCAAACGTCAGGGTTGTGAGATGAAGTGGAAGCAGATTTTTAACATAAAACTCCTTGTAGTAGTGTTGGTTTATGTGGGGTGTTCTGCTTTCTGAAACGTGAGGCCTTTCAAGTTAAGCTTGATTGAAAATCTGCTGAAATCAGGAGCAGTTTGTTGTCTAATTTTCCATTACCTTTAACAAGAGAGAATTTTGTTGCAACAGCTGGCCTGAGGATTAATCTGTTACTAACTTATGCTTCCTATTTTCATTTTGTTTAAGATGACAACAGCTTTGGAACTCATTCTCATCATGGAACCAGTTCAGGACCAGGATTTTGGACTGGATTAGGAGCAGGAGGCTTGCTAGGCTACTTGGCAGGCAGTCACAGGTAAAATATGCATACTATCAGATTTTAAGCATTTAAGCTTTCAGGGCATATGCCGTATACTATATTGATATTGTTTTTAAGATTTCAGACCTGTGTAATTCAAATTATAAAATCCTACCACTAGAAGAATTTTGAGCAGCTGTTTGTAGCTCCAGGACCACAGACATTTCAAACATGTTTCTGAGGCAGAATTAGAAATACTGAGGTACTTCATTCTGCTTCCCCTGACCTGGCATGATGGCCTGCAAATTTAAATTGAGCATTTAAACAATTTGTCTGCAGAATGCCTTAAAACACACATAGTCATATTAAGCATATAATCATCTGTATATGGATCTCTTGTATCATCTTTCCTAAAATAAGTCTGGATGGCCATATTTGGTATAGGCTTTTAGACATTTAGAGTGCATCATTTTTAGATTAACAGTTTAAAGGCAGCAGTTGCTGCCATTTTAGGTTTCACTGGAGAAAATATGAGATTCCTGCAGAGCATCTTCAGAGCCTAAGCAGTTTTCTCTATTTATCAAATGACTTGTTTATGTATCAAGTCTATTCCTGTAGAAGTGTAGCAGATTAGAGAATAAGATATATGGACAGGAGTGTACGCTAAGCATCTGCCTTGTAAAGTTGTGGGCTATTTTTAATAATAGAAGCCTTATATTAATTCTGCTAAGAATTTTTCTAAGGTATAATGTGTTAAAGTTTTTATTGACCTGGTATTTCTTAAGGCTTAAATACATGGCTTTTCTGTTGAGGCATTCTATTTATGTAGTATCTACATACAGGTTAGTTCCCTGATTTCTATACACACCCCCATTTCAGTAGGCACAAATTATTGTTCAAGATTAGAGATCTAACTGAGTAAGTCCAAATACATAAACAAGCTTCCTAACCTGGGCTTCTTTTTGTTTAAAACAGTCTTTGGTCCACTATTACTCAATTTGGTTTCTTAGGCTATTGAAATTATGTGCTGCAAAATGCTGGTGCCAGGAAGTGTGAGAGAGCTGTTTGTAAATTTCAACAACAGGAAATTCCATATCCATGGAAGCAAGTAATTTTAAGTGAGTGAGTCAAAGACCATGATATGTTAGTGTTACTGATATGACCTTTTCAAAAGAGTTAACAAAAGGATGTTTTCTCTTGCCAAACGTGGCTGGGATGTAGGTGATGCCAAAATGCATTTAAACTTCAGATGTCAAACTTCTTTCTTGTCTGATGGAATTTAAGGTCAAAACTTCAGAAAGAAAAATCTTCTCATTTGCAATTGTTAGAATTCCTTATTTTGAATAATAAAGCTTAATTTCCATTTGAAAGTCTACATATTATGATATCACAGCACTGGATGTCCTTGCTCTCAGTGTGTTAACTACATTAAATAGGAATATTTCCAGCTTTGAAATAAGTGCTTACAGTTTTCCCTTGGAGGTGCAGTTCTCTTGTTTGGAATGGTATCTTCTTAATTTTTCTGAAGGCCACTAATGAAGCCTTCCTTCCACTGTGTTTCATGCCAGAGCGCAGCCACGTTCCCCTTACCACAGTATGTGGACAGATCCCACAGCTGTACCTCCTATGCATGGGCATTCAAGGAATTCCACAGAAGGCAGCAGTTCAGGAACAAGAACTGCTACTGGTAAGGCAAAACACCTTTTTATTTCCTGAAGTTCAAGAGGCTTTGACCTATCAAAAACATGCAGATGTTATTTGCAGTTCAACAAGCATCCTTGTTTTATTTTACCAGTTAGTGTAGATGGCATGTAATAATGTCCTTTCCTTCCATTCCCTATGGAAGTAGGGCATGAAATTCCCCACAGGCCTGTGGTAGGCATGGCACCATCAGTATCGGGCTTGTCTTCACTGGCAAAGTGCATTAGTTTAAGGCTTTTGCTTCTGATGAGCACTACATGTACTCTTCTCTAGCAAACGTGCACAGACACGTTCTCTTTAGAATGCAGGTTGTCTAATCTGCAAGAACAGAATAATTTCCAGGCCAGTCAGCCTACAGTTGCTTGCTGTTCTGCTTCATGTGAATATATTTACCTCGTCTCCCTTGCTGCCTTCAGCCTTTTTAGAACTAGAGAGTTCAGTGGTGGAGCTGACTTGTTTTTTTTGTGGTTTTTTTTTTTCCAGGCTTTGGGGGCACAAAGCGAAGATGAAATCCTTACATTATTTCATCAGAGCGATTAAAAGAAATCCTGTTGTGTACTTGTACTTCTTTTAATAGTAGTATACTTCAGAAGTGGATATGAGGTATGAAGGATTAGTCAAAGAATTCCTCACTTTCTCTGTGGACTCTCACTGCTGTTTAGGGTATCACAGGTGTCATCCACTAAGGGAGCATCCACTATTTCAAATCAGCAGCATCTCCTACAGCAAAAACTCATCCAAGTTAAGAAGGATGATGTTACAATGACCGTGTATCTGTCTGTACTTGAGGCATTATGGCAATGATACCCTTACTAGATTTTCAAAGCATGGATCTTACTACTGTGTTCTGGGCTTCATTTCATTTGGTCCAGAATTCCTGATAATCTTTTCCTCTTTACTGGTAGTCCAGCATCTACCTGATACGTAAGGAGTGCTGTTCTTTGAAACTGCTTTTGTTTGCCTTTGCAGAATTAATGTGAACTTTACTGTTAGTGCAGTCAGCTACTCAGATAAGTGTTGGAGTTCTTCCTCAGTGGACAAGAGCAAAATTATGTATAAAGAGATTAACATTAGTATGTTAGTATCTGTGCTATGTGACTGTTGGAGCAAAATTGTGCAGATTCATGGATTCTCCATGTTACAGAGTTTATCCAAGGTGACTGTGCAAACCTGGGGGACTTTGTCTATAAGTTATTGGGGGTAAATAAATAAATCTGGAAATCTGAACCTTTTTCTGGAAGACTGAGGTAATTTAAATTCAGGTGATTACAGATGTTTTGCCTGCATTGAGGCCACAGATTTTCCTTTTAATGGTGGATGTTGGCAATGCTGTGAAAACTTATAATGTGAATGGTCTATCCTGCTAGATAACCTGTCCAGGGCACAGTAAACCAAAGGTGCTCATTGCAAAAGGGAAGGGAATGTTCTTAATGCAAAGATGATAGAATCTCTGGGACACAGCAGGCCTTGATACTAAGCTAATAAAGGAAATTGGATATCTAACAGGTTGTAAATTTCCCCAAATGTGCTTTTTAAAAAAACAAAGTGCTGTTGAAGAGTGGGAAGCAGAGAGGCCTTTCTTTGTTCTGATATTCTGGGGCCTCTGTGAAGTGTCATACAGTTCTTGGTTGACTTCTCTCCTGGAAGAGGCATTGCTGGATAAAAAGCAGAGAAATTTCTCAGGATTGTGTGGAGAGGGGAAGAGTGAAGAATGGGCTGCTTGATCACCAGCTCTTCTCCAGAGCACATCCTAACAGAGTGTAGAAGTGTTTGTGTGGGCACAGCTTGTGTACACTGGCAGCAGCCAGAGAAGCATTGTCTTTCAGCCTTGTGAAGATAGTATGTCTGGGAATTGATACCAGCTATTACAGCAAAAGCAAAGCACTGTTCTGCTGATTCAGGTTGCAGCTCCTCAAGGAGATGAAGTAGGTCTGGTTAGTCTAAGAAAGTGACTTCAGCATAACTCAGGGAAAAGCAGCCCATGTCCATTTGTGAGTATAGAAGGAATTAGTTCATATGTTAACACCCAAGTTTGGTGTATGACTTAAGCAACCAAAAGAGAGAAAATCGAAAAAGAAAAGAAAAAAATATACAAGCAAACCAAACCAGCAAATCCCAGAAATCTTTATGAAGTCAACAGCCAAAAAAAGTGCTTCATGAAAAAGTTCTTGTACTAAAAGTGTTATCAATTTCATGTGATACTTTCAAAATAACTTGACGGTGAAATGGTGGTTTGCTTCTCACAGCTACCTGAGAGCTGGGGGAAAATAACTGCATTAATAGTCTACACTCTGAACCTAAAAGGGGAAATGACAAAGACCCTGCTGATGGCCTCCTAGAAAGCTCTACCTTTTATGAGAAGAAGTCCATGGTAAATCTCTTACCTTTATAACAAAGTGTAGCAGAAGAATATATTTTAAATACAGAGTTCTTACCTATTTCTAAGTGTATTCAGGTTAAGCTTGTCACAGTCAATATTTGCTTTGCCAACTAATTGCATAACAATGAAACTGGATTTTTTTCTAACTGGGTAGTTGGAAGCTGAAGTTTGCTGTTAAATTACAGTATGGTATGAAATGTTTTAGACAATGTTTTCATTTGTATTTATGTATTTATAGTTTCTGCATGAAATGTGCAAAATAAATCTGATACATTAATCTACTATAGCTTCTGAATCTGTTTGGATATGTTTGCCCTTCCCTCTGATAAAGGAATAAAATGAGTGAACAAGGAGTATTTTTGTCTTTAAATCACTGTCTTGAGGCCTGCAGGTATGGCATTGTTTGTTTTCTCAGAGTTCTCTGTCTCATCATCCACTTCCTGGGTAAATAATATCATCCTTTACTCTCAGATGCAAAGTGGGTAAGCTGTATGTTGTTTCAATAAAATAAAACAATACTGGCAATAGTTATTGTATTGATTATGTATGTTTTCAGTAACAAAATACTGAATCCTATAAGGAATTGAAGGCTTTCTTGTAGATCAGGGCTTGGGATCTGAGTCTGCAGAAAAGCTGTTATGTCAGCATGTTCCTCGTTTTACAAGGTGGCGAGCTGAACCCTTCAAAAGAATTTATGATCACTGCTGCTGTTCCTGGTTGTGGAGAGAGCAGAATTCTACACAGGGATAGTCTAAGCTGATGTATTGCCTTCTTACACAGAGGATATGTCACTGCTGAACAGAGACATGGTCTACACAGAGTTCAACATCTTGGCAGTTGTAAACTGGGGTTAAACGGGGGCCTGCAAATTCTGCTATCAGTGTTTCCTTCACCAAATGCTGCTGATGCTCCTGAATGAAAGGAACTTGTGGAACGCAGTGTAGAGCTCATACTTTTGAGACCTTGAGTTTCCTTCCTGAGCATCAGATCTGGAAGGTCCTAGTCTCCCATCTGCTCCTGGGCAGGGTTCTGGCAGCATCTTCACAGCAGCTTCATAGTTGTAAGGCATATGTAAATGCTCAAACTGCTAAATGCTGTTGTAGATAGTTGCAATTCTGTGGTATCTGGGACCAGAACTGCTTGTACTCTGACAACGCTTACATCCTCACACAAAGCTAAAACTCATTACAGAAATGAAACTCCTGGTTTTACAGCTGACTTCCCATGAAGCATGTGATGGAAAAAAAAAAAAGATGGGCAGAGATAAGCTTGATAAGCTTTCTCCATGCTGCTCTGTCTTGTGACTCAGCTGCCAGGTCAGATCTTGGCTAGTTCTGTGGAGTGTCATGCTGTGCACCTTGCTCTTTTCCCTGAATGCCATGTGGGTGTTTGACTTAGCACCAAGGCAAGACAGTAGGTTGCTGGTTTGAAAAATAAAATTTGTCTATGGTCATCACTTTATATCATTAAGTTCCAAAAAGGGAATTAAGCCAGGTAGTATGATTTCCAGCACTAGGAGTTGTTGAACAGAGAAATTACTGAAGTAAAGTAGGAAGTAATAACTACCTGCCTGCACAGCTGTCTAAAAGCTGAAAATGCAGCATTGGCACAGACTGTTGTCCACTTAGCACCAATTAAAAGTGATGTATTTTTTCTTCCTTACTAAAACAAATCTGTATTTTAATATTTTCAGAATCCCTATCAACCAGTGATTGCGGTACAGAAGTAGCCCAGCTGCCTGTGAACTAAGGCATATGAGCAAATCCACAAAAACATTAAAATCTCACAGCAATGCTGTCAGGATCTGTGGTATTTAAATGCTCCTGAGATTGTAGAAAGTCTCTGTCTTTCAGCCCCACTGCCAAAGAAGGAGTTGTAATTTGTCTGTGCTGGTTTTCAAGGTTGTTTATTTCTTCTTATCTACAGTAGTTTTTCTCTGACCTGCAGCAGGTCTGTCTTGCACTGCAGTGTGCGGGGCTCTGCCCCTCAGTGGGATGTTACAAACATTATATACTAAAAACTATGTGTGGTATATTTACAATAATGTGCCAATACCTATCACCCATGTTGAACAGTGTGTCCCCTGCCTAAACCAATAGAAAAATGCCAACACCACAGTGAAACATGGAGGGCATGAAAAAGAAGAAAAAGGACAAGGCACGCCCAATTTTCCTCCATCTTGCCTCCTTTGAACCCCTTACCTAGAATCCTAAAATTCTACTTTTGCACCTGTGCCACACTAATTATTACTTATATCAAACACTTAGAGCTTGTAATTCATCCTGTAAGATTGAAAACTCTTTTCCATGGACAGAGATCAGAGACAGTGTCTCTCGGGGCTCTGTACAGGGGGGTTCCTGACCCCCTGCCAGGGTCCCAGACCTTCCAGGGCAGCCACAGGGATGCTCTGGATTCCCACACAATGCAATCTGTACCAGCAGACAATACTGTTGTGTCCTGTTGTGTCTATTGAAACATAATGTCAGGTCCCTCGCTCTCCTTTCATACCTACTGGGGCAGCTTGGGGTTGAGTGCTGTGTGGGAGCGGCTCCTTATCACTCAGCATATTTTGCTGAGGCCTTCCTCTACAGCCAGTCCTTTTGCTTTCCTAATATTGTGTGTAGCTGCAGTAGTCTTCACTTTCTGACACCTCTTTTTCTATTGCAGCTGTGATTTGCCAATGCTAATGAAAATAATCAGCAGACTCCCTTTCTGTGACCTGTATATCTTATCTCCTGCTGTCTTCCATCTTGTGGTTCCCTCTGTCCAGCTGGGGGTCGATGTTTCTTTAGCAAGGAAAGGCCGAGCAGTTGTAGAAAGTGCATTGAGCTGGGAATGGATGGAGTGGATAGAGATGAAGTCAAGGGAGCCAACTGTCAGGCTGTGAATTGACCTTTGTGGGCAGTATGTCTGTGGAAAGACATTTTTTTTAGCTTTCTGTCAGAAAAGCATTTTTGTCAAAGGTGCAGTATGGCAGCTGGGGATTTGAGCTGGTGAATTGGCAGCAAAGAGAAGACCTGAAAACATTCTCTCCATCCTAACTTAGGAAAGACTAAGACTTGTAGCACCAGGAAGCTGGCCAAGGATGTGCTAGCTCAGCCACTCCACAGTCATGCCATTGCAGATCCTGTAGGAAGATGTATGTTTAAAGATACCAGGTGCTTCTAAAATGCCAAGCAGAAGAAAGGTGACTTGGCCCTGCATCCATGTTTCTTTCCTTCTGCAGTGTGACTTAAAATGAACAGAGAAGGCCAAATGTGGAAAGAGAGCAAGCAACTATGACAAAGGGTAGCAAGTAGGCCAAAGCAAAGCTTGAAGGGGAAGTCTGTGTCCTAGTATGTCCTGCCTGTTCCCTCTTCTCACACAACAGCAGGAAGTAGTAGGCAGCTCTAATAGCTGTTATATCAGGATTATTTTACTGAGTTTTCCTGCATCCCTAAAGATAAGTCCTACAGGCAATTACCAGTAGTATGGATTGACACCTTTTGCTATCAGGGCCATCTGAGCCATTCCATAATTCAGACTTCAAAGTACCCACTGTGAAAATTGGAGGAGACAAATCACTGCCTGCTTAAAGACCAGAGTCTCTGAAGTACTGCATAAGGAACTTTTCCTCATTTCCTGCATTTGCACTTCCCTGGCATCAAAACTTATGCAGTCTTTGCTGTGCAACTTTATTTAGATGTCATTGTGCAGGATCCTCTGAGACTTGGCCTTGAGATCACAGCCCTGACATCATTGTTTCTGTAAGCTTTCTTCTCTATGCCTCCTGTGTCCTTGTAATCAGCATGTGGGGATGTCTTTATTGAGGCAGCACTGGAATTACCAGTAATCCAGAATACATTTTGCTGCTGCTGCCTAATGGGAGTTATTCATCTCCCAGTAAGCTCCTGTGGTCATTTTCATGTCATTTGGCAGCTGTAAACATATCACATCTGCTTAAATGGACAGACAACAATTACGGTTGGGGAGAAAAAAAGAGGAAAAAAAGTGCAATGAATGTAGATAAAATGTTGTGTTGGAACAATTTTGCAGAGCTAAGCTTCATCATGGGATTACTTTATCAACATTCTTCTCCAGGAGCTGGATGAGTACTTTATTGATGTGGATTTTAAAAATGCCTTCAGTGTCTTCTGCACTGCAAGAGTGGAAGACTTAGAACTGTAACAGGTTTGGTGTAACAAAGTCAGACCTGTTAAGGGCTCTTTGTAGTTTGACACACAGCTTGCAAAGAATTGGTAGCAGTAAAAAGGGAGGTTAGGTCAGCATAGAAATTCATGTGACTTTAGCATAGACAGAAACAAACTGATCTGTGCTGTTTCTGAAACCAAGGTAAAAACAAGCTCCAATCAGTCTGAAGCAGCTCAGAAGGTTGTTCATATCTTTGCTTTGAGCTGAGATCCTGTTCAGCATCTGCTGCTGACAACTACTGTCAGCACTGAAGTCCTCTTTCCCTTAGGTAGGCAAACCCTCTGTACTCATTCTGACTATTAGAAAATCAGCCAGGCCCCCTGGGTCATAGTGCAGTGTGATTCTGAATTGGCAGGCTTGGGTGGTTAATTCTACATTAACAGATGGAAGGATTTATTTCCTTTTTAACAAGGAGCTGGGGATCAGGCTGTAACTAAGTGAATGTGTATAGAGCTGAAACAGTGCAAAAGTAAGTGATGAGAGGAAGACCATACTTGACTCAGGTAGTCCAGTTTTACCTAAGATACTAATACAGTCCCTTTAGCCCAGCTGATGCAGCTGCTAAAGAGAAGTTAGTGTTTGGGCAGATACTGACTTTTAAATTGCAAAGCTGCTTTGGACGTAACTGAGAAACAGAACTTTCTGCAGCAGCTGAGAGAGAGAAACACAGTGTGAACCATCCTCCAAGGGCATTCAGCCTGAGAAGAGGAGGCGAGAACAGGAAGTCCCACACAGAAACCAGTGAGTGTTTCTAGCCTGAACCTGCTACCGAGGCATTTGTTCCTCTCCAGTCTTTGTTTGCTTAAGCACCTGAGAGGCCTCATGGAGCCATGAGTGCTACCACTTAGCCTCAGCTTGGCATATTTCCAAGCGAAGAGGCTGTGGGTGAGAAAAGACTGTTTGATGACCTTTGCACAGCATGTCAGGAGAGGCCCAGGAAGACAGCTGAACTACAGGAATTTGTCATGCCCTGGAATGACAAATAAGTTAAGGGCATGGAACAGTCAGCAGCAGAGACCTTTAGAAAGAGATGTAGAATGCCTTGGTGTAGCCAGTCAGCACACTGGAGGGTGTTCTTGTGCACAGTGGCTAGAGCAGGTGGAGCAGCTGCATCCCATGGTCTGCCTGTGGCTTATGAACACTGTCTTGGGTCAGCTGCTGGAGCAGTGTTGACCATTCTCTTGCTCTCCCTCCAAATGCAAGGCCTAACCATGCATTTTCACAATCTTCTCAGCTCAGAGATCACGTGCACCTTGAAACACAGGCAATCTGGTTTATGAAACTTTGTACCACAGCACATTCTAAAGGCCAAAACTAAAGGTGAAAAGGAAAAGATTGGGTGATTTTGCATAAAAACAATACATCAGCTACATGACTTCTTGCTGAAAAATCCCTAGAACTTGAATTCCAGAAGGAGAAGGTGTTAATGTTAATGGCCTCCATCAGAGTCAGGGTACTGGGATAGGCAGATCTTTCCTCCACGACAGTATGACAGCTCTTGCATCATTATCTATGAGGATAAGGATCTACATATCCTAGGCACAGCCTCCTAGCACAGAAAGGTAATGCCAACTGAAAAATGCTTTGCCCAGACTGGAAGAGGAAAAGGATGGATCATACTGGGCAGCATTTCACCCCCAGTAAGACACAATCCCCTTCCTGCAGTCCTCTAGACAAGAGACTGTGGGCAAGGATCAGTCTGCAAGGATGGATGGGAGGTGGGTTTTCTGGTTCCTTTCTTACCTTGTGGGGAGAGGTTTATTAGATTAAGATGAGCTGCAGATACTTGAAGGAAAAGAGTGAAAAGGGAGACATTACAAATGGTTTCTGTGTGTCAAAGGTGAAAGGCAGCTGTTAATGACAGCTTTTGTTTTGTTTGTTCAGGTTTTTTCTGGCTTCCCGTTAAGAAAAAAATGGGGACAATAGTAATTTTCTCTGCTTAAAGCACTATATTTTCCATATTTAAAGGAAATGTTAGGCCCTGCTTAAACCTGAACTTTAGCCAGTGTTTTACTGAGTGATGTGACTGCACCAGTGAAACCTCTCTTGAAACTGTGCTGCAACCCCCTAACTTACTCTGAGAACAGAAGGGCAGGAAACACCCCTGGGTGCTTTTTTGAGACAATAGGTGGGTGTCCTGCATGGTGCAGCTTTCCTAGCATGGAAAGCCACAGCATGGCCGAGTGTTGAGCATTTGAAAAAGCCCATACAATTGCAGGGGAGTGCACAGAGAGTGTGCTTGGGAACATGCTCATACACTTCACTGATTCTTAGGGATTATTTCAGGCTAGTGAAACGATGTTTCTGTTGACTGAACAATTACTGGAGGCGAAGTGGAAAAGTTTATATGTTTATTTAGGCAATGTTTTAAACTTTTCCCCTCAGAAGAGTTGCACTGGTTGCAAACAGCAAAGGTTGGAGAGCTGGGCTGGAGAGAATGCTGGAAGTTTTTAAAGTCTTTTTTTAGACTTATTGCATGATAAAGTACCCTTGCTACTGTACAGTCCTGAACTCATTTTCCAGTCCCTGGTACTGGAAAGGTACAGCTCTTCCAGAGAGTCAAACTCGGTGAAATATTGCCTGGTTGTCAGAGGGCGAGCTGGTGCTTGCAGGAGGTAGGAGAGAACAGGCAGCGGTTGCTGTTCCGGGAAAGATGAGCAAAGACTCGGTGAAGGAGGAAACAGAGGAATAAAGGGCTCAATTAAGAAAGGGATGAACATCCCACATGGGTTTGGCTGAGTGACACTTCAAAGCCAGTGGGCACAGGAAGCCTGGTGAGAAGCAGGAGCAAGAGGACCGTGGCTCAAATGCAGAGGTGTTTAGGAAAGTTAGGTGGGATTTCTGAACCTGAGGTGAATAAGACAGACTCTTCTCAGCAGGACTTAATGAGAGCGGACATGCAGCACAGAGTTTGACTTGCTGGGAACTAAGGGGAAACCAGGGGTCAGGACTGTGGCCAGCTGAGCACTACCACACAACCACATGTTCCTTCTAAAGGGGGCCTTCCTCCTCCCTTGCTCTTCCTCTTACCCAGCAATTATACTTTATATCTTCTTTCCTCCCCATGTAATCCCTGTTGTTGTCAATTAGCCAGTGGCAAAGTGCAGAGGGCTGTTGCTTAAGAAGCAGTTGCTCATCCAGGGAACTGCTGTAAAACACCAGGCACACCATTCCCTATCCTGTCATCACCCAAGACAAAAAATATGCATGTCCAAATCGAGATACACCAGTGTTCCCATACAAGAAAGGCTTTTAAAAACAGTTTTATGAGTTGTTGCAGCTGGACGTCTGTTTAGGCTGTGGCACTGTAATTCCAGGCACAACACTACCCTCCCCTTCTAAACAGTTACTCGGGCAACTTTCATTTTAGAAGCCAGGAATTGCTGCAGAGGATTAGGTGCTGTGTGCCTAGCCCTGACACCCAGCTGCACAGCTTTCAGCTGCAAACTTGAGGTCACGTTTTCCACAGCACTTGGTACCTACTGCCTCTCCCTTCCATGGACTGAAATCATGTGGTACCAACCACATAAATGGGAACTGTGTAGTCTGATGGCACAAAATTAACCGTTCAGAGCATCTTGAAACAAACAGGACTTGACAGGATGAGTTTTGTGCCAGGTTCGTGATTCAAGTCAGATGGCTGTGGTGGATTAGGTCTGGCAGTGGTAGCCTGAACACTGGGTTTACTGCTTAGTAAAACCCCAGCCACAGCAGTTGGAAACAGTCTTATGTTAGAATTTAAAGACATTTGAAAAAGGCTGTGTTAAAATAGGTACAAATATTAAGACTGATTGCTTGTAGAGAAATACCCTGTGAGTAAAAAAGGTAACTTTCAGTAAATATCTTTTTGAAGAATCTTAGCCTTCTTTGCACATGGTATTTTGTACTATATGAAATGATGCCTTTGCCAAAGTTTGCCCCTTCAGAGTATCAACTGCTGTCCAAGAAGGCAGCAAAGCCATAACAAATGCAATCTATTCTGTATGCTTTTCTGAAAGAGCAAAGAGCAAGTAGCTAAGTGTGGATAGCCTTCTAGAAGTTTGTACTCTCTCAAACTGACCTCTATTACACCCCTCTTAGGCAGAAGTGAGAATGTGGCATTTGCACTGACCTTTTAAGGTGAGACAAACCAGTGCTGGTCACTGATGAGGAGCTTTTTGTAGAAGTAGTTTTAATACATGTTGTTCTACTGATCCTGTTCACCACACAGATGTGGAAACCATACAGGAAGGAGGGAGGAGGTGCCACACTGGCTATGAGTCAGAAAGTTTTACTGACTCTTTAAAAAAAGATAATTATTAGATTCCTCTCATCATGAGACCTGTGTCTACTGAAAGCTGAAAAAATAGCTTGTTCAAAAGGATTAAGGCAAGAATTTCTGAGACGTAAGTGATGCCGCATAGAGCTTGAAATTTTGGCCCATTCTGACCTTCAAACGTGACATGTCTCATAAGTAGCAAACAAGGCAAAACAAACCAAATGGAGACCTTTTTTAACCCAGACAGCAATGTTTTTTCTCCATTAGCACCAAAAAAGATTTTTCTCAGAGCACAATACTGCAAAGTGTATATATGGTGTGAGGCTCTGAATAATGTTTGTATTGTTAAAGCAAGTGCTTATGGGATCTATTCCTAGCAGTGAATTTTTTTACAACACTGGAACATAAACACATTTTACAATATTAACATAGACAGTTATGGCACATTGGCATACTTGCAGAGTACAAAAGTTGAGAAATCTGGTCAGACCAGTTTTTGAAAGGTGAAAGAGATCTCTGGTGAAATGATAAACATTAAAATACTATTAAGATAACATTAAAAGTGGTGCTTTCAGCAAGCAATCTGGTCACTAGGAGAAAAAAAAAAAAGAGGAAAACTAGACAGTGCAAAAAAATCTGCTTCCAGGCAATGAACCTAAAAGGGTGCTTATGTCAAATCCAGTTGTGAAATTATACACAAAGGAAAGAACCAAAGTTCCCATAGGAACCTCAAGTCATCTAAACTGCTTTAACAATTCTAAATGCAGTGCCTTTATTTTTCTAACAGATGGATGTTAATATTGAAGTATATTTTCTATTAGAAACACAGTTTCAGCTCCCTGCTCTCCAGCTGATGCAGGATGGAACAATCCATATGACTGTTAATGTCAACTTTCTTTTTTGGCAGAAGTTTTTATTTATGATTGCATTTTTTGCAGACATTACAGGCTTTGATGTGGAACATTTCTTTCATGATACATATTCACTGCAGGACTATCTACATTCAAGCTGCTCGAAAGCATCCTGACCATGAAATAATTGGTGTAGCCACTTCCGTGTGCTGCTAAGATTTCTTGGGGTGCATATGTGGGATATTTTTGGAAAGCACTGGAGAACTAACTGCACTTGACTGCTGGCATACCTTAGGAGTAGTGTAACTTGGGTTTTAACCTATAAATCTGATGGGGCAGCCCTAGAATTAAAAGGGTTTGGGAATGGCTCAGACTTGACATAGATCTCAAAGGAGCTTTTCACTGGAGAATACATCTTTTGTGTTTGCCTGGCATAAGGAGAGTGTTGAGCAAAGAAAGCTGTCTGCAAATAAGGCAAGTTCTGCAGAAGAGGTGTAGGCAATGGCAATGTCAAAACTACTTACAGAAATTGGAACCCAGCTGAAGTTGGGTTAGATTTTTTTGGAGCCAAGTAGTCTGAACCAGTAGCATCCATGTATTTCATAAAGGCAAAGCTTTGATGTGAGTCTGTCCCGCCATGTGCTCAAGTTCCTCTGCCAGGATAGCTGCTCAGAGCTGTACCCTGCATTAATACCAGAGCACAGCTGTGGTCCAAGCACTGTGCTCCAAACTATGTGTGTCCTGAGAGCAGTGAAGAGGGAGGAAAGATACATGGTGCCTAGGCAAGGGACCTCGGGTTAAGGTTATAGGACAACCTCTCTCAAATAAATCCGTAACATAATATATAAAAAAAATAGAAATTCATAACACAACATATGTGTATTACAGAGATTCTCTTCTGGATGATGAAAATGACAGGCAGATATGGAGGCTGAAGAAAGGCACTTGCCCTTGGGAAACAGAAATAGCTAAGGTAGGGCAGGGTGGCAAGATTGGCCAGCACACACACCACATCTCGGCCGTCCAGGCCAGGAAGGCTGTTACTCACAGGAACAGATCAGGAATACTTTTTAGGTTCTCAGTTTCAATATCTAACAAAGTATCTTTATGCACCTTTAACTTTTCCTGATGTAGTTTGCATTCTCCAGTTGGTTTTGTACCTAGGAAAAAACCCATTTGCTTTTCCTAGTTTCAGAGATGTTTGTGCTTTGCCAGCCGGGGTGGCTGGCCCTCTGCACCCACTGCCAGGAGGTGCAGCACAGCTTGCTTTGAACTTGGCCAGATGACACAGAGAGAGGGGTTTTTGCAGCCTCTCAGTGATATCAGCCCAACAGGTACTGACTCTTGCTGAAAGTTTTGAGATTTAGAAATCAGCTCAGCCTGAGGAATTTCAGGGCCAAGGAAGTTTTTCAGATATTTATGGTAAAGAGCCACGCAAATGCCCAAGAGAAGAAAGAGCCACTAAGAAATTTGGGCTCTTCATTTAGGATTGGAATTATCACCTAGCCAGGAGTGCATGCTGTTATTTAGCTCTCAGTTGCAAACCAGTGAGTGCATGGCTGAGCTCTGCAAAAGCAACTTTTGGGGGTTTTGGAAAAATGAGAACAATCTATGGAGGCTTTGAGTCCTATGGTTGCATATGGCATTTTATGTTTTAAGAGCCATTTGAGTAGTTTAATGACCTAGACCATGCCATGGTGGAGCAGGGTGAATTACAGAATCAGTTAGGTAGGAAAAAACCTCTGGGGCCATTGAATGCAACCTTTGACTGAACACCATCACGTCAGCTAGACCATGGCAAGAAATGCCACATGCAGTCTTAAACACCTCCAGAGACGCTGATCACCTCCTGGGGCAGCCCATTCCAATGTCCAACCACGCTTTCCGTGACTAATATCTAACTAAACCTCCCCTGGTGCAGCTTAAGACTCTCCTCTCCTCACTAGTTGCCTGGGGGAAGAGATCGACCCCCATCTGGCACAACCTCCTTTCAGTTGCTTGTAGAGTGATAAGGTCACCCCGAGCCTTCTTTTCACCAGGCTAAACACCCAGTTCTCTCAGCTGTTCCTCATTAGACTTGTGCTCCAAACCCTTCACCAGCTTCGCTGCCCTTCTCTGGACTCGCCTCGTGAAGGCGATGCCGTGGGCACCGCCTCGAAGCTGCTCAGATCAGCGTTATCATCCCTGAACGGGACAAAGGGACTCACGGCAGCGGGGCCGGGCACGGACAAACCCGCGGCCGCCAGCTCTGCTCCTGGGCACGAGCCCTCTCTTCGGGCGGGTGCCCCTTCCCCCTCGCACGCCGCCCGCCCGGTGCCCCCGCCGCTGCCGGGTGACCCCGCTGGGCCCGGCCCCTCCTGCCGGGGGCGGGCGGGGCGGCGCCGCCGCTGCGCGCTGTGTGCTGGAATGCGGGGGCGCCTCCGCCCGCCGCCGCCGCCAGCAGCGCCTCCCGCCCGCCCCGCCCCGCCCCGCAGCAGCCGCGCGGCCGGGCGGCCCCGCGCCGCCGGTGGGTGAGTGAGTGCGGCGGGGCCCGGCGGGGCCGGGGAGGGGGGGCCGGGAGCCGGGCGAGAGGCGCTGTCCAGGGCTGATCTGCGGCCGGCGGGCGGGCGGGGGCGGCCGGGCGGGCGGGCCGCGGGGCGATCAGCACCACGGCTAAGGAGCCGCGCCGGCCGCGGGGGCGCTCGCCGGGCCGCGCCGCCGCCGGAAGGCGAAGCCGTCGCCGGCCGGGCCGGGCCGGGCCGGGCGCAGCCGCAGGCCCGGGGCCCAGGAGCAGGCCCGGGGCGCCGCTCGCTCCCCCTCCCGCGGACGGGCATCGGGTGGGCGCGGCCGCTGTGACCTTGCCGGTACCGAGGCGCTTCCTCCGCCCCGCGCCCCCGCACCGGCGCCGCTGCCCTGCCCTGCCCGCCGCGGGGGGAGGAGGAAGCCGGGCGTCCCCACCGGCCGGCGGCAGCGGGCGGGCCGGGGGCGGCGCGGGGAGGGCGCTTTGTGTGGGCAGGCAGAAAATGGCCGCATGCCTGTCAGGCGGGGAGGGAGGGAAGGAGGGAGGGTGGCGGGGGCACGGCCCGGCCCGGCTCCCCCGGCGGATGTGCGCCGGGCCGCGGGGAGATCGCCGCAGGGCCGGGCCGCCCCCGTTTGTTGGCGGCCTTGGGCCCAGCGGGGCCCTTGGGTCGGGCGGCGGCCGGACAGGGGCACTCGGCGGAGCCCGGCCGCAGCACTCACCGGCTGGCCCTGCGCCCCCGGCGGTGTCTGGCGTGGCGGGAGCCGCAGGGCCCGGCCCGGGATCACTCACCTGTCCTGAGCCCCGCCTGGGCCCTGGGACCGCGTTGTCAGCGCCTCCCACCCGTGCTCCGCACGGTGGGATACCGTACCATACCTAGGGAAGAGCCCAGCCCCCTTCGGGCGAGGAATGAGACCCCCCCCCAGCTCCGGTGTCCCAGCAGTTCAGCAAAGAGCTTTAGTTTTTTGATGTTCCCTGAAGGGACGCTTCGACAGTACTCAACAGAGGAGACTTTTCCACACTCAGGTGCTTACAGGTGTTCCTTTTCTCTTCCGACAGAATTACTGCCATGGCAACTCAAGTGCTGGGACAGTCTGGTGGGAACAGCCTCTTTCCTGGCAGTTCTAATATTGGCATGGCATTGTCCAGTGACATGTATGACTTACAGGACCTTTCTAAAGCTGAGCTGGCAGCTCCTCAGCTTATTATGTTGGCAAATGTGGCCTTGACAGGAGAAGTTAGTGGCAACTGCTGCGATTACCTGGTTGGAGAAGAGAGACAAATGGCAGAACTGACAACGGTGGGGGACAGCAACTTCTCAGATAGTGATGGAGAGGGTATGGAAGATACCCAGGCTGCAGAGGGTGACCGTGAGGCACCTGAAAATGTGGAATTAAGCTCCCTTGAGGTTCCTAGTGTGGAAACTCAAGGTCCAGCTGCTTGTTGCCCTCCTAAGGCTCCCAGTGTGGACAAAGATGTCTCATTGGAAGCACCGGGTACTCCAGAAAGCACAGAGGACAAGTGTAAGAACTTGAAGAGCAAACCATTTCGTTGTAAGCCTTGCCAGTATGAGGCAGAATCGGAAAAGGAGTTTGTGCATCATATCAGGGTTCACAGTGCTAAGAAATTCTTTGTGGAAGAAAATGCAGAAAAGCAAGCACAGGTGAAGGAGTCTGATTCCTGCACTGCAGAAGAGGTGGATTTCTCTAAGGGCCCAATCCGTTGTGATCGCTGTGGCTATAACACTAACAGATACGATCACTATCTGGCTCACTTGAAGCACCACAACAAAGCAGGGGAAAATGAGAGAGTCTACAAGTGTACCATATGCACATACACTACTGTCAGTGAATATCACTGGAAAAAACACCTAAGAAATCATTTTCCCAGGAAAGTGTATACCTGCTCAGAGTGCTCCTATTTTTCAGACAGGAAAAACAATTATATTCAACATATTCGAACTCACACAGGTAAGTTTTTCATCTTTTTTTGACTGAAGTGCAGTAAGACTACTGAGAATCTGTGATAAATGAAGCAAGCAGAGTCTTTTTGCAAAGTTTGTTCTATCTGATAAAGCTTTGTGCTCTCTTCTCTGGTGCTACCAGCTTATAGCCTAGTGGAATTTGCTTTGAGCTCCAGTCTATAGTCGTAGAGGACTGAGGAAATGTCAGGTGCCCAAGAGGAGATGAAGGGCACTCTGTTTAGTAATTCTAAGCCAATTTTTTGAAGAGGGCATGACAAAGTGTGATGATTGTCAGAGTCCACAGCACTGAAACCTGATGTAGTTTAAAACCAAAACAAGCAGGTTGACAAAAGGTGCCTGAATCCCATAGGTAGTTTTGAAAATGGCACCTTTAGACTGAGCTGAAACTGGACTACAGTGTAATTACAGAGAAGAAAGAGCTGATATATACATGTAGAGGAGTCCTCCAGCATCCACAAAGTCAGAATAAGAGTTGAACAGTGAATTAATTCCTTTTAATGCTCAGAGGCTTCGTTTTTTCTAGGGCCTGCATCACTACAGCAGCCAGAAGTAGACCTTCCTATAGTTGCCCTATAGGAAGCCTTCCGGGGAGTCTGGCCTGATTTCCTGACTTCTTCTAACCTTGGTTTGTAATTGGAAGAGACAGTGTGAGGCCCCTTTTTTCCCTGGTGTATAGCAAGTGGAATCAGAGGAATGCAGTGTTGCTGCCGTCCTGTGATCTAGGACCACAGGTGACTTAGGAAATACCTTGCTTTTCATCAGAGAGCCTCACCACCCTCTCACATGGGGAGTTCTGATGAACCAGTACTCCCTTAGAGGAGGGGTTATCTATCCATCTCACCCCTCTGGGCCATGAGGTACAGTTACTTGGCCTCCTGATCCCTTTTGTGGAAGTGAGAGGGCAGTTCAGAGCTTCCTTGCTGCTTCTTAGAAGCTTTTATTTCCACTGTGTCAGGGCTTTTCTGTGGAGAGGGCTCACTTGCTAACCATCTTCTAGTGTGCTCACCTAACTTGGTTCCCCTTTATTGTAGACTGTGCTGGCTGAGCAAAACACTGGGGAATTTCTCCTTTAAAGTCATGTTTTGTCACAGCAGTGGCATAAATGGTTTGGAGGTTTCAGTTCAGTTGTCTGCAGCTGTCTGGAAGGGGTGGGCACTCCGGAGGCCTCGGGGCTGCGCTTGAGCTTAAGTGTGCAGGAGTTTGTGTTTGTCAGCTTGCTTTAGTGTCTGCTTTGTTGGGGCTGGTAGGGTCTGCTGGGAATTTTAGTACTTTATTCTTTCCTAAGGATAGCTACATGCTGTTGTTCAGTGGATACCATCAATTTCAAACTCAGTCCTGTCTAAATATTTTTTTCTAAACAAGTAAACAAAGTTTATTGTGGGAGGTATTAGGAAAATGGTGTTGTTTATGGTATGTTTATTTTCTTTGTGTGTTTTGTAGGAGATAACAGGAAAGAGACGAGGTAAAATGGGAAAATAGTAGGAGAAAACCTAAATTAATCTTGTGGGGAGCTCATGGCCACATGGTTTGGTTCTTGTCTAGTTTACATTTGCCTCAACTTTAAATTAATCTCTGCTTGTGTTTGTAGGTGACATTAAGTCCCCCTTTCTGATTTCTGAAAGCGCTTGTTGAGTTTTACAGGAGCTACCATGAAAGCATGTTTGCCGAGGAAGCAATCACTGCATTTGACCAATTTACCGATGAACTGTATTAAACTTTTAAAAAAATTAAGCGTGTCCAGATCCCCTTTTTCTCCTTTGTTGTGCAGTTGTGCAGTCAGGGTTTCTGGATCTTTTCGTTACTGTAATTAAGCTGGAGTGAATGATTATGATTTCAGCATATTTTAGTCTACCCTTGTAGGTGTTTCTTTGCTACTTCATAACTACATAGTTATGTTCTTTCAGACAGTTCTTGCTTGATCAAAAACTTCCAAATATGTTAGTAGAATGATTTAGGAATATGCCTTATTTCCAGTAACATTGGTTTTGTGGAGGAGAGTGTTAAAGCTATAGTATTAGAAGAATGATTAAGCTCCTGGCAGGTATATTTTATACACCAGGCTAAAAGTCTCTGCCAATACTAATGTGTAATGAATTGCCTTAAAAGAAGACAAACAAAACCAGAATGCACTAAAAGTCCCACCAAACAACCCTCACCAAAAACCCTGAATATACACCCACAGCTATTTTATAGTCAAAAGTGTTTGCAGACTGTTTACATAACAGTATTGAATTTAGTAAAACTTAGCTGAATTATACTAAAATAGCTTTGGATTGTAGTTTTCATTTAAAACTAAAGAAAATATTTGTTGGGAAAAATAAATGGGATACATCCATCATTTTCTTCCTATTTTGTGGGTTCAGAATATTAAAGAAGAAAGTTGGAATTGTTTGTTTCTTTGGTTTCCTGATTGCTAATAGGTTAAATAATTTTGGATAGATACTATTCTTTCTCTTCTGTCTTTTGTTATTCGTCAGACTTTTTTTTTTTTTTTTTTTTTTTTTTTTTTTTTTTTTTTGTGGAGGAAAATGCCTCTTTGCAGTTAATTTGATTCTGTTGTGTTACAACCATACAATTTTACAATTTTCTGAAACACGGACTGTACAGAGTGGAATTTCACAGGATAAATGTGCTGCTGCTGCTGGAGAAAGGTAGTCTCAGTTTTCTACCTGTATCCTGGGACTAGTTGATTCAGCTCACTAAAATGGAGTAAAGGAGTAAAAATACTCCTTTCCTCTTCCCCAAGTTGCTTTTCTGCTGGTTAGTGAACTTAGTTACCTTACTAATGACACATGCAAATATCAGAGCACATGGCCAGGAGCAGGGAAGGGGGCTGCATGCTAGTACCTTGCATGATTGGGAAAATTACAATCCCTGGCATGTTTGGGGACCACAGGAAGGCAGGCAGAGGTTATCTGCCTGCCTGTTGTTGCTTGCATTCATGTTGAAAAGCAGGTGTCCCAGAACCAGTCCTGTGCTGAAGATATCTTGCAGCTTGTGGCAGTGCTTGTGGGACAGGCTGCTGACAAATGTTGGGGACCTTGGGCTCCTAGGGTGTTTCAACACCCTACAGATGGTCATAGGCTTGTCACCTGGGAAAGCTTCATCTGAGGGGGCCTATCTGCTGCCCAGGAGTGGCTGGCTGGAGGTGTTCAGAACAACCTGTTTCTCTGCTGCTTGGGCAGAAAGGGCTCTTTGTGTCAGGGACAGATCTATCTGGGCTCGTCTGTGCTTGTTAGACCTTTTAGACCAAGTTTTGACTTGATTTACCTGCTGATTCTGGAGCTGTACTACATGCAAGACAGTGCAGCATTGTTCTCTTTCTTTTTTCTCTATTTTGCTTGTTAGAAGAAATTTCTAAAAAACTTCATTGAAAATAATCTGAAGGGCTGTATAACTAATACATCCGCTCCAGTCAGTCACAATGTTCTGCGTCTAGTTTTGGACTGGTTTTGGTTTGGTTTGTGGTAGTTTGGTTTTTTTTTTTGGTTTGTTTTTTGTTTTTAGATTTTAGTTGTGAGAGGGCAACTTTCTTGCTTGCCACTGTGTTGGAAGTTTGATGAAAGCATATTTGTTTCAAGCAGATGGGACTTCTAATGGCATTATAAGAAAAGGCTTTATCAAGAGGTTGTTGAGGAATACCTTTGGTGCAGGTCGCTCAGTGTGCAAGCTGCAGTTCGAGATCAGGTTTTGCTCAGGGTGAGAGCACAGAGAGGCCATGAATTGCCAACCCTGTACCAGAGGTGCCAGCCAGGTGGATGGACACTGAGAGACACAGCAGGAGCCATGAACTGCCAACCTTTTGGATAACAAAGCAGATGAAGACTGGGGAGGCCAGCAAGGTAGATGGACATGGAGAAGCTCAGCAACAGGAACAGAAGACTGGGGAGGAAGAGTGAGACTTGTGTGCAGGTAGATTGTGAGGGTATGAAAGTGCAAGGGTTCCACTCTTGTGTCCTTTTTGGAGGCAGCAGTTCCAGGTGTTTCTGTGTTACTGTGCCATGAGTAAATGGCTTTATGGAACGAGACATCTGAGACTCTGCTGTGGAAAACCTGGGGTCAAGCCAGTGAGGAAACCTGGACTGACTGTGTGTGAGTGGGGTGTGCAGGGAGTCACAGGGGGTGCCTGTTGGGTCACTGGAGCCACCCACCGTGAAAGGGCTTCAGTCCCAGCAGTCTGGCCTTGGGAGTGTGACTCTTGAGAGTCTCCTAAATGGTCAGACTGGGAACTTTCTTTAACTAGATGATCTTAAACTTGTATGCCTGTTCGTTTGTATAGAGTTAAGTGCCTGCTTGAGCTTTGGCTAACTTGGGGCTTATTATGTAAGTGTCTTCTGGAGAGGTTTTCTTGATGGCTTGTTTGCATATAATGAACCAGCTTGTAAAATTACAATATAAATCCTTTGGATAATAGTATTTTACAGAACAGCCTGTACAGTGCATTTAATTCTCAAGTGGCAATAACACATTTTAAATTAGCTGTGGTCATTATACTTAAATCTAGTATATTTTGTGGCTGTGCCCTATGTAAAAAAGGCCATGAAAGAAAGCCTGTTTCACATTCCTAATGTTGTAGGTAACTTTACAGATATGAAATTTCAGGTAATGGGAAGAAGATATGACTGAATATTCCAGGACCTTTGGCCACATATTTTTTAATTGTAAGGAGTCATTTCAAACCAAAACCATTTATTTGTACCAAAAGGACTACCCCTCCCTTGAACATGACTTAATCTTATTGTGTGTATTGCACCAATCTCCTACCTTGTTTTAATTGGAAAGGGAGGGGAGTTGTGGTTGTTAGGGTGAATTTACCTTTAAACTGCTGATCTAATCAAGAACGATAGTCTAAATGTTTGATGGAAGGAAGAAATGTGGAATTAATCTGCATTACAAAGGCTGCTTCTACTGCTGTTTTGGCACAGGCCAGCAGTGGAGCCTCACATCACACACTGGCAGATGCAGATCTTTGCTGCTGCAGATAGAGCTGTGCCTCTGAAAGTGAACACATACCCTGTGTACAGGGCTTTTGTGGATGTCCAGGTCTCTGTGATTTGGAGAGCACCTTGGTTGTATGCCTCATATGTAGCAAATTTATCAAAATGCCATAGTGAATTCTGGCTATGATTTTAATAAATACTTGGACTGAATAACTTCTTTTTCCCTTTTCAGCTTAATTCCTCTCTTCCCTTGTGGATGTCTGCCCAAGACTAAAAAGTGTTTGTAGGGAAGACAGTGTGCTAGCAGTTTGGGGCAAACACCCCTGGTGCTTATCCAGACCTGCCTAACATGTTAATTATAAAACTGTCTGCCTTTGTTTGGAGCTTGTCTTTACTTGAAAAAGATTTTCAAGTATCATTGTACTGATACAAATTTTAGCTACAATTGCAAGCTGACTGTCCTCAGTGGATATATAATTTATGGCAGGTTAGTTTCCATTAGTTCTCCAGAACCAATAACTCTTCAGGCATGGGGTTTTGAGTCTTTGAAATAAATGTTTATGTTACACATAAACTTCTGCTAGCAGCATAATTTCACTGATCAGGGCATCATGCTTTTCTGTGCTGCAAGCTATTTTCACTCTGCCACTATAATTTTGGAAGCAAAGACCTGCTCTATCTGCACTTGTGTTCTAGTAAATGGAAGTCCATGTGGAATGGATGGTTGTAGGTCATATCCCATCCTAATCCAAATTAAATATGGAGGTTTCAGGTAAGGTGTTAAGCAAAGCAAGAACACAACCTCGTTTCTTACATGTGGATCAAAAGGATCTTTTGTTCATCATCTGAGTGTTGGGAGAAAATGCTGTAGGGAAGTCAGGTCTGGTGGCTTAAGGCTTCCTAAAGTTGCATGTCCTCATAATCTTTTGGCTACAGTTGACCCCAGGTGGACATTAAGATGTGTCTCTGTCATATCCTGCCCTTTTACTACCCTCATTCATAAGGCATGACATGTTGCAGTGGTGTGGCTCAGGCATATGCACTGTCCCTTTTGCTGAGAGATAACATGCCCTCAAATACAGCGTGAGGATCGGTGACAGCCTCCCCTGTGTGGCTTGGTAACCAAGTTTGGGAATCTGCTGTGTTTCAGTAACTACTTTGCTGTTTGTTTTTGCAGGGGAGCGACCCTATCAATGTGCGATGTGTCCTTATTCCAGCTCTCAGAAGACCCATTTAACCAGGCACATGCGCACCCACTCAGGTTGGTACGGAGTGGCAGCAGCGTGACTCAGGAGAAGGGGGTGGGTCACAGTATAGCAGTGCGGCTGCAGTTGGAGGGGACCTCTGGAGGTCATCTGGGCCAGACCCTGCCTCCAGAAGGGCCACCTAAAGCAGTCTGCCCACTTCTGTGTGAGTTGCCATCTTAGCTAGTAAGGCGTGAGCTTTAGCTCCTTTTTTAATGGGGAAGGTTGTCTTGCTAAGGAATGCTAAGTGTCATGAATAAAACTGATAATGGGAATATATATATATTTTTTTTTTTTTTTTACTTTTCAAGATCTTTTCTGATATTCATAGGGCTGCTCTAGTAGTTCTACTAATCTAGAAATAAATACAACATTGTGATGTTATAGGAACAAATTCTTGTACACTATCTGCTGTCATAGCTAAGTTCAAATCAGTGAAGCTGGGAACATTTTGAGTAGCTGAGAATCTCCTCTGTGATGCCTGGGATTGTGTCTCATCCAGGGGTTCTGAGGGAGCCCTTAACTTATGTTTAGTATGACACAGTGATGTAAATTAGTGTCTGCTTATGGCAAGGAGACACAGGAGAAAAAGCAAACTCAGAGGATGTTCAAAAGTGACTCAGTCTTGTGGCACTAAAAGCCAAATTAGCAATTTTCACTAGCCTCTATTTTCCATTACTGGTTGTGAGGTGTGGTGTTACAAACATTTGCTCTTGTAAATCTCTTTTTGAATGAATTAACAGCATTTTGGGAGTTGTAACACCATAGACACAAGCACAGTTGTCCTTTATGACTCTCATAAGGGAGTTCAGATAGACCTGAGCCCGTGCTTTGATTTGTTTTCTGTAAAATCTGAATTGACCAGCCCTAGGTGAATTTCTAATGCTGACAAACAGGAGTTGAAGTCTCCTGAACAGTAATTGTTTCAATTTCAGTTGGTGAGGCTTTTAATTAAAGCCAGGAGACAGGCAATTTTAACTGTAGTGGTGGGGGGCTTGAGCCCATTAAAAATAGCCAGCTTTAAAATGACATGTCAGTATTTTGGTGTGAGAATTTTGTGAATGGAGTATTATGCTTTCAGAAACAAAAATAATACTTGGTTGAACCTCTGGTTTGCAAATGAACCACCAAATTTGCAAATGGTTTGGTCAGTGCTGAACCTGGAAACCATTTCACGAACATATTGCTCTGTCCTTGTTCTGTGCAAGTAAGTCTCAACTCCGAAGGAGGTAAGGAGTGGGATCTGCCTGTGGCCCCTGACTCAAAGGTCTCTGAGGGAAGGCATGACTTTTGCTATCAGAGGTCTTGTATTAATAGCTCTCCTGAATTCTATTGTATGTTTTGTTGCATTGTCCCAGCAGCTGCACCTTTTCTATGGCAGTTTGGACTCCTGCAGTTGACAGGCTGGCTGTTTAAGGCCCACAGGTGCTGTAGCTTTCTTCCCATGTCAGACAGCAAATGGCAGTGGTTTAGAGCCTAATTCACAGCTGTTTTTTAGCCATCTTGGTACATATCCTTTTCACTTGCACAATAAAACCCCAGGATTTAGTAGAGGCCATGGACACAAACTTCACATGCTGTCTTTGAGTTACCAGGTTGCAGCTGCCTCTGAGCACTCTGTGCACTTAGAACTGCTTGTTCATGTGTAAGAGAGGCTGTTCTTGTCCTCCCATGGTGCAGCCCAGAACTATTCTTTGAAGTGTAGGTGATAAAGGCTCTATACTTGGAGGAAGGACGAGCAATAAACACATCAAGCTTAAACGTGTAGAAAATGTCACCAGGAATTAGGAGGAAAAAAGAAGGAAGTAAAATGGAGAGAGAGGGAATCAAAGTAGCTCTTCTTTAAATAATAAATAGATGCTGCAGACAGACATGAGATGATCTGGACTCTTAAACAATTGTCCCCCTGCTTCCTGCCAGGGAGGCAGCACAGCTTTTTCTAGAGTTTGTGAGGGTGTTGCAGATCTTGTGGTTAACACACAAACAGGCACCACATCTTCAGTGCAGGCTGGCTGGTCTCCTGAGTCACGCCACAGAGCATGCTTGAATATGGGCAGTGGCTTGCAGAGGTGGGAGAAGCATTATTGTATCATGAGCAGAAGGGACTGGAGTGGATTTTCAAGATACTGAAGAAGTAGCATGCATTAGTTCTGCAGATCAGTTTTGAGATGCTGGTTGAGAGCTCAGGAGAATCCCAAATTCCTCAGCTAAATTGGCACATGCACAGATGCTCCAAAAGTATTTCTGGACTTGAATTGTTGCACTAGAAGTGTTCTTCCTATTAGCTTTGATGTGTAAGGGGAAAGCTACTTCTGCTGCAGTGGCATGCACTAAGCAGAACATTTCAGGAACACTTCTACAGGAGTCACTACACTAATACAAATGCAGATTTTAATAGTAACATGATGGCTGTGCATTTGGTTGGCTTGCCAAGCGTAGCCTGCAGTCGGAGCACTGTGTTTGAGGCACCAAAACAGTGAGCATAACTTTTTCAGGGGTAAAGATCATCTGGGCACCCCTTTCATGTTCTTAGGTTTTTGCTAGCTTCTTTTTCCTCATTTCCCTTTCAATGCAAACATGAAGTATGCTAAATCTGTATAAAGTTGGACTTTTTTGAAACGTTTGTGTGAAACTGCTATTCATCAAATGTTACATTTCCATTTTTCTACAATGCATTCAATGGACCAGTTGGGTATGGATTCCATTTGCTAATATTACTGTAGAGAGATCTCTGCCGGTATGTATGCCTAGCCAGAACCTGTGACGTTGTTACTGCTTGTTTGGTTTTGGATCCCCTTCCTCCCAGCCCTCACTCCTTCTCTCTTTTTTTTTTTTTTTTTGTATTTTTTTCTTAGTGTCTTGTGAATGTGTTTGTGACTTGTGGATTTATGTTGACTTTGCTTAATTTTAAAGGCGCATGGATAATTTTTTTTTATTCTTTTCAAGTTTCATATTTCTATATCTGTATTAGTGGGAAGTGACTGCCCCGCAACAACCGTGCTTAATAATCACCATCATTCCCTTCCGTCCTTCCTTCCTTAGGTGAGAAGCCATTCAAATGTGACCAGTGCAGCTACGTGGCCTCAAACCAGCATGAAGTGACTCGTCACGCGAGGCAAGTGCACAACGGGCCGAAGCCTCTGATCTGCCCGCACTGTAACTACAAAACCGCTGACCGCAGCAACTTCAAAAAGCACGTTGAGCTCCACATCAACCCGCGCCAGTTTCTCTGCCCTGTTTGCGATTATGCAGCGTCTAAAAAATGTAACCTGCAGTATCACATCAAGTCCAGGCATCCCGATTGTTCTGACATCACCATGGATGTCTCGAAGGTGAAGCTACGGACTAAAAAGAGCGAAGCTGACTTTTCTGAGAGTGGTAATGATAAAGTGGAGAAGGAACCAACGAAAGGGGACTCAGCTGCAAGGAAAACAGAGAAAATTGTGAAGGTGGAGAAAAAAGATAATTCGGCAAAGGAAAAAAAGTCAGCAAGCAATGTTTCTGCAGGCCAGGTGACGACCAGAAGTCGGAAATCGGCTTCAGAAAACAAGGAGGTGGATATTAAAACTGAGAAAAGTACTGAGAAAACATGTAAAACAAAGAAGGTCAAAAGAAAGGCAGAGACTGAGGCAACTTCCTCAAAGCAAGAGCCTGCAAATGATACCTCAGTAGTAACAAAAAAGAAAAAGAAAGTGGAAGCTAAACCCAGAGACTGCCAGGAAGCTCAAAAAAGTGATGTTACACCAGAGGAAGAGCCTAAAAAGCAAAATTCTTGCCTCAAGAAAAACAGAAAAAAGAAAGCTCTGAAAATTAAGCACAGTAAAAAAAGCAGTAATCTTGATCAGGAGAAGATTGAGGAAGAGGAGATGCCAGATGAGTATCCTATCACAGAAAAAGATGGAAGTGTGAAGCTGGACACTGAGGGCAGTGACCAGAAGGAGCAAGATCCCACTGACACAGTGGCATTAAACAACAATGGTGGTCATGCTCTCAGCGAGGAGAGCACTGATGCCAAAGGAAACTGCATCCAAGGTCCAGGGCAGCTTTGTCTGCCATCTCAGGATGCAAACACAGAAGGTGAGGTAGAGGACCAAGAAATGCCTGCGGCAGTAGGAACGAGTGAAGACACTGGTGGTGCAAAAAAGGAGGAGAGACAGGTGGACAAAGGGGAAGATACTTGCTCTGAGGAATCTTCCCATACAGCGTCTTCTGGAGAAAGCTTGGATGTACTCATGGATGTGGTACCAGATCTGGCACCTGAGAAGGAGCCAGAGGAAACTGTGGCAGAAACTGAGACTAGCTCAAGCCTGATGGACCTGACCAAGACGTGCCTGCCAGCAACAGAGTCAACAGGAGATGCTGTGCCAGCACCTGTGCCCGCAGAAGGGTGTACACAAAGCCCTAAAGTGTCTCTGTCCTTACCTCGGGATAACACAGCCGTGAATGAATCTCAGGAAATGGATGAGGATGAGGGCATCCACAGCCACGAAGGCAGTGACATCAGTGACAACATATCAGAAGGAAGCGATGACTCGGGGTTAAATGGTGCTCGCTCTGTACAAGAGGAAACAAGTCCAAAGATGTCACAAGGAGCTCCGGACACCACGGTGGCCAGGGAGAACTATGTGTGCATTTTTTGTGACCGCTCATTTAAAAAGGAGGGTGAATACAGCAAGCACCTCAACAGGCACTTAGTTAATGTGTATTATCTTGAGAAGGCAGCAAAAGGGCAGGAGTAGAAATAGCTGTGGTTTGGGGAATCTTCTTTTGTAAGATCTTACACAGCTTATGTAAAAATACTGTAGATTTTTTTTAAGCACGGTTTACTTTAGTGTCTGCATTGGTATCTTTTTTGGTTTAGTTTTTTTTTAAGTTGAAAATATTTTTGACAACTTTATGTGTCATGGTGAACTTATTAATTACTGGATCTCTTAATTAGAGAAAGCAGGTAGGGTGTATGAGGTTGTGTCCTATAAAGTCACTGTAAGCTTCTAGTCTATTAGCTTATGCAGCTCTTTTATAAACTGAGTTTTAGGAACAAGACTGGAGCTAACAATATACAAGTTGGATGTTTATAGAACCACTGGCATAAGTTGCTTTTTGTTCTAGCAGCCAACTCTCTTTCTCTCCCTTTTTCCCCCTTTCCTTTTTTTTATTTTAGTTCTTTTAAATGTATCTTGATGTTCAAAGTGTTAAAACTACTTGATGGTTTTTCTACCAGGAAGATAGCTTCTATTACATAAAGAGCACTTTGTAAAAGAAATCAAAGTTGGCTAGTGATGAACATAACTGTTTAAGCTAATTACAATTATGAACGTACATTTCAGATCCCCTAAGCGGAGTGATGAGCCAAAATTTGAGAGCAGTCCTTCCAACTTTTGATTGGAGAACCTCTGTCTTGATTAATATCTCAATCACTGATCTGTAATTGGCTTTGTTGTGGGGGAACAAGTTTGTTATCTTTTATTTCTGCTTTTTGTTTTTTTGATTGTGCTTTAACGGCTTAAAATGTTGCACTTGTTTTTGATTTTTACCTATGCAGTTTAATCTTCTAGGAATAGTGCTTGTGCAGTATATGTACACTTTATATATGCATGTTTGGTTTTGTATGTGTAAGGTTTTTTTATTTGGAAACATTCAGACTTGTTGCTTACCATGGGACAGTTTTCTGTGGCAGTTTACTGTGATGCTCCTTACTGCAGATTTTTCTTGTTTTCCTGGGGTGTGATTAACTGTGCATGAAGTTGCTGAAATTATGAATTGCTTGGCTGTGTATTTTTGACTGTGTTAAGACTTGTAGAGTCCTTGAGCAAAACTATACCAATGCAGTTCCAAAACACTTTTACAGGATTTATTCTGTCATGGAAATGCCACTTCTGATATTTTGAATACACATGCAGAGTAATAAATTCTGATTTATAATTTGTGATCACCAGACAGGAAAATGATCACTCTCAGTGGAAACAGTCTGCAGACTCTGCAAGTCTGGAATTTTTTTTTTCCTTCCGTTTTCATTTTTGTGGTGGACAGCAGTCAAATTTCATGAGCTTTAAAAAAATAAAATAGTAGCAGTGATATAATCTTAATATCTCATACACAAAAAAACCCAACAAACAAATAAAGATGAATCAACTGGTAAGCAATGAACCTGGCATTAAAAATCCGTAGGAATTTCTGCTCCATATTAATTCAAGTTGCATTTAGTAAAACCATCCTGCTTCCATGCAGAGAGAAACATGCAAGTTATCAGATTGTCATCTCAGGTCTACATGTCATACCAGGAGTTTTTAATTCCAAACAGATTTCATTCGTAGCACACGCAAATGCAAGAGAGATTGCATACTTAGGTATGTTAGCTGCTTGTAGCCAACCAGTGGCAAAATGTAAACAAAATCCAAACCAGCAGGGAAGAAGCAAAACCCTCCAGGTCCCATCTGTGCACTCTTCTGACTGTCATTAGCTGCCTTTCCAGTGGGAGCAGTTGGGGACAGCTCCAAAGAAACAAATTTGGAGGCAGGTGTTACTTGGAGAGTGGAGTTGAAGAGCTCAGACAGCATTTGTCAGAGCACTTTATTGCAAGTAACTCTCTCTGTGTAAGCTCTGGAATAAACCCCATTCTTCACTGTGTTGTCCCCACAGCATCTTCCCCTCCAGACAAACCCACTGCCGTGAATGAATCGAGAGCAACAATGCTACATTGCTTCTGCTTTTGGGAGAGATTGGTAATAGGAGGCCAAAGATTAGAGAGGGAAGGCATCCCTCATGGCAGAAATAAATTGTATAATGTATAGTGAGATTATGTTTGCATAGATAGCGTTCAATCCTTACCTTGGCTGTGACAATCATTGTCAATTCAAGATCAAGTTGCAACTATATTTATGTTAAACATTAAGAAAACAAACCTAGTTGAATTATTTTCCTGAACTACCAGTTGTAGTAGTTTTAGATGTATTTTTTTTTTCTTCATAATAGTGTTTGATTATATATGAATGTTGCCACCATTTGTGAGTGATGTGAGCAGATGCTGGGAATTCCAGTACTGTGTAGAGGTTTAAAGCTCCCTTCCTATCCTTGCGAAGAGCCTTTGCCATTTTGTGAGGGACTTCAAGGACTTTAGCTATCTTCAAGTAAACTCATGGACTGGCCTGATAATTTTTTCCTGTTATTTTTTTAATGAAATGATGCTGTTAACTGACTTCAATGTTCTCTCTCTGAGACAAAAGCAAAGATGGTTCTCTGAAATACTGCACATTTGTGCTGCACATTTCTGTGAAGTGGTCAAGGTTTCAATGCTTGATCTGACAAGAACTCTTCAAAGACAACAGTTGACTCTTCTTTGGCAGAGTTTCCTACCACAAGATGAGAAACAGAAAATAAATTATTAACATTAAGAAGAAGAAAAGTTGATTTTTTCTGTCTGAGACCCATCAACAACATCCTGAACTAGCTAATCTTGGTGCAGAACTGTGTTGGAATTCTCTGCAAGGTTTGGGATTATGTTACAGTAAAAAGGCAAGGATATAATGCATTATGTTTATCTCAAATGTTAGGCACTGCTAATATGAGTATTTGAGGGGGAATGTGAGTCACATAGCCCACCATATATGGTGGTCTTACATTGCTGTGTCTTCCTATAAAAATGCCTTTTTTTTTTGTTTTTTGGTCTTTTTCAATATTGTTAAATTATTTTGTGTTGGTTTTGCCAGTGCTAGCATGTTTGTGTTTTTTGGCAATAATATCTGTATTTGTGTTCAACCTCCAATACGTGGTTGGAAGGATTAGCATGCTGATATACCCTTACACTGCCAGCCCTTGGCTGAGTCATGTGTTTTGGGCTTTTTCTGTATGAATTTACACAGTCAAACTAACTGCCCTGAAAATGGTCAAGAAATGGCTAGCTAGGCACCTAAAATCCATGGTTTGCAATTGTTGTTTCTGGATTTTGATGATCTAGGCTGGAACTTTAGTCATTTAAAGAAGAATGTTTAACAGCTGACAGGCCAGTTAAGATACAGTAATGCCATTGATTTCAACTGATTTAATGTAGCTGAAAGGTATTAAATTCAAGAGTTTTCTTGAGTGTCAGTTGTGTAGATATGTGGCGTGCATATGATATTAACAGAATCCAAATAGCTAAAGAAATTGTTTTATGTGTACATATATTTTTTCCCCCTCTAAAATTACACTAGCTAACAAACTTTTGTAAGCTGGCATGGAAACATGTTTATGATGTTTAGTTGCACCATGTTTGATGCTTTTACAGTGCAATACTTGTATTCTCTGAATTAAACCAAAGGTAATTTTTTTTCATGCTCTGTACTGTAGTGCATGACAGTCTTTCCTGCGTTTGTAATAGATGTAAAACGAGCCAGATCATACTTCCTGTTTTTACCTAAATCATGTATAAGAAGTCTTTTGTTCAAAATGTAGTATAAAGTTAAACTAAATTGCATTATATTAACCTTTACCAGTGTATTTTCCTAAGCATAGTTATGATTAAATAAACTTTATTAAGGAACCTTCATCTTCTATCTTCCACTTATTAATGGCTGTGGAAGCCATTTTTAATTAGAGTTAGGAGCAGCACCAGTGTCATTGATGGAGCTCCTGAAGACCTCAAGGCAGGCAGGTGGGCCTGGGGGAGTCAGTACAAAGATGCCAGATGTGACTGCAGATGGGGACAGTGGCTCCAGAAATATGTTCTTTTTCCTTTTCAACGTATTGGTGTAATTTCCCTGCCCACTTTAATAAGGACAGGGCACAAGGTGGGGGCTGCATGCGCATGGACAAGGTTCAAATGCAATGCTGAACCTGTTTGTGATTTGGAAGGATGGGTCCAATGGGCATGAAGGGCAATATTCTCTGCCACCAGAGAAGAAGTGCAGCTTGATGGAAGCTGTGGAATTTAAATTTGAGTTTCAGAGGTAATGTAGGTGACAGTGGAAATGTGGGTTTGTGAGCCATGCAGCTGTTACTCAAGCAGCAAAGAGCAGGGTGCAGTGCTGCCACAGGACGTAGCCTTGGGGGCTGCAGTGTGGCAGGGGCTGGCAGTGCCCAGACAAGGGGCAGGCTTGGCTTGGCTTGGCTCCTCCTGTAGGCTGCATGTGAGCAGTTTATGGTACAGACAGGGAACAGGAGTGGTGCCTGAGCCTGCCCACAGTCTGCAAGGGAGATGTAAGAGTGGCACAGAGATGGCAGGGGCTGGGTACCTGAGTGCCTCTTTGCATGTGCTGAGGTAATGATTTCAAACTGGATCAATAGAGGAGGTCCTGCCCTTTGTACAACCAGCTAGTGCTGCCCCCCACCCTCAGGAAGGTGTTCCTGGGACAAACTGGCTTATCTAGCAAACCCAAGTGAGTTGGCAACCTGAGAAATCATTTTCCCTTAAACCTGCAGTCAGGTCATCCTTATCTTTGACTAGTTCCTTGCACCCTGGAAGAGAACCTGCTATTTTTTTCCCAGTAGAAAACCAGGATAAAATCCACTAGGCTGAAAACATGCTAAGAACCTGCTTTGTGCTAAGTTTTTTAACAGAACCAGGTAGCCAAGCACAAGTGCATGGCTCTGCAGTACCTTGAAGGCCAGCAGGAGATCCTGCCCACACAGTGAGCGGCCCAAAAGGTGAGTTGGCTTGCGTGAGGGATGGCTTAGCTTCCTGATGGCCTGTATGGGGACAGAGCAAGCTCATGTCTTAATTCAGCTGCCTTATTCAGGCTTTGCTAATGCTCTGAAGGAGCTGAAATGCTAGGTTCCTAATTTTGGTTTGGTGGTTGTCTTTTGTTTGTTTTTAAAGCTTAGCCATGCTGACATAAATTGCTTTAACACAGTTCTTGTATGTAAGTGTTTATATGTATAATATAAGCTATATGTGGGAAAAGGTAGATCTAAAACAGTAGATCCTTCCCTTGCCCATGTTGTATTTTTAACCCTAGGAAACTGAGCTCTCTGCATGTCCCCCTTGGCTGGGAGCACCAGACCTGCAGCAATGCACCCCATCTCAAGCCAGGCAACCGAACCTGTCCCTGGCCCCCACACTGGTCAAAGGAGCCTTCTTGGTCTCCTTTAGTCATGTACAGGTCAGAGTGCTCAAGCTGCTGTCATCTGCAGCAGAGGCTGTGCTGCAGCTGAGGGACAGATGAGGTTTATTGCTGGGTTTGTTTCCATCAAAAACAGCCAAAGGAGAGTTATGGCAAGACGTTGAGTGGAAGGGTAGTGATGGTTCCTTGGTGGGGATGCCAGGGACAGGGATGGTGACAGTACCCTGAGTCATTGCAGAGTGCAGCTATCAGCTCATCTATAGATGTCACTCAGCAAGTTAACTCTTCAAGTGAGACCTCTTCGGATAATTTTAATAAAACATTGGACTGTGCAGGTGCTTAATGTCTGGCAACACAATGTTAACCTCAGTTTTAGCACAGTTGCAGGAGATATGGGGAGCACCTCACTTCTGCTCTCATCCCTTCCATCTTCTCTGCCCTCAAATTCAAAAGAAAAAATTAAAATCCCCATGAAGTTGCTAATAGCCTTTAAGTTCGTTTTTAGGTGAATAGCTTCCCTGCTCCCCATGGCAGAGCTAGAGACATGTTTGTGGTGGGTTCTTTACACAAATCTGCTCTTTCTCTTGCTCTGTTTTAATTCTAGTCTTCTGAATTCTTTGTCCCAGAATTTTCATTCAAAGGTTTCTATGCCTTTTTTCAAGCATTAGCCAGCAAACCCTGGAAATGCTCTGACAATTCAGGCAAGACTTGCCCCTATTTTACACAACGGTCTATGGAGACAGGCGATGTAATTAAAGCTAAACTAAGACCTTAGTAACTTATGGGACAGATCCTGAGACTTGTGACTCCTATTTACCACTTCTGATTAAAAAACAACCACCAAACCCTATATTTTCTTAGCAGTGCTGGTCCCTACAAAGCGCATGCATTCCTGGGCTGCTCCTCCAAGCACCACTCCAGAGGCTGGGGGTCTCCTGCTGGTTCCCTGACAGAACCTTTAGCCCCAGGCCAGGCTTCTTGCCTCAGCATGAACTTGCAGGGTATGTTTCCTTCCCTGACAAGGGCTGAACTCCAGTGAAATGCCCCCGGGCTGGCTGGAGCTAAGCAAACCTCTTTCTAGGGGTTGCACCTTGCTCTGCACTCCATGGGTGTGACTCAACTCCTGCCTGGGAGCTGAGGGCACGAGCTGACCTCATTTGGAAAGGGACACCTTTCTCCAGCTAGCTCTCTTCAGGCAAAGTCCCCTGCTTTGTCCTTGGGTCTCTCCGACCTGATGATCTTCTCTGTCATCTTCTGCCTTTTCTGTGGTCTTTAGTGTGTCTCTCATGGCTATTATTACAGTGATGTGGCACTATAGAGATCACCAAAACTTTGATCACTGCTTAAGAAGAAGGAGCACAGAAGAAAGGAAATACTTTCTTTTCAAAGTAATCTGGTTTTGACTGCCTAAATCTGCCAATGGATGAAAACAATTGGGAAAAAATTTCTGGTCACCCTCAACACTTGGTTTCAACTCTTAGTGGTTGACCCTTCCCATTGCATCTTGCTTTCTCCAGTAAATACCACTCTGTTGTGCTTTAGTTATCCATACAAATGTGATGCAGATGTACTTAACTCAGTGTTACGTGGTGTGCCAGGGGGAAAGCCACTTAAAAATGGTGATGCCAAAGATAGGACTCTAGTCCTTGTAACAGTATTTGTAGTTGAGGTGTTGTTTTTCCCTTCTTTTCCTTCCAGAGGTCTCTGGCATCCTGAGCCAGGATTCCCTCGTGCTTGAGGCAGGAGGGAGCTGTGCAAGCCCACAGGCATCACTAGATGGTGCCGCAGTCCGCCAGCTCCAGCGCTGCTCTTGCAGCCCGAAGGAACACCAGCTTTGAGCTCTGGTGTGCACTGGACACCTTGGCTGAGCACGAGAAGCTCGGTTTATTTTTCCAGAGATGAGAACAAGAATCAACTGCATTTTCCACTATGTTCCTAGTTAGTGAATCGCTTCTAGGCAAAAATACTGCCAGAAATGTGATCATGTTTTCAAGCAGCTGTAAAATTTTACACATGGAGAAAACGAGCAGTTCTTAGGAAAGGAGTAACAGCTGCAGCAGAACAGGTATATGACATGTTTATGTGATACTGAAGCCATACTAACCCACTCTGTTATCCCACTGTGAGAAGTCAGAACATGGTGCAGAACACTGATGGTGCTGGTTTCTGTGTGTCCCCAAATACTCTGAAAAGGAAATGCATCTGGAACCAGAAGAAAACACTTTCACTGAACAGCATTCTTCCAAGAACATCCAGGAAAACAGAAGCTGTCAAAGCTGTGAGCCAAATGACAAGTCTGGACTACTTTTTTCCTTTTCTTTTTTTTTTTTTTTCTTCCTTCTGAGGGATATGTCAAACTTTGAGCATTTGTCTATGACCTGAAATAAGATTTGAAAATGTTGAAAACTGTTGAAATAACATAACTTCATTGCACTTTCTCCCACTGTGGACTTGAAATAATTACTGTAAAAAATACAATTTGTATTTTTGTTGAAGTTGTTTTCCATTAGGGAATGCTCTGATTAATAATTTCCAGCTGGCTCTTGAGGTTAGATTTGTATGCCCTGCTTTCCTTTATCTTTTCCCTTCTGGCCTTTGCTCTCTTCCTTGTGCCTAGTCATTAATGGGTTATTATGCTGCAGATCATGAGCTTGCATATGCATTGTAGCCTTCAAAACCACAATGTGTATTTATTTCAGAAAGTGAACAGATAAAAGCCTTAGTCAGTAAGTAATTTCTTTACTCCATTATGTACTTACCCCCACATTTGTAACAGTAAGACAAAGGAAGACGTTTTCTAGGAGTCTGTTGGGGCTGGCCAAATGTTTTCACTGGAACACTTTCACACACACCTTGTTTTTCAGTTATTCTAAAACCCCACAACTTCAGCACAAACAGAATTTGGACTTCTAGTGAAAATCCAGCAATAATTTCTCATATTTTAAATGATCTTTTGGTTGAGCATTTTTAGAAAAAAAAAACAGTCTTAACAATTATTTTACAGATTAGTTGACTTCATCTTCTATTGCTTACCAGCTGTCATCAGAACTGATAGGCTTAGAAATCTCTTGACTAAGTTTTTAACTAAGTGCAGTTCAAAGTGAGAGAGAGGCAAACAGTGACTATGTTGAGGATTCTGGGGTAGCTCACTGAGCCAACCAGTCCCCAAAATTTGAAGGTCATCAAGTACCTGTATTACATGAACACTTTAACCATCTGAACTATGTAGCTTGATATGTCATATAAATTAAACTCCAACAGATTTTCCCCTCGGTAGAGGATCCACCAATAGCAACAATTCCAATTGGAATTTCAACTGTATTTGTCCTACTTAGTCATAGTGGAAATGAGTGAGTGGAGAAAAACAAGGGAAAAGGCAGAAGACGCTCTAGAAATGCTGCACACATTCCAGACTTTCTCTGTGTGTGTTAATTTCCCAGGCTTTGGAATGGGATGACACTACTTTGGGCAGCTTAGATTAGGTATCTTACGTCAGAGATCTGTTCCCAGAAGGTAGGGCCAAAGGTCACTGAAAAGCAATTTCTGAACAGCTGCTGGGTGAAAAAAAAAAGGAAAACAGGCCTTTCATGAACAGGATGCCCCTGTCACCCTCTGCCCTGGATAAAATTTTATTTACATACAAATGTGCCAGCCGTGGCAATGTCAGTGCCTTGACAAGTATGAAGTGTGTTCGATTCACAAGAACGTTCTCAGGGCACAGTGCAAAATACCCTACCTCAAAGGTAAAGCTGGAAAGGGGCTGGATGTTCCAATTAGCAGCTGTACAAGAGAAGCAAAGCATTTTGGATTCCCATGCCCATACTCTCCTCCTCCTGAGATATGAAAGTACTCTTCAGCAAGTAAAAAGGGAGGTGAAGTACCTGAGAAATCATTTCGGGGTCAGAAAGAGGATATGGTGCTGACACTCATTTTACCCTAAGGAACAAAACAAAGAGTGGCAATTTATTTCAGATCTCAGCCCTTTAGAATGCAGACAGAAACTGCTCACATATAAAAACCTGCTCCTTGATTGAGATGTTTCATTAACTGTATGAAATGGGACAAGGAAGAAACACTTGGGAAACCAGTGAATTCAAAGAGATTATTTGAAGGTTATGTGGTAAAACGCTTAGTTTCTTCAACTAATTAGGGCTGCTGGGGAATATGCAGTTTCTAGGTCATATTAAATGTAAGAAGCTTTCTTCTTTAGCCAATTGAAAAATAAAGCTTGGCTGAACTGTGTTTGCAATGTAGTTTTTTCCCCCCTTGGTTATCTCTCTTCATTTATTCATGCCATATACTCAGCAACCAAATAAAGTGGAGGGGGGCAATCAAAACCACACCAGTTTATTAAAATCTACAGTTCAAATTTGTGTCCCACCTGGAAGATCCCCCAAGTAATTTTGAGCTGTAAAACTTCATATATGGAGCTTAAAATATTATTCTTCAGCTGCACCTGATGATGGTGGTAGTTGTTTCTGTATTTCCCATGCTCTGAAAATATGAACATAAAGTGCAGATGGCCTTATCCTGGGCTCTGTTTATCTTGAGAAGCTGATTGTCTTGGTAGAGGATTTTACTCAATATTTCCAAATGGGAAGGTTTTGTTTATGTTTCTTTTCTCCTGCTGCAGTGATACAGTTGATTGTTCCAGTCTCGGGACAGACTGTAATCACAGCTGATCTTGCCATCCTCATCTTACACAACCGTATAGTGCCCCTCTGAGCAACAAATAATCTTCTTTTCTGAGCTGCTGTCAAGGCTGGCTCAACCATTCGCACCTCTCTGCTCCAGTGAGTTCCTCTTTACTTATGTATCAGCATCATTTTCTGGTTTTTGCAGGCATGGGAAATAGCCTGCAGAAAGAGAAAAGTATGAGATGAAAATAGAAAATCCATTCCATCGCATAAAATGAGGAAACAGTATTTCCGTTGGTTTAGGGTTTTTTGAAGTCTATGAAAAATATCACTGTTCCTACTTTTGTTCCTTAATCAGGAAATGAGCTTTTTTTTTTTTTTTTTTTTTCTGACAGTGTAGTCTTTATCGTCAACTGCTTCTGCAGTATGGTTATTAATTTATTTTTCTTGAAGAAACTCAAAGTAAAGCTGGCCTTTTCACCTTCTGTTTGTGTTTCATGCTGGATTTTAATAAGCAAATGAAAAGAAATTGCTATTTTATAATGAAATGGAAATGTAGATTCAGCTTATAAGCAGGCTTTTCTGCATTACCTAAAAACTTTACCAAAGATTGTCAAAAATGTTACGTAAAACAAAATATTATGTAAAACAAAGGTCTTTGGGCTTTCAACCATGTTCCAGACTACTTAAGTGGAATCATAACTCTCTAAGCCACTGATTTTAGTTTCATTCTTTAAATTATTGACACAATTTTACATTCCAAGCCTTTTATTTAAAATTGAGGCTTTCTACTTCTTCGGAAGTACGCAATGCTCATTTTTCCCAACATCTGATTTTGCAGGAGCAGTGCCCCTACCTCAAATATGTCAGCAATGAAGGATCTATTTATCATCTATTTCTACAGTTTCTGCAGCGTTGGCTCCTGTGGCCTGGTGGCAGGAGGGAAAGTCTCCTTAGGTACAGCCTGGAATATGATACAGGTTTCCACACTGTCTTCACACACTCTTCCAAAACCAAACCCTCTCTTTGTCTGTGCTGTGTCTTGAGTCAACAGTGCAAGACAAGGCCTGTACATGCAAGGGCTGCCCATGTTCAGGACCCCTGAGAACCAACTAACTGGTCAGTGCCACGGAGATCTGGCTAAGATTTAGCTCTGGTTTTCTCTCCAGGAAAAAACTACACATTGGAAGAAAGGGACAGCCCCCACTATTCTCCAGCCTTTTTTTTTTGTGCCACAATGCATGAAAGACAGTTATTCCTTTCAGACCTTTTCCTTTTTCTAATAAAAAGCCTCATTTCCAAGAAGACTGGAGTGCAAATTACCTTCTCTATTCGATTACAAAATCTGATCACTGCCTTTTCTTTTTTCACCACTAATAAAAGCTATTGAAGTAAAGCACCCATCTCTCGTTATGGAAAAACAGGCAGTAAGTCACCTTGAGATTAAAATATATACTGCTACACAATTTTCTGCGGAATATAGAGCAGTAATTGCTTAAGACAATGACAACTGAGACTAGAGGGAACATGGTATTTTTGTGGAACATTTCCAGGGACAATGGGGGAAATCCTTCACTGATTTAAAGTTCCACAAAATTGCTACTCTGGCTGATGTAAATAATCATGACTTCATTGAGGTGAGTGTCCCAGTTCCTCCAGCTCTCACAACTTGGGACATTTCCCTAAATATGAATGATGATCCAGTGGGTTTAGATGCCTATGACAAGGCAGGTGCATTAGATCAGTAACTGATGTTCCAGGCTGCCTGCTGGGATATGACCTTAGGACAACACAGGAATTTGGTACAGCCTCTGCTACCCACTTAACAGGCTCCAATATAATCAAGCAAAGATGTGCCACATCTTCAGGTTGTCTTGCTACCTGTCATGGCTGAAGTGGCAAATATCAGCTAATTACACCTACACTTCCTGAAAAAAAAATAGAGAGGGGGATGGGGGAGTTTAAGAGCAGTAGGGACTTGAATTAACAAAAGATTTTCTAGTCTTTATGGTTTTGCTGCCATTCTGTTGTGATCAAAGAATTGGTGAAGCAAAAGCTGGTCCCAGTGCTGTGCTACTAAAGTTTGAAGAAGAAACCCTAAGACCTTGCCCCTATGGGTACAAACTGGAGATTCATGAAAATACAAAGCAGAAGCCAAGAATAGGTTGGGGGTAAAGTGTTACAATCAGATAATATCTGAAAACTCAATAGAGCATCCTTCAAAGGTCAGGTTGTCTTATATTTTATGTATCTATGGAAACACTTCAGGGGCAGGAAAGCTCAAAGTAAAGGTTGAATGTTTAACCCCTACCTTTAAAATGTTCTATAGGCACCTTACAAAAGCAGACAGAAAATACACATTGGTACTTCTCATGTCATATATGAAGGGAATTTTTGTTGGTTTTTTGATTCACATTCACACATTTTTTGTAGGTGTCTTTAAATATGAGATGCTGCTCTGTTTCAGCAATGTGTGTTCTTCATTGTATTTTTATGTGCAGGGAACTGTTAGCTTTCAGACCTTACAGATCAGAAATGGGAATTACTTGGATAATTCTAGCAGTGTTAGCATGGGCAAACCTTTAAAAAGTTCAGCTTGAAGTCTGAGATCAGCCCCATAGATTCAAATCCAGCCCTCAAACCTTACCATGCATTAACCTTGTCACATAATGAATGCTAGAAGAGTGCTAACAATTTTACTTTTCATTTTTCATAATAAATTCAGGCTCCCCAGGGAAGACTCCCAGCACCAAGCCTGACAACGTTCCAGAAATGTTTGGACAATGCTTTCACCTGTGCTTTCAGGACATGGTGTGATTCTTGGGGCTCCTGTGCAAGACCGGGAGTTAGACTCAATGATCCATGTGCATCCCTTGCAAATCAGCATGTTCCACAATTCATGACAAGTTTCCCATAGCAGACTTAAAAACTGAAGAGATCAAGCATGAGATTTAAAGCAGGAATTCATGTTGAATTTCTGTGCAGAAACACATGTAGTCAGAGTGAAACCATGAAAATATTTATGAATATTTAGGCTTAAATTTGTTTCCTTGGACTCTGGGGGAAATGGTGGAACATGTTGAGAGACAGAAGAGAATTTTTTTCCATGACTGAGGAGGCAGTACTAAAAGAGATAATTCTGATGAGGACTCTGCCTCAGCTTCTTTTAATATCTGCCCAGCATGATAGTAGAAACCAGTGTCCTGGTTCTGAACACTGGCCCTGACCACCTCTGTAAGGATAAGATTCATTTGCAGGCCTTAATTTTTTATTTTTCTGTTTTTAGGCTTTTGTGTAGAATGAAAGGCAGCTTAGGCCAGGCTGAGCTGCCACACAGTGCTCCCTTGTCGAGAGCCCTCATTCTGAGAGGGCCAGCTTCTCCCCCAATGTCTTCTGAAAGTCACATTCACACTCCATTGGCATTAACCCTTAAAGCAGGGTTGGTGACACCACCTGATCTGTGTTGTGTGTCCGTCCTTTGGAAATAGCTGTCTGATACAATGGACCTTCACTTTTGGGGGTTTTATTTGCCAGGATGACTAGCACAGGTGGAAACATCAGTGCAGGTTATCCTGACCCTATGAAGAGGTTTATTCTAAACTGAGGGTCTGGCCAAGTTTCTGCTGCTCTTGGGAATGAAAACATCGGCCTCTCCTTGCCCTTTGTCTTGTCTTTGCCAGTTCAACTTTCCTTTTCAGGTGTGTGTTCCCAGCCCAGGCAAGAGAGGGCTGTTTTCATTTAGTGTGCGAGGCAGAAAACCTTACAGTGAAAAATACTGGTTCTGGAGAAGAAAACACACACACTCTTCTACATCTCCATTGCATTCTCAGCCCTCCTGAGTTGGAGTCAATCATGTTTCAAATGCATTTTCTCTTTTTTCTTCCAACAAAAGAGTTTGTGATCTGTATCACAAAGTAGTTTACTTTGTACTGATGCTAGAACGGGTTAATTTGTTAATGAGTCTTTCTCTCTCCCTACATTTATTGGTATATAGAGGGATATACCCCATTCTGCTTTCATTCTGACTGTGAAGGTGAAACTGAAGTAAGGGTAGTCAGCCTCTCTTCTGCTGGGAGAGTACATTCATTCCTAAACAAGCAAATGCTGTAGTTGCTTAAAAGTGTATCCCAAGCTTTTTGAAGGTTGTCTGCTACACTAGTGATTTGAGGAGCAAGTGGACCAGAGCTGATGTTAGCACGTCAAAGAGGCTGCCCCATTTTCACAGTGAAAACTATTTAAAGTTCTGTGTTTAATGGCGTGAGATTCCAGAGCCCCTGAATTGAATCCTGTTATTCCAGATGTGCATTGTCTCTATAGGAATGCAATTTCACAGTCATCAAACATTTTAAGTTCATCAAGTGCTAATTATAGCAGAGAGCATGACAGCAGAATCTTCAAAGCCCTGTGGACAGAAAAGCCTATTGATCATACAATTGATTTTTATCACTTGGTATTGAGCGGCAGGGCTGCCTGCTGTTGTATAATCTGGTTTTGATTTTTTCTGGTTTTTTTTAAATTTTCTTTTTTGTTCTTCTACTAGACTAATGAAATAGTCTAGCTTGCCCTGATGCAGGGCATTGTTTGAGTGGCATATCACCTGGGGTATTGTACTGCATTACTGCAGCTCTCCAAAATTCCTGTCTGTGTTATTTTCTCTTTTAAAGAACGTGCTCTTTTTCTAGACCTTTCCCATGGAGCTATATGTCCAGTGATGATGTTTCTGAGGCTGAAATAAGCCAACCTCTAGCTTCTGGTGTGCTGATGTCACTCACTTCAGCTCCATCAGCTTGGTGAGTTTCTGGTGTGGGAGGGGAAAGAGAATTTGGCAGCATGCTGAGACATAGTCACTCACTGCAGTTTTGGTGCTGCTCGTGGGACTTACTGCATGTGATCTGAGTATTGACTCTCCAGGAGCATTGATCAATCACAGGATCAAGCTACTTTTTCAATAGAATATAAGCTGAGAAATGGTGTTTGCTCTACTGACTGCCACAGAACTGTCAGCTTTCTGCCAAGCTCCTGGGGGACAAAAAAAATGAGCAAGGGGTCCTGCCACTCTTGTAAGCTGCTTCCTCTTGTGACTTGCTATGGCTGATCTCTCCCCTCTTACATTCTTTTCCCCATCCTGTCTCTGTTAGCTGCTGCTTGCAATGGAAAGATAAGCACAGATACCAGAAAACCTGCCAGTTGAGGAGTTGCATGCTCACCATGAGTTTTGTTGTTAATGAGCCACGCAGAGCAGGTAACAGGCAGCCCCAGAGGATTCATCAGGGGCTGGTGCCAGATACCTGTTGAAATAATTGGAAAGATTTCCACTGACTTCAGTAAGCTCTGGTTCCGTTCCTAATTGCACCCTCCTGTGTTTCTTGGGGATTTGAATCCAGGAAGCTGTGTATGTTGTGCTTGTGTACCCACAGCTCCTTAATGTCCTTTCTGTGCCAGGGCTCTGGAGAAACAGGCTGGATGCCAGCAGCACTTTGGTTCTCTGGCTACATTAGTCATGCACCTCAGGGCCTCAGTTTCCCCATGGATAAAGATACAGATAATGACAACTGCTTCTTGAAAAAAATGCCTGAGGACTTCTCATTTGTTGTATAGAAGAGCTTGTTGTTTCCATGGTCAGTCTGAGTGACTGGACAGCGAGAAAGGGAGATGAGCAAGACCTAAATGGGTTTGTCTGCTTTCAGGGCAGCTACACTGATGAACCTCTGAAAGCCCACCTGTTGTGGCAGCAAGGATCAGACCTCTGTTGGGTCAGAAGCAGTTAAGTTTAGCTAAACTGGCTCTTTGGTGTAAACAGCCTGTATTTAGGATGAGATCTTTGAAACCCGTCAGGACTGACCAAGTATGGCTACATTGAAATCAAGTGCCAAAAATCAGCTGCATTAGGGAGGAATGTAGACTACTGCAGACCTTGTGGACCTGCAGACCATCCGGAATGCACAATCACTCTTTGGTTTAAAGGATGTTTCTGCTGGCTCCTTCTGTCAGTTGTTTTCTTTAAGGATTCAGGAGAAAGAAAGGGCATTTAGGATGCAAGGAGACAAAGCCATGTTAAGTCTCATTTACAGAGATGAATTGGGAACAGGTGCTTCACATAACTGAGGGCCACCATTCTGTGAGAGAGCCCTTGAGAGTCAAGAGAAAGGAATTGCAAAAAGCAACAGTACATTCAGAAAGATAACTATAATCAAGCCCTTTCTATATCTATTAAGGGGAAAAGACAACAACCACAAATGCAATGGAGACATTAAAACTGACTTGTAAAAAGCCATTTTTAATATATTTCTTTGTTTCTTTGAAATAATTTCAAACCCGAAAGCAGGAATAATTGAAGCATTTACAGAATATATCAATAATACCTCATTATCCAGCTTTGCTTCAATCCACTGATTTCAATTTTCTTTCGAACAAGCTGCATTTATCAGAGGACTTAGCATATGAATGGGGAGGGGGGAGAAATGTAAAATGTGTGCTCTAGATTTACATGTCTTAGGGTGCCAAATAGCCATCAAAACTAATTGTTTCTAAAATGCTTTATAAACCTTATCTTATGTGTTGACCCTAATCAGTGCAATTAATTTCATAATGAATTCTTTCTACACACACCCAATCTTATTATTATCCTTAGTCTAAATTAATAACATCATGATAATAATTAGTAGATATGAAATTGTCTCTTCACTGCTTCTCATAGCATGTGGCCTTGATAGAAAAGAGCAATGAGGATGACAATTAGAGTAAAACATCAGCTGTATTGATTGTTGAGCATCTTAACCCTAGCATCTGCAAAATAGGCTTTATTTAAATCTGAATATCTTTTTATATTCTCCCTCTATTCCTCCTCCTATTTTATTTCAACATTTTCCTTCCTGCAAGAGGCAACATCTCCTGCTCAAAGCTCACAACAAAAGCATTTAAGCAGAATTTTAGAGCCTGATTCAAAGTGTGCTGATGCCAGATTTTAAAGCAAATGAGCAATGGGGAGATTTAGGAGAGTGTCAGCACCTGGAGAACCATCGATACCCTTCTTGAGGTTTCAGTCCTCCAGAAACCTCAGGGAAGGTGGACAGCTTTCTATTTTGGACTGCGATTTTATGGCTTTGTTATGACAAATTGATTTGAATAGGGTGTTGCTTTCATAGCTCCAGGTCCAATCCTTGCTCTGCCTCACTACTCTGCCTAACCATGGGATGGGAGTGTGAGAAGGAAGTGGAATTGTCCATGTTTAGAGGAACATAAGACAGACATGAAAAACATCTTTAACCCTTAACCTTAATTGCCTTTTCTGAATACATTACTGTGTTTCAACCAATTAGTGTGTTTCTGGAATAACTCTCCTCCATTCTCTGAAGGCAAAAATCTCTGTCTATGGGCATGGCTGTAAGGTGATGGTCCCTGTCAGGCCACAGCTCTAGCTTTAGGCCCAGTGCTGTTACAGCCTTAGGATTTCCACACTCCTTATTCAAAATCACTTTTCCAGCTTCTGCAATCACAAGAAAACATGGCGCACCTGCATTGACAAATTATTGCCTGAAGCAAACAACTTGAAAAGGGACTGAAACAGGACAAGGCAGAAGAAAAATTGCTTCATAATATTTTATTCATGCACTTGATTGATGATGTATGGGGTACAGCTTTATGATGACTGGAAAAAAAGAAAGAAATTTGTTGTCTTTTTTTTTTTTTGTTTATGTCTTTTTTTTAAACTTTTTTTTTTAATTTTGTTTTTGTTTTGTTTTAAAAATTATTTTTAAAATTGGTAATGATGGAGACCGTGTATATGAAGCACAAAAGGAGAGTGTTCTCTGACACAGAAGGTATTAAGCCACTTGGGTTCTTCAGTGCAAGAAGAAGAGCTCAAACCTTTAGCTTCTCATTTTGGAAACTGAAGTTAGAAAAGCACATTCCCTTGATGCCATTTCAAAAAGAGATAGCTAACATTACCCCTGCAAAGGGAGGTATTTTGATGTTTGGCAAAGAAAGCTTGTGACAGAATCGCATCACTGACAGTTGAGACGAAGGCACAGTTATCACGGAAATAAAGTCCCTTGTGTGTCTCTTTTTTCCCCTAAATCAGCTGTGAACAGCTTTTAAACAACCTTTATATTTTTGAAACTAGTATCTTGAAGAGCTGCCTCTATCACAAAATCTGCAATTCAGTGTGCAGGCTAAAATGTTCAGCAGAAAATGCGCACTTGATATTCAAACAGAGAATGTTTCTTTGTTATTGGCAGTACTAGTGTGAATTCTAGATCATCAAACCAGATTCACAGTGCTGCACACACAGATAGCAGGAAAGATTCAAAAGCTCTGTGCTGTGCACACAGCAAGGGTATTATCTGAGGTGTAATCTTGACCTGCCTGATGCACCTTCCATCCAAGAGGTGAGGGTCTACCAGCAACAGAAACACAGCATAGACCACAAACTCCAGAGCCCTTAGTACTTCTATAGAGCAAATGGTCACACAATCCATTTCTGATTCCCATATTTTGTCCTGGTTATTTTTCCAGTCTGCAAAAATGAAAATAAGATCATGGGTAGCACAAAATTTACCTCTGAAAGTCTTAAAATACTTCATTTTAAAAACAAAAAAAGAAATATTTCCTCAATTCTACTTCTCATGCCAAGAATATTTGGCAAATCCTACTGAAATTTTGCATTTGTTTTGGAAGAAGAAACAAAGTTAATTTCTGCTGAGTCCACAAACTCCTCTTTAATCTGTGAACAGCAGATTCTTTGGCATCCTCACCTCTTCCCTGTGGCACAACCCAGAGTCCAGACCTACTGGCTATGGCCATACTGGCCCTGTAACAGAAGATGGCAGCAAAACTTAAAGTGGCATCTGTGCTTGTAAAGCCTAATTCATTTCAATGTATATAATATTCAGCCACCAAATATGTTCTCTCCTGTATTTTTTAATAACTCTGCAGTAATTCCTGTGTCGTTTGTACATCTGAATTAGTTTTTCTTATGCTTTTTTTTTTTCATCTATGACTTTAGTTCAGAACATAGAGTTCACATAAGTGAAATTAATACAACACAAAGGATTCCTTCTGGTTGCTATTCACTGCTATGTAGCAACCAAAAGCCCTTTAGTTCTAATCAATTTTCCTGTCAGGTGAGGTTTGGACATTTTCCAAGGCACATCTTGTATTCTTCAAACAACAGGGACTGATCTCAGCCTCACTTTAACTCACTTACTGGCAGTAACTCCAGCTTTGGCTCTACTACTTGACTTTTGTGTATCAACACTGATTTAAGCAGCCTGAAGGTCTGGTGCTCTTGGGACACATTATAAAGAACTCATGTCCTATTAAGGCGCTTAAAATCTCTGAAAATTTAAAACAATACGACACTGGTGGTCACTAAAAACAGCGGGGTCCGCAGAGATGAAATATTTTGGGGAAATAACCTGTCCATAATCTTGACACCCGCAGATGTTCTGGTGGTTTAATGATGTTGCAGCCCATGGAGATGTAGGGGCTGCACAGCGTAGCTGGGGAACGCGTTGTTCTGTGGAGCACTGAGGTGAGCTGCAAATGGAGCACAAACTTGCCTCTGAACCATACATCAGGTCTGCCCTTTGGGCTGATCTCAACCTGGAGTGTTTCATAAGGGACCTCCAGACACACAAGACCCCTCAGCAGAGCTGTGATGAAGCCAAGGGGCTGAGGAGGTGTGAGCAGGAGCATGTTTCTGCCTCAGTTCCACTAGAGTGCAGCTTTGCCACAGCCAAAGCTGGGAAAAGCAGCTCAGACCTCGCACGCTGCACCAAATTCTCTCAGCAAGGCTTCGTCTCAAACACTGCTGTCTCGTCGAGATCAGGATGCAGGCCCTGTTACTTGGTTGTGTACAAATCCATATTAATTTTCAATCAGATCTTATACTTAAGAATAAGAAGTCCTGCTAAAGGACAGACATTTTTTTCTAGTCAAGTCAGGGATTTTGATTATACTCTGAAATCCAAGTACAGCACTCATTCTATTGGTCCTAGAAAAATGTTTAATGTTTGGCATATGTTTAGTTGTACATGTTTGAATTGACATGCTACATCAGAATATCCTTTAATATAAAATATGGAAGAGGTAGGAAATTTGCTAGAAATGGGTAAGATATGGTCAGCTTTTGAGACTGTACTGTACAGTAAATTATGTTTATACTTCAACACAGAAGGCACAGCTAAGTTATTATACTGTGTATTTGTTCAATGAGCTCAGAGAAAGTTCCAAAATTAGATTAAACTTTTGAACTTTCTGCAAAGGAAGAAAACAAGAAGTGCTTACATTCTGATACTTTATTAAAGAGATGGTTACTTTCCAAATATTGAATAATCAATTCATGTAGTGCTTTTGTCATCTGTCAAAAAAACCTTTGCCTTCCCTCCTCCAAACTGTTTCAACAGGAGTATCTTTAGCTGCCTGTTTCACTGAAACCCACTGATACATGCAGCTGTACTGTTTAGATTATATTTAAACTTCCCCTCTGAAAAATATATTTTATGACCTAGCCTCCTGTGGCCTGATTCACACCACAGTGGAAGCTGTAGATTCTCCTTCCCTACCTTATGTACCTGGACCTCCTGCATCCTTTTTATGCAGCACTCTGACAAATTCCAGAGGAGCAGACCCGGGCAGCCTCTGTATAGAAAACTTGTACAGAAAACTTAGCTGGTACACACAACTGGGACAAATTGGCCAGGAAAACGAAGGGAAAAAAAATTATAACTTCACCTGTCTCTCTCAACTGCAGGAATGAATGACTGGTCAAACCACAAAAGATAAATTTAAATTAACCCTGGCTGATAAGAAACAGTTTATTTAAGGTGAGTCATGAGGTCTCAATTCAATTCATCTAAACCTGTTAGTATATTTAAATAGCTGTAATAAACACTGAAATAACCAGTGTTTTTCAAGTTAAAAAGAAAAAGCCTGTAACTTTCATGGAAGCTACAAATGCTGTACCTTTAACTAGCTCTAAAATATTGTAGCTTACAAATTCAATGGTTATCAATGGTTATGAAAATGCTTAGGGAAATTGTTTTTCAGCTGTTTCTACTGGGGACCATTAGATTTGTGCTAGTATTAACCATACCTATGAAATAATTTTTTCTACAGGCACACTTTAAAGAACTGGATATTTTGTGAAAGGATTTGGATTGTCCTCGCTTGCATCATTGCCTTCTGATAGATTGTCTTCAGAGCAGTTTGGCCTGTGGCCTGCCAGGCACATGACAGTCCAAATCCTTTTTTGTACCCCTAATCCCTGCTCTTTTAAAGATGTGCTTCTTTAGAAGCTCTGCCATAGAGCCATGCTTTCAAAACCAGCTGTCATCTGCAATAACTGAACACGGGATGAACCGAGCTCCCTGTTTCACTGAGAGCAGAGCAGGGCCTTGCTGAGCCTAGCCTGACATATCCTCAAGCTTCAAAGAACCTTCAAACGGCTCTTAATTATTCAGAAAGCCAGAAACTCTTCCAAAATATTTCCTACATCAGGAATGTTGCCTGAGCTACTCACATGGTTATGTTTGCCTCAAGATGGTACCTCTGCTGGTTGTGACCATTGGACCCCATATCCTCCCAGAAAAACCCAACCTTAAAAACTGGCGGGTGAGCAAAGGCAGGATGAACAGAGGAATACCCTGAGGTCTTTGTTCAGCAGAATGGATATCTGCCAATTGAAACAGAACACCCGAAAGAAAAAGTGGCTTCTGTAATAAATAGTAGCTTTTGTTATGCCTTCTAACAATGTTTTGCCCTCACCAAGAAAGGACTTCTATCTGTGACATTCATGGTACCCTAGACATATTACTGCTGGGTTTAGTTAGTGTACCTAATTAAAGCTGGAGTGTCTCATGGCTCACTGCAGCTTTCCATCACATGAGGCCTCTTGACATTATTTATGCAACTGCTAAGTGACACAGAAACACATCCAAGGGAGAAGCAGAGAGGAACAAATGGCTAAAGAAAGGTCAGGGTAATACCACGTGGCTGCTTGGCTGCTTCCTAGGAGTGGAAAAATAAATTCTGCTCCTTTTGAACCCCTCCTTTTCTGTTCTTTGTTAGCAAAATTAGTTTATGGGTTTTGACATTGAGGGCTGAATTTTCCTTTTATTGCTTTTGAGGGCTACAAATACACATAAAGCAGTAAAGTAGAAATATTAATGTAGATGTTCATGGTTAAAGCTGCCAGCAATTGGCTGTCACACAGCATCATTTCTCTTTGTGCTTTATGCTGCAGACACACTCAGATCAGGCTAAGACACTTAAACCTATTCTGTGTGTTTCAGGAACATCTGTTGGCAAATTGTCATCTGAGAACAAGTGTGCCAACCCCCATCAGAAATGCCTGTAATACGAGCTTGTATCGAGAGCCCAGGCGTGCAGCAGGAGCTCAGCGTTGACTTGAAGCTTGTGGGTTTTTGGTCATGGTATTCCAGCCTCTGAAATCTGGCATGCAGGAAAAGGTCTGCAGTCTGATCAGTGGAACAGAACAGGTTTTGTAAGAGAAGCGATGTAATGGATGAGCAGCTTTGAAGGAAATATAAGGAAATGCTTTCTAATACAACATGCACCTCATCTGTAAAGCTTGTTGCCATTGGATGGTGTGGGTGCTAATAGCTTACAACGGTTCAAAAAGTGACCGAATAAATTCAAGAGAAATAGAAAAATCACTGGAGAGTGCTAATCACACCACCACATCCCATTCACGGAGCCCTCTGTCTTGGATTAGTGTAAGCTTCAGTGTACCTGGGAAATACTACTTTGATCTTGCTTCAGTCTTATCCTTGTACATCTGCTACTGGCCACCCTCCAAAAAAAACCCAAAACAAGTAAAGTTTTTTGCATTATGGAGAGGAATAAATTTCAAAGGTGCTTCTTTTGCAGTTAAATTCTTAAAACTACACAAACACCCATGCCATCATTTAACATAATTTTACATACAGTCAGTCAGGAAGTTTCCATCTAAACTACAAAAATTGGTGAGTGGTAGGCCCAGGATGATTTATTTCTTTCAACATAACATACTGCTTCCTTTAAAATCAAGCACATATAAATATGAAATATTTGCTTTATATCTTGTGAATCCAAAAAATATTGTAATGACACAAGGATTTTCTGATGTGCAGGAAATTCCACCCAAAATATTCTCCCTGTCCTAAAAGGCTTCTAGCCTGTAACTGTTTAGCTCTTCAGATCTTTGACTCTTATGTATGTTGGCATGTTTGCTCTAGGTTGATATCGAGCAAAGAAAGACTGTAACAAAAGAGTCTTATTTCTAAGAAGTCTATCATGAAAATGTAGATCAAGAAAAAAAGTATTCTAAGTGTCTCCAGCTAAGGCCAGAAACTAATTAAATGAGATATTGAAGGGCAAAGTGAGAGCATAAAAGAAAATGAGGAGAATGAAGGGAAAGAGTTCAGATGAGGTTAGAGGTTTTTGGGGAAAAAAAAAAAAGAAACAATGCATTAAAATCATACCATGAAGAAAAGGCCAGTGTCACTGATCTGTGGGGCAGAGGTGGAACTATGTTGCACTTCACATGTTGCACTTCACAGCCCTGATGTGACCTAGGCTGACTGACAGTCTTTCTTTCAAGTTTCCCAACCACTAAGGTTTTAATTTGGTTCATACTGCCCCTATTCTTTCCTGAGTATTCATTTCTTCCTGTTTAGAAAAATGCCACATATCCAGCAATGGTATTATAAAAAAGCCTGTGTTCAATTTTGTTTCAAAACACCAAGAAATCCAGATTCTGATTGTTCATCTGCATTTCTAATCTGCACATTAAGTGCATCTTTTTTAGCAGTGAACTGACTTTGGCATGCATGTTTTCTGCAAGACAATAAATAGTTTTTAGTTGTTGAGTATGATGTTCCTTGGAGTGTTAGAAAATGTGTACTGTATAAGCCAAATGAAATTTGAAAACATTGTGCTTAGATATTTAAAAACTTTAAGGTGTTTTGATCTTTGTTGTGCTGTGTTGTCTTGCAAAGGTTCCAAGCCAGAAGAGGGCTTCATTGGGCTAAAATGTCCTTGATATAATTTGGTTCCTGGATGGTGTTTAAACTTTAGCAAGAGCTGTGTAAATCTGACACTGGGCCCAGATAAATCTGGTGAGTGAGATCTTTCAAAGGTTGCATCAAGGTCTTATGGAATTGTGCTTCAGCTGTGGTATCAGCTGATATCCACCCATTTTTGTTAGAGCTTTAGAATGCAAGGAAAGAGAAAAGTACTGGATCACACTCATGGATTTAAATGTTTCTTCTTTTGTTGTGAAACACAAACATCAGGTTTTGGATACATGGTTAGCCTCTGCCAAAACCATCTGAAATTAATCAGGTTTAAACTAATAGGCACTGTGAAACCAAACAGCAGTGCCTTAACATAAAAGTAAGGGAAAAGTTGTTCTGGGATTTCCCCAAGTCAGTCATCTTTGGTGTAGCCTTCCTATGAGTCATGTCAACAGAATTAACACTGACTTCAGTGGAGCAGACCTCTCTATTAGTGCCCGACAGTGACAACCCCTGCTGCCCTGAGCAATGGCACACACAACTTGGGCTCCTCCAGCAGGAGTTGTTGGTCATGTAGCTGTCAGAGACTACATCTCCTAGCCTGACAGTCTAGCTTAATTCTTAGAAAGCAACAGAAGAAAAAAAAACAGTCCCCAAGCTGTGAATGGAGTTGTATGGCTCACTGGTATCACCAGGATTTGAATGATGATTTAAAACACATGTGCCTGTGTAGAATTTATGGGGGCCAGTCACTTCATACTTCTGAAGAGTCAGTGGCACTGTTAGGGCTTCCTACAGCAGAGGATCAGAAATGCTATCTTCTACTGACTGCCATAGGTGGGTGGTCACTTCAGCCTTCTATCCAGTAGTTTATGAGGCCTTTAAAGTCTTAAAATGTGCTTATGTTATAGCATTACCCAGAAGGAAGGACTGACTGCACAAAATATAGTGGAAATCTATCTTGCCTTGACATCGCTGGTAATTCCTTTGACAACAAAGCCATTCATGTTTTGCAGGCAATAAAATCTCATTGTATTCCCTCCCACTTCCTCTTCATCCTTCATGTGCTTGTGAGGAAATGATCCATTTCTCCGACCAAGATGTACCTTTCCCTCTTTTTGTTTTGGGGAAAATGCAGAATTGATTTTTATTTTGTTCCCAGATCTACCATCCTGTTCTCTATATCATGTTCTTGTTAAGAATCCGTGGCCAAGCTTCTGAAGGACTCCACAATACAAGAGTTCTGAGCACCTGGATGCTTTGCAGTGTGCAGGGGCTGGTTCAGAGGTGCACTGATTGCTGCCATGATCCAAAGTGTCACCAAGGGCTAAAGCACTTGACAGGGCACAGCGTACATGCCTTCTACTCCTTGCTGTAGGGATGAGAGGGGGGCTTGGGAAAGATACTTAATTTTAAACCCATCTGTAAGACAAGTAATTTTGCTGGGAAGAGCATTGACATCTCCTCCTGGAAAGAGCTAGGTATTAGTAGTAAAAAATAAGGCTTAAAGCCTTTGGCTCTTTCTTGTTTCCAGTTGCTTGAGCAGTAATATGTTCATCTGATGGGAAACTCACCTGTGGTTTTCCCCTATGAAACTTAATATTAAGTTCTCCTAGGTGGATTCATAAAACATTCCTAATAATCCCCATTTATTTCAAGCCATTTTGCAGTTCTGAATAGTACAGTGCCTCATAAAGAACGTTTCCTTTCATTCAAAAACCATTTGCATTTTATTTGTGCCTCAGAGGAAGAACAATCCAAGCTGATTACAATCCACAGACACTGTACGTAATGAAAAATTAATTGCATCAATCTTTTTGCTGTACTGGTCTTAACAACTCATTTTCAACCGGTCATTTCTCCACCTGCTCACCGAGGCCCAGGCAGCTGAAGCAAGCCCATCTCTGACACTGACTGAATACCAATGAAGCCAAGGTCACCTAAATCCAAGCGAGTGGGAGAACAGCACCCAGAAAAAGATGTCACTTGTGGACCAGCAGCAATCACTATGTGATAGAAACCAAGTAAGTAACTGGAACACAAATCTTAGTGAAAGCATATTGACAAATACACCCATGCAGAAGGAAAGTTGCAAAGGAGAGAAGAAAGGATGTGTTGAAATGAGAACAACAAACGGAGGTAGTTCTGGCTGCCTCCATCAGAACTGTCACTTGGCAGGCATTGATGGTGGTTGTAAATCAAGATTTGCATGCTGGCTCCAATGCTAGTGATTTGTTCTGCCAGGTAAAGCGCTCTTGCAGAATGCATATCAATCAGGACATGGTTTCTGCTTCCTATAGTCAAAGGTGCTAAAATACAAAGGAAAAGTATCCATTAAAAATCCATACTTTACAAAGCAAGAAGAAAAAGCAGGGGGTGTGTGGGCAGGAATGACACCTGCTGCCTGCCTGCATCAATAACCCTGCAAAGCAGTAATTTTTATCCCCTGCTTGCACAGGGGAAAATGTTCTTTGGGCGCAATTCAGTGCAAGTCATAGGTAGAGTATTTCATGTGCAGGAAGTATTCTATGTTGAACTGTGAAAGATTACCAGAACTGGCAAAGGAATGTAACTTCTTGATATTGTTTGAAACTGTTTGAGTATTGCAAATTCTCTTATGACTTGATCAGAGTCCTCAGACAGCTGAATTTCAGCCATCTTGTGGAGAGCTTAGTCATCCACTGCCTGAGGAAATGGTTGGTATTATATTTCACCACAGTTTCAGAATATTTTAGGAAGAGAAGTGTGTAGCAGAGTAGACAAGAGAAGGGTCTCAGCCAGGTGGGACAAGTAGGACACAGTGATTACACGGATGATTAGGAGGAGATAGATTGCTAATACAGTATCTAAATATTGATAATACAGTATCTAAATAACAACTAATCTATTACAGGTTTACAGTCTTTGGCCTTGCAGAAATCACAATTAAAAAGCAGCAAAGCACCTACAGAGCTGTTTTAGGATTTTATCTCCGTATTTGACCAGCTCTTAGCGCTTTTACTCGCAGCCTGGAGAGACCACTTTATCCCATTGGCCCATCAGGTTTTTATACCCTTTTGCAGGCCAATGTGCACCCAAGTCAATCACAATCCTCTCGACTCCCCCATCTCTGGAAGCATTAATTACGTGACCATAATTAATACACACCTGGTGTTCTTAGGACAAATGACATTGCCCCTCAAGGACAGGAAAGGGAGGGTGTGTGCAAGTGTGTGACACACACACACACCAAAGACCAGAATATCTTTCACTCACATGGTGTCCCATATTTCTCCAGTCAGTTTTTCTATTTCTGCTTAGATGTATGCACATTCTTGAAAGTAAACAAACCTGTGTTTTGAAGGAAGATATTTTATCTATTGGGGAACCAATGTAACATGTAGGAACTTAAAAAAGAATACAAGACAACATTTAAAAAATACGTTGTGGTTCCCCACGTAGCAGAATTTAAATTGAATTTTTAAAATTGATTGTAATCATTACTTTTAATTTTCCTCTAGAAAGTGCTTGCTACAGTTCAATAATGGAGGGAAGAAACAGCTGGTCTGTGCATTTGTGAGTGAGCAGCATTTAATAAGGTAATATGTTCATTTTCTAGGTGTCAGGAATTATGAATTTATGCCAGGTCAAATTAGTGCACATGTTTTCACACAGCACAGTGAAGAGCTCCATAAGCAAGCACTGTAGTGTTTAGGATGCTTGTGAAACATCTACTTCTGGAATAAGAGGAGAACCTCTGTGTTATGGAGATGTTATGGAGATGCAGCCTTTTAGAACAGAAGTGACAGGTCACATTAAACTCACACCTCAGTATTCCCTCCAAATAATTGAAACCAACACAAAGCTGCTAGCTGTAAAAAATGTGACTGGTGCACAAGCCCCAGGCTCCTATCATTCTCCTACTACAAAGTGCCCCATAGCGTTTCAGTAATATGAATAAAAACTAATTTTCCTTCTTCTGCTAAGATAGCAGTATGATATTGTGTTTGTAGTGTAGATAAAAAACAGACATCAAACTCTATTAAACTTTGGGCTAGACTTTTTTGCTTCTTCACATAACCAAATAGTAAATATTGACTGAAGTAAGTTTATCAATATTTATTTTGAGGGAAAATAAATCTTCCTGTTTGCGAAAGTATAGAGCCAATTTTGTCACGGAAAGAGATGACTCAAATGGTAAATTTCCCAATAATAATCTCAGTGGCTTTCAGCAAACAGAGGACATCCACTGGGGAATGTTCAAAACTGACTTCCAGAGGTAACCAGGTGTTAATGCCAGACAGGTGCCCAACAACTTTTGCTTTTAGACACAGTGCCATTTTTAGAACTGTTCTGTGAACTTCTCCATTTAGAAGGTGATGATGTGCTTGTGCCTTAGAGAGACAGGGACTGCATGGTCTGGGCACCTACTGCCCATCCAGGACAGAGGAGATGCCTTGGGTGCAGGGTATGATGCCAGTCCTGCCTAGAAGATATTTACTTCATATGCCAAACACAAGGAGAACACAGGCTTGTGAGGGAATGGGGGAATGAGGAAGGCAGAAATTATGTGGGCAGTGAAAATAATTTACATCTCAGAGGGACAAAGGGGTATGAGACAAGAATAGAAATAGCTAGGCAGTCTGCACAACTGTAACTGGGGAGAAAGCAACCGACCTTATTCAGCTAATGAGATGTGAGCCAGTGCTCCTGCCAGCACAGGAGGGAAGGGATGTCCCTGGTCCTGGGGGCACATTGGCAGCAGCATGAACGGAGCAGGCACAGTGGTGGAGGGACACAGTCCTGTGCCATGTGCTCTGGGATGACTCTTCTTGCGCAGGGAAGCTGGAGCAGATGACCCACTGTGGTCCCTTCCATCCTGACCTACTCTGTGATTTTGCCACACAAGCTGGAGCTCTTTGGCCTGGCACACTGCAGTCCATGAGCAGGGGGTGCAGAAAACTGGCCAAGACCCTAATTTCAGCTCTTGTATTCTATTCTTTCCTACTCAGCTCTGCTCTTTATCTCGTTGCCTGTGCACAAAGTCTTTGTGGATCTATACATATCAGGGAAAGGTCTGAGTCAGCCCTGAGTTTGCTGACCCTTGGCCAGAGGAAGTAATTTGTGGCACTGAACTAGATGCAAGTGGTGCCTTGTGCTTACTGAGGCTGGACCAGGACTTTGCAATCACTTGTTTTTCAAGGCTCTATACAAGAGTAGAACAGCTTTCCCCCTTTCTTCCACCCTCTCACTGGAAAATCACATACTCTCAGGGGTAGAGATTGACTTCTCCTTTCTCCTTACTCCTCTACCCCTTTCACTGGGAAGGAGAGAAAAGGATTGTCTTGAGACCAATAAATGAAGAGTTCTGCCAACATGATTTAATACTGACTGTATAAAGTGTCAATTATTAAATGTTCCATACCCAATGATAAGGAAAGGAGGAGATGGATTACCAGTTCAGTGACACATTGGAAAATGTGCTTAGCTGATATGAATACCCAAATTGTCAGGTTAGAGATTACTCACTGGCTAAGACAGGAGCACCTGGAAAGCTGCAAAACATAATCCTTCATGAGGCAGGAGGAATAATTTGCCTAAAAATACTTTAACTAATAGTTCTGACTGATTATAAACTGTGATCCTTGAATTATTTTCTGTTGACCTTCAGGAAAGTACCTGAGTATCAGGAGGATTTGGGGGGCTCCAGAAGCAATGCTGTCAATTGCTTTGTTTTCAGCACAAATAAGTAAGCCCTGATCCCTTGGATATTACTCATTAAAGTATGTGCATCTGGGAGAAATGGTTATACAAGGGCAACTATTTTCTTCAGAATTATTTTGTCTTCGGAAATTTTCTTGACTGTTTATATGAGCATAAAAGGTGAGATGCTTTAATGGTGGAAGCACTGCCAGCTCCAGCAGGGTAAAAAAAAAAGCCTATCAAAATCCAACCATGGGTCATCATCCTAAGATATTGAGGTGGGCTGGATAGCCATTGTTCCTCATTCTCTGTGTCATCATGAGAATGATGACCATTCTCATGACTCTCAGTGTCTTAGCGCCTGACTGCTTAAAAGCCTGTTTGCATGCACACATCTTGGTACCTGTGAGTTTGTGGCATTAGAGAGCTGATGAGAATCACTTTCCCTTCCTATAAGGTCTCTTTCTGACCTTAGATTGTTGCTACAATGCTACAACATTGATTCCTACCTCTTACAGGGTGTTTGGGTGTGTGTGTGTGTGCTGCACAGGTGACATGAGAGGTCTGCAGCTGTAGCTCAGCTCAGTCTCTCGTGCTAGGACAGTATGCTGGCTGGAGACATCCTGCTAGGATAATGCACTTGCTGGAGACATCCTCCTGACTCCACTGAAAAGGGAAGCTTTGTGTTTTCAGAAATCAGGTCTTGTTCCTTCTGCCTTCTTTCTACAGTGGTTGTTAGGAAGGCAGCTGGGGTGACCTTTTCTCCCTGTATGCTGTTGAATTACAAGCTTTTGCTTTCCTCATTTTCTCTAGAGTTCTAGCCCAATTTTCCCTCCTCGAAACCACACTGATTTTCCAAAATGCTTCCATTTGTCAAACAGTATCCTGAGGTTTTTCCTAAGAAGGCTATCCAAGCCCAGGAATAATACCTCAGACATTTGTGCTCTATTTCTGAAGTAGAAAAAGAAAGCAACATGATCCAACTTGCTGTCCTTGTGCCATTGTTACTCTGCATAAAGATTGAACTGGCAGGATCTGCACAAATTACCACCAGAGTGAGGACACAAAGAATAGGTAGAAGAAAAAATCACATAGCAAATTTAGAACTAATATTGTAGTAAAAGAGGTACCAACTGAAGAGGAGGACCTTTAAAATACAATGTTATATAATGAAATTCAAAGCTAACATTCCATACTGTACAGAAGAGATTCCTTAAGGCTATGTTCTGCCATGGCAGGATTTATCTCTGTAGGTGAATGGAGAGGAAAGACAATTGCCAAGAAGAACAGCCACAAGCGAGTTATTCTCTCTTCCTGTTCTAGCAGTGACAAGTGGCAGAAGAAAAATCAATCACCACTCTCCACATTGCTCTCCAGGATTTGAAGCAGTTTTATGCAAGACCTGGAGGAAATGGAAGATGCTTGGAAAGGTGATTCTAACAGCTAAAGGTTGTACAGATTTTCCCCAAACGGAGGAACTTGTAAAGAGCCCTTGAGTTCTGGGTATCCAGTTTTTTCTGTATGATCCCTAGACCAATCCTCCTTGACAAAGGGCTGCTCTTTTCTTCTCCAGACTTTCTCTCTTGCCTCTAGGCTTTGGGATTTCTGAGGGCTGGCCTCAGCAGTAAAGACTGAAGCAAAGATGCCATTCAGTAACTCCACCTTCTCTTATCTTTTGTCACTTGGGCACCAGTGAGTTATCTATGAGTTCTCCACAGTGTTGTCCAAGTCAATGCCAAGCTTAACCTGTACCAAAGGACAAAAAGAACCTAATAGTGAATAAAAAGATTTTTTTTCCCAATAAAAGTGTGAGGATGGTGGTGGGAATGTTGTGAAGAAAAGGCTCTGGGGAATTATTTAATGTCATGCTTGTAGATCGAGGGCTTTAATAAAATAAAAAAGAGTAAAGAGAAGACTATGTGCACCCTGATGATGAATGAATATGCCTACTTGGTACTTCAGGGATGGATTAAGCTGTTGAAAAAGCATTCAACATTGGCTAAAGAACTGTAATATATGTGAAATTCCACAGTTAATGCATCATTAAATAATTTGCTGCAACTGATTTATAGGTGCAATATACTACACTATGTCAAACCGTGCAGGATAATAAATGGTATCACAAAAATATACTATTGAAACTTTTGTTCTAATCAGTCTTTTGAGTTTTAGTAGAACATAGTTCTGCAGAATTGTCCTATTGATCCTGATAGAGTAACATGTAAAAGTTTCATGCTACATATATTTTAAGACCTTTTCTTAAGCAATCTGGGCTGTGGTCCAGTGAATCAGGCACTAGATTGTGACTTGTGGGACCTACCCTCTGGTCCTTGCTCTGTCATTGAAACTCTAAGCTGCTGACCTAAGTTTTTCCAAGCTGAGTGCTGTAATACCCACTTTGAGACCTGAGCTCTCTCTTTCCATGGACACAATGTACAATCCCATCACCCACCTGCATATATTGGACACACAGGGCAGGGAAGGGGGTGATAACCATCAGCCTATGAATCCAACCTTCACAGGACTTGGGTGACTTAATGCTTCTGGGGAACACCTTACCACTCCCCATATTAGTGTTTGAAAAATAAATGCTAGTTCCTTCTCTTCTGAAAGAGAATATTCAGGGCAAAAAACAATCCAAAATTCCAACCCTGTTAGTGCTTTTCAGTGTTGAACTCTTTACAGAAGAAGTTTTGGTTCGCTTTGGATCTTGCTCAGAATGGTCTTCCCCTCGTTCTTCCACTCTCCACTTTCCAGAATGTGCCTAACCTCAGGGTTGCAGGGTCTTGCTAAGATTCACAGGCACTCTTACTGAAGGAATAGTCTCACTTGTAGAAAACAATGATTTACTAGGCCAGGTAAGGAGAAGAGTAGTTTGAGCTTTGAAAACTGGTGGTGAGGCATCCAATTGAAGGAGGCCCTCTCTTCCAGTCCCTATAGGATGGTGTTTGTATTTTGAAATGTCTCTTTTGGGACCAATGTAAAGGACCCTGATGCTTGCTGTTTCATTTAGATGCACCACTCTAATGGATGAGCTAATTGTAATTAATAATTTATTTGATTAATTTAACCCCTTTAAGCTTTTGTGCTGTTTAGTTTGCAAACAAGATTATTTTCTCCATCTTTCTAAATTATTAAGCAACCATTTTATTCAGCTATATTTCAGCCTACAGGAAATAATTGCTAAGTTTTATTTGAATCTGTTGTTCATACTGCATGATTGGTCATGCTGTAATTAAGAACTGTATTCTTTCACATTTTGTTAGAGTCCGGAGTATAACAATGATCTCTAATTACAGAATTACAGACTCACATAATATGCTGAGTTCAGCTCCTGGCCCTGCACAGAACCATCCCCAAGAGTCACACCATATCCCTGAGAACATTGCCCAAAAGCTTCTTGAACTCTGTCAGGTTTGGTGCTGTGACCACTTCCCTGGGGAGCTGTTCCAGTGCCCAGCCACCCTCAGGGTGAAGAAGCTTTTCCTGATATCCAACCTAAACTGCCCCTGACACAACTTCAGGCCATTCCCTCAGGTCCTGTCACTGGTCACCACAGAGAAGAGATCAGTGCCTGCCCCTCCTCTTCCCCTCACCAGGGAGCTGTAACTGCAGTGAGGTCTCCCCTCAGTCTCCTCTCCTCCAGGCTGAACAGAACAAGTGACCTCAGCCACTTCTCACACAGCTTCCCCTCAAGGTCTTTCATCATCTTTGTTGCCCTCCTCGGGTCAGTCTCTAATAGTTTCAGTGTCTTACATTGAGGCACCCAAAACTCCACACAGGACTCAAGGTGGGGCCACCCCAGTGCAGAGCAGAGTGGGACAATCCCCTCCCTTGACAAGAGACTTCACCAGGTTCCCCCATCCTTACTGGCTGCTCATTGTCCAGGAGCTCCATGCAATCTCAAGCCCAGACCTTCAGTCTTGATCTGATCAAAGTTCTAAGTGTCCCTGCTTCAGTTCTGCTCCTAAATTGTTGCTGGGTTTCCTGGGTTGACAGTGGGACATGACTTGTTACTTTCCCTTATGGTTTCTGGACCTGATAGAAGCTGTCACTGCCTCTGTTCTGCCTGGGCTGCCCAGCTCAGACACGTCAGGGCCATGCCCAGTCACTCAGGTCCCTGCCCTGCTCATGCTGTTGCCATCCTCAGCTCCTTCCCTCAGCTTGCCTTCCCTTGTGAGGTCACTCAAATCTTGCAGCTCTCTGGTAAATGTTTTTACTGGAGTAATTCTGAGGAGAGTGTTTAGTACCAAACATAAGAAAGAATCTCTTTCTGCCTTGATTCAAGGAAGAATTAAATTGTCTTTTAGCAGTGATTTTGGCATTTTAGAGTGGAAGGTGGCTCATATTTTGAATGAAACTTTAAATTTCTCTAAATGCCTGACTGCAACAGTGTTTGTAAGCAGTGATAAGGAAGAACTATTATGTTTAATAAGTAGGAGGTGTCACTAATGTGAGTGTAACTTAAACACTAGAATTAAGAGCTTCTGTGAAAAGAAGGATCCTTATTTCCTGAGCAGATTCTTAATATTGGTCAAAACCAGACAGCTTTTGAAGGACCAATTATTTAAAAATAACCTTTAAGGGGAATCATGTTTTGAGATGGAGATGTAACTCTTTTAACATTTATGTTGTTTAAAAATTTCTTTCTAGAGGTCAAGAAGTCTCACTATCTAACAGAAAGATTTTCAAATACATTTGAGTTGCACAGCACTCCCCTCCCTATGAGACCAGATGCAAAGACTGCTCGGAAAAGATGGTATTCCACTGGGGAAGGGGAGGCAGACATTAAATTGTTAGGTTTGGCCAAACTGAGCATGGCAGTGCCCTTTCCAGAATATATGCTGTACTGAAGTTGATGGGAATGCTGATCTGAATTACAAGAGAACCAAGAAGTACCAGGCACCCTAGTGAATTCTAGAGCACACAGGACTATTAGCAAATTTTTGTAACATAAGACCAGCTCTCTGCCAGTGCAAATCAGCTTACTCTTGCTGAAATACATGCCCTCAGTAGAAGCAATCAGTTACAGTTTTGCTACTTTATGACGTATTCCAACTGAAAATATGTCTGAGAGTATGTGCTAACCTCCCTAATTGACAGAAAATGTTCCAAGATTAAAATCTGACCTAAACATCACCATCATCTCTTTAATACCAATCTTTACTGTACCATATGCCTGATAAAATACAGCTACTGCAAAATAAGAAAACTGCTGCCAAATGGAGAATCTGTTAAGGGAGTCACTTTTCTTTTAAGTCTTGGAAATACACTAACTCTAAGAAAACAGGCACTTGGAAAGGACCTGGGTGAGCTATGGCCCATTGTCGGAAATGTTGCAGCTAATTAGCAGCCAGAGTTTCCAGAGAGAACAAACCCTGACATGATGGAAAGGCTCCTTGCAGAGTCTCAGCCCCCAAGAGTTTTGATGCTGGCACAGTTACCGATGCAACTTCTACCCTAAATTAATCTAAAGAGGGAGCCACAACAAAGGACTCCTAAATGAAATGAATGTTCAGTAGCTCATGCCTGCTTGGCACCTGCTTACTGACCTCTGCTTTTTCAGTTGTAGCATTTTCAGGAGATGCAGTCATAGTGAAACACAAAATTTTATGGCCCTTCTACTTCTGTAAGCCACTTACTACTATTATGAGTATTCTGTGGGTTGTGTAAGAATTGATATTTTTCTTTTTCAGCACAGAAGAACTTGTGCTTCATAAAAGTATTTGCATTGAGTTGTCCAAGTTTTCTTCACATGTAGTGAGTTACCCCACCAATTCCAAATAGCTTCTGTATTGTCATCTTCAGGATATCTCCTGTTGGCTCTCAGTGAGTAAAGAGTCCAAACCACTGCTGTAGCTGGCAGCTGAAGAGTCCTTGAGATCCTTCTTTACTTTTAACTGCACACTTTTGATGCACTTTCCAGAGAACAAGATAAGAAATCATGTAACTTGCAATGAATCTCAGTGATGAAGCTATCCAGCATGGAATGAATTAGCTGCCACTATCTGAAAATCACTTCTGTGAGGTAAAAGCATTTTAAGTGATGAATTAAATATCATGGCTCTAGTTGCATGAATGAGCAAATAAAAAAGAATGGCATTGCCACATAGCTTGGTGAATCTTCCGATCTTTCCCATGTAGAGATGTGTCATCTCAACAAAGGCCTCTTTGTTTGCTTTCAGTTTCTAATTTGTATTTCATCCTTGGAAGTGTTATGTGTAGGAAAAACAGACTTCCTCCAGTATATACTCTTTCAGTATTATCTAAGCTGGATGTGATTCAGACTAATGAAGCAAAAAGTCAGCTTCTCATATGTGGGTAGAATGAGCAGAATTGCTTCCTTCTCCTGGTACAGTCTACCTCATCAGAGGTGCTTTTGAAGAAACAATTTTTTGTTCTTTCATATATCAGTTATTTTTTCTTCATCCAGGTCAGTCTGGTGGAAATTGGGAATTAATTATTGCTACCTGTGCTCCCTTGAAGCTTGTTTCTGCAAATATTGTTACAGTTTGGATTCCATCCCTGCAATTTAAATGAACAATTGGTACTTTACTGACCCCATTTCTTGTAGCTATTTCAGGAATGAGAGTGGTTAGCAAAGACCTTGCTGGCAATAACAGCTGATAGTGCATGGCAGAATGATTACCCTGTTCATTCCCTGTCTGTTCTCAAACTGCAACTGTGTTTAAAGGGAAAAGAAGCTTCCTTGAATGTATTTGGGTTGTGCCTGCCTGCCTCAAAGGCTCAAGTGCAGGCATGAGGCTTAGAAAACTTCAGTCCATACGTTCGCCTCTGTGATTCTCTGTAGCCCTGCTTTCCCAGGGACTACGGTCACTAGTGTTTCCTTTTGTGCAGCAGTGTCTTGGCATCCCTTTGCATGCCACAGGGCCCATGGGGGAACAGGAGTGTGCCATGACACATTCTCCAGAGTGGCTCACTGCACCTCCACAGCATGGGAAATGTCCTGCTTCCCAAAGGAATTGTTTCTGCAGTGCAAGGCTGCAAACAGCATCACTGCCACACTGGCAGCAGGTCAGAGACTGGGAGCTGAGCCCAGCTCCCAGATCAGCTCTTCCTCTTGTGACTGCTCTCACCAGCTCCCACCTGCTGTGGGAAGCCCAATCAGCCTCCTAGACTTGCTCAGACTCCTAATTTCTGGACTGAGATTTCTCTGTTCTGAGTTTAACCAATTTAGTGGGAAATAAACTTGTGGAAAGCAGCCTCCAAAGCGCTTTTCTGACAGTGTGTGATTTCCCCTTGCATTTGAACAAGCATAACAGATGCAGAAAAACCCCATGGGTGTATTCACAAGTTTTGGTTTGAATACTTCTCCCATGAAAGAGGACAGCTATCCCTTTATAGAAAAATTTCTCACTGAAAGAAGTAAAATTTAACTACTCACGCACCTCATAAATATTAATTTGCAGTTAATAAGTCTTTTTTTTTGTGCTGATAATTTGAAATTTTGCTACAAATGTCTGGCCTGTCAAAGCCTGCATATTAATTATAAGTAAACGTGACTCCTCATCTTTATAATGAAATAATAGTTTAATCTCAGGACTGCCACTTTTCATTGGGAACGATGAATGACATCTTGGGAATGACACTGACAGCAGTGTCAAACAGCTTATCACAGCTGATACTTCAAAGTGTCTCAGGTTTGGCTAATGGTTGAAACAATAAAATAAGGAGATCAGCAAACTAGTGGACAACTCCATTTGTAGTTTTTCCATGCATAAGAATCCAGGCTATTTTATGGAAGAATTAATAATTTGTGCAGTGGTACAATTGAGCACTTCATGGTGATCCCTGCTTTTGGAATAAATCTATGGGCATGTTGATATTTTTGACTAGTGTGCACATAAATGCAGTTTTTCCGAAATGCACTTTGAACTGGAGCGAGGTTTCAGGAAGATTAACTTTCTACTATTGTTACTAACAGGTAGGTCAGCAAAGGTCCTCAGCACACAGTAGGTATCATTTTAGGAAACACAGCTAAATGCAATGGACTTTTAAAAACATGATCCAAAACAGGGAGGATTTTTTCTTGTTTTTCTCACAGTGGCTTTCATTGTAAGTCCAGCCAAGTATGTCACAGTTAGAGCTGCTAGAACTTACTTTCAGCAGAGATGTTCTTGAAAATGTGTCCCTATGATATTGGTTGAAGCTGCCTCTCCAAGCTCTCTGGGGATATGACTACAAAATATACTACAAACAGATGCAAGCCACTCTGTCACTTGCTCCAAACTGATATGAAGCTCTGTGAACAATGTTCACATGGCCCCAAGTGGGCTTCTGCTTCCCAGCTTGCTTGCTCTCCCTCTCATCGAGGCTTGTTATCTCAATACCCTGCTGTCAGCTCTGAACCCATGTGTTGGCAAAATATTATGTATAGACATCGACTGCCTAAGAAACAGCCTCCACAGGTCCCTGAGCCCAGAGTTTCCCCAGACTCTCATCTCCGACATCAGACTTTTTGTTTTCCCTGGAGGTGGAATCTTGCAAGTTTCCCATGCTAGACCAGGATTTGACAACCGGAGGAAAAACAGGTCTGCTGTAACCATTTCCTAGTATCTGCTGAGGTTTTCATGTGTGAAAACCTGTGCCTAATCTTAAAAACAAAGAATTTTTTGTTTAATGAAGCTTGGACTGAAATTATTTTTAAAAGCTAGCTGGCATAGTTAGTTTCATCTAATCTGACACTTCCTCAAAGGCAAAATGAAATAAACATTCCTCCTCTGTGTATGACTGAGGTACTATTGAGAAGAACTAAAAAACTTCTGGTCCTTGCTAGGACCTGAAAGCCTCCCTAAGCCAAATGAAATCCCCATTTCTGCATGTCTCTGATCTCAGATCCACCTCTCATTTGAACTGTGTAAGCACAAATCACATGCTTCTGCAGTTAGTTCAGTATTAGAACCAGGTTACAGTGTAGTGCTGAGAGAGGAGCACCAGAACACTACATATGTATCAGAAATAAAGCTGTTGTATACAAATTGTAAGGACAAGAAGAATTGTTTTGGCAATAGGATCTGTCAGAAGCCCCCAGATATAAATAGGAGTGTTTCAAGTATGTACTCAGTGCACCTAAAAAACAGCCTATGAAGATCCACTTAGATATCTGTTACTCTTTAACAAAAAGAAAACCACCACTTCACACCAGCTGGGTACCTTGGTAGGTCATCCTTAAATATATAATGCCTGGAGAGCAGAGGCACCGTGCTGGTACTTGCTGCCACAGCACTTTGTGTGCTGCTCCTCTCTGCTCAGGGGCTAACATCCATCCCTGTCCATCCATCCCTGTCCAGATGATTTTGTTGTGCAGAGCAGCTCTGGATTTGTGCAAATTGTTCTAAAATAAACTCTATATACATATATACATACATACATACATACATATGTATATGTGTATATAAACATCAGTCATTTAATGACATTTCACTCTAATCTGCCCCAAGGGGTTTATTAACAAGAATTTCATTTAACTTACCTTCGGGGTGGGTCGTAACATGAGGTGCTACAGTGCTGCTCTCATTGGAAAAATATCTGCCTCCCAGGCTTTGCTGTCTCCATACAAACCTCCTTTCATCCAGTGTACAAGCTGTACATATTGCCTGTTTAAATTAGGAGTGGATGGGCAGTGGGCAGCCCTGCTGCCACTGATAGATCTTAATTGTCTTGACCAGCCTCTCCCAGGACTCTTACCCACTGCCTCTGTCCATGGCTCCTGGAACTCCAGTTCAGCTCAGGGCTTGCAACTCATTCCTGGGTCATGCTGTGGGTATATTTTCTTTAGTCCTGTCTTTGGATTTATCTTCTGCTGCTCCTGTCTTGATCCCCTGAGAGATCCACAGGACTGATTTGTGACTTTGCCTGCTAGAGAAACCTGCTGCAAGCTCCCTACTCTGCCTACCCCATTTGGGTGCCGTGGGGCTGCTCCCTGGCTGGTGAGGTCACCCTTGACCCCTGGCTTTTGTTTCTTTCCAACACCTGGCTTCTCCTGTTAAAAAAACAACAGCAAGCAGGGCTGGCAAACTGAAGGTGCTAGTTATACATCTTCTGGGCAAGACTGATGCAGGGCATGCAGCGCTGCTCAGAGATCATTATTTTTATGACTGTGGGTCTAGAGGCTCCTATCACTTCGGTAGCTTCTTGCAAGAGGCACTGTCAGTGGAGAGTGTCAGGGAATCCCATAAATTTGCCCTGTCTCAAGAGCCAGTGTGGGTGTTGGGGGTGTGGAGAAGGAAACAAGGGAGTGATTTACCAGTGCTGTAAAGAAAGTGGAACTTCCTGTGGAAAAGGAAGAAATAGAGTTCAGCTTGTCAGGGACCTTGTCCTTTTCCTCAATAATCATGACATTCAGGGTATACGCAAAACTGCACTAGGCACCTTGACAGATTTATCCTATAGTTATTCTACAGGGTTTCTGCTTCACTTCTGTGTCTCCATAGTTAGAAGGTACTTGTGAGATATGTGGGTGACTATAGGGTCAGGATGAATGCACTGTCACAAAACCAGTAGATATGCAATGGGGCAAAACCATAATAGGCAAATATATGAAGAGATACTTAAATACTGAAAAGAAGGGTTGTGCATCTTCAGGACTGGACTCTCTTTTCAGCTTCACTATTTAAAATGTACCTGCTAATGGCCTGCTAATATAATTAGATGTAGGAGAATAGCTATAGGTAACAAACAAGAGATGGCTTTGGAAATTTCTTTGTGTGACTTGTGGATGGAAAATCAGATTAGTTATTCAGCACAAACCTGGCACACATCTGGAAAGGAAAAAGATTGAAGTGACTTTAAGTTTTGCCTGTTTTTTCGCCCTATCTGAACATGATATGAAAGGCTGCTTCTCCATTCTGCTGGCAGAGAAAACAAATTGATTGTCCAAGAGAGCAATTTCCAACACATTAATGGTAAATTGAAAAAAAAATTCATCAAAACAGGAGGCTTCACGTCAAGAACATCAATTCCTTTCACTCCCCATTTGGCCTTGGACAGCCTTTGACTGAAAGCACTGCACTGAAGTGAATGACAAGTGGAGAATGCAGGTGATGCATAAAGGTAGTGTGGGGAAAGAAGGCAACCGATATTGGACCCTCACCAGTAGCCCATGAGTCTTGTTGCTGGGATACAGTGGAGATGGATGAGAGAAGGCAGGAAGAAGTCATCTGCTTGAGAAGGTTGCTTAACAGACAAATAGCTAAAGCAAAGGGAAAATATAAAGGCCTAATAGAGAAATATAATCAGATTCCCATCAGCTTTTTCTGGACAATAACTCTGGTGTATGCTCTGGTATAAACCTGATACCCAGTGCTTTTCATCTCATTCTTTCAGCCACATTTTCAGAGGTCAGAGTGCCTCCACCCATGTGTTTTAGAGCAGCAACTGTGCTACCTTAGGACTTGGATGCTGTAGTGTTTCACAGAGTTAAGTAATAGACAGTGCTTTAAGGAGAGTCAGGGAGAATTCAGGCTGTGCAAGATCTTTATTTATTGTTTGTTTGGGAGATACACACAGAAGGCCTGAAACTTGGCAGGGTTTATACAAGGAAAAGGAGTCCTGCTCCAGGACCCAGAGCTGAGTTGGTTTGCCCAGCCATCCATTGGGATTCTGTAGGAGGGACAAGGATTTAACCCTGAGTTTCAAACCTCAGATGAATATTTCATGAACAAGCACGTATTTTTTTTTTGTGTGTTTTTGCCTGCAGGTGGTCAAAACTTCACCAACTTCATCTTGACTTCAGACCACTACAAAGCCAAGGCCAGTGGACGAACCACAGAGAGATAGAGAAAAGCTGCATGATGGATCTTTAAAATTTCTTCATGCATCAAGAAGAAAGTCAAGACAGGGGGACATGAACATTGTAAAGGTGCATGCTTTTAGCCTGCAGTCTTACCTCCTGTTCTGGTTGTTTCTATTGCCTTTGGCAATTCACTGGTACAAAAGAAAATATTGATTTAGAAATCTGTCATAGCATTGTATCTTCCCTATTAAATACAGTGGGGAAATAGAGAATTCTGAGTACTGAATTTCAGAAAGGAAAAATTTATCAGATACTGCAGCAGACTTTTCCAAACCATAGAAAGTACTATCAAAACATAAATGTAACATCAGAGCAGTCATGTAATTTGATTAGTTTTCTTCACTACCTTTCCCATGCTTCCACACTATAGTCAGCATTTGAGCTCTTTTGGCTCAGAAGATGCCTGCAGCATGGAAGAATGATGTTCACTTCCAGCTGTGCCCAGCTGCTCTCCAGCCAGCTAAGTGTTGTGGGGCAGACCCATTTTTTCAGATTTCTACCAGCACTGGTATTGGAGGGTGTTGGGCTTACTAATGGTGTGATGTTCAAGCTGTAAGTATTTAATTTCACTTCACAGCAGCCTAGCCAGCCACTCTCCTAAGATGATTAAATGTTGGTTTTTGCCTGTTGAGCTCTGGCAGAGTGTTCCATGAGTGCATTCATACTGGGAAAGCTCTTAGAGCAGTTGGCTGGCTCTGTAAGTATCCTGCCAATGAGAACTGGAAAGGCTGCAGTATTTATCTTGCTGATTTGTGGGCATTTCATTTTTCAGATGGGAGCCTTTGGTAGCAGAAATGCCATTGACAAAGCTAAAGCAGCTGCTGTGAGACTTTCTCGAAGGAGCCTCTCTCCTGAATGTCTCAGGGTATTTTTAAAAATTGGTGCACATGTGAGCCATAAAATCCCCCTGTATTATACAGATGCCTAAAACAAAGAGGAAAAAGAAAAGGATCCCCAGACTTCAAGAAAAGTTCTTCCTTAGTCTGGAAAGGACTGAAGACTCTGGGTGATCCTTCTACAGTACCATACAAGAAGAAGGAAAAAAAATGCACCTTAGCCTTGTTTGGAAAATAAGGTGGATAAGAATTTATAGGCATTTCTAGTTTATTTGTAAATCAAATGGTGGGTGATAACTGCATCAAGGATCTTGAGAGCAAGAGGTGTCTCCGCTGGGATGAAAATTAGACCCAGAGTTTTGAGGAGCAGGTTCTTGGTGTTAAGCCAAATCTTGCAGCACCAGAGCATGGCCGTGTCTTACCAGGCCAAGTTTACCCTCAGTGGTGGCTTTGTGCAACTGGAGATCAAATACCTTTTGAGCCTTTTTAGAGAAGCAGTGACTCAGCTGGAGCTCTTCCATCTGCTTGTGCCTTGAAATACAGAGGTACGGGTTAACTTTTCCCTAAAGACTAAGAGAAAGCTGCCTCTTTAGCTGGCCTAATCTTCCTTTCACTCTTTCAGAAAGCTCAGATTGGGTATTTAGTCCTGCTTTGCAGGATTCAGCAGCAAAGAATCACCTGCCTCACATTTGAAAGAAAAATAAAAAAATAATTGTTAGTCATCTGTCATTGTTGACATCTTCTTGTAGAAGACATGAGTAGGGCTACACAAGGCTAAAAAATATTCTGGGTCAGAAAATGGGAAAAAACAATCAAGAAGGTTATGGCAGGGAGTTAACTTCTCCTGCAACATTTATGTTTTGGAAGGTCAGCAGATAAGATGTTGCAGGTAATGTGAAAAGATCACATAGAGATCACTTAGTTCTTACTTGAGCAAAATAAATTTAGCTCCAAACAGTGTTTTCTCTACAAGCCCCTTCTATGGCAGTAGGGCATGCAAAGGCTGCCTCTCCTGGATCAGTGCTTGGGATACCCTGTCTTCAGCAAGGCTCACAAATGTAAATCAGTCACCACCCTTGGGATATCCCTGAGGAGACATACAAATGAGCAAGAGAGTAGCAACCTTCTCCAAGAAAAGCTTCCTGCAGATGACTGAGGTCCACTGAAGTCCTGCTGAGGTGTAAACCTTTTCTATGCTCAGCACCAAGTGAGGAATGAGAGTAAGAAGTGGGGTCCAATCTCAACAGAACAGATGGTTCTTGGCTCCCTTGACTGCAAGCCTGTCCCCTTTCGAGCAGACCTCACTGCTGCTCTGCCTCCACCTTTCCAAAGTTGTAATTGAGTCCATCCAACAACAGGACAGCAGCCTGTGGTCCTCTGGGAAGAATATTTTCCTTAAAAAAACCACAGCACAGCTGGCTTCAAATGCTGAATATCTAAACCAAATGATTGCAGTAAAAGCTCACTTGGGGCTCATTTCACAGCTTGGTACTGTTGTCCTTAGCTGTAGTGGCCAGATTGTCAGAGGTGCTGGGCACATGCACCAGGGAGTCTTTTTTATTGCCATTAGTTTAATTGGGTGCCTTGCAGGCAAATTACTTCACAGACTGATTAAATTTATGAAAAATAATTATTTCATTAAGGTATACTGTGCAATTAAAAACTTATCTTCTTATATATATATATTTTTTTTTTTCCTTTTAATCTTGTCACTTCATGTAGTATCTACAGAATTAGCCACAATACTTCTGTTTAGGAATGATCAGAGGCAAGCTGAAAACTAAAGCCAGAGAGTATTGCAATCCTTCTGTTCCTAGAATTAAACTTGCAAAATTGCAATATTAATTACATGTACAGGTGTTGTGCAGCCCTTGTTACATTTGGTATTCTGCCTTAAGAACTGAAGAAATGCAGTTCTTTTTTTTGGTTTACATCTTTTTCTTCCTAAGGAAGGTGCACATTAAGACGACTTTAAAATGTACACCAGTTTAGACTTATGAGGATGGAGCATATTTGTGCTCACAGTAATTCAAGGTTTTCACACAGGTGTTGAAAGTTTTTTAAGAAGGTGAAGAAGACAAGAGAGCCAGAGTGTTTTTTTTTGGTGGGCAAGTGCTCTTGTGTCCTAGGATGATTCTGAACTCCAAGTTCTGTGGCACAGAAGCCACAGAAGACACTCGAAGCTCTGCTGGCACAAGCAGATCACTTCAACAAGGCCCGGGGACAAACATGGATTCAGCTTCTTTGCTGTTAAAATGAAAGACTGAAATTAAGTAATTGCTAGGAAAACTAGCTGACAAAACAGGAACACTTCTGATTTGCTGGGTGGGATAAAGAAATCCACACTGTTGGCCTGTTTTTAGCCAAAACACCAGCACAAGGAGTGCATTTTGCCCCACACTAACACGTCCTTGTTTCTTAAATGGTATTCTTTATGAATCCTCACCTTCAGTCTAACAGCAGGTATATCATATACTGCCCTATTTGTGACGGCACAGCGGGACTTTGACCCCCCTTACACTTCTCAGAGAGTCCTGGGGCAAGCACTGCAGCATACACATCCCTCCCTGTTAAAACACCTTCTGGGTGAGGAAAAACAATTGTGCCTAAATTCAGCTGTAACTGATTTTATTTCTAGCCCATGTTTCAGCTGGGGTTGCAGGTCTGTGCACTTATTTGGATCCTAGTAGCCCAAGACTAGTGAATGTGTTCTCTGCATGGTTGCATGAATGAGGTCTGATGTAACATGGCAAAATCGAGATTCTCGGTGTCAAGATGTTCACCATCAATGATGAATGGCTGGAGCTGTGTATTAATCTAGGTCTGGTAAAAACAGGCAGAGGACTATCCATAAAGATTTTTTTTCCCAAGGATTGCTATCAATACTATTTATCAGCTTAATAGCATGCTATAGAGGGAGGTCTGGTTCAGGCCTCTCTTAACTTTCAGCTCAGTAACGCCCATAGCAGTGGGTGCTGGGGAAGTTGGCATTCTCCCTCCTGTGAGAGAAGCAAAGCGTCGATAAGGTACACACAAGTTGGCAATTTCAGTTCAAGCTTCCTGTAAATAAGCCTCAGCCTTCTGCTGTACATCAGGGTGATGAAGAGGCAAATGGTGTAGCTCGATTCCCATGATAGCCATTTCTTTTTTCCTTTTGACTTAAAGAAATGTCAGCCCACTCTTGACACATTTGAAATATCTGCACCATGGCCTGAAAGACCTGTTTCAGGACTTGTTAGAAGACATATTTCATGTTCCTATTTAGTTTCTTTTCCTTTTTTTTTTTCCTGAGTCTTGGGTAAACTGTTTGCTAATGATTTGCTTTAATGTTTCAGACTATATTGTAGAAAACACTGCTCTTAGTCATATAAAGTAACTGCCAAGTTACAACTCTAATATTAATTAGCAAGGCTATCCAGGTGAGAATAAAATAATAAAGATCCTCTTCCCAAGTTCCCCACTATTATTCCCACATCACTCAATTCCATCTTTCTTTACCAGAGTTCATTTCTAAAATACACCCAAAAAGCACATTCCAGCCATGTCTGTACTCTTTCCCCATTTGTTTTACTGGAATGACTCAGAATAAAGCAATTTATACAGGAAAAACACTGGTCAGTATCTCACCTGTTAATATCTATTTTTTTTCCCCTACTCATGCCATAGCTGGGCTGTGGGAGATCTTTTCACATAAAGGTATTTCCTGCCAGGGAATGCAGAGGCAATGCTGTTGCCTTTCCAGGGTCTCAGATGATGTGTTGCTGGCTTGGCCCTGCCTTGCTCCAGCTTCTGCCTTGGGCCAGGGGAAGTGATGCCTGGGTCAGCAGCAAATTTGGGAGCTGCCATAACAGCACCCAGCCATGTTCAGAACACCCCCCCTTCTAGCTCAAAACACATGAATTGAATAAGAAAAATGGTTTTCCTCAGCAATCTGAGTTTTTTTGAACCATTTACAAGCTCTCAGTCCCTCCCAAGCTGCCACAGATCCTGAGGGCAGAGGCAGCCTTACCAGTAGAAGGAATTTTTTTCTTTCCAGACACTGCTCAAGCAGATTTCCCAGGGGCAATGACAGAGCAGGTGAGATACCAGCTAAGAAAGACAGCACTTTCTCCTCCCATGCCCATGGTTTTAGCTTGAACAGAATCAGTGTTGTACCACAGAAGAGATCTCTGCTATATTATACAAACTTATTTTGTGATGGTAGAAAATATTTTAACATAATATCTTTTAATAGCTTTCTCCTACCCGAAAATATGATTTTGTTATTTTCCTTTACTACAAAAGTGTTTTAGAATATTGATCTTTGCTAAATGGATCTAGTCAAGGATAGCTGTGCAGTAACATCTGGGATGACAATCCTTGGGGAGACTGAACTGGGGGGATGTCTGCTACCAGCGAGAAAGTCACTGACTATGCTAGGGTCTGAGTTTTTGCCGTATCAGCTTGCAGAGGAGACTCATGCAGAGCTGGGGCAGGCGGGTCACTACAGCTTTTATGCTCAGGCAGCACACTGGCCAGGTCTGCTCAGACACGAACTCAGAGGCTGACTCAGGCATGAGCCCAAAGCAGCTGTCCTGCACCATCCCAGGATAATGGAGAGGAGGAGAGAAGAGAGGCGCCAAGTGCCAGAGAAAGGGCTTGTGAATAACAATGTCCTTTGTGCTGCCTATGGTCAAGTGAGTCATTGCCCATAAATCTTACCTGAGCCTAAACATTCCCTGCACGTGCCAGAGCAGAGCAGGAGCTTCTCAAACCCACACTCTGAGTGAGAAATTGCCAACCATTTGAGAACAGGTGGAGCAGTGCATAAGGGAACTGGATAAGGTTTAGCTGACCTGCAGCAAAGTGAGAGGAAGAGGAGTTGGGCTCTCTGCCACTGCACACAGTGGGTCAGAAACAAGGGGTGGAAGGAGCCAAATGCTGAACATCAACATCATCTGAGGAGTGGTTGTAGGAAGTGACATGAACTCTTGGCAAAGGAATCCAATAGGGGCAACCTCCAGAAGAGCAGCAGCAACAACCCTTAAGGTAGGGGAATTTTTGAAATGCCAGTGCTATTTTTCAAAGTGAAACAGTTGAATGATATTTAGAATTAGGTCACTGGCTGCCTCGGGAACTGTACCTTAAACTTTGATGACCCTCATTTTGGGAAGTAAGTGTCAATTAGGGCTTATTTAAAGGTGGCTGACCTTTTTAACCTGCACTGCTGTATGAGAGATGGTCATGATCTATAGAGAACCTTGGGAAATATGCTTTATTTACCAAGAGAAAAGAATGGCAGAGAAATTCTCATTTTGGTTTTCTAAGACTCATGTGCCAACGTAAGGCTGAATGTTCCATCCCTGGAAGTGTTCAAGGCCAGGCTGGATGGGGTCAAGGTGTCCCTGCCCCTGGTAGGGAGGCTGGAGATCTTCAAGGTCCCTTCCAACCTTCTATGATTCTATGATTCTGTGTCTCTATGATTCTATTCTACTCTATTTGGCCTTTCCAAGGCCAGTGCAGGTTGATAAAAACAAAAGCCCTCCTGGCTCTGAAGGTCTGTCACACTGGAGAGGTAGAGCCAGATGAAGGGAGATCCTAAATCCAAATCCAAGCTGGTGGCCACAGGAATGTTCATCTTGGTTCCCAAGCAGAGGAGTCAGCCATCAGGTTTAGTCATTTCCTCTGCCTGTTTCTGGGAAATAATTATTCAATATTGTGCCAAATAATGTGTCTTATGACTATCCTAATTCTTAGTGAAACTAGTTATTCATTAAAGGATCTTTTTGTATCTGCAATTTTCACTCTGTCTTCTGAGACATATCTGTCCTGGTTTCAGCTTTCTAGTAGCTGGTGAAGTGCTGTGTTTTGGATTCAATATGAGAATAACGTAGATAACACACTAATGTTTTAGTTGTTGCTCAGTAGTGTTTAACCTAAATCAAGGACATTTCAATTTCCCATTCTAGCAATGAGAGTGAGAGGAAAGCTGATGTCTTTACAAACAATTTACTGGGTGAAGGTATGGGTGTTAACGTCTTTGAAATGGGTCTTAATGTCTGTGCTAGCGGGTTTGCTGCATGGCCCTGACAGCTTAGCTCCTGAAACAAACACGGGTCTGCACAAGCTGGAGTTTCTGAGCTTTGGGGTGAAATAGTAGGTACAGGGGGGAATATGTGGTAGGCAGTTCAGGAAAGCTGTACCTTCCGAGTACCTCAGCCAGTGGGGAAAGGAAGAGGCAACACGAGGCCAGGAGTTTATGATAAAAGGAGGCTGTGTCCTCTGAAACCTCCAGAGAGAAAACCCCGCGGGCGTGTGCCCCGGTGGATTCTCCCTTTATTTGAATAAAGTTGCAGGACTCCTCTGTCTCCTTTTTGGACATAAACTTCTGGTGTTTGTGGATTTTCCTGACAACTGGGACCTCGTCGCGGATCCTTCCATTGGGTGCAGCACACGGCAAGAGAGCTGGAGGTGCACCTCCCCCAGTTTTGGTGACCAGCTCCTTTTGGTGCTGGCTGGCACTGGGTGATTGATTGGTTTCCTGAGACTGTCCAGGATACAGAGGAGAGGCAGACCAGGAAGATCCATGAAGAGTCCACAGGATATGGATGCCCAGAGGAAGTGGTAAGGAAAAGTCAAAAAGGGTTTTGGCAAATCTCACCGGTGACTACAGCTTCTAGGAGTAAAACATGGCAGAATGCGCAGGGTGAGCAACAAGAGAAAGTCGAAAAAGGGTCTCGACACTAGGGATAATGATCCCAAAATACTTCAGAAGGGTCCTTTGGGAGAATGTTGAGATGGTTTGCACATTATTCCAGAGATAGTTAAGGACATGGACACCCAGACGGTGCAATAAGAGACATTGAGAAAGGGCCTCAGCAACCCATGCCCAGAGCGGGCAATATGGTCTTGGTTTGGGAAAGGATTGGTTGAAAGGGAGCGAGTGCAAGTCTTTTGTATTCCCAGCTTCCAGGAGAGGTACATAAAAGATATGAAAGAAGGGATGAACAAAAGTTAGAGGTACAGGCAAGGATAATGGCATAGTTACTACAACCCCTGACGGGAAAAAGTGGAGGCAGCCCCGGCACCAAAGGGAAGGGAGCAGCCAGCAGGACAGCAATTGGGAAGGAATGAATGTGCCATTTGTAAAAAGGAACATTAGAAATAGATTGTTAAGGGTGTCAGAATCTGTTGTTTTACCAGGGGCTCACCCCACTGGAGCCCTTGCTGCACCAAGTGTGTTTCCTAGCAGACACAGGAACTTCTCTGTCTGATTTGAATTTTATGCCAAGGGGGGAACAACTGTTCAAATGTTCTTTTGATAAGTGGGAAAGATGAGCAGGTGCATTTTTTCAACCACTATTTGTGAATGTGTGTGTGTGTATGCGTATGTGAATTACCACTATGTGTGCTATCTTCATAGCTGCCTTTGCCCATTCCCTTCAAATACATTGTACAGGGTTGTGAAAGGCCGGGAAGAATGAGACACAAACAGTAATTTGGCTTGTGTCCAATGGGTTGTTTTATACTTTTTCTCTGTGTAACAATAGTCATAGTTTTTGGGGTTTTTAACCCAGTTTAACCTCTGTACTGACTGTGTGCAGCAAAATTGAAGGGCTACCATGAGACAGGTGAGTCCTCTGGCTTGCTCAGATCCTGCTTCTGAGCAGCCAACTCTTTGAGAAAAAGATGGATGGAGGGACCAGGCTGGGAGGGATGCTGTGGGAGAGTCTGCTTCACATCCCCACCCCTTCCAGCCTGGTATTGATGTGCTGCTGTGGGGTGCTTAGTCTGCTCCTCTGAGAGCTGAGGGGACAGAACATCAGGGAGTGCTTAAGGTCACAGGGGTTACCTGAGTTACTTTGGGCTGACTTGAGGTCATTGGTGTCCCTGGTATGGGACATTTGAGGTCATTTGGGCTTGAACAGGAAGCCCAGTTAGCACTGATGCTGCCTTTGGACTTTGGTGTTCATAACATCCAACCAGGATGGCAGAGACAGCAGCCAGGACAGCTGGACATGGGTGGACTCATGACACTCCGGTCAAGGTCTCTAAAGCCCTGGAGATTTGGACTTCTCAATTTGCAAGAAAAGGATGGGAGACCTCGGCTCTCAGTAGCCACGGACAAGGACCTCTAGCGATCTAGGCTAACATGAACCATCACTGTCTACTTTACTCTCTGTATTTACTTGCCAGAGCTCCCTGAGGCACAGCACAGTCCAAGCAGCCCCTGGGGCTGCAGACCCTCCAAACCCTGCTGCTTCCCGAGCACGGAGAGCTCTTCCTCGCCCCTCTCCAGTGCTTCTGGCAGCACCTCCCTCGTGCCGTACATCCACATCCAGGAGGGGCGGGAGGAAACAGGGACGAGACACCAGAAAATCCCATTTCTCTCCAGGAGAACGGGCGGGAGCCAGGGTGTGACTGAAAATCCACCCAGGACGCCACGCAGTGGCAGCAGAGGCAGCACCGACCGATGGATGACCAGCAGTCCTGAGAATCCCGGCGGGCACGGTGTGGGGAGAAGGTCCCGTTTTGCCCCGTTTTGCCCCGCTTTGTCCCGTTTTGCCCCGCTTTGTCCCGCTTTGTCCCGCTTTGCCCCGCTTTGTCCCGCTTTGTCCCGCTTTGTCCCGCTTTGTCCCGCTTTGCCGGGGCCGGCCCCCGGGAGCGGCCCCGCGGGGCGCGGCAGCCGGGGCGGGGCGGGGCGGGGCGGGGCGGGCGGGGAATCTGCAGCGGGCGATGGGAATTACCATACCGAAAGAAGCTTTGCTTTTGCCAGGGCGCTGAGGCAAGCTGGGAGACAGCCCGGGCGTCTGCAGGCTGTCGAGGAACCAGGGGTGCTGCTAGTGCGGCTTCATTTTCACAGAGACGGCTCTGGATACTGTGTTGGCTGCAGAGAACTCCTGTGGCACATACCCGTGCGTGCCCAAGGTGATATCCTTCTCCATGCTCAGGTAGAAGGAACACAGCGTTATTTTTCCTAATCAGTATTAATATCAACTCAATTACAGCTGTCTGACACTGCAGACGGAGCAAATCACAAGATCCTATGCAGAATAAATCCACATCATCTGGCTTTAAATACCAAACAGCGTAAACCTGCCAGGACTTTTGGTTTTTTAGTTAAACTGTTTGGAGTGAAATGGCCAGCAGAGAAACAGCTCCAAAATATTCTGCCCAAATGCAATAACATTTAATCTGAAGGGAGCTGGAAAGCCCCAAATTGCTTTCTCCATGCCAGAGTTATCCTTTGCCGTCACAGGGACAGAGATACGGGATGCTCTGCACCTCTGAACTCACTGGTGTGGTAGGGAAATTCCCACTTTCAACCTCCTCAGGTCTCCAGATCTCCTGCCCCTGGGTCCAGTCCAATGTGGGCAAAGCAACCAGTGCCTAAACAAGCAGTGAGAGGTTTCTGATGTTTATTTACATCACTGGCTCTGTCTCACAGGGTGGTTTCCCATCTGTTTGGCCATGTACACGTTAATCCCAGTGAAAACCAGAACTTGGCACATCCCACATCCTCACAGGCCACTAGCCCCTGAAGTTTTCATTGAGCATATATAGAGTTACAGGCAAAATCTAAGCCCGAAGATGGAGGAAGGAATTCAAGTATTTGGCAAGAGGCATTTTTCCACTTGGGAAATGCATGGGAGTTTTCAACTTTTCAGGGACATCTCAAGCCTCCTTCCCTAGTGAAAAAAATGCTTTTATGGGGAAACACACAACCTCCCCAGCAGCCACAAGGCTGGATACCTGCTTTGTGGGGTGGTAATGCTTCCCTGTCCTCCCACAACTGGAAGCATCACCTGGGGCTCCTGTCATTCCCATGGGCAACACCTGTGGGCAGCAACTGCATATGCTGGCAAAAAGCTATTTTTGAGGCTGTGTTCTTGCCTGTGCTTCTTCTGCCTGCCCCTTTCATGCTCCCACAAAGCCTCTTTGGTCTTCATTTAAGAGGGCCCAGGAACTCTGGTGTTACCAGCAATACCAGTAGCACCCCTGTGCTAATAATACTGAACAAGGGGCATTAAACCCATTTTGAGGATTTTCCACTCAAAGCAAAAAGCTTGCAGAAAAATATTCTGAGATACTTTATCTAAATCCATAATCCTGTCTTGCCTGGTGGGTTCTTAGCTGCAGGCACCAACCTGGATCAGCCTGAATGATTTTTTTGGACCCTGCATTCTTTGCTCTGTGCCATTTTTCTGTTCCTCTTGTCTTTGCCTCTTTCTAAAGGAGCCTTCTAATGGCAGATAAGGAAAGCTGTCTGCAGCCACCATGGCTGGAACACCACCCACATTCATGCTGGTAACCCCCAAGGAGGAGGAAGCATCCAGCATTGCTTCCAGGCATTGCAGATGTGCCCTAAGCTCCTGCAGTAGATGATGCAATGGTACAAGAAGATGGGGGGAATAGGGCTGGAAGGCAAAAACCTCCTGAATATTCCTCAGTTTTGCAGGGATTGCTCTGGCACAAATGCAAATGCTGCTAATGCCTCCTCCTTCTCCAGAGCTGACATTTCCTGAGCCGAGCTCTCTTCTTTGACCTCTCTCTGTAAATATTGACATTGCATTCACAAGGATAATAGATTTCTGTCTACACTTACCACAGCTGAATGTTTCCACTGGGAGTGTTACTTCTTATGGCTGGAAATGCACCTGCACCAGCTGTGAGGCTCAGCAGAGCCCCCCTGCCATCCCTGATCCTCCAGGCTCTTAACAGACCACCACTGCCTCACCACTGCAAAGCCCCGACTCATCTTGAGACAGTGGGGAAGGAATATTCTCCTGACCCTTTATTTTTATTGGGTAAAGAGAAAAACCCCGTGAATTTGACTGCCTTCCTCTTAAATCACTTCTTCTCTGTAAAGAACATGATCCCAGGGCAGGCATCCAGCATAAAAAATGACTTGCCTGTCACGCATGACCCTTACAGTCCCCCCAGAATCATCCCACAGTGATGCCTGAGCTTCCCAAGGAATGTTCCTCCCAAGGAAGAATATTCCCAAGGAGAAATATTCTGAGGTTTTGGTTTTCCAGTAACAATCCAGCTATTTCTCCCCAAAATGAGATCATTCCCCATCCCCATCACCCAGGGATGAGCCTCAGCACTTTCTCTAATGCTTTGCCTCCAGCAAAACTTCACTGCAAAGCATTGTTTTGCTCTTTCTGATCAGGATGGTCTCTCTTGCCATGCCAGAGCCCTCCTTTAAAAGCAAAATTATTTGGTGAAGCCTAAAAGCAGCTTTCTAAGTCTCTGCTTTCCATAATATGAACATTGGCAGGCTCTTGGGAGGGCAGCTTAAAGCAGGGCTTCAGAGAGGCAGTGCTGACACTGAGCTGCCCACTTGAAAAAGTGTACTCAGGAGCTGGTTTTGCACAAATACCTGTTTTTCCCAGTTACCTCATCTCCTTTGCTGTCATATTCAGACCTCTGTTTCCCCTCTCTCTCTCCCTAAATGCATCCTGTTGTGACACAGCCGTTGCCTTTCACAGGGTCAGCACAACACCCTCAGGAGAGGTTTGGTGTTCAACACAAACGTGGCCACATGAACAAGGAAAATTCCCCCCTGGCTTTCCCTTGCTCCATGCTCCCTCCCGTGTGGAGGCAGCGTGTTTATGGATGTGCCAAAAGCAACCTTTCCTTGCTGCCAGCTCTGGCTCCATACACAGGAATAACCACCCCCCCTTTTTTTTTTATTTTTTGACATCTGGCATGCACTGAGCAGGAAAAATACGGCAAGCTGGAATTTCCTTCACTGGGAGAAGTGCACACTGTTGTTTGGGCCAAACCTAAAGTTTCTCACTTATGATTTTTGCATATGAATGGGAATTCAGGCTTGGTCCCTGGAGGGACCATCATTATATGCATTAACAGACAGCTGGGCTTTAGAAAAAGGGGGAAAGCAGAAAAAATAGATGTTTATTCTGTACTTGAGCAAATTCATATAAGGGGAATCATCTCCCATTCTCGCTGCAGCACACTTTACTCTCTGTAGACTCTGAATATATTCACTCATCAAGGCATATTGAGTAGCTGCTTATTAGCACAAGTTTGGTTCCCTTTCTGCATCCCTCAGACACACACACACAAATACAAGTCCTCAGTGTGGCCCATCTGGAGTGATTCTGTAGCTTTTTCTTGTCTGGGGGAAGCACAAGATCATATTTCTAGAGCATTAAATTTGGTTTGATAAAGGGTTTTGCATTTTTTTAGTTTTATGACAAATATATTTTATATATTTAAAAATATTCTCATATATTTTTATAACCTCCTTTCATGTTGTCACATCTCAAAGCTGGGAAATTTGCACTGCCCTGTGGTAAACCTTCTGGTAAATGCAAAAGGACATTGCTGAGGGTCAGATTCTAATGAAGGTAATTCTAATCAAATCAAATCACAGGGCTGAGGAAACAAAAAGCCCCCCATTCTTTCATTTGACTCCTGATTTATCAGCTCCTACAAAGTCACTGCTTCATCAGTGGGATGTTTCTGCAGTGAGCACAGCAACCTTTGTTTTCATCTCTTTTAGACAACAAGATCTTGCCTCCCCTTGAATAGGTGAATAATATTGAAAAAAGAGCTTACACTGAGATAACAGTGCCATCTTCGGGGACCAGATGCCCATACAATGCCATCACTGATGGAGGCATGTCACCTTGCTGCCTTTTTCCCTTTTTTGCCTGCTTTTGTTTGTCCGTTTGCTTTTTTATTTTTTTTTTTTTAGATCATGAGGAGCCCAAGTCTGGCTGCACAGAAAGCGCCACAACTGGGTACTTCCCTTCCCAAGCGTACTCTGTTTCCAAATTTACACAGATCACCGAGATACTTATCTGGCTTTTTCAAGTCTTATTTTTACACCCAAGCCTGCTTCCAGTGATCAGGTTTTATCTGTTTTGGTTTTCCTCCCACCTTTTCAGTGGTATTGGGATGTGACTGTCCCCAGACCTCAGCTTACGAAACCCTGGGGCGCTTAAATCCCCTCTCTCACAAAGATGTAAATAACGGCCCTTTGAAATAAGCTGAGTTTTTCAAGGGAAAGGTCTGGCTTTAAAGAACTAGGATGTGGTGCCAAGAGGACTCACAGTATCCCTGGCTGGTACCTGGGGGTCTCAGCCACTCATTACAGGAATGCTTCTGGTCCTGAAGAAGCTGAGCTGTTTATCAGCTGCTCATCAGTTACAACCATGAGGATCTCTGGAGCGTGGATGATAAACTAGCAGGAGGCAGGTCTCTTTTCTGCCCTCGTACCCTCTGCAGCCCAAGTCTGGATCTGAATGCGCTCTCTTGCCATAATTTATTTCTCCATTAAATTTCTGACCAGGGCCCTGGCTTTGCAGCTATTGCTGTCAGCCTTTTGTCTTTCTGATTATGCTAACAGCAGCACTTGAATGCTAATTGCCGTCCCTGATGAAACAATCACACAAATTCGAGGTCCTAGGGAGGGATGGACAGTACATGAGGGCTTTGACCCTGGTGCAGGGGATGCAAATGCAGGGGCCAAGGATTCAGAGTCTTTTTGTCTGCTGCATAAAATGGGAGGCAATGAAGCACAGCTCGCAGGGATGGGAGTGGGATGGTTTTTGCAGGACTGATTTCTGTGCCCTGAAGCAACATTTCATGTTGATTTGGGACACTGCACCTCTAGCACTCCCCTCCCAAGGGACAGCCCAACTTTTCCTCTGCCAAAGCCAACAACCTTTCCCTACACAGAGTATTTACAATTATTTTATTTGTTAATTTTATTTGATTGTTTTCCCTGGGATACGTGTAGTTGTTGCTACAAAAAGATTTTGGATGTGCAGCCCTGTTCTCCAAACCCTGGATTTCAGAGGGATGAAGGGACCACTGATGCTTCCCTTTCCCCTTGCTGGGCCAAGGGAAGGACTCACATGGGCATGTTCAAAACCTAAAGTCACCCAAACCCAGCTTTTAGCAGCTGCTGAGGAAGGCAGGCCCTGTGGAGGGCCCAGTGTGCACTCAGCTGCTCACACACTCTGGCTGTGAAACCCTGGTTTTCCACTCCAAAATACTAAAACCCCCAAAAAGAGCCATTGTTTCCAAGCCAAATAAACATATTCTTTTCCCACCTGGGCACCATGGCTTGACCTTTAGGTCTGTGAGTGACTCTCAAGCCCAAAAGCAATGGCCAAGCCAGGATGAAAGCCATGCCTGTGGCTACCCTCCATCTAATTTCTCCTCATTTCTTCCCAAATGCATGTTCCCAGCCACTTTCCAGTTTATTCAATCCTCCCTTCCCTGCTTTGATGGCTGATGACTGTCCAGTGGGATGGAACCGGGGGGATTTTAGCACTAGTGAGAACACCCATCCCTTCTGCAGCCACCCTAGCACTGCCTCCCTCCTCTCCCAGCCGGGTCATTAATTCCTCCTGTGACAGGAACACTATTGAAGGCCAAATCCTTTCTAGTGCCACACCTTGATCACCTCCATCTATCCCCCCTGTCTGGCTAAAAACACTCTTTTCTGTCTTTTCTGCCCAGTCTAGTCTCACTCCTGGACTATTTGCTGCCATTCACCATTTATTAGCCATGCCCTAATTCTTAGGTGATCACCCAGTGCTTCTGCATGTGTGTGCACATGTAGCCATGCACATGCATATATACATATATATATATATATATATATCCTTCTCCCTCCTCCTCCAATAACTGGGTCCAACCATGAATCTTATGTCATTTAAAAGATATTAGCAAGCCCTGAGGAAGTTCTGAGTTCCTACACATCTCATGGAAAGGGACAACAGGCTGCCACTTTGACAACATTTTGCCCACCAGATGAGAGAGGCTGCTCCCTATCTTTTTTTTTTTTTTAATGAACATATAATTTCCCTACCTTCCTTTTTTTTTCTCCCAATGAAGTATTTTTACCTTGTATGCCCTTTTTCTCAGCAGCTCCACACAACATATTTCTTGAGGAGCAAATGATTAAATTTTAGAGCCTGTAGTTTCATGTTTAAATGTCAAGCTTGAAACACAGACCTCAGAAGAGAAATCCATAGGATTTCTATTTTCTTGTAATAAATATGGTCTTTACTGGAAGCAAACCAAGAAAACAGCAGGCAGCCTATCTCACAGTTTTTTTGCCTTTTTTTTTTCAGCTTGGAAGATTTTTCCTTTGGTTTTTTAGTTAAAAAAAAGCTTTGAGAGAAATAAGTCATCTTCATCAGCACAAATACATCCACTGGCCATTTAAGGGGGAGCTTGAAGAATTCTGGGGTCAAAAAAAAACCTAGTTAGAGCTCTTAATGGATTATGAAAGCAGCACACCAGTGTAAGAAAGTATCTCCTTTTCTTACACTCAATTTGCTGAATACTACTATAGCTGATGCTATGAGCAACTGAGCTGACCCCAGCTCGAGGTGAGGAAATGAAGGAGTAAGAAAATCACCTACATGGGTGACTTTTTCTGCTCCATGGCTGGCTCACAGGACTTTATGGGAGGAAAATAAGGGGACATATGTTAATGGGTTGTCAAAGGTCACTGCTGGGGCCTGCAGCCACCAGTATCCAGTGGTCCCTAAAGGAATTAATTGCAGCAGAGGATCCCACAGGCAGTCATATTATAGAGACAGTGGGCGCGTTCAGTAAGCATTATACACTTCAGACCTGTTTCTCCAAGGCTTTTTTCCCCTGGAAACCCTATGGCATGCAATAACTGCAAACACACCCTGGTCTGCTATCATGGCTGCAAAATGAGCAAAGCTTTTTGCTGGCCACCATGATGCTCTGGCTCCCTTTTCCTACCCAATCTCAGCCTGAGATTGTTTTGATACCTGTCTTCATGTACATGACATTTAAGCTCTGTCAGCACATTCATTATTAAAACTGCACACTTGGAAGCACACATGCACCTACTGAGGGAACTGCAACAGGGAATACCACATTTTCAGCACTCATCCCTGCACTGAGTTTTCCAGTGGCATCCTCTTTTTCCACTGCTACCTCACTCTGAGCTGTCTCTCTGTGCCCCAGTGCCATTCACTTCCTACACTGACCTATCTCCTGGTGCAATAATTTGTCCTAGCATCTCCGTAAGTCCGACACCACATCCAAGGCATCGTGGATAAGATGGTGTCTGTCCTGCCACCCACACATTTTACCAAGCAGAATGACGTGTGCCCTTCTCCAGTCCTTGAGGTCCATGTCCCTCCATATACCAGCAAAGATGAATTGTTCTGGAATGAGGTTGTGCTGTTTTGGCTGCTTCTTAATGCACCTGAGGGTGACTTTGAGCAGGCCCTGTTGACTTGAATAAATCTATCTCATTCTTTCATCTCTTCTGCTTGCTGGTCCCCACCTTTTTTTTTTTCTTTGTGGAAGTATCCAGTCACAGTTTATGCATTGCATGCTATTTATGCAGCTCAGCCCATGAAAAATACATGAAGAGTCCCTCGCTCTTTCTCCCCACAGCTTCATAAATCTTGCATTGCTTTCTGCATGGCAGCTTGGCTTCATGGGGTGATGGGGAGCAGCCTCCCCACTGCTCCTGCCCTGGGGCCACAGAATCCTCTAGGGATTCTGGCATTACAGGCTTGAACCCTTCCAGGTTGGTAGAGGAGGGGAGAGGTTCAGAGCCCCCTCAGCCCTGTTTTTATATTATTGGATAGGAAAATAAGTCCAAGTTACTGTTTAACTGCCCAGTAATGTCTCCAACACAGCTGTCATCTTGCCTTGCAGTTTGTTTCAGTTTTGCTGAAAACAAGAGCGATGCAGAGAGTATTACCCTGAGCACAGCTTGTTAAGCATTCACAAGAGCTGGTGTTTGCAACTCGAGATGCAGCTGCGCATTTGTTCAGGGACCAGACAGAGGCTGTGCAGAAGAACCACCCAAAAACAAGTCAGGCATGTGCTTAAGGACCCATTTTGAATGTGAAGCACCTTACCTTTCTGTGCAGGTAAATTTACTAGCTGGTGCCCATGAAGTGCAAGTGCTTTTTCTCAGTCTGAGCCCAACAGAGGAAAATAATAGGCAAATAGTGATTTGAAATTTGTTTAAGAGCTAGTCCCAAGCCAGTATGAGCACAAATGCTCATGGAAATTGCTTAATTCCTTAGTTCTCACTTAAGATTGATAATTGTGGAAGGAGTTTGCAGCCAACTCTGATCTTTAATGAAAGTTTCCCCATGGTTGTATTTTCCCCTTAGCAGCCTCTCTGCCTCCATGAAGCTATCAAGGATGCTGTCTATACTGGCAAATTAACAGCTCTTTCCTCTGTCCTCAGAGCCCCTCTGATTCCTTGCAGCATCTGCTGCCATCGCGGTCCAGCAGCGGACAACCTCAAGCTGAACAAGAGAACACTGAGCAGGGACTGGGACGTCAATTCAGAGAGATTTTATCCAAGCTGCTGACAACCTCAATTTGCTAACCCAATTGACCTTGTGCTCCCTTTCATCTATAAGGCAGAATTCCCCTGCTGTTCCAGCCTATCATGACTTTCCTGGCTATGGTGTGAATGTACCACTACCCTTCATCTGCCACAGCTTCCTGTCATGTCAGGACACTCAGTATCCATCTCTGCATACCTTCCCTTTGTCCTCTAGCAGTGGACAAGAAGGTGGTGGCTGCCCATCACCACCTCCATTAAGACCTTTCCAGGTCAGTCTTTTCCCCCTTGGCTCTCGGCCTTTCCCACCTATGGCTTTTCTCACCTCTCTTTAAGGCTGGCCCGTGCCCCTTTGCAGCATGTGGTTGCCCCCAACTCCATGGAGCAGGGGATGTGGTGGTGGGTACTCCAGCTGGTCATGGGTTGGCTGGGGTCCCTCCCAGAAAAATTCAGAAAAAACTCACATCTTGGGCGGAAAAAAAAATCACCAAAAAAAGGTATTTCTGAGGGATATGTGGTGAGGGACTGATCTGGGGCTTTGACAGGCCCTTGGCCCACAAACTAGACTAAAAAAGCTTATTTCCCCCCAAAACAGAGAAAAGTGAGAACAGCCTGTAACAAGGGCAGATGCATTCATGTGGGTCTACATGTCTCACTCATCCCAAAGGACTCTCTTTCCCTCAGGGACCACAAGAGTAGCACCAAATCTGTGTTTAGGAGAGAAAAAATACAGAGAATTTATTTCCTTTCAATGGGGGGAAATCCTGATGCTTTGCGGAAAGTCAAGGGGTCAAGAGTATGTGTGATCCACAACTGGATGTTGCTGTTAAAGGTTTTTATTTTTATGAAAAAATAGAAAATTTCTCATCTTACACTACAAAAAAAAACCACCCATGTACACAATCAAAATGCACAGAGAGCATCCAAAGAAGGTGAAAAGGGAGGAATAAATACAGCAATGCTAGTCTCCTTTGAGTTAAAACACTGATGCAAGGAGCTGAGACAGATGCTGCAGCTCTGGCAGCGCTGGAAAAACCAGCTCCTGCTCTACCTGCTCTAAGGAATTACAGTAAAGGATTAGTAACTAAGCGTAAGTCTTAAGACTGCTACTGATGTATTTTACATCTGCCTTAACATCTAATTTCAAGTCCACAGCAGTCCAGGAGTCACAATTTCTTGGGCACTGGAACTTTCTACATTATATTCAACACTGAATAGACAAAAAAAAAGACCCTTATATTTTATTTTTCTCACTATTAACATATAAGAGGAAAAAAAATTAAACTAATTTTTCTCCCTTTTATATCAGTCATCCTTTTTAATGCTGAAGTAGTTTTTCCAAGTGGTAGCTACACAATGAAAGGGTGTCAGTCTACACAAGCCATTCTTGGGGACACTTCCTTCTTCCAAAATGAAAAATTGTATAAAAAAAAGCCTGTCTACCTTTTGGATCCTTTGAAATACCTGCCTCTCAATTATCAGCAAAATATACTGGAAAAAATGGAATCCTTTGGCTCAGCAGCAGCAGTAGTGAGCTGGAAAAGCAAAGTGTTTGGACTTACCATGGGCAGGAAATCCACCTACAGCCCTTTCCAGGAAGATAAACAGCCAAATGTTGCTGTCATCTTGTTCTGCTGCACCTCAATACATATAATCATGCCCAACACACAACAAAGTTCTTGCAGATCTTGGATGGGAATTGAACACCTCCATTGTCTCTGTAATTTGCTCATGGACATAGAAGCTGTAACTTTTGAACCCTACACATTAAAACAACATTTTATTTTTAGGCTCCAAGACAAAGTCTATTATACAGAGATCTGTAGCAAGACAGCTCTTGAAATAAATAGAAAAAGTTGTTTATTTATTTATTGGAGGAAGTGAGAAGAGGTGCCTTATTTACAAATGCGGTCTGGCTAAAGAACAGTTTTGTTTTCCACTGGCTTATCATTTTGAACGTTACTCCAGCATTTGGTAGGTATTCCAGCAATGCAAATGATGAAAAGAGGATTTTGCTTTTAAGAGCCCAGGAAAAAAAGAAAAAAAGACCAAGTGCAACTCCTTCCACAGATCCAACTGGACAGGAATGAGTGGAGATGATGGGCAGAAAGTGCTACATATTTGCTCATAGCATCTCAGTGCCACCAATGGATGCAGGCAAACGAACGATTCCTCCTGATGAAATGAATTGTTTCTGTCTTCCTACATGTATTTTCCCAAGTGTTGCAGACAGGGAGGCACAAATAATCTCAAGACTCTTCTGCTGACAGGTCTAATAATCTTATTCATTATATGACAAATCTCTTTTCTGTGCTGGAATTGTTATATCTTGATACCCTCTTCCTCTTTTGTGGTCTGGTGGCTGCCAAAATGAAACAACGGGGTAAGAAATGACACTATCAAGATTTGTTAGACCTCGCTGTGGCTCCTTTCCCTCCTATTTCTCCTGATTCCTGAGGAACTCAGCAGTTGCTTGCAGAGGCAGAGGGGGCCATTTCAGGACAGGCAAATATTGCCTGAAGAAGCCCTGCTGTAAGCCAACAAAGCCCTGCTGCTAAGGAAAAAAACACTCAATCTCTTCTCCTAGATGCTTCCCTTCTTTAAAAAAAAACCATTCCGTGTATCAAACTCATCCAAAGGCTGGGGGGAATGAAAGAAAGATTTTGAAACAGCTTCAGATGCCTTGCAACACCTGTTTCTGCAAGACATGAAGGACACAGGCCTCCTTTTGGCTGTTTGAGCTCTTTGGGCTTGGCTCTGCAGCACTGGGGATGAAGGGAGCTATAGAAACTCCATATATTGAGGTTATTGCTAAGGAAGGATGCCACAAGATGCTATCCAAACTTTAAGGAAGCAATACATTTACAGAAACAATAAACCCTTGCAATCCACTGAGCTGCTTAAAAATCCTTATCAAAGTCTTCATAAAATAAAAGCCCAACCTATGAATACCAAATTAACTGTGCTGTTTAATCCTATCTATAATAAAAAGAGGAGGACAACCCCAAAATATTTCTTGGTGTGATTCCCAGGGGATTGGGTTGGCCCTCAGGTCCCTCTGAAAATACTAGCCATGGGCTTTAATGGTTACATTGAGCCAAGCTACAACCAAGTCCTGATCTGAGCTGTGCCAGCCCCAGACGAATGGCATCTCCTTGTCCTCAGGATGCCGTCACTGTGACCATGTTGGGCTACTCTTCTCTTCCCTCCCCTCTGTGCTCTGTCACAAAGTGGACAGGTCCACAACAAACCTAGAATGCTGAGAGACATCTTGGGACAGTACAGTTCCAAAATAATCCCACTCCCACTACTGTGGAGGAAATACTACAAAATCTCCACACTGGATGGTCACAAGCTCATTTCCACACTGTGCCCCAGGGCACCCGCATCATCAGAAAAGGAACAACAAAATTCCTTCCTTCCAGCTAAAACCACCTTGTGCTTTCTCTCCTGGGCTCTGGGAACAGAGGCGATGGCTGCATTGGGTGTTGGCTACTGGGCTAAAGCAGAGGCAATCCCATGCCATCTTTGCCCAGGACACAGAAAAATCAATGCCACATTTTTGCTGGAGGCCATCAAGAACCAGATATTTTACTTCTTCTTCTTCTGGATGTCCTCAAACCATGGTGTAAAGAAAGAGGAGGGCAACATCTTTTATTTAAGCAACTTCCTTCTACCTCATATACATAATCCAAACTCCTGAAGACTTTATGTATTGATCAAACCAAACTGCAGCAAAAATACAAAGCATAGGGGTAACACAAAAGGGAGACTCAGTAAAAGAGGGAGGAAAGAAGGAACAAACCAAGGAAAGAGCCCCAATCTTGTACCTGATGCGTAGCAAACTGTACAGTATATACATCTTCAACATGTATTATCCTCCCCAAAGAGCAAACAAAAAGAACTTGGTAACACAGAAGGAGGAAAACAAAATATACACCCTGTATTGTATTTGCCATGGAGCAAGCGACATGTTTATATGCTAGTCTTCTCTATAACTTAATGCTGTGTAACAGCATTTTTTTCTTTTTCTTTTTTTAAAATTTACAAAACAAAATATCTATCGAGAAATAATCTAATCATATTGCTCTTCAATACACTTCTGTAGACAAGTAAGACTCGAAGTTATACTTCAGCAAACTGCAGCTATTTGGAGTCCATGAATGGCCACAAAAATTTGCCATTCAAGTCAGTCCTTGGAAGCATTACCATGTGCTGCTGTAATTCAGTATATAAAGGTGCTATATATATATGTACCTCCCATGTACAGACAACACGTGGTGGAAGGCTTGTCATCACCGCTGAAGCTTAACAGACTGGTTAACCTCATGTACAGCAGATTCGTTTCCACGTTCCATGCATCTTACATTGACTTCATGAAAATGAGGACACAAATAGGAAGAAAAGCAAAACTTTAGTCAAACACTGCTTTAGAAATGCTGCAGCAGAGGCCAATTTCCTTCAGTTATAGAAACCACTGAATTTCCCTTTTTATCTTTTCTTGGGTTTTTTTAGTCAAAATAAATCTCAGGGCTAGAGTACAAAGTGCAGGACCGACCCACTTGAGGAAGCAACTTTAAAAACCGTGTTACAACGGCACCATCCCATTCACCAACTGGACTTTCATCTCTTGAAGGCTGTTGATTATCTTCTTCTGGTGACCAACAAGTGTCACTCCCAGACGTCTCAAATCCCTGTGGGAGAAAGCAGACGTTGGTTCCATGGACCTCTTAGGCACACGTCGCCGCGCATACCACGCGTCGCATGCGCTGCTGCTGCTGCTGCCAGTGCCTACCTGTTATCACTGGCAGCTCCCAGAGCCAAGTTTAGTTGGCAGGTTTTATTTTCCCCATTTGTAAATTTTCTTTTTTTTTTTTTTTTTTTTTTTTTAATGGCTGGCAGCACCTCAGAGAGGTGATGTGATTTGAATGAGATCACCTCACTGGCCAAGGAGAAAGGCCAGACAGCAAAGTGTCAGCATCATCTTTGGCCAAGGTTTCTGCTAGGCGTGAAAAGTCCTATTTCCAAGAGAAAAGCCATGTAAGAAAGCCCATGTTGCTGTTTCCTCTTCTCATGGGAGAGGCTGGTATTTGATCTTGGATTTGAGCAGTGAGGAGTGAGGTCAATCCGTGCTTTCTTCCTCTTCAGATGAGGGAAAGCCAAAGAAACACAAATGGCAAAAGCCTCGATCATGGCCACCATCCTGATGACTCCTTAAAGTCAACAAGAATTAGCAAAGCAGCTCCCATTTGGGTCTTTGAAAGTCTTCCCATAAACCCACATTTGGTTTTGCTTTGGAGAGGTGAATTCTAGATGCCAAGGGCATTTGTGTTGATTTTGCCTACTGGGCTACTGCTACAGGAAAGCTGTAAAATAAAACAGTTAATGTAAAATGCAGGACCAGGAGGGAAGATTGTTTGTCATCAACTCCACCCTCCAAAATTCAGGTGTATAGATGAAGGTAATCACTTTCATGTGATTCACGTGAATGGCATTAAGAGACACCTCCAGGGTATACAATTATCCCATCCAAAGACAGGAGTGGGACAAATAATCTCCTAGAGGTAGCACAGAAGGACCTTGGGTTATCAATGACACCTCAAAGCCAGGTAAGGCCATCAGTTACGGCAGAGTGTAATTGCAGAGATTTCTTACTGGATAGAAAAGTGTTAACAAATAAATTGTAAGAATAAAAGCTCAGCAGAAACATCAAGACAACCGCATATATGTTTCCAGCCCAAAGCACAGAAGCTGTTAGAGAAGCAGGTTGACTATAGGAGATGTGGTGTTTTGTCTGAAGACTTCCACTAATTGAAAAATATCAGTCCCTCACTTTCTACCTCCCGACTGGAGTGAATTAAGGATGTTTCTAACTTGTGCCTTACGGTCCTGGCGATACACTTGTGAATCCCCAAGCTGCTGACACCCTGTGTGCAACTCTTTTAGGAGAAAGTTCTCCACCAAAAGCCACTGAGATGTGACCTTGAACACGCAGCTGCTTTTTGGAAACCACGCTGCCGCAGTCATGCAAAGGCTGGAAATCCCCAGCAACACCTGGGAGCCCAACCACCACCTGAGACACAATTGCAAACCTATCCTACAGTTCACAGCAAGGCTGTGTGCCGGACTGCGGGAAAACGTGCGCGAGGAACACCAAAACATTTTCACACGAGCTACCCATGAAAGTGTGCCTCTCTCAGCAGCTTTGCATTCTGGATAGAAACTCCTGTGCAAGTACAACCAATCATCAACGTCCACAAGTTACACAGATGAACGCTGCTTTGAATAAAAAGCAGTCTTGAGTGAAGGCTAATACATTAACACATAAACTACCTGAAGCCAAAAGCTACATCTGTACTTCTCCAAGGACTGTCATGTTTTCTGCCTTTTGATTTGGAAAATATCAAGTTTTTTGCTTCAGGCTAAACACATAATTACATAATTTTGTTGCGATGCTTCTTGATGATGCAAAGGGAAATTATAACATAAGAGGCACAGAGCAAAGGAGGTCAATGAGACACATCAGCAGTGCTCCTTACCTGGCAGAGAAAAGGCTGCAGCACCTGCAAAAGGTGTCTACCTTCTCAAGGGAACATGCTTTCATTTCTGCCTCCACTGAATTGTGAAACTAGTTCAGCAAGCCATCTTAATAATGAAGGAAAATGAAGTAATGCTATTGTTACATGCAATTTATTTTATGTACACAGCACAGTTGGAAGTTCACACCAGAGATCAAAAAAAAACCCCAAAAAACCAAAAAACAAACCAACCCCCAAAACCAACACAGTATAGGTCCTGATTTTTAAAAGAGACAACATCCATCTTCCCCCTGCTGAGTTCTGCTCTGCTGGCACTTTTTGAAAAATCAGCTTTTCTTTTTCCAGGTATCTAAAGTGCAAGCTGAGCTCTTTTGAAAATCCAGTACCACGTATTTCACAGATGTATAATTTCTGACACTCTTGCATGTTATGCTGGAAAAAAGCAGCCTCAAACTCGGAGAAAAGCATGCATGTCTTGGCCTTTCACACTCAGCCCCATCAGTCCAATAAATGCCCCACACACCTCACTACACAGCCTTTTTCCCCCCCCCATATAGTATCCCCTTTACTCAATATCCTTGAGGAGTGTCTCATTGATTTACAAGAGAGAAAGAAGAAAAAAGAGTTTCTGGTTTCAATACATTAACTGCTCATCAGGGGATCCAGTCTTTATTTTTTTTTTTTTTAATATCAAATTCTTTCAAATGTGAGGCCACCAGCCAAAAGCATGGGGGACTCTTCAGAGAGGGGAAAAACACTACTGTGGGGTCTTGCACCTGAGCAAAGATGAACCAGAAGACACAGCTCCTGAACCACATGCTTGCCAAGTATAAAATCAGCAGGTTTATTCAAAAACCACCTTGCACACACCAAAGACAACAACAAAACTTTCCAAAAACTGCCTAGACAATGTAGGAGCTTGATTTCCGATGTGTCAAGCATGACTTAGAGCATGTTGCATGCTCCCATGCATCCAGTGCTGAAGGACTTAAAACGGTGTAAGGCAGAAGACAATTTTGAACAGAATTGGGTGCACAAACCAGCTGGTTTGGGGACAAAAAATCCCCAACAATTTCTGTGCCTGGAAAACAACTGCCTTTAAGCTCCAGTCCAGAGCTGCTTTGCTCATGTTACTGCAGCCAAACGGAAATTTCACTGGCCTCAGCTCTGCAGAGGAGATGTGTGCAGACATCCACTGGGGCTTTACAATAAAAATGTGCGTTCCCTGCAGGAAAAGGCACAGCTGAGACCTGCGGGCACCTGTGATCAGGATCCAGGCTGCTCCTTGCTGCAGATGTGACCTGACCCCTGATGCTGGGTTTTGTGTGTGCCTCTGCAGTGGAGATCCGTGCGCCCATGTGCTGGGTGGTCTCCCTGCTTCAAAATACTTGGCCTCCCCAGGCATGAGACAACTTTTATTCTCATTTTAGGGAGGAGGTTTTTCTTTTCACTTCTTTCATTCATATAGGGCTGGAAATTAAAGCAAGCAGGAATTTGAATCACTTGTCAACAAGGCATTAAAAGGCTTATCTAAGTTGACCAAAAAGCCAGGAAAATAAAGGGGGAAATTGGTGTCAGCTCATCCCAAGCAGCCTGTACACAGCTGCATGCATGCTGCTCTCTTACCACTGCCTTGAATGGAAGCCCAGCTTCAACATGCCTTGAGAACACAGTATCCCCTTCTCTGTAATAGCAAGGGCTGAATTCACAGTCTCCATGTTGTAAGAAATAGATTTAAAACATTTTATTTACAAACAGAACTACTTATACACCATGGACCAGTTTTCCAAACACAGTGTAGACTAGGACTGGATTGCCACATAAAATACAACCCCCTCACCAGCTGGTTTAGTCATGCAAGCAAAAGGGCCACAGTCCTGAAAGATCTCCGTGGTCAGCAGCCGTCAGCCTACCACAGGTGTTTTGCATTTCATCTCCCATCCAGGGCAGCTCTCACCACTCTTCTGCACGTGGTGTAACTACAGCTGCCCATGCAGACTGGGACTACTCATGGAGTTAGTTGTCAGTTTGAATGAGGGGAAACAAGAAGAACCTCAAAGACCTTCAGACGATGCTAAAGAGAGAGGAATCCGCTTGCTAGGGACATTTGCATGAAATGAGGACTTAAAAAAAATTGTTTTAAGAGTTCATCTGCTCTTACTCATAATTCCCATTCTACTTGATTACAAGATGAGAACTTGTTCAGAAGCAGACACAGCATCAAAATCCCAGGACTGAGATTTCAGGTTAAGAATAGGCATCTAGAGCAGGTGAACTCTTAAATGTTCTTCATCCAGTATAACTTTTAATAAATAATTTATTTTATTTTAGAAGAAAAATATATACAATGCAAAGCAACACAACACATATTATTACAAATATTCAGAGCTCTTCATCTAATAACAAACAACAGGGTGTCCTGAGATTCAGTGAGTACAGATCTTTCAAAAGGTGAAAATATGTAGTCCACATGGTTAGTAATTGGTCCAGTCAAAGGTCAGACTGAAACTCATGTCATGGATCTATCTATTCTTGAGTATTGTCCTGGTAAAGTTATTCTTGCAGTGGATTGAAAGAGCTCCAGACACACTCAAAGTCACTAGGTGGTCCACAAGTTTAAAGAGCTGGTCTGGTCCACTGGAAAGGTTCCCTTCAAGTCTGATATCCAGTTGGAAAGAGAGGGTGGAGAGTGAGGCTCCACTTTTCACAAGGTGATTCATCCCTTTGCAAGAATTAGAGCTAAATGTAGAAATCACTCTTTGTTTGAACACATACATTTTCAGGTCTTTGCTTAAGTAGGCAGAGCTTAGGACTTGGGGTGATATCCATTGATCTTAGATTTTTAATCTTTTTCTTCCAGAAATTTGTCACTAATACTACTCTTTTCTGGAATAAATGCATCAAGCCATCAGTTTGAAAGAATCAGAATGGTAATCAAGATTTTGCTTTTCATGCCGGGGAGGGAGGTTTTTAAAAAAAAAAAAAAAAAAAGCTGAACATCAACTATCTCAACCAGGTCCTGTAAAGAAGCCACAATCTGGGCACCCAAAATTACCAGTCCTGTCAGTGTTATGGCCAACTCCTCCTACAGCACTAGTAGGTTTTTTTCAGTTGATTTTAGAAATTATTTACATTTATCATATGTTTTTGTCCTGCTTTTTCTGGCAGCAGTTATCCACCTAATTTCTACATCTGTCTCCTGCACAGTTTGAATTTGGTAAAGATCATTTTGGACAGTATTTGAAGGCAACCTCTTGAATTGTAAAGACTGTTTTACTGATGTCATTTGGGGAAGCAAGCTACTTTCAGATGTTCGGATCATCTTTTCACCCGATCCCCCCCAAGTCCCAGCTCTGGAATATACAGAACAGTTGCCTCTATGAAAAATGACAAGGAACATTTAACCTGAATTCTCCTTTGTAGAGTACAAAATGTTTTGTTGCTCTCTTTTACAGGGAGAAAAAAACCCCATGAAAACCTCCAGAAAACCAACCCCTCTCAGTATATCAGCCTTTAAAGAACTTTGCTTGTTCTGGTATTTATTTTCTAGAGAACCCATGAGAGTCCCAGCTGAGCCCACCAGGAGCCATTTTTCTCCCTTACTTAGTTTTTTAAGGGCAGTCTGCCAGTTTACATCAGACTGAATTCAGGACTTCAACACACAACACTTTTCCTTTTAAGCTGCTATAATAGTTTCTCTTTTTTCAACAGCTGAGAATCTGCTGTTTTTCTTTTTTTACTGTTTCTGAGAGGAATGAGAGAAGTTTTGATTTGGATGAGTACTTGGCCTTTTGATTAATCCTCCACAGGTTTTCCAAAAATAGACCTGAGTGGGGTCAAGCCTTTTTGCCAAGCCACCTCTGCAATGCAAAGGTGTGTGGACTGACAGAGAAGAACCAAGCAGGCATCTCTGCAAGAATCTGTGTCCACAGGCAGCTGTGGGGGGAGGGGGAATTCATTCGCTGACATGGATAACTACCTGGAATAGGTTTCAACCTTTTTTTCAGCTTCAACTGGAATGGAAGATGGATCCATGAAAAGCCTCCTTCCAATTGAAAAAAAACCAAAAAACAAAAAAAAAAAAAAAAAAAAAAAAAAAAAAAAAAAAACAAAAAAACAAAAACACAAACCAAAAAAAACCAAAAAAAAACCCCAAAAGCTCCTCTAGGCTGCCAGGCATCAGCTCCTTTGCACTGCTCTGCTGTTCTAAAAGCCCAGAAGAAAGCTGAAGCTGAGCAGCTCACTCAGACACGTTGTCTCCACTGGGACCAGTCGGATGACATTTGTGCCATTGAGGATATCCTGGGACCTGGTGAGAGGGCCTTCAAGGAGGTTTGCAGCTGGTGAGAGTCAGAGCATCTCTGGCAGCTATAAATTAAAGACTTTCAAACCAACTCGCCTTTCTGGCTAGAGCTGTGCAGGTAATGGGTTTCTTGGCTCATTACCAATCAGAAAAATCATTGTAAAGCACTTTTTGCATCACCTGAAAAGATTTTGGGGGACATTTTTGAAATTTCTGGAATACTAAAGAGTAAACACAGGGAAATAGTTAAATTTTAAAGTCAAATTAAGGATCTTACTTCATAATCTGAAATGTTGCGCTTCAGCAATTTGGAGGTTAGGAATACTTTTGTCAGTAGCATGGGATGCTAAGACAGTGTAGGAGGGATAGTAAGATTGTTTAAAGTTATATAAATAAGTAAACTTCTAATTTGCTGTTGAAAACACCCACTAATTTGGGTTTCAAGTTAACATTTTTTGTGATCCAAACAAAAGCATTTTACTTGTGAGCATTTAATGTAGAGCTCTTGAAACTGCAAAAAATTCTGAAGAGAAACAAGCTAGAAGCCTAATTTTCTTTTTTGATATTAATAATTAAGCCAAACAGCAATAAATCTGTAATGGATTTTAGACAACCTGCATTTTCTACCAGAAGTTGCTCTGGTTATCAGATTGGGGTGGTACTGTGGAGGGGAATGTGCCAATGTTTTCCCTTTCTCATAAATTACTGCTTCATCCTATCCCCCTTCTTCCCACTCAGCCTCTGGCTACCTATTTTCTGCTATGTGGACTCTGACCAGCCTGGGGATGGATGCCTTCTTCCTTCATCAATATTTGTAGGTTATCAGTCTAAACTGTGGAGTCCTCAAAAGCCCAAGTAACATAATTGCAGGACAAGGCTGGGGAACAACATGTAGGGGTCTCAGGAGCTGAAAAGAGGATCTAGGTAAGAATCCATGCACCCTGATTGCCCAGACAGTTGCTGGAGAGGACTTCATCCCTAGCTCAGGGTTTTAACGCGAATGGCTGAAAAAAGACTGGATGAGTCCAGGTGTAAAGGGCAAATATTGATGGTGTGAGTGGAGCAAATAAAATCAGAGTGAGAGCAGATACGCTCCTGCACTCCCTCCATGTATGTAATGGAAAACTGAACTCCATGGAGATGTCACCGACCTGCATCACACTCCTGTGCTCTATGGTGAACTCCACAGCCAGCACTGTGGCAGACAGGAGGAAATGCTGCAGCTCTGTGGGGCAGGGGGATTCTTCTTGGTTTATTCTTAATCCTCAGAAGCAATTCTGTATGAGCAGTGGCAATCTGCATGTGGTCAGAGGAGACACAACCTTCTCCAAAGCAGCAGAGTACAATTCTTCCCATTCTGCCTTAATGCCTGCAGTAAACTAAGCTCGAATTAACCCAGCTAGAAAGGCAGGCTTTGAGGGGAGTTCGAGACAGAGCAGGCAGCAGCAGGAAAGTACTGATACAATTACACAAGCAAGGCAGGCAATTAAAGGTGGAGCATAGCAAATTAGCAGCCCTGAGGCATTTACCAAGTTATTTGAAGGCTGTTGCCTCAACTGCATTCACACCCACGTGCAAAAACCACGGGCACATTCAGAAGAAAGGGTCTTGTTCAGGAAGCCTGTCCTCTAGAGCTGTGGGTTGCTGATGCTCTTGCACTGGCATCAGCTCTTACCTATTTCTATTTATGCTGAATACCATTTCCACACCTTACTGGGCTTCACTGTTCACTTGGTTATATCCAAATCAGCCGTGAAACCAGCTCATCTGCTGTGAAGCCAGGATGTCTCAGCAGGGACCTATACATTTGCTAGTAGGGTAGAGGGTTTATTTTGTTCGTAACTCCAAATAATCAACTGCTATTGTGTCAAGAGGGTGGCCTGGCAATTACAGAAACTCATGCATTAATTTCTGTGAGTAAAGGAGACAAAATACTGGCTGTCAATGTAGTGACTGTAAATTTTAGTCTTGCCTGCACTTGTTATCAATAGAGATGCTGTAAGGGAAACTGCTGGCTGCAAACACAGGATAATGTTTTTCCTTTCTGCAGCCTCATCCTTGCATATTTTTGAATAGTTTGTCTTTCTCCTCCCTCCTCCCCTTGCAATTCCAAGAAATGAGATGAAAATTATCTGGACACTACTCACTCTAGGGTCATCTGAGCCACTGCATCCATTGAACTGTATCCATTCTCCATGAAGATTTCTGTGTATCGGCCCATTTTGATGGCTTCCAGCCACTCACCCACGGACCTGTAGGCACCACTCCCAACTGGACTGTGCTCTGCCAACAGATTTGACACTCTAAAGATAAGCAAAAACAAAGAAGCAAACAGAATCAGTATGGAGATATATATAACATGACTCAAATTGCTTGCATTTTTTATGGTAAAGATGATTCTTTTGTTCCATTTTCATTGATTGCTGCAGCCTAAATTCTCCTAGCAGGCTTGATGGGCAATATAGCAAACACAGCACTTCACCTGCAACCTCACCCATTCTTGAGTTAGCTCCTGCCATTTCCAGTCCTCACCACAAGCAGAAAGAGGAGGAGAGGAATGGCATCCATCCCAGTTACCTCTTGGCCACAAGTAGGCTCCCCCAGTCACTCCTAATTCAAAGTCTTCGGTTTGATGACTCCTGCTTTGCTCTGTTCCTCCACCTTTAAAGCTCATAATTAACTTAAGACAGCGCAGAGCCTGGAAGCTGAAACCCAAATTACATTTCCCAGCAGCGGCCATCAGTGGCAGGCAGCTGTTAACAGTCCAGGGAGCATTAAACAGTCCAGGGGCTGCTCCTGCAGAGTCAGGGGAGGGGGATTTTCAGATGCCAAACGCATCCCACGAGCCTGCAGAGAGCAGCAATGCTCCAGCCATGCCCCAGCCCTGCAAACAGAGGCACACTCCTGCTCCCACAGCCTCACTCCAGAGCCTGCCACGGCAACTGCTCCCTGCTCAGCTATGCCACGCACGGAAGAAGCAATTCAGGCAAATAATAACCCTTCACCACAGCTGGAGCACTGATACAGTACCTGGCACAAGCAGGGTCCACCACCCCACTAATGATGTGCAGAGAGCAAAGAGGGCTTGTCCAAGGTCAGCCAGGAAAGAAACCCGATCTGTTCCCTGCTTTGTAAAACAGGACACACAGCTAACACAAGCCCTGTGTAAAGATTTTTACCCACAGGTAAAAAAAACATTTTCCAGGTCAGCTTCTGATGGTGGCTATTACACTTAAAAGACTTCCAGCTGGAAGGAGAGCTGGGATATTATATTATTATAGCACTTCAGGAATCTTCATATATTTTACGAGCACATTAGTATTATTTGTTTATTTAATAGCAATGCTGAAGGGTCTAATAAAATGTGAATACTTGCAGTACCAAGAACATAATGGCTTCCCATAACATTTTATACACATGAGAAATTCAAAACTCCTAAGTAATCATAATGAGAAGTGGATTTTCATCACTAATGTCAGGAGGTACCTAGTGATATCATAGCACACACTGTAATGTAGAGAGTGACTTCCTCCCTTATTTGCATTAATGAGAATTTCCATAAAGAACACATTACATACATAAAAAAATCCTTTACAGCTGCTCTATATTGAAATTATGATTCATTTGGAATTACTATGGTCTGGGCACAGGAATCTATGAGAACAGAAACACAGCCCCAAAGCCCGACTGTTCAGGCTGCTTCATCCCTATCAAAAATATCCACAACAGCTCTTAAAAGGAGAAGTTTGTAATTGTATGGACCCATTCATGGAATAAAATATCAGCACAGTGCTTAGCAGCTCAAGGAAATGCTTTCCTGCCTATTTTCCTCATCTGGCATAACAGTTTGGTATAAAAGAGTGCAGGAAACACCATGTAACAGGCCTGGAAAATAACTGTTCTGAGTTGAAAATAAAAGAGAAACCTCACATATTTTATGCTGTCATAAACCTTTTCCTGCAGGTTTGCTGGCACTGACGTTACATCTAATTGCTAAGAATAATTTCTTCTTCAGATGGTAAATGGTACATGTAAAATAGCCCGAGGAACCAGATCTAGCTTGTATTTCAAAATTAACAGGAATTTCAGGTTCTTCTCTTTCAGTGCATGAAATGCTATGCACAGGGACATGCCACCAGAGGGATGCCCAATTGCAGCAGGTGAGATGTACCACATGCAGCTGTGCAAGGCTCACTTGGAAGGTGTGGGGACAAAAGACTGTAAGCTCACAGCAGTACATCTGTTTTGGCCCATACCACCAGTCTAACCTAATCTTATCTCCCTCATTCCTGTTTAAAGAAAACAACATATCTTTTTTTGTCCCTCCTCTGAGGATAAACTTTTCTGAAGGGCCTTTTCCATGGTTAATCTGGGGAACTCCACTGCCATCAGTGAAACAGCAATAATATACATATACATACATACACACACACATATATATATATAAACACCTTCTTTATGACCTTGCAAGGGACTGCACGATTAGCAACACTGATGGCTCAGAAGAAAATGTGTGCTTACAGTGAAAATAGAAAAAGCCTCTCCAAGACTATTTAGCTCTTTCTCCCCAAGTGCAGCTTTATTTCTTGATTGTGTTTACCTTACTTGTAGCTGTGCAGCTATTCAGATTCATGCTTAAATACAAACTGGCCGTTCTATTCACTTAATGTGGTTTTAGCAAAGGGTTTGTGTACAGTACTTTGGTAACCAGAGACCTCCTCTTGCAATTGCCACGACTCTCACGACTTGTAGTGGTGGCTAGAATGCCTGGGAATGGCTGTGGAAGGATGTACCTGGACATCCATAAGCTTTGCACACCCTAAGAGTTTCCCCAAGAGACGCTCTTAATTTGTATTACCAAGATAAAGTCAACAGGCAGATAATTGGAGCAGTATTTACTATCTAGCAGTATTTACTCGTGCACTCAAGTCTTGCGTTCTCTAACCTTGCAGTAGAGAACAGGTAGTTTTGTCACAGACAAAGAACTGCTGAACCTCCTGTTTCTGAAAGACAGACCACGGTATTTTTCGGTAATTTTCTTTGTGGTAGCAGCACTGCATTTGGAGTGAGTGAATTGCTCACTTGGCTGCTAAATGCAACAAAAAAAGTTGATATGAGTCAACTCCTCTGGACATAACAAAGCTGAAGGAACATCCCCCCAAGAACACACTCAGGCTAAATAATCAGAGGGAATCCAACCCTAGGGGTGGGTATTCAGACAAGGAGCTTGCTCTGAGAAATGCCTCTGGGCTGACTCTGTACCTGCTTGATGCATTAACCAACGTCTTCAAGCTGCTGGGGTTACGGATGAGCTTGTCCAACATGCTGACAATTTCGTCAAACTTGGGCCTGCTGTTGCGGTCTTTCTGCCAGCAGTCGAGCATTAGTTGGTAGAGAGCAGCAGGGCAGTCCATGGGACTTGGCAGGCGATAGCCTTCCTCCACGGCTTTAATCACCTACAGGACACAAAACGCAAGGCTTTTCTTCCTCTCATCTTTTTCCCAAATGCAAACTGACTTTAATGTAGAACTTTGGGATCAGCAATATGCTCACAAAAAATCCTGCCACCCCCCAACTCTGCACACAAGAAGCAAACTTAGTAAGCCCCTCTATCTTTCATATTTTCTATGGGATGGGTTGAATAACTTTATTTTTAGTCATTGTAAAATGAATCTAGATAGCCAAGGCACTGCTGCAACCAGGGGGCCAGATTGCCTGGTTGCACTTGTTCAAAGCTCAGTTGTGGTCTCTATGTTATATACCAGGAAACTCCTGGAGCCTATGCTAAATCCATGAAAAAGAGCTACAGGGCTTTCTGGCATCTTCTTGGAGTGCAGTGATTTTGTTTATTCAGATGTTGGCTTCTTTGTAAATGAAAAGGCATGTGCTAGACCACAAATTTGTATTACAGTAATAAAAGTCTGACTGTATTTCAAAAGAGACTTTGAATGCTAATTGATGGATGGATTCAAGGCAGAAGCAGAACAACCATCTCATATATCATTCAATACTGTCTGGGTCTAGTAGTTTCTTAGTGTGGCCACATTTCTGCCAGGATTTTAAAATGTCAGCCCAAGAGTACGTAAATTAAAACCAGCAGAGTTGTTGCACTGATTTCAAATACAAACCATCTATAGTTTTGTATCTAAAACAAGTGATATGCATGTGTGCTGTCTGTCCTCTTGAAAGGCAGAAATGAATAAATGAGGGCAGAATTGAAGAAGGCAACTTGTTTTCCCTAGTTTGGGGCAGATCTGTGGCAGGGCTTTAAGCCCAGCAGCCCCCATTTTGAACCATTACAATTTTCAGGAGAATGCAGCTCGTGTTTCAAGCCACAAGGCTCTGTGTCTGTGCCAAGGGAGTCATGGCAGCCCATCTTCACACCCTCCACTCCCAAGATTCCTTGATGAAAAGGAGCTGGAAACAGATATTTGCTATGACCACATGAAAACCACACGTGCTTCACTGTCCTCTCCAAAGATTACCTTAAGTGTCATTCATTCATTTCACAATTTGAAAACATCCTGTGTTGAAAAAGAAGACTCTATGATTAGCATGGAAGTTGCTGTCTTGGTCTTTAGTGGCTAGATGAGTAGTACAGGATGAGCTGTGTCAGGCTAGCACTGCTCTTCAGAAGGCTTCAAATTTCCGGACTGCATGGATTGTTTTTAAATTGTCTTCCATCACAGAGCTTTTTTAAGTGTAAGAGTTTCAGGAATGAGCCAGGCTGACTGAGCAGCAGTAGTGGGAACCTCAAACTCTCTGAGGATGTACATAGCAGAGAAGCAGTTAGGTGAGTCTTCACCATCTTCTCCAAGGGTAAAAAGCACATCAGAAGATCTGGGCCACAACATGTGCAGGCAGCCCTTTTGTGCCCATCTGAAATTTCATCTTTCAGTGGAGCAGTTGTACCACTCTCCACCCAACCTACACTTGGAGGGCTATCTCTTCTATGGCCTGGCTGTTGCCACCAGCTCCACCACACTGTGCTATTTATACTCTCTGTTCTTCACACCATGCTTTTCAGCTGGTCCCTGATACCAAATTTGCAGCTGCCCTATAAAGAAAAAGCTTCAGTGTGGCACAGCCATGAGAATGTTATTTGCTGGGTCCATGTCTGTATTTATAACAATAATGGGTCATCCTCCAACTGTAGCAGAAAGAAAATAGTAGCAAGACAGGGAGCAGACCATCTGGCACCAGATCAGAATATCTGAACTATATCTGCAGTGGGGTTATGTGTGCTGGATATTCCTGGCAGTAACATCACAATCAATAGTGTTAACTCAATTTACAGGATGTCATCCGTCCTGGTGATACAATGTAAATGGTATCAAAATACTGCAAGAAGCTAGGATGCTGAAATACACTCTTGCATCTGAAGGTGCCTTCAGGCATCTAGCAGTAAGAGGAGCAAAAAAAAAAAAAAACCAAACGGAAACAATGAAGACTAAGTCACTTGCAGCCACCACAGTGATTACAAAATAAGAAAATGGGACATTTGCTGCTCCATTCAGTGGTGTGTACTGCTTTTTAAGACTTGAAGGTTGAGAATTTGCACCTAAGGAGGCACTTTTGTCTCTCTTCCTCTTCTGGACGAGCACTATTCAGTTACGGATGGGGGTGACTGAACTGCATGCTTAGGAGGGGACAATTTGGGATAGTCTATTCCAGTAAACCAAAGCAACACTCAGTGATGTTTCCATAGATTCACCAGTCTGAACACTAAAAATCGACCACCGTGATTATTTAGCTTATCAACTTGTGCAACACAGGCCACAATATTCCTCTCAATAATTCCTGCATCAAAGCCTTATCTTGTGGTCAAGCCAAAGCATATTTTCAGAGGGCCATCCAGAAACCAGCATGACTTTAAAATGTGATTTGTAGCCTTAAAACCTTTTCTGCCCTATTGCACTTCACCTCCTTCAAAGCAAGCCATCTGTAACAGGGTGAGAATAATTTTGCTCATCATCAGCTGTGCTTGAAAATGATGTGCTTTAATTGCAAGCCACACAACAAGAAGCTCTTGTGCAACAGAGTCCAAAATTTATGTGACCCCTTTTTTCTCTGCACAAAAGCCAATGCTGTATCTAACACCACTGACTCGTCTGTCAATACAAGCAGAGGAGGAAAGAAGAGGAGGCCTTCAGGAGGCCTCCTGAATATGCCACACCACTGAATTAAGTTCCTATGCCACCACCATCCAGGCACTCATCATCTGCACAAAGGGCAGAGGCAAGTAACAGAGAGGTTACACAAGCAAAGCCTAAGCAGGAATTGACGCTCATAAACATCTCAGTTGTTTGTTTTCTGCTTTCATTCCAGGTAAGTCTGTGCCCCAGAATATGGAGGCATTTGAGCTTTTTGGAACAGTTCTGTGAAGTGTGGAAGCTGATAGTGTTATGATTCAGACAAGGGACTCCCCTGGCCACAGACCATTACCTCACTGGCACCAGCCTCAATCTTAGCCTGGCATTTACTGAACAACATCTGTGCTATGCCAGTACATCAGCATTAAAGATAGTTACAGTCCTCAGTGTGAACGAAAAAGCTTGGCTCTCAACTGCTGCATTCTCTGCACAGACTATGAAAGCAAGCCCCTGTATTTGATTAAGATAAATCCCTGTGTAGGTACATGCTGCTTTACTGAACTTCCTGCAAATGTGACAGCCTCAGCAACACAGGAGCAGTGGGGCATTCATGCCAAACAGCGCGTTCAGGTCCCTGGCAAGAAGCATGGCGTGACCATCTCAAAGGTACCACTCGTTTCCATGCCTGGACTCAAAGTGAGATGAGACAGCAGCTCAGTGTGACAGGTAGTAACATCCACTGATGGCAAAGGCTCACTAACAAAACTCAGGAAGAGCAGGATGCTCAGCCAGAGCCCTTGCTGCCAGTGAAATGGAAGAAAATTGCTGGAATAGGAACACTGCTCAAAAAATCAGAAAGGATGAAACACCAAGTACTGTGACCAGAGGAAACCCATTCAGCAGTAGGATCTCCACAGGTAGCAGGGCTGCCCCACATGCTCCGTTGGTGAATCTGACCTCATGACTAGCTGGCATTCTCAGAAACCTTTGCAAATCATAGTTCTCAGAGATGTGAAGAGGAAGGAGGGACCTAGAAAATCTGGCTACCCCAGGCTTAAATTTTTTTAGCCTTAGACAAGGATAGATATTGATGGTGAGTTCAGGGTAGAATGCAGCCCTGCAGTAGGATCAAAAGATCCTTACCCAGGCTGGGATTGGAGCTGCAGACAGGTGGGAGAGAGTATTCCCAGGCATCTGACTGTTTGGAGATGCTTCAGAGGGTGGCCTCAAGGTCAGAGACTCAAGGGGACACAACTCAAAGGGTACTGTGCAAATGAATGAGAGCTTGGGCAAGCACAAACTTACAAGATGTTCCCAACTGAAGCAAAACTGTTCTTTTGAGATTAGCAATGCAAGAACAACCAAGGTGTAGCTCTGTGGACTGCTGTCACTAGATCAAATCACCCAGCTTTTCTGCTGAGAAACAAAGCCCTCACCACGACTCTCTTGAGTTTCTGCTTTACGCGGCAGCAGGGGTTTGAACACACAACTGAAATGCTGCCAGTTTATCAGCATCTATTCCCTCTCAGGCCTTTGTCATTAAGCAGAGGAGGGACAGGCTCCAGCTCTAACAGCATTAGTGAAGCTCCAGTGGTCTGCTGGGGGAAGCAGGCTTGCCTCCGTGCAGACACATTTCCCTCTGCGCACAGCCTGTTCTGGGTTGCTGCAAAAAAAAGAGCATCAAAGGGAAGGATCATTTCTGTCTGGCATGGGGGAGCAAAGCCATTTTTACAGCAGCTCTCTTCCTCTAGTCCCCATTCTGCCTCTCTGATAGCAGAATGAGTGCTGAGCCCTCTAAGTCCCATCACACAGCAGCTCTGGCACGTGCTTACGTCTTGGTTTGTCATTTCCCAGTAAGGCCTCTCGCCGTAGGACATCACCTCCCACATCACAATGCCGTAGCTCCAGACGTCGCTGGCAGATGTGAATTTGCGGAAGGCAATTGCTTCAGGCGCTGTCCATCGAATGGGGATCTTCCCTCCCTAAATGGAAATAAAATGGAGAAAAACCCCAAAAAATAGATTGCAGAGGAAGGCAGAGAACATGCAAAAAAAAGTCAAAATAGCTCTTCTCAGAGCACCAAGGGATGGTATTTTCTCTCTGGAAAGAGACATCGAATTTTAAAGTAAATCTGTTTGACAGCATGGGGCCCCTTTCCACATTATCTCAGCCCATAAGCATTTGTAGGCTGCCTACTAATTGGCTGTCCTGAAGGTTTGTTGTTTGAATGTTGTTTGAATGCTGGGACATGTATAGGATCAACATCTCAATTATGTTGCACGGGTTGGTAAGGGAATACAGTTCCTCCATTTCTGAGAGCGAGCGGGGGAGGAACAGACAGTTCTGAAGCTGGAGAAGACTTTGATCTAACGAGGGCTTCATGCAAATTGCTGCGGAAGTAATTCCCTTTCTTTTCTTTTTTCTTTTTTTTTTTTTTTTTAATGCAGTCCTGGTCCTGCAGAGAGATCTGTGTAGCAGGCACAAAAATCTGTGTGCACAAAGACCAGCCTGCTTAGCCTCTGCTCTGGGACTCAAAATGATGCCACAGCTGTCAAATGTGCTTTGCTGTTTCCTTTTCTCATTTCTATCATTTTAGAAATCAAACTTCAGATCAGCTCTGAGAATGGAAAGGGGAGGGAAAGGAGAGTCTGGATTAAGGAATACTTTTCTCACTGGGTTTAAAGAGCTGTCTCTCTCGATTTATACAAAAAAATATTTTGCTGTGAAGTCCCTTCCTCTACGTGTTGAGCGAAATATTGGAAGGTCTCCCTGAATGCCCCCTAACAGTGTTTGTTATTGGAAAAAGACAGGGTTTGGAATACATTTTCAAAGCAACTTTTTAAAAGTCTCTTCTTCCCATAATTACTTATTCACAAGCTCAGCAGCACATGCCTTACGTGAAGGGCCAGATTCTCAGCAGTGCCAATTAGCACATGGCAGCACATGGGAGCCACAGCAGGGCTGGCCAAGAGCCCTTCAGCCTGCAGGGAAGTGCCAGTCCAGCTGTGCACTGAGTCCCAGCACGGGGCCATGACTGACAAAAGCTGAAAGGCTTTTCCAAGATGTCCACAGGAACAGGGGAACATGACTCAAGACAGCTCCCACCACCCACCAGACAATACCCTTGGAACAACACAGTACTAAGACATGCCCAAGGAGTGCCAAGCAGTGCCATTAATATTGGAGGCTCTCTCCAAGTGTGCGCTGTTGAAGGTGGGTCCTGCCCACCCCCTCCCTCCAGTGCCAGTGCCATATGGGCAAAGCACTGATGTTGGAAAAAGCTCTTTCTTGGATTGGGATAAATTACTCTCAACCAGGTAATGCTGAGGGCAATGTGCATTATTTACAGTGGGCATTCATTACACACTTAACAATGTTTTAAAAGGGTCAAATTGTTCAGAAGACCATGGCTTACATCACAGGATGGGTGCTTGAGCAAAATAATTGCTCTTTCTTCCCTTTGGTATTCACCAAAGAGGACAGAGCAGAGCTTGGAAGCATGGCAACTTTGCCAAGTTTGCTATTTGACTTGTGTACTCAAACTTCAGTTATTAGTTAAGCTCTGTGTTATTTGGCCATCCCCAGTACAAATTAAAGGCATTTGCAAAATTAATCTGGTGACAATTAACTGTTATCACCTGATCTAAACCTTTTGCACAGTTTAGAGGCTCTGGATTCGTAGAAACTCTTTGCTAGAGAGCCTGAACACCAAAACGTGGCAAGAAATAGATTTCTCTTGAGCTCAGTCAGTTTGGTATCCCCATAACTGACCCTGGTTGTGTATGCTGCTTCAGGGTCATCTTCCAGGACTCTGGAGAGGCCGAAGTCTGACACCTTGCAGACCAAGTTGCTGTTGATCAGGATATTCCTGGCAGCCAGATCTCTGTGCACGTAACCCATGTCAGACAGGTACTTCATTCCTGAGGCGATGCCTCGTAGCATCCCGACCAGCTGGATGACAGTGAACTGCCCATCATTCTTCTGCAAAAAGGAAGGAGACTTTTGATGAATCAAGAACCTCTGCACCCTCAGCACTGTGTGTGCATGAATAAAAATGCAAAGGCAAGTCTCCAAGGAAGGAAACCAGGAAAATTAGTAATTCATTACTCTCATGCTATGACCATGAAGCTTTTCTAACTTTCACTGTTTAGATTAAAATCTCTAGAGACAAAGCTAAGGAAATGTAGTTCTTTTAACTTGAGATCCAAGGAGCGAGCTGCATCTACTGGTGACTGATAGAGAGACTGTGACTGGAGTTAACACATATATAAGGTGTATAAGGGCACCAGGCTGGGCTGTTTCTCAGTCAGGCAACTGAATGGCACCAAGTTGCATGGAAATCCTACCTTTAGGGGTTCATGAACACCTGAGGGGGTAGGGGCTCTTCCCCATGTTGCCACATTGCATTTCTAACCACTTCCCTCACTCTCCTTTCTCTAGCTCTTACATTTAATGGAAAAACTCTGACAAGTCTGAGTTTGCTATGCTGCAGTATAGGTCTGCTCCTGAGCCACACCACATTTTGCAGGCTAAGTTAAGACCTTCCACTGCCTTCTAAAATAAATGTAATATCCTCCAATTTATTCTTACCTGTTTCTATCATTGCATGCCCCAGGTCCTTCATGATGCTGTGTAAATGCAAATCAAAGAGACAACTGAGCTACTCCTGCCTCCGGACAGCACCAACACCCAGAAAACATTTTCATTGACATTAACCATCTACAAAGAACCCAAACTTTAACCATGTCCCCAGGTCCCCCTGGAAAAAGGATCTAAATAATACCTTTAAAAATGTATCCAGAGAGCCATTCTCCATGTATTCAGTCACTATCATTACTGGTTTGCCTAGAATAAAAAAGTGCATGAGTTTGTTAGGAATTTATCTAAAAACCATGAGCAATAAAAAAGTATTTTAATAGTGTCTCTGCATCTGGATATACAGCCATGCAACAGTAAATCTACACCAAGACACCACTGTCCCAGCAGGATGACAAGAGTTGTTCCCAGAATATATAGAGAAGTAGAGAAATTGAGGAGGAAAGGATGAAAAACTAATACCATATTATGGGTGGAGTTCCAAGACTGTTTACATGATGATTGAGAAGGACATTGCAAGCTGAACCTAGGCAGCCTTGTTCTTGACTCCACCAACAAGCTGAAAGCTTGCAGAGGCCAAACTGCACATAGCAAAGTCTTTGGAGCCTTCCCTCAAGCTTCAACACCCTGCAGTAACAACAGGAGCCCAACAAGAGCAACAAGGATGATCTGAAGCTTGGGCTTGGTAGCCACCAAAACTGAGAAAGGATGGGATTGCATTCCTTGCAATTCAAGTAATTCCATGTGACTACCCTTGTAAACACATGTGGAAGTAAGAGAAGGAATATTTACACTGCAGAACAAAAGCTCATTAAGTGTGGAATGAATGTAAGCAGAAATCAAAGTAAAAGTTCTTAACAAAAGACCCGGTGTCCTATTGTTGACAGGAATAATAATGTTTTTCAAAATCTGTTTGATTAATTTTCATGCCCGAGTCATTTTAATGGTAATTATATATAGTTTTTGCTCAGTTTTTAAATCTAATTTCTCGCTAGCTTGCCACAATGGCATAGCAATAATTAATGTGGTGTGCTCCAGTCCTTGTAAATTCAATGAAATCTTATAAGAACATGTAAATTATTTTTTATTTAAATCAATTTTCATTAGCTAGCACAAAGCACAGACAAAAGAGAAGCTGTCAGTTATTTGTAAAGTGCATTATAAATGTCTTTTATAGAAATGATCAACGAGAGCTGCCGTGTGTCATAACATGCACATGAAGGTAAATACTAAAAATCAGCACATGTCCTACCCTTAGATAGATCTTAATTTTCCCATTTTTGATTTCCTTAACAATTTTGCCTAATTTACTGCTTAATTATGTACATAACAAAGGTAATTGTGAACTTGTCAATCAAAATATTAATTGCTGTGCAAACAGTACCTTTGCAGCATGAAGGGCCTGTGCTGCTTAAATTCTTTTACATTACTCTCACAGCTGTTGCCCAAGCTCGAAACTCGCCCAAAATATTACTTTTGATATGAGAAATGCACCTTGGGACCGTGAAAAATATTGCTGAATCCCAAATGAAAGATGGGCCCCACCTTTAAGGATGACAGCCATCTGTCTACACATAGCATGGACTGAACATAGGAGGGAGGAGAGATCTCAGGGGCCATTGCTATTGGATGGCAAACATGTCAGTGGCTTTACAGGGAAGAAAACTCCAGGGGTATCTCAAATGTTATTTTTTTTGTTTGTTTTTAAAAGCTAAACACCCAACTTTAGCATGGAGTCTTTTATCTCTGCCACTTCAAGGCAGTGTTGCAGTGAGAATGGTGTCTTGTTATGTCACCACCCTGGGGGACCTCCTCCAGACTCCTGCCTTTGGATGCCATCAGAGAAAAAAACAGTAAGATTTCTGGCACTTACATTTCATTATCTGACTGCTGCAGGTTGGCAGCAATCATGGAATAAATTAACCCCATCTCCAAGAGCATGGAAATAAGGACACAAAGAGATAACTTTCAACAAAGTAAATTAAAAGTAAACATCAGCCCTTCCAAAGTGCTGGGCTGATTCTCTGTGTCACCAGGGCTTCCTTCTGCTGGCATTGCATGGTCATAAAATATATGTGGTTGGCACTCATGTCAGTGGTGTACACATTGCAACAGTGCAACCAAATGGGATGCAAATGAAAACTGTCACTACCTTTGTAAAGCAGAAATAGCAAAGGCTTTGTCAGCAAGAGGACAACGAACATGATTAGCCCAAATTAACTAAGGTGTGCATTTGAATTATATTAGTTAAATACAATGATATTCTCATTCAGAATTAAAAATGGCCTAATTCAATTTAACCTAATTGACTTCCATAGTAAATCGTGATGCAGCAATGACATTTTACCCTAAAGATCTGATTCTACAGAAGGCCAATGACTGAGATACTGAAGAGTAAAAGAAGTTAAATACCTAGAGATTCATAAAAGTTGTTTTGGTCCATGTAAAAGAAAAGGAAAAACCTATGAAGATGTTACAGATGTCTACTGGAAAAAAAATTTTGAGTGCAGTAAACAAATATTTACTGAACTAATGAGAAGCTCCGGGTGCGTACTGAATCCAAACTCCAGTTGTTCCAATTTAGAAGCAGAACTCCCTGTGTTTCCACAGCTTTCAGAACAGACAGCCAATTTATATAAAGGCAGCTTGCTAGGAAGGCACATTCTCACTAAAAGTGGAATTTCCAACCATCCTCTGAGGCCCCAGCAGCCAGAAGGACTCAGGCCAATGCCAGTAGCAGCTTTCATGGATGTATAATCATCACTCGCTCCCTGCCCAATATTCCACATTCCCGCAGGGCTAGAAATTTGAGCTCTTACACAGGGTGTCCCCAAGAGATTTTGGTATTTATTAAAATTTTGGGAGAAATCCATTTTAGTTATTTTTTCCTTAAAAGTTTCAGGAAATGCAATTTTAAGGAAAAATGCAAGAAATGGCTGTTGATTACAAAACAGCATTGATTTTGTGGAGATTACAAGGACAAACAGCTAGAGCCTCTGTACCTTCTCTACTGCAGCTCTGAAAAAGAACTGATGTTGGAGACGCTTCCTCTGAGGAATGACAAATGGTACAGAGAGCAGCACATGGCCCCGAATGCCACCATCTGAACAACAGCTAAGCAAGCTCTGACATTGCCAAACATGATGGCAAGAGGGGAGACAGCCATTCACACCTGTGAGACTGGTGCTTCTACACTTAAAACACATCTTGAAATAAAGAAGTAGTTATTTTTTTAGAATATAGAATTATTTAGCAAAATAATCCTTGATGCCTCGATAATGTAGATCCCCCAAGGCTCTAAAATGGACGAGTAACAACAACTCTACACATTTTCCACGGGCTCAGCACAGCACCAACAGCTTTATGCTGGGAACATTTGGATGTGCTGTCCCTTTCCCTGCCCTTATCTTTAGCGCATACTGTAATTTGGAGAAGAACTGGGCTGGAAAAGTTACAGAAGGTTGTTTTGCTAACTGAGCAGTCAGACCTCAGTAACTCTCGTGCTGGTATGCCCTCAATCCCCATATGCCAGCACCATGGGAACTATTACCAGGGGCATCTCTAGCAGATCAGAGGGATCTGATTTTAACTGTGGTTTTATACATTCCTGACATCTTCACCTACCATCCTGTTCTTCTTCCCTGCTTCTGGAAAGGAAAACTTTTTTTGGAGAAATGATGAAAAGTGCATTCAGTACAGGCATCACTTAAGTCTTTCTCCCTTAACCAACTCTCCCAACAGCCAGAGTTCACAGTGAGCAGTCCACAGCATGTTGTACCTACTTTTTGTGACGACACCTTCCAGGTGGATGATGTTGGGGTGGTCAAACTGCCCCATGATGCTTGCTTCTCCCAAGAAATCTCTTCTCTGTTTCTCTGTGTAGCCCACCTTCAGGGTTTTGATAGCCACTGGAAACTCACGCTTTCCCTGCAGCTTCAGCCTCCCACTGCAGACTTCTCCAAATTCACCTGCAGAAGAAAATCAGGAAGAACTGGATCACATCACATCAAGGGAACACATGATGTGCCTGTGTCTACAGGATAAAGCACAGCCTTGGCTGATGAAAAGCACAAAGGGCTGCCTTGCATTCGCGGATATGGACTGCTGAACATCGCAGCGATGACTATCTCAAACAGACACTGTACCACAAGCCAGGTAATTCATAAGCACAAGCAAACTTTCAGTAAAAGTGTAACTTTCCTCAATTATTTAAAGAGCTATGTTTTATATTTCACTGGGCTTTTTTCTCATTTAATATTTTTGTCTACTACATGAAAGAGTGTCACATCCTATACCACTGTCCTCTGTGGATAGCTGTAAAACTCAAACCACTTGCTTCTTAACCTTCCTTTGTCAAGTTACATGGATGGAAAACTATCAGCCTTTCATAGTAACATTTATTTTTATAGAGTATAAACGTTTTACAATTTTATTACTACCTTTCCCAAAAAGTAACCTAAATGGATTTTGTTCTGATGAACACTAAATTACGTCCAAATCCACAATTTCAGAGGATTGAAAATACTCCTAAGGTTGGATGCAAGTCTAAACAAACAGCTGTACTGGAAACAAAATGGGAGTTTCTTCTTCTAACCAAGGAAGTTTAAAGCTTTGGACTTTGGCTTGTACATTTTTAAAGTCACAGGTGACCCCTTATCTTTAATTTTTGCTTCAAGACTGACAATGTTGGGAGATAAGAAGGCTCAAACGGTAAAAAGAATGTGAAACTTAAGTGACTACTTTCCCTTAGCATCCACTGAAATAGCTCAGGTGACCATTTGTGACCATTTTCTGAAATTTTTTGAATTTTCTATTCAGCTCCTGAATTTCAAAATCACAATGACAGATCTGTCCCAAGCTTCAGCTGGAACATGCTCACCTTCACTTGCAGGGTACCTAACAGTTCAAATATTTCATGGCCCTTCCCAGATCTCTCATGTTAAGAAAGCCAATCCTTTCTTGTTGCAAAGAGTCATGAAATGCATCTCCATACCAGCTCCGATAACTCTTTCAATGGTTATGCATGAAGCTTCAATTTCCTTAGCAAACTCGTGGACAGCTTGATTAGGGTCCTCGTAGGTGTGGGGGTCAACATAGGTCCTCACTCCAGGCAGCTTAACTGCAAACACAAATTAAGCACATTTAATGGCACATGACATCACGGAAAATGGGCATTACACACTCCTGTCCCTTGCACTCTGCTCTGCTCGAAATTTATTTCTATTGTGGAAATGAATATCATTCTTGAAAAATAACATTTAGTTTATATCTGACATATGTGCAACTTTGGCATATTTAGAAAAGCACAAGAGTGCTCAGCTGGAATGATGTGCAGCTAAAAATCCCTTTTGGTGCTGTGTAATGACTCGGTCCAGTGTCTGGTAGAAAAGAATTCCTTTCTGGAACTAGAGATGGTACACCAAGAAGAAAAGTACAAATAGCAAAATGTTAGAGGAGTAATTTGCAAAGCAAGCTGGATGGATGGGGGTTGATGGAGAGCTGAAATAAATTATGCCCTAGCAGTCACACATCAGCTAATCAATCGCCCACGTTATTTCAGATGGAGTTACTGAGATTTAAAACAACTGCATATTTGCAGTACAAACCCTGTGGGTTGTATCAGTATAAATATAATCAATAGCGGGCTTTTTCTCCAGGACTTGAGAGGGGAAAAAGTATTTTCATTATCAATATTATAAGTTTGTTTTGACAATCATTAAGGCTACTCACATGAAGAGTTGCTCATGAGTCTAATGAGACAGCTACATTACACTGTGGCTCTTAATTGATTTGCTTCCTGCTGCCTTCATTACATAGCACTAATGGAAATTTGACTTTCATTCACAATGTGTTTGCCTTTTCCACCCCAAAAGGCACCTCACTGTTACCCATTCCCAGATCCCACAGCTCTTGATGAAGGAAGGACTGATAGCAACAACGAGATTTACTTTCTAGCATCACTACAGAGGGGTTTTCTATACAAGGGCATTAACAGAACATTTCTGAAAGCTTCCTAGGTGCAGGAAATAGGTGTTATTCCTCACACCTCTGCAGAGGCATCCAAGCTGAAAGCAGCAGTGGGCTTGGTCCTCACAGCTGCCGGGGGTGAAGCAAAGGTTTCAAGCAGGTATTTTGGATTTATGCATCCAGACCACAAAAATGTTGAGTTATGTGCTGAGTGGAAAAAATTAGTAACATCTTGGTTCACACAGCAAAGACAGAGGAACAAACCAAAATGGCTCACTAGAATGATCTAGTGCAAACATACAGGTGTGAATAGCTCAGCACATAAAAGGACTGTTCAAATCTTCCGTTCCCTGTGGGGCTTGCAGCAGGGGCAGGTGGGGACCTACTGAACAAACAATTATTTTGTGAATTACCAGCAAAAGCAGATTTTTTTTTTTTTTTCAGAAAACTACCTCTCAGTTGAATTTCTCATTACCACAGAAAGCCAAAACCACATATATATGTTTGCTCTTTACTCACTGTGGCCATTATGAAAATGCATCTTTTCTTCTTCTGGATCTTGCTTAGCCTTGCTATAGCCACATCGCCTGGGAAAAAAAAACACAACAGAAGAGTATTTTTGTCTTTGGTACGGCAGAACTCCATTCTTTACTTTGAATCATACAGTGCACAAAAACCCAGAGCAGTGACGAACCCAAACTCTCTAGCGGCTCTATTGCTGCTGTCCCAGTTTTAGCTCATCAGACTGGCTGCAATTTTCCTAATGGGATTCAGGGCTCAAGGCCCACGGATTTTCAATTGGACTTGTGTTTCCAAATCCCACAGATGCTTCTAAAAAACTGACATTTAATGCAGCTATTTTTAAGAAGAAAAGAAAGTGGGAACAGGAAGGACAATGAAAGGGAATGGGATGAAATATTAGAATTGCAGAAACAAAAACTCCTGGACTGCAGAGCTTTTGCAGGCACTGTGTTGTATGTCTTGCATGCTCCCCTTCATCCACTGTGCATTTGGATGGAACTTTAAATTACAGTATTTTAGAAAATGGCCTTGTGTAAATATTAACATCTTATATACATGCAAAATAATGGCTTAAAACAAAGCAAAACCAAACCTGTTGCCTCACTGCCTTCAGGTGTCTCCTACATATTGTTGGCTCTGCACAGCATTTCATGCACATCTCCTGTCTTTCCACAGGGGAGCTGCCATTCATGGAATCTCCTCTGCCCAGCAGAAAAAATACGGAAGAAGGCAAGATGCCTGACCTATCCTGCTCCCACATTAGTGCCAGACAGTGCAAGGACAGTTCTGAATACTACCATGGAGTTGCAACTACAGTCGTATAGAAGCTGGATCTCCCCCAGGGAATCTCCTATCAGTTTTTGGTTGCTCTTCCCTGACTCTTCATTCTTCTCATTGGTTTTCTAGGTGATAGTTTTGCATTAACTCTCTGCTTTGGTGGCACTTCTGAGATCTGCTTCACTTAGACAACCACATGGAAGCCCCAGGACAACTGCAGTGGCAAGAAAAATTGCTACACACACACACACACATTTAAAAATACAGGATGACGTATGTAGGATACACATATATATGCCTGTCTTTCCAAGGACCTGATAACATAACTGGATACAGGAACTGGATCATCCTACAGAAAACTGCATGAACATGAGACTGAAGGACACTGCTTGGTAGAATGAAAAACCTGGAACAGACACCTGCAAGCCAGCCAGCATGCAGTGGAGTCACTAGCTGGCACACCTCAAAGAAAGCCTCAGGCCACTAAGAAGCCACTTCAAGCCGAGAAACCTCTTTTCCATTGCTTCCGTGATTTTTGAGCTAGGGGCATGTGAGCACTCCAGCATCACTCACAGCAAAGAGAAGCAGGAACAAAACTGCAATTAGGAGGAGGCAGTCATAAGCACCTGCATGAAACATGCCCTCAGCATGAAGTCCTATTACAGGGAACTGCTGTCTGCCCAGATGCAAGGGGCCAAGCAGCTTTTGGCTATAGGATTCTGGCAATGGTGAAATGATCGCAATTACAGACAAAAGCCCAGACACGATGAGACCCCACCATTGGGCTGGACTCAGCAGAGCTGGATGCTGGACAGCTGAGGAGGGAAAAAGCAACATGAGCTTCTGGGGCTATTCAGGGGAAGAGGAAGCTTACCTTGGGGACAAAGGAGACCCGTGCTACAGGGAGAGGAAGGAAAAAGCGACTACAAAGGTTGTGCAAGCACAGGGGAACAGATCAAGAAGACAAGGGAAGGCTGGCAGGCAGTCTGGGGATGCAGGCAGGGAGATAAAGAGGTTGCACTTGATAAACAGCCAGGCTATACATGCAGGGCATGATTTCCGCAGCAGCAACCAAGCTGAGACCATAACACTTTGAATGCAAACCCCACAAGAACAGCACTGAGGTGCCCAGAAACGTGGCTCAGTTATCTGCATGTCGGTGCTCACTGCCTTGCTCTAAAAGCAGCAGCACCATTTCCTGAGATGGGGTCCTGCAAAATTAACTCAAAACCTTAGCACTAGATGTACATGGAGACCCTGGGAGTAAGGGTCATTTCAAAGCACATTCTGGTGTTCAGAAACCCTTGGTGAGAATGGATTCTTCTTCTTCATCATATGACCTCCCCTTTAACTAAATAGAGAGATGAGTCTCAGTATCAAGTCACACTTCTGGCAACCTCAATTTTTTCTGCTGCAAGTTGCCAAAGTTACATCAGCTTTCTGCAGAACTAATTTTTCTGGATGGAGGCATATGACTCAGTTTGCCTTTTACAAATACACAAATATGTCCATTCATCCTTCTACCAAAAGTATGTATCTGATACTTCTGTTTTGATTTTTGGAACAAATGCCCTTATCTTTTCCTCAGCTTTGGAGCACTTTGCCTCTAAGAATGCTTTTCTAACATTATCCTTTCCACAACCTGCATCTCCCGATTCCTTGACCATAAATACAGAGGAGACAGAGAGATGCCATCCCCTGCATAGAGTAATCCAAGGACACCTTGCTGCACAACAGCCCACATTTTACTGCCCAGGGACGCACTCCAAGGGCCAACGCAAACCAGTTGGCTGCAGCTGGCCCTTTCTCTCGAGCTGGGTAACACATTCAGCAGCACATCAAATTAGCATACGAAATCACACTCTGGGAGCCTGAAGCATCGTTAAAACAAGCCTTGACAAGACACATCAAAGTGAAATGGCAGCTAGTGGACTGTGACTGTCAAGCAACAGTTGGGTGTCACTAATAAAGCTTGCTGCAAAACTTGCTATCACTTGTGCCCTTCGCACACTTTCTCAAACTACCCAGAGTTTGGCTGACTGGGGCCAAACTGCGCTTCTTCCATTCTTGACCTTCAGATGCTTTAAATAACACACACAAGCAGTTTTTTCTCCTTTCTTCCCCAACTAAATTGCATAAAAATCTGTAATTTCGGGTTAACAGTCCAGAGACACTTTGTGAATCTTACTGGCAGATCAAAAGTATCTAAATATTGCGGCTTTGCAATATATTTTGGGAGAAGAAAAAAGCTCTCAATTGCTTGTGAAATAATCCATTTCTGCATGTGCATTTGCTCTTAATATTTATTGGCTAAGCTGTGAGTCAAGAGCTCTGATGGAAGACTCATTCTCTAGTTTATTATCACTGTACAAACCATAGATTTCCTGCATCTTTTCTGCATCAAGCACAGCAGAAGCATAAAGATCCTGACACTCGCTTCATCTCCCACTGAGCTGGATACACTCAGTCAAAGAGTTAACGTAATTCAGCAGCACACCTGAATCTCAATTCATTTACTCCTGTTGTGGGTTTGTCCCAGTTTCTCTGTGTGGAAAGCAGATGCCTTCCTTGCACAGCTCTGTGTTTTTCAATAAAAGTATCAGAGGTAAAAAGAAAAGTGATACTTTAAATATTCTTAAGGCATCATGTCTTATTTAAAAACTACTTGCAGATTGGCAGGCAGCTCGTAAAATATTTATGGAGCAGATTATAAAAGTGAAGTTATAAAATGATCTCTATATAGGTTTATAAAATATAAAATGGACAGGTAGAAAGATGAACAATCCAGCCAGGAAACCAATGTCCACTACCTTGCATGACAGAAGGCAATTCACAGAGAAAAATCCTTCACAAAGTGAGGCAGAAAGATGCTTGCTCTACCTGGACTGATGGAGATTCTTTCGTTTCTGCCCTGTGTTTCAGGATACCCTTGCTGGGTTGTGTGTGTCCCTTTGGCCACTCAAGGCATACCCCTGAAAACCACAGAATGCCCAAGGGAAAGAGTTTTCATCTCCCTAGCTAGGGCCACCATTCTGGTCACAGCCCAGGCAAGACACATCCAGGGGACTGTGAACCTGGACCTTGGATGTCAAGCCCTAGGCCCAAGCATTTCAGCACACAGCTAAGATATTACTGGAAATGCAGGTGGGGACAGCATTGAGACATCCCTAATGAGGAAAGGGACTTCACCTTGCCAGGTGCAGTCAGTACCATCGAACAGGTTGTGCCCTGAAGCAGCATGCAATCTCTCATCCCAGTCTTGCAGAAACTTACACATGTATTTAGTCTCTCAAATATTACATAAACAAAGCATATGCACTTCTCTGAAACAGAGACAAAACACTTTTTTTTCAGGGGTGAGACCTTCACTCAGAAGCTTGTCTTTTACAATAAATCAACTTAGAGGAATGCTTCAAACCCATCTCAAGCTGTCACTTTACAGGAGGTTTGCAAGGACTGCAAGGTTATTGTTTACAAGGGGTTAGTGCTTATTTCAGACTATTTGTTCCAAGATGTTAAAGCAATAAAGCTGCATACGTGTTGCAGTGCAGGACTGTGTTCCATACAGAGGAACAAACAAACATGGATCTCTCCATCTGGCCAAGATCCTGTTGCCTCAGCTCGTGTGTGGAGACAATAGCTTTATCCTTGATAAACAACACTGATACTGAGAGCCAGAGGCAAAAGACTACCACTCATGATGTTAGTCTGCGTTCAGCATTTGCCTTTGCTGTTTGCAATCCTAGGATAAATTCAGTATCAAAAAAACAGAGAATACTCAAGGGACTGGTGTAAACTGAACAGCTTCTATACTGGAAGTTGCTTTCCATTTTTGTGTTCACTTTCCTCTTGCACAAGATCAAAAGAACAGTAAAAGGTCTGGCGATGACAAGCAAAGACCTTTAGCTCAGTTCAGGAGATACAGGAGATGGCTGGCCTGAGAGGAATGGGGCAGATTCCCTTCCCAAGGGCTGCAGGCTCACAATCTTCTCAGCTGCTTTCCCAGCACTGCTGTCCCCCTCTACACTTGTGTGACCCTGTATTTGACCTCTGATTAACTTGGATGCCCTACAAAGGAAGTTTCACAAATCCAGCAGTGGTAATTTTAGCCTTTAGTCCTTCCCTGCCTTTGCACTGAATGACTCCCTGCTTTCCTAAACCACCGCCAGAACAATTAAAAATAATTTAAACAAGATACCGTTTTCCCTTCTTGCAGGAAGCTCCCTCTGAAGTGATTTCCATAAATCTCTCTAAAAAGCTTGACGTGCCTTCCCATAGCAGAGCCAACGGCATCTGTGCCTTGACATAACTTCTCCCATTTCCCCCTCCCAGCCTGCTGCCACCTTAGTCTCCCTGCACCTTAGGAGGAAACCTGCAGAGGGTGTTTTCCAGGTCAGCCAAGTTTTCCTTTTGCATCTCTCTTCTTCATAGCCATCCACTCCAATCCTGGTCTTCTCTGAGAACTATTTTACATTGCTGTCATCCTCCAGCTGGGGGCCTTGCTTAAGGACATTAGAAGTATGACTTGCAGCAAGGGACTGCCTCGTGCACTGGTACCACAGGCATGACAGAAAGTAGAAGTACTGCAAGGTTTTCTTTCAGAGCAATCATTGCCAAAACAGTGGTCCACATACAAGAGCAACTTTTTACAGGCACACACTTGGAGCTGAGCATCCTTGCTTGCTAAATCTGCTCTTAAGCACTGAAAAGTCACAAAAAACCAAGTAAAAAATGCTCCACCAGGGAGAAAAACCAAAACCAAAACCCAAACTCCTCCTCCACCAGAATAAAAAAACAGCACCGGAGGACCCAGAAATGATCAACCTTAGTGACTGCTGTGCCCCACAGCAAGGAACTGCAGCATGGCCCAGCTACCACCATGCAAAGCCTCTGCATCCCCCAGAAAACACAGCAGAAGAGTTCCACGCCTCTCAACAGCTATGCTGAGAAAATTTCCCAGCTTAACAATGCATGTGGGATGTCTCAGAAATTCTGTGGTCTCTAGCAGCTATCTGATGAGGATGGTGTCTCTTAGGAGGCTTAGGAAGATCTCTGCCCACACAAATATTACAGTTGATTCTTCTTTGGGAAGCAACTCAACTTGCATTCAGTCAAACCAACAGAAATTAAAATCACCCCTCCTTTGACCAGTTAGAAAAGAGGGGAGAGTACAGGAGAGCAGAAAGTGGTGAGGCAGCCCAGATGGTGGCAGAACAGGACAGCATGCAGCATGGACACGCACCTCAGGACACCCGCAGAGATATGTCCACTGCTGCTGGACCATATCCGGGGCAAGCAGCACCATGTCATTGCTGAGTATGTCATACACTGCCATGTATGTCCATGACATACACTTCATTCCACTGACATGCATGTCACATGCCACCAAATAAATACTTTTCTGCTCCCGCCGACCCCCTGCCTCCTCTGGGGGCACATTTCCTCCCCCCGGCCCCTTTGGATGCCAAGAAGCAGGACTTGATGGGTGTCCAGCATACATGGTGTTTTATCAGACACCTGCTGCACTGTCTGGATTGATCATGGCATAACGTGGCGGGCTTTTGGCCCCGAGATCCCTGCTCTTGCTGAAGGTACACTCTGCTTCAGGTCACACTATTTGCAGTTGTTGAGATAGACAAGCTGGGTACAGAGATCAGATGAGAAAGTGATTTCCAGGCCAATACAAGAAAGGAAGGGAGAGGCAGACTGTGCACAGAAAACATGGATGGAGGACACGAAGTAGGAGCCAGCACGGGTGGGAACACTGACCATGTTAGGCTCGGATAGGCAACAGCACGCAGAGAAGAAGCCCACCCACAGCCATGATCGCAGCAACTGAAAAGCAAACAAAAAGGCCCAGGATAAGGAATAATCCCACTGCCCTGGAAAGGTGCAAATACATTCACAACATTTCTATATCTATTTTCTTTCTTCTTATTTGCATTTATTATTTGGACTTGAACACCCTGGGCTGCAAAAATGTCATGGCATATGCTATTGTTGGTGAAACATGCCTTGGGGAGAGTGTCTAGATCCTGCTGCTGTAAAGCAATTAACCATGTGCTTCCTGTACTGGAGTACCACTGTCAGGATTAATGGGGCCACCCATGTGCTTAAACTTGAAGCAGGCAAAGTGACTTTTTTCCACAAGTGTGCATGTGGTACAATTACAATTGCCTTTAAAAAAGGAAAAGCACTGGATGAATACGAGCCCTGCTTTTGCAGATCCTTGTGCATGTACTCACAGAGCCCTTTCTGCATCTCCTTGTGTCAGCGAAGCTTTGCACATGTTAGGTATCTGCAGAAGCAGGACCTCGTGAGAGCATTCAGCCTAAATAAACCCAAAATACGTTGAGCTGAAAGGCACTCCATGCAGCCACAGCTTGCCTCTGAAGGCTGCTCAGCCATTATTTTAATCAGACTATGGGTTTGCCTGGCATCAGTTCTCAAACCAATGCTGGCTGCACCTCAGTAATTGCCCTTTATCCTTGTCAGAGAACTTGCACAGACAATTTTTCTGTTACCAAATCTATTAAGATAGTTCATTCTGGAAAATAACATAGTGCAAAAGAAACAACAGGAAGGACTTCAGTACAAGCAGGAGCCCAGTGGTGCAGGTATACTCCAATTAAAGTCAGCTGAAGATCTCTTCTCTTCATTTCTCCTCAGTCATCACAAGAAGTCATTCTTGAAAAAATCCTGTGCACGTCAGATTTTTATACAGTATGACTTACAATGCCTAAATACATTAAAATAGTTTATTTAGACAAAATTAACAGTCTACAACTGCATTGCCTTAAATTATGATGGAAAATAACTTCAGGCATGCAATGATTTACAGAATTATACACTGGATTATGTGCTTACTTAAATTAAAACTGGTGAAGAATGTCTTCTAAGCTCTTTTTACATCAGCAAAACAACTTGCTAACATTTTCTAAACAGCAATGCCAGTATCTCTAGCTATAATTAACAATATTTTCTATTTTCATAATGTCCCAGCATCTTCAGTCCTACTAATATGGAAGCAGATCAGCCTTCACTAACCCACTCCATAGATCCAAGTTAACACCAGAGATTCAAAACAAAGCTACACAAAGGAAACCAAAGCGCTATATATCTTGAGTCAATTTTGCCATTTTCTTCCTTTAACTTTGCAGGATTTGAGCGCAGGGAACTGGTGCATCTCCAGAAGACCAGTCTGGCTGTGACCCTTTAGTTTATGTTTCACCTAGGAGGCCCTTTTCCCCCAGGCATTTTCTAATGGTTGCTGCCACCAAACCTTCCCACACCTCCACACCACTCAGCATGCAAAGTCAAAGTTTTCCAAACAACTGTTCAATTAACCTGAAAAGCAATCACTTCCTTAAAATGAAAAGAGCTCAATGTTTCCCTGAACAAATAAAACTCTTTATGACCTCATCAGCAACAGGGCTGCTCTGAGACAAAATCAGTTCCCTGCACTGAATCCAGAGCACTTCAGATCTCACTCTCTTCATACGCAGTAAAAAACAAATGTTCAGGTGCAAGAGAAATGTACTTCAGTGTAGCCTTGCTCCTACAAACCCATCAGCTGTGCACTTGTGGTCAAAATACTCTGAGGTTTAGCATTAGGGGAAATCTAAAGTGCTTAGAAATAAACTAAACAGGATCAGCAGACAATAAAATTCACTTTCCGGTCCACGGAGCACTTGGATAGGTAAGTGAACTTACTAATTGGTCTGAACAGTCAGGACAAAGGAAGATTTATTACTACTGGTGTTAAAAGGATGGCTTCATTTGGCAGGATAAAAATCCTGAGGCAAATAAACTGATGTTAAACTCAAGCAAAGCCATCATGCATCTTGTGGCCATCGGATTTGGGTGCCTGATGGCTTCTAGGAGGGGGCCAGTTCTCATCTCCTTTCCTGCAGGGCTTTCTTTGTCTAGAAACTGAGGACCTGAAAGCAAAAGCCTTCCAGACAAGATCAAATGCAATGGGTAAGATTAAAATGCTTTTTAATGAAATACAGCTGGACTTCTCTAGGGTTTTAGAATGAAATACAGCTGGACTTCTCTAGGGTAAGCTGACCTATACTGGAGAGCAGAGTTGAACCAAGAACTGCATACATCAATTTTATCTGCAAAGTCTCCTCCAACCTCACTGAATCAACCAGCAAATTATGAGGAGAGCTAGTGGGGGCTGCTACTGGTCAGGAGCCCCTCTGATCTGCTGCAGGATAACAGATGACATGTCCACGTAACAGCAAAAGTTATTGAGAAAACACCTGCAGCGTTAAATCCCCTTGGCTGGGAAAGAACAGGCTGTGAGGCGACACCATCTCCAAAAGCCAGGCTTGCTTGAAACAAGGTGTGACACCTGCTTCTAGCCCTGGCTTCAAGGAAAGGGCTGCAGATGGGAAAAAAAAAAAAAAGCAGAGGAGCCTGCAGCCGCAGTGACACCTCCAGGAGCTCTGTGGCCTGCTGGCATTGCCCTGCTCCCTGGCCAGACCAACTCTGCTGCTTTCAGCTATCTCAGGCACACAGAGACAACACTCCTCCTGTTCTAGATAAGGTGACCCCCACAAAGCTTATGTGGTTTGCAAACCCAACTGTCCAGAGCCCAAACTTTAATAAACTTGTGCGAGGAGCACTTATCAACACTCTTGGCATTATTTCAAACCCTGGGTTTGGTTAATGAAATGTATATATATCATGGGCCCCGGCAACTGGGCCTGCAATTAATGTAATTAATTTACCACAAGTCTGCAGATGACCCAGAGAGCATTTTGAATTAAACTACATTTTTAATGGCTAGATAGAATTCAGAGAGGCTCTGCCTTATATAGATGTGGCTTTTAAGAGTTATAAGCTGAAGTCTTGGAATCATGATAAATGGAAGCCTCATTTGTTGCTGTTAATAAGCTGTTCTAATGGGATGTTCTTCAGAGGCTTGCAATTAGAGACTGAAATACTTGAGGGTGCCTGGGAAGATTTTTCTAATCCTTCATACAGCCTTGAGTGATGGTAATGATTGCTTCCTGCATCTCCAGGTCAGGAGGCCAGAGCTACACCTAGCAATTCTAGAGTCAACGTGCTTGCTCTAAACATCAGAGAAGTACCATTACACACTGTGAGCTGCTAGGAATATATTCCCACTTTGTCCCAAAATATACAAATGTTTAAGGAGTCACCTGCTCTTCCTGCTGAGCTATCCTAGCTCATACTTTAAAGCATCATTCTGCATTGTTTGAGAAAAACTGAGAATGCAGAAGGCCAAGCAGATGACAGCTATGCAGTCACCACGGGGAAGGAAAGCAATGTCTTCAGGGAAAGGAATTGCACTTGGAAAGACTTTTGGCATTATACTTTTCTATGTCTAAGACATAAGAAAGCAGAGATAACCTTTTTTCTAGGTAAGAAGCCAAGTGCCGCTACATGGTGAAGCCCCAGGAGAGGTCACACTTCTGATTTCAAAGCATGTGAAACATCCACATATTCAGAAGCGCAGAAGGACAAGAGTCTGACTTCCTTCTTCATCCTCTACCCACTCCACAGTCAAGAGAAGACACTGTAAAATCTCACTTTCAAAGACTACATACACAAGGGGTGCTCAACAGGCCTCAAGCTGCTACAAATTCCAGCTTGAAGGGCAGCTCCGTTACCTTCTCCAAGTGGAAACAGGACTTGCACAATCCATCAAACAAATCACCTGCAAGAAGGCGAGGAGATTTCGTCACTTACTGCTGCACTAGCCCCCATTTTCCCTGCTCAGACAAAGCTTATGCCAGTTGCTTATCTGTTCATCACAGTCTTTCCAGCCCATTCCCTTGGCCACTGCCAGAGGAACTTATAACTTGGAGCTTAGTTACAGATTTGGTCAACTCTCACCTTCTGTCTGGGCCAAAGTCATCCAAAAGCAGATTAGCCTGGGTCCTTAAACCCGTCTCAAGACCGCAGAGCACAGACTGCCTTGCGGAGCCCGGCAAGTTTACACTAAGCCAAAAAGTGTTTCGGATAGAAGAGGAATGAGGGGTTGGAGCAGCCAAATTTGCCAAGCTGATCTTGACAGGATGTTAGAGACGGGTGCTACGGGCAGCAGATTTCCACACAGGTCCTAGGAAGGTATGACCCTGTGCAGAAGGGTGCACTGGAGCACTCTCCCTTCAGAGAGCACTACTGTACGCCAGCGCTGCTCCTCTCTGGGAAAATGTACCAGCAAAGAGGCTGTAAGTAGGATGGAAGTAGTAAAAACCTTGACCTCAACAGAAGTAGGACCAGACCCTGCCTGCTCTTGGTGGATGGGAATTTTGACTTGGCAGAGTAGTAGCTTCCTCAACAAAATCCTTCCTCTTGTCAGGTGAATCGTGGGGAATATTTGGCAGTAGGCAGCATAATAAAGTGCCTATAAATCACAGGAGACAATGTCCTGCAGGAAGAAGGAAGAGCAGGCAAGAATGTAGAGACAAAATCCCTTAAAATGTCCCAACTAACAAAAATTGTGACTCATGCTGGAAAAAATTCTCTATGAAAACCATTATCTATAGACTGTCTTCCATTTCCTACGGAAATATTGAAAAAGCAAACTATTTTAAGCCCTGGCACAACTTGGAAAATAGGATGGGGGGAGGCTGTGGAAAAAATTCATCCATTTTGACCTTCCACATCACAGAAGGTTGTAAACACTCTCTCAGGACCTGGGATATACACCACAATCTTTCACCCTCTCTATTCCCTGAAAGTCACTTTTTAACAAGATGCACATATTTGTGTCCAGAAAGTAGCCCTCTGCCACCACAGGCAGGGATATTTAAAAGTCTAAATCAACTAAGGTCAAGGATGGATAGGCTGGTGTAAGAGCCTCTAATTGCCAATATCCAGGTGGCAAGACTTGTCTTTGCTTTGTCTTTCAAAGGCTAGTTCCTTGCCAGAAGGAGACTTTCTATATGTGCATGACACACAGGGTGAGGAACAGTTTTTTGTTGCTTCATTTTTTTTCCCCCTAAGTTCTGTGAAAAGCTCCCTCTGGTTATTTGGAAGATCACTTGAGATGGAAAGGTCATCCATAATGGGTAGTTGGCTATAAATGCAGATGCACAGTTGACTGGGCTGTTTTGAACAGCTTTTGCAAACGTGCACAGCATTGACCTAATATCTTCCCCACTTTACTCTGTAAAAGCTCATGTTTTTGTTTAGTGCTATGAAATTTGAAAGCTTGGGGGACTGGAGGGACCAGTAGTCTCTTAACACTCACCCTAAGACCTTATCTGTTTTGCAAAGGGGGCTGGGTTTGAAGGACAAAAGAGGGGTACTTCTCTGGAGCAGTTGGTCTCCTCCCCAGCTGAAAATCAGGCTCTTTACCTCAGTTTGTAGGGAGAAAGAGACTGATGCCACACAACAAAAACTGAAGCACTTTACTGCTCCCTGAAAGATGGAGTGCAAAGATCTTTGTCACTGGATTGTCTGACACAGAACAAAAGTAATGATTTTAGATTAATATATACTTCAGTCAGGAACAGTAATGGTAACAGACATCTAATTCACGCATTGCTAGGAAAGCAAAATTTATAGATTTGTTCTATCTGTAAAATGCACCACACTTTTGAGAACACATAATCCTAACAAAACAGAAATAGTAACAACTCTGTCTTCTTTAATTAAATACTTGTAGCTGGTTTAATAATAGATTTTCAATATCCACTTCTCTTTTTTATGCTGAGACAACTACAGTCTGATTTAGTGAATCTCTTTGATTTGTAATCCCAATTGTTGTATTATTAATATGTCCTTGATGCAAGGAGCAGGATAACTTAAAAAAGTGATCAGCTATTTGGCTTGGCATTTATGACCGTGGTCAGAGGACATGTTATTTACAGGAAGTTTTCTGGAGCATCTGCAAGTAAATCAGCTCTGAAATGCAGCTTAATTGTTTAGGGCAAAGCACATTGAGTTTCAAATTCCCAGGAATCTCCAGCTTCAGACGCAAAGTGCATTTCCACAGATGGACGCTGACATGTGGAAATGCCACCACGACTACTGTTCAACTGACCTTTGGTTTAGGGCCAGCTGCCAACGGGAAATGCCAAGCTGTTACATACATTCATTCAAAAGAAGTGAGAAAACTGCAGAGACTTGAAAACAAAAAAAAAAGGGGAAAAGGTGTGGTACTGCCTTTGGGAGCCTAGCAAAAAATAAAAAGCCTACAGACTCCAGCAAACTCCTCAGCCCTGTGACTGGAAACTCCTCTCAGAGCTGCCAAGAGCAGGATGACAATCACTTCACACTGCAGAACTGCCTGTGCTTGCTGCAGCCTGGGACTTTGGAGGGTAGGTGCAAAGAGGTGCCATACAGCATCCTAGGGAGGAATGTCCTGAGGGCCTCTCAGGGACCTGGGAGTACCCTGAAACCAGCACAATGTAGCCTATTTGCAAGAGCTGGCCAGGCTACATCCTCAGTGCAGCAATACAAGATGGTTTTTCTCCTTCTGCTCTCTTACATCAACAGAAAAGACAGAGCCTGGGCTTTGAACAGCTTGTTTGGTGTGGCAAGCAGTAGTGATTCCAACTGGAGTTCAAAATAGCTGTTTTCCTAATAGCAAATACAGGAAAGAATTAGGAAAGAAAATGCAACCCCCCTGGAACCAGGCACTGGAACAACACAACCACTCCAGAGGTTTAATAGGAAAACATCTCCCAGAAACGGGTTAACTGCTTCAGAAAGGGATTATCCCATGACTTGGAACATGTTTATTGTCCCCGCTGTCACAGCAGGAGAGTTACTCCACAAATTGTCTTGAATCCATATCCAAGGCAAAGCAGCACGAGTAACACATCTCCCTGGCATCTCTGCTTTCTTCCAAACCAGAGCAATTTTTTTGTTTTGTTTTGTTTCAAATTGTTTGTCAGCTTTCTGGATTTTTGGGGTTTATTTTGCTGTCCTCACAAGTCACTCAATGTACTAGATGGCCTTTAAAATTAATGGGAAGTCAAATTGGCAGAGAAGTCCTGTGGTTTTGAAGTCAATTTTCTAATAATGGACCAAACGTTGGTGTGGGAGGCTTCTCTACCAGCCCCAAATGAAGGACTGTGGTCTTTTCAGTTAGGGAAAGGGTAGAAAAGACAAAAATGGATGAAAAGCTCAGCTCCCTGTGCCTACCCTTCCCAGACATCCAGCGTGGCACCATGGAGAATGTCCCAAAAACCTGCAGCTGCCCTGGGATCCATGGAGGGAAGTGTGAGTACAAGGTAGGAGGATTAAGGTAGCAACAGAGGCAGCAATAAAACCCTAGCCAAAGAAGACAAGGGCTTTCATAAGCATGCCAAGAGATAAAGAGCTAAGAGGAAGCACATTCTGGAAAGCACATTAGGCAAGAGGACAGAAAGATGTAAATAATGAGAACTGCTGACAAATGGCTCAGGGTTTGCAACTGCTTGCTGAGACTAGAGAGAGTAGCAGTGAAAAGGAGACTTTTGCAAAGGTACATCCTCCTCTGAGGGGTACTGAGCCTTTGCCAGCGACTGTGTGAAGAGCAGGAGCTACTGGCAGCCACACAGCTGTGATTCCCTATGGCCACAGAGGGATGTACATTCCTCTACCTGTCACTCACCCCCCTCTTCCTTGCAGAGGTGCCAGGTTACATCCACAGCTTCCCTACAATCACACATGCATTCTCTTGTTTGCACCAATACAAGCACACATCCAGGCTGGGGGAAGTCAAGATTCACATCCACCTGCTCTGACTGAAGAGGAATTTCAATAACCTCTAGCCTTTAAGGAGAGACTTGAATCCTGTCTAGTGTTCAGAGCCAAGTCTTTTGACTACAGCTTTCCTGTAGGCCCTGGTGTGAATTGCCTGTAGCCATTGACTCACACCCCTCACCCCATCCTCCCTCTGCTGCTGCATGCTTCTCATGCAGACAGGAGCATTTACTTTTCCATTTTTAAGTCCAACAAGTCACTCAAAGCAGACAACAGGAGCTCAAGCAGCTGAACTGGAAGAGACTGTCAGTCTCTGACCTTGACTGGAGATGAGTCTGGCAGCACACTTACCTTTCAAGACAGGAAATAGCTGCGTCCGTGTTCTTCCATGGATGCGTTATGCCTGGGGACAGAGTTGCTCAGCCTGGCAGGATTTCTCTGCTCTGCATTTGCAGTCTGATACCTTACCTCCTCTGGGAAATAAGACCCTCAACCAACAAGTTCAGCGCAGTTCCTCTGCATCTGTAACATCTCTTAATGTTTACAATATCCTGTAACTCACAGCCACCTTGCTAGACCTAAGCTTAGGACAAACCTGTACTGTAAAAGCAACTGTGGGCTGATGGGTACCTTAGAAGCATAAATGTTTATTTTGCACTGAAAACAAATTCAGCCTTATCAGTACATGTACTTCACATTGCTCTGTGGAGTACTTCACGTTGCTTGGCGTACTTCACATATGCATGAAGGACGTCGCACTGTTTGACTACTGCCACTAAAAAAAGGTACTAATATACATGTAGAATATGAAAAAAGTGCCTTCCATGCTGGCTGCCAAACAAATTTAATGTTGCAGTACAAACTTATCCTGATACGAGCCAGATTTTGCCCCAGTACCACAATCTCTTGTTCATCAAAAAATTCCATCAACTTCCATTAGAGTTGTCAAAGATGGTATAGTCCAGGCTTTCATCACTTGCCTATGTTTAAGCACATGAGAAGTCAATGGGATGGTTTGAGGCAGAGTGTCTCCCTCTGTGGGGGAAGCTCTCTGTATGATTTACTAATGCTTGGGGAACACATTAGTACGGTACACATGAGAAATGAAATCCAGATCTGACCAAAATGTGGGGCATTTGGCCATTTCAGTGGCTTTATTCTCATTTTCTTTGCAAGTGTTTTCCTGAAGTTATGTTTTCTCTGTGAGGAAAGTCCATTGCAAGCTCTGAGTACAAACATATGGGGGTGAAGATATTTTACCTGTCATAACATGTTCTGCTTATTTTTAAAGGAATATGAAAACAATCCTGTGAGAATCAACTCAAAATAATCAGGGCCAGCTTATAGACAGATGAAAATCATTGGGAAGTGAACTACATTTGTGAGAGTGCCTTTGTCATTCCTGCTTGTCCAAACAGATCAATCAGCCCACCCTCGTGCTGTTTTACAGTGCTACCGCTTGACAGCTTTGTTCACATGCTGCTTTTGCCTAAATCACACTAATCAGCTGGTCAGATAAAAGTTATTACAAAAGTTGAAGAAGTATAAATACACAGCTTCTTCTCTTACCTTCCGCTGAGAAGGAAACCGATAACAACAGCCAGCAGAATGACTCCCACTGTTACAGACACAACAATTATAGGAATCTGGCTCTGGTCGCTGGATGCAGCTACTGCTGAGATGAGAAACAGAAAATGGAGATTAGGGTTAAAATGACAGTCAGCACTCATATGAGTTTTTCTAGTGAGGCTGCCAGCAAGGTTTCAAGTCTTACCAGTTCATTTATTCTTTTACGGTTTGTGTTTTCCCCCTTTTGCAGTCTGTTTCTAGTTTGGAAAGGAAACAAAACCACATGCAACACTAAGCCAAAAACCCAACAAGATTGCATCTCATTGTTGAATTCAGAAACCAAAACATTGCAGGATGCAGCCTGTGAGTTTGTGAAGTTGAGTTTTTCTCCCTGAGTTAGCTGCATTAGAAATCAGAGATAAAAGATGAAAACCCAAGAGGCTCTCATTTGGATGAAAACCCAACAGTCAGAGAGAACATTTATGGAATGTTATTGCTAACAGACACAAGTAAAATCTACAAGATAAAAAGAATTACCTGCACTTCAAGAAGCTATAATTATAAACTAACTCCTTGTGGCATCTCTATCACATGGCCATAAAGTGCCCTCTGTAAAACAGGAATTTGCTAAGACATGTACAGTGGTTGGTCTCTTTATTGGCCAAAACTTGGGGAAGCAAAACTCTCCCAGTCTGTGCTTTGTAAGGAGCCCTCCTGCCAAAAGGCAGGAGACTAAGCTGGTGATAAAGACACTAGCAGAAAGGTCAGGAGAGCTGATTGAGAACTGAGTTTTGACACAGGTAAAATAAGAGCAGGTGAACAAGCTCCTGTAGGCTGTAAAATGGAGACGCTAATACCACTTGAATCTTGTTTATTTGCCTTACATGGCAGGGAAAGGAGCCCATTTCCCCCCAGGGCTTTGTATGTGGGGCTCCCCAGGTAGAAACCAAAGTCTCCTCACCTTGCCCTCTTTGCTGCCAGCTTATTTATCTGCATGTATATAACCACCCCAGGGTACAAACCTCACATCCTCCCTGCAAAACCAGCTCCCTGGCACAGGAACCACTGCTCTGTGGGGGAAAACCTCATTATAGCTCTTAACCTCGTGCCAGCCCAGGATGAAGCTTCATCCACCCCAGAGAGCAGCAGCAATTGATTGCGTACTGAAGAAGCCTTTAACGAAATGATTGAACTAAAAAAGGGTCCTTAGCACAGGATTAACGTTATGAAGGCTATAAAATAACTGAATATAGTCCCATATTAATTGTTAAAGGAAAGGAAAGACAGAAAGGTATGGCATTAAACATTGATCTACACTGGGCTTCAAGCAGCTCTTCATATGGGAGCTCTCTGGTGCTTAACTGTGAGCGGGGTGGACCTGCTACAGCAGTGTAAGTGATTTCAGAAGGATTGGTCCTGATACATTAAATATTTCATGTTAACTGCTCCAAACCCCTGCCATCATCCAGAGATTTTATTAGCCTCACGAAGTTATGGGGGCTCCTTAAGATGGTGTTTTGTTGCTTTCCTGACAAAATAATTAAAAAGAAAAACATTTAAAGGAGAACATTAAGCAGTGATTGGTGGTTTTTTTTGCACAGCTCAAGGGATGGGGAAATGAGATAAATTCCACTGTGATCTGTGGCAGATGAAAAGCCTGAATCCATAAGCCAAGCTGGGACTTGCTGCCATTCAAAGTCAGGGGCATACACACCCCTGCATTACCCCTTCTCAGCTCAGTGATATGTTCCTACTCCTGCCCAGCAGACCAGCTAGATTAGCTCACCAATCCAGCCAAAGCACAGCTCTTGGCAAGGTTAGTTTTCGGGGCTAGACAAGCTTGGTGGCATTTGGAAAGGAGGAAGCAACAAGCGCATACACCCAGCAACACCTTCCACTCAAATAAAAAAATTTCGCTGAAAACTGAAGCCCTGGCTGCTTCATGGTGCTTTGCAGAATTGCACAAGCAGGGAGAAGTATGTAAAAATTCCCAAAATCTGGAAAAAGAGGGAAGTCCAAAACAGCTTATACCTCTCCTCCATTGCATTTCTCAGGCTGTTGTTGTATAATTCGTCCAACTGTATTAAAGATAACTACAGAAACCTTGCAAATTGGAAACAAAACCTGTCGTTCAGTCCAAAAGACTTGGAAATTGTTTCTCAAAACAGCCACGGAACGATTTTCATCTGTGCTTGAATAAAAATCATTTGCTTTGGCTCTAACAAGAAGTTCAGATCTGTACTCTGATGTAGCAGTGAGATTTCAATCTGTGCTTGCTTTCAAAATCTCCAGGATGTGCAGAAAGAAGTGGGAGTCTGGTCACACTCCTGACACTAATATTGACTTTACATAGGGCTTTGGGGAAAGAAATGCTTTTTATAAGGTTTTAAATGTCAAACAGAGTTGCATTTTGCAAGATACTGAGGCTTACCTTGTATTTCAATCCTATCAAGTGTTAAAGTATCTAGTTAAGTCTGGCCCCAGCCAGAGCTTGAGTCCAACAGACGAACAATTCCCATTCCCAAACTGGGGACCATGCGGTAGTTATTCCTCTGACTATACCAGCAACTCCTTAATATCAGAGAAGTACATATTCCTCTGCCTTTAAAATGCCCAGAAAAAGACTGGGATGTGGGTATGACTAAATGACCCACAGAATTTCTAGTGTTTAAAAATGTTTCCATGTGATGTCCTCCAAAAGTCCCGATTAGCACAGATACTTACATGATGGGCTTGATGAAAGTGCCATTATTTTTGGACCAGGATCATAGGTAATAGATCAAATGTGCATATATTTCATGTGTTACTCATTAATAGACCAGAACACTATTACTCAAACAACTCTAAGCTAGAAACTTTCCAACTGAGAAAAACTATACAGAATATTATTTTGGCATAATATGATTTGATTGCTACTTATAAAGCACAATTAATGGTTAATACAATAAGAAATACATTAAATAGACTGTCCTTACTGCATTATTGTTTGCATTGTGATGCAATTTTCACTGTATTAGCTTAATCACTGGCTCCATAGCTACATTTGCACATGTATAATGACTCCTTGAAAATCTATTCTGACTTCAAAGGCAGCATGCACTGAAAAGACAACTTGGCATCTTCTCCTCAATGATGATGAATTTTAAATAAACTGGAGTAACAGTATTCAAAGTATTGATTAATTTAAATTTCCCAGGAAAATACAGAAAACAATCTCTTTTCCACAGGAATGATGAGAGTATTTCCACCATAAAACTCCTCTTCCATGCACACAGTATAAAAATTAATAAATGACAGCTGTACAAAGTAATAGAGAGAAGATGTATTTTCTGGTGGACAAAATTGTACTTAACACCTTGGCAAAATTCTTTATTTGGGACAAAAAGAATTTCCCCACAGCTGTGCCTAAACGCAGAAGAAAGAGCAGCTGAGCCTCTGTGTGCCTCAGGAGTTCACCCTGCCACAGAATCTGTTCCAGAATCCAGCCCTGGATTAGTTTAATTAAAAAAAAAAAAAAAAAAAAAAAAAAGAAAATTTGAAAACGCACAAATGTAACAGGCCAAGAAGAAGTCCTGCACCTGCAGTGCACATTTTTTACCATTTCTGATTACAAGTCAACCTCCTTTTCTTGAGGCTGTGGCCTTGGCAGCCAACAGAAACAATCTTTTAACTTGACAGGAACTTTCCCCAAAAAACGCAAAAGACGCTAATGCTGGTTCAACTCTTCCCCTTGCAGAGAGGCACCATTTCAGGGTTTTTCCTACCAGATGTAGGTATTTAAGAGAGCTCAGCATCCTCTGCAGCCAGCCTTTAAGAGCAGGTCCCATCCCCTCTGTCGCTCCTGAGAGGAAAGACTCTCTTACACCAGGCCCCTTTAAATACAGGATTTTTCTAAGCATGGAATGCCAAGAATTTCTGAAGCCTGAAGATCTCCTACCGCACCATTAGGAAGCAAAGGACAATATGCCAAGTGCAGAGTCATGACGCGCCTGACGTTTCCAAAGCCAAGGGATGAAGCCAGTAAAAGGAAGCGCTCTCTGCAGAGGTATCGATCCCGACTTGTTTCAGGTAAGCGCTACAGAGACACGGGCTGACAGCAATTAAAAGCACTTACACACTGGGCTGGTTTCAAACTCGAACCTTCGGCTGAAGCCCCCGTAGCCGGCAGCTGTCCGGGCTCGGATCTGGAAGACGTACGCTGAGCCTGGCTTCAAGCCATCCGCCGTAATCGCTGTCTCTTTGGACTTGATGATGGTGTAGCTCGTCTCCTGGTCCTTTTCCCAACACCCCCCCAAAAACCACAAAGTTCAAACACACACAGAGTGGCTTTCAGAGAAGACAGACTCTTAACAACCCCCAGAGAAACATGACAAAAAATGACTAAGTATGTGCTTTTGAGGATTTCTTCCTCAAAACCCCCTCTCTGAAGGTCCTTTCTGCAATACAAAATGTGAGATCTGATTTTCTCTTTTATAATCAATGATTCTAGGAGGCACACAATTGGCATCTGCAGTAGGAGCAGCTTTCCACTACTCGGGCTGAACATGGCCTGGGGCAATGGAAAGGTTTATCCTACAAAGATTAATCCCAAGGCACAGGGAAGATAAAACAAGTCCCATCACCTTAAAAAAGGATTTTGATTTACATCAAAACGGCTTCCCAGTAGTGTAAGTAGGCCTAAAAGAGAATAATATATTATACACTATACAACTTTATGCCTGCATTTCTACAACCACGAATTAGACCTTGGGAAGAGAATAATAAACCAAAACGCCAGGAAAATACCTAATTTTTGCACTGTTCTTCTGAAGCAATGAACTTGAAGAAAAATTGCTGAAATAAATCTTCATCTACATCAGTTTCTAATGTGAAACAGTTCCAGTTCTTTGATTAAAATTTTGTTGAAATGCTAAGTAATTACTCTTAGAATTATTTACTGTAACACATAATCTAGACAAGAGCTCATAAATTAAGGTCTACAAATTTGGAAACTGCTTTTTATTCACCATATCCTCTCAGATCCAAATTATCATGAGTTAAAACAGAGCTTTTAGTAGTTCCTTACCAAGATTTCTGGATAGCTCTTAGAATCTGAGCTCATTTTTCTTTCTTTTAAATTTAATGGCCAACTTCTCTTTGACAGCAATATGCCTGGCTAAGGTGCTGGGAATTTTTTAAATGTAAGATTACAAAATTTCTCAATTGAAGCCTTTTGGAGCTTGTACACATTTTGGAGAAATGTGTACAAGCACACACACACACATATATATGTGCCCTTTTTTTTCTTAATTAAGGAGTGATCCCTCTTACAGGAATGCAATCTGACAAAACTCAGTTTTCCCAAACATTTAATATAAATAATTCTTGCCCCTTGGAAATGAATGTGAATTTACCCTTATGAAGGGCTGAAAACTGAGAGAATATAAATTATAGTAGCAACAAAGAAAAAGGATTAAGGGCAATATCCCCAGCCTATCTCAACTACTGATTAAAAAGCAGAAAGTGAATATTAGGTCACATCTTTGCTTGTATGTCAGCCAATTAACTTTTCAATGCACTGCTGGCTTCTGCAAACACTTGGACTCTTGAGCTTTTCTATGGAAAATACAAAGCTTCACTCTCAGCCTGAAGAAAATAAATCAAGACAGCATAAACTTGGACTGGCTGGAGCTACCTCTCTACAAAAGACTCACTCTTGAAGAACTATTTGCTGAAGCTATTTGAGACTAGTTCTGGACTACAAATACAACATTTTAAGTCGCCTCTCCTGCCAATTTGCTTGAAAATGAACTAAGGAAAATGAATAAATACAGAGGTTTTTTTCCACTTTAATTATTTGCTTTGCCTTTTTTTGGTTTCTAAAAGCTGCTCTTCCCAAGCCATTCCAGGTAAGGATTCAATGTACCCCACCAGTCATTAGAACAAGTTAATAAAATAATTAATAAAGGATTATTTCCAGCAACAAAATAACCTAATTCTTGCTGTGTACCTTAATCTTCAGCCCCATTTAAGTCACTCACATATCTATTTCACAAGCTCCCTCATCTGCAAAAATAATGTTAATTTTATTTTGATGGAGAAGATTTATGAAATTCTTTCCCCTCTTTGCATGGACTGCTTGAGCAGGTCTTTCCCATGGTCAGAGAAAGAAGACAGAAGGAGTAAGGATCTAGTCCTGGTCCATGTTGACCAATTTCACCTGGATCACAGAGCTAGTGGAATATCTTCCTTAAAACAGAAATTCAATCCCACCAAAAAAGTGAATTGTGACTCAATTTCATTATTTTCCTCTTGTTTTCATGTAGAAAGCTTGGATGTTTCCAAGGAAAAAAGAACACCTTACAATTCTAGCTAAGGCAAAAAAATGCTATTCAGTCAAATCCTGAAAACCTGATTTTTGGAAATCTAAGATTTCCAAAGATTTAAGACCATATCACTCAAAATACACTACTTTGATAAAGTGCATTTGTAACCATTGTAATTTAAACAACATTAATTTTGCAGGAAAATAACAAGTCACCATTTGAAATGAAGACTAGGAGAGGCAAGTTTTGTGGGGAGACTGCTTCCCTTTAAACCAAGAGAAAGACCTGGAAAACTCAGGCATGTTTTTAAGCCAAGACACCCTTCTTCATATCAGAGCACATGCAGTCTCTCTCCAGAACCCCCTTCTCCTCTCCTTTCACAGTGGATGGAAAATCTAGTGAGAAATTGAAATACCAAAGGCAAGAGATTGCCTGATGTTTCTGGGAGGAGACAGATTCTCAGTCCCCAACCCCTTCTATTTTTAACAAATGAGCAGGCTCTATCTTAATGTGATAAGGCTGGAGAGGAATCTGACACGCGGATTTAATGTATTTGTTCAAGAGAAGTGGCACACTAATGGAAAACAACACCCTCATTTCAAGTCTTCCTAATCATTTACTGCAAAATCAATCTGACATTGATTTATGCATAAAAACTCTCCATTCCCTTCCATGACTCAAATAATAATAACTAAAAGAAGAAAACAATAAAGAGAAGGTACTTGGGAAGCTCAGCAATCAGTCCATCACACCTTTTCAAAATATTTGATTTCATATTCCAGGATGATGCCATTGGGTCGATCTGGCTCCTGCCAGGAAAGGGAGATGCTATTTTTAGTTATCTTCCCTTTTTTCACAGTACTGACTGGAGAAGGTGCTGCAAGACAGGAGAAAAACAGAACAGACGAAAACCATGGTTAGTAAGATGGTCTGCCTCAGCCAAAGTTAAACTCATCAGTGCATGCTCCAGCACAGGGCAATCATTAGCTGCTGCAGATCAGTGGAGTCTGTTTTCACCTTGGTGGTATTTGCCCATTTTTAACAACTGGACTTGCACAGATTTGTGGTAGAATGACAACCAAGGCAAACTAATAACATGAACTACTATCAGAGCTTACACATCAACCCCATCTTTTCAAACAATTTTCAAACACATCAAACCCACACCTTCTCTTTTCAAATGTGTCAGGGGTCTATGTTATCAGAATTACATATTGATTATGCTTTGCTTCCTTTTGCCTGCTTTCAAGGCATATATTTTTCAGAAGACCTTAGATTACATGGACTCCTTCACTATTTTGGGATTTTAAGAAGTTTAAGCCTAGGCATCTTTCAGCCCTTCCTTTCAGAAGCAAGGAATATTACAACCTTTATAATTCAATTGCTCTCCATAAATATCACTGGGGTGTTGCAGGCTCACATAGTGATGCTAATTCCTTGCAAATGGCAAAAAATTTTAATGGCAATCACAGTTTGGAAGTTCTCAGTGTGCTTGGGGAAGCCACAGCATGAGAACAGCCATACAAGCTCTGCTCATTATTTTAAGATGCAGCCCTGAAAGGTTATCTGCCCTTTGCAGCACACATGTGCATGAAACAGGCTTGATCCTTTGTATTCAGTCTGATGTCTGCAGAGGCTTCTTAAGCTGTGGTTCCTGCCACCCCTGCCAGCTCTCCAGCAGAAGTTGCTATGGGCAATGTAACCCTAACACCCCAGGTGTTTCATGCCAGTGATTATGAAACAACATTGAGTGGGAAGGAAAGGGGACAGGAGAAACTCAGCGTCTCCCATTTGCAGGGCCAAAAGCAGCTTCTCCAGAGACAAAAACAGGCCATGCCTGGATGAGGGACTTTAACTCACCCTCCACACAGGCTCCTTCAAGGATGACAGGGGGCCTGAGGAGACACATGGCAAAAGCTTTTGTAGACATATGGGGAAAGGAATGCAAAGAGCAGCAGCAAACAACCACATTTCATCTTCCAAAATGTGTTTGGAACTACAGAAAACAATTTCTTCTATATGCAGGACTAGCAAATTATCTTAACACTATAAAAAACCCCAACCCATTAAGTAAAATAAAGACAACAAATACATTAATTTTTCCATTAATTTTTTTGGCCATAAAAATCCCTTGCATTGGCCACAAAAATCCCATACAACGTTACAAGCTGGGGACAGTGTGGCTGGACACTGTTCAGACAGAAAGGGACCTGGGGGTGCTGGTTGACACCCGGTTGAATATGAGCCAGCAATGTGCCTTGGTGGCCAAGAAGGCCAAGGGCATCCTGGCCTGTGTCAGGAATAGTGTGGCCAGCAGGAGCAGGGAGGTCATTCTCCCCCTGTACTCAGCGCTGGTGAGGCCGCACCTTGAGTGCTGTGTCCAGTTCTGGGCCCCTCAGTTCGGGAAGGACGTTGAGACGCTGGATCACGTCCAGAGGAGGCAATGAGGCTGGTGAGGGGCTTGGAACACAAACCCTATGAGGAATGTTTGAAGGAGCTGGGGTTGTTTAGCCTGGAGAAGAGAAGACCTAGAGGTGACCTCATTGCTCTCTACAACTTCCTGAAGGGAGGCTGTAGACAGGTGGGGGTCGGTCTCTTCCACTGGGCAGCAACTGACAGAACAAGAGGACACAGTCTCAGGCTATGTCAGGGAAGGTACAGGTTGGATATTAGGAAAAAAATTTTCACTGAAAGAATAATAAAGTACTGGAACTGTCTTCCCAGGGAGGTGGTAGAATCACCATCTCTGGATGTGTTTAAAAAAAAGACTGATCACAGCACTTGGTGCTATAATCTAGTTGAGGTGTTAGGGCATAGGTTGGACTTGATGATTTTAGAGGTCTCTTCCAACCTCATTATTCTGTGATTCTGTGATTCAAGGTTTGATTTTAAGCCAAAAAGTAAGGGAAGAGCTCCAGACAACTATTCTTGGCTAGCAGCAAGACTTCTCTGCTAAAGCAAGTTGCCACATCTCAGTCTTGCTTCAGCCCTAGTTTTTCACACTCCTGTTTACTTTCCTCACTTGGCTCTTGAAGGCTCCTGAAAGGTGCTGGCTATTTCCATACTGTTTTCTGCTGGAGAGCTGGCATTGAGCTGTACAGACAGCGTTTGCTTTTTAACTGTGCATCCACCATTGTGCTCACAACTGCTCTACTGAGTGAGTAAAAAACCACCTTGATTTGAATGATGATTATTAATGCAGGCCCTGTGTGGTGATCACCAACAATTTTTCATCTGCAAAAGTCACCTTACCCCTCCCTGACTGACATCCTCTACAAGTTTTTGGGCTACGTGAAGGCAAATAACAACCTAAATACAAACTGCTAATCTGGTAAAGGAATTTCTGTTACTCAACCCAGGTGCCTAAATATGTGCTGTGCATACCTGTGCACAGCAAACTGAGTTGTGCATCTGAGATACAAGATCTGTTCACACGTGTATGGTCAGATATATTAGCTCAGAGAAGATAAGAGAGGGTAGGGAGCTCCATTAAAATAGAATTAAACCCCTTCTGATGCAAGGGAGCTACGCAGTTTTCAGGGGCATTGGATAACAAGCCTTGCTGTGTGGTGATGGTGCCAAGTAAAAGGAGACTGTACAATCCTCATTAAACAAATTATACCAATCACTTATAATGAGCCACTCAGATGCTACCATGTACAGGGAGGAGCCACCAAAATACTTAAAAAAAGGGACCTATGCCCTCTGGGACTGATCTCCAATGACCCCAAATCCCTGCAATGCCTATCTCATGCTTACACAGTTGGCAGTAGAGGTCTGACAGGATAGAGAACATCAGTGCTGAGCATTAAACCATTTTAAACTCCCATTAGCAAAAGTAAACTTGAGAAGACCAGTGAGGGGAGACCTCAGTTCACCCTGGTATTGAATGCCTCTCAGGAAGGTGAAAATAATGCAATTCCCAGTATCAAAATCACCTGATAAAATAGTGGATTTTTCATCCACTTTATTGAGGTTTCCTGAAGTGTTTATAGGACTGAGGCTCACAGGTGCATTACAGCCAAAAAAACTATGTAAGTGCTCCCAAACTCTGCAAAACCTTTCCCTAGGAGGTTCAGGGCAGTTTAGCTCTCCTTTATGTGCACCTGCATAGTACAAGACAAAATGCACCACCAGCCAACCCAAACACACCCATCAAACTTCCTACACCCCTAAATCAGAGCATTCCTTTTAAAAAGCGTGTGCAAAAAGCTTGGCTAGTGAGCAGCTTTGTGGACTTAAATCTCTGGGTGTGCAAATCTCTAAAATGTTCAATTGTGGCTCACAGAATGCTCTGCTCTACCAAGTAACGGGTGGAAGATAAGAAAATGAGTAAGCCAACTCTCCAAGTAATTTAGGAGTAACCGTATCCTTTTTGAATCTCCTTCAAAAGAAGTGTTAAAGTGTAACCGTGAGATAAAGTCCAATTAAGTAAATTCAATAAATCCCAGTGGTGCTGGCATGATACAGCAACCACTCTGCATGCTCAATGCACAGACATTATGATGCTCTGAAGTGAAGGAAGGAAGGTATAAGTATTTTAGAGTTTTCTTTGTCAAACAAAATGTAATTCAATCCAGGCAAGTGGACAAAGTCTGCAATCATTCCATCTTAAAAGCCTGCAACTAGATACTGTGCTATATGATCTCAGAAAAATAAAAGGATTACTTAAGACTTGCTTTTCAAAGGTCACTGCTTCTGCAAGGGCAGCATCCTCTTAACAGAAAGAAGACAAACCACAGAGCCCTTCCATTTGGAGTACAACATGTAAAAAAATAAATGCACGTAAGAGTCAAGATATATAAAGCTGTAATATCTTATGTTTCTTACGCAAGCAGACAGAAGTCACGTTCAAATACCTGCTGTGACACAACAAAAGGTGGGTGTGCGTTGTCAATTGTCCATGTTCTGCACATATGCATTAATTTCTCAGCCACACAGTCAAGATCAAAGAGGGATATTACATCATTTATGCTTATGTTTGCCATTTATGAAAACAGCCATGCATGTGATGAAAGCAAACAGAAGATGTAACAAGGTGTGAAATTGCCAATGTACATTTTTGCTTTGCTGAGACCAAAAATTAATCAGGAAGCAATGAAAAGCATATAAAACTGATTCTTCCTTTTTATTTTTTCTTTTGTTCTGTTTCCAACATTTCTTAAGAAAAGTAAGGGGGCATACCAAATAAATAAATTAAAGTTTCTGCAGAAGACGTATCATTAGTCATGTCTGAATAACTACAGGAAATTATTTCACGAAGAACAGACTTTTTAGGACATTTGTTCCTCTGCAACCTTTGATAATGACATTAGCACTGAATTAGCCACCTAGGCACCAAAGGCCATACTTACAACATACTGTGCTGTGTCCCACTAATATCTTAACATACAATAATGCTTAGTGGAATAAAATGCTAATTATATTTTAAGAGAAACTAATGTTATCAGGTGAACAACCACTGTACCAAGACAAAACAAATAATCCAGTTTCTACTTTTCATGGTCTATCTAATGCTCTCTCCAGGCCAATTACTTTTGCCTTGGTATTTTTCACTCTGGCAGAAACAACAGCTAATGGCTCCGCATCTCACTCAGTCCCAAAACCATAACCTTTATCTGTTATTATATAACCAAACAGTTATGTTATAATTAATGCACTTAATAAAAACAGGTATAATTGAAGAAAATAAAACCTGTATTAGAAGAGTAACCACAAGACAAGTAACTCTGGTTTCACTTCAAAAGCCTGGTATATTGTATTTTTTCACTCAGTTTCTAATTTCTTTCTCAAGTCTCTGGTGACTTCAGAGTTTGAAACAAGACTTGCCTTAATCAGCAAGTCACACTAAAGGCATTGTGCAACTGCAGGTGGCTTCAAGCAGAGTCTAAAAAGTAAAGTAATTTAAAAAATAAAGTAATTTTTAAAAATAAAGATACATTAGTTAAGATTGAAACACTGAAAGGGGAAGGAAAAATGCTTTCACTCCATTATCTTTGCATTTCTACATAGGAACATTCAGGGCAGCTTAACACCCAGTGGCTCTCTTTAGGGTACTTTTACTGTGAATATCACACCTGGGTCAGAAATCAAGATTTAAGTCATAACTTGTCTTTTGTGCTGCAATTTTTCATATCCCAAAGTATACTCAAGTTTGTCTGATAATGGATTTTAAAACTCTTTGTCCCTTGAGAACAAAGAGTTGCAAACCATGCCTGGCTAGTTAGGGAAACAGGCTGGGCCCCAAGTTTGCAGGTGCTTGCAAACGTTTTTGAAAACTGAGTCCAGGGAATGAAAGGTCCTTGTACTAAGTAGCATTAAATGCCATTTCTATTCTATCTGAGATCTTTCGTGGGATTTCAATCCTGCACAGGCCCTAAAGAAGGCAAGGAGGTAAATTCTAGCCCCAGGATTTGATTAAATCCAAACACCTTGCCAAGTAGGAGCCAAATCCTAAAACAGTGTTCATATATGAAGATAATTTTCTTTTTAATGAGTCTTCAAAGTATCTCCTGTGTAGATGGGGACTTCATGTTAGTCCTTTTCATGCATCAAATATCAAAATGAGAGCACAATCTTCAAACTGCTTTGGCAATGAATATATAGTATTTCTTTACAACTTCTACATTCCAAGATGAACCCCTGAGGTTCCAGGTCTTAGATCTCTTTGCAGTCTGAATGGATATTTTGAATGCCACTGAAACCTGAGATGCCCTGATCTGTACCTTGAAACAAAACAGGTCAAACAAAAGAGAGGAATCCAAATGAAGCACTCTATGGCCCTGACAGAAGGCAGGGCCCTGTTTTTGTAATATGAATCCATGACTAACCCAAGCAACCAGATCTATCCCATTTGAAAAGCGGTGATCTTTCGGGTGGCTCCCATCCTGGTTCCTCTAAGATTCAACACAGCTCCTTAAGCTCAACACCTGGACATGACTTGACATCCACGCTAGTCACAGACAAGGTGCTCCCAAGACCTTGCTGCCTCCCAGCTGGACAGAAGGTTGGGTTTGTGAAAAGTGAAACCCCAATTGGTGCCTAATTGTACTGAAGAGCCTGTTCTTTCTTTGACAAAGCTTTCCTCAGGTAACTCTCTCTAGGCTTCTAATCCTTGGACCTAAGACACCAGGAAAGTCCCTTTGTTAAAGGCAAAGAGAGCAGTGGGGATGCTGAGGTTTTGTGGACACTATTAACCCAATGCTTTTAATTACCAGCACTCCCACTACAGAGAAGTGCTCTTGTGTTGGTAAACACAAACCAGGAAAAACTTATTCCTACTCACATTAGAGAAATAACAAGAGTAATCTGCATGCAATTTGCAATAGCGCAGGGATGATGGCTTATCTCTTACTTCTGATCTCTGTTAACAGCTCAGGAGATCTGTGTGGCTATGCACCAATGTGGTCAAAGGCCTCAAGATTTACTGTGCCCCAATACTCAGTGCTCCTGCAGTAACTGAAGTGTGTTTAGGGGAAGGAGATGTGCGTGCATACTAAATTCAGTAATTCGAAGTTTTATTTTCTCTGAGTATCTCCTAAAGAAGCTTGCAAGAGAATCAGCAAAGAGAGAAAACAGAGGAAACCACAGCAACAAGCTAACATCAACTGACCCACCCGTAAGGACCTACTGCTTCTTATGGTAAATCTTTAGATGAACACTCAGTGATATTTTCCTACTCCTGTAAAATGGTATTAAAAGAACAAATAGCAACAAAAGCCTTGCTGCTTGTGAAAAATCACTGCTGAAATCCTTCCTGCAATAATCAGTATTATAAAAATGTGTCTGTAAAATATTCTTTGTTATTAAGACCAAGTACTGATTATTGAGATATAAATTATGAAAACAAATCCATAGCTTTATATGTTTTATGTAGTCTTTTCCTCTTAATCAAAATATGTTGTTAATTGTGAAACAGCAGGACTCAACACATATTCCTCAAAGGACAGTGGATGCAACCAGTGAAAGCTTTGCCATTCACAAAATTTTTACTGTAACAGAGTATTGCCAAGACTCACCTACCTAAGTGCCCCCCTTTGTGGAGGCAACCCAGGAAGGTGTAGCAACATCTCACCTCTGGCACTCCTCTCTCTTGCTGACTGCATGAAAGTTTCCAAAATTCACTGCTTACACCAAAAACACGCAAATAATTTCTAAAAAAATCTACCATAAGGAAGTTACTTTGTGTCAGGACTATCTATGTTCAAACTGCAACAGGATTACAAGCAGAGCCTAAAGACAGCACAAAATCTAGGCACTAAACTACAGAGCCTTTGGGGTAAGACTGCCTTGTCATTCCTCATGTGCACACCACCCCACATGGAACAGAGCCAAAATATTTAATGATACCCATCATACATCACTGCCATCTCAAAGAAATACATAACCTTTGGCAAGGCTCTTAAAAGCACATGGTTTCAAAAAATAAATTGGATTCTTGCCATTTGCCTTCTGTTTACAGAGTTGCACAGACACGCTCTCAGCTCCTGCCAATCATGGATGAGAGATGTCTTCTGCTCTTAAAGAATGGAAGCTGCCTGCAGATCCACAAAATTTGCAAGCTCGAGGCCTGAGGAAAACATGACCAGATATCACAAGAGAAAACTGTGTAATATTGAGCACACTCAACTCAAAGGAGGGGAAGAGTTACCTCCAGCTTGTTCATCAACAAACACATTCAAGTCCTTAGCAGGAATATTGGTATAAAACAGTTTTAATGAATTTTAAGGACTCTGAATAATGAAGGCTACAAAGAGCACCATGATCTGTAACATCAATCAAGGTAATTTTTTTTCTCTTGAAACCTGGAGGCTTGCAAATGCTCACCTGTATTTTTCAGGGTCCAAATTCCCCATCATACAGATACAGGCTGCTTAGAAAAAATAATTTAAAAAATTGGCCTGACAAGACTGGCCTTGACCATAGCTCATTGTTTGAGAAACTTTTTTTCAACTGCCAGGCCTAACATACATTCATTTGTATTTCCAGCAGCATCAGCCCCATGTCCTGCACAGTCAGTTCCTATTAAGCTGCAATTTATCATGATCCTCAGAAGGGAAAGGGAGACATTAGGGCATCACAGGTTGCCTGGGCTCAGGAAAAAGAGGCATCCCTGATGTCCCTAGCAGGTACTTGCACTCAAGGCCAATGTGTATCTGAGACAAATATTTGTTAGAGCAGGGAAGAGAGCATGAAGAAATATCTTCCTATAGGGTGCCCATCCACAGGAATTTCCAATACTTGATTTTGTTTTTCTAGTGCCTCTGGAAACCAAGATAGTAAGTTTTTCTGAAAGCTGAGGAACAGATTGTGGTTAAGACCAGAGCCAGATTTCTTCACACCATAGAAAAGCTGTAATTTCCCTATATTCAATTAGTGGTTTAGTTGTGAAGCCTAAGAATAAATACTATTGACTTACAAGACTCTCATGAATTCGCTCCTAGCGAGGTGATAAGGACTCCAGCTCTGATCCATCAAAGCATTTTTGGAAAATGCTTAATTTTAAGTGCATGAGTGCTACCACTACTGTCAGCATTTTGCTGGATCGTAGCCACAGGGCTCAGCATTTTGCCGTAGAATTCTCATTATTGAGTACATTTATCAGACTAGCTTCCACCACACTTACCAAGGAGTGTCTTCTCTATCTTTAGTAACCTAATATCTGATTTGCATTTAAGCAAAAACTTCCTTTGAAAAACCACATGCCATTAAGAACAAAACAAAGCCAAACCACAGCTACTGAATTAAGCGTAAACTGGGCATGTTCCTGCTCCCCACCATCTCACCTTCTTAATTCCTAAATTGGCTTCTTTCTTTGAACAAGACTTGCTGCATCCTTTTTCTAGGTGTTATTAATCTCTAAACCCAGCAAATTCATAGACCATTTTTAAATTGTGTGGGAAATTTCCTTCTCTGCCAAGCCTGCCACTCTGCATGATACAGCAGTCAGTCTTGCTGATGAATTCTAACATTAAAGCCAAATTACTAAACACTAGTGAAATTAGGGGCAGGCAAATTAATTCCTTATGTTTCCGCTTCTAGAACAGCTACGGAAGAGGTGCATCAGGTCAGAGTGAAGAATAGGCGAAGTCCTTAACTCCCACTGTAGCTTGTTTTGGATTTTCTGTGGTATTTGGTTCCTCTGAATACCATCACTGTTCTTATCTCACCTCTCATTCAGAAATGGGAGAAAAGCATAAGCCCACCACGTGTCACAGAACCCTGAGCTGGTCACAGCTTTACAGAACCACAATGAAGACCTCTTCCATAAGTGAGTTCCCCAATGAAGACTGGAAGACTTGAAATAAAATTCTTAAAAACAAATAAAAATATATCAAACAGGTAACACTAGATCAACCCCCTGTATCAGTAAAACCTCAAAATGACTAGAGCTGAAATGGAAAGATTTATGTACCTGTGATTATATAAAACCCTTGGTTTGAGATTGACAGTGGTTTTTCTGGATCAAAGCAAATGCTGCTCAGGCTCCTACTGTTTTTAAGGGAAATGGCAGACAAAAAAATCTAACAGATCTCATCCTTGCTGCCAGCTTGGATATCCTGCCCAGTCTTTTGGCACTTAAATGTGACCACGGGCAGTGTTAGTCCTAAAATCTCAGGTTCCAAACATTGAGATGAAGCTACTACCAAAGTCAGCACAAATCCAAATTTTACTACAGGTGCTTGGGAAAACACCTCTTCATACTCTCAAGTGAAATTTGTGTACCTTCAGCTTCCTAAAGGGTGACCTTTGCAGTGTGAAACATGGGAGCAATGCAATGCAATGCCCCTTTGGAAGGAAGGAAGAAGATGCAGCTTCACAGATGGTCTGAGTTGGAAGAGACGTTAGAGATCATCTAGTTCCAAGCCTAATGCCATGGGCAGGGACACTTTCCAATAGACCTAGAGCCTCATCCAGCCTGGTCTTGAACACTTCTAGGAAGGTTGCAACCGCAACTTCACTGGGCAGCTGCCTCAACACCCTCATCGTAAAAATTTTTCCTTATATCTAGTCTGAATCTACCCTCTCATAGTCTAAAGGCATTACTCCTTGTCCTATCCTTACAGGCCCTTGTAAAAGTCCCTCTCCAGTTTTCTTGTAGGCTACCTTTGGGCCCTGGATGGTGCTGTAAGGTCTTGCCATAGGTTTTCTCTTGCTGGCTCTGACATCAAACTGGTAGGGATGGGAGGAACTGAGTTTTTTCTCCCCTTCAAGTGAGCAGACTGTGACCTTCCTGTGCACCCTCCCACACAAACTGTCCCGCCATGCCCTACTTCCCCTCCTGGTCACTCACAGTTCTCCCTGGAGCTGCTCTTTTTGGCAGCGGCAACTCCTGGGGCCCCACCAACTCATCAACCGCTCCTGTACAAGCTGCGGCTTCTAGTGGGTCTTGGAAATCCTCGGGGGTGTCCCTGGCTCAGTAAACCTTCCTGTACGTCTTGATGCCCTGCTCTGTTACAGAATGCACCTTGTCTGTGCTGTTTCCTTTGGCAAGTCTTCAACCCATGACTTCCCAGTAGGCGAAGTGATTTATCAGGTCCTTGGGGAGGAGGAGGAAGCACTTGAGGCAGCTCCAGACTGTGCCCCATTCTGGCTGTCAGGAATAACACAGTGCATTTTTATGGAATCCAAGAGGGAATTGGAGAAAACCCACAAGTTAAGAAAGCTATGAACAGAGACTGTTCTGTCCTGGGGAAAAGGAGAAAGAAAGAGAATATAAGTCTCCAAATAAGTAAAAGGCTGCTGTCCCTGGAGCAAGACAAGCAGAGTATTAAATTTAGGAATGGCTTTCTAAGGACAAAAATAATGAAGCACTGGAAAAAAATCACCCAGTGAACCTCTGGCATTTGTGGAAGTTTTAAAGCAGGTTAGATGAGCACATCCTGAGATCCTTCCAGACACAAGGCTCTACACAGATACCTGGCTATCACAAGGCCAGTGATAAAAAAATAAAAAATCTTGAGAGGGAGAGATCCAAGAGACATATATTTAGTGCCATTTACTAGCTGGCTTGTTTGTGCTAGGAGACATTATGGAAAAATCTAAATTACTGGAAATGGCTAGTCACACAAAAGGATGGCACTGGGATAAAAGCATCATAAGACCAGAGGAAACAATATTCTGCTTTCTTGCTTTGCCAGAAACTCCTAGTATGACCATGGGCAAGTCACTTTATCTTTCTGTGCTGTTACTTGTGCAATGAAGATAATGATAATTCCCTTATCTGTATAGACTTGAGGGGCAGGAACTAACTATTCAGGTGCTGCCAGCACAATCTTTGCTTTGGCCTGCAGGCACTGCTGTAAGGCAAATAAAGAAAAGAAGGAATACCTGCAAGCATTACTTCTGACAGCTGGCTTCTTCTATTTAAATCACAAGCAACTTGGTGATGTCACACTGAGCTCAAACATGGAACACAACCCCTATGTGAGTGACAAAAAGGAAAATTGTGGGGAAATTTGTGGCAAAGGCTTGTTTTCATATTTTAATAACTCTCTCCAACTTTTGTTTCCAAGTGGAAGCACTAGTTCTGTACTTAAAGACAAGCACTGTGCAAAATTGCTTTGCTGAGGGGAAACTGCAGAGATCATGACCAAGCAAAACAAGCTCAGGAGGAACATCAACCTTTCGAATGGGATAAATGCAGCTGCATGTGAAAGTATGGCTTTTGGCTCTCCCACCCTGCACAGGCATCACTTTTTCTGCAGGAAGCAAACACAGACTCTTCTGAAAAAATATGGAAGGCCTTTTCAGTCCAGTTAGTTTCTGAAGGTGTTGATAAGGATTTAGAGACAAACTCAAAAATATGCCAGAACATTTCTAATGTGAAAACCCAATTTAGGGACTGTCCAGGGACTCTCTAGTCCAATTTTTCCCCTTAGTGCTGACAGGGTATGTCCTAAGGCCTTGTCTACTTAAGTGGGCCACCACAAGCTGTGGAGGTCAGGGCAACGCAGTGGTACCAGGAGAACAGCCTGAACATCTAAGGATTGCCATCCAGAAGCTAATGATCCCAACAGAGATTTTAGCTGTTGCATATGGTAGCTGCACATGCACTCTCTAATGCATCCTGAGGCTTTGGTGACATCATCTCATTCAGCATACCCATGATATTGTAGGAAGATGGAGGAAAGACAAGTTTCACTGCATCCCAATTCCTCTCTGGGTTCACAACCACTCTAGCAGGATTTGGTTTTGGCAAGTTCTCCTTATACTGATCACTCGCTTCCCCTTCAGCTTTGTGACTATTAGAAGAGAAAAGGGCATTTCAACATCAGTCACTGTGGGTTCCTCCTTCTGAAGGGTTTCCTGCCTCTCTTCTCCAACTTGGACCAGTTGGATAGACCTAAGGAAGTGCCCTAGTCCTTCCAATTCTCTCATCTTCATCTTTATTCAAAAAATTTACTGATTATTAAAATACATATATGTATGTCTTCATAGATGCAATACATAAAACACTTCCCTCTTTGGCATCACCCTGCACATTTGTGAATCTCCTTTGACCAACCTTTATGCGAGAAGTGCTCATTGCATCTAGCGGCTGCAATTGTGCCTTGAAGACATCTCAAAGTAGTCCAAACAGCAGATGACGGGATGGCATGGATACTAGAGCTTACTGCACCAACACCAGCTGCTCACAGGCATTTCCCTGTCTCCTTCACAGGACTGTGATGGTGTTAGCTCCCACTTGCTCTTGGAAAAAAGCAGCTTCCAGCACCACTGAGAACTACCCACCCAGTACAGATGGGAACTCATGAAGCTGTTCCTTCAGACGATGCCTTGAGTCATCCACAGGGGTATCATCTCAAGATCAGACATGTACAACAGTTTGCATGAGTCCAGGGCTCAGGCTGCTGAGATTGAAGAGAGAGAAATCAAACCGTACGGGTTCCCCACTATTCTGTTCCTCAGGTTGTTGCCTATTAGCATGGTTCTCCCTCCCTAAATGTTCCCTGCATAAATGTGACATTATAACAGTAAGTGGCATTAAAAACGTGAATGATGAATGCTATGCATCAGGCAGGATGATTAAATAACTATGTGTAGATTCTGGGGCATATTAGCTTCTCTGCCTTCTGACATGATAATTGATCATTCCTAATCTATGGCAGAAACAAAATAGAGATTACCTCCTCTCAAACAATTCAGCTTCTATTCTCCTTTGTTCATTCCCCCTGCCCCTCCCTCACACAAGGGGGAAGCCCATTAACTAGCTCTAACTGTTTTTAATTCAGTGGTATTGAAAATGGGATCCTAGCAATGCACGTAATTGATCCCATTTCACAGGACTGCCTTCCAAGGAGCAGCAAAGGTGAAGCACTCACATTATCAAGGTCACTGCAGTGAATGCAAGAATAACAAAGACTTGGATTTGCATCAGGATTCAATTACAGTGAAGTATACAAATGTTGCTAGACTACCCCCCAAAATGAGAAGTACTCTAAGAGAGCTACACACAGCTAAGCAGAATTAATAAAAAGAACAGCATTTAAAATGGTTTCCTTAAAACCCTATACAAATACAGTGAACTCACACAGAATGTGTTTTATGTTCATTTACCTTGAATTTGTAAATTTATAGGCAGCAGGTAAAGCAAGATAATTTTAAATCAATATACCTAGATCTTAAGGCCAAAAGAGATCATTCAGCCATCCCACAAAACACCACTGACTTTTCATCTTCCTTTAAATCAATAACAATTCAATCCTGAGGGCAGATTACCAAACTTCACCACGCAGTGACTTGCTGCTCCATCGTGCCACTTGGTTAAAAGAATAAAACATTTTAAGAAATAACTGAACTTTGTTCTAGAAATTAGTACTGAAGAAAAAAAATTGTTTAAAAAAATCAATACAATAGTTACTGAGAGCATGAAAAACAAAAGAGAAAAGGAAACTTTTAAATATAGATATACACACATGCACACTTCCATAAGCAACACAGAAAAAAATCAAGAAAAGCCTGAAGAAGGGATGTATGCTTCAAGTGTAGTTTTTAAAGCTGAATATCCCTTGAAGACTGCCAATAAATTTCCAAGCAATTTGGCAACACTTATCAGTTCATAAAAATTACAAAAAAACCCGATTTTCAAGGCCTGCAGATACTGAACTATCACATCTGATCAGTGGGAACTGCCCACATGCATTTTTATGCTCTACAGCACTGCAGTGTACAGAATTCAGCTCTGTGGGTTACCCTCCTATGGGCCTGTTCTATCAGTGAAAAATGTGTCTGAGGAAAGAAATATATTTTGCCCATCCACTTGAACTATCACATAGCTAAGAAAACAGAAAAAAAAAATTCCATCCAGTCATTCAACTGCCAAGCAACTGCTTTCAGAGACTGCTTACTTTGCGTGGTATTCAATCACTTCATTTACTGTACTCCAACCAAAATTACTCAAGCCATTAACTTCTTCTTCTTCTGCCAGTCTAACTTCTTGTGCATCACATAAGAACTTCATATTACTTACTTCCTTCTGCAGCTAAATGAAGGGAATGCTGACCACACAGGCACATCTTACCTTGCATTTCAAGAAATACACTGCTATCATCCTTGCATGGTTTCTAGTGGCTGGTTAGTCTGGTATCTGGTGCATAAATATAGACCACAGGATGCTGCTCATTTTAAAGCTGCTTGAGCTACCTGCATTCTCTTTTGTTTATTCTAAGACTAGGGCCTTTAAAGTCTGGATGTGACATTTAAAAGGCCCAGTAAATGCCATATCCTCTCTCAACCATGAATCTTGTCTAACACAGCAGTGTATTATCATCTCAGTGATCTAATTCTTGAGATCATCTCTTTACTAACAAGACCCAGGATGGCCACTATGATAAAGCCCTGGGAACTCAAAAAATATCTCAGTCAGTGACCCAGTAATAAATCTGGTGTTCTCTGCTTCATCTCTTCTTCAGTAAGACATGTCAAATCATATACTGCAACTATATACTGAATGACCTCGGCAAAAGAGTTTTCAGAATGTGGGGAAGACACTGTATTGATAAAATAAAAAAAATCAGAATGATGGTACTTTCATGCTCAAGATAATCTTGCTTCCTCAAAACCCTGGGGAAAAAAATTATGTTTACAGCCAAAATTTCTAGAGCCCAAACAGAAACACAAGAGCAGCTGTGAAGACATCCAGAGAAAAAAGTGTGGTGATCAAACCTACCTGAGACATCAGGCCCTTCCTTGCATTTGTCTACATGAGAGGCTACTCACCAACTTCATCAAAAGTAGCTTCCATACAAGCAAGACAAGAATTTGATCCACTATGGGAAGGCAAAATGTAATACATCCCTCCAAGTATGAATTAGCCAAAGAAATGAATGAAACAGAAGACCACCTGGACCTATGGTCAGCTGCAGGTTAACACAGAAAAAATGTGCCCTTCCATTTTGGAAGGTATACTATTTATAGCCTTCTACTTCAGTCCTTCATCAGGAAGGACTTGATGTACACCAAGATTCAATCCCTAACCCAGTATTCCTGTGCAGAGCTCTAAAAATGAGTCAAGAAACAGGGGGACTAAAGGAAGGACACAAATAAATAAGTTACATTTATATCTCCACCTTGAATCCAGCAAAGCATAGTGTCACTAGACCCTGGTGACTTTTGGTCTCTTCCTGGCCCTGCTTATGAACTGATGGGTGACCTTGGGAAAAATCACTTCACTCTTTTTTGCAGCCTATAAATGCAAGTGCAGGAGGGACATTCCCACTGCTCACAAAGCACTACAAGGCTTGCAGTTAACATCTTCTACTGGAGCGTGTACGCTCTCATCTTTGGTGGCACCCTTAGGCCTGTGGTTGAAACAATCTCTCCCCTGAGATCTTATTTGCCCATCCCTTCCCAAATATTTAATTAAAAAGCCCCAAGTGATGAGTTTCTAGCTATGACCTTTTACTGAAAATCATCTTCCCTTGGCAAGTTGTTCCTATCTTATTCCTAGACACGACTTCCAGACTTGCTTAGTTCTGCAACATACTGCTTCTACCTATACTTTCTTGGATGGGCTGACAAGGGAACATGTTTAATTCCAAACAACCCTTTTTTTTTTAAATTCAAGGTGGCAGAGCCCCATGCCTGTGATGTCCATCTGGGGTTACTTCACAGGTCTTTTCTCAGGGGCTCCCAAGAGTCAAGGTTTCTCTCCTCCAATGCTGGCATACAGAAATATCCTGCACAACAGAGCACAAATGCAACACTCCGCTCTCCTGGACCTGTCCACTTTATTTTTTATTTTTAATGTGTGTAAATAAAACAGGCAGAGGTGAATATTGCAACCAGCAACAGGTAAACCTCTGGAAATGCACAAGTATCAGGAACCCACAATATGATTGCAGCAAGGCTATGGAAATCATCTGGTGCCTCTCCAAGTGTTCTCCTACCACCTAATGTTACAAATGTTTGGATGATGGGAGCATCTCTGACAGGCTCTTATGTCTCCTAAACTAGATTAATCTATGTGCAGCATACAGCAAAGCTACAATACTCCCTAATGGTCTGAAGTGCCAACTTCCATGACAAATATATGCATCCTATGTGCAATTATGCCTGTATCTTAACAGCATTGAGATGGCTGCAAGATACTAATTACCACATAAGAATTTGGCAATTATACTCCATCATACCTTCCTCCTGACACAGCTACTTTTAAATAAACAAGGATTTGTTTTCAGCATCACCAAAGAAAGAGGAGTTTTCTCTTGTGCTTTGCTTTAGCTTACCAAGTGTGATCATGGAATTAAAGAAGAGAAAAAAACTGCATTTGCTGATGTACTGCCACTGCTTCACTGAAGCTATTTCACTACTGTTTAAGAAACACTGTTAACCCTTTTAGGAGTCAGAGGGAGGAACAGTGTTACCTGAAACAAAAGCAGTATCACTAGCTAATCCCTCCTGTTCTCCAGACAGAATTTCAGTGTTTGTCTTGAAGTGTCTGAAGACTTACCTTTACTTTAATTACCAACACCACAAGATCCAAAGTATTGCCCGTTTGTCTAATGCTGATGGTGTTAGACAAAACCTCTTACCTGCATAATCTGTGGAGATACTGGCAAACAGCTTACTCCACAAGTAAAGAGTACAGAGACGCTTCTTTCTGAGGGATATAATGAGAGAATTGTGCCAATTCCACTCAGACATGGAGGCACTGTCCTTGCAGTGAAGTCAGTGGCAGAGTCCCTGCTTTACTACAGTGCAGAGGGAATTAAGCCAGTGCTGAGCAACTGATATATCTCCCCTTTGAGTGTTACCTCCTGACATAAAAATAAATGGGCATCATGGTCATCTGCATAAGAAGCTGGTTAGGTGAGATTATAGCAAGGATAATGAAAACCAATCCAAACCATTCTATGATTCTAAACACGAGAACCCACAGCAATGTGAAAGGATGTGCTGATGACAGCAATATTTTCCCACTATTCATGCAGCATGGAGACAAACATTGTGATCTGTCTCTGTCTGCCTTTTCTGGAGTGCCATTTTATGACACAGTTAATGAATTAACAAAAAAAATTAGAAAAGTAATAGCACTGTATCGCAGCAATTGCAAATGATCTTTGTCTTCCATCTTGGAAGAGGAGTAACAGAGGCCTGTGTTTGACCCCTTTATACACATTTTTCTTGTGATGGGGGGAGGTGGAAGGGAACTTGGAGTAAGCATCTAAAAATGTAAGTGTGCAAATGATGCCACAATGTACGACTATCTTGTTTACTATAATCCTTAGTCATAGATTTATCACCGTGCTCTTAAAACATGCTGTACATATTTTTGTTCATCCTTTCACCCCTACTTTCCCTTCTAATTAGAACTCAGTCTGTGAAATGTAATTAAAGCTCTCATAAATATTGCCAGCAAGTGCACCCTTTTTCATCCAAGTAACTACTAACATTTCGGAGGAGACCTCATCAACCTCTGCTAGAATACAGACTAATGTATCTTCTCACACACCCCAGTCAGGATAGGGAAGTCAATCTTCCCACCTTCCACATAATTGAAGTCATCCACATTATGTACTTTTCCTTCATCACTCCCTCCCCTTCTCTGACACATGTATTACCCTGTCATCATCTGCTTTCCTTTCATTTAATTTATTCTGTTTCTAATCATTGAGCAAACCCAGTACTTTCAAGAAGACCTGGAGCAGTCCTAGGCATCTGCTCAGAACCAGGTTTCTTCTATTAGAAGACAGCACTTTCAACTCTCCTTTAAGAGGGATTATTTCCTGCAATCTAAAGAGTTTATTCATGCCTGGGAGTGAAAAAAAAATACCCTTTTCCATTCACAGTAAATGACTGTGACATTAACAATGAAATTCAATGGTACTTCAAAGACTCCTATGGGCCCTAAAGGTTGTGCAAGGCAGCCTGGGGGACTTAATAAAGCCCAGTTAACCCAACAGGTGGCTTCATTTGCTCTGTGAAAAATAGCTGCTGCTTCTCTTGGAGAGGAAAACACTCCTATACTCAGCCAAACGGCAGCTGTAAAATTGTCTGACTTGCGGCATGTCTAAAGTTTTCAAGCACCCTCATGGCAAAGGGAGAAGGAGGCGGCTGTTGTGTGTGCCAAAGCTTTCCTCCTGCTAGGGCAAAGTGCACAGAACTTCCATGGTCCACTGGTTCATGAGCCATGTGCATGCCTCATCCCCAGAATCATTACTTCTATGAGGCAGAGTAGCTGGAGATAGAGACAGGGAGGCAGGAGATCTGACAGTTCCATACTTTAGATATCTGGATATTCTCCCATCCAACCCCTGGCACAGCCCCTTGGGCACCTGCCTGGGGCTCAGACATGGGGACCAGGGAGCAGAGGGCTGTGTGACCCCAGAGCCTGACACAGCCCCTGGCCAGGAGGCAGGCACCTTACCAGTCCCTGGCAGATGGGCTCGTGATTGAAGTTAAAAAGTTGAAGAGAGGCAGAGAAACCGGGAGGAGCCCCTGAAATCTTTGCTAAAGCGCTCAAGTGGATAAACACAGTGCCAGTGTCTTTAGCAGTTTATTCCTGCTATCACTTGATTTTGTTAAGTGCTTTTTTTGGACCCTCATCAGTGAACAGTTGCCAAGCCACTCTAAATACTATTACTGTCAGAGGCCAAATAAAACTCAACTGTATTTACTGAATAGGTAGCAATTGCTCTCTTGCTAGATACCAAATCAAAACGATCAGGATTTTGGTTACATTTAATCACCTGGGCAGTGGAATTTTTAACAGCTTGGAATGGACACTGTCACATTATTAACAGCTCCCTTTCTAGAAGACAAAGCACAGTTCACTGAGCAGATGTATTGAAGGCAACACCTTGCACTCAGCTGGACTTGGATCAAAGATTGTCTCTCCTGACAGAAGGTGCAAAAGAGGAAAGGAGGAAATTTTCACTATTGCAAGCAATTAAGACTGGGAGCGAAGGGGCCCCCTGTCACACATTCCCCCAAGCTATTCAGCATGCTTTAGTTCACTAAATGCTTTGGATAATACACTGTTGTCTGACATTTCTATCTCTAATGCTGCAGTGAAACTGAAATCACAATAATACTGAAACCTATTCAGAAAAAGCAAACCCAACAGCCCATCTCCAGTGGACTCTGGCCAGCCTCTTTTTTCTGATCTTAAGTTAGTTTGGAAAACAGGTTAGGAAACATTTCCAATGCATCTTAGGGCTCCAGCCCTATGGGAAGAGTTCAGCTGGTGCAAGGAACAGCAAGAAGAGTCCCAGTCCTGGTGCGTGTCCTCTAGTCTGTCACACCACACCTCCATGCCTCAGTTCCCCCATAGATGAACCAGATGCCTAAAAAACCTCCCTGATGAAGGCAATGCCTAAAGTTTTAGGCATTGAAACAGCAATTTACTGACATTAGGTATCCCTTCCAATGATGCTGTATCCATCAGGTCTGCATACAAGAAAGCTGAACCAACTTGCATTAATTTGCATAACGACCATGTATTTAACTACCCAATTTTGTCCTAAATGAAGAACAGGACACTGTACAAACTGAATTTAAAATATCAGTTCTCATTCACTGACCAATATCAGGAGATAGAGGAAGAGTGTGAGGCCACAACAGACACACAATTATTACTAGAGCACAAACAATATTATCAACTGACTACTTTACAGAGGATTTGTTTTGCTTTATAGAGATGTTCTGCCAGGATTGCAAATAGCACACAAAGCCCTCAGGGCTATTTGACTCTAGCAGAGGTCCCCCTTGAAGCTTCAGCCAACATGTAGCAGAGGGTTTGGTGCAACACCTCTGTGGAAGGCACCGGGCATTTTGTCCTTCATGCACACCCAGCTTTGTTAGTTGCTGTCTGCAGTTCTGGAAAAGGTGGAGATGGCTCTGTGCCCTCATGTGCATCCTTACCCAGTCATCCTCCAGTTCATTTCCATGTCCTTGCAGGGGCTGAGTTGCACCTGGGACAGAGGGATGTACAATAAATTAAATAACCCAGTCATTTCTGCAGTGACAGTCTTCCAGTTTACTGAACTGGGTGAGAGCACTTCTCTGTGGAAACTGTCCTTGCATGGCCAGGTGTTTAAGGGATCAGACCATAAGTCTCCAACAAGGACAGTAAACAATTTCATGCTCTTGGTGCCACTCCTCAGGAGAACAAGGCAGAACTATGGAGCTTCATGGCTTAATGATCCAAAGCAGGAGCCCATTGTGGGGAACGTAGAGCTCTGGAGATGACAGGATAATGGTGCAGTGTAGATTAGCCCCCCCATAATAAGCCACACTAATGCTGGACTGTGTGGAAGGCAACTCAGGAAATAGAATAATTAATAATCTACTTGGCTGAGCAGCACTTTCTCTCCTTGGATTGAGGCAGACTGCAGAAAGTTGGAAAGAAGCTACAAAGAAATGGCACACAGCATCCCATAAACCCTTGCAAACCAAAGGAGGGAGGGCAAGCCCAGTTTTCTGCTTTTACCTGATTCAGCTTTGCTTCCTTTTATCTCCTGTAGGTGCAGACAGCAAAGATGCACAAGATTTGCACAGCAGGATCCAGAAGCACGGTGGGCAACTGTGCTGTGTATTCCTGGGAAGGCAGTAAGCAGTGCTAGTGCCCTCCACTGGCATTTTCCATCTAATTCTCCAAATTTGCTTTTGAGGCATTGTTCTCTCTCTGCAGAGCCCAGGGGCCAGATGCAAATGGCTCCTTGTACCACTCTGCCCACCCACCATCTCTGGCCAAAGCCTACAGGGCAGATTTTGTCAAATGCAAAAGAGAAATTGCTATTTTTTCCATCTATTTCCCAGATCAGTGCTCCCTCCAAGGCTTGCCGAAGCACTTAGAGGATCAGTCCAGCGTGGTCGGCCCCTCTGCACAGAGCAGTGACTCACTCCAGTTTCCTGCATGGCAGGAGAAAAACCCTCACCCAGCACCACCATAGCCATTGGGTGCTCCACATCGATTCGTACAGGGCCTTTTGATCAGAGCTTGCATTCTTAGAAATTGCCAAGCCCGAAAAACCAGGAAAATAAATAAATAATAACACTTTTCTTCTGATGATTTCTATTGTACTGATCTAGCTGGAAAGTTACTTGCTTTTGATCAGGACTGCTCCTCCAGGACCAGGAGATACAGCAAGCATTCCATCACGCTGGCAAAAGAGCACAGCTGAAATGTGTTTTAATTAAAACCTTCCAACTCTTGAGCTTTTTGTAGTATTTGCATGTAGCTGAACTTTGGCCCAGCTGCTGTGGAAGAAATATTATTTATTGCTGGGTTATCTGTCACCTTAGTGCTACTCTTGGCTCTTCAGATAGAGCTGTCCCCTCCCTGTCCCCATGTCCTCCCCATAGTGGGGAAAGAAAGGGCAGTAATCTGGAAGAAAGTACTAGCCAGCCCTACCACTTCTATTACATTAGCCCTTTGCAAGAAATACAAAAGAAATACATTTTGGAAATCTTTCAAGGAATGAGCAAGGGATTTGCTGTCAAAATATATTGTAATAGAAACCACAACAGAAAACGTGGAAAAACATTCCAAGCTTCAATGAAACAACACCTCTCCAATGAGAAGCAATCCAGGGGAGAAAAGCATTTTCAGCCTGATACTATAAAATACCAACTGGGAACCTGTAATTCATGCACACTGAGAGCTGGAGCTCAGTTCTGATACAGCAAAATCCTTCCTGGGATACAGAAGCCAGCCTGCTGTGTGGGTGCAGACACCAGGCACAACAGCAACCAAGGGAAAAAAGTCTAGCCATATGAACAAATAAATGTTACAAACTGCTTATTGAAGAAGGGTCATGCTCACGGCAAAAGAAAACAGACAGAAGGAGAAAGGGACCAGAGAACTGTCGGGTGGCCTTGCAGCACAGAGAGCCATCTCTTTAAATGTGGGCCCAGTTAGGCAGCAATTTGGCACAAGGACATGAAGAGTGAAAGGCATCCAAAGTGTCTGAGGTTTGCCCAGCTGTCACAGATACCCACATAAAACAAGGGTGGGTAACCTCTGTGTTCTCTCCTGCATGCTAATACACATACACAAATGCACACAGAATCACTAGCTTGGAAGAGACCTTCAAGATCATCGCGTCCAACCCATGCCCTAAAACCTCAACTAAACCATGGCACACACATTGCCGTGTACTTACACCTTCACACTCATCAGCATGATGGGTGCATGGGAAAGGAGAAATGCCCTGTGAAGCTGCTATACCCTGAGCAGTGTTTCTATAGCACAGCTCTCTCAATGCACAACTACGGAAATGCAAATTCAAACTCCTCTGTTTCCTCCACTGTTATATTTAACTTTTGAGGGAGATTACTATAAAGAGATTACTTGATTTGGTACTGCAGCCAGAGAACAAGTGTGTTGTTTATTAAATGCCTGCAAGCCCACTGCTATTTCTCCAACAGAAAAATACTGAAAGTATTTTTACATTCTTTTTTGGCTATTTTGGAGTCCTGATGTCTTAAGAGTACTCTCAGAAGGATAATTTATGCAGACTGTTAAAAATGTAAAACTACTTTTAATGCTAAAATCAGAGAAATAACATAGGAGACAATGGAATTACCAGCTTGCAGACTGAGATTAAAGAGCTGAATGGGACTTTATCATCAGTGAAATTCAAAAGCAACATTCATGGGGGAAAAAAAAAATCTATAAAATGATTTTATTTGGGCAGAGCAACCATTTCAGATGCTTTACTTTTGCTCTCTGCCAGGTACCGTGCCCAGCACAATACAAAGAGAACTCCTTGGCCTTGAAGAATGTGTTTTAAGGGGATTAGAATTAGATTCGTATAAAATTACTTGGCAATTCTTTAAAAATATGCCAGCAAAATGGGAAATAAGATTTTAAACCAGCTCTATCACTCTTGTAATGTAACATGAGTAATGTCCTGCAAAAACACAAGTTTCATAAAGCTCTGACCTTGTGAAGATCTTACTACACCTGATCGCAGCATGGCCTCTCTATGCTTTTTGGAAAAAAGTCAGTATTTGCTACTGATGCATCTCTAAAAACCTGGAGTCAGATTGCCCAATATCTGCCCAAGCCTGAGCCGATATCACTGCTGGGGATTCTGGTGGCTCGGGGACGTTGCAGAGTAGTGTCAATCCTGCTGGTTGCAGCATGTCAATCCAAATATTTGGGCAGGTCTTTCTCCCTCACACCCATCTGCATGGCACCATGTGGGTGCAGTCCAAGGATTCATTTTCCCCAGGTATAACGCAGCATTTGCTTTTCGTACCTCATGCCTCACAAGTAGCACACTTTGAAGAAGACTAATTGCTTCACCATAAAGATGTCTGTCTCACTGCCACTGGGAGATGGCAAAACCTGCACCCTTCTGCCCAATACACAATGGTTGTCATCAGCTGAATCTCATCATGAGATCTTCAGCATCCTTCTTTTTCCCTTTTTCAGAAGGAGGGTGGATAAAGACAACTCTTCTTACTGTTTTTATTTTCATCTACAAATAAGATGTTTTAATTTCATGTCAAAATTGAAAGGTCTGCCTGCAGATGCAGAAAAATGGTTTTTATTTCATCTTTTAATGTCCTTATATATCAGCCATGGGGTTGTCTCACCTACTTCCAGAAAAAAAAAAGACTTCTAACTAAAAGTCATGTTGTAATTTGGGTTATTTTTTCACATTCCAAAGACTTGTCTCAGTATTCAAGCATGTATTTCTAATATGTGAAGTATAACAAAAAGGCTTATAACAACTATGAAAAAGTAGCAATTACCAATAGGGGAATTATAAATAAAAGTGTAAAATATTAATCTGATCCATAATTCATTTGGTAGCAGACATCCAGCCATCTGGGCTGGGGTGAACTCATGACTCCAGAATAGGATGCTGGATGAAGATTCTGCATTCAGTATAAAAGCAGCCATCACCAAAACCAACAACAAAAAATTCAAACAATCAACCTTTTGTACAGCACTGGCTTTCAGGTTTTACTTTGCCAGTGTGTTTGCTTTTCACAACCTGCGACTGCATGAGACCATGCTTCAAAAATATACCAAAATACCCCTTGAAGCTGATTACCAGCATATGCATGGAACTTCACAAGTGAAATTATTCTCTTTCTGGCTGAACACTAATTTTCACATCTCCCTGGACATGAAGGGTGTTCACAGCCAGCAGAAAGATCCTGCTGCAAGGGGCAGTGCAGGGTGCACTCTGGTTTAAATAGAGACTATGGTCTTTGAGGCAGTACAGTTTACCTGCACATATTAAAACAACCCTGTATTCACCCATACTGGTATTGAAGACATTTTTTGCTTTTAAGATAACATTGTTCTAGATTAAATGCTGCAGTACGTGGGTTAACACACTGGAAGCCAGTGCCGCATCTCTAAATGGCCGTGCTTTCCACAGAGATGGGCAATTGCAAACCTTAAAACCTCTATTTATGCCACTAATAGCTCCTCTCTGGCCAGTGTGAATCTAAAGTAGAGTTTAAACTACCAGACATACCAAATTCATAAAGGATTGCCTGCAGCCGCTAGAATTTTCTCAGAGTCCTTAAAATAATTAGAGAAATTCATGCGAGAAAAATCCATTAAGGGCTATAAAGCACAGAGAGGTGTTCCCCAGAGGCTGGAGAGAGCTCTAAGGAAGCACTGGGACATGTGTGCTTCCTGCTCTTATCCCTTGTATGGTATCCACTAGTGACCACTGCTAGGAAGGTGATGCAGCCCAGTGGATCAAGTACGGTTACAATGGATATTTAAAGGCAAGTCCTGCATAACATGCTGGTTGTGGAAAGGCAGTTTTCCAGAAGAAAGCATCTGCTTAAGCTTTTGCAGACCCTGGGCCAGCAATTCTGGCTGAAAAGTAGGAGCTGCAAGACCAGTCTTGCTTCTTGTGTGAGATGATGGAACATGCTGCCTCTACTGGAGCATCCCCTTGAAAATTTTCTTATTACTGAAGAAAATAAGTAAACTGCTCCCTTCCCCACATCAAACCAAACAAACCTATGAAGACTTCAAAGATGGAAGAATCAGACCCTGAATGTTGCAGGACTTGAACCCATCAGCTCCCAAAGGCAATCTCTGAAAATGTGGCTCCCATCTCTTGCCTCATTTTCTGATGTCTTCCCAGACTGTGCAGGGCTGCAGTCTCTTGGTTTCAAGAGCATGCAGATACTGATGTAAGATTGCAGCAAGCTCTGTGTTGCAGATTTCCCTTTCCAAATTGCCCTTGTCTGCTTTTCAAAGAATGTACACATCCTGACTGCTATGGAAAACACCATCTCCCTTGCTCCCTTCCACTGCAGCATCCCAGCCTGCACAATTAAAGGAAGGACTGTGGTTTTCAGCACACTTCCCTGCTCCAAGAGCCTTCTAGTTGCTCCAAGCATCTAGTGGTTTTTGGTCAAGTAAGAACCTAGCCATGCCTCCCAGACAGCACTACAGGTTGCCAGGTTCTGTCCTCCAACACCTTTGCTTAAAAAGCACTGCTGCTTCACAGGATGCAACTTCTATCTCTGGTTTGGCCTCAGGCACACAGACTCCTTGAGGCATTAGACATATTAACTCCTCCTCTGTTAGCAAGCACATCTGTATCCTTCTCCTTCTTGCCCAGAAGGAGGGCAAAAATATCATACAGGTCACAGAAGGGGATTGAATACTGGCTTCTGACTTTTCAAACAGAAAACAGGCAGGGGGTTTATCTAAAAGCACACACAGAGAAGGTCTTTAAGTGCAAAGGAGTCGGTGGCACCTGGGATGCTGGCAGGAGAACTGCCCCACTCTCATACCCCCCACCTCCAGGCCAGTTCTGTGCCTGAAGCCATACCCAGCATGGAACTTGCTGACATCAAAAGCAAAGAAAATTGCTCGGCTGTTTAGGCTGGCTTAAAGTGCATACTCCTGGCAGGTTTTAAGCCTAGAAAGGTTTCAAACATTGCATCTTTCCAGTGTGCTCCTGCGATGATACAACAGCCACATAGGCAACCATGAATCAAGACTGTTTGCTCCCTATGGACCCATTACGAGACACGCCTCTGACCAGGATGTCATGGTAGGTGCTTTCTGTACACAGGGCAGATAAGATGAAAGACCTCAAGGGAGATGCACATCTCTGTCCAGAGCGACAGCATACCTTAATCATCCAGCTTGGTGAAAGCGCTGAGGAAAAAAAATATAGTCATGCAGTTGTCACTTGAAGAGCAAACTTCAGTATTAGCAGTACACACAGACTGCTGCTCTCTGGAAACCATTTAAATAGGTGGAGGTTTCAAAAATATGAAAACTCGAGCAAAACCGTGAGCAAGGGAAGGATGGCTAACTCGATCCTATCATTACCACTTATGAATTATTCACTGTGCTCCAGCCCACGTGCATGAGGCACACTTTTTAACACACTGTGAGACTGCATTACAGATGGCTCCCTGCCATCTGTGCTGGGAAGTCCCTTGGACACATATTTTGCAGCAACGCCATAGGGAAAAACCATGCTTGGACCAACTCCTGTGCCTACAAAGGGAAGAAGGTCCTCTGTCTGCCTGCTGCACCTCTAGGGTAGCCACAATGGAGGCCAACACAATTTCTATCTCTCATGGTTTGTGGCATTGCTCATCCTTTCTAGACACACGTTTTCCAGCAGAAAAACACCAGCAAAATCCCACAGAAACAACAGAGGTTTGCAGATTGCAAGAGGGTTACAGGAAAACTAGTCTTGTATTTGGAGCCTAAGGCCACTACATCCTGCATGGATCAGCCCCATCCCAAGTACTGCCAGGTCTCCAAGGACTGGAGGAACAGAAGAATGCTGGGGTCACCAATGGTGATTAGCAATCGGCCTCTTATTGTGCATAAAAGTTTATGGTTCCCTCTCTGTATTTCCAAATTTGATTTCAAAAGTTCAGAGTAAAATTACATCAGTCTGAAAATGCCAGATGGATTGTGAGCCCCAATTCTTTTGCTCATTACTTAAATAGATGAGAGAGGAAAGGAGACAAACTATTTTGGAGAGAACCACCTTTTTTTTTTTCTTTTTTTTTTTTTTATTTCAGGAAGTAATCCTTTTGAGAGTCTAACCCAGATGTAGTTTCTGCTGCCAAAAGCTGCCATACCCAGAAGAGGTGGTGCACATGAGGACTCACTGTCTGCACATTCTCTGCAGTTCTGAAATGAGCATGGTCTTCTTGGGATAGACAAAAGCCAAACCAACAAAACAGACCAACACACTGCATTTCTCTGCAGTGCTGCCTTACTGAATATGTGCCAGCAGGACTCCAGCAGCCAGACCTATCCCATAGTATGCAATTTTTCAATTTCCTGCAGCCAACATATCTTGTTGCAGGATTTCTCCTATTACTTCAGTTGGCCTTGTGTCACTGATTCAACTTCATTAACCAGCCTCTGTGAAAATATGATCACCATCAGAAAACCTGTGCAAGGAAAAAGATGAGACACAAGAGCTGCACCTCTTGGAGGTAATTCCAGGGGGAACGTGGGTGGCCTGAGACTCCCTGAAGCCAGACGTGCCCTGCCTACTCTTACTTGAGAAAGGACTGTTGAAGTGAGTCTTTATATCCAGAATCACTGGGTATGGAGCACTCCATTACTTGCCTCAAAGGACATTTTTTGGAGGCACCTTAAAAAACCAGACACTCACTTTCCATGCTTAGCAGTTAGTCTGATTTGCAAAGTCCCTTTTTCCATCTGCTTTATTTCTGGCACAGGCAAAATGATGATGGCCCAGGGGAGTGCTGAAAGAGCACATTACTGGGAAGCCCATTTGATGCTACAGCTCCAGCAGACAGGCCTGGCTCACCTCACAAACACATGTTGGGACCAGCCAGAGAGACACTGAAACACAGTCACCACTGCTTTCTTTACACTGCAGTTTGGTTGAACCTCCTGTTGAATCAACCATGCACATCAAGCACACAGATGAATCAATCACTGCATCTGTGCACATCAAGCACACAGATGCAATTTCAACACCACACGGTGTATCAAAGACCCATGGCTTGATCCACTAGTATCTCCTATGATTGTGGCTCCACTAAGATAAACAGGGAGACTTAACCAGAAGCTACACTTACCCACTTGTCCTTAGCATGAGACACATTTGTCACAGGTTTCCCATTTCCTCTAAGAGACCTTCCAATACAAAGCTGCAAGTGATAACTGTGCAAGGGGGTTATTCTTGGCCTGATGCACAGAGACACAGCTATGTGGATAAATCCTGCTGCAGCTATGGAGAGTTTGGGATGTAAGTCACAAACCAGGACCTTTCCCTCACTGTCTGCACTGATCAGCGAGGTATCATCTCCTCATGCATAGCTACATTTACTGAGATTTATGTGGATTTAATGCCACACATCAGCAAAAATCCAGTAGCAGCAATGAAATACCAATGCAAACCCACTAACAGGAAAACATACTTCTTCCAACAACAGAGTTACTGGCAGCAGCCCTCACAACAGGAAAACAGTAAACAGCATCAGGACCGTGACATCCACCGATCTGCACTAAACAGGTGCCTTTAATGGGTGTCATACTGCTGTCCTCTAATATTCCTCCAGCAGATTCCATGCCACATCTATCAGCAGCATTCCCAGCATGCCTTTATTTCCTTTCCTCAAGAAACATATGAATGATCTGTCCAACACTTCAACAATCCAGTTTAATTACTAGGACAGGTATCTGCACTTCCTTGCTGCTGGCTGCCAAGCCTGCACACGTACACCTGGGCAGCAGGAATGAGATGCAGCCCTGCTCCAGCTAGTGCTTTTCTGTTCCACAGTGAGGATCTGCCAATCTACATCCAGCTGTCACACTGAATTGCCCACCAGGTTTCCTGGCTGAACTTTGTCTGGAGAAGGCAGGGGGTGGCTCCAGTGATCTGGCAGCACAGTCCTCACAGTCTCAAATGCCACCTGTTAACAGTCTTGGAAGGGCTTCACAGTGGATAAATGCCACTGGGAAGCCTTGAATTAAATAGCAAGAAGTAAGCCGGATAGGCAAAGGAAGAGACCCTAAACCACAGAGCATGAGGAACAAGAGAAGGATAGGTCAGTCTCTGGGGCTTTACAGAAGTTGTGTGATGTGCCTGGTGTGTTGATGCACATGGAAGGAGATGTAATCATGTTTTTGCACCCCATCATACCTCCAAGTGACAGAGGACAATGGCAATTCCATGCCTGTGTCCAAAGTGACAGGTCATTTCAACTTCTGGGCAAAGGAAGGGCAGACAGAACAGAGCCCTGGACAAAGGAATAAACCAGTCTACATGATCTCTGTCTGTACAGTGCAACACAGTATGAGTGAAATCCTAGCCCTACCTTGTTGGAGAAGCAGTGACAACATACCATACCTCATCAGCCTAAGCCCAGTTACTTTAGCATCACAGTGTAGAAAAGGGATTAAATTTCCCCAAGTCACTAAAAACAATTTTCTTAGGGTAACTGTTTGTAAAGGTTAGCTGTTTTAGCCATTTTTAACCAAAATGGACTCATAGAAATTTTCCCTTCCCAACAGAAAAGACAGCTTTTTTTTTTTTCCTGGTTTAGTGGACAGATACACCAACGTGCAAAGAAGTGGAGGTATCTCCAAACAGCTTAGTGTAAAAGGAAGAAGTCACAAACCCTAAAAATGTGTCCTGCTGAAAGGAAACATACTGAAGACTGCAGTAATTATATCCTACAAGACAAGCACTGCCCACCTCCCACCCCCCATATTTGAAGAGGCCAGAGTCCAGCCCTCCATCCTGGAGACTTCCATCCGTTCCAAAGGGAGGTCTGCACTGGGTCTGATTGGTTCAGGCTCCCACCCCAGACATTCCCCCAGGTTGAAGATCCACTTACCTGCCTGGTTTGTGGTTACATTTACAGACACAAACTGCCGGGCTCCGGGGCTCTGGTCGGACACTCCATTCACTGCCTCAATTTCAAAGGTATAGTTTGTATGAGCAAGCAGATCCACCATCATGACAGAGGTGTTTTTCAAGCCGGTTTGCTGGGGGAGGTACCTGACATGACCGCCACACGCCTCACACAGACCCGAGTGTGAGCTGCACTTCTTGCATGCAATATAATAAGACACATCTTTCCTTCCACCAGTATCAGCAGGGGGAATCCATTCCAGAAAGACACTAGTCTCGTTAACATTTGAGATGGCACTCCGAGGAGCAGAGGGGGGTCCTGGTTTGTAAAGTGAGAAAAACACATGGTAAAAACAGTATCATCAGTCATCCTGCTCGCTACTACTCTCTAGACTGAAAAGAGATGCCCCTTTGCTCACGTGTCAGAAAGTACACGGCGACCATTTGCAACAACACCTGAAGAGCTGGGAAAACGGGAATTTGTTTTGAGCACTCTCGCCTCGCTCAAGAGATCTGTGTTGGGATGCAGTCACCTACATGGGAGGGCAGGACACAGGGCTGGCTCAAACCCAAGAGGACGAGCACCTCACTCTGGGGCATTGTCTCTGGTGCTCTCCTTGCTCTTCCTGCGAAGGGATTAGCAAGTCTTTGCCCTGTCCAAGTTCCTGTTGGCTTCACCAGGGACAAGATTGCTCCTCCTCACCCCAATGCCCTTGTACAAGTAACCCCTAGATCCTAGAAAAAAGAGACACACTGGGGTTTTCACACCCCCCAGGTACTCAACTCAGATGCCAAATCTTTCCTCTGTATGCAGCCACCTCTTCCCATCAGCCATTTGGCAGCAGTGAAACCAAAGCTTAGGTATCCAAATCACCCTTAAAGTGAGACACTCAATGTAGCCCAAAGCAGATGGTGATCTACACGGGCCACTGGAAACATGGCTGGGTCCAGCCACTCCACGGCAGCCCTCCTGGTCCCCGCCAGGCTGTGGCACGGCTGGTTACCCACGCCGCACTTGCTTACTTTGCCAAGCCTCCCTGCTCAAGATGCCAGCATGGCACTGGCAAAGCTATCCAAGGAGGAGCAGCTGCTGTAGAGGTACCAGAGCACCTGCAAAAAGTGGGCTGCTTCTCTTCATCCTGGTGGGAAAGGCCATGACTGGGCAAGCAAAGCCCACCTGGAGGCACCTTCAAAACTTGCTTCCTCGCAGAAGGTGCTGCAAAGTTTTTGTTTTGAACAGGTTTGTGTTGCAGATGAAGGGCAAACTGCAGATACACCCTGAAGACAATGTGAAAGGACAAGCAGGAGTCTCATGCAAGATATCCTTGTGTTAAGTACGCAGGGAATGCTAATGAATGAGAAAGAAAGAGGAAATTTATCAAAGCAAGCCAGGATGGATTTTAGTCACAGCACCACCAGAGACTATACAGCAAAGGATGGGATTTTTGCGAGGGAAGGCAACACAACACACTCCTCTATGGCTTGAATGAAGTTGTTGAAACCCATGAGCAGTTCCTTGAAAAAGGTCCAACAAGTAGCTTCACTCGCTAGACATCCATATGAATCTTAACAGGCTGATTTAGGCTGTCATCTTCTCATTTTGTTGTGATAACTAAACTCGATTAGTTATTTAAAACAGGCAGTGTTGCAAAAATGAAATCACCTTATAAACCAGAAGCATTCTCCTCCATTTCCTTTTTCTTTTTCCCTCTCTGAGTCTATAAAATTTGTAACACTGATAAACTGAAACACTGTAATGATTTCGACTCAAGCTGTTCTGATTCAATGAGAAACTCGCTGCCAGAGGAAATAAATAATCCTGATGGTTTTTTGGTTTTGTTTCGTTTTTGTTTTTCAGAGGAAAAGCAGTTGAAGAAAAAAGCCAAGTTGGCTTAGGAAATGCCAGATCATCTTTGTTTTGTTCTGTGATCCCTTCAGATCCCTATGAACTGAGAGCAATCCACTCCCAAGCTGCACCCCAGGGATCCAGCACTATTTAGCTAATGACACCAACACACAGCCCAAGTCAAGACTATTTTCTGCAGTGTCATACTTGTACTGATATAATGGAAACTATGGAATTCATCACTGGAGCTGTTTGGAGTTATATGTACTGCACTTGAGGATTTTTATATGTTTTTTACTGGTTAAATTGCCCTATTTTTTCTTTCACTGGATGAATGCCCTTTTGCTGATGCCAGTACTCTAGGAAAAAATAAAAAACTCAGGCACACAAAACACTTACTGGACAATGTGTCTTTAATGGGGGATAAATGATTACTTTTGTAAAGTCACCAGAGGTTTTTACTTGCTTTGAACAGAAAAGTCAGCTACTCTTCTTGAAGGCTTAAAAACATCAGTTTCAGTGGAAATGCTTTAAAACTGGCTTTTGTAACCTATAAAATTAGTGTGCTCACGGGACCTCATAGAAAGGTCTTTAGTAGAATCCTGAAGCTGTACCCAAATGAAACTTGGCTAAACCCCAGCTGGGAGAACAAAAATGTGTTTTACCTTCAGAATAGGGGGGCCCTAGATATGCTAAGGTGGTCTGCTTTAATTTCCAAACTCTTGCTGTCAAGGGCACAGATATTAGTCTACTGACTTTTAAAAAGATATATATATAATTTTTGAATTTGCTACTTTATACCCCAAGACTCCTTTTGCACCACAGTTTTCTGACAAAAGGCAAACAAAGGAAAACAAAAATATTGGTATTTTCCTTGATGGACAGCAAACCTGTTGCTTACTGATCCACATATTTTAAAAATAGAACCTAAGAGAAGTTACTCTCAAGACAGAAATATACGTATATAAACACTCAAAGTTAACTGTAAACTTTTTGCAAGTAGACTATTACAGTAAATACAATAAAGTCTTCAATTTGTCCCATGTGTCATATTACTACTAATATTTCCCCAACATGCTCTGAGCAACAGTCAGGCTACTTGTTAGAGACATGAGGAGAAAAGAAAAGGGTGGAACTGTTTTGGTTTTAAAGAGATTTTGTGCAAGGAACTGAAGCTAGGATTACTTTGTTAAGAAGAAATAAAATGCAATTACTTCATGGAAGATACATATTAATGTTAAGAGAATTATCAAATGTCCATCAGGACCAAAATTTTTTATTTTTTGTCTGAAAGCACTAATTATTTCAGACTCTATCACAGCACTATTAGTTTCAAAATTACCAACCATTACTTATGAAACATACTTAAGAAAATGGAAAAATTGAACAAAAATGTATTCCTCCCTCACCCTGTACTTAACTGAGCAAGTGACAGTGATATAGCAGCTAGTTTTCTTTAGTGATGCTGGTGGTGGTGGTGGTGGGGAGACTCATGCAGCTTGGAACTGAAAAACACTTGCTTTAAATTAAGAAAATGTGATTTTACAGCTGTACTGAGTGGCAAGGGGACTTTGCAGGTGTAAACGTGGAAACAAACATTGATGTATTCTCTAACTGCACTCCTTGTTGAAGGAATCCTATGAATATTATTATCTTCTGTGGCAATAAATAATAAAAACATTTAAAAAACCCCTTGCAATATTTTCCTACCACTCATGTCTCAAGTCTCTCTCACTTGTGTTTTAGTTCATGATGAGCTGTTGCCTTCCAGATATAACTGGACTGGTTTAAAGTACCAGTGTTGCTACCTACTCTTTACAGCCCCTGCCAAAATCTTCTACCTCTGCTGCTGAGCTGGTGCAGCACATGGGGCCCTCCTCATCACCTTCAGCACAACAGAGCAGTATTAGGACAAAGTCCTAAGAAAAGATGAATGGGGAAGGTGAGGGTGACAGAAGCACATGGAGAAGGCTCAGATATTCCACCCTGCTTTTGGGGTGGTAGGTGTGAATGCCAGCAGAGGTGCTGCAATATCCTCAACTGTGGCTCTGGGGTTTGCAGAGGGAAACAGAAGCTGAGCTGTGCCTTGATGGGTATTAAACTTCTCATCTGCCCCAGAAGGACTTGGTACCCTGCCAAGCCCTATCCTAACACAGCTTCAGGCACCAAGTCTGGGCTTTAAACTAGCTTACAGTAAGCTCTCAAAACAGAAGTAAAACCCACAGTGAAAGAAAACCACCCAAACAGTAAAAGCCAACAAACTCAGACAGTCACCACCAATTAATAAGCACAAAGTCCCCAAACAAACATAAAAAGAAAATCCTATGGCATTTGCAGAGCTAGAAATTACAGCCTTCACCTAAAAAGTCTGAACTGCACTAGAAACCTGGGAGAGACAGGCTCTTGAACTTCATTTCTTTTTAACAGGAGTTGTTCACCTAACTTGCTTGTGCCTCTCCGAACCCTGCTGATGCTGCTGAGGCCATAGGCATGCATAAACATCCTCCTGTGGGATGGCAGCTCCTTCCCTGTGCTAACGCACCAGCAGGACAGACTGGATGTGTACCTTTCTACTCTGAGAAGGGCAGAGACCAACACCACTGATGGTGGGCAGGAGGCACAGCGGACACCGGTCTGGCCTAACTCTTCTCAGTTGCTGGCTTTGGTTCTGTCTGCACAGAAAAGCCTACTTTAAGAGTGTTCCAGAGCTCAGCGTGTTTCCCAATACTATGCTGGACCACATTTATCTGAGTTTTTTAAGTCAGGCCAAGGGGTAAAATGAACATCAAGAAATGCTGGTATCAGATTTTTCATGCTATAACCCACCCTGGCTATGCCTCCAAAAGACTCTGGCACACCTATTTGATAAACTGGGAAGTGCTTGCCATAACTCAACCCCCCAGACCTCTTTGATCTGACAGCACCAGTGACTCCAATGCTGCCTAAGGCTGCCTTCTCCTTCCCTGCAGCACAGCCTCCAACAGCCATGCTCCTTTGCCTGGTGAAAATCAAAGGCAGAGTTCAAGGGTCTCAATTCTGCTCCAAGTGCTTCCCGCAGGCAAGCAGGGAGCTGCCAAGGGCAGTTTCCTTTGAGAGAGTGTGTCTCCAACAGGAACAGACTTTTTTTTTCTCTTTTTGAAGTGGAAACTTGGGGAGCTAGGAAGGACATCTGTATTCACTGGGAAAGGCACAAAAGATGCTACGATCCCTACACGATGCAAAGTACTTCCCTACAGTATGGAAGTCACCACTGCACCACTGTCCAATGGCTCTGAGCATGTATGGAGTCATAAATCTACTTTTTCCTCCATTGCTTAAGTTTCTTGGAAGCCCCAGTTGCTCCTGTACCAGTAGTTCAATTCCATTTCAGTAATTTTCAACCACTTTTGCACCACAAAAATTACATTTGGAGCATGACAGTCCCAGCTCAGATCTGGGCTATACTCAGCAGGACTAGCTGGGGCCATGGAAATTGTGGCCTTAAGTATCTGAAACATAAACTGAACAAGGGACTTTCAAGGTACAGCTGACAGGACAGCTCATGGATGGCAGGAGAAGGATAAAATTAGTGATTCTGATTAAATCAACTCCACCCTGGAGTCCCAGTAGCCCAATGTGCCTGTTATACTGCCCACCCCCTACATCGAGGGGATAAGTTCTACATTTTGGAGAAGCAGTTCCCCTCATAGAGTTTTGAGAAGAGTGACCATCACCAGGCAGACTGGAAAGATAGGGCTCTCTCCCAGCTTGTTTCCGGAAAATGAGCTATGGGTGACACCAAGCAGGACCATGGAGATTCCATCCATGCCTACTGCTGGCAAGGACTACCCGTAGTTAGTCCCGCATGCGTGCCCCACGCTGGCACCCATGCACACACCGACACAGGTGTCCGATGCCCTGCTGCTGGCTGAGTCCACACAGCAGTGCAGGGGGACAGATGGAGCATTTGCTCATTACAAAAACTCTTCCTGGCTTGGATGCCAGCTTTCAAAGCCAAAAGCACTGACAAGTCTCTTCTTGTGTAACCGGAAGTACGGTGGACAAAGACAGTGACATTACAAGTGTGTCAAGACTAGTTCAGACTCCAGTGCAGAGCCTGAAAAAGCACATTAGTTAGTATCATAATGTCTAGACACAGTATAGGAACAGCTTGAAAAGATTAAAAAAACCCTATAAGCACATGCTTACTTGTACAGGCCATTGTAGGTGGGTCTGATTCCTTCCTAAAATAGTGTTCTTCACACAGGCAAGATGTGGATGCTTCATCAAGTGTGTAGCTGTGAGGGGGACATTTGCTGCAGGATGGACTGTGGGGTGAAGCTTTGAAGAACCCAGGTCTGCATACTGTGAAAAGAAGAACCACAGGCTAAGCTCTCCCATCATAAAATTAATCTCTTCACATTTCCTTTTTAAAAAAACCCCATATCTTCAGCCATAAAACAGACAAATACTTGCAAGCTATTTAGTTTGCATATTTTAAAACAGTCTATGCCACTAGCAGATAGTGCATACTTAAATATCTGCATGAAAAGAGAATGTGAATTTGTTGATTATTTCTTTCCCCTAGCATCTGCCATTGCTGGATATTTATTTTCCTTGTTGAATGCATTAGAGGAAACATCATCTGGGCTCTGCTTTAGAAAACATTACTGTGATTTTTTTTTTTTTTCGTTCAGTCTTAGGAAAACAGGTAAAATACATTTCATGGTTTTTTGTTTAAGATGTTCTACACCCAGAAATCAATGTCTCAGCAAACAAACAGCAACACAGTGGTGGAGGGGATCGCAAGATTGACATCTTTAAGACATTGTGATAAGGCTACTTCCCTAGGGTCTTTTCCCCTGCAAACCCGTGATGAATTTTAAAGTGCTCCACATGACAGGCTATTCTGGGTATAGTCTGAACCAGGCATGCTAACCATACAAGATATTTCTTCCAACTCCAATACATATGCATGACGAGGCACAAGGAGTTGATCTGAGAGCTACTTTTTTTCTTACAAATCTACGGCTATGGGTAGCTTGGGATTTTTTTTTTAAAGTAATTTGAAATGAATACAGTAATATCTTGTTTTCATCCTCCTGAAACAAGTGCTTTTTCACCTATGCGAAGCTCTCTGCACGTCACCTGTGTGTGCACACTCAGCCAGAAGCAGTGATAGCCACAGTTTGCAAGTATTTTTTTAAGGAAAAAACCCAGCTGGCTCTGTATCATACCATTATATACAGAATTACAAGTGCACTGTTAGCAAAAGGAGCAAATGTTGATTTTCTGTTTGTCTCAAAGAGCAGAGACATGGAGTCATGTTAAAGCAGCTCTAAAGTGCTGTTACCTTTCTTCCTTCTGAATTGCTTTAAAATATTTCTGCCTAGTATGATATTAATGATACATAGATCTGCTAGCAGACTTGAAGAAGTTACCTGGAAATCCCAGAGCCTTTCCATCTGCATTCAAACTCTCCCAGCAGTAATTAGTTTGAACAGGAAATGAGTTCACAGCGAAAGCACTAATATTATCCCATCAGGAATGTCCCAGACAACCACAGCATGTGCTAAAACTCAGCAAGTGATGACAGAATTATCTTCATTGTAGGTGAAGTATAGGTTTTTACTAGTGATCCCTTTCCTCTGATGGACCAACTAGGACAACTGCTTCTAAAGTTGGCTCTACTTCCTGCAGTACCAGAGAAACCCCCTTGACATCTTCCCTTTTACATCAGTAGTTTCTTCACCAAAGGTGAGACACTTGCACATCAATTCCCAACTCCCAGAGCTGAACAGTCTTTGGTGATGAAGATCACTCATGCATCAAATGTGTGATTCAAGAGCATCCAACAGGCCTCCCCCAGAACCCACCTCCACAGCCTTGCCTGCACTATGCACCTCTCACAGCAGGCACCACACAGCCCTGAGCAGGTCCCAAGCTCACACAGGCTGCCAGGTCACCCCCATGGATCTGCAGCCTCTCCACCCTGCTGTACAGGGTGATCATCTCCCTTCTGACCTCCCCAAACCAACACCCTCCCACTTCATTCCACAGCTTCCCTTTCTTCCCACAACACAGGTAGAGAACAACTGCTTGGACTGGAGGGATTTACAGGTATTAAAAACCCGTTTTCCAAATTTTCTCATCATCCAACTAGTGTTCCATTCCTAGGCTGTGGTATCCATCTGCAGGGTGCAGTTGTTCTGCTTTGTGCCCAGACACCAGGACCAGCAAACAGATCTAGGGCTGAATCTGTTCTTGATGGCTTTCAGCAGACTTGCCACAAGCTACCCTCATGCTTAATGGCATATCCCTCAGTTTCCAGCACATAAATTCTTTTATTTACTTTACAATCACCTTCAAATGCTGCCCTACCTACAGCAAGGACTGTTATACAGTCTCTGGAGAGTCTTCTGGGAGAGCAGACCACCAAATGGTTCCTCTCTAGCCCACAATTTGTATTTTAAGGCCAAATCAAACACCCTTGCACACGCAGACAACAGAGGTAGAGAAATGAAAGCACTAAAATGTGCAACATGCAATGACAGCAGTGCACATCTATTGTGTACTCAATGTAATTAGCCCTCAAAAAAGGACTGGAATTTATCTCATTATGTCCTATCAAGACAGACAGAAAATCATTACAGCACAAGAGTTTACTGTGCTTCAATTTTCTGCAAAGCAGCAAATGCAAAATAAGTCAGTTTTCCTTGACAGATTTTAAACGAGGTGTAGCTTGTTGATGATGGTACGATACATAGCTCAGTTCAAAGGGAATGTGTGCTTTTCATAAATATGGAGCCAAGATATGCACAAGGCAAATAACCTGTGTTTTAATGAGAGATGTGAAATAGAACTGAACTAGACTAATTTTTGTATAAACTGCAGGCTCTCATGGGTCAGGTAAGTCCCATTTATATTCAAAAAGTATTAGGAGGAATGCTCAAGAGCATTATGCTACACTGAAGATTTCAGCATGAGTTATCAAAACAAACAGACAGCAGACCAGCATCCTGTTGGACCAAGGTGAAATACTCCTGTGTCAGTTAGACAGGAAGAACTCAGGGACAGGAGATGGGTTATGCAATAAAAGGGAGTATAGAAAATCAAAATAAATGCAAGAAGTGCCCCAGTGAATGGTGTTGGCTGAATCCACACACCTGAAAAAGATGCTCTCGGGAGGACAGGGATTTTCAGGGTTCCCCAGCACAGTCTTCCAGGTTCTCATGACCAGCAGCTCCTGATGGAAGCCACACTTGCACTACCATGCTCAAGAACAGAAACAGCTGTAGCTGCATGGGTGTCTCAGGCACAATTTGTATCTACTATGACACTTCCCTCTGTATCCTTTCCTGCGCTTGTTTTGTACACAACACAAAGGAGGGACAGCCTGTGAGATGGTTCAAGCAGCAATTGTTTAACAGACAGAGATGCTGTGATGGAACAGACCCTGTTTAGATGAAAACTGACCCAGGAGCACAGTCTTTGCTGAGCTGAACAGCCAAAAGCAGCAACTGTTACCCTGCCCATTTTCTGCCACTGGTGGCAATGCCTCAGACGTTTTGCAAATTTGTTTCAGAGCAGAACAGGTCCAAAACCAATTTACCTTGCATGTGTCTTGAGTCTGGTCTCTTATCTTACCATTCCTCTTCTGACAGTCAATCTTATAATCTCTTCATGAAGTATACATGGCTTTATTTAAAATTACATGGGTGTCTGGTGTTTAATTCCTAATTAAATCTTATTTTAGTCTTCTTATATTTTTATCTCAGTATTTCCAATTCACCAGCTATTGAAAGGATACACAGAACTAGCACAGTACAGTCATAGAGATAATGGCACTATCTGTCTTTTAAAGGGGATAGGAAAGCAGGAGAAATAAGATGAGCTTAAGGCTCCCCATAATCTGCTACAAACCATCTAAAAAGAAATTAAATCAAGTTTGAAGCTGTTGATGAGATCTGCTTCTTTCTTCTTAATATTAAAACTCTTTAACTGATTAACAGCCAGTGATGTGTGAAAATAGTCTTTAAATTAAATCGGTTGCTGGAAAAAAATTATTATTTTTAGAGACAGCAAATACACCATAAACAACCTGCTAGTGTTAGGTACAAGTGGGATGTGTTTCTGTTAGTAGCACATCCATTATTAGCAAATCAATTTCACTCTTTTTATTTTTAATAGCAGCCACAAAATGTGGCATGCACAGAGCATTAACATCTGTGCAGCCTCTTGCTGCACTCTTTAAAGGGGCTAGAGAGAGATGGCCATGGTGAAGGATGGCAGCAAGAGTATCTTGGGATTGCAATGGCATGAGCTGATCCCTTAAACCAACAGCAATTAGGTTAGAAACTGTCTTTGTACCTTGCAGAGGGGAGCCCACAAGAGCCATGATGAAAGACATCAGCTCCTGGAAGAAATGTGGGTGGATGGAGGTAGAACCACTGGTCCTCTTAAAATGAAAACTGGGCTCTGTGAACAACATGCTGAATGTGCTATACCAGTACTAGAGACAGTGAGTACCAGTGAGGAGACAAAGAAAAAGGTGGGAGAACAAGCCAGTAACATCAACCAGCTGGGACTACTTGCCAGACTATTTTCTGCAAGCCTTAACATCAAATGGTATGTGGCTGCATCCCTGGAACCATCCCTTTCCTGAGCTTTGGATGAAGACTGCAGCCAATAGGGAGGGCTACTCTCCTCTCCAGCTGCCCCATGCCTTCACTGCACGCTGACCCAAGGCAACACATGCTGGAAGCAGGGACCACATCAGAGGCTTTCCCTACTGATGTGACCGTGTCAGTAAAACCACCCAACTAACACAGAACCATTAAGGCTGGAAAAGACCTCCAAGACCATAGAGTCCAACCGTTGACTGAACACCACCATGTCAACTAAACCATAGCACCAAGTGCCACATCCAGTCATTTCTTGAACACTCCTAGGGATGTTGATGCCACCACTTCCCTGGGAAGCCTGTTTTAGTGTTTGAAAATCCTTTCAGTGAAGAAATTCTTCCTGATGTCCAACCTGAATCTCGCTTGGTGCAGCTTGAAGCCATTTCCTCTCATCCTATCACCAGTTTCCAGGCAGATGATTTCCTTCCTGAAGTACATCCAGTCTTCCTGGACCCTTTTGTTATAAAGGACTGTATTTGAACCAGTCTCCTGAACAGGCCAAAGTCCACCCCCTGGAATGCCAAGGCAGGTTTTGTAGACCCCTTTCCTTACTTCACCAAGAATTGAAAACTTTGTAATTCCTTGGTTACAATGCCCAAGGCAGCCTTTGACCACCACATCTCCCACCAGCCCTACTGTCTTCATAAGCAGCAGGTCTAGCAGGGCATTGCCCCTGGTAGGCTCACTCACCAGGTGTGTCAGGAAGTTAATACTCCATACACTCCAGGAAACTCCTAGACAGACTCCTCTCCACTGTGCTGAGTTTCTAGCAGACATTCAGGAAGTTAAAGTGTCCCACAAGAACAAGGGATAACGTGAAACGTCAGCCAACTGCTTGCAGAATACTCTGTTGGACTCTTTATCCTATAACTAGTATTAGTGGAAATTCCAGTTTTGTCCTGTAGAGAGGGAAGCTAGGAAACATGACCCTATAAGACTTGAAACCCCAGGAGATATAAAAAGGTCCAACTTATTACTCTCTTCACACTTTTGTGATGCTGGGAGGATAAGCTCACAGTACTTAAGAGCTTAGGATCAGTAAAGTGACCTTTCATATGTCCCAGAACATAAAACTCAAACAGGAATTACACTGTCTCCCTTGCAGAGCACCAAATTAGTCTCCACAGTAATCAGAAACCACAAATGTAACTCATAAGGTAGTGCCACTAATCCATAAATAAAGCTAAAGGACTAAATTCAACAAAAATTCATGAGAATAAGGATGTCTGCCCTAGATGGAGCACAGGTTATCCCACTGAACCTGAGGTTTCCTCCCCAGCCTGGAAAGTGCCCCAGCTTCTCCTTCACATCCACAGTCCCATCTACCTTTCCAGACTTCCAACTTCTTCAGACAGGGACACACAGCTCAAATTGTCACAACTTTTAAAAGTAAGCGCAGTGTAAAACTCTTTGCCCCATGGACAGACCCATAGTCCACAATGAGGCAGCTCTCAGCTGAAACACAAGCAGGATATGGAGGGAGGTGCATATGTATGTGTATGTGTGTGTGTTTTCAGCTCTGTAGCTCATCTGCTCTGCTTTCATTAGCACATTGCTCTGGTGCAGGGAATATGCCTTGAGAGTTGAAGGATCTGAGCAAAAACAAGCTACAAATAAATCAACCCCTGTTCTCTGGAGCTGCCATGCCTTGAAGTGTTTGCACTGAGAAGAGGGTGCTGCTGCCTCTTAGATGTGTCCAAAACCTATAAAAGGGTTTAGCGAGGTACAGCCTTTACAATGTGGAATCAATTAAAATGCTGAGAGGCTCCAAGCCTCAGCTTGTGCTCCTGACACGCTCTTTTACTTACAAGAAAAGACAAAACAGAAAACCACCACGGACTGTCTTCGTGTCTCCCAACAAGCATAAACATATGAATGCCAAGCTCTTCTAAAAAGTACTTCAAGAACTACAGCCACCCACCACAGAGCATCCTTCTGCAGAATTTACAAGCAGGCTCCCAAGAGCTAATCCAGCCTTCCCTATAAGCTTTCCTGAACTGCAGGCTGACACTGAAATTGCTGCCAAAGCTACAGAAAAATGTGTAAAATGCCCCGATTATATCTCTTTTAGGCTTGGTCTCTTCTATCTGCAATAGTGCTATGTTGCTTCCTGTAGTATGCCTTAGGGATTTGAAGGGAATTAAATAAATACCCACTAATAAAACTTTGTAATTCGAAGCTGCTGGTTCACTTCAATCCAGCAGACTTGCCAGCATCTTTCAGGAAGCTCAGCACCCTATGCTACAGTCCAAGAGCTGCTAAAGGTCCTTTAAATAATGTCCTGGAGCTTGCTGGACAAGTGAGGTATCTACAGGCTCTGCACTGTGAAAAGAGAGATTCGGCCTCTAGCTTGGATCTCAACCAATTCATGTATCTCAAAAGGGAAATATTCTTCAAAGCTTTTTTTCTTTTGTTCAAAGAAAACATTGTCTTTTGATGCTGTCCTGCCCAACCCCACATTAACTCAGGCTGAATTATTTCCACACTGCATTGAAATCAGCTCTAGCTCTGAATACAAAAACAACCTTAAAAACTAGAATATAAATAAGTTAGTACTTTCAGTTCCTTCCTCTGAAATACCACTTTTTTTCTAGCACGTGGCTCACTAAATTGTCACACAACAATTTATGACATAACTGTGGTTGCTAGAAAACTAAGAATTAACTGCCACTAATGACATTAATGTCTTTGTTCTAAATGGTATAAAACTTCATCACATGGCATCACTCAGAAAAATTCATCAAATTCCCAAGTAAACTACATTTTCAAGACATAAAAATACCTAGAACACAACACATTTGAAAATGCTCATGCTTACATTAGTATCTTAATGGGCTATATTTCTGCACATTCTGACTTTTCTCTAAAGAAGATTTTAAAGCAATCAATGAGGCAAAACCTGAGTCAAGCCTAAACTCTCAGCAGTGTGATGGAGGAGCAAGGAAAAAGATTTATCCTGGCATATATGCAAACCCACACTATCATTTGGGTTGATTTCACAGAAGGAAAGCAAGCTATGGAAAATAAATGCTCTTAGGGGAAACAGATGATTTTTCAAAAGCATTTAGCATTGCACAGGCTTGCTCCCTCAGGCTGTGCCAACTGCAGGGCTAGGCAGCTGTACTTTGGTTTTGTGGGGTCCTCCTTTTTGCCAAACTTACCTGTCCAAAAAAACCCCGAGAGAAACTGGTACATTTCTAGAGAAAGCAGTTAAGGTGAAGTATCATTTCCTAGTAAACCCAAAATTTCTGTGACCAGCAGCTGCGTGCTTTTGCAAGCGTGTACAAGGGCTCCTTCAGCTCTCAGCACAGGCAGCACCTGCACTCTTCCTTGCTCTCTGGCTACAAGGGACAGGTCCAGGTTGATCTCACTGAACCCCAACTATCTGGCTTACAATTAAAAAAGGAAGTTCATATTCTGTTGCTGCAGCTTTTCTGCCTATCATATTTATAAATTATGTGTCTTCACAAATCTCTATGTCCATAAAAATCTACCTGTGTATCTTCATTTTGTTCTCTGAGGTACGGGACAAAGATGCACTTAAATTACTCCTAAATTACTGTCTTTGGGTTTTTTTTTTTTTTTTTGTTGTTTTTTTTTTTTTTTTTTAATGAAGACAAACTGAAATAATTTTACTCCCTTAAACAGAGGAAGCCACGATTTACAATGCTGCACGTAAAGGAAAAATACAATTTAAGACACAGAAGGCAGCCGAGACACATTTGTTTCTGCATGCTTGTAAACATAACTTAAGATGCCTGGCTCCACACATAATCCAAGAAGCACAGGAGTCTATTTTGGGGGTTTCTGCACACAAAGACGCACACCCGGGTTATCCTTTGTTATGCGAATGGCGACTTAAACATTCAAGCTGCAGTGCCGTGCTAAGCGAGGGGAGGATTGATGGACAAGCCACAGAACTCCCTCGAGTTCGACAGCAGCATTGACTGAATAGCAATAACAAGCATCGTCCCTAAGGGCAGCTGGGGGGACAGGATTAAACTTGAAAATGATGCAGCCAAAACCCCCGTGTCCATCTGTATACACCTATTACAGACAGTTATGCAAAGATCAGTTGGCAAAATCTCCTGGAAAATAGGGCTCTTCAAAGCTACATGTTTGCTGGCACAATACTACAATGAAAGGGTTTTAGTCTTATGGCTCAGTCTGCCATAAGGATCTGGAGCCCAACCGGCAAAGAAAGAAACATTCTTTAATTATCTTGTGGTTTGGACAACTGCAAGCCACTGTGGTTAAGGAATATGATGATTGGGAGGATTTATTTTGATGATTTATGCCATGTGTGTTTACTCTACCAACATTTTAAGGTTTTAGCCTGAACTAATAAACTGTACATATGCAGACAATAAAGAAAATTAAAAATTCTTAAAATGTTTCCCTCCAATTGGCTCTACCTTGCTTAACTTCGTTTGTGTGAACAAGATTTCTTGCTGCTATAAAATCAGCCTTTCCTCTGCTGACTATTTGGTCCAAAATAGGCAGCATCCAACCAATCTACAGTGATGCTAACACCTACTCAAAAGGATCCTTTCAAAGCTGGCGTCAAATGTTTAAGGGCTTGTTTGCTTCTAGCTTTATGATCATCTGTCTCAGGAGGTAAATTCAGCAGGATTGGCTGCAGACAATTTGGTTTAAAATTGCTCCTCCGTAATTTATGGCTGAACATATGTCACTCCAGACACATCTATTCAAATTCCATCAGAGGGCGACGGAGATGGATCTTTTATAGTCCTGACCAAAGAAAGACAGGAAGGATTTATCCAGAGTTGACAGAACTAAGTGTGCTAAATGGGTTTATGCACAGAACAATGACTTTGGTGGAGAAGTGATGTTTCTTGGTGTGTGGTTTTTGTTGGGGTATTTTGTTGTCATTGCAAATTTAAGGTACAGGTGATGCTAGCCAATTTTGCCGTGGGCAGGCAGCTGAGAAGTGCACAGAAAGAAACATGGACATATCTCTTGGGGAACACCTCCCTTCAGTCATGCCTCCTTCCACAGAAGCTCATGGGCCTTTGCACTGGAGCACGCTGGTTGGAGTTACAGAAGGAGGTCTCACTGAGCTAAATTCTGCCCTGATGTGCATACTACAAGATTCTCTGGCTTGTTAGAAGGCCACAAATCAAGGAGTATATACAAGGACGACATGGCAAATATTAATACCTGGAGAAATTTAACCAGAAAAGCTGAGCAAACTCTAAACACACAACGAAGTGCAGAAACATCAAACAGTTATCCTGTCACATGTAGACAGAATGCTTCATCATTTCAGTTTAATTAACCAGATTGACTGGTTAATTAGAACCAGACTTAAAAATACTGAGATTATTTGTTAAGTTGATTAAACTACCCCTTTGGGTCAGATGAACACTGCAACACTTTACAGCTCATCTGCCTTGCCAAGTAACTCCACCAAACAGCTCCTCTTTAGGAACATGATCAACGAAGGGCAACCTGAGGCATTGCTGACTCTTCCCATGCCAGCCAAACAACACTGGGAGCTTTTCTTCTGTGTTGCAATCCATCAGCGAATTTATTTCAGTACCATGTCTCCTCTGTTTCTGGAGGAAAGCTTGCCACATATAAAACATGCTCAAACACAAGATAAAACAATGTAACTTGACACTTTAAACCCCGTGGTTTTGAAGCCAATCTCAACACTATTTGGGCAGGGAGCCTAATGGCTTTTGGATGCTGGACTTGGGTAATCCTTGCCATGAACCAGCTAGAACTGCCATGACTCAAGCCCAGTCAGAAAAAACCCAAAAGCCCAGAGGGAAAAAAATGCAGTTATATCCCAAGATAATGTTTTATCAGACATATAAATATTACTTTCCATGTAACATAAACATTATTTTGTATACAAACAATACTTTTCTAAGACAAAAGCATCTATTGGGAGGAGACATCCTGCTAACAGCCCTGTCCATTGCCTCTTCTCAAAGGCTTTGCTCTTGCCCCAAAAATGGCTGTTTGACATATGCAACTGTTCCAGAAATTCACACATGAAGCAAAAAGTAAAGCAAAGCAAACAATGACTTCCCTCTTGCTACATGAAGCCTTACCGTGATGTCCTTCCTGCCAAACCCATTTCCCCATGCTGTAAAGTACTAGCCTGAAGCACGCTTTGCAACAGCAATGCTGGCATTCTCACAGGCTTTTTATTTAAGGTTGTGAGCTGCCAAAGCTTGATTTATGGAGATTTAATTCTCAAACTATTATAAAGGAATACATGTTGCTCACATATAGCTCACATGGCTCTCCAGCTATATCAAAGAAATAAGCATTGCCTTTATGAACTTGTTTGCCCTGGAAACCCAGGACTGCATTCATTTGTAATTTTTGCTGCACCTCTGCACCCTTGAATTGCATCAACTTGGACAGTCTTTCTAAGGCAGCTTGGGAAAAAAAAAAACAAAACAAAAAAACGAAACCAAACCTTCTGCTTTACAGAAACCATTCATGTTGATTTCTTGAAGGGAAGACTGGAAGACACCAAGAGGGGAGAAAAGGAAGCAGTTGGCATGGGTACAAGGGCACTGCACCCTTGGTTTGGCATACCTATGCCTTGCAAGAAAAAAAGAAAAAAGGAAAAAAAAAGAAAAAAGAAAAAAAAAGAAGAAAAAAGAAGGGAAAAGGGAAAAAGAAAAAAGACATGCTGGTTTTATGTCTCATACACAACCATCCTCAACAGCTTGCCATTCCTCACTGCCAGCTCCAATTCCACACCTGTTTCCAAAGCTTAGTCAAGAGCTGTGGCATCTGTCCTGTGATACCCAGCAGGAAAGGGTGGCACAGGAAGGTGCTGCCTGTCCTCTCAGCAGCCCTGAAATCTAGAGACTGCAGGAGAACATGAAGAATCAGTCTTGTCATGAGGAAAAGAAGGCCCAAAAAAAACCCAAGTGGGAAAAAGAGGTTGCTAGCCTTTTTGAGAAAAAAGCCTGGAAATGAGAAAACCACCAGCAAAGCCAGCAGAAGGCAAATGAAAACGTTGAGTATTAATTACTTTATTTGAAGAGGAACACTCTGCACTGAAAGACCAAATAGGAGTTACTGGACTAAAGTATGGACTGGTAATATTTTCCTCTCTGTCATTTCTTGGCCTCTCCAATATCTAGCATCCATTCCATATGGATGTTGGTTTCTTTTCAGATGCACTAGAGAGCTGCCAGAAACTTCTGTGGCTCTGACACTTAGCCCATATACCATTTACAATTTATTTTTTTCAAATTTGTGCAAGTGGTAAAAGTACAAGGTTCATTATTCCATGCAGAAATTCTCTCATCACCCAGCCAAATTTAAAAATAAATAGTTGCAATTAAATGTGTCACTACATTATTTATGTAGATGCATTCAATTTGCAGAAAGCTGCTATAAAAATACTCCCCTTCAATCCATGGCAAATTTATTGCACTTTTATTGTATATTTGCTTCTCTCTGCTCAAATGTATGTTGCTCCCTGCCTTTTTTTTCACCCGTGTTACTTAACACATTATTTTCCAGCCACTGTTTCTCCTACATTTGTCTTGAAAGAATGAAGGATGCAATCTAAATCCAAATGTTTCTTGATTATTTGTGAACAAGGCTGCTAAATGATTACTAGACAGATAATTCCAGTATTTCCCTTGAAATCAAGCACCACTCCTTGTCTCTGCATTTGGCTCTTACAGCTGTTGGGTAAATGAAATGCACCAAGGCTGCCCAAGGCTTCTGTGTGCATATTAATTCTGTCAGAAACTCCAGACACTAAAGAATTGCTAATTTAACAACAGACTGTGAAATTATTTTTTCTTTCTTTATTAATTGCTGTGCTATTTGAAAGTGACTTCACTGCCCTGACTGTATTTGGCATGAAGAACTGGGGGTATTTCATCCTGTGAGGAAATAACTTAAAGCTTTCTCCCTAGCAGTCCCTATATTCATAAGCAAATATAAATATGTGAAACAACAGCTAATAAAACCAGGTTAACTTGCTGCAGGTGTTCCTCTGTCAATTTAGCCAGGTGATATTAGCGAAATCTGACAGGGAAGCACAGTGATATATTTCATTTGTGCCTTGACATTTTGATTCTGTTTGTTAGAGTGTATGTGCAGGGATCTGGCTTTTTCCCCAAGACCTCTATAGCTGTCAGTCTGTACAAACAGGATTTGACAAGATGTCCATTTAGCAGGATGGGAGGGCAAAGGAAAAATAAAAAAAGAGATGGAGAAACCAGGTATCTGGGTAAAGCTGCACTGCAGTGCAAAAATGGACGCTTTTCACATACAGAGCAACTCAAAAAAAAAAGAGCAGTTTGATATGCAGGATCTGAGACAGTCTGCATCCTTTAATCAATAGCTCCTTCGAGAAAGGTGGCCAAGAATAACATAAATAGACGGCAGAGGAGAAAGAAGACAAAAGGCGAGAGCTGGAGAAGGCACAGGATCACTGTACACTCATCCACAGAAAGATTTTTGGTGAGTCTTAATTATTTTTAAAAAGTCTTAATTATTTTTAAAAAGAGAGATTAAAAAAGGATGCTTTCATTTCCTTGAGAGAAATTAGATTTAAGAATAAATCTAAATAGGAAGTTTTGCTTTCTAAGGCTGCCTTTTTCCAGCCTGAGGAAAGAAGCAGAAGGTGATGAAGCTGTCTCTTCCAGGGATAATGTAGGAATTTAAAAGCCTTCAGCTTGTTTTTCCCTGCAAAGAACTTAGGACAAGTAGCAAGCAAATGATTTACAATGAAACAGAGTACAAAATAGCTACAACGATGAAACAACAGAAAATGAATGAAGCATTAAACAAGACAGTACTCAGAGTTTAGAGATTTATGGTTACTGGCTGGTGTATAAAGATAAGAAAGGGATTTTCATAGTCTGGGTGATTCCTGCATCTCTGCAAGCATGGTTTAAAAGCAACGCTGAATACACAACTCCAGTTAAAATTCAGAAAAAAAAGTATTAATTACTGGGGCTGTAACCATACCTTACCTTTAAAAATGTACCTCTACAAAGCATCAGCTACAGCAGTGCTGCCTACAGGCTGCACAACCAGGCAAGGGCTTGCCTCTTCCTCCTCCAGAAAGCATGACATCTGCTCCTGCCTCATCTACACCAGGCTGCAGAGAGGCATCTTCTTCTTGCCCTGTCCTCTCAAGGCCATGCAGCTGAATACACAGTTTTCATGGTCCAGCACATAGGAGAGATCACAGGACGAGTCCAGCACCCAGCCACTCCCCAGCTTACACAGGACCAGCTGGGTGCTGTCTGATGGACAGGAGAACCTGGCATCCCATGGTTACAGGAGGGCACATACCATATCACCACACACACAACCTACAGCTCAGCCCAGGAGCAGGACCAAACCACAACACCCACAGCTGGGCCAGACACCTCCAAAGCCACCAAACCTGGTTCCAGACATCAGGCAAGTCTGCAAATGACCTGCCATCCCCCAAAAAGGGAAGGCTTGAAATAAGTTTGTGTCAAAAAGAACCCATGACAGACATCCCTGAGCAGTTTTGCACCTTCACAGCACTCCTCTACATCACCTCTGGCACAAAGTGATGAAAGGAGATCTCAGTTGAGCAGAGCCAGTCGTGTTCTCCTTACCTTGCTGCTCCAGCGAGGTAGAAAATATGTATTACTGAAGCTGTAAAGTGCTTACAATTATTGCTGCAAACCCAGTAATCTCCACTGATGTAGGTAAATTGCTGATCTCTCTATCACTGTTACTTACAATGCAAAAAAACCTTGGGTTTTCTCCGCAGCTTAATAAAACCTGCAGGGAATTGGCACAAGGCTTTCATTCCTTATAGCCAGCCTTTAATGTAGAAGTCTAGATTTCCTGGAGGGGAACTGAATAGTTTAGGATAATTAGTGATTTACATATAGAGCTGTCAACAAAGATACATGGTATTAAGTTACCGTGATGAAGGGTTCCACCTCCTCAGTTGCTACATTGGATTTGATTTTATTTAAAAATTCTGTATTTTAATTCTGCTCACATTCTGCAATCACTAGTAAAGTGGCCTGAAGCGGACAGCAAAAGGAGAGCACTAAATCGAAGGCTTAAATCACTCCTTCCTCAGTTCCCCCTGGCAGATTTAAAGAGCAACCTGGCACTAATGCTTTCAAATAATATACTGCTGGACCTGACACAGCAGAGAAACTCTGCTTCAAATCACACAATGGTCCAGATGACCATGCAATTATAATTAACCTCCTGCCCGCTGTGCCTAATGACAAATGATCATGTGAATGATGGACTCAGGAAAGGACCCAGGTATCAAAAAAATTATTTCTGATTCTTACATATTTAAAAAGCCATTTTCAGTTAGGAAAAAGCCAAGGGACACTAATTTTAGTTTTGCATCCAAAAGAAATGAATAACCCTTGATAATACACATGCAGGCATAAGCACAGGCTGTCAGCCCTCTAGCAGCAAGAGGGATGCATGAACGTCCCCTTCCGCCAGAGCTCTGTAATCAGAAAAGTACCAATATCCTCCACTGCTATAAATCTCATCCCAGAACAGAGAACATGAATTTTGTCCATGCTGGATAAAAAAAGGTAATATAACCTCAAAATAGCATGCAATATTTTTTGGCACACTTACTGGGCCCATGGGGTTCGCATTACAAGGTCAGTAAGTAGGGAGTTATCCTGTGTTGTTCCGCCAGATTTTGTGCTTCTCCTGCTTTATGTCCCTCATCTCACACTTACCTCGAGACCTCTCTTTACCAGGGAGTAGACTCCTCTCTCTGGTCACACAGCATCTTCAGAAGAAAGCAGAGCTATTTTCCAACCAGCTCCCTCTACAGAACAGGGAAGCACAAAGATCACACCACCCTGGGAAGTGCTGGGGGCACCTGTATAGTTTCCTATACTTGGCTCTAATAGAGTAAGAGTTTATTTGCCCCAGTTGTGCTCCTGGTCAGATGATGTGTCAGCAGAGCACCTGGAGTGATCACTCCCTTACTTGCTTCAGTGAAACAAGGTAATGACCTTGCTTTAAAAAATAAAAAAAAAAATTTAAGGTTTTTGAGAAGCCACTCATTCTAATTACTGTCCAGACCTGACGGGGCAGAAACCTCCAGCTCAGGAGCAGCAGGGCGTATGTGTGTGTGTATGCATATTTTTACATTTACATGTATAGGACATACTTATGCAAATTCTATCTGCCATTCTTCCTAAATCTGGCATTTTCCACATCTCCCAAGAATGGCAGAGACAATATGGATATGGCCACTCCCCATTTGAAACCATCAAATCACTTGCAGGCACTGCCAAGACCTCTTCTGAAGCGAGAGCAAGCCTTCAGGTCCTCCTTGCTCCAGAGTCAAAGGATGCAGCACCACCAGACACCCACGGGCCATACCCCCAGCCAAGATAAATGGGCAGCACCATGCCTGGGCAGGCCCCTCCTGCAGAGCCTGTTATGGCAAGTATTTATGAAGTTGTATGCTGAGCTGTTTTATAGCAGCTAATCACAGGCATAACACAATTAGGAGATAAGCCTTGCAATGCAGAACATTATGTATAAGGGTTTCTACATATATTTATAGCACCTGTTTCAGCATGCCTTCAGACAGAGTCTTCTCATGTAAAAGAAATATACTGTACTCTGGCAATTTATTCTGATACTTGATTAGGGAAACATTGCTTCATGAATTCTAAGCCATGACATTTCCACTAATCTTTCCATTTCAACAGCACAGAAAGCAATGTCTTTCATATCTCCATGCTTATCATTTTCAAGCTGAGTATATTATCTGCTCGTCTCTGGATTTACTTGATAGCTTTTAAAAAAACTAAAACAGACCACCACAGTCTGTGAAACTTATGTGTGGCTTACTTGGAGAGCTGTATGTCATTCCAAAGATGAACAAATGTAGAAACTAGCTCTCATCTCTATTCTAAAGTATGTCAAATAAATAAAAAATTCAGATTGCTATCTGTTATTTCCCTTCAATGAGACTGCTGCTTGAAAGGTTACAAACGATGATGTTTTTGCTTTTGCAGAAGGCCACGCATTAAACTTCTCCTATTGCCTTGCAGGGATTAGAGTCAGTTTGCTGTCAGATTTCCTAAGCTTCTGTTCTCTTTTGCCATACCCCAAAATGCAACAGCTACCACTGCCCTGCACACCAGTCTGCCCCTGAGAGACCTTATCTTGCCATCCTTGCAGCACCTCTCCTTCTGATCCCCAGCCACACAGGCATTTTAGCACCTAAACAAATCGTCAGGAGCTCCTCAGCTGGAGTTTCCAAGTTACAGATTTAATTTTGTGTTGCTTGTCAGGTCCCCCAGCAGCGAGAGCTGTTCTTGTGTGCCACAATACCTTGTCCAGTCACAGTTTTACCTGGGACTGTTCTCTAACCATGGAGTAACCTATGGGCCTATAACCTAGAACACAACCCATCAGCTCATGAGGAGATAAAACTCAACCTGAAGTTGTGTCCTGGGAGTGCACTGCTGCTCACAGTGCCTGCTCTAGGTTTTTCAAAGGGACCAAGCTACAGCCAGCACAAAGCAGGGGCATTCAAAGATTCACAGCATTCTGCTTCAGCCTATGAATCCACTCCCAAGACATCATCCCACCTGCTAATGCAGAAAGAGCCTCTGCTATCATTAACTACAACAATTGTGCCTTTTGTTCTGCCATAATACACACCTATAGCAGCCTTTATTATATATTCAGATTCAACCTGACTTTGGAATTTGCTTTCCCAATAGCTGTCATGCTCCAACACTTGTCAGTTGACTCAGATAACAAAATATTACTCTGATATTCACAGCACAACTTGGAAATTCCCTGCACAAACTACAGGGAATTCTGCCAGTTCTGAGATAAATTAACTGCTTATCAAAGGCAAAACTGACAAGGGTTGTTGGTTTGGTTTTTTTTTCTTTTTGCATGAATCCATGGTTTATTACTTCCCAGCCCCGTAACGCTATTTAGCTTTTTCATGATCCATGCATGAAGACATTTAGATATATCACCTCGGATTAATAACAACACAATTACAACCACTTAATGTGTTTAAGGGAACAGTCCCAGCTTAATTTCCGGTAGAAGCGTGCTCTGCTAACAAAGCAAAAACCATCAGCCTGTGCTCAAACCTTCCTTTAGCTGCCTAGCCAGAAACTTCCCTGCCCACTAGCACCACGATGAGAGCTTAGTCCCGGATCCCAGCTCCTCAAGGCAAAGTCCACACGGCTTCTTTCAGGGTTTGACTGCAGCTCTTCCTTTTCTCACTCCAAAATCAATACCACCACAGCTCCTCCTGATATTATGCTAAACTCTGGCAGAGTATCCTTATTTTTCCTCATGAAATCAGCCTTCTGGGTCACATTTTGGAGGTTATCTTCTAGAAAGCCACAAATTGAGCCTGGCAGCAATTGTGTACCAAGCCCCAGAGTTTTCTCAGGACTTAAATGCCAAAGCATTTTGGCTTCCCATGCCCCAGGAAAGGAAACTTACTCCAGAGACCTTGTGGGCACAAGGATGCCAAGTCCTCCTGGCCTGAAGGACGTAAGAAAGCTACCAGCAGGTTACCAAAATCAGCCCTACACATACCGCAGCCCAGGCTCGTGCTCAGCAGCCTGCCTACAGAGAGGCTGGCACCCCACCACTAAATAACCCATTCCTCTCTATCACACATAGTCCATTATCCTTCCAACCAATTTCCAAACCTCTCTTTCTGGGGTGTGTGTGGGGAAAAGTATAATGTTTCCAACATGGAACAAAAGGGTGGGCATATTTCAGTGCCAGAGCAGAATTGATACTGCCCACACAACCTGGGGTTTGGAAATAATGTATTTATAGAAGTACATTAAGACCAATTTAGAAAAGGTTGATTAGATAAAGTAATGCTCATTCAGGCAAGCCTAAACAATTTTCTTATTTCATTGAATCAGCAATAATGTACTCCTACAAATGCAATAAATATATATCTAATCACCTCCTCCTTCAGTGACTTCTCCCCTTGTTCCTTTCAGTTGGCAGCATTGGGTTTGGGTTGTTTTCAGAAAGGGAAAAAACCCCAGTAACTCATTTATAAAACCTTCCCTTCCTGGTAATTTTATTTTATCTCTGCAGCATAAGGCAATCTAGCAGAAGCAAACATTGTTTACTCGTTAATACCAAGCCAGAACTCTTAAAGAGAGTCAAAGAGACCACAGAGGAAAACTATTGTTTTCTTTGTTATTCTGCTGGAAGACCTGCGGTAACATGTCAGACATTGGTGGAGTCTTTTGGGGAAAATACAAATAGTTCCTCTGTTTTCATCCATATGCATGGGAAATCGTGCTGGTCTACAAGCACTGCAAGATTTTGTGTTGCTGCTCCAGCTACGTCTTCTCACACCATAAGAACACCTGCTTTAAAGAAAAAAATCACTGCAATTTCCAATTCAGAAATCAAGGTATTTTTAAAATCCTTTCTGTTTGATTATGTTACTGGATCTACTGATCCTCACAAGGTACATCTCGGGAGATACACAGTGCTAACTGCAGACCAGGCTTCTATACCTGAGTCCTGGCACCCCACAGCCCCTGGGTGAGCCCCACAACCAGGATCCAACCCATTGGCACTCAGATGAACTGAGAAATTGAGGGGCTGCAGGCAAGTAAGGGTCCTAGCCAGACATATGCATACAAAATTATTTTGTTTTTGTTGCGTGGTGACAACATCTGTTATTAGGACACTGTCTGTTTACCTGTGGGTTTCATGGCTTGCTGTCTAAAGAGTGCCTTCAGCTAAACACCACATTTGGATCTCAGACCTCCTCCTAGCCTCTCCTTTCCCTTTTCACTCTCTCCATTATTTGTCTCCAGCTCTAGGAGGAATTAATATTTCTTTAAAGCACCTGGGGGGAAGAATTGTTTTTGTCACCTCCTTTCTACGCAAGCATTTGCTGCTGAGATATGAGGGCAACAACTGCATGAAACATAGACATGGGGAAATTTCTGCTGCTGGGCAGAATTTTTGCAACTGTGTTTGTGCCCAAACTAAATTTCTAAGCATACACTCTGTATAAAGTCTCTATCAACCACCAGCACAGAGAATTGATTCATCAAGTATACCCCTTATGAAGAGAGACCTTTTTTTATCCCATGCTACAAATTCAAATTTAATCAAGGATACTGCTTAAGCAGGCTTTTTATTTTCCATATCCAAGTCCAGCAAATTTTTCCGGATCACTTTTGATTCAGTTAGGGGATATTATTGGGTTGCTACTAGAGCTCACTCCCTCCTTGCCAGAAAATGGCAACATTTGGCCTCTAAAAAGGTTCCAATTTAGCAAATACTTAGCAACCTTTGCAAACAATAACCTACTCCAGCAAGATGTTAGGTAAAAACTTTCAAAGCCAGAACTGGGTTTTCAAAAGTCCTGGGTGTACACTTGTAAAAGCCCAATCTTCAACAATTTGGTGAGCAACGTACAAATCACTCCCAGTACCACTAACTGTTTTGAAAAGTCCTACACTTAAGCAAGAAATGAATGTGGGGTGTTGTCTTGTGCTGTAAGTGCTTAGCCTCTCCTGGGGTCTTAATAAATGTTCTTGGAAAACTAGGAATGATTAAAGCCTCACCATTAGTTTCAATAGGATAGAGGCTTTACTCCACATCTTTCACTTATGTGCCTGGATATAGGTTTAGAAACCTAACTTAATTTGCTTCTCTTGGAAACCTAACTCGAAAAATTCAAAACAACCAACAAGGGCTTAATGAGGAAAACAAAATTAGTCAGACTTGCATAGCTATACAGCAATACAGACAGCTGAGTGGCTACTTCTAAGGAGTCAGCATGAAAGCCTGGAAGATGATTTGCTGGTTTAAGGCTTGCACTATAATTTTGTTTGACTCAGGATTAATTCTGCTCATAAATGAATTGAAAAAAAAAAAGAATATTTACATTCTTTGTGCTACAGCCAACACCCAAAGCAAGGAGTACATTTGCTCAGCTCATCCTGAGGGTGGCATGGATGTAGCTCAAAGACCCCACTTGTGGTATCTCAGCAGTATGGGAAATAACATGTTCTTTAATTTGTCCAGCAATGAAAAGCAGGTAAGTAAACAAAATCCTACTGATAAGAGAGACTCCATCAGAAAAAGTTCAGCTGGATCCTCCAACTGCAGCCCCAAGAATAATTCCTGCTGAAAACAGGATGCATGCATTTTCTTTATATAGTTGCATAATTTTTCTGAACCATCCCTGGTAAGCTTTTCTGCACTATGTTCACTTTACGTTCTTAGGGGAATATTCTTTCCTTGATGTTTTCCCCTGGAGCATCACCCCATCCTGAGCAACAACGCTCAGCATGCCCACCTTCGATGGGACCAGGACAAAAATCAACTATGGTACTCACAGGCAAGGAGCCACTGAAGAGAACAAAAAATCCATAGTGAGAGAGAATGAAAGTCATGATGAAAAGGTGTGAAGCTTTTGCTTGAGAGAGCCAAAAGAATTTTCCACAGAGAAAACTAGGGAAAAAAATTAAGCGTAGAAGAAAAAGAGTGCAGGGCCAGGAACTTGCTGGCAGTGCTGTTCTCTAGAACTCTACTGGCCGTGTCAGACAAATTAAGATATTTCTGCTTACTACCTAGCTTTTTTCCCCTGCTTTTTAAGGATTCTATTACAGTAATAACCTCAGAATACCTTGCAGCACTCGCTCTCACATGCATGCATAGATTAGGTCTAATATAATGCACTTCCCATTACTGAGCAAAGGTGTGAGTGCACCTGCTCCACATTGCTTCAGGCAGACAATTGCCCTGTCCTAACCCCTTCTGCAGCCAACATGGCAAGCAATTTATCACCATCATCTAACTTCATTCACTTCCCTGCTGAGTGACAGCCATCAAAAGTCTCATTATTGGCGTGCTACTAGGTGGAAAGGCAATCACATCACCTAACAAGGTCTTAAAGAGGACAGAAACTTCCCAAATCCCATTACCTAGAGGCCCTCCCTCCGCCAAGATGAAGATTTGAGCGTGTTTGTGCCACAGATGTCAAATACATTTCTGACCCTTTTTAATCTTTCAACCTTGCTTCCAGGTGAATGAAGCAGGAGTGTCCTCCTGTAGATGGATGGATTTGGTTCATGGAGTTTAAAACCATCAACAGTTGAATTTGCTGGATGTTTTCAAGGCAAATCCACTTACCTGACTAATAAGTAAGCCTTCTGGGCAGGGAAAAGTCATGCAGAGATTTATCCTTGAAAACTCCATCACAGTGGTAGGAGTGTATTTCTCTACAATTCAGGAGGACTACTTTTGTGTATTTGAGCCTATTACTAGAAGCAAAGACAAAACCCTCCCAAAACTACCTATTCCATTAATTTCTGCAAGTGAAACGGCAAGGACACTCGTGGCAATGGAAATCACAAAGTAAGATTAATAATGACAACAATGACAATCAGCAGTCTGTAACTCAGTGGCTCACATCATCAGGCAATGTTACCAAGTCTGGTGAGGCAGCGGCTGCTGCCAGCCACAGCTAAGCACGAGGCATTCTGGGTTCACTGCATGGTTCTGCTGCAGCCATGTCAGTCTGAAACACCACCTGCAGACTCCTCCTGACTTCTCCACGGTAGGACTTGGAAGGGCTGTGCATATCAGGGAGAGACAAGGCAGAGACAACAAACCAAAGCAAACAAATTCAAGATGTCAGTTTTTGGCCAGCTCCCATGAATGCAATGCAGTGAGAAAGGCTGGCTTAGTCCCTTGAGCCTATGTAGTTCAGCTCCCAGTCTGAATGCCAACCACACTTGCATTGAACAGGGTCCTGCTGAGTAGGTCAGACCTCCTGGCCTTTAGTGTATGCTGCTTTACAGGACAACCCTGCTTTTGAGATAAATTCATTTACCTTTCAGGAGCAAGCACACATGCCTGCATCTCAAGGCAAACTGCAGTTTGCATGCATCCTGCACATCTCCAAGCATCAGGACTCAGACTTACTGATGGTTTCACTTACTATCACAAACCAGAGGCTCTTTTGATGCTGTTCACGTGTGGGAAGATGCAAGCAGCTGTCCCCATGAACATGAGAGCAGCAACCGCTCTCTGCCATGGGCTGCAAAAATTCAAAAATTGCCAGAAATGTGCATCCTGGTATCTTTGGTATCCAAGGGAGAGCTGCTGAAGCATTTTCATGCAGGGACTATTTAAAAATACTTTTATTTTCTCTCTGTTTTTTTTTTTTTTTTTTTTTTTTTTAGTTTAGAGTGGAGTAGTCTGGTGCACTATGCTGACTTCACAAAGCAAAAGCATCTGTTTCAAACGTGAGGACTCATAACACAGATTTATATTAAGACAGTCCAATGAGCTAGTCCAATGGAAAAGAAAAAAACCTGTTCTATTTTTTTCCAGTGTTTGTTTCACCTTCAGGATTCCTCCCTTTGAAAGTCAGAACACCTACACAAATGCACAAGTGTACATACATGTATATATGCACATGTTAAAAAATATGCATCAGATACCACTCGTTTCCCATTCAAGATGTTAATTACATCTTTCTGTATCTCGTTGTGCTGGAAGAGGAGAAGGTTTTGCTTCCTGCTTTTTGTTCCTGTCTTCAGGATGACAAGAAACTCAGACTGACTATTTTTCATAATGCAACTTTTGGAGAAAAGGATTTGCTTAGCACAGAATGACTTTCTATGTGTGGAAAAGGTAGGCATAAATGGTCTCCAACATATCTGTAAAACTGCTAGACTTTTATTAAATAGTTACTAGAACCCATGAGTTTATCTTGCAAAGAGGGACCATGGGCACTGGGGGAACTTGGACACACGCCAGTTACTCATCATCTGGATTCTCTTACAGCAAAGCAGTGTGATGCACCTATGATTATGGTTGCTAAAAACTTTTCACTGGAAACTATTTTTTTCTAAATGATCTTTCCTGTAAGAATTGCTAGGTAATTAACATGTTTAAATAATTTCCACTTCTCGTCCGAAGCTCAGGTATTTTCATTCTGCAAAAGGTTATCTTAGTCAAAGCTAGGAGAAGAATTTTAAAAGGTTCTAATTCCATTCAGAAACATTCATGGAAAACACTTAGTAGTTGCTGTAATAATTATGTCCACAGCATTAAGCCTTGCTGATGATGCATGTACTTCATATACCCTCAAAACACTTAGTTAGGTTCTTCCCATACAGCACATGGCTGCCTTTTTAGGCTAATTTACAGCAGCATCTGGGACTTTTGGTCAAAATTCCTCTGGAGAACAGATCAGAAGGGAGAATGGGACAAGGGCTGAAACAAAGAGAGATCATAAGAACAGCTTACAAGGCATAAATTAACCTTTTTTCTTCACAAAAAACACAACATCCTCCAACTGACTCTGCTACAACTGGCCATCAAATTGCACCAGGGCAAATTAATAATTCTTTATTTTTGTGCAAGCATACTAATGAAGTTCACTCCCTTTGTTAGCCAAGGTGATCTAAACTGAGACTGGTAGATTTTTCTCCCTTAGTCCAGAGAGGTTTCCTGCATGCAGTTGGGCCTGCAGAAATGGCCAAGAGAACAGAACGTACCCCAGTATGGGAATCCACTAGGATCTTGACCTCAGGTCTGAAATCCCCCTCTTCTACCCACAGTACTAAACCCACAGTACACCTGCAGAGCACCATTCCACATCACCTGTTTATCAACCTGGTATCCGTATTTAGATCTTCATCTCCTTGCCCAGTTGTGAAAGATTATTCAGAGGTCATGTCTTAAATATACACTAGATAGCTTCACAGACACACACATACCTAAACACACATCCATCCACAGCCCAAATGTGTTGGGATTTTTTGTAGGGTTTTTTTTTTTGTGGGCTGTTTTCAAGGATATTCAAAGTTCAGCTTCTGTCAATTCAGTTTTTTATCTCCTCTTTTTTTAAAATCAAACTGCATTTCAACTACAGATCATCTCTACAGGAGTCAGTTCTTATTATCAGTGGACTTCTTAATTAATGTTCACCCTGTCTTTTTCTGTTGCTATATTGAATTTGAGTGCATATGGCTTAATAGACACACCAGATGCTGCTTCCCTAGGTTGTTTAGAAGCTAATGCTTCATCATTTGAAGGTTTCTAAAAAAGAAAGGCTCATTATTTAGTAGATTAGCCATCAGTTCAGAAGAGGAGACAACCTGGAGGAACTACCTTGCCTGGCTGGAAACTGAAGTCCAGACCTTAGGAGGGGCTGTGCTGCTGCTTCACTGGAGAAGGAAGTGGGCAGCCTGGGTGCCTTTTTTTCAAAGCCTACTGACAGTGAAATAATGTCTTCCAGAAATAGCATAATTTCCTACCCCCCTTCTCCAACTAGGTAAGGCCTGAACCCAATGGACTCTTGACTTCTCCCAAGGCTGGAAACTGCTCCAGTCATTTACTTCCCGTTTCGCCCTTCCTTATGGTTTAGAGGGTGAATAGAGATATAAAACCACCGCCTTTAACAGCTGTCTTGCCACCCACAGAGATACCAGCAGTCAGCCAGCAGTGACATCTCAGACTCAGGCATGTGACAACTTGAATCACTGAGTATGGTGATACCTAACCTCAACTCTCCTCCCCCCCTGACCCAAACAGTTCAGGTAGAAATGTAAGCAATTCTTGCTCTCTATTACTGATAATCCCAGAAATATCTCCCATGTGTCACTTTAAATGTATGAGGTCACATGTATTCGTTTAGGAAATAGGCAGGAATTCAAGTATCTCTGGCTGCAAGAAACATGGGTGATGCAGTAAACCATGTGACTGAAAGGCTGAAATTTATAAAATGTTTTAGAAACCAGAGTTGCACTGGTAAATGTGCAATCTAGGAACCAGAAAAAAGCTTGCAGTACATGCTGGTGCATATGGTTTTAAGTATGCAGTCAGACAACCTACTTGTGAAATGCACTGAAACAACAACTGCATTTGTAGCATCTTTAGCTTGAGCCAACTCTAAACAATTTTTATGTTTAAGAAGATAAATATGGAGGATCTGACAAGTCTACGTGCAATGTTGTCATATATTATAACTACAATACAGCCTTGTTGCAAATATTACCAATAACCTTGTGTTGAGTTAAGAAAAAAAAAAAGGAAAAAAAAAAAGAGGAACAAAAGAACCCAAAAGCCACCCCCCACAATCCCATATTGAACCCCAAAAATCCCAGCCATGGCCCAATGCCTTACTACACTATGGTTGCTGGTAGCAGGATGCTGACACTCCTAATATCAGAAGCTGCTCAGGCTGCTCCCCAAAAGGAGAGAGCTCTTCTCTGTCTCTCTCAGTCTCTTTATAAAGCCTCAGCATGCCTGGAGGAGCTGATAGGGATGGGCTGCAAAAACACACTGTGGGACTGCTTTATTTTTCTCATTACAAGCAGGTGACGTGGCTCCCAAGAGCAGAGGCCCAAGTTCTGCACATGCACAATTTCTCTGTAAAAATCTTCTCCTTTTGGCATGCTGGCAGAAGTTCATAATTATGAATTCATGGTTCACAATTATGGTTCATAATTCTTCCAAAATAGAGAGGCTAGTGAGAGAGGAATCTACAGAAAGAGCTGAATCAGCACTTCCCTTGATTTTCCTTCATTTCACAAGGAGTCTCCATATGGAGAAAGTCTAAACTTCAGCTTTTTGTTTCCAAATGAGTTTAAACCATACCTTTAGTTTATTGGGAGCAGGTGGTGCAATAAATTTGCTAAAATGAGTTTATGGACAGGATTATATGACTTAGTGCTTCTGGCAGACAAGGACTAGCACAAGAACAGTGCAAGTCCTCTCTGCTCTTCAGTCCTCAGCTTTCTAAGCTTTCTTGCTCAAACCAGAAGAGAAATACTAACTCATAACCTTTAGGCCAAGGCAGCCATCTCCTGGCCCTTGCTGCCAGGCTCTGCAGCCAAGGCAGAAACCTGTGCTGGAGCATTTGTTCACTCCCACCCAGCAAGAGAGGGTTTCACTCACCCAAATGCTCATTGCCTGCATCAGGCAGCCCGTGGCACAAATGGGTTGTCCTTGAAAAACCAGAACTCATTACTCCACATGAGCACGCCAGGCTCCAGTCTCTCTCTGGAGAGTGTTAAATATAAGCTGCTTTAGACTTCAGCTTCTGGAAACATGACATGTTGACAACAACATGAGGAGAGACAAGAAATTTGTGCAAAAATAGCTTATTGCAGCCCAGCCAACCCCCAACACATTTTGCCTCTCAAGTGCTATCACACAGGAATCTTCACTCTTTAAAGGCAAGAGTTACAGCCAGCTAAGAGAAAAGGACACACAGAACCTTGAGGCTTACAGTGCTAGAAATACAGAGGGGAGAAAACATAATGACAAAGTCTTCACAAAACATACACTGGTCCTGAAGAGGTCCCTAGGTGTGCTTCACACCGGCCAGGACAAACCCTTCAAGGGCAGCTTATAAATATGTTCTCAAATAGATAAGGCTTAACATTCCCACCCCCAACTCAAGAGCAACTGGGGTAATTTCCCAAGCCTCACTAATGCCAGCTGATTAAGAGCCACAACCTTAACCAACACCTACCTAGAGCTTGATCCCTGCAGCCTCATTTAGGTGCTCAAAGGACCTCAGCTACAAAGGTGCTGGTACTGCATCAGCCAGGAGGAGGCATCATCTCACGCCTCCCGCCAACCAGAACTTCTGGGCACCTGCCCAACATCCATGGCAATTTCTGCCCAGAACCTTTTAGAGACAGCCCATCAGCCACCAGCACAGCTGCAGTTGTCCAAAACTGCCTTCATCCAAGCTCAAGCGTGCCCTGGAGCCACAGGAGGCAAGAAATCGCCTCATGCTCTCCTCAACCCTCCTTCTGGGCGTGTTTCTCTGAAGGGCTGTCATGACCTCTGCAAAGCTCCTGCAGTCCCAGCAAAGCCTCCTGCTGCTGCAGCACCGTGGCTGCCCAGCCATTTCTGGTGGGGCGGGTCTGTCACTGCACAGGTGCCTGGGATGGTCCCTGTGCATTTCCTGAGTAAGATGGCAAGGGCCACCTCTGCTGCCAGAGAAGGGAGGTCTAACAACAGAGTTTTACTGGGGGGACTGGAGCCCTTGCTACATCCAGTCCACGGTATGAGCATTTCATTGTGCTGGGACTGGAAGGCTGGCTGATGATTTATAGAAGACATGAAGTGACCTTTGGCTCGTTTAATATCTGGTTAGATAATAGTCAGCCTTTGATATACAAACTCATTCAACAGATTATTCCTCCAAGGTGTCTTTCTACCTCTACTGCAAATCAGCCCAGAGATAATGTCAGAAACATGAACATACACTTCCTTTCAATCTGCTCCTTCAACACTTCCTTATACACATCACCTCACAGTTCCCATCCCAGGGACACGTATGCATAGTGCCTCATGTATTGTATCAGTGAGATATTTTCAGAGACTAAAGCTGTGCACAGGCATAGCTCAGGAGAGGGGGGCATGCACCCCTGCACATGCATGAGAAGCATGTGTGTCCAAGAAGCAAAAGCAGAACAGCACTTAGAACAAGAAAAAATACATCATCTTTTAAGTGCAGCCACCTAATCTTTTCTTTCAGGTCTGCGAGGCACGAGATCACATTGATAACACCATCTTATCAAGTCACCAACCAACACTATGTGGTGTTGTTGCTATTTTTTTATTGTCAGAGGAAAAAAAAAATCTCCTTAATGAAGCTGTTCAGCCTTATGTTTGAAAAGCAAAAGCAGGAGCCGACCTCATCAGTGTTTACGACTTACAGGGGCTGAGAGTGTTTTCTCACTGAGCATCAATTCCAGCTCTTTGAACCAATTGCCACAGATTCCAGGAGCTTGCCCACACTACAATTTTCACACTTAGCAACTGTAAAATTGTTAAAGCGATATCTTTCCACACGGTTGCTCTGTTATTAGTGCTTAGTTTGGCATGCCACCTTAGTTACGGGCTTTAAATGCCACTTTCCGGGGTAACCTTGGCCATGAAATCGGAAAATCAGATCATTTTCTGGTCTTTTTTTTTTTTTCCTTTTTCTCTGGATAAGATTAGATTTTGTTACGCCTGACTGACAAATCTCATTTGGGATTCCAGAGGAGGCTGAAGCCCTGACCTCCTTAAGAAGTAGGAGGCAAAGATGTCTCAAGCTATGATAAGAAAGAGCTAATTTCAACACATCACCTAACAGGCAATTAGTAATTAATTTGCACTGAGACACAAACATGCTTGCAAAATATGTTCAGAGAGTGCTTCCCTGTCAAGTCAGGCTGCTTAGTTTTATTTCTCTAAAATGATGCTAAAACATAGGAGGTTTTCTTCTTTCTCTGTGTTATCTATGTCTGTTATATTTATCTCAGGAAAACAGAACTATAGGAGTTAGGGGCTTTCTTTAAATATTTCAACTAAATGCAATGAAGAAACAGCCCAACAGTGTTTTTAGGAATTATTTTTTAACCATGTTTAAGTGATTATTTGACCTTTCTGTAGCTAAAAATCTTTTGACAGCTCATTATGTTCCAAGCATGTTATCTGTGCTAGATGAAGTGTTACTTAAAAAGGATGACAAACTGCACATCAACCACAATGAACAACAGACAAATGTCAAAAAATTTAATTTCTAGTGTTTAGTCATGCTCCCACTGAAAGTTAACATCACATTAAATACTGTTACGGAATATCATTCAAAATGACAGGGCAAAAGCTCAGCTGCTCCATCAAGTAATACACTTTAAACTGCAGGACTTCAGTGGTTGGTCCACAGAGCTGTAATAATTGATGATATGCAGGACCACCCACTGACACCCTGAGACTTACTGCTGATTAACTAGGAATAAAAAACCGTATCAATTCAGCAGAGATGCCCTGTACTAAGATTTTCATTCTGGTTATTATCCTTAACATCCCCAAAGAAGAAAAGAAATCAATCAATATGCAGAGTCTGGAAATATTATAGATTAGAAGGATTAAAACACAAGGCACTCTAGAGAGATTGCGATCTTTGCCAGGAGTTATTCTGAAAGCACATTTTCAACTAGAAAGGCTGCAGTAAAATTTAAGTACCCCCAAGAAGCACGGGCTCACAGGGTTTACCTCCCCTCAGGAAAATGTCCTGGGACTCCATTCAAACTTTAGTGCAAGTGCAACCTGGGGAACCAACTGGAAAACTTACACATATGGACTTATAAGTCCATATGTGGACTCCTTATTATTGGAGCTATAAGCCCCAAGAAGGCTTCTTCCCTAAGTAGCACTTCGAGCTCTTTGAACTGACTTTCAGAGAAAGCTGTCTAAGACAGGTTTGCAGAGCAGGGGAAAAGGGATGGTCTGTCCCACAGAGCAATTCAGAGAGGGAGGCTTTTCCAAGCAAGAATTAGAATTAGACTGCAATGGGAACCAACCCTCCGACCTCACCTTCAAAACCCCCACAAAGCTGACATGCCAATGTCATGATAGGAATGCCTGTTTTGTGCCTTTGCAACCTTGCTGACAGTTGGAGGCTGCTAAACTTTTCCACTGGTGCCAATTATCCCCAGGCACTTGAGGCAGGGTAAATGAGGCACAATGACAAGTGACAGTAATTGATTTTTCAGCATGCATTTTTTATATTTAGACAGGGAGTGCCAAGCTAATGAAATGAACTACTAAAGTACAAAAGTGGATTACAGCATGTCAAATAGTCTGTGAAAAGCACCCATCTCAATGTCCTTCAGTCTTTCACTGCCACCCTGCCTTGCAACTACTGCTTGACTTTGACTTCAGTGGTCTTACCAAAGCAGGCACACAGGCAAGAGTTCCTTCAAACTCAGCCAAGAGTTCCTTCAAACCCAGTCAATCAGGCCAGGACCAGCCACTGCTGACAAGGTGACCATAAGGAGTCCCAAGGAATAGGGAGCATCAGTTCAGAAAAAACCCCAATAAAGCAAAACCTCACAAACACACTTAAAGATGGACAACAGAAAGACTTCCTCAGCCATGACCTGCCAATATTAAATGCCAGAAACCAAAGCAGCCGTCAGTAACCCCCTCCAACATATTGAGCAACAGTTCTGAATTTAATAAATAAGCCAATGCTACTTTAAAGTACCCTGAAATTCCTTTGTTTTAGTGGTTACTGCACAAAATGTAGACTTGGGGATTAAGGCTTAAGGGCTTCCTGTCAAAAGTCTGTGCAGGTGTCACTAAATGCAGATATGTGAGTAATAATATGGTTTAGTCTTTCCTGTCACTACCAAATCTCCACGAAGTTTGTGCTCCAGGATCACATCACAACTCAGAGAGAAGCAGGAATTGGGAGACTTATTTCACATCATCGCTGTCCAGCTCACAAATGCTCTATGCAATGCAAAATCTTAACAATTTACTTGCTTATTAAACATTCACAGCTTTCCCTCAGACAAAAACCAGCCACGCCATGCTCCAAGCCCATCCCAATGTTGATGTTCAAGCTGGGATACAGCTTAGCTTCCCCACCTATTTCACAGACTGGCACCTGTTCAGACAAAATATGAGCTGGTAGTTTCAAATGCACACCTTGCACAGAGAACATCCCTTATGGAATATTATTTATGGGCAAGGAATGAGGGCAGCTTGTGAACCTTGTCCAGCCAACACTCCACTTTCCCCAATCTGCAGCAGGAAGCCAGGAGACCAAATTCCTCAGGCATTTGTTTCTTTAAAAGGAAAGGTTTATTTGACTGTCATCCCAGTTAACAAACAGGATAAAGGACTCCCTTAGTGACGATAAATGTCAGTAAATTTCATCATTCCCAGCTATTCTGCTACTTAAAGGACAATCACATGATTCACTCTTTTTCCAGGAAGAAGAATCCTTTCCAAGTCTGGGACTTATCCCACATCTTTCTGATTTGTCTCCCCCTGACTGACTCACCCTACCTGCTTCCCATGTGACTGAATATTAATAGCATGAAATTTCCTATTTAATGTGGCAAAGTTCTTTATCTGTTGGCAGTCTTGTATTTGATCTTCATCTTTTCTGCTGATCCTATGTTTTTATTATGAATAAAATAAAAATTAAAACGAGTAAGGTAATAAAATGAAATGAGATCATATAATGAATATCTTGGGCATTGCACATAGAAGGAAATTAGAAGGAGTTCTATAGAGCTGCATTTTTATTCAACAGGATATTAACACACACATGTGTCTTCAAGACCTAAATCAGAGCATCTTTTTATCACTTGCAGTGACACAGGGGACTTGCAGGAGAAAGGATGAGGACAGTGTTGTAAATAAACTGTTTAGCAATGGAAAATATAAACAGGTAATAAATACCAATTTGCTAAAGCCCAAGTTTCTGCCTGTTCTCGGATCAGACATGGAAATCAAAGAAATCTTACTCTGGTATGGTGTGATGTTCATGCCTATTGCAATGCAGCAAAAGAAGTGTTGGGAGCAACTCTTACAGCATGGAGAAATACAGTGATTTTGTCACCATGGGTTTGTTTTTAATCAAGAACTTTGCTCTATATTTTTTAACAACAGAACTTCTCCTAAAAAAAAGATTCAGTATTTCTATCATGAGGAGAATGAATTGCAAAGGAGAGATTTGCACAAAGCACTGCTATGTACAAAATGAATTGGTTTGAGCTCATCTTTTCCTCTTAGGCCTAGAAAATACTACAGAGGAGGGGAAAATTGATTTAAGGTTAAGATGACTCCTCTTTGCTCATAGCTTAACATGATCTTGAAGAACAGAGACATGAGGAAGACCCTGTCCTTCAGGTCCTCCTCCACAACACAGGTACGCTTCCTCCTGTAATCTACTATGTTCTTTTGCTCATTTCTGGCATCTCAAGGGATTCATCACAAGCAGAACTGTATTTCTTATCCTTTGCTTCATTTTCTTTCTACAGAAACATTCCAAATCTTTTTCTTCAACTCTCCCTGCTTCTGTGAGAAATGTCACAACTCAGTCAAGGCTTTATGCTTTCAAAACCAACCCTCAGAGTTCTTAGTCTTGCAGCAAAGAGGAGAGTTAGTGTTATTAGTCATATTGCTCTCCACCATTCATGTAAATTAATCCAATGGATAATAAAGCTTATTTTCTTATACTAAAGATGTTTTTAAAAATTTTGGAATCTATAAGGCTCAGAAGTGTCTGAATTGTTGAAATCCATCATGCCTGGGGCTTTCAGGGCCAAGAGGTCATCCTCCCCTCAGTTGCAACTTAATAAGAACTTCAGATTTTGGAAATTAATTACAATACTACTCACCATGGACCCACTATCTTTACCTTCAAAGGGACTCTATAAAAAATGAACCAAGTAACCTGCACTTAACCTTTTTATCTACTGAACTTTTTATTTTAAAAGCTAATAAAACTAAACCTATGTGCTGCCTCTAGTACAGCACTGTATTTTCTTAGCATAATAAACAGCCTATTTTACAAGCTACATAATTTATGTATATGGTAAACCCAGCAGAGAAAACTTACCATGATTAATAAGTTTAACATTTTTACTTAGGTCACGTAGTCACTTTCCAAAGACATCAATAAAATGTTTTAGAGTTAAATAACAAATCAGTCACTGACAAGATAAATCACTGTAATGGGCAACTACTTTCCAATTACACTTTATTTCTTCAGAAGTCATTTTTAGGAAACAGCATTAATTGCCATTTGGAATTGATAGGGCATTACTACCAGGCAGGGAGAGAGGCATCTCAGTTCAAAACTGTAAATGTCCTGTGTGATGCCAGCATGATACTTAAGTTTAAAATAAATCACAAGCAGCATGAAGATAGCAGGAATAATAGTTCCCACACTCCCCATAACAGATGACCTAAATAAATGAGAAACACAGTTCCATAAAAGGTAAAATGCTTCATCTTCTTTTTTTCTTTTATTTTAACAAGCTATTTTTTCATCCAGTAGCTTAGCTGCAAACTTTCTGTGGCACTCACTGATTGCAAATATGCAGAGGCATTAGTTACCTGCAATGTGCTTTCTAACTGATGCTGACTTTTTCCAAGGACAGGCAAAAATGCACGAAATATCAATGCTTCCTGGGCAGTTACAGTTACAAGATGGCCAAAAGGAGCCAATTTCCAGAAAAAAAACTTCTTGTATCAAAATAACCAAAAGAGGATAAACAGCCAGGATTGGTAAAGTAGATTTTTAAAAGATATTACAACTACTCACAGTTCTAGAAATTCCCATAGTCCTACAATTACAAAGTGACTTGCTATTTAGACAGTACAGGAGAGGGAGCTATTTTAGGGACAAACCTAACACAAGATTGAACAATATAAATTTCAAAATACATCAATTTTAAACATATAAGAAATCCCAACATATTAAGGAGAGAAATACAATCAGAGAACCCAAGTTCCTTTGACTGTGCCCCTCAAACAGCACTTCCATTCTCCCATCAGTTTAAGGCAGAGGTATCTAACAAGGTCTGGTCCTTCCAGAGTATGACAGCGCCACATGAACAAAGTGTGGGGAATAGTGGATAGTCTTCTAGGGCTGAAATCCTTGTAGATGGTGACATTCATTTTTTGATTTGACTCCATCTGCCAACAGACTCCAGAATGCATCTACACCACAGGCTGGCAATCAGGCTGATGACCATAGCTCAGGTCAGCACAGCTACCTGCTCCTGCTGTGGCTTATAAACTCTCAAACTCAAGTATCTCAAGAGGATTAGGAAAAAACTGTTTGATTTCCAGTTCAGCTAAGGCTTTATTAACAAGTCATAAAATGCCCAGTTGCAAAATATTGGGTTTTTTTGTCTGTTATACCTCTTTTAAATTATTGAAGCAAAGCAGATTTCTGGACTGCACTAAAATCTGAGGAAGTTTGAATTGTTCCTTTTCCCTGAGTTTTGAATTGTAAAATTCTGCATTAAGGACAGATAAGAAGCAATGAAATTCAGGTCATTGTGGCTTTCCGTAACACAGTTAAGCAGAACTATCAATTCACCGATTCGGCATTGGGCAGCACCTGGAGGTCCTGCTGTAAGCACTCCAAGGGGAAGCATTAACTTGTCAGCACTATCCTGCTGCAACACGAGCAGCCAGCACGGTGGATTGTCCTGCCTGGGCAGCACTGAGGGCATGCTCCACAAACAAGCCAGGCAGCTCTTCAGCAGCAAATCACCCATTTCCAAAGGAGCATCTGTGATCTATCGTCCCAACTGCTGCCCTCGGGTCTCTCCACAGTCCTTCCACAATGCAGTGTTTCCAGAGTGATTTCACAGGCTGTTCATTTTCAATAAATATTAGCCACCCAGGCTGCCCATGCTGCACATGTTTGTGTGCTCTGCATGGGGAGCACGTGCGTGAGTGCAGGTCAGACCATCTCCTAGGAGTTTCAGCAAATTCCAGGTTTACCTACTAACTGCAAACCTTCTTTTCCAACAGCCCTTCCCCCCTTCCCTTATCGTCACTAATTCTTTCATGGATATAAACACCCAGGATGCGGCAGAAATGCTCTTGGACTCCCAGCTGATAGCTAGCATTAGTAAGGGCAAACAGATGGGTATGCAAAAACCAAGTGCCAAGTACACTATTATGTGTAATACAGCAGTGCTGATATGCCCCAGATAAATATCTGTGCCATTTAGTATACTTTACTCCAAAAGATAGTAAAATCTGGCTGAACTGACAAGAAGGTGGAAAACAAGAAGAAAAAAAAGACTTGCCCAAGGTCAGAAGCACTGTTTTAAATATACCAGCTTCTACTCTTTGAGCAGAGCTGGGTATGTTCACAGGACTCTGCAATGCCTTCCCCAGATTTACATCAATCCCATGCACTTCCTATTTAGTCCTCAGAAATCAGGCTGTGCATCTTCCTAAAAATGCATGCTCAACAACACATTCGAGTCATAAATCTCCAGAACGAGCCTGAACTTTCAGATGGAGATGCAATTTTGTCCCCAACACTGCCTTTTGCAAGACTCAATTGAAATTAGTCTTCTCAAAACTTATTTGGGCACCTGCATAAGTCACCCAAGTAGAAAAACCCCTTGTGCTATCTCAACTTCTACTCAATTCAATACCAAATCAGACCATCAGGGCAATTGTACAGGAGCTGAAACATGGATATAGGTGTCTCAGAGGAGCTACTGTTTAATATTTTGCCCTGATGGAGATCAGTATTTCTTCTGAATACTCCAGCTACTTCTCCAGTTGCCTGTGACAAAGGCGAGAAAAGATCAGAATTTTTTTCTTTTCTTTGTCCCAGCACTACTTAAATTTTCTTTGATAACCAACTGCATTTCAGCATATGGAAACAATGTGTAAGTAACCACAGAAATACATTATTATCTGCCTCCTTCCTCTCCCCTTTCATAATTATTCCCCCTTCCCTAACCAGCCTGGCAGGGAACAAGGGGGCTTAGGTTCCCTTTGGTGAAAAGGGAGAACACTTCCACTTTTACCAAATTTAATGGACAAGATCAGGCTGAGTACCCAGCACAGGTTTTATCTGCTCAGACAGACAAAGCATCAAAGTATAGCCAGAGGACCCATGCCCCTGCCCAGTCCCAGTCCATGCTTCCAAAGCACACAGATGATTTAGTATAGACAAGATAAACCTCTGCCCAGGTATTCAAAGACCTCCCTGCAGCACAGTGAAGTTGTCTCCAAAGGCCTAATGCACATGCTGAAACAAGCTCTTCAGCTCCATGAGCATTACAAAATACTAAGATGTTTCTAACATATGGTTTGCGATTTTCGAATTACCCTTAACTTCCTTTGGGTGCAGAGAGAGGGAGCAACCTGGTATAGGTAATTTCTAGCCAGAAAAGAACAGAGGAAAAAATGCTGAGGTTTTTTGGGCTGAATTGGAAGAGAGGCAAGATTTGCAGAAACTGTGAACTATGTCTTTTAGAGGCCAACATAAGGACCTGAGAACAGTTCCAATTTTCTGATTATGGGGATTCTGCTTGCAGTAGGAGACTGGTCACATGGAAGAACCCTCTAGCTGGGATTCTGAAGAGCTCTCAAAGGTTTGGGTCCACTGTGATTTCTCTCAAAACACAGAGCATGAAGTTCAAATATATGAACAGATATAAGGCTCCAGTTCCTTCTCAAAACACTACAAATTGTTGTACTACATTTTCAGAACAAAGACAGAGAGTTATTACATCTACAAGCAAAAAAAACAAAAAAAACAAAAAAACACCAACCCACATCCATCCTGGAAGAAACTAATTACAATATGAAAAATAATATTATATCCTGACATGCTTTGGGCATTGCAATAGAAAATAAGCACACAGGGAAAAGAAGAATATGGTGATATCTGTGCTCTTGAGCCTTATACATAATTTCCCTAAATCAGGTTATTGGGAAAAGAAAGAGTAGTAGAGCACACTAAGCATGAAAAAAGAGGTAGAACAAAGGGTATTCCAAGGACATATTTTCTGAACACAATTCATAGTTGTATTGCTAACACTGAAGTAATAGAAACAATTTCCACACTAACCTAGAAAAATCATGGGGTTTACACATGATGAAAACACTGTTTCGATTACTATCAGCAATAGTGCAAGAAAGTAGATGTCATATCTAAACTCTGTGATAGCCATAACATTCCTATAAGGCTGTACTCTTATATACTTAAAAACACTACTGGAGTGAACTAAATCCAGCCAGGGGTACTCAAAATGAAATGTTTTAACGGGTAAAATGCTGTTCTAGCTTTATTCTTAGGTATTGAGTTTATTTTGTTTTATAAAAGCTGCTTTACAAAACTTTCTTAACTCCTACCATACCAGCCACTATTTCTTGTACCTTTTCCCCAACAGTCCTGAAATTTCAACCAAAAATACCTAAAAGGTAGCTTTCTACTGGTTTCTTAAGATCACTTGAGACTGTCCCACCTCTTGTCCCAAAATTGCCTCCTCAAAATGTACTTCCATTTGGCTTGCAATCATGGTTCAGCTCCCACACCCTCCCCTTCTCCTCTTTTTGCCCTTTCTTCTGCACAAACAGACTCAAAAACCCTGAGAGAGAGAGAGCGCACAAAAGCATGTTGCTGGAATTAGACTAACAGCGCTTTATAAGTATGACTGAATCAGACAGCTAAAGCAAAGAAGACTCAATAGATCAGCTTTTGCAGTCACACATAGTAAGGTGAGTTCAGAACAAATGGATAAGGTTGATTGCTAATGTCCAGCAACACAACCACCATGCATTTCCAACACACCAACTCCCGAGTCCTTTCACCATAAAACATCAAGTACTGACTTGAAGGAAGAGGATGGGGACAGTCTCAGATGGTCCTTCCCTTCTGAGGTCTGTGTCTGTCCTGCAAGCCCACAGAAAACAAACAAACAAAAAAAAACCCTCAGGAGCACATCACCTCCTTGGACAGCTTCATCACCAGAACATGGAGCTGACTGCCGACAGAGCACCCAAGAGCAGAGCCATCAGGATGGAAACCCTTCAACAGCATTAAGGAGCAGGCAAAACTGTTAAAACTGTAATTCACTGAACTTGGGTGATAGCTGTCAGGGCTCCAAGACGTCCTCACAGAAACACAGGTCTTAGGACGGTGAGGGTGGGAAGACGAAAACCAGAAGTCATCATTCCCCACCATTTGCAAGACCAATTTAACACAATTACCAGTTTGTTCTTCTGAGCAAAATCAGAGAGACAGCACAATGCTGCTCCAAATTAATTCACAGCAGTGCAGGAGCAACTAGGAAAGACCATGGCACAGAAATGGCCAGAAGCATCTGCTGGTTAGTCATGCCCACTCCCACAATCACCCCATTGCGCTGTGCTGCTCATGCCACAAGCATGGTTCCTCACCACCTTATGGTCCTCCTGCGCATCACTGAGCACTGCATGCTTCTCATTCTCCTTCATCCCAGCAGGATGCTTCAGGAAAACCTGCTGGGTTCCTCTTAGAAAGATAATTTACTGCAGACATCTCTCTAGGTCATGTCACAACCAGCCTCAAGACAGTCTTAAGACTGATTTGGGTAGCCTCCAGTATCACTGAGGCATCCAGCATCCTTTGTTGTGAAAGACATGAAGAATTTAGGCATTTTAAACACTCTATACAGTAAACTGAATCTAGAGATTAAGGTCATTAAAGTCACAAATGCTTTTAACTGGTATTCTTGCTTAAATAAAGAAAAGTGTTTATCATAAGAAATTCCCATTTTAGAGTGTTCTTTACATGGACATTTGCTGGCCATACCCTACCGCATAAAGGTAGGTATTTGTGGCAGTAGGTCTCTGACCATAGAGAGCAACATGTAACTTTCCCAGGCCTTTCTGGAAAAGGATGTGAAAAGATCAGAGAAAAGAATGATAAATAATTCTTATTTTAACCTGCTGCACCTGTTGTTGTGAACATGTGGAACATGTTACAGAGATTTGTTTACCAAAGGGTGGTCTCTTGATTAGTCAATGGTGATTGTGTTTGGATTGGAGGACCAATTAGGTCCAGCTGTATCATAACTGTCTATAAAAGCAATGGGTTTCTTAATAAGAATAGAATAATAAAGGGATTAATCAGCCTTCTGTGAATCATGGAGTCAATGCTAATTGTTACCCAGCCAGGGGCCTGTTGCTGCAACAGGTATTCCATGATTTCACCCATGCCAGATCAGCACCAGATCCAACCACCATCAGTTTTTTCAGGATTTCAAGTAAGTTCTGAATCTACTTAAAGTAAAGAAAATAATTCTCTCAATATCCACTGGATGCCACCACCTTAATTATCATGTTCAGGAAAACACAAATAGCAGAAACAACCTCAGGTTCACTTTTTAGAGGAAACTTTGCAAACAACTCCCATCAAATAAAAGACTGATGAGACACAGGGTTTCAAGCTGATGAAGTGCCTGCAGCTCCTCATCAGCTGCAGTGCACCATCGTGCAAATGGTGCAGGAGAGACTGTGCTGCAGACCTCTGGAACAGTCGGCATCTCCAGGGTTTGGCATAGGTGACCTTTGAGAATAGGGGTCAGAGACCACCTCTGCTCCAGAACAAGGTCTTAAAGCTGGAATTTTCAATAAGGGAGGAGAGAAAGTGGTCAAACATTTATGTATCAGAGCTCAGAGAAGAGCTACAGCTATGAAGAAATACTATCAGTTGTGTCAGGACTTGCATCTGCTCCAAAGAAAGGCCATACAGGATTGTTATAATTCACACATGCTCATCACTCCCTAAAATAATGACACGTTTCATACTATTATTCACAGGAAGCAGAAAACCACTTCTAAGCCAAGGCTAAACCAGTTAAGGCATATATGATACAAATAGGTATACTGACTGCTTGCAGAGTAATGGCAACACTGAAATATATGAAGTGTACCTCAGCACATAAATAATAGCACTACAACTAGGAGGCAGCTTTCAACTTCTCATGAACAGGTTCTAACCTGGACTGAGTTTGGAATTTTATGTAGACAGCTTTAGTAACTAATATAATAGATATAAAAAACCCTAAAAGTTCCTTCTAGGCACATCATTACACAGGCTTTAAGGCCTGTGCTCAACTTAGAGGTGCGTGTCCTCATTTAGAAAATTTCAGTTGCTCCCCATTGTTTTTAACCTGAACATTTGTTTCTGCACTTTGGTCATTTGATACTCTCAGTAAGGTAAAGAGAAAAAAATGCGACAGCCTCAAGGTTTTCTACAACTTCTAAGTATTCACTTCACCTACACTGGCCTTGCAATGCCACATTTTCCACTACCACATCTGCTTTAGTTACTCCTTCATGGCTAGCTGCCTGGCCCTGGTAAAAAAACCTCCTATTTTCATGAGGCAGCACTAGCTGACAAAATAATTGACTCCTGGGAGCTGCATAGATACAAAGACCCCTAACGTATTATTAGGTATGATGTCATCTGTGAGGCACAATTTAATGACTATTTATCATGTATGAAACACTTCGTTTGGAAACATGCAGCATAATTTTTCATCTTCAGCCTACTGGACAAGATAAGAACTCGCCAAGTGTATTGATCTTAAATAATTTACTACACCATGGGTAATATCTTAATTTGCTGGGAAAGAGAAGTGACAGAATGGCAGCACCAGGGACTAACGTTTGTTTTTTTCCAACAGAGAATTCATTTAGTCTAGATAAAAGCAGTATGTATTCCCAAAACTCACCTCTATTATTTCAAGTCCTCTCAGAGCCTATTTACATTATAGTCTCTGATACAAACAGCAGGACTGATCTTCAGATGGGTACGGCTGTTTGCCCCTCTGATGAAAAAGACATTAGACGCAAACCACTGAGACGTTTAAGGCAAATGGGTTTCATTACACTAATCTCACCTCACCTAGTAGCGAATTCAAGTCAGAAAACCTAACCCAGCTACTCCTGGAGCCAACCCCTCAGTTAGAGCACTGAGCAATTGGTATCAGCTGCAAAAGGTTTGTTTGTATTTTACTGCCACTCTTGAAAGGACTCTCATCTTCATCCTGTTTTGTATTTTACATTAAATGACCCATCTGAATCACAATCTGCATCCCTCTTTTTCTAATTAGGTTTGCAGGCTTTGCATTTGCCAAGCAAAGCTTTAAAATGAAAACAAAAGGCTCAAAATCTCTGAGGCAAATCAAAGAATTCAAGAAATAAGTAGGATTTAAAATTCATTATTTTCAAGCAAACTGCACAACTTCTGTATGCATACATCTGCAATACTGTGATGCTGATAACTGCAAGAACCAACAGCACCCAGCCAATACTCTACACATTTCCTCATCTCTCCCTCTTTTCCCACACTTCCACATCTATATACAGCCATCATATGGTAATTACATCTGGTCACTCTTGGCTTGAGACAAACTGGGACTTATCAACTGGAAATTAATACCAAACCCCTAAAAACATACCATTTCACAGACTGCATTCTGCGAAACCACCAACATAAAAAGGTTAGGTGAGGAAAAACCTCACAAGTTGCTAAATCCCAAGGCTTTTCCCCATTTTTTTTTCATGAACTGAAGGAATATGTAGTCTGAAACTTACTCTTTTCCAAGATGAACCTACATTTAACATGTCTAAGCTCATGTTTGGAGTCATATCTCTCAGCAAGCATGGATGTTGCTGCTTGACCCATACACCAACCCTTCCCCAGTCACTACGCCCACCTTCCTCCAGGGAGACTAGGAAAACTCACTGAACTATGTGTTTACTGACCACTTTGAACAAATACTTCTTGTTAATAATTTATCAGTTTTTTTCTACTAAGCACCATGCATATTTTTAGGAATGTGAACATCTTCCCCTCCTGCCAACATCCCTTCGACCAGAAGAAAGATAAAGCCAGAGCATGGGTTAACACAAAAACTGCAAGCTATACGCAACGCAGGCTTATAACATTTTCAGCATGAATTCTTTATGTCCCTAGTTAATAAGGTAGGTTTTCTTGAAACAAATCAGCCTGTATTCAGTTTGTTATTTTCCATGAAAACAAAGAAAAAAAGAAAATTACTGCTTTTAAAAACAGACCAGAAAATTATGGTCAATCAAAGCCTGCAGAGAAGATAAACTAGAAGATATTTTAAAGTAATTATACATTGCACCTAGCAACCTCCTGGTTTTCAACACTTACTCTTGATTCTCCAATGCTATAACTTACTTCACCTCCAGCAGGATCCTGCAGTAGTGTATTATTCAAAATAGTAACATGACTGTTGTTTTCAATGCACTAGGTGGATCTGGTTATTTTGCAAACTCTTCTTTTTGCACTGTCTCACAGTCATAATGGATAGCAACATCTCCCAAGGGAGTTTTCCAAGCCTTGTTAACAAATCAGATAGCTTTCCCTTTCTTTTCCACAAACTTACCAAGAAATAAGGAAAACAGTTTCTACTTCAAGGCAGTTTCATCAATGTTATTGCTGTGAACAGTGAAAAGAAGGTTTGTGTATTTCTTTCAAGGTTAATGTCTCTTGCTGATGACATGAAAGAACTGATTAAAAATAAATTAATGCACAGGATATCTTTGACTTCTCTTTAAAAGGGTTGGCCTCAGAGACTGACCAGTTACCACTGAAAGGAGAACACCCAGTAAGTAAAAAGCTTCTTACGATCTTGCAAGCAACCTGGTAATATTTCCCGAAGCCAGGCACCAACAAAAATAGCTTCCTCCAAAAGGCTGACTTTTTCAAAGGTACAAATGGATACTTCCTCAACTCCAGGAAACGAAGCAGAGGACAGGGCATCCAAAAAAGCCCAGACCACACCCACACTCCTCACTCTCACCTGTACCTGCAAAAAAACTCTGAAAAAACAAACTCACATGCTTTATAACATAATCCATCCCTCATGCAACTCAAGCTGTCCCTTTTCTCCATCACCCTCTGAGGCTCATATAATTATGCACCTCCTCCTCAGCAGCTGGAAGACTGGAGTTTTCTCTAGTCCCACTCACTCAGCTGCTCATGGGAGGGAGCCCAGATGCTGAGTCCTGCCACTCCACCCATCCGAACTGCCTGGGATGCTGCTGGGAGCAGGAAGGGTGTTACATCTCTTTTCTTCCCGCATACACAGAACAAAACTGCCTGTTGAAAAAAAAATTAAAAAAAAGAAAAAAAGAAGAAAGAAAAAAAAAAAAAAAAAAAAAAAAGGAAAGAAAAGAAAAAGGCATTGATTCCACTTGCAAGGGACCCTGGTGTTACTGTAAATCTCATCCCAAGGCAAAAGGCAATCTGCATCCCATCACATTAGCTCTTCCTGATGTGAATACCACAGAAAAACTTCAGCACTGTTAGGGGCTCAGAAGTGCATAGGAAGGGCTGTTGTGTGCAGAAAGGGGTTTACTCCACACCCTGGTACATCAGGGAGGAGGGAGAGGGGCAGTGGAAATGCCAGGAATGAGTGGGGGGGGGGTTTCAGGAAAAAGGTACCAGAGGGTGAGTGGGAGGGAATGAGAGTAGACATGTACTCGACAATTATAGCTGCATTTCCAGCAGCTCCAGCAAAACGTGGTGGTGTGTGTGACAGCAGAGGAGAGCCAGAGGCACTGAGGAAGCCGAGTTTCATTCCACCTCAGATTCTCAAGGGGGACAAGGGCAGGAGGCGGACACAGGAAGCCAAGGGAGGTGGTGAAAATGAAGAATCCTATTTTTGTACCTTATGAGGAGCTATGGGTAATTCACTTCAACATGCACCTGGTGCAGAGCTCTTCACACACCATCTCGGGGAGGAGCTGCATGGTCTCCACTCCTTTATCACCATCCCCAAAGCAGAAAACCTCCCTGAAGCATCATCCTCTCTCTTATGCCTCAGCATTGCTCTGCTCCAGCAGTACCAGAGCATTTTGTAGCCACTCTCCCCTCAGTTCTTTCCTTCCCACACCAGATTTTTTTATAGAGGAGGTCACCAGAACCAGCAGAAAACGTGCTGGTTGACAGAGGCCAAGCACCACAAAGCAACAGAACATTTTCCACAAATAATTTATCATAGCTACACAGTGGCACTGCTGAGAGAACACACAAACCGACTTTTGCAGTCTCTGTCTTTTGATTATTAAAAGGGCCAATTAACACATAAATTGAGCTGTGAATACTGAAAGGGATTTGAAAACAGTAATAATTAAAGAGCAGGACAGTAACTGGGCTCATGAGCTGCCCTTCATCTTCCCTGGCCTGCTTGCCAAGCTGCTCACATATCGATGGAAGAAAAGCAGCAGCGCTCATTAACTGCGCTGTGGTACTCAGGAGCATCCGTGCCCTGCCAGCCCCGTGCTTGCAAGTACACAGGCTCCCTGCCCCTTGCTGAGAGACACGGTATTTATTTGCACTTCTCTAACTTCACACAGCACTGAGTCCCCAAGGAAACTTCTCACCGCCACCCCCCAAAACATCTTAGGATCCACAGGTATTCCCTCATCTCAGCTAGACGGTGGGACCCAACACTGAAAAGAAAGGGGTGATAATGCCAGGGAGAGGAAAAATGCCAAAGCTCAGCACCCCACCCAGCTGTGTCAGCCACTGACTAATGAGGAGTATCTAATGGCAAACGATGTTCTCAGTCCTTAAGCTGCTCCCCAAGGAAACTGTCAGCATCTTTTATTTACAGACTGACGACAATCCCTCGGGAAAACACTGCCGACTCCTGTGTGGAGCATGGGAAATGTATATCTTTTTAATCACCGCAGCACTGATTCATCTTCAAGGCTGGCGCAGTTTCCGCTCTTTGTTGCTCTGAAGCGACTGCAGTGATACAGCTCCCCTGTGAATACCACTGCCTCTCAACTACAATATTTACTATTAGGATGGCTAAATACACTCACTGACATGCAGGCAGCTCCATCCTGACTCCAGAGGCAAGGTCCCCTCAGCTCTCCCATACAAGGAAGCTTAGCAAGGAAGGAAGGAGGAAGATGGATCCACTGTGCACTGAGTATAAATGATGGCAAGTCCACAGAAGCTGAATGAACAAAGTTTAATTAAGAAGTCACCAAGATTTCCATGCATGTTTCATATATATAAATTACAACACCCATCAATCAATGTTCTCCCTTCCTCATTTGAAACTTACCAGTTTGATTACTTGCTATAAAAACTACCTTTGGCTAAAAAGAGGGAAAACTAAAATACCACAGCAAAAACAAAACAAAACAAAAAAAAGAGACTGGAACTTATTTAAGAATAAACATTTGTAATCATGAAAACAATGGCATATTTCTGCTCCATGTAGCACTGCGTGATACCTCTATGTGCTAGGCTGATGCAGCTACAAAGCTCCATCTCCCAATGCCTTGCAACCAGCAATATCAAGTAGGGGCAAGGATACACCCTTGTTGACAAGATCAAAAGGCAAGGATATAGCCAAGTTCACTAAAACAGGAGCCAAAACCTCACAGGTAAGGCTTAAAAGAGAGTAAGAGTCAAACCCATGAACTCTTTCAGACAGGCTGTAGACATTTAGAGCACAACAGAAAGGCTGGGGTTTTTCCGTTGTCCTACAGAAAACACTAGGCAATTAATACCATGTATAGACTCTGCCACATCAGTTTCCTGGTCACCTCTGATGTTAACAACTTTTAAACGTGAGAGTCCATCAAATTCATGCAGGCAGTAAACAGCTTTGCAATTAGTGTGAGCCAAGTTCCCTTGAAAAGAGGTACATGCTTGAGAGAGACAGAGGAGCCAAGCAGATTTATATTGGCTGTTTTAGCATGAGATCTCTTCAGAGCTTTTAAAAACATTAAACTGAGACATTATTAAAAACTCAGTATTTTTATTTCACCAGATTAATGACACTTACTAAATTCAATCTGTAGTTTCAAACACCACCACCAAACACAGCTCTATCTAAGTGTAATTAAAGAACTAGTCATCATTTTGGAGAAAATTTCTGGAGGCACACCAGCAAGCTTGATAAATGAAAGGAACTCCCCCTCATATGGGAATTTGAGAACATATATTTTATTTTTTTTTCCTTTCTGTGTACAATGAAATATTAGCATTTCTGTGTAAAATGAAATAGCATTACATTATAAAACAGTTTAACTGAAGGGATGGAAGGCTCACAGCAGGATTCACTTCTACATGCTAATTAATTATCACTTATTGGAGACTTTGCACTTGTATGTTTTGGCTGCAGAAGCTGCTAGTCTGAGAGGTTTTGTCTAAACAGTAGATTGCCAGTTTTGCACTAAGTCATGGAGAGCTTTTGTTTTCATTTCCACTTGAGGGGAAGAGATCTCTGCGATTTGTTGTCACAGAGGCAACTGCACGGATCCACTTTCACTCTCTTTTCAAGAGATAATTAAATATGTTATAACACCACGCACACTGGCATGCTATTTTAAAGCAAACACTGGAATATATATTCAGATCTGGTGCTTCAGCAAAAGAGAAAAGGCCACAAATTACCCTTTTTAGTAAGTCAGCAAAGAGGAAAATATTTAATCCAGCCTTGTCCAGAAGAGAAGATACAGATAGCTCAGTAAAACCATGTACTTCATACTGGAATTTCTACATTTTAAAGATCTCTTATTTCTCCAATAGCCTAAGACATAACAAAGTAAATACTCATATATTGATGATGTTGTCCTGCCTCTAGCTTTTCTAACCTAGTTGAGAATATCCTGCAGACTGTAAGAACATTTAATACAAAATGTAATCAAGTGTTTGACTGAGCTACAGTTGAAATCCTGGCCTACATATATGGAAAAAAAAAAAACAAACCCTCAACTGTGAATGACAAATCACATCACTGAAGCTATTGCCAGGAAAGCAAGTCACTTAAGATCAGCTAAAATACAGAAGACACATGCCTACACTCACTAATGAGAAGGAATAGCAGTCATGTATCTGCACAGGCATGCAGTTTAGAAAGTACAGTATGAGATTGGGAAGCCCGATTTTCCACTGAATGATACATGATTTTGGCAATTCCTTTCTTTGTTTTGCTCCCCATTACCAAATGAAGGTAATGATATCCCTAAGGTACAACAGATATCTCTGATATGGTGACAAAAGCCCTGAAGATTCCATCTCAGAAAGGCAAGTATACAAGAAGGATAACTGAGACTGACTGCTCAATCCTTTTTTCTTCATCAACACCCACAAAACTCCCTTGTGTTTGAAGAAGCCATGTGTTAGTGCTACTAACATTTATGTTGTTGCAGTTTTAAAGCCCAGGAAATCCTACATTTCCTTACTGACTTTTACAAAACACAAACAAGTTATTTGCAGCAGGACCTGATACTTTTTCCTTAAGAAATGAAGATTCAAAATATTTACAAACATTGGTAATTTTAAAAGCATCTAGGAGACTTTAATTTCTTGCTGCCATTAGAAAATAAACAATCAAAGCAGAGTCCAAAACAAAACAGCAACCACAAAAAACCAGAGTGGCTGGTTATATCTGTGTGGCTGAAGCAAAGATGATGGGCTTTTTCCTTCCCATGCATACTCCCTGATTTCATCGTTCTTTCTTTACTCATGGTGTCAGACAGCTGTGGCAATAAATAGCTTTTTCTTGCCTTCAGCCTCACACACATATAGACCAACTGCTCCAAAAGAGAAATAGAACTTTTCTCTGGAAAAACTATGGTTTTTGTTGCATTCTGGTATAGCCTGAACACCATTCTACTTTTTTCAAGCAGTGCTCATGTCATGTAAAAGGGAGAGGAGGAGAGGGAGTGAAACTCTTCTATTATTTATCAGACACATAGTCTAGTGTTTGCCCCCACAAGCTATTTCAGGTATCTATGGATGCAGCATCAGCAGAAGATTTTCTCTCATTAACACTTTTAATCATGATGATTTACAACACAACACTAAATTCACACACCGCTGAATACTGTGAATTTTTGGGTTTGTCCTCAGAAATTATTCGAAAAATTAGATTCCTTTGCCATTATGTTCTAAGAGTGTGCTACAAAGTAGGATCTATACACTGTGCTTTATCAAAGCTTGTAAGTTATTGATGTGACTCTTAAAGACTAAGCTGATAAAGCCATTCCACTTCTGGTGATTTACATAATTATACTTTAGGTACATTTTACTTATTATTCTGTTGCCTAGAACCAACTTTTTAGGAAACATTGCATGTATTCCTTTTTAACTGGAAGCAATCAGAATTGCTCTACAAATGCACTTTTACACAAGAGCAGAGGTCTTGACAAGAATCTCAACTGCTTGTTTCAAAGCAGTGGGTAATAATCAGGAGAAAAGAATAATACTCATCATCATCTCTTTACAGTCCTGTGACTGCTCATTTGTTTATATCACAACAGCAACTAAATCAAAGACCACAGATATTTGCTAGTTGTTTGACACATAAGTGTAATTTGGGCACTTATACACCTGCCTGTTCTTGCTAAAAAGCGGTTTCCAAACTGCCCCAGAAGGCCCCGGACACACCAGGGGGACTTGCTTTCAAAGCATGTGCTCCTTCTCTGTTATCTGACACAAATCCAACATTGTGTTCTGCATTCCACTTTGACAATCGTGCCCTTGGAATTCCCCTCCACGCCAGCCGGGAGGAGGCAAGCAGAAAAGCAGTCACCTAAGCTGGCTCCTCCTACAGGGAAAGTCAGGAGGGGAGAACAATGCACATACAAAACAAGAGGGGCAGAAGGGAAGTGAGTCAGGGTTCCGGAAAATATTTACTTGCAGATGTGAACACAAAGGAATCTCAAGCATTCCTTGCCTGCAGTGGATTTGTTGCCACAGGCTATTTAAGGTAGAAATCTGCCATATTTATCCTCCAGCCATGTCAGTTCAAGTTAATCCCCCGGGGCCCTGACAGCACAACATCACTTTGCGAGACATGCCCAGCTGTGCAAGGAGGCTACCCCATCTTATGTTAGAAAGGAAGTTCATGCCTAAATCCTTTTCAGGACAGTAAGAGAAATGAGGAAAACTGCTAATGATCTTGAAACAAGGATGGCAGAAGCAGAAAGCCTGAGCCATCTAGTTCCATCAAAATTGGTTTGTGTGACCTTTGGCAAGTCACCCAGTTTTGTGTCTCAGCTTTCCCTCCTAATACCTATCCACACACTTAATGCACATGTGTTCAGCTGACATAAGGCTGGAAAACTCTTCCAGAAGGCAGCCAGGGTGAAAAGTCAGAGCTTGAAAGCAGCAGTGAAACAAGTCCCAGAGATCTTTCAGACTAATAGTATTCTTTCAGTAGGTGTGGTGGCAGAGAGGGATCACCATGTTTTCCAAGTGCTGCTCTGGAAGCCATGCCAGGCATCTTCAACACAGTAATCTCAGGATATGGGATTGGCTCGGACTCCTGAATGCTGGACAAAGAGGGCAGCAGGACCCCAGGGGTGAAAATGAGCAAGGATCAGATGAATCACTTCACCGTGTAACTCCTCCTCCTGCCTGACTCTCCTCTAGTGGACACACTACAGGCTGAGGATGAGGTAGTGCTGGTTTCTTGAACTGAGAAAGAAAGGCCAAACCCTCTGCACCACAAATACACCTTGCAAGTGAAAAGCACAGTTGCTAGACCTTCTGCAAACCTGTCAGCCCATGCTGACAGCTGCAGCCCACATGGTACCCTGAAGCATGGCAGGGACCCTGGCACTGCAAAGTAGCCAAGAGTACCTCACATTTAGCCCTCCTGCTTGAAGGGGCCCTGCTACAAAGAGCCCTCCCCTGCCACAAATGTCAGGATGGGAATCGAGATGCTTGAGATCTCTGCTGGGATACTGCAAGCAGCCACAGTACATAGCAGCAACACAACTTCAGCACTGCATGCCTGCAATGAAATACTGCTGATAATTAGCACTGAAAACACTACTGCTATAAACAACTGCACTACTTCTGTCACTAGTGATATCCCCAGTTTGGAGCAGGTTGAAGATGGGCATTAATAAAATCATCTTGTATCTCCCATGGTCCTTCAGGCTTATGCTGAAGAATGCAAGGAGTTAAACATTAATATTATAGTACTTTTGACACCTGAAATATTTTTCAGTATCAGAGTGCCCAGATAATTTATATATCACAAATATGATTTGGCAGGATTAAATTTGAAAATTATATATCAAGGATTTGTTATTGGAAGGGAAGACATTTGCAGCATACAACAGACCAACTGAAGCAAAGCCTGATTGCTATGATGAATAATGCATATTGCCTATGGTACTAATTAACCTTGTACTCCAGTAAGATATTATGGAACAATAAGGCTAATCTGAATGTGGCCTGACACCCTTCCCAATGGCATCTGGAAATCAGTCTTTGAAACATGTAAAATTTGAATTTGTTAAACCAGAAGCCTTTGCTCAATAAACTTTCAGGGGTGTTTTTGTTTCTCCATATCCACAGCCCATGCTGTTTTCATGCACGTACACAGTGCAAAACACCAAAGGTGACTCCACAACCAGAAATGTTCTAGCTCGGTTTTCCACGGGCCCTCACCCACTTGCCAGCAGCACACAAGCAATAACATGGTGCCTCCCACTAAATCCCACAATGCACACTCAGTCCTACGACAGAACTGCAGCGCCACTGTTGGGCTGCCTCTGCTTCTCCCCAACCAGAGTGGCAAAATGCTTACAGTAAGCTCAGTGAAAATGAACACTACAACTTTAAGCTGGTGCTTTTATGCCTCCGACCTAAGAGCAAATGCCTCCATCTGAAAACATTCATCCTAGTTCGGTTTTTCTTTTCTTGTAAAATACTCGTTTTTCTTCTTAGCCCAGAGCTAGCTACACACGGTATTAAACACAGATGCCACTTTAGAGGCATCGTGTTTTTAGTTGTGTGCACAGTGCCCACAAAGAACAGCAAAATGACTTGCACATACCTGAATGACTGCAGACACAGAAGGAGTCATGCACAGGTATCTTGATAAACACTTTTTGTATCAGTTTACAGAGTCATGGAATCAAGTTTCCAGACAACACTGGCCAGTGTTTTATACACCAATGTCTAGTCTAGCATAGTCTTTTATTGGGAAAAAAAGCCAACAAAACACTAAACCTAATAAAAAAAAAAAAAAAAAAAAAAACAAACAAAACAGGAGAAAATAAGAGGCCACCAGATCAAACAGTCCCACAATATTTTGGAGCACATCCCCCCATCTACCAGCGCACCCAACATGCTACATTTCAGAGCCAGTGCATGACCCAATGCCTTCACCATCAGGATGACACAACTCGTCAATGCCATTAGCCACGGTCAGAGCTCAGTCAATAACAGACTCACACAATGATTTCACTAGTCCCCAAGCACCAGATTTCCAGCTGGCTGCCATCCCACACACTCCAGCAAAAACACACCAGGAAATGTCTGACCTGACTGCTGAAGTACTGTGTTACTGATGCATCCAGGAGACAAGAGCCTGAAGACATCAATGATAAGGATGCCAAGAGCAGAGCTCCTGCTCCTTTGAGCACACAGCAGCACCTCTGGGAAGGCTTCCTACGATGCACCATGTCCTGCAGCCAGGTTCAAGGGCTGCTACGCCATTCTAAACTAATTAGAGTGAGAAGCGACTCAAAATTTCTTCCTTACTCTCTTCAATGGAAAAGAGTGCAGAAACAGGTGGATGAACTTTAGCCTGTGTTCCCCTGCATTGCATGAGAAAAAGACAACCACAAAATTCCAGAAACTGATATTTGGGAAGTTTGGAAGAGATCAGGATCAGACCACTTGCTGACAAATAGGTCTGAGTTGTACCAATTATCATGAACTAAATTTCTTTCCTATAGGCTGTGTTCTGCTGGCAGTTAGTATGACACTTAATAAAGATCTAAGCCAGGAAATAATTTAGTTAACATATCATAAAGGATTACCATTTCCCTCCCACCAAAATCAATGACCAAATCCCCACTGACTACAAAATGCAAAAGATCACACTGCAATTCATTTCTGCAACCAGATGTATCAGTCTGGCAGCACTACCCTGCAGCAAGGTCTCTCAGTGTTATTTCTGCCAGGTTCACTAGTGCAGGCACCCACAGGATGGTTTCTTTCTAGTACTAGCTAGACTCTCAATCTGGACCAAAATGCCTTTGCACATGAATGATCGATTAAGTTTCTCGAGCATAAGCTTGTCTCCACTTCTGCCTGTGTGGGCCCACACTGCCTTGACCCAAGCCGTATCTATAGGCATTACCCTCACCTAAATTCCCTGCTGATGGCTTTGTTGAAGGATGCTACTACTGTCACAACACAAGAGCAGATCCTAGCTGCTGTGACACTTCATTTGTCTGGGCAGCAGCAATGCCTGGAAGGATGACTGCCCTGTTTTAGTGGAAGTATGGAAGATAATCAAGGCCAGCTAAGCAAACTAGTTTTGACACATTAAATCATGCTTGAACTGTGAAAGCAAAGAAAAATAACGTAAAAGCTCTTCTAAAAAAAAAAAATTTACAAATAAATAAATAATATGGGCCAGTCTTGTGCCCAGGGAGGAGAGAAAAGCTTTTATCTGAGCCTGACTGAGGACTTCAGGTAGGCAGAGAGGGAAAGATTATTTTGCAAGACAGACACCTGCCTTTTTCTTCATAGGTTTCTAGCATTTCACTTCTATAAAGAGTCTCTTGCTGATCATCTGCTCTGCTTTACTGCTCTGCTTTACTGCTCTGGCAGTAAAAGAGCATTAAGTGCTTGAGCAAAAAGCAGACCCAAAATCAGGTAGGACAGGAAGAGTAAAATCACATCACCTGTCTGCTTACCCCTTACCAGCACACTCATGTGCCTACATATGCCCTGACCAACATCTGACTTGGTACTGGAGGTTCCCATGATTACTTTTGCTACAGTACTCTGTGAGCCTTAAGCTATTTTTACCTCCACTTCCCTCTGCAGGCACTCTGCTCTAGACATTGCAGCCTGCAATGACAACACTCAATCTGCTACGAGTCAACCATTGCAATGCAGGAAATCCCAGCAGCACAGGGTCACAGGGCATCTGTGGACCTTGGCAATTATACATGGCATCTCCCCATCATCCTGGACCTCTTCCTCCCTGCTGTGAATTTCTTCCAGTAATTAACATGCCCAATTGCCTTGGATTTATACTAATAAAACACTGGCTCCTGTCCCAAGATTCCAACACTGCTGTCACTTCTTGAACCTGCGCAGAGCCCCAGCAATAATGAAGTCCACAGTCCTAGCTCTATTACTGCCTGGGTTGCAAGCTATCAGAGCAGCAGTTTGGAGCTGGGAAGCTGCAGCCCACAGGTTGCTTCCGCCAAATTACAAATTAGCACATTCCCCATGCTCTGCAGTAATTAAAAACCTTCCTTTCCAGGCAGCTTTCAAAGGTAGCACTGTGACCCCATCACCATTGCAATGGGATGACAGAGTGTCCAACCTGGTGTAAGCCCTCCAATGCATTATTTGTGGAATTAGTACTGTACCAGAGCAACTCTTCAGCCTACACAGGAGACAGCGATTTCACTTGGGTAGCAACCATCACTTGGAGTTCAACAAAGGTCATGTTGGCTCCCTAGACAGGCTCACTTTATTCAAGTAATACCAGTCACACACATGCAGAGGGACTGGATAGTCTGCTGGGGCAGGGGATGCTTTTTTATATATATGCAGAGTGTCTGGTAGTCACTAATGCTGATGTTTTGGCAGTGAAATGGACCCTTGGGTAGAGATGGATTCCTTGGCACAGCTGCCACACTAGGTAGAGCCTCTAGGTGATGTGAGAGTCCTGCTCAGAAAATGCACATCCAGGCCAAGTGGTTTTTGGAAAGAAAGCATCTAACTGAGGTACAAAATCAGGTATTTTGAAATGACAATTTCTGTTCAAATTCCATCTCTAGAGGAATGTTAATTTCATTGTTATTTCCCAATGAATCCACCTGGAGATGAATGATCTTAAAAAGGTTAGCTTAAGAGCATGAAAAGAGTGCACAAGGTCAAGCACAGCACTGATACCCCAAATCCTGGTTCAGGTTCTAGTCTCTGAATGGTATTGAATAACTCAGCCCAAGGCTGTTGTTTGTAAAACCGGGAATAGCGACTCTGACCTACTTCATGAAGTGGGTAATTCAAGATCCAAGAGAGGAAGGCCCTTCATATGGCCTGGAAGCAGTTTTAATAGGCTGCATTAACTATTTCTTTCCTCACACTGAAACACTCACTTCTCAAGTGGCAGCAAAACTACTCATTAGCTAGTCAAAACCTACTGAGAGGACTTGGCTCAGGATACCTCTCAAAGTGTCACTGCAAGAATGGGCCACTTCTCAAGTCAGCACTACCCCCAGTGCCACACTGGTCATGCAAACCTTTCAGGGAAGCTGAGCCCACCACCATCACTACCACAGCAGGATCCATGAGGACCATGAAAATGCAGATGAAGATGCTCTGCTGATGTGTATCCTCTCCCACACATCCTGCTTCCAGGAATATAACTGTGGGTGGCATGAGGAGGTATGCAGGCAGGAACAGTCTTCTTTCAACCCCCCAGCCAGGGAGTTTGTCCTGATACTGCCACTTACCTGCAGCTCTTAAAGCCTGAGTTTTCATGAGAAGGGAAGTAGAATTTTTCTTGGCATTAAATTGATTGACTGTCATTCACAGTGAGAAGAAAGTTGTCATCTTAAATCCCAGTTCTTCAAACTTCAGTTGTATTTTTAAGGACATAAATTTATAAAGACAGGTGTATGAAAGTAATAAGGGACATCCACAAGCCTTGAATTGCCTCTTTTGTCTTGGTTTGTTTTTTTTTTTTTTTCTCTAATCTGTTTTGTGTATACATTTTGGGGTTTATGCAACACCTACCCCTCTGAGTTTGCTCCAGTATTAAAAACCTCTTAACCACCCTGAGGGAAATCAAAAATGGAAGCTCATCAGAAACATGTTCAATACAATCTTAACCCTATGTTGCTCATACACACAATTCTGTCTATACTAGATTAACTTCTTCAGTGGCAGAAAATGAACAATCTCTTTTATCATGAAGAGCAGATTCAACTCTTTCTACAGACATATGTATCACAGTCTCTTTGCTCTTACTTCATTCTACTGAAGACTTACCTTGTAAAGGATACAAGTTTATTCAGCTAAAGAAATAAAATATAAGCTGTGAATATGTCCGTACAAGTCACAATTGTAGCCTGCTTTTGTGGAGCCTGGATTTCAACCTCAATTTTAACCCAGAGCAAGTGAAAATGGTCAAGATGTAAAGCGTGCAGAGAGGAAAGCTTATTATTGAAATGTGAACACATCATTAACTACTGCTAAGTACTTCTAAATGAGAAATACAAAACTGGAAACCCAAATTATGAGCAAAACAATAGTACCACTTCATTTTAATACCCCATATAAATTAGGTGGAATGAGGGTTCTGACAAACGAGCTCTAGCAGACCCTTGGCAGTTCAAGTGGTTGCAGCCACCCTTCAGCTACAGATCACCATCTAGGGAGAGTGCCCCCAGGCCAGGACATCAAGTCAAGCACTCCACTGATCACATCAGTCATGGGCAAACTATCCAGTTTTACAGAGCCAGCAGCATCTTCCAGCACTGGGGCAGAGGGGGCAGCTGGGGACAGACGTATCTTAAATCAAGGCAATTAAATTCACTGCATTGCCAACAAGCATTCATGCACTTTGTCCTTAGTGGTTTTCCTGAGTCCTTAATTGTTTCTAAAAACCACAATTAATAAGTGAGCTGTTTCCAAGCCATTCAAAGTCAAAGCTGGCAGTCAAAGGAATGTAACCACACCATGGCCAACACTCCTTTTGTCCTGCAACACCTCTGCCATCCCATAATCTAACAAATTCCCTAATCTACCAGTGGATACAGTATCTTCAAGAATGATAAAACCAAACAAAGGCTCCACTCAAGTAAATATCACTTAGTTATCTAGGACCAGACTAAAAAGCATACCCTAAGATCTGTCCCAAAATACCTTAAGGTTAAGAAGCAAACATGACCTTCACAGTTCACACATCTGAAGCCATTTCCAAACCTTATTTTGTTTGCACTGCTCAATCTATACTTTGTGAAGGGAATAAAGTACTTCTTAACTGTCCTTCTGAAAGGTGACTGCACAGCAGCCAGACTGCAAAGAACAGGAATGTTAAGTTGGTCAAAGCAGCAGCCTAAAAGCATTGCTGCAGAACAAGGAAAAGATCTTCAGTCATTGGGGTTATGAGTATACAAGGTAGTGCAGAAAGTTACAGCTCATTAGTAAAGCATAAAGTACTGCACACAGATGAATACCGTGCCTCCTATAATAAGGAGAGCAAATATACACACACAAAACAAAACAAAGAGAGTAATATTTAATCAGTCCTGCTGCAGTACAATTTTGATCTGTACAAAACATTCCCCTGCTCTTGTTAATTACTTAAGATGCAGGACAAAACATCAAAATATATACATGCACACACCTCTCTACAGAATAAAACCCCTTCTCCCTCCAATCACAACTACATTTTGCATTCAAGTGACTTTCTTTACATTTGAAAAGAGAAAACACACTGTGGCCAAAAATTCAGCTATTCTAACACTGTCTGGGTTTGTGACTAATTAAAATTAACTAGGTACTTCAGCTCATAATTATATAAACACCTAGCATGCTATATTCCCAGCCAATTTTGATTTTAATCAGAAAAATGCACAAGAAGTATGAATGATGGGCAAAGAACTCCTTGGAGGGGCAACTGTATTTCCAGATTCAGTATTTTCCATATACCAAATATTTCCATCACTGTTGTTCTTGCCATGTAATCACCTCCCAGTAGAACAATTAAAAAGAGATTTTTTTTTTTTTTTAATCCCTGAAGTTTGCTTGCTTTCCACTCCCCTACAAAGGTAAAAGCACGCTTGCCTTATCCACCTGAGTCCCAGCTGGGAAGTTTCCCACAACACAGGCAGGATTTAGCAGTATGCTGCCTTTCTAGCATAGGGAACACAAAGGAGAGAGAGAGAGAATTCAGCCAGTGTGAGGCAGAGAAGCAGGCAAATTGTGGAATGGACTGAAGAAAAGTTGCCCCCTATTGCTGATGCAATCCCCTCTGACTGCCCCCCTGAACTGTTATGCTAGCTCAGTCTTGGGGGACGGCCGAGGAGCAGAGCTTCAGAAGCCAGGAGAGAGAGGCTCAGTTTCCATGTGTTTATTTTCTGGGGAGAAGGAGGAAAAAGAGACTGAACAATGGCAGAGTGGGTTTTTATCTAGGTTCTGGGGGGTTGGGGCCATCTGGCCTCTGGCCAATAGGTTCCCTCTAGGGTTTAAGGGTCATTCTGACATTCCTATCTGTGGGGGTCTGCTGCAGGGTGATACCATTCCTTAAAGAACTACAACATATTGCAACTATATCAGGTGTAAAAACAGAAACACTATCTGCTCTGGAGCAAAAGACTAAGTTTCAAAATAAGATTACCTGTGCAGCAGCATGTTTCCATTTCTAGAAATAAGGGGATAGGGAAGGCAATGGCTGAGGTCCTGCACTGTGTCACCTGAGAAAACCACACATAATATGCAAATACACAGGGTTTTCTTTATCGTGGTGTCAGCTATCTGTTTTATTCACATGTCAGGTCTCTGGGATAGCTGCTGTGCAGACTCAGAAACACAACATTCCACAAAGCATGGCTCTGCCATCACTGTATTTGTAAATCCTCAGTTGTCTCCCAACCCTCCACAGATGGTCCTTCTGCTCCTCACCAGCCAAGGGTCACTACCTCTGCCTGCTCACTCCTGCACAGCTCTAAATAAACAATTGCCTCTGAATAAACAATTGCCTCTGAATATCCTTCTAGTGGCTCATCAACGGGATGGCAATCACTGCTCTGGGAAAGAGCCTTCGAACAGTCTGCACTGATTGCTCTGCTTTTGGAGGAAGATGAGTAGCTCTGCTTCACCCCCAATCAGCCAGCAACAAAATCATCCAGGAACTGATTCAGCAGGTAAACTTCTAAACTACATAAGCTAGATGTCAATTAGTTTTAATTAAGTCTAAAATAAATGACCTGTGAACAGAACATTTTTCTGCAGCCCTTGTTTTCTGTAAGAAACTCATTTCTCTTGGCAAGAGCTCAGCTGAATCACAACACAAGTAATGAACAATCAGCAAAAATAAATATGGTTTTGTAAATGCACTGAGGTATGTTCTGCAAAGTTGATTAAGGGAAAAATAATCAAACAAACATCAATATTTAAGACAGCAGAAGGGCTTGAACATTCTAGAGGTGTTAAAAAAAATCCAGGTATTTTTTCTGGCAGCAGCTCCTTTCCAAAACCACCAACTATACCCCAACCCATCTTTCCTCCAGCCCTCAGTTTCAATGTTCTTCCTCAGAAGACAGCAAGGGTGAAGAAAGATATCACTGAGTATTCCTCCATTATTTTGTCCACCTCTAACATCTGTAAGCTTGACTGTATCTGCTAGCTGGCTAAAACCAACTGTACTCCTTTTGATGTCTCTTCAAGTGGCAGCATGCACTGATTCTCAGAAAGGAGAGTGTCATGACCTCCTGAACTCATTATTCGCCTTTTCACTTTGGCTCTCCTTCTGTGCAGTTTTTCTTTCCTTCCATTTTTCTTTATTTAAATATTTATTTTATTTGTGCTTCAGCTCTAAAGTAATCTGAAAAAAGAACAGGCTCTGCAAAATCAATTGCATTTGCAGCCCACTGGACACTAGCAGGACCTCACCACTGCAAATGTGTTTGGCTCTCATTAGCTTAACATGTCAAGATCCCCTCTCTTCCAGTTGCATGGGCTCAACTGTCTTTAAAGGCATAAAAATAATTACTTCTTGCTGCTCACTGAAAACATATTGGGCTGAAGGGGAGGATGAATGCAAAGAGAAGTGCTCTTGACATGGTATTCATTTCCTACACAAACCCCAGTGGTGAGTGCTGCTATTTACAGTAAGCAACTAAAACTGAAGTTACAATAAAACTCACCTATGCCAGTGCAGGAAGAAGGAAAGCAGAGAGATTGGGCAAATTTTTTTGGTCAAACCCCTAAATGCATAAAGGGAGAAATGTCAGTGGCATTACACCAATTTTTACAGCATTTTAGGATCTGTCCCTCAGCTTTGGTTGAGTACTGCCTGCTAGGGCTGAGACCACCATTAGGAGACTTGAAACTGGCCAAGCAGACTTGAAAGTGGGCATTTTCCTCAAGGATCCATTTAGAAAGCACCAGCTGAACTGAGGCAAAGCCCATAACCATCAGTTTTTTAGTGGTATCAATCCACCACTCTGGAAACCAGCACAGAAATTCACAGAGCAACTGCTTTAATTTCTCTTAGTAACTAGCACAGCAATATATTTTTGTGCATAATGAACCTTAACACTGGTCCTTACAAACATGTCCTAACACAGTCACAATTTACCTCTAGCTGTCCCTAGCAGTTGCTGATAAATGTGCTATGTTGCCAACAGAGGTGTAAAAATCCAAATAGTTTGGGTTTTTTACAGTAACTACTACCTAGCTGCCTATATTAATTGAGAGAGTGAGCACATTATATAAGGAGATTAGACCATGTCATATTTACAACCTCAGAGTCCCCAGTGAGAGAAATTGCTCAGCTGTTACTGTCAATGCCTTCTTCAAACAGGAACCCTGCTGACAAGATGATGAATTCAGAACATCATTGCCAATTAATGATTTGTAGGCAGAAGGGATTTCAATAGTTCCCATATGTTTGTGAGGATGACTGGGATTTACATCACCTCTAACAAAAGAGTGTAGTCTCCTCTGTCCAGACATGACACTAGAGATTGGAAAATGTCAACTTTGCAGTAGAAATTTTAATAAACAAACCAGGCTCTTCTGGGTTGAAAATGTTTCCCAAAGCATGGTCACAAAAAACCTGATTACTAAGTGAAAGCAAACTGGGAGACCATTTGCAAGATGCACCCAAGTGATTTACAAACCAAAGGTCAGAAGTTATTTAGGTGTTTGTGAAAGCTACACAGCAGAGCGCCAAGACGATCATTATATCAGCCAGGAGCATGGAGTGCATTTCCTTAGCATCAATCAGACTGTGAAAAAAAAGTTCAGTATTTACAAATGCATGGGACCTTTCTTGGTGTTACTCTGCTCAGGGATGTCAAGTTTAACTTCACTGTCCTTGAAGACAATTTCATCTTTGTGAATGTGGCAATAACCAAACCAGAAAGCGTTTTACTCACACGGGATATTGACATGAACTCCCATACATGCGGAATACAGACCTCCTGAACTGCCTAAGGCTGAATGCCTCCTATCAACAGAGCATCTTGGAGCCAACCAGCAAGGAAAGCTTGGCACAACGACCTGGGTTAAACACAGGGACATCCAAATGGGGTCCTCCAACAGAATTTGCCACAGGCACTCAAATCCCATTGATTTGGTGATGGATTGTAGGGCTATCCACAAAAAAAGAATTACTAGTTTTAACACCTCTAGAGCAATAGTGATAAAAATCCTGTCGAGGGTGCAGGCTGTAGGTGAGGTAAAGAGCAGTTTATGTGGATATACCTTAGGAACAGGGCAGGGATAAACCACCACAAAGCATCTTTACACTTCCTAATTATGATCACAGCCCTACCCAACAGAGTCATAAATTGAGAGGCCACATACTGTCCTCTTAAGGAAAACAAATTAAAAAAACCAACAACCTACACCCAAAACCAGAAAGCACAGCCTTTAGACACTAAGGTCTTCTGAAAGTGCACCCCAGATTGCTATCTCAACACTGCAACCCCTCTAAAGGCAGCCCAGCTTCTTAAATTATAGTTTCTGGTTTAAATCTGTATTTTTTCGGGTTTGGTGGATTGGTTCATAGTTTTTTTTTTTTTTTTTAATAGTGGTTTTTTTGCTTGGTTGGGGTTTTTTTGGCTTTTTTTTTTTTGTTTGGCTGGGTTTGTTTGTTTGGTTGGTTGTTTTTTTGTTTGTTTGTTTTTTGAAGAGACCTCTAAGTGTGCTTTGAGAAATGTAGCATCAGAGGACAGGACTTGAAGGGTGACTAATAGAGGACTCCTTTCCTCCAAAAATTCTAGACCTAGCACCAAACCTGTGTCTTGTCACTTTGTTACATGGCATTTTCTGCCATAATTAAGCAAAACCTTGCTGATCTATCGACCAACATCCCTTGTCTGTGGCAGTCTGTATTTCCTCAAGTTGGGATAATGCTGATCTTAGCTCCCCCACTGTACAGTATCAAATATCGAGTCAGTCTCTTCTCCCCTTGTAAAAGAAGAAATATCTTTATTAGCACAGGAAAAGCAAAACCAAGACAGATTTTGCTGTATTGACTACATCTGTAGAAAAAGGAAACTATTCTAGTCAAAAATACCACTCCACATGCTGTTTAGCAGAGGCTTCTCCAACACAAACATTTCTCTCAAACATTACTTTTTCTCCCCATGTCAACCTTTGAAGAGATTTGAACTATCTTCAGGGTCACCGTGATGTGACTGAGGACTAACGGATCAAGACCACAGCTTGCTGGGGCTATGCACTGATCTATTCTTTGTACTACACTACAAACAATAATCAGTGTCTGGAGTGAGGTGAAGAGAAAATGCAACACAGACTTCAGCTGAAGTGGAATTCCTCTGCCTTCCCCACAGTATCTATTACTACCCATTATTAAGCGGCTGCAAAGACAAGCCAATTGAGATGGAACTGATAACCAATATATATTAATTTTACAAAGAGCAAACTGTATTGAAATCTTTGTTTACCCTTCTCTTTTACAAGCAAATTAGTTTTAGGCTACCTGTTACATATTTACAACAGAAGGGCAAATTTTATAAACAAATATATAATACAGCAAACCATGAGATTATACACTCAGAGTACACTGTTGTTCTTTGTAAATATTCTTTTTAAGTTCTTGAGCTTTAGATACCTTAGATCTCTTGCACAAGACCTCTGATGATTCATGGGACCTATGCTGACCAGCAACCTGGGAACCTCAGCCAGTTACTTGTGGGAAAACTTCAGCACATATGGAAGCACTTTTATCAGTGGGACTTTAAGTTTAACTCTGAACAGCTGAGCAGCTTTGTATTAAATTATTTACCAGAGATGAAAATCAATCAATTCACACCACATCAAATACCCGGCCCCCCATAGAGTGATAAAGACAGAAAACACACTCCTCCAAATACAAAAACAAAATGCATCTTCTACAGAGAGATTAACTTCAAACATTCCCTGGTACAGTCCAGAAAAAAAAGAAACCAGGCTTCTAAGACTCATAAGGAAACCCTGATACTGAGGAAAAATAACATAAATCTCTAAATAACAGATAAGACTACAGTTGCCTCATGGACCCAGTAGTACAGTGCCCAAAGTTAATAGAAGAATGCCAGATTCTCCTTGTTGGCAGCTCTGTAAGCACCAGAAGCACCTGCACATAGGTGTCAAGTGCAACTACATCAAGCCCAGACCTCTGTCTTCCTGCTGTAACACTTACTCAAAGGACCTCAGTGGAAGTGAGAATCTGACCCACCACTGTCAACTCAACCAGGCACAAAAAACATGAAAGAGAAGAAAGCCCAGACTGCACATCACCTTGGAAGCTCAGCACAGCGCCCTCCCTTCAAACCCTTACCTTGGCAGGTGTTGTTCTTCTCCTCATAGCCTGCCTTGCACAAGCACTTCCCGATGGGCACCAGCCATTCCCCTTCTGCACTGCAGTGCATCTTCGGTGCCTCCTCAGTCACTGAGTGGTTGATGCAGACACCTGACACCTCCAGGAGCTGCGAGGAATCCGCACCCGTGATGGTGTCAGGGAAGCGGGCCAGGTTGCGTATTACTGATGGGCATTTCTTGTAGTACACACGCACAGAGACCAGGGCAATGCAGGCACCCACGTCCTGGAAAGCGAGGTAAAATCCCTTCTTTGTTAGGGGCCCAACGTCTCTCACCTCCGTGTTGAGCTTCATCACTCTGTCGCCAAGGTCTAACTCTGTGAAGCTCTCATCAGCAGCAATGGTATCAATCTTGATGTACTGGTTTTCTTTGATGTTCCTCCCATCTTCATCGTCTGATTCAAAGTAATACATGTTAAAAGTCTCCTTGCAGGTCCCAAGTCCTCCTGGAAGGCTGTTACAGTCCCTAAGGGTGAATTTGAGCTCAATGAAGATGCGAGATGCCCCTTCATTAGAGATCCAGCTGGTCAGAAGCCAGTTGTTCTGATTCTGTTCCATCACCTTGCATACTTGGTATGTGTGTATCGGAGCGTAGTTTTCATCCACCTCACCAATTTCTTCCCACTGTATAAAAAGGAAAAGTAATTTTTAAAACAGTCACAACTCTTCGCTTTCCCATCTGAAGAGCATCTTGGGTTTCAGAACTCAGGACTTTCAGGAAAAAAGCTTTCTACACTAGAGGCTTGATACATTCCTGGTAAAGTCAGATAAATGATCTATTATAAATAGGAAAGGATGCAAGTTAAAACCCTTTGTTTTAGACAGTTCAAAAGTGGGAAAACACATTGCTGGGTTTGTCCACTACTATTCAGTTAGGAAACAAAACAAAAGCAGATGAGGCCATTTCTGTGAGCTTTTCCAATGCATCCACAGTTCGTCTGTCCCCATGCCCTCAGGCTCCTTTCTACCACATCCTCAACTCATTGCCCCACATAATGAAAACCATACTTCTACAAGCTATTCTCCCCCACCAAACAGCATGCCAGAAATTCAGTGGAATGACACACTAAATAAATGGGCCTTTGCTATCCCCAAGTGCACTAGTCAGTGTAGTTCTTGCCCATGTAAAGAGAAGAATACTTCCAATACGGTTACGGGGACCTGCAAATCTTGAGCTGTTTATGTGCTACACAGGTTTTTAATCAGAACTTCAGGCAACTTTTTGCAGCTTTGTGGGAATTGCAGCAACTGTTTGTTCATTTTATTTTAGCCATGCTCTGAAGGGCATCACTGAAGGGCATGCTTTTTCCTGGTGCAGCACAGAGCCAGCAGCATCACAACTGTGCCTACCATAGATACACATCAGCGTTTCCTCTCTGCTTTTGACGACCCTAGGGTTGCATCAAGAGATTAGATTAACCATCTAAGTGCAGCAAAGAACCCAGGAGAGCCAGTGTTGGTTTCAGTTTTCTTCCCTTCTACTTTTGACCCACTCATCTGCAAGGGCTCAATTCCCAACGCCTCCTCCATCCTCTGCTCAGCATTGCTGCACACACCTGGTCACAAAGGAAATGCACAGAGCATAATTCAAAGGTACTCCTGTTTCAAGCTGCATATCTTCTGATGGCCAAAGGACAAACGTTTTCATGGAAATACAGCCTGAGATAAAGTTGAGAGTGTTCTCAGCCCAGATGCCATTACTGCAGAGCTGAGATAGAACACCCTCAGAGTCAACGAAGATGTTGTTGTTCTTACATTTTAAAGTAAAACAGCATCAAGAAGTGACATGAGAACATAACCCAATGGTACAGTCAAAAATTAGTTACAAACACCACCATCAGAAAAACATTTCTTCTCCTCCCTAACCTGGGATGTGATAGCAGGGACTTGCACAGGAAGACATGCCCACTGTTACGTGCAGAGTTCATATGCACCACCAGTCTTCCAAGTAAGGAACCTAACCTAAAGATATTTTTGCCATGGCAAGCAGTACTTTCATTTCTAACCCTTTTTTGTGTCTCTAGGCTTAAACAGGCCGCAACTCTACTGTGATTAAGATGTAATTGTCACTGGGTAGCACCACAGAATTGGACAAAGCCATGTCTGCAGTGAAAGCCAGGCAGATCTGCACAGGATTTATGCCTGACTTTAGGAGAGGCAATTAACAGTTACCAGGAGAGTCACTGAGAAAAGATAAAAGTATGCAACACAGAATAATTCAGCAGCTAGATTTTCTATGTTCCACTAAATAGGAAGGTTTTGATATATGAAATTAAAAGCAGAAAAACACCATTCTTCAACTAGCATGGTTAATTTAAGTAATGAGTATACTGTACATATATACTTCCAAGTGAATTTGTCTAACATTGTACTAGTTTCAGCTAGGATAGAGTTAACCCTCTTCATAGTAGCTCACATGGAGCTACCTTTGGGATTGTGCTAGAAACACTGCTGATGATAGAGAGATATTTCAGCAAGGGCTAAGCAGCACTTACATGAGTCAAGGCCTTTTCTGCCTCACAGCCCATCCCACCAGCAAGGAGGCTGGGGGTGCACAAGGAGTTGGGAGAGGACATAGCTGGGACAGCTGATCCCACCTGGCCCAAGGGATACTCCAGACCATATGGTGTCATGCTCACCACATAAAACTGGGGCAAGAAGAAAGAACTGGGGACAGGAAGAATCATGGCATTTGCTTTTGCAAGTCACCATTATATCTTAGGATGTCCTATTTTCATGGGGATAGCTGAACATCTGCATGCCCCTGGGAAGTGGTGTTTCCAAGGAATTTCTTGGTTTACTTTCCTGGTGTGCATGGCTCTTATTTGACCTATTTTAATGCCTTTACCTCAACCCATGAGTTTTCTCACTTTTGCCCTTCTGATTTCTCACTCATTCTCTGCAGGGGAAGTGAATGAGTTGCTGTGTGGCACTTAGCTGCCAGCTGGGGTTAAACCACAACAGTCCTTTTTGATGGCCAGTATGGGGCTGGAAGGGTTTGAATTAATGACAGGTTTGATTCCAAGGTGCTAGATTGAAGTTATAGTTGTTATTGTTGTTGAGCTCTTCACTGACTGGCTCCTGGGCTTGATTGCCTCTCTGCACACTAAAGCCTGGTGCTTGGCAGTGGCTGCTCCTTGTTGAACTGCTGACCATCTTACTCTGCCAGGCCTGGCAACATCTTGATGTCAGCAGTGACAAAGCACAATGCTGGCAAATGCCCAGGCCATCACTGATGTTTCTGTGATGCCACACTGGATATGCTGGAACTGCAGTGTGAACTCAAGTTGATGGGAATGCAACCTGGGGATTAGTCCACATGGCCCTAAGCAGCTGTGGATACATTCATGCTGGAACAGGTGCATCTCAAAGCATCTGTAGCTGTGGTTATGTCCATGTTGCAGCAGCTACATCCCTGAAAAGACTGTGGCACATAGATAAGGCTCCACTTTGAGCAGGTAAAATCCTAAGGGACTGAAGTCTGTGGCTAAGTCCAAAAAAGGAGCAGAGGCAAGGAGAGGAGTTCATTGCAACATTACCCCAAATGGTCTGGTCCATGGATAGAGACTGTAATGAGAATACCACCCTGCTTACCTGGAACTGGCTGAACACCAGCCTGCCCATGGGAGTAGTAAATTAATTCCTTCGTTTGCTTTGCTTGTGTGTGCAGTTTTTACTTTACCTGTTTTAGTGTCTTTACCTCAAGTCATGAGCTCTCACTTTTACCCTTCTGATTTGCTCACTCGCTGGTGGGGAGTGAGAGAGGGGCTGTGTGGTGCTTAGCTGATGGATGAGGTTAAAGCACAACACTATATAAAGGTGAAGTCCTATTTTTAGGTGGTAGTGATTCTCCATTTGATGAAAAGGGAGAGTAACCCTCCACTTCACCCAATCCTCAGAGAGGTCCCTGCCAAACCAGTCCAGGGGACAGATGAGCACATCCCAATGTAGCCCAGGAAAGACATAATGACTTTAACTTTGCTTTTTTCTGGCTGAAGGCCATAGGATCACTCAAACAACTGCTCACATCAACAAGCATACATGAGTAAGTGTTAACTTCTGGCAGGAAGTGGTGCAAAGCATTTCAGGACTGGAAATTGCTCAGACCAGTTTTATCATGTGGAGAAGTTTATGAATGGCCACAAGGTACACAGTAAAATGCTGTGCACTATCTACAGAGCATTAACGTGTATTTCTTTCATAGAGTTGACATTTACAATGACTGTGATGTTACAGTACTATCATTAGTGACCTCACTTGAAGGCATGCTGAAAAACATCACTTGACTTTTTTCATACTTGCCAGGTCAATTTCCAAGGACCCAACCGTGATGCTCCCCAGAGTTATGCAGTCAAGCTCATTTCCAGTGCTGCTTCAGAAGTTGTGCTTTTGGGAGTGAGTACAAAGTTCATTCGTTGAAAAACTAAGTGCAGCGATTCTAATGGTTGCTTTCATGCACTGAGAGCACTAAACACCATGAGGATAAAGGTCCAAGCATAAATACATCAATGAACTGTACTTGAGTCTTATCTCAGCTGCAAGAAATGGCACACAGCCCTAACATCTCAGGCTTCAGGATGTGCTGCACTTTCAGTACTGCTCCCCAGATCAGAGCAAATCCTGTCATCACCACCTGCCATCAAACCTAAAGCAATCATCAGAGCGTGAGAAAGGGGAGGTGCTAATGAGCTAAGGCTGCTTATCTCTGTATAATCCTCAAGGGAAAGTCAACCAGATTTTATCAGAGCAGCCAGTATTGTGCAAAATCTCTGCTCTGTCATTTAATCTTCTTCTCCCCTATCTGCATGTAGGACTACACCATTTCTTTCTCTTCAGCTGGATCTGTCTCCCCCCAGAGACTGCAGGCAAGCTGCCACCCCTTCTGCTTTTACATCCCTCCACGAGATGGAGATGGCTGTAAGAGCCCCTGCATCTCCTGCCTGGTCCCAGCCTCCTAGTCACTACAGACCTCAGAAAAGTATTTCAGCCAACAAAGAAATACGAACCACAGGATGAAATGCAGTGCCTTAGAGTTAATGAGAAAGAAATCCCAACACATTAAAGAGACAACATCTAGATGAAAATTATTGGCATGAAAAAAATTGTGTACAACTGAAAAATTGTGTAATGTTATAATTCCTCTCTGCAGCACATATTTTTTGATATATAAATCAACCCCATCTGCAGGATTAAAACAAAAATGCAACCATTAATTTGGTGGTAAATGTTTTCTCTACATCTTTAATAGCCCTAAGAGGAAAAACACAAATGCATTTCAATGGCCTGATGTTAAATCATTTATAGAAGACCTATTTCTGAATCAGAAATTTTCAGCACACTACTGCTGGTGAGTGAAAATGCAGCTCCATCAATAGGAAGCACACATTTCATACAGTCTGTCTGTCTAGAGAAAGGCCAAAGATATCACACATCTAACTAAAGATATAAGAGTTAAAAAAGCATTCAGTGGAGCAGCCTTGGGTTAAATGGACAATTTTAAAACACATTCACCAGCTGTCTGCTACTCAGGCTTTTTTCTAATCTCAGAGATTCCAGCAGTGCAATCTGCTACCACAGCACAGCGAAAAGCTGCTGCCCCAAAACCAAACACTGACAGCAGGGATGAACATTTCAGAGCTTTGTTTATTTGGTTTTGAGGGGATGGGGGTGTTGCAGTACTAGTTTTTGTTACTGGTCTTCACTGACTCATTCACTTTCTTTAGTATCCACTAAAGGCAGTAGAGACATTTCAAGCCTTGTTCCTAGCTCCACACATCCTTGCACTGCTGAAAAAGAAATCAGGCATTTAGCAAAATCCTAGGTATCTTAAGAGGGAAAGGAAGCTTAAGAACATTAAACAAAGGTGTTCCTAAGACTTACCTGAAACCTCCCCAGCAGGACTCCCTCACTCCAAGGGCTGTGAATCTGCCTCTCTTCCCACTACATATTTCACAGGCTCATTGCCTCATCCTCTCCTATTTAATTTTTCCACTCTGCCACACAGAGCTCGGCAACATATGCATGTTTACTCAGGTATCTGCTGGCACAAAGATGCAAAACTAGAAAAGGATTTACGTATTTTACCATTTTTTCTTTTGGAAGAAAGCAAGCCTGGCACGGATCTCTGATCTCAGGCTTTGAATATGTGAAAGCATCACAGATACCCTGTGTGCTTTGCCCACAGAAAGGCAATTTTACCTCAAAAAACTGCTGTTGAGGCCACCACGAGCACATGCCGGTGCAGAGGACAGTGTGGCTTGGTGCTATGCAATCCCCATGCCAAGTGAAAAGGGGACACCTGACGCCCTTCCAGAAGGGCAAACCAGCCTGGTGTGCAGCTCAGTACCATTTATCCTGCCTTTCATCCTGGTAACATTTGGGCAGACTCTTCGATTTCCTTTTACGCAGCTGATGTTAAGACCAGGCTGCCAATCAATAGCCTCCTGCTTAGCTCCCTCACAAATGTTCCCTCCTGCTACTCAACTTTATCTTGCAACCTGCTTCTTCCCTCCCATCACAAAACCCAAAAACTTGTGGGTTTGTTACTTTTTTTAGCTACCCGCTGGTTTCCACTTGCTATTGTATTACACAGTTAAAGCAAACAAGCAGCAGGCTTTCCTCTGCACAGTTTCAGTGACTTCAGAGAGGTCACATAAGGCTATATCTCTAGTGAAAGCCAGGCAGAGCACGACACTTCTTTTCTTCTGCACTGCAGAAGGTTTTGCAGGTCTGTGCTAGCTGTAAAATAAAGCTGACTTTGTCACTATCTTGCCTATTGCAAAACAGCACTTAGAAACAGGCCAGTCCCTGTTTCAGATCCTGCCACCAAATATTGCCAGTGTTATCAACAGAAGCTGCAATATGTGGCATTGCTCAGATTTTCAGCTCGGGAGCTGCATGATTAAGCAAGAGCCTGATTTTGCTGGAGGTGTTTCAGTCTTCATTAAATGGGTTTTGCTTGCTCAAAGAACAAGAACACAAAAGACATTGCATCCAAAAAGTCATGTTACTTTTAGCTCCCTCTACAGCAATGATTGGCAGGAGCAAGAGTTCTGTCTTGAACACTGGCATTGGCAAGAGGTGCATGGGTAACCTCTATGACCTACTGATCGTGGCAGAGTCCACCAGCATCTGGATGAGGAGCTTGAGAAGCCTGGTCCCCCCTCACAGCAAGGGACAGTGATCCAAACCACCTTCAAGCAGCAGAAAAATGCAGTAACCTGGAACAATGCTGCATGTTTGTTTGCAACCCTGCTCTTTGCGATGGATGAGCAGTGCAAGGAGCAGAGCAGAGACATCAAAATAGCTTTGTCCAGCTTTTTCCATTAGTACCAGTGCTTAAAAAAGCGCTCTCGGGCAACAGTTTTTAAGCATTTGTACCAGGGTAACCACACAGTTTTAGGACCCAAACTCTGCTTTGGGGCAGGGTGCCTGCTCATGGGGACAGCTCAGCAGCTTCTCCCCTCCTGCCCCACACCAAGTAGTGGAAGGACACCAACTAGAGCCACATCACTTTTTCCAGTAAATCACAAATTTTTAAATACAAGTAATCAGGAAACCAAAGCAATTCATGTATTGGGAACAAGTTAGGAAAGAAAGGGAGGGAACAAAAAAAAATTAGTAAAATAGAAAGCAGTTATTTTGAGAGCCTCACAAACCATGTCTTTACCATCTTTTCTTGAGTTTAAACAAAACAGAGGCCAGATAAATTTATGAAAAAACTGTTCTGGAGTAATACAAACTGCTTCTTTCAGCCTCCTTCAGCCTCAAACACACTTTTAAATTTTGGCTACCAAGCAACAAAAAAATTATTACTTGTGCAAACTTTTCCAATACCAACATCCACTTTTACAATGCAAAAGGTGAAGCTATTTTTACACTTTCTCAGCCCGGTTTTAGGGGCTTTGGAGCTCATTATCAAGGCAGGAGCTAGTGTCAAAAAGAAAGTGCAGTGAGTTCTATGCAAACAACATTTGGCAAGAGTTTACTAAAACCTTTAAATACCAGAAGCAGTTGCAACTGTCTGGGATTTTACTATTTCCATACATCTGACAGTGCCCCCACCCGAGGCTCAAGCCTCATTTGGATGGCAATTTTACAACTGAGACATTTATAGATACAGATATATATTCCTACTGACAGCAGTTACTAGTCAAGCAAAAAGCATAATGGATAACAGAGGACAGAAAGCATCTGATTAATCTCCCTACTCAGGCGGAAATCTGGCCTAATGAAAGCTGAGTTTCTGAAGAAGGAACTTAACGTTTTCTGGTGGCTTGGCACATCCCCAATTTCTCCAACCAGGAAAATAAAACAAAAATAAGAACGCTATGGGCTACTTTTGGTCCACTCTTCTTATTTTACTACTGGATTGCACTTTCCTGCTGTTTCTTACAATGCCACTCTGGTCACTAAGCTGCACAGTCCAGTTAACACACAGCTTCAGAATAGCCTGACGTTAATTAGCTGAAGTAAATATGAGTTTCCTCACTCATTACTGGAGATTTCCCAGCAAGAAACTAAGGATCATTTTTCATACACTAAAACATAAGTGGAGGAAGCAAATATAGCAAAGAGGTATGAACTGGACATTTAAAGCATGATTTTGAGATGTGCCACATCAGAGTAGTGAATATTTTTTCTCCGATTCTTTATTAGCCAAACATATTTCCCTAGCCCTCGTGTGATACTTACCTAGCAGAAAGCAAACTTAGAAAGTCACTTGCATTACCACCCCCTCCAACCAGGAGCTGCCAGATGTGCTTCTGAATGACCCCTTGCAATGTGTGGGCAGCTAAAATGCTAAGAGGAGACCAAGGGCCTTGCTTCATGCTAAAGGCTACTCCCCACAGCATCAAGAGTTAACAAGACTCAATTTCACTTGATGTCAAGGTTTCACATTTGGCTTTGCACTTTGACAAAGGGCAGGAGAGGGAATAGCAAAGATGGGGAGATAATTGATGTTTTATCTCCACTATAAAAAAAAACTACACTGAAAATGAGCTGGGTGAATGTTCACACCACCACCACGCTCCATCCTAACTCCAGTGATGCCAACTGCACATTCCAATACTCAGAACAGCTCGTCAGCAGACATCAGCTTTAAAAAAATGCAATTTTTAGAACTAAGAGCTTAAGCATCTGGGTGGATACTTCAGTATCTTACAGTGTTTTGGATATTTTTAATTCCACCCAGGTCAACCTTTCACCATCCTGTGTGCAATCAGGACCGCTAGAAATCCTCCTCCTGCATTAAGTAATGCCAAGAAAGGTTCTCACACAGTCACACTGCTCAGAGCTGAGGGAGAACACCAAACAGGAGAGGACCACACTGAAACCATGAGACAAAGCATGACTGCTCCTCTCAAGAAGACCTACATGTGAAGACATTATCAGTCACCTAAAGTTACATTGAGAACTTCATAATCATCAACTCCTGTTGTGTAAACATTTGAATTTACTACTTGAACAAATTTTCAATATTCTTTTTATTTGTAGTATGCACGTAAGGTTTGCTGCCACACCTTTAATTTCTGCAGCAGGCTATGCAGGAGACTTCTCAGCAAAACTCTCTATAAGGCTAAAGTGTTGACAATTCCTGGATTGCTCTGCACCACTAACTAGCTGAGAAACAATGCAGATTTCTGGAAAGCTGCGATAGCATCTCTAAATACGAACACCAATTTGCTACACAAAGTACCACCCAAGAAAACAGGTAAGAAAGAACAATTAAAACATTAAAAATTATTTTCAGTACATCTTATGAAACGTATCATCTGTTCAGAAACCTGCACAACTCAAGCTGTTGAAAAATGGAGAAACATCAGGACAAAGTCACCTAGACTTTTCAGTCTGCACACCAAGATACATGGAGGTGGGGGGGAAAGAAAATGGGACTGAAGTTTAGCTCAGACTTTGACAATTTGCATGATCAATGAAAGATGTCAGCACCAGAATCCAAATGGAACGAGAGCCCAGCTGGAGGCTAGCGGAACTGAAATGAAAAGGAGCACCAGCCCCTCTTCAGCATGCCTAATCAGGGACTGTGCCGACCCCCTTCCCACAACAAAGCAATGTGCTATCTGGAAACCCTACCTCCCCTCCCACAGGTTTATTTTATTAAAGGTTTGAAATTCTCTGTACATCTGAATGAAAACATCCATTTCAAATCACAATCCAGCAACTGAGGGAAAGACAATGGAGACGAGTGTGAAAGAAGCAATGAAGAAACACAATACCATTAAATCATTTTTCACTGCCTAATGTCACACTCATTGCAGAGCAATTTAACAAAGGCCAGAACAAACAGTATTGACACCACATGGTTTAACACTGGAAAGCTGACAAAGCCAGATTTTCAGAAGGACTCAGAGCGGGACAGAAATTTTAGGTTTATAATCAAATGCTTGGCTTTTCAAAGCTTTTGGGATATTATTCACATTACTCATCATCTGATGATACCAAGAGATTCACAGAACAACTTTGAAAAGCAGGAAGAAAGGAAGTTTGCCTTGTTACTTTAATATTGTCCTAATATTTAAATAAATCAAAATCTATGCGGTGATTGTTTACTACAACTGAAATAACACAACGCATTTCATTTCTTTTTAACACACAGAACAGCAAAAATTTGCAAAAACTAATCTTAATCTTTATCATTGTCATCGGCTTTTCAGAATTTCTTGCAAGTGAGTACACATTTAAAAGTTTCCAGTAAAAGAGAAAAAAATACTTGATCTAAAGGTGCATTTAATGGAAACAAAGCAGATTAAACTTCCTGGTTTTCTAGTATTTCAGGAAAGTGATACAATTATCCACGTGCTGCACTGGCAAAGGCTAACCTCTCAGGCGTATACCAAATTTGACTAGACTACAGACGGCCCATACACCGTATCAGACCCTCCAGCAAATGCATTATTTTGCCACTGCTTCCTGATCTCTAATCTACCCAAAGCTTTTCATAGCGATAATATTACATTCATGGCTTAGGCCTTGACAACTGCACCCATAAATCAATTTTAAACCTCACATTAATCATCTTTCTGTAATCAGTGGCTATTCAGCACAAATTTACATCTCATTTCTGTTGGCCAAACAGCCACATTAGAGCTTTGAAGCTTATTCAGGCTTAAATGATTATATTCCCCTAATAAACACTGAAGTCCTCTCAGTCCAGCTGCTGTGAGCTGCATTAATGACATGCCATGGCAGCAGGGGCCATCTGAAGCCAGCCTTGTGCGATGCTACAAGCAGCAGCCCCCTTGCCAAACAGATTTTCTGCATTTCCAATACTCTCTGAAGAAATTAGAAGGCAGCTCTGCCTGTGCAGTCCCTCCTATGGGAACTGGCGTGTGCAGCAGACACACACCACGTGAAATTTACTGCACTTCCCCTTAACAGCTCCATTTACCACCTCTTGAATATGGGGGGCTACAAGTCAAATATCCCAAACCAGATTTCCTGATTCCCCACATGCTGAGCACCTTAGCTCACTTTGGGTTTGGCAACAGTTCTGTTGAATCTGAGCCAACTACAAAACCCACTTTTCTCACTTGTCAGACAGCTCTTTGTTGACAGCACCACCAAACTGTACCTTAGCGTGCTTTTCTTTGATCACCTCAGAATTAGGAATTACATTTTTAATATCTGACTGCAACTTTTTTCCCCCTTTTTTTTTTTTTTTTTTTTTTTTGTGTGTGTGACAGATTATCACTCAGGATTACAGAAAGCAGCTAAAACTTGATCAGTTCAGGGTGGATTTTGCATGTACTTGCCTGCAATCCCTATAGTGAAACAATCTATTCTGATTGAACAATGAATAATTATTTAATTAAAGAACCTTGGCTTGCCTACATTATTAAACCTGCATAAAAAGCCTGACATTGATCGTATATTCACTTTCAGTTAAGGTCTGAATCAGTATGCTAAGATCTAAAAATGAATGAACAGAATGGGTTTACTATAACTGTTGTTAAGTACCTACCCCACTATAGAAAATAAATTATACATGTGGATGCCTGGTATGCTTATTCCACAACATAATTAAACTTTTAGTTACTTTTTTTCTATGGGATTTAATTCCCATTGTGTCAGGTTTATGTTACTATTTAAATAAGGCACCAGAATTACACAGGTGTAAATCTGCTGGACAAAGATGCAACCCAGACCTCAAGGTTTCTTTTAATCGGGAATTGAAGAAACACAGATGTGCTCGATTGTTTGTGATGGATGTCCTATATCCTAACCATTTCACAAAGAATACGTTTCATACCGGCAACCTCCACACTCTCCTGGAATCTGGCAACCACTAAGGAACCACTTGAACATCAACATGCCATGGCTAGGAAGCAAATACAATCATGTGCTAAATCCTCAGCTGAGAGGTCTGCAATGCAAAAATAAATGCTGTTTCGGCAATCAGCTCCGATAATGCAAAGTCTAGGAAAGCTGCTGAAGTTTTCAAAAGAATCTGAAAAAATGGAAATTTTTTCTTAATCAAGAGGTAAACCTTGGCTTAAGTTGATACTAATATTGCAACACATACACAGAGAAAAAAAATTGTTATTAGCTTGCTTTTGCTTAACCAAGAAAAGATCCTGGAATTTAAATTGAATGCTTTAGAAGAGAAGGGAAGACAACTTTCTTATTGGGGGGCAGGGCATAATCAACCACAGTGAGAACTTGCCAGAGGAGTCAAACCATTATTCAGAACTTTTAAGGGGGATCCAAGGAAGTTTCAGAAGAAAGTGTCTGATCAGATAGCCAAGTCCATGCTGAGCCACATATATTTGTCACCTAAGTAAGATGGGTTAAAGCTAGCACCAACATGCCTATGCCATGTATGAGAGTGGGTACATAAATAATTAAGATTCACATATATTGCCCTCACCAGGTTACAGTAAGAGTCTCTTCCAGTCCCAAGTCCCTGAGGCACAGAAGTGAAGAACACAGAAATGCTGGACATACAGTTCCTCAAAGAACAAACTATCAAAAATAGTTTAAATAGAAAATTAATTAATGGGTCTATTGCTACATCTCTGGCTGCTCAGTTAAGCTACAAGCTCTTACTACTGCTATTTTCTATCCAGGGTACACTGGGATTAATGGAAGGTTAGAAGTTGGAGAGGCAGAGTAGAAAGAGGAAGTAAACATATGGACTTGGGAAGGGGCTACATTTCGTTATGAGAACAGAGATTGCCACCAACCAACCCTTCCTCCAGCAGATTTGGGCTAGGGCTGGAGACTGCAGTTTGTAAACACTTGATGGCAATGGACCTGCTGGATTTTGGCCACCTTGAACATTCTGATCTGCCATCCTGCGCAACCCCAGGCTTTGGTGTTTCCTTTCAGTACTACTTCTCCCCTGCCAACCCAGCCAGAAAACCACAGGCAAAGGCCTGTGACTTGGACTTGATTATCAAAGAGACATTCTCACAGTAGGGTCATCCTTGAATGAAACCTTCTCTCAATTTTGTGCAGCTTATGGACAGAACTCAGTTAAATTGCAGCAACAGCATTTTACTGCTAGGCAAGATAAGTCTTGTCTGGAACCTGACTTTCTGGTAAAAAAAGTTTTACATAATCTTCAGGAGTCCCTGAAAGGCACCACTTGGCACAGAAACGACAGATGATTAATTATCCAGCCTATCCTAGGCCTTGTGTTCACTCTACAAAATGGACTGATTGGCCATTTCACACTAACAGGAAATTACAACCACAGTTTCATCATTACTTAGCAATTAAACCATTAAATCACTCCCCTTTCAATTTTTGTCTTGTCAGCTTCAGAGCCTTTCAGCAAACCTGGATGCATATTTCACAAAGAGTTGAAGTTTGAAAGGAAAAGGATGAGTGAATGTACTTTGAAAAAGAAATTAAAAGTACCGTTCTCAGAGGAAGAGCTAATTAGCATAGGAAACAGCACTTCTACAAATTATGTGGTTAATTGACATAACTCTTCTTACCAATACGCATACTCACTGCAAAGAAGATTGCTGAAGAAATGGTACTCTGATGCTGAAATGTTGCCCCCATAGTGCATAACACACAAAGCTTTCTAATATTGTTTGCTCTCATCCAAAAATTATTGTGCACAAAGAAACTTAAAACCGTAAGCAGCGAAAGAAATTTGGGACCAAGAAAAGGGATTAGCCATTTAGGGGAAGGACACAAAACCCTGTTGTTGCATCTCAATAGCTTCCTCTTGCCTTGTGAGCAAGTGACACTGGACCAGGCCCAGAAGAACTCTACCACTCATACACACAAAAGGGGAATTTTCATATTTGTGTCGACTGAAGCAATCAGACAGGCCACCCAAGTACACAGGCGATTTTGGGTCTGTCTTCTCTGCTCAGGGATGCAGAGTCCTGAGATGCTGCAAAGTGTGTGGCTTTGTAGGCATACCACCTTTACTTGCACAGCAGCTGGTGCTGAGACAGGACTGAATCCCACCTTTCCTAGGGCTTTAAGAGGCTCCAAGGTTGTATCTTCCACTGTAACAGGAACTTGTCTTCCTACCAAAACCTGTGTAGGTGCACTCATGTAGTAGCACATCCATCTCCTGTGGACTCCCCTTACCACATAGCCATCCCACAGGCTCCCTAATGACAGTCTTCAGCATAGCTCTAGCCCACATTCTCATGTAATAGAGCATCTTGCACTGTTCTGCAACTCCTACCTGCCACAGCAACCAGCTGAGCAGCAAGATTTCCTTTTCACTTTTACCTGGCTTCCATCACAAGGATGATTTTCTTCCCATTTGCCTCACAGAGCAAACAAGATACTAATTTACTAATTTACTTTCAGAATTAATTTCAGCAACAATTTACTAATACCACTTTCAGAAACCCATTTTCTTTTCAAATGGCATCACTTCAGCTAGAATAAATTGCAAAGAGCCCACAGGAGAGTCTACGGCTACTCAAGAGATCAAAGCCCTACTTTATAGCACAAAAAACCATTAAAAAATTAGAGAAGGCTGGGAGGTAGCTAACTTGCCTGTGGCCTCTTTGCCTGAAGAGGGTTGTTGGGAGGAAAAGAGAGAGAGGAGTAGTATGTACATGTAAAATTAGTAAGAGGAGGCATGGAAAGACCCATCGACCAAGAACTGAAGTTTGACCAGTTTGAGCTAGAAAGATTCATTTGTCTTACATTAAGGACAGATGGATGCTGGCACAAGCTACAATGGGATATGGACTTAACACAAGAGGATGATTCACTCAAAGAAATCTCTCTCCAGAAGATGCACTGTGGGCCAAATCAAGGTTACAGTTCTGCAGCAAGGACCCCTGAACAAGTTTCCACACCATACGTGCTAGAAGAGATTTAACTACATAATGTTAACAGACCCAGTGGCCTTAAATCCTAGGAAGGTACACACCACCATTACCTTCAGCTCACACACTCACAGATCTGCTCTTCTTTTTAAATTGTAAGGACTAGCAAATATTATAATCTTGTGCTTTTTCCCAACAAATTGTTTTACCCCACCAGCAGTGAAACTGTAACTCACTAACAAACAGAAATAGCATGTCTAGAATGTCAATGATTTGCAATCAACATATTTGAGCAGCAGGGTGTTGCCCAACTGTCTTCCTTAATATCATTTTGATTCCTTATGTATTTACTGTAATACAGGGAAAAAAACCGTTCTCAGTTTTAAAACTCTGCAGAGCAAAGAAGGAAGGAAATTTGCCAAGTAATATCTTCGGTCACAGCACTGTGTGTAAAAAAATGTTTGCACTCTATTTTGTCTCTTTTCTGCTTTATTTTTAAACAAACAAAACAAAGGCTAAAAAAAGGAAGGGGACAATCTGTTTTTTAAAGGCAGTAATCAAGACGTCCCTAACTAAGGTCATTCCCAGTTCAAGAAAACTCAGGACACCTACGGCATTAGCTCCCATTTTGGATTTTAGTTGCTTGCTTTACCCTTGATCAATGGGGACACTATGGAGTCTTCCAGCAGGGTCAGAAACACCAGGGAATTTGGGAAAAGCTCCCCTCATACAAAAAATTCAGTATAGATTCTGGCTTATGACATGGACCCTCTACAACACCCGGAGAGATACACAGAGACTTCTGCATATCCAGCTTCATCAGTGTCAGCCTCTGCAAACTGCAGTGCTGAGAAACACTCCAATTTAGCACTGGAGCAGACAGCCCTGTAAGTAAAAAATCACTCTGTAGTGCTTTGCTCAAAAGGGGCAAAGAAGAGAGAAGTCCAAAAGGTTTACCTGGGCTATTGGCATCAAACAAAACAGCTTTGCAAACACCAAGCAAGGGCTGCTTAAGATTCCCTGCTTTCTCTTCAACTCCTTCACAGCAAAAGCCTTTTACAAATATTACACAGGCAGCATCATAACCAAATCCCCTGGAGTCTAAAGACATTTGCCAGGTCAATACACTTATGCAGCTCTGAGAAACAGGCTCTGCCAGACTTACTTACTGTGACTCCAAAGGACACAGTAGCTCCTGTCTATCTGTACTGCCTGTCCACATTGAGACCACCCCTCTGACTTAAATACACCAGACTCTGAAGAAGCAGTGTTTTGAAGCTGAATACACAGGGCTCAGGAAGCTGAGCTTACAGCCTGAGTAATCGACATCGATATTCAATTATCATTAAAATTAATAAGTAGGACAACAACCAAATCCCTGGATGGGTTTTGATTATCTCAGTCTGGATATTTATCAGAATTACTCTGACACACTGAGTCACTGGGCTCTGGCTGACAGGCTCGAGTCGCTCCTTAGCCCACTGGAGTTTCCTTTGCACTGGAAGCATCAGGACATCCAATGACAGGAAGAGACAAATACCACACAAGAAATGAGATGGGTATCTGAACCTGTACAAAAAGTTTTGATTTGGTCTGAAATCCATTCCCAAGTAAACTATTCATTTTGTTCCTGTTCAGCAGCTGTCCTCTGCCTCATTATAATTCTGCAGACTGACAGCAGTCACTGCTTTTGCAGGAAAGCACCAACCTCCTTCCAGTCACCTACCCAACAACATACCAGTGATCACAACTCATTTATTTCCTGATCATGTGACAAGACTGGTCTAGTGATGGACATAACTAGCAATTCTTTTCTAAAACATCATCATTTTAAAGTTGATTTTGCCATTACTAGAGTGAAAATCAAGGCTTTGCCTAATTACTATATTAATTGATATCAATACATTTAAGAATGCAAAGTTAACTCCAGAATTAGCAGAGATATTAAAAGTATGTGTGTTGCCACTTAAGTTAACTACACAGAAAAATTCAGTTACTCAATCTGTCATCAAAATAAAAAGCAAACAGTAAACCAGACAGAGATTGTATAATGAAGTAACTTTATCTTACAGGATTATATTTGTGGTTATGACTTTAATGGTGTAGTCTAGAAGGATTTGTGACAAACTGAATAATCTCACATTATTGTAATGATTTGTAATCACAACACTGGCTACGATTTATGGGCTGAGTTTACATTCACACAGCAATCAACTAAGAAAGTCAGTACATGCCCGACAGTTCTAAGCCCCTCAGTTTGGAGGTTTGAAACCAAGGCAAAGCTCTCAAGTGTATCTTTCAATTTCTGAAGCAAATAAAGCTAAAATAAAACAAGCCTCAACACCCCCAAAGCTTCAAGCCTCAAAACCCCCAAAGCTTCTGAACAGAAGACCAAAGGTCATATTTTTGCTGTCCTTTACTGTTGACTGAACTGGGAGCAAGCCACATGGAGCAGACATCATATAGTGCACAAGTTATTTTGATGAGCCTCAGCTTTAAGTGACAAACTTTAAGGATCTCCAGGCTCCAGCAGGAAACCAGGAGAATCACATCAGTGCTGTAACCTGGAGTCTGAAGGCTGACCCCCTGCCCTTGTCCCACCCCCACTCCCCCAAATTAAAACATCAGATCCCAGTGAAAAAGGCAGCCAACACAAGACAGAAAGTGCTAGTTTTTCTGAACAGCTGGAGGAAAAAAAACCCAAATTCTTAAATCCTCCTTTTCAAAACCAGACAATTTCACCCCCACACTTGGTATCTGCTGAGTACAATTAGGTCTTGGAGTTATCATCCCAGAAGGAATGGCACCTGTGCATCACAGAAAAACTCAAACACCCCCCAAAAAATAAATTAATTCTAAAGAGCACTTTCAATAAATAAATATGTTAAGAAGTCCTGTCATCACCTCTGCTCCCACCCTGCCTTCACTCACCTGTTCTTGGTCTGGCTCACAGACTAAGTGAGGCAGAGGAGGGGCTAACTTGCACTGGAGGAAAACCAAGTAGCTCTTTCTCACAACTGAGACAAAACTGAAAACAGATTAATGATATCTCAAATCATAGCAAGAAACACCCAGTGCCATCGTCTCCTGATAACTGCATCTTCTGTACCACATTCAATACTGTCAATATCATGGGAAGAATCATTGGGGTGATAGGAAGATCTCTGAAGACAAGGATCAGGTCACTTGTCCCAAAATATTTTTGCTGAAGTCGAATGCAAATTTCTGCAGCATTAAAGTTCATTCCTCCCCACCACTTCAGTTCAGAGCCAGAAGTTCTGATCTTTGCAAGAAAGCATCCCAAGGAGAGCAATTATCCACTGAAAACACACATCTTTACATGACTCTGGTTTATCTCAGTGCAGCAAAAGTAACAGATCTTCAGGACACTATATGCTTCAATATATAGGCAGCTCATATATATGGAAAACAGTAAGATTCAGGCTTTAGTAATAGGGAACTTCTCTAAAGATTTAAATGCATCTACTTTTTTGACAAGGTTTTTTGAACTTGATTTTTTTGACTCCGCATTTTGTAAGTCAAGAATTAAATATAATCAAAGGAGTTGCCTGGCACTTGCTTGAATAATGATGACAAAGAGAAATAAATAAGAATACATAAGCTAAATGCTTATCAAAGCATTTTGGCAAGAACCAAGTACCTAATAATAATTTCCTTCTTTGAAAGCAGCAAAGGAAGCAAATAAAGGACTGTGTAGAGGTTTCAGCCTGATCAGACAGATCTAGGCTTTAGAAAGCCACCAGCAATCATACTCCTTGCCATCATCAGCCTTCTCTGAGGTGTCCCAGGGATGCCCAGATCAGCAGGCAATTTCTTCTCCTCCTCTTCCATCACACCATGCCAATCCACAGTCTCCACTCTTCTCAGGGGAGCTTGCATCTTCACCAACCCCAGGGCCCAATCCTGCCTCCTCCCTGCAGCTAACTGGCAACTCATCCATGGATTATTCCTTACTAAGACCACTAAGATCATACAGGAGTAGGTGAGGATCAAACTAACATGCAAGATGTCATTCACTCCTAAATATAAATCACTACTACATCACAGATGTGTCTTCAGGAAATCATCTTGAAATAGAATCAAGAATCAGTGATGCCCCATTACACACAGAAGAAATAATTGCTCTCTACCCTAAATACTCACAACTCCCTTCAGAAAGGCAGAGTCTTTATTTTTTTGAGACTATTTCAGTAGTTTCCCCCCCTGCCCCCCACCCAAATCCTGTGTCCTGACAGAGGAAGCATCAGCCAAACCATGTTCTGCAATTCTTTTCTACTCACTGTTTGTCCCATGGGGTGCAGACAATCAATCACAGCGGCCTGACAGCATACAATATCACAGTGGTATTGCAGAGATGACTGATAGCCAGGTGTCACCCACATTCTCCTCAACAGTGCTTCATCACTCATGTTGAAGAGCCTAAAGGCTGGAGAGAAGGAGCTACCACTTTTCTTTGGAGCAGAGTTAACACAAAAGCCTCCAAAGCATGATTTGCATCCATGTGTATTGTTCATATTTAATCTCCAATCTGTTTTGCTACAGTATTTTCAGTATTAAACCAACAGACCTCGTGGTTACTGTTTTACTTGCACATGCTAAGTCATATAGTTCAGTATGCCTTTTCCCTCAAAATGAAGATGTCTAAAGATAAATTAAGACTATTAACCCAAAATATTACAAGGACAAGAAGAGCTTTGAAATAAAACACCAGCATTTTCTTTCAATAGCCAAGAACCCAGTCCCACCTTCCACCTTCATATGTGCATGTAGCCTTCAGCAACTGAAAAACACCCTGTTTTTCTGATCAGGACAAGCAAACAGAAAATCCTGAAAAACTTCCATTAATAACTCGAAAAGCAGATGGAAGTTTGTTCTAACAATCCTAGATGTTCAGCTGCTGAACTGTTTCTTAATAGTAGGATAACCACATATCAGGACTTTGCAACAACACAACAGTCAATTGGAAAGCTCTTCTTTCAGGTTTCCAGCTAGGTGAAGGGTCTTCAAATTAGCCCTTTAATTTTTATTGTCTTCATTCGCAGTGTATACACAAGGCAATAGCTTTTCATGAAGACAAAATACCAGCTTCCATCTTAACACTATTTTTAGGAATTTTGCATCTCAAATGTTCTCCTTCTGGACACAACTACTATGTGTTTATCTTTTTGAAGATAGCATTGTCTAGTTTTAATTTTTTTGGGGGCTGGCTTTCCTGAATGAGTAACCAAAAAAAAAAAAAAATCAAACAGGACTGCATTCTTGAATTTAGTTACAAAAAAAAAAAAAAAGCCATTAACCTGAGGAAAAATATATGCTGTCAAATGGGGCCAGTGCATTTGAAGTCTTATGAAAGGATTATGCAATTAAGTGATAAGTAATCCACTGATAAATATATTTGGCACATGAATTAGTAAGAAATATACCTCAAAAATTCATAAAATAAGCTATAAAATCCTAATACATATTTTGAAAACCCTGGGCTGTTGCATATGCACTCTGTAATGGTAATATTTTATTCTGTATAGTTTCAGATTTTCCATGACAGCACTACATTAATACATTTTAGTTGTATGGTTACTAACTGTTGGATACCAATATTTCTGAAATTGGCACAAAAGTAACAAAGAAAACAATGGTTTTAGAAGATAAAGATCTTCAAAGCTCTTTTATCCCCCAATGTAATTCCTAGACACTAGAGAAAAAAAAAGACATTTTAGCATGAAAGGAGATTATTGTTTGCCCAATGAGTCTGTGTGGAGGAACCTAATGCTGACAACAGTATTTACAAAATGATATATTGAAGGATCAACCTTTATTTTTTCCCGTGCAGAATATATTATTCCAGTAATACAGTTCTAGCCAAGATAAAGATTTGCTTTATTCTTAATCCCACTAGTATTAATTTATTTTACAGTACCTTAAAGTACTCTGGGCATTATAGATCTCCTTTAATAAGACCTACACCTCGCCAGATGCTGCTCCCAAATAAATGCTGATTTATGTTAACAGCACACAAACCAAAGGGCAGCCAGCTGAGAGGACAGGACAAGAGCAGTCGCAAATGGAGTGAAAAGATTAGACTTCAGATACAAAAGGAGATATGAGAAAGGACATGAATTAAATGGTATGGCTATACAATGAGAACTCTTGTCTAGCACGAATATCTTTAAAAGCAGATACATAATGCAGCTAATATGTTGCAGGTATCAAGATTGGATCTTAAATGCAGGTTGATGCATGAGTAACTAACCTGATTTTAGTCAGGCCAATATTAAAAAAATAAGACAAAACAAACAAATAATAACAAAAAAACCCCAACGTCCCCCCACAAAAAAAGACACACCAAATTTCAGAGGGAAACAAAACCAGATCTCATCCTAGATAGAGTCAGGACAAGCTTTCAGACAAAAGGGCTTCAGACTTAGGGCTGCAATAGGTCAGAACAGACCACCTGGTTTGTTCCTTCAGAAGAGATATACTCAACTTGATCAGAGTAGTAGAGACAGTCTGACCTGCTGTCAGAAACGTCCTGTGACAGAAATCCCACACCTGCCCCACAGACTAACCATTAGAAGCCACGTTCCCTCAAATTTAACCAGAACCAGTTTAGATAAAACAAATTCTGCTTCTCTTGTCCTACCCATTGCAAGCCTGGATGAAAGCTTTTTCCCTTTCTCTCTGGTGGCTGTGGGGCAATCCAAGACTTGTACTACACCCAACTCCATCAGCCTTCTCATACATGATGCAATTCCCCATTACAAAGCTGATCTCTTTAGATTTGGATTGGTATAATAAAGCTTTGTGAAACAAATGCAGCTCTGTGAGCACCACCAACTCAGCAGGGAAATCCACCAATTTGGACAGTAGTCTGCTGGCCAAATTTACCTCTCATGGCAGTGCCCCACTCCCACTGAACTCCAGCATCTTCATTCTCACTCTGGGGCTTCCAGAGTTGGGAGCATGAAGTCAGCTCCGTTTTAAAACACAGTTTAGTTAAATACAACAAGGGCCTCATACAATTGCATTATTAACCTCTGGTATCTTTCCCAACCCAAATCTCAAGCTCTTTTGTTGGAATTATGCTACACAAAACAAGCATGCATGACTCTAGCCCACTAAGCAGGCAGCACAACCAAAAGAAGACACATCATCATGGCCCCAGCGGTTGAAAAATGATCACGGACATGAAGTACCAGAAAGAGAGTCACAGAGGACAGATATATATTTTATACATATTCACACACACACACATATATATACACATCTATATATATATAGATAGATACTGTATATTACTTTAGTAATTCCCAGTGGGGAAAAAACACCCCATATGTTTCAACTCTTGAGCTCAACATCATCCCACACAGGGTTCATGTAAAATTCCTTAATTCAGCATATAACAGAAAACATTAAGTATTACTGCTTGGGCTTGGATTATGCAGTTTACTTCAAACCCTTAGACATGCAGTATTGTTTCTTACTAAACCGTGCATGTACAGAAATGTGTACATATAAACAAAGCAGCCAAACTGCAGGCTTTTAGGGTGCCAGTAACATTTACTCAGCTACTTGGTATTACGTATTTCCATCATGGTTCCTGCTAACATTTAAATTGCATTCTTGCATGTTGGCATATGTGTTGGTTTTGGCTGGGATAGAGTTAATTTCCTTCATAGTAGCTGGTATGGGCTATGTTTTTGATTTGTGCTGGAAAGAGTGTTGATAAATCAGGGATGTTTTCCTTACTGAGGTTACACAGAGTCAAGGTCTTTTAAGGCTCTCACCCCACCCCACCAGCAAGAAGGCTGAGGGTGCACAAGGAACTGGGAGGGGACACAGGTGGGACATCTGATCCCAGGTGACCCAAGGGATATTCCACACCATATGGAGCATATAGAGCTGGGGAGAAGGAGGAAAGGAGGGACATTCAGAGTGATGGCGTTTGGGTTCCCAAGTCACAGTTTGTGTGATGGAGCCCTGCCTTCCTGGAGATGACCTGCTGGCCCTTGGGAAGTGGGGAAGGAATTCCTTGTTTTGCTTTGCTTGTGCATGTGGTTTTTGCTTTACTGATTAAACTGCCTTTATCTCAGCCCATGAGTTTTCCCACTTTTACCCTTCTGATTCTCTCCCCCATCCCACTGGGGAGAGGGGCAGGAGCAAGCAGCTGTATGGGGCTTAGCTGCTGGCTGGGGTTAAACCACAGAACAGATCCCGCTGAACTCCTTTTCTACGCTGGTCACAGAGGAGCAATAGCATTTGCAGGAAAAAAAACCCCACAGGCTGCCAAAAGTACTGCCCTGAAAATGCCAATTATAATCATAACTACATGACACAGCTCAATGGTGCCAAGAATCCTCCTTCTCCTTTCACTACCCCCCATCCCTCCCCCTTTATTTCATTTCTATCCCTGAGGGCAAGCACTGCCTCCAATCCAGGATTCCAGTGTTAAATCTCTATCTGAACTAGGATTGACAGAGAGCAATAGAATCTATTCCCAAATTATGCTGAGTAATCTAAAACTGCTGTTATTTTTAACTTTAAAGAGGCACCCAAGCATCCAAGCATACCTGTCCTCAAAAAAATAAGCCAGAAATGCTGCTTGGAAAAAATAATAACCTAACCAAAAAAAAAAAAAAAAAAAAACCAAAACAAAAAAAAAAAACCACACAAAAACCAAACCAACCAAACAAAAAATCAACACCACCAATATTCTATATAAATTAGAAACAACTTGTGGAATCAGTCTAGCTCAATTTATCCAACTTTCAGTATATGGCCTTACTAACCCCTCAAAGGAGGGGCAATTGTTTCCTTCTTGCTGTCCACATGCAAGAAATCATCTAGCTCCCTAACAACTCCTCATTCATTGCAGAAAATTAACATCTCCTCAGGACCAGGTTCTTCAGTACATGTTTATTTTCCAGTTTGAGCCTAAAGAAAAAAACAGCCATCACATGGAGCTGTGCAATGAGCCACTGCACAGAACCAATACCCCAAGGACCACAGAGACTTTTCCGTTCTGTGCTACAGGAAGTTCAGGGAAATCAACGTGGGGTGGAGGAGTTGGAAGAGAACCCTTTATGCAAAAGCAAAGCAGGTGTGCAGCACTCCGATTTGGACAGAAAAATAGTACATCTAATCTGTAAATAAAGAGGTTTTAAAGTAACAGTGAAAGGAGGGAGGGTCAAACAAGTAAATCAGCCCTGTAAGAGCCACTGGAACAAAAATTAGACATAATTGCTGAATAAATCAAACCAGCTAAAAAAAGATTTTATTTTAATCAGCAACTTTGTTTTCACTTGGCCAGACCAAGTAAAACTGCACAGCATGGGTTTGCAGGGTGCTCTGTAGCTCCTGCTATGGCTTTGCAGCAAGCTGAAATGCATGACACAGCCTCCTGCCAAATCAAGGGAAGAAGAGGATGCAATGCAGCCTACAAACACTGCCTGGCCTCACCTGACTATTTCTGTCACAGCACTTACTCTTGCTCCTACCACTGCGAGATTCCATATGATAAAAATGTATGTTTAGCATGGAGAAGTACAGGCACTTCCTGTAGGTCAGAGCTGTCCAGTGTCACAGCCACGTACGATGCACACACAAACCTCTGATGTGCCCACTTTGGGCAATCCTGAGCAGTGCTCCAGCAATCGGCCCAGAGGCAAAAGGTTTTGCAGACCTGCTGTAGAAGCCTTTAATAGAAAACCTGACTGGTTTTGTTCATGTGTTTGGAGGGCTTCCTACTGCACAAGAGAGACCAGACTTTCCTGATACAGCCTCTGGTAATTACAATAACTTCCTCCAAGTTAAAACAAACTTACAGGAGCTGCAAAAAAAAAAAAAAAAAAAAAATTGTCTCTCTGGCATGTAATAACAGGATCAGTTCTTAACTTGAGTACAGAAAGGACAGCATTTTCCATGCTGACCATGCTCTTCTGTCAGGGAGAGAGTCCCTTTTCAGAGCTCCATGGCCATGAGGACCTCACAGGAACTTTGCTCATGCTTTAACAAATAAAATGCAAGTTTAAAAGCTGACTGCACAACTGCTGCAAGCTGCTGAACCCACAGAGGGCAGCCAGGAAGCCACACTACTGCAATTTACTTATCCTTCAGGGAAAAGAAGCAGAAATAAGAAAGCCCTTTCTCTTGGTCAATAGCTGGTTCTACGCACCAGGAGGCATTCTTTCAAAGCCCAGCTTGGCCATAGCATATTTCAGTCATCGCATTCCCATGCATCCCTCAGTACTCCATATGAAGGAAGAGGAGGATTTTCCTTACTTTCTATGTGCATGAGGAATATGAAGGCCAACCAGGCTGCAAGGATAATGGCCACCACCCAAACCAGTACCAAATAAGTGCCTCGCCATACACAGCGCTTCAGAGGACAGCCCTGGCTGAAGTGCTCGTCTCCCTTCCCATAAATCCCACTTCTCACAAGATGAGCCAGCACACACTGTTTAGCAGCAGATCAAGGTCTGATCTTGTGGGGGGTTAAGCTGCTACAGCGCTTCTTCATTTGAGATGACGAGCACAAAACAGGCCTACCTTTATTCCTGATCTGTTTCCAGGCTGGAGAGTCAGCCTCCTTCCCATACAATGCTGCTTTCATTTCCCACGTTAGATCACATTTTCCCATTGTGCTCAGCAAAAATGAGGTGAACAAGAGACTAAACAAGGGCAACTGGACCTTTCTGGAGCATGAAATGTTTTAAATATTCAATATACAAAAATTAACACGGCACACAGCTGTAATAGAAGTTTAGACTATGATATCTACAAAGGATCTGCCAAAAGCAAGTTCATTTGGCTTGCCTGGACCTCTTATCCCAATTGTCATGGTAGCAGCTTTTTGTGTGATTTTGTTTGTTTTACATGTGGAAATCTGTTTTCAAAACCTACCAGCTTGAGCCTCTGTGATATGAAGATAAATTCTCCCAAGCACTCCCATACAACGGCAAAGACTAAACGCTTTCTTTAACTGTGCCTCACTACAGTCTCCTACTTCTAGCACTTATGGTTCTAAGAAAAGTATTTAAGTTCCATTAAGATTATAATAAAAATCCAGTGGAGAAGCAGCAACACTGGAAGAGAACCAACGTATCTTCAGCTGGAACTGCACCACCACTGAAAAGTGACTGCACTCCACAGGATATTGTTCACAGCAACAGTAAAACACCATGCATCAAAAAAGCTCACTTCAGAACATGGTTTGTATCTACACACTCTGGCACTGTAAAGTGTGATACATCCTCACATTCTTGCTCCTTTCCTTCATGGGGGACTGTGCAGACAGATACAGGGACCTTGAAAATTTTCCCTGGGAGAACATCCTGAGATAACAAATTCATATGAGAATGCCCCAAAACACAGGAGAATCCCTACATCAGGTGTCAGTTAAAGCTCCCTCCTTTTCCAAATTCAAATCCTGATGCAAGAGTAACTTCAAATACTTATATTAGGTAGATCCTTTAAAAAAAAATTAAGCAAAGAGTGTGTAACTGCAGTGCAGCTGATTGCAGAACATATAAAATAGAGAAGTAACTCTGGGAAGACCTTTTTTAGTGTTCATAAAATACTGCAAATATATTAGTCAAAAAAAAAAAAAACAAGACAGTTGGACTAACCTGGATTTTTATAATGTCCCATGAAAACAAAGACGATTAAGATGAGATTTTTGGAAATTTGAAAATCAACTGCCTAATTCACTTTTAAACACAAAGCAGAAGTAAATTAAGGTTAAAAAAAAAAATCTCCCTATTGAGTCAGTAACCTTTAATTTAGCATTCCTGAGTGTACTTCGATGTGCTCTTTGGAAACTGAGCTTGTAAATATAGAAATGTTTCCCTAAATAATGAAAAGATACAACTGTGGCTTAGGTATAGGTTAGTTAGCTTTTGATTCACTCATCTATATATACAGACTCAGAAGTATTCTGAACTTTTCAGTCCTGTTTTTCACTGATATTCTTTTAGGGGCATTGGGATATACCAGAATTGGGCTTTACATCATAGGAAAAATATCAGATGTTCAAAAAGTTAAAAAAAACAAATAAAACCATCCTTTAAGAACTGGGATCTTTACGGTGCACCATGGCACCAAAATATTGCTCTGCTAGCATATCTGGCACCAGCCATTCTGATGCCCACACAAGCAAGCGGAGTAAGTTTTATTCTCAGCTTTAAATCAATAGATTTTAAAAAAAGGTTATAGACTAACCCTAACAGGATGAGATCTTGAAATGAATTGAAAATAAAAGCAGATCCCTGTGTAGCTTTCACATCCCTGCTGTAACCAGTGCCTGTAAACATGCAGCTTGTCCAAGTGAGGCTGTGATTTCTGCAACCTTTCATCCACACAGAATATATGGAAGCCAGACTTTAATTTACTGTCTAATATATATTTTTTCTCAAGGTGGGCTGAATTTTATATAAATACCATCTATATAACAATCCAACTGGAATCCAAGACAATTATGCAGTCTGTTTCATCTGGTGACTAAAACTCTGGAATAACACATTCCTGAGACGTGCTCTGTTGGAGGGCTCAGTCATGCAGCATTTCTAACTTAGGATGCTTTCTCACCTCACGCAGTTGCTCATGGCTTTCAGGAAGCGACAGGAATACCCAGCATGGTGCAGAAATCAACCTTTCAAGACTGCACCAAATCTCTGTCAGTACAGCATTGCGGATGCCCCAAACCAAAGACCAAAAGTCACAGCCAAGACTGCTCGCGTGATGCAGTCAGGTCAAGCAGATACACTCGAGGGTATAACGCACCTAAACTCCACCATTTACTTCCAAGTATAAAATTAGGAGGCCAGGTTCTTTCAGCTACAGAAACACAAGAATGGGTCAGGTTGGAAAGGACCACATCTTGTCTCACCTCCCTGCTCAAGCAGAGCCACCCTAGAGCACATGGATTGTGTTCAGAGGGTTCTTGAGGATCTTCAGTGAGGGAGACTCCACAACTTCTCTGGACAACCTGTTACCCACACAATAACCCACAGTCACCCACACAATAACCCAGTTCTTCCTCATGTTCACCTGAAGCTTCCTGTACTTTAGTTTCTTTGCCTCTTGTTCTATTGCTTGGCACCACTGAGCGGAACCTGGCTCCATCCTCTTGGCACCCTCCCTTCACTCACAGGCGTTGTTTCAGTTGTCTCTTCTTGAGGCTGAACAGTTCTTAATATAGGTAATGGTAAGGGACAGAGGCTCTTCAAGGTGCTTAGAACTCAGCTCCTGTTTCGGAGTTATCAGGTCCCCAAACTTTACCGTGAATCTGAGATGTATTTGTGAACTGCCTTGTTCATTTAAAGCTAGCAGTCATCTTCCAGATCTTGCTTTTCAGAAGCTAACTTGCAAAAAATTGTTTTCCACATTTACCGCAAAGGCTCAAGAAAACACCCAAGAATTTATAACTTAAGAGAAATTTAAATAACCTGATGGATTTTCTTGGTGAGGGGGGAGGAGTGAGGAGGCTGACTCATGATTATTTTTTTAATACTTGTGGCTGGCTCTGCTGCATAAATAAATCAATCCCCTAGCCATACAGCTCCATTTCTTCAGTCACAGCTTGTTGTTTTATTTATTTTTTTCCCTCCATTGCCGACAAATCCCTCTAGAGGGTTTTAAAACCCAGTAGTCTACTTTCCAAATGGAAATGATTATTATAATCTGTGAGAGAGAAAGCAAACAACAGCAGAGACTTACCCCATTTTTTGGGTAGGCTATCCATCCTAGATCCCCCATTACTGTACGTGAGTCCAGCAAATTCACTGAAAATAAAAGAAAAAAACTGTTAAAGAAGATGGATGGATTACAAACTTCAGCAGATATTTCAAGGTATGGATGGCTCTGGTAAACAGTTTATAATTAACCAAGGAAGTTGGATTTCTGTAAAGCAAAATAACAATGCAATAACTCCTCTAACAATGAGCTCATACAATGAAAACAATTCTATCTATCCATTAGCTTATTCCTTTGAGATCTGCCACAGAAACCAAGTTGCAAATGCACTGAACTTCTGCAAAATCTAGATCTTTCACATTCTTAGGACCTTGATCTTCTGGGGGGAATAAATCATGCACACTGGGTGTTTACGTGTATATGTAAGACATACAGTATATGGGTACAAATATACACTCACAAACATCTATGCATGTTTATACACACATTTCTTCGAAGGTGGCATGTATTTTTTGCATAATCAGGCCCTTAGGACAAAAATGAAACAATTTTTGAAGTGTTATATGTGCAAGTATTCATCTCATCAGCAATCTATAATTTCCTTCCTCTTCCACATTTTTCTCCAAGTCTTTGACATCTTCACTATAAGCTATGCAAAGGATTTTTTTTCTTCTACACACAAAAATTCATTAAAAGTTTTAAGTCACACAAGCAACCAAAAATTTACATTAAACAGCAAAAAAAAAACCTAATCCAAAGTTTGTAACATTTTTTCCTCTCTTATTACCTGAAACACCGGGTAAAAAGTGAAAAGTGAATAAATCCACACAAACTTAATTCAACTAATAAAAACAGTAGCAGCTTCTGGTGCTGAGCTTTCACTTCCTGCACCCAGGGCTGTAAACCTCCTAGGCAGAAGACTGTCTCTGAATCATCAATTGTCATCCAAAATATCAATTTAGGAGCAACTTTTGTCTATCTTAATAGCACACTTCATCAGATTACATCACTCTTCTCAGTATATTTGTCTGCATAAGACCTCACTTTTTGTACTCATGTCCTTCCTGAAAAGGAAGCGACTTCCCTGGGTCTTCAATTCCTGACCTCCACCCTGTGTGCTCTTTAAAAATCTCACTGGAAGTTTTGGTAATTGGACTTTCAAGACTATCTAGCACATGATTATCTAAACCAAGAACAAGCCTGAAATGGGTGCTGAGGTTTTGTGCTCTTTCCTTTAGAATTGCAACGATGTAGGTACTTAAAGATTGCAACAGAAAAAAACCCAAACAGGTTGTATGCAGAAATTTGAAGAAGGCATGTATCATACCTAACCCTCAGGGTTACACCATTTATGGACGCATAGTAAGAGAATCCAGAAGGACTACACTGCAAAGCTTGCTCCGTTAAAATATTAAGGAATATTTAAAAACAAATGAAGGCTAGGCCACTGATTTAGTTTGGAAAAAAACCAAAGTTCTCTAAATCAGTTTGATCTTTATCACTGTACTGCACTGAAGGCTGCCTGCTGTAGTCCCTTGTACACAAAACCAGGTCAAAACACAAAAAATACAACACAGTTCTCAGATTGGGCAAACACTTATCTTAAAAGTGATTTGTCTATCCAGATATTTTCACAATGCATGCAAGTATTAATGCAGGACACTATCACAAGGCAGACATGTTTTGCCTGGTCAAGTATATTTTTGTTATGTTGAGCAAAAAACACATTTGGTGGCTCAGGGTTTTCATTTCTGGATTGCTTTCTCTTGCCAAAAGCAGAAACAGTTGGAAGCTGTCAATGCTACCAAACTGCAGGACATGTGGTGACAGCAATACTCAGAGACTACACTGGACTACATTCACAGTAAGTAAACATACAATCAGGTGGCTTTCCACTCCAGAGTCCATGCAAAATAAAAGTACTGCTATCACCTACCACTAGATTGCCCAGTTATGCCCAGTCTTTCCCCTTATGAAGTCTCCAGGTAAAATGGTCATTAATTTCTCCTGTTTCAGCTGAAGCCAAGCACTGCCATCCAAGTGCTCCTGAGTTACACTGTATTTCCTTGGGATGAAAAGAATGACTCCAAAATATTCTTCAAAATAGGACACACATAAATAACACGTCCCTTATTATAACTGTATACTATTTTAAAAAGCAAGAGAGCGCAGTGAAGTTACTAAAATGCCAGATTTACTCAAATTCCTCCTATTACAATCACTGTAATTAAACTGTGCAGAACAGTATATTCCTGTCGTTAAGTTGCAATGGATGCAAAACAAGTATTGATCTACATTGTACAACTTAATTAAAAGTTGTCCTGGAGATGCTACTAATGAATGCAATTAGATGCTGTGTTTGATGTCACAAGCTTCTTCATGACATGCTAATTAAGGAAAAAGCAGAAAAAGTGCTTTATTCGAACATCAGATCATAAAAAGAACATGATACAACTAAATATTGTATTATCTTTCTATCAATTACAATTTTTAAATTGCTGTTATTAATTTCCAATTCAAAATAATTTTCTGCATATGAAAAGATAATACAGCCCATTCAACTCTAAGTCAAGTCAGCAGAGATGAATACTAAATCCCCAGCTAGAAAAGACTCAATTCTTGTATCTTCTTGCATTCTGCATAGAGCTAAATAAATAGGATAGAACACACCTTTTGGCAGGCACTATGCAGTAACTCAAAACTCATGTGCCAGGAAGGCAAAATTGACAAGTGACTTGAAGCTGTCCCCGGGTCAGGGCTGCTGTGGAGACCAGAGGGGCTCCCAGCACAGCTCTGCCAGCTCTGAGGGGCTGTAAGGCACAGCAGACACCGAGTGCCCCATAAAGCACCTGCTCAGGGTTGCTTCCACAGTGTAGCAAACGAACCACTGCACGGCATCGATCTGCTCTGATGAATATATTTAGCCAGTAACCTAAACCACCTCCAAGGACAGAGATGTTTTGCTTTGAGAAGCCCTAAAATTCTAGTATATAAACACAAGTTATCACTTGCTCCATCAAGATACAAGGTGTCTGCATCTTCCCCATCAGCACCCTCCCCAGTCACTTCCAGAATGTCTGTCCTTCACTTGCATCATTTGCAGGTCATTACCCCACTCCAATGCAGCCTCAACACAGGGCCTCAGCATCCCCCACTCCAAGGGAATGGAGTCTCCTCCAACAGCCCAGGTGCAGGAGTTCCCCGTGGCAGTGGTGCTACACTTACTTCAGGGATGCTCTGAGGCAGCCTTCCCGTCCTGCACAGCCACTGAGGTCACTGGAACACACCCTGGTACCACTACATGAACCCAGACAGGCTCAGCATCACCTCTCTTCCCACCACCTTCTAGCCTGGCAGGAACATTATTTTTGCTGAAATTATTTTTATCAAAAATAAATGCTACTTGGCCAGGCTGGGGAAGAATCAGTGAGCAAGCAGCAGGTAAAACAGACACCTGGAACAGAGGAACCCAGGAACAGAACCAGTTCTTCCTTATTCAACCCATGATTACTGTCAGCACGTATTGGCACTGTGGCTGTTTAATAACCAAGTAATCCAAATACTCAGGACACCAAAGGAGGTAATTCAGGAACACCACCAGCGAAGTGTGCAAGGCTTCCAAACTTCAAAAGGTCTAGCGCCAGCAGCTCCTGTGTAGCTGGTCACTCCTGGACTTGCCCCAGCACTGCCTACTCCACAGGCATAACCCAGAGCTGTACCCAGGAGCACTTGGGACACTGAGGAGCTAACAACACTGAAAAAAAAAAATCTCTTCAGAAATTACTAGCAATTCTGCTTGGCCCATAATCTTAAAAGGCTCCAAAATAACAGAACTCATTTATTCCCACTTCCTTTCTTGTCAGCACCAGCTAGCACTATCTCAACAAAAAAGCAAGAAACCTCAGACCCTGTAAGCACACACTTAGCACCTGTATCTTTGCCAGCAAACTTGGAAGATAATATATATTATTTTTTGTTCATCTCCACCATCAGAGCATCCATCCCATAAGCCCTAATTATTTCTAATGCTCAGTCAAGGGGAACACAAAACCACACAGATCTATATCATCATTAACTTCCATGCCTTCAGGGTAGGATAAATGATGATTAAGTCTAAAGTCATACCACAGCCCCTTTTTTTTTAACACAGAATAATAGCCTGGGGAGTTTGCATACACTCTTGTTCTCAGACAGGCTGGTTACTACAGGTGAACAATCAAGTTAGAGTAAAAACAGACGTGATCTAAACCTTTGCCCTGAACTCTAGCTGGTGAATTAATAGTGGTTTTTCACTTGGGAATCGCTGTCAGGGAGCCTGGATATAGCTTTTTACTCAAATGTCCTTGTCATGGTCATACAACTGGCATTTAGCAGCTTAACCATGGCTACACAGGGACCATGGCTGGGAGGAAGCACATGAAATTCAACATTGACCTAAACCACACTCCCAGCACAGCAGAGCTCCCCACCTGGACAGCCACCTAAAACATGTGGCAGCAGTAGCTTGCCCATGAGAAAACAGGACAGGCCTGTCGTGATGACACAATGACTGAAGTAGAAGCCACCAATTCATGGATTGTTTTGATCACACCACTGAAGTGAGATGGCTCCTCTGGCTCTGGGCTGGAGCAGGATCATCTGGAGCATCTTTTTTTCTTCACTCCAATTTCAAGTGGGGAAAAAAAAAAACCCAAGCTAAAAATCAAAATGCCCCACCAGCAGTCTAGAACACTGAGTATTTCTGATCCTACCAGCTACACATCCTCCTGCCATTTCAGTATCTGTAGATCTTCCAGGAAATCCTTCACTGCATACACCCATGGTCTTTGAACTAATTCCCAGTACATCATACACTAGAATAATCCTGCTCTTCTGTAGCACCATTTGTAAGCTAAGGTTTCCCACAGGGCATCCTCTACCAAAGTACACCCTAACTAAGAGCTCTAGAATAGGCAAAGTCGTCAGGAGAGCAAAAGCTGACGGAATTTATATCATGATAAAGCCATATGTAAAGCCGTAAGAATCTCTTTTAATTTTATCTCACTGAAATATACCTAAAACAGGAGGGAAAGAAAATCTTCTTTGACCCTAAAAACCACCTTCCATCACAAAACAAACAGGAATAAAGAAACCTTCCTTAAAGCCTGCAAAAATATTTCAAGACATTACATGATTTCCAAAGAAGTACCTTTCTAAACAACTAATACTAACTAAATTTAAATAAAAGTTAACACTTAAATAGAAATATTTTGTTTTTAACAACTAGTCTTTAATAAAATTGTTACAAATCAAACAGGAATCTGAGCATTATTTTTGGTAGCCTGAAGCTGAAGTCTGTTGTGGAAGAAGGTCATGCTCCTACATCCTCCTCCAGGCTCCTGGCCCCTTTTGCACACACGCTGCAGGACACGATGTAGCTCCAACCTTTTTGTGGGTGGTCAAAGCAGCCCCAGCTCTGACCCAACACTCACAGCTCATGGGAAACATTTACAGAAATCTCTTACAGGAACACTCACTGACTATTAAGCACGAGGTGAAATGTTCTCCTGGATGGGGGTCAAGGTGCAGGACAAGATGTGACAGCAGCTCTTTGCACTTCATCAGAAGGACTCCTGAATAGCATCACACACTTTCCACCAAGCTTCATGCCTTTACTCCCCTCTGCCCAAAGGAGGGGGCACAGCTGCCAACATCATCATTAACAGAGCTCGTTTCTCCTTAAAATGCATACACCCCCATCCTTCCCCCAGTGCTTCCAGAGGTCACAGCACTACCAAGACACATGGAGAACAGAGGAATCTTCTTCATCATCATGAGTCAAAGTTTTTCTGCTTCATAAATCTTCACTGATTTTATTGCAGTTCATTGCTGCAGTTCATTCATTTTCCAACAGTTTTCCCTGTTGTGCCAAGTGTTTCTCTAAAAAGTACATATCCAATGTACTCCAAGAAGTGACAGTCAAAAATTACCCAAGAAAGCAAAAACAAATGAAAAATCTAACTCTTGAAAGAAATCAAGGTCATCAGGGAATAGATGCCTTGAATTAATTAGCTACATTGAGTAGGGACACAACACACAGAGGCAAGAACCTCTGAAATATTTCCATCAGTGGAAACAAGCTACATCAGAGTGCAAGCTCTAGCAGAACCTATTATTTATAGCCCACTGGAGGAGGAAAGTATACACTACTTAATGAACTTGCAAACTAATATTAACTGCAGATTTATATTTTATTATGTTGGCTTCATTCTGATCCAAGTTATCATGATTCCCTTCTATAGCAGGAGCCAAAATACTTGAATCTGCATCACAGATTCATAGGTTTTTAAGACCAGATGGACAACTGCAATCATAACATCAACTAGAGAATTTAATCCAGTAATTTCTGCATTACATCTGTAATTTGCTTGAACACACTGTTTACAAGGGAATGATATTGCCCTTTGACAAAGCTCTTCAGGTTGGCTGCATTTTTCCCCATGTGCATAGAACCAGCTGTAGCACCAGGGAGAGACACCCAAAGCTCACTCTCATAACCAGATCCACTAAAACAACCAGAAAACTGCCAATTTTTTCCTTTCAAAAATTTCCAGTCAAAACAAGAGGCAGTCATTTGTTCTTCCTGCCATACATTACTTAAAGGAAGAAAGTGGTTGGATTAGCCTGACACCAAAGCGCCTGGAACTTAAAAACTCCAGTAATGGTTTGCTTTTCTTTAATGGTAAACACTCCTATTCCCACCAAAATCTCCATTTAACTGGAAAAGGTTTATTCACTGTGAAGAAAGCCAGGAAAATGCTTCCATTCTCACTCATAAAATTCACTGGAAACAACACTGTACCAACACAACAGCAGATTTCTGAGCTGGCTGCAGCACCACTTTTTTGGGTAACCATCTGGGCAAGTTACACTTTACCACTAAGAAAGAAAAAGAAGCTTCCACTGAATGCAACATGCAACCAGCACCTGCAACTTGACAACCAGCCTGCATGGAGAAACAAAATACCAGTGCTGTTCTGCAGATCAGGGCCTCCAACCACTGTCAAGGCATCTGCAAGCCACCGAAGGAGGCAGTTTCTTCAAGACCCTGCTTAAAGCTAGCACCTTATCAAGCACACACACAGTCAAGCCCAATGCTAGAACCCCAACACTTTCTCAGTGCAATCAAAACACCTGCTAGCAGGGCTGAGATGAAATCTCACCTTCTTCCCTAAATTAACAACTAAAAGCAATACAGTCTCTATGGTCTCTGTTCCTAAAAGGTGTCCTAAAAGACACTGAGATCAATTTTTGTTATGCATATAACTAAATTGAAGAAATTTCACACAGGTACATGCAGACCTGGCAAGGCTGTCAGTTTTCATCACCTGAGTGGTGAAGGAGGACTTGAAAGACCTCACTGTCCACTACCAATAAAGCCTTCCTGTTAAAAACAATGACTACCCTGCTGCCACTGAATTCATTCAAGTAGAAAATAAAAGGAACTGACATAATGCTTAGCAAGCGTTTGGGAGAAAAAAAAATGTTTAAAATGATCTATTGGCTCTGCAGGGGGATTGACAGTTTATCCCTTCTATTTCTGTTGAGGGAAGAGGGTGCAGGTTGCTAGTGGGAACAGCACGTGGTCAACACATTTTAGTAATAAACAGCTTTTGAGTATTAGTAAAGCAAAGATGGATAAACCAAAATGACTGTGATTTTTTAGAAATTATCTTACAAAACCAAGTATGCAGATAATTTCCTCAAGTAGTTTCACTGTTTTGGAACATGAAAAATAGTTGAAGAAGTGATACAAGTCCAATCAGAAGCATCAAGAAATGCTCATTACTGATGCTGAGTATTTAGTTTTCTCTCAGGTATTCCTCTATCCCCTCTGGGAATTAAAAAGTTCAGACTGGCTGTTCTGATCTCTTTCTAACATGAAGTGACCCAGGTTAGAGAACCCTCTAGTTAACACCTTGGCAAAACACTTCAATACTGCCCCCTGCACCAAAATGACACAAAAGCCTGCAAGCCCAGGGTTCTATCCTCTCTCCTACAGGTTCAGCACCTACTGCACAGCCACCTAAACCTAGGAGCTCTCAGCTTCTGAGGGTAGTGTTTGTTGTCCATGCGCATCCCCAAAGTAGAGTTTGCTGAATCAATGCTCAGGAGCTTGCCAACGGGAAGACAAGGGGCAGGAATCTCCTTTGTCCTCTGGGATGCCAGATGAGCTCACAGGGGTACTCCCAGATCTGTTGTCATAGCACCACCTTCTCCAGGAGGCATCACTCATCTTTCCAGCCAGTGGTCACCTGAGCAGCTCTACTTGGTCAGAGTCCTCCAAACACAGCTACTGCAAAACTCAAATGCCAGGGAAGAGGGAGAGATAAGGAGTGTGTTTTCCCACCAACACCACTCCCGGTGAAACAGCGCGCATTGAAATGTTCCCATGGCAATTATTCTGGCCCAAAGCATCTTCAGCCCTCTCTGCAAGGCAGAAGCAGGAAAGCTGTGCTCATACACACAGCCCAGGGCAACTTGCAGCTCCCAGCACCCTTTTCCAAAGCAGGCAATGTGCTCTGCATCTCTGCAAGCAGCCACCCACCCACCCATCACCTACCACACCCAGCAGCAGCCAGGTGCTGTGAATCACAGAGCTTGCATCTCCTCCTGATTGTCTGCTCTGGACCAGCTTCCTTGCAGGAGACAGGGATAATTGCTTTCCACCTCCAAGAGGATAAGTGCATTAAACCTTCTGAGAGGTTCAGATAATGCACTGACCAAAGAAATAGCAAATACCAAAACTGAGACTGTAAGAGATATAATAGGTCAAAGAGACAACTCAAAGGGTAACAAATCCCTAGAGAGAACTAAGCTACTGAAGGCCAGCACTCAGGTTTGCCAATATAGCTGGCTGTGAAAGCAAGTGGGGCAGCAAATGCTTTCACCTGTCACCTCAGTGTCCAGTTAGTCACAGAGCAGAATGAGGGGCAGGCACAACGTGAACACAAAGGACAATCCAGCTCTCCGTTCTGCCTGTGCCAAAAAACAGGCACATCTTAAGAATAAAAGATATTTTCAGAGGAAAAAAAGAATTCTCTACAAGCTTTTTAAGTACACATCAATTTTTCTAGCAGAGATCAAAGAAACCCAAATTAGTGAAGAGAAAGTTAAAAAAAATTGTTCATGCCAATGCAATAATTAACACAGTATTTCTGCAACATTCTTTGAGTAAAGAAAAATACCTAGTTCAAGTCCATCTGGGTTGAAATGAGGCCTCATCTCTCAGCAGCACTTAGGGTCACTGAGAAAGGTGCATTTGTGACAGATTTCAATTCTGTGTTTACATGTTTTGCTATAAGAACAACATTCTTTTTTAAACCTTTTTAATGGACAGCAAATAGGTTGAGTATCTACTGAAGAGCTGAGTACTTTTTCCTCCATAAAAGCAAGCACTTAACTAAGAAATTCAGTGCTTCTACAAAGTGACCAATCTGTGTGTGTTTGGGGTTTCTCTCATTTCACCCTTATTCCACATACAGACTTCAATTTATTCCTGAAGAGGAAGCGAGAATCTTTTTTTAAATTGCAAAAAGAGTTTGTTTTCTTTTTATTTTGGGGCAGGGCTTAATACCTCTGACATCCCTGAGCAATCTCTAAAGCTCATCTCTACTCAGGTATATGCATACTTTCACACTTACAGGAATGGACCCCTAGAAATGTTGCTCCAAGTCAGAAACACTGGGGGATCTAACAGACCCATGTCTGCTCAGACCCTAAAGTCAACATGGTCCAAAACCATCATTAAGCTGTGCTAATTCAGCTGGACCTTCCCAGGTCAAGGGCTCTGAGCTTGCTCAGCATGTGCTGGACATCAGGATTCCTGCAGAAGCAGCATGGAAATCCTTGGAACAATAAAGCATAAAACCAGCAAGAACAGAGTGCAGGGTACCACGCCATAAGCTGTCCCACCTTTTCAACTTCTGCCATATTTTATGAAATCCTGCTCTTATCTCACCACCTGTGCCTCCCTCAAGCCTGCTTCAAAAAGCTTTGTATTTTTAGTGCAAAAAATAAACATTTCACCATGGGCAAGATTTTGTTTTTTTATTTAGCAGAAAGAGAACAGCAGACATGGAACTGGACTGTATATTGGAGCTAAAAAGTGAGGCAAGTGTGGGAGAGTTAACAGTGGAGGGGGAAGAATCTGTCACACAAGCCCAATAACTTCCCTTCCTTCCATGCTAGCTGCCAGTTAACCTCTCTGTATATTGATGTGCAAATAGCTGCTTTATACATCAAATTATAGCATCAACATTTACCACATTATAAGCAGTAAGTTACTGTTTGAGACAGTTTGACTGTTTTCTACTATTCCTCACAATTTTTAAGATGAGCTTCAAAAGGAAACAGGCACTATCTTGGAGTCAATCTTTGCTATTGTTTATTTCCCCTTTTTAAAATGTGTCATTAGGCAGCAATGCTTTTAGTCATATACTTAAAAGTGCTGAGTTTCAAATGTTGTTTTACTGTCAAAAGGATAGTAGCTCCATTTTAAAGCCATGACTGAGTCATTCTAAACCCCCTGAAAAGCCATAAATCACATCAGACAGATCCCAAAAAGACCATTAGACATGAGCGGTCCTTCCTCATATCAGTAATTCCACTGCAGTAAATTTAAAAGTTAATGGGACTACTCCAGTGAGTAAAATAAACACATGGTATTGAGGCTATGCTCTGCTTTCATGGAAAGCACACAGGGAACCATTCCAATACACCAAATACAGAACTGGTAACTCCTTAAAGCCTCCTTAAGGCACTGTGAGCACACTGAAATGCGTCCAGACTTACCTGTTCCGCATACACAAGGCATATGCATGCCAGCAGCACTCAACACCTACAGAACTGCACAAAATGCTACAGTTGTGTGAATGCATGACATACTAAGCCAAGCTGCAAAGTACAACCTAATAAGCAGAATGTTCTGATAGTGTGTATTTTTATCTGATGCATTAGGTAATTAATATACATAGATATGAAAATTAAGACTATTTTTCCACCTGCTTTTACTACACAAAAAAACCAACTTCCTGCAAAAGGCTTCAGTAACTAATTAAAGATAAACACTGTGATATTATAGATAATATATAATTATATATTATGCATTTATCTGTGTGCTATGACACAGAAATTATATACCACTATGAGACAACACTTACACACACAAATCAACACACTGAGAACAGGTAGGCTCATTTCAGGCTCTGGCATGAATAATTTGCAAATTACAACCTTCCTTTATTTTTGCAAACACCAGACCCACCCCTTTAATTGTACTAATTTATTCATTCATTCAAATAACAAATGATACATTGAGATAAAACAAGTTTCAAAAAGCCCTGAAACAATTAAGAGGGAAAGGACCAAAGCAGAAGTTCATAAAAAATAACAATATCCTTCTAGTCTTAAAACAAATACAACACACTCCAAAGATCCATTTTGTCTTTCTCACCTCTGTCTATTTAAGTCAATGTAATTATTTCAAACTGCATTTCTTTTGATTTGCTTAACAGTACATGTCATTGTTAAGCACTGCCTCATCAGCACTTTTGCTGAAAAGCCCTAAAATGAAATATACTTTGTATTTAATTACAATTATGCAAATATCTTGTGGAATTACTTTGTTACAAGCAATCAGATATAACACATTCCATTATTTTAATCATTTGCCCATATGACACTTTTTAAGGTCATCTAAGTGACGACCAAACGTGATCCACAAACCTCTTCAAATCCACAGGCAATGTGTAACAAATCATATAGTTTAGGATGAAGGGGGGAAGTCTTCAACCAAATCCGTCATTCATTGTGTTTCACATAAATAATTTATACAAGTCACTTCCCAAACCCTAGTACTTACAACAGAAAGATTTGAAACACATGCATTTTTAAACCAAAGGCAGTGCAGGAAGCTCAGTCACATTTTGCAGGGCTGCCTCTCGGACCCTGTGATCATAGGGAGAGCATTTTAAAGCAATAATGCACTTCTGGAACACCAGCACTTCACAAAGCTGCGTGATACTTTCAGGGTGCTCTTTGGAATATTTTCATCAGGACTAATTTCTGAATTTTTAACATTACTCAAAGCAAAAAGCATGTATCTGGTTTTAACAAGGAACTCTGCTAAAGAGTTAAAAATAATGGCTAAACACTTGAAAATGCATGAAACTGTATTGAGCCTTCACCTTTCACTACATGTTTTGCTTTTAACACAAACTGAGGAAATGTGATTAAAATAAAAATCTGGTTTATTTCACTATTACAGGAAAGGCTGGAGAAAAATTAATTCATTTTTCCCAATGTATATCCTTCAATCCAATTTTGGAGATATCTATGAAGGCGACTAGATTTGTGATAGGTTGGGCACTCCATACTTCTCCATAAAAATGGCAGGAGCTTCTGAAACTCAGCTGCCCATGGAAAAAGCTACTTCCAGGATAAAGAACTAAAACAATGAATTTATTTTTATTTCCCCCCTCTGAATCATAAGTTAGATTTTTTAAAGCATTTTTCCCTAAGTTCCCTCCACTAGAGGGTAAAATAGAGCATCACGTACTGTGAATTGTTAACTGCATGTATTTTATCCCACGAAGTCATTGTGGGTTACAGTAAGATTTAGAGAAACAAAAAACATTATGCAGGGGTAAAGAAAAAAATTATTTTGAGAATTTGTCATCATCTCTGCAACTACTTATGTGCTCCATGCCTACACAGCACAGGTTATTGGCTAGCTGCTTACCCACGCTGAGTAGGATGAGTGATAATAAATCAAAAATAAACCCAGAAAACCCAATACCACCAACTTTTGAAAACATTATTCACTGGTCTAAGATGGCTACCTCCATCTCAGCAAAGATAAAGTTCCCAACCAGCCGAAGAATCAACCCCAGGGGAGAAGCTCTCCCATCAGAGCCCAGAAGCAGGCAAGCTCAAACCCAAACTGGCGACAAGTGACAACTCGCACGCCGCCAGGCTGGAGGCTTCTCATGCGCTGGGCTCCACGTACTGCAGGGTAAGCCATTCCCAGGCACGGAGCTGCTCCGGAGCAATTGGCAGAGCAGACATGCTGCGAGAAGCACTTGTCAAATAACGCTTGTTTACAATTAAATCTCCTCACAGCGAAGGACAACACTTACTAAAAAAAGTTCAGGTCCACAGTCAGACCCCTCCTAGCAGCAGCCTTTTAGCTTTGCATTTACTGAGGAGATGGAAATTAGAGAGCAGCAGTCAGAAAAGTAGCAGCAGAGACACCGTGAAGCAAGCGCTCACGCTGCTCGTCATTACTGTAATATTCCCTTGCAACCTCCCTGTAAAGATGCCACTAAACCCATTTGCCAGGCAGCATCATTAATCCTTTCCAGTAGTTTCCTATCGTGTAGAAGTCCTATTCTGCAGCTGCCTGCTCACGCAGAGACACCTCTGTGCTCGGCAAATGGTCCCGTTCACTCAGTCAGTAATATCCAGCTTTTCCGAGAACTGGCAAGGATGACCGAGACGGGGCTTGGAGCATCTGCTGGTCTCTCAGCACGGTATCATGGCAGACTAGCTCACACAGGACAACGTGCTTCCTAAAAAGAAGGTGAGTAACCAGGAAAGCCCTTCTAAATCAGCCATGCCATCTCAACAGCATTGCTCCCATGGGTGAAATCATCTGAAATTGCATGGGGGCAGAAGGATTGGGCCCACTGTCATCTAACCAAGGAAAGCCAAACCATTTAAATCATCTCCCAAACCAATGCACTTCCTGAACATTTGATATCTTTGTACACAGAGGAATAGTATTTCCCCCTTCCCTGCACTTTTTTTTTTTTTTTTTTTTTAAGAAAACTGCAATTCACATTTTTCTCGCTCTCGAAAATAAATTACAGCTAGCTGGTTACCTCAGGCCACATCTTTGAAATTCTGGTACGGTTTTCCTTTACTGAGCCCTGCATACCTCCTCCTCCTTCTAAAGGAGTTTCACAAATAATTACGGTGCATCACGACGCCAGCCTGCTTCGAGCCGCTGGCATCCCCTGCAGATGCTGAACTTCTCCACCCATTGCTTTCACATTATAGCCTGCCCGCCGATCCAAAAATATTAGAAAGCTCCAAGCCGTGCCCACACCACGCACGGAGAAAAAAATTCAGTCCAATTTCAAAGACTGGAAGCATCCTGCTAGACAAGAAGCCCGGACGCGTTTTTGGCCATTGGCCTCGCAGAGATCAAAGGCATAAAAAAATCCGTCCCCAGCGGCCGCGCTCCGCTGCGGGTTACACACCGCCACCGCCGCGGCTTCCTCTCCTTTTCATACGTGTATTTTAAGCCACGAAGTAAGCGCACTGCGGCCAGCGCTCGCAGGGCTCCCCACCGGGAGTCTCCCCTGCCCCGCCGAGCTCCGGCCGGCCCCGCCTGACTCCCTGCTCCGTGCGAACTGCCCCGTCCCAGCCCCGCCACCCTCCCGCACCGATGCACCTGTGCGACTCCCGGGGCAAAGCGCGAGCAGGCACGCCGTGCGCACCCACCCGCGCAAAGGCACCCACCCCGCACACATCCATCCCCCCGCAGAAAGGGAACACCCGCTGCCAAACGCGCCCGTGCCGAGGCATCTCTGCACACCCACCCGTGCCAGCCTGCCCGCGCCCCGTGCGGCGCTGCCGCCCGCGGCCACCGCCGCCTCCCTTCGCCGGGAGCCCCCTGCCCCATCGGCAGTGCCGCCCGCATCCCCGCAGCGGCACCCGCCTTCCCGCGGGCAGAGCCCGTCTCCACTTCCCCCAAAATGTCCCAAAATTGAATCCGCCGAGTCTGAAGCCGCGCACCGCCGGACAGCCACCCTCCGGGTGGGCGCTGCCCCGACAGCCCGGCCGCCCCGTGTCCGCTCACCCTCGCTGCCGGGGCTGGCCCGCAGGCTCCGGAGCGCGGCGCACAGCAGCAGCGGCAGGAGGCACGTCCGACCGGGAGCCGGCGCCCCGGCGCGGCCGGCCCAGCCGCCGGTGCCCCGCGGCCCCATCCCGCCGCCGCTCAGCGCATGGGGCGGCGGCTCCCCCCCAGCGCTGCCCGCTCGGGCCGGCTCTGGACGGGACGGGGCGGGCTGGCAGCGCGGATGGACTCGCTCCCCTCCGCTCCCGTCCAGCCGCCGACGCGACTGGGGAGGCAGGGGGCGGGGATGGGGAGGTGGCCCCGCGCCGCCGCGGAGACGCCCCCGACGGGGCGGACCCGCCGCCGTCGCCGCCGTGTGCGAGGGACGGAGCCCCCCCCGCCTCCCGGAGCCCGGGGAGCAGCGGGTACCGCGCCGCCAGTGTCCGCCCTGACGGACATCTCTCGCAGCCCGCGATGCCCGTGCGAGGGAGCGGGCGGCAGCGCCGCCCCTGCGAGGCGCCCCTCGAGCCCGCTCATGGGGGGACGGGGAGCACCAGATCTCCCCGCAGCAGCCCCCGATCACAGTGCCAAAACCTACACGCGCACACCACAGCCCAGAGCCGGGAAAGCCGCGATCTCACAAGGCTAGCAAGCCTGAGAAGAAGGCTCACCCCTGGCCAGGTAAGCAAAAATGCCACAAACTCTGTAATGGAGCCGATAGAAAGAAGAGTTTCAGGTGTATTTTACCCCGAGCCACCACCAGAGCACAGCTTTGAATCCAGCACAGCTAGTTTTAGAGAATCACAGAATGTGCTGAATTGGAAGAGACCTGCAAGGATAATCAAATCCAACTCCTAGCCCTGCCCAGGACCGTTCCCAAGAATTACACTATGCGCCTGAGAGTATTGTTCAAACACTTCTACACTGAGACGTTTTTTACCTCTCAGAACCCTACTTGTCACCCAGGCCATCTCTCTTATTAAAAAAAAAAAAAAAACAAAACAAAAAAAAAACCACCACCAATACCCCCCCCAAAAAAAACAAAAAACAAAAAACAACCAAAAAAAAAAAAAAAAAACAGAAAAAACCAAATAAATTAATTCTGGGAGGTTTATTCACTCACACTGGTCCCTCGCTTGAGGAAACTTCTTCCAGATGAGCCAATAAAGACCAAACCCAGCCTTGCAGGTGCATAAGCAGCAAGACAAGGTTAACCAGAGCCCTGCTCACCTCATACTGCCTTCTCCATTTCACCCCTGTTGATTTACATTATAAAAAGGTAAACCAAAGGTTGAGCACCTGCAAAAGGCTCGTTCTCTCTCTCCAAGGTGCAATGTTCAAGGACTAGGGTTCCAAGCAAGTTGCAATTAAAATATACAATCCCCAAAGCCAATTTGAAGAGGACAAGAAGTTTTCAGCTGGGGAACTTCAGATAACATAGCTCTCTACACTGACATTGCTTGTCTTTATTCCTTATTAGCTGGACAGCATGTTTCTTTGAGTCTTTACACCATATATACACCTCTGCCACTTCCATAAACATTGTCCTAAGCTGTTCACGCATATTATTTTCAAAAGTGTTGGCTCCTGTTGCAAGAGGATTTTCTACCTCAAGCTATTCAACATTTTTACTGCCACCAGGAGGACAAAGCAAGGACTGTTACTTTACAAGAGGTACAACAGTAGGGTTGCCAGCCACATGTAAAGTGTGGCATGCATCTCTTCACAGCACTGCCTCAGATCTTCACTATTTGAATACCCTCCTAGTCCAAAGTTTGAAAGGAGGCTTGCTATCACACCACCCCTCTAAATGGCACATAACTGGATCCTCAGCTGGAAAAAATCACAGCTGAGAATGTCTGACCCCAGCCCTGCATCAGATTAAGGAGGGGAGTAGCACCATGGAGTACAGTAATTTCTAGGGATTTGCATCCGTAAAAGCAATGGTAAGTTTTGCCATCCAGAAATCGGGACAATGCAGGAAAAAAAAAAAAAAGACATCAGAAAAACCATCTTGCTAGCACAGTAAAAATGATCAGATGACAAAGAACAAGTAAAATGGCAAGCTGGATGGGCACCTCTGCTGGATGAGGGGCAAGGCTGCTGTAGTTAGACAAGTCTCTTAACAGAATCTCATGTCAAATTGCTGTGTGCTCCCGATTTTCAATGCTATTTGACAGTCACTAACTGCTGTTTGGACTGCCAGACTTATAATTTAGAGGCATTTCAGATGATATGTTAGTGACATCTTAATTTTCTAGGAAACACTGAGATGAGCTTCGTATGATTCATAAGCTATTTAAGAATAGCCACCATGTTATGTTTCATTCTAGCTGCCTCTTTTTTTCCTACAGGAAACAAAATTCTAGTCCATGACATTTGTTTTGTTCCCTCCCCTGCTTGTCACACAGCAAGAGTATCCCACCTCATCTCACTGGACATCATTGAATACTGATAAAAAAAGGAAACGCTTCCTTATAAAGGGGGTATTGCCTTGTTACCAAATGCAGGATATTGCAATTTTATGCACCTTATAGCACATCTGCTGGGAGTGCAGTCTTCTAAAACTCTCCTCCTGGTTTTGCCTCTAATCTAATTGATAATCTGCAGCAGGCAACCCCCTCCACCCACATTTTGCCTCATCAGTGCATCCAGCAGGCTCTTAAAGAGAGGACAGAAATTCTAGCAAAGTGCTGCAGCATCCCAGGTAGCCTTGATGGGTAATCAGAGAGAAACTGGACAATCACATGGGATCCCTTCCTATTTCCCATCGAAGAGTGTATCTTCTATTGCTTTGAGCAAATTTACTGTGGAAATCACAAGGGGTTGATCACCTTGCAAACTATTTAGGAACCTAAACCATTTCAGAATCATGCCTTTTCTCCCCATATCTAGCCTATATTTTGTCTTAGTTTCAATTTTTTTCTCTCTGCACCTCATTAACTTTTTCCTGCCCCTTACAATTGTCTTTTCACCTATGCAAACAGCATTTCCTCTTAACCATCACTCAGTTAAGATCTATATTTCATCTTTTATATCTTTTTCTCATGAGTCATTCCTGTAGAGTGATAGTAATGCTGTTATACTACGAAGCCCCTCCAGTTTTCCCAGCTTCTCCATCATATCATTTTGCTCAGAAGTGTAGTCATACTAGTGCCATAATAAGCAGCTGTCTCTAAAATGCTTTTCAATATAGTATCTGCAACTGAAATGACAGCTTTGCCCTGTGTAACTTGCCACTTCATACACAACCTGCTATCAGCTATTACATGTGTTTTAAACTATTTATTAAACCAGACATCTTTGGAGTTAGTGCATTTCTGATTATTTCCACTTAGATATGCAAAAGCTCATTATTTCCAAGTTTATTTTCTCTCTGTGTAGGTAGTTCCCTTCATATAATTTCTGTGTTCTGACTGGCTTCTAATTCTGCATTGCCAATTCATTTCATTAGCGTGCTGTTTATCCTGTCATCAACAGGATACACTTGAAAAATAAATGAGTCTATCCTTCAGATGATTTCAGCAACCAAAAACTGCCAGCCAAATCTATTCCCTATATCATTATCCTTTACTGAAGTGTAAGGACAAAATACTTATTACATCTCCATATTCAACATGGCCTTCATCTGAGAAAAGATTCAGTTTCATACTTTAAATTTAAGTGTAATCAGTCCCACTAAAGGCATGTCTTCATTGGCTTTAGTTCATTGCAGTAATGGAATAGAAGACCCACTGTAATGCAGCAAACTGTTTAATTAGTTAGGCATATAAGCATTTCCATTTTCCTTTGAAAAGTCCTTTTCTTTCAAGAGTCAGAGAAGACAACACCTTTAAGGAATACCCTAATGAAATTTAGTAATTTGGTTTTTTTTTGGTTTTCCCCACAAGCCCTTTGAAACAGAAGAATTACCTTCTGTTCAAAAACTAGATGCATGTTAAAAGAAAAAGCAATCCAGGAGCAGCTAAGCAGCTTTGCATAGTAGATATATTTGGATTAGTACCATAACTGCAACTACAATTTGAACACAAAATGGCTGTTGTTCAACTCACACCACAGCAGCCTTTTCAGGCTGCAGAGAGCAATCGCCAGAGCCCCAGTGGACAACAGACAAATCAGTGCCAGGAGCCAGCGGGGACAGGAATGTTACAGAGCCAGTGCAGGTGGGCCACCGCTTGGCCAGAGGAAGTATGTCCATGACTGTGCCCCTCGGGCTGCTGGAATCTTCACTCTGCAGTGCGGAGAAAGATGTTCACCAATGAACTCAGAATTTGCATGAAGAAAAATGAGCAAGTGGTAAACAAAGCACTGCCTGTGCAAGTTCACAACCCAGTCACTTGTATGGTCTCAGCGCTAATTTATCTTTTGCCACCCCCACAAGACACAGGAGCTACTGACAACTGTGCACTAAGGAAAATCTGCTCACTTCATTTACAGCCTGAAATTAGATCCAAACCCGTGAAACTACATGGGAAAAACATGTGAATATTTGTTTCAGTCAGAAAAGGCTTGGAGAAAGCATAACATTTCAGCCTGGCATTTTCTTTTGGAGTGCTTCATCACCAGCCTGCAGTCCTGATAAGAATACTTCCAAAAGCCCATGACCTGGCAGCACACTCTTCCCTTTGCAAATGCTGTGTCACTGCTTCCCTCTCACTGCCTTACAGTGACCCCCATGGAGCCAGATCCCAAGTGTTAGCACACCACTGCAGGCAGAGGAATGTTCCCTGTCCCCAAGGGGACAGTGTATTTCACTTCACATGCCAATGTGTATTAGACTGATCAGCAAAATAATCCAGGTCAGATATGGAAGTACACACTTGCAAGCACCAAGAGGAGCAGACACAGCTGGCACCACTTGCAGCCCACCCTCTACTTAGCAAGTACTGAGGTGTTTCTTTGCATCACACGAAAGGAGAGCATTAAAGGGAACAAATGAAATGGCTTTGCAGAGATTTATGTAGATTTTCTAATGCAGAAAGTGGAGCACAGGAGAAAGTGCAAAGGCTAATTTGATTACACTGTTAGCCCTGTATAAATTTAATAATGGACTTGCTTCCACATTTCTCATCATAAGCTATTTACATGCATCCACTAACTGCAGTAGCTCTGCACCTCACACTCCTGAGCCAGTCTTCCCAATCCACCCCTGTGAGGAAGAGGAACATTACTACTCCTGCACAGATAGACAGAGACAAAGGAGATGTTAAAGATTCAGATAAACATTACTGAATTGATTATGGCTTCTCTAGATCTGGAACAATGTTCTCTAAATACTAGTGAAGTTATCTTATTCTTCTATCAGAATACGAATCAGCAGATATTAAAAGGAACTGGGTTGTCTCCTCAGGACACTCAGTAATGAGCTATAGCAGACACTGCACAAGCTTGTGCCAGTGACCTGGGTGCATTTGCAAGTACCGAAGTGCTCTGTGAAAGTCTAGCCCTTGAATAACTTGCTCAAGGTCACACAGAAGGTGTGTGGCAGACCTGAATCAAGTTGAAAAGATATTAGAGCATCCATTTGCTTTTGATTCTCACTTTTCCTTTTCCAGCATGTCAGTTTGGATCAGGATCTATAATATCAAATGTAGACATTACTGTAGGGTTCACATTCAGCACTTCACTCATTAAATGCACATTCTTTCAAGGCACAAATACAATAATGGATATAATGATGAAATTCAGTATATCATTTAATAGTGAACTACATTAATCTCCTGCATACAGTACTGTCCAGAACTCACTTCCTTTCTGAACTATGTTTCATAAAGTCAATAATGCCTTCCTTAATTTCTAAGAGCAGGCTGGATGGCTAACCTGAATTTTTTTTATTATAGGCAGACTAGTTTCATTAGCTTCACCACTGCCATGCATTCCACATTGAGGCCAACTATGTCTATTTTCCTCTTGTTTTAGGAAAGCAAATCCTTTTCATCTCACCTCGCTCCTCCAAACAGAACTGTTTGATACTGACTTCTTTATTCCAATCTAACCCAAATGATTTCCAAAATAAATCACATCATTGTCAATCACATCATATCTCAAATACTTGCAAATGCTTAGTAATTTCAGCTGCCAACACACTAATTTATGTTCTTGGGAGATGCCATCTGAATCACAGCTATCGTCTTTGAGTCCTTTCCATCAGTTAATTGCAACTGTTTGTGAAATGCAGGAGCATATTTATTTTTCTCCTTCCTCTGCAGTGCTCAAGTTGTGCCTTTAGGTAAGTCTTCCATTCCAAACTCAGAAATCCTTCACTTGCAAAACTCCAGTGTCTATTCAGAGAACTACTTCAGTAAGTAGAAATAATTTTCTGGCATGTGGTCTGCTAAGTAATTTTTAAATAACAGAATGATAAAGTAGGATCAATGCCACCTTTCTGGGACAGACTGTTTCATGTGACAAATTCTGACACAAATATTGCACAGTGACATACCATGTGTTTCCTACTGTCACTCTTAGCTTTCAGTGTTTCTTTCCTTATCCCACCCTAGAATCACAAACAAAATACTGCTGAAAAGAGCTAGATTTTTAAAAATTGAAAGAAAAGGAAAGAAATCCAGCCATCAACTTCAGACATGAACTTCTCAAATTGAAGGCTTACTTACCATAAAGGACCAAGTCTTCCAGACAGACTTCTGCTCATTACGAGATAAAGTGTCCACACCAGAAGAGCTGGAGCAATTAGGTGGTATTGCAATCAAGCTATAAGACTCAGATGCACTGATATAAGTTTTGCTTCCAACACAGACACCCTGCATAATCCCAAGGAAGCTATTTCTCAGCTGAGGAATAACCCTTTTCTCAATGCTCAGTGACGTGGTCTCAAGATGTAATTAATACCCTGTTAAAAGACATGTGCCTTAAAGGGTCATTAGACCCGAGGTGAGGCTGAAAGGGATTATCAGCCAGCCTGACTCTTGGACCATGACTATTCCAGTAGCATTTTTTCATTAGTGTTTGGTGTCAGCATGGTTTAACAAGCCAGGCACTGATCTCTCCTCTCTGGTGACCAGTGACAGGACACAAGGGAGTGGCCTGAAATTGTGTCAGGGGAGATTTAGGTTAGATGTTAAACAAGTGTTCTTCACCAAGAGGGTGGCTGGACATTGGAACATCTCTCTAGAGATGTGGTCACAACACCAAACCTAGACAACTCTGTCAGGCACATGGTGTGATTCTTGGGATTGTCCTCTGCAGGGTGTTAAGGAAACTTTCCTGTCTGACTATTCATGGGATTCTGGCAGTCACACTCCTACTCCCAGACATTTTAAATGCTGAGACTGAAGCCCTTTCGTAGTGGGTGGCTCCAGTGACCCAACAGGTGCCCCCTGTGACTCCCTGCACACCCCACTCACACACAGTCAGTCCAGGTTTCCTCACTGGCTTGACCCCAGGTTTTCCACAGCAGAGTCTCAGATGTCTCGTTCCATAAAGCCATTTACTCATGGCACAGTAACACAGAAACACCTGGAGCTGGTGCCTCTGAGAAGGACCCCCAACAATGGGTGGTCCTTGGGCTTTTATACCCTCAAGGTCTCTGCTCTTCCTCCTCAGACACCAGCTCCTGCTCTGTCTCAGAGTGCCTGGTTACCTGGCTGAGCCACAGGTCCCTGTGCCCTTTGTTATGCAAAGGGTTGGCACCAGCTCAGGACTTCTTGCCTGAGCTGGCACTGTAGTTTACAAACCAAGCTTTCTGGTCCAAAAGTATTCTTCAATAAGGGCCAGGACTTGGACTTGAATTATCCTTCTGGCCCCTTCCAACTCAGGATATTTTATGATTCTAAGCAGTATCCTGACAAGACAAATCCAACGCTTGCTATCACTGGTGTGCCTCAAATACCTCCCTATTCTTCTGAGTGCACCATTCCCTTGCCACACACCCTTTGCCTCCTCTTTCAAGCACAACTGCCCTTCAAGGTAACCATTGTCCATCCCTACTTGTCACTTAGATCCTTAGAGAAGCCAGCCCTTCTCATGACCTCTGATATCCCTTGCTAGATCAAATTCCAGTAGGACATTGGCTTTTCTCACATCATCTCTGCATGCTCAGACAATGTTTGTATTCCTCATAGATTTCACTGAGGTATTACTGGACAGAACTGAGGTGTAAATACACCATGCATCATGACATGCCTATAAACGAGAACTGGCAGCTTATTTCCTGTTATTTCTCTTTTATAGCCACTTCTCTGTGCTCTCTAAACATTACTTCCCTTTCTGTCTCTTGTGAGATCTGGGCTGTGGCACCTTTGCTCAATCTCCACTCAGTTCACCCTGCATGTGCTGTCCCAGACAATTCTGGCTGCCTCCATTTTTTCTGCCTCTAATTCTGCCCCCAGCGAAACAGAAGAGTAGGTGATTACAATTTCATTCAATCAGGAGGTGAAGGAGATGGGACACATGCACAGCAAGCTGAGAAAGGAGTGGCAATCAGATTACAGCTGTAGCCTAGAGCACAATTCTTCATAATGTGAATTTATAATGGGTCTCTGGTCTAGGGCACATAATAGACATTTTACCCAGAGTGCCATAGTCACCCAAAGACATTTATTTCAGAAAATAATGAGCCTAGTATAAACCTTTAAACTTTAAAAAAACAATTACAGATCCACTGATTGCATAGCTCCCTTAGACAATGAAGACTTTAGACATAGGGAAGTAGCAGAAGACAGTATCAAGCCACTTACATAAAGATTTACTGAGAACTCACCCTTGGTGAGGTCAATGCCTTATCCATATCCAAGAACTACTAACTGAGCAAAAGCCATCTCAAAACACATCCCATCTCAGATACACATTGTCCTTTACAGGATCAGTGTATTTAAAGAAGTTAAATCAAGAACCAGTATATTCACTTCCATTTTGTATTCACAGTATCCAGACCCCTTACACATCTCAATACAGCATTAAATTAAAAAAATAACATGATATCTTTGGGAGCATCTTGCTGTTTCTGCTCAGACAGAGACTTTGACACTAACAAACAAGTTATGTTTAAGTATGACAAGTTTAGTTTGCCATATTTCAAGTGACAAACATGACTCTGTCCACAGAATAGAAAGATAAATAAGCATTTACAGGAAAGAGAAGAGTCCAGTCAGGAGCAGATGCAAATCTACCTCTCTGTTTTGTTGACCTAACTAGTTGACCATTTACATGTCATATTTTTTGAACCAACTCAAATAGAATTATTCCAAACAAACATTTCAATACTAAATAAGCTTTTTCTGTCTATTGAGGGAAGCATCAAATCCACAGCCCCTCCTTTCTGGTCAAGTCCCCCTAACCAAATGACTATTATTCAGAAAATAGGAGCATCTCAGAATGACAGGGATATGCACCAGTCGTTATCCCCTGGCCAGCATAAACATCTGCACAAAAGCTGAGTATATACTAAAATTCTGTGCACAGTGTAGCAGCTAAACCTCTGTTCTCTTCTGCTTTGTTGCTGGTGGGTGCTGCATATTAATTTCCTCCATACCAGGCTCTCCCCATTTTGTTTACAAAACTCCATCCCATTAACTCTTTTCACAACCACCACCCCCGGAACTGGGCATCTCTGCGTTGGGTACCTACTCTGTGTCTGAGCTAGCCCCCAATCCAGAAGATGGGACATGCACATCGTGTCACATACACGGAGAAGAGGCTGCTGCAGGTATGTCCATATCTCCAGGAGAATGGAACAGGCTTAGTTTATTTTGAGATTAGTAGCTACTTTTTCAGTATTTGGGTTTTACCACTCCACAAACCCTGGAGGCAGAAAAACACATTGAGTGGAACAGGAGAGCTACACCAGCCATAAGATCTCACTTGAGCACTGTTGAACACAGGAGAAAAAACCTCTACTTCCTTGGCCACACTTATATATCAATACAGCTCTCTCCATTCTGCAACGGACTTTTTTCCTAGGACTGATTCGAGACCTTACATGAACTTCTAAACCCAAAAGCCCTCAACACCTCCAAAAAAAATTCAGCACTGATTCGTTAATTTCATTCTCTAGCACCTCTATCTGAATCATCCCTTAGTGCTCAGCTGGAAAAAAAAGGTAATGGTGACAAGCACACAAAAAAAAAAAAAAAAAAAAAAATCCAAGACACTCAAAGGAACTGTGTTTACACTAGAAAAGCAGTAAAAGGTGCCGAGGTCATTTAACATGGTACTACATCATAACATGCTGTATTGCATACAACTATTCAGCTTTTACCTACGTCTCTTCTTTGTCCTGAGACCAAAGCAAACTGGACTTTCTGTGGCATTGCTACTGATTTGTCTTGGTCTGAGAACATACATTGCTATAACTAGATAGCTTGAGACTCTATTGGCAAACTGCAGGTCATAGTTATCTTTTATTGTCTCCATTGAGAACAAAAGTTTGTCTTTATGTATATATCTGGCTCCTTGCACAAGAGTCCCTGCTTTCACTGTGATCTGTTCTTTCCTGATACTCATACCTGACTAGGTTATAGCTGGGTTCCACAATATCAATCTTAGTTTAATTGCATTCAGCTAGCAATTCAGTCATGTTATCTTAGTCAAGTTTTATCCACAAAAAGCTTCATCTTTCATTCACTACAGAAGTCCACTGCTCTGATAGTGGTCATATTTCCTGGCCTTATATTAGGAAAGCATGTGCTTGCTCACATGCTGAGCAGGGCTGGACTCTAAGCGAAGGTTTCAAAGCCATTTAGAAAACAGTGTCCTTGAATTGACTCAAGTAGTCTGTTTCTAGAAACTCTGTCCCGGGAGAAAGTCTTATTCAGCTCCTGTTTCCCACCACATACCTCCTTTCAGAAGAGAGCTTTATCACTCCCTCCTCAGCTCCATGCAAGCGCTAAGGTAAGGGCAATATGCAGCAGAACAGATGCTATGGCAGGAGCGTGTTTACATGAAGCTGCTGACAGCAGATGCCAGCTTGTAAAATTAGCCAATAAAAATACCAGCATCACTGTTTACAACCACTCTGAGCAAGATGGGCTGCCAGCAAACTGGAAGGCACATTGCACAGGCATACCAGGTTAAAGTTACAGAATGTGGAAAAGCATCATAATTTTTAGGCTAGCAGAAGTGTGATTCTCATTCAAGTACAGGGGAGTCAACCACAAGCTGCCAAACAGTTTCAGTTCTTCTCCCTTTTGCATTTACAAAAAAAGTCCTATTTAGTGTTAAAACATCAAAGAACCAGAAACATTGTAAATATAAAAGCACGTGTATCATTAGCTATTGAAAGTTTTTGTGTGCTATTGATGCCCTTTCCTGGTCTTAAAAATTGAGAGCCAGACATGGTTAAGGGATAAGGGGTTTCTACCTCTGTATTTTAATAAGGATCCTTGTGCACAGTTTTGCTAAGGTGGGATGTGCTGCGATGCACAGAGACGATAAATCTCGTGCACAGTTTATAGACCTTACAAATTAGCCTATCGAACAAGGATGCCCCAATGAGAGGCTTGAATGAATAGCATGATATCCTCCCATCCTGAAGCAATCCCCCCTGGATGGGCCAAATCTCTGGTTTACAGGATATGTTCTAGAGGCGCCTTGGTTTCTCAGGATAGCATAGGGCTTCCCAGCCTCCAGCTGCGAGGCCTTCAGGGTGTTTGGTCTCCTCGCCTAACAAAATACCAGGACAATGCTAAGTTATCAGACTTAAGGAATTACAACTAGCCATGCTAGGAGTACTGAGGGTACATAAAAGGTATATAAAAGAAAAGGAAAAAATCATCTTGGCATCACTATGACTCTGCTCAGAGCTGGAATTTAGTGATGTGTGCACTGCAAATGTGTTATGGACCAGGAAGCTGTTACTTGAACTTAAACCTCCTCTAGTACTCTTTGCTATCACAAATGTAAAAAAAAAGTCCTGATTCTTTTACAAAATTGTTGTCTGCATCTTCCCCATGTAGACCTAGAGATACTCAGACTGATCCTTTCAGAATGTTAAAACAGTGTTAAATTTCTCACCAGTTAATTATCATTAATTCTTCTGAGTAATTTAAAATACCATTAAGTCTAGAAACTAGACTAAAATTAAGACCCTCAAGAAAATTATTAAAATTATGTTTTTAAAAATAACAGTCTTCCAGATAAGGCCAAGTTTTAGAACATTTTTTCCTGTCCATTCATTTTCTAACATTGGGAAATATCAACCTTCATTAAAATTTTAATTAATACATTGGCTAATACTCTTAATTAGAAAACTAGAACTATAAAAGGATATGTTAAAATAACTGAGGTATTTCAGAGATTAAGTTTGAGAACAAGTTTTGATGGCTTTTACTTTCATTTTAAACAAGCACTCAGTCCTCTGAAAAAAATTTCACTTTATGAATATTTAATAAGCTATTAATGATTCTGTAAGCCTGTTGGAGGTATAGACAAGCAGTTAAGAAAAAGGTAAGTAAAACCACTAGAAGAATTAAACATATTATATATAACCCATAATTAAAAGTAGCTTCTTTTCCTCTATAATCAAAAGCTAATATCAGTTAATAACATAACATACCTTTAGGATGCACCCATGAAGCTACAGTATTAGATGAACCATATGCCTGCAATGCCTTCTCCACAAGAAGCAGTCAACAGCCTCAGTCTTCTGCCTTATGGAGAAATACAAGAGGAATGAAATGAAAGGAATAAAATCAAAGTGCTGAAATCCTGTTGTCAACAGAACTCAAAGACTTGAATTTAAACTAGCACTTTCCTTCCAGACACTGAAAAAGCTAACACATGCAACCTATCCCAACATTAAATAAAAAAAAAAGGCAACAAGTCACCTTCTACTCTACTACTCTCTTGCAAGAATCAGCAAGAGCTTCCAGCATGTACCCAAGCAATAAATAGTAGATGATACCTATTTTATGGTTTTAAGCAGTAAGGAGACCTTAAGAAGAGGTCTGTGGTTGGTGGCAATGGTGTTAATAAGTCCTTTGGTTTCTTTTTGTCAACAAAATAATTGGGCTTTCTCCATAAGCAGCTGTTGTTCATGAGTAGCCTAGGGCTTCTCACCTGTGTAGGTGAGCTCTGATACTAGAGCATGTATAAAACATAAAGTGGACAATAAGGATTCTCAGTTTTGGGAGCTGAAGAAACCTTCTTTTCATATTCTAGTAAGTAGAGATGTTTCTTCTCTATTTGGTTTATTCTTGAGAAGTAGCACAGTAGGTTTTTCTTCTTAAGGCCTTCTTTATCCTATATATGTGTTTTTCTGATAAGTAATGGGCTTTTTTTTTTCCCCTGGGGCATTAGAGAGAGAGAGGGTGGCTGCTGCAATTAGTTGTTTCAGAAAATTAGTTGTTTCAGAAAATTGTTGTTTCAGAAAATTAGTTGAAATTTTGTGTCTTCCTTGGGCAGTCTGATTGTTACCCTAATTGTTAGTGAAGCTTTGCCTGCTAGGTACAGGTTCATCCTCAATGCAGGGAGCTTCTATTCAGAGCTGCTAATATATTGATCAAGATTCGTTTCTCTACTTAAGCATATGCAGAACTTCGTGCTGAGGAGAATTTTATAGATGTATTGGTGCTGGTTCAGGTGCATAAAATGAAGCATATGCAAGAAACCACAGGAAAGAGACTTGGTTCTTGGCGAGTGCAGAAGAAATGTGGTTTGTTGACAATGCTTGATGTGATTAACTTAACTGATGTATATTTTTATTCCTGTAAAGGTCTGGAGATTTGATTCAGACTGTTTATCATATTATGATATGACCTAGGGACTTTGTTCATATTCTCTGTTTGTGAGCTGGTGTTTTATAGCAGAACTGAGTCTTAAGATGCATGTGGTCATATGTATGAGCCTGAAAGGATTGTTTGACTCTTTGATGGTCTGTATATCAACTTTCACTTTCCTGGGGTTTATTATGTGTAAAGCAGGGGCTGCCACCAAGACTTCATATATGCTTTTCCCTAAATAAAATCTTGGAAATGGTTTCTCACAGATACAGTTGCACAGAACTGAATGACTTTCCTTTTGCTACTAGTGTGATATTTTGGTAAACCTGCTCAATAACACTTAACCCTTTCACTTAATTTCATTCTGGTTTTGATCTGTTTATAGCAAGTTCTCCATCTAGATGTGTGTAGAGGCATTTGACAAAGTCTCTAGTGATTGATTCCTTGCTCCTGTTATGTGGTGTGTGTGATAATGTGCTTTCTTGGCAATGTCCCTAAGGACTTGTGCTGTGCAAACAATAATTGGTAAGTGTTTTAAACTGCTCCATGAGTTATATGCTCCTGGATGAGGAGGATGAGTGATATGTGTGTGGGAAAGATAGGGCTCATAATTCCCCAACAGGGAAAACTTTTTCTTAGCCAAATGTGGGGTTTATGAATGTCTCACCAGTGGTAGATAGGATATATGCAGGTTGTAGGATAGGAAGGATGGATTCTTTCTGCTTAACTGTACATATTCATGTTAAATGAGACTGAAGAGCACAGAAAGCAACTGTCATGCGCTTCTGAAGAGTTATTGTCTCTTTAGCTGTTGAGTCTAGAATTGAAATTAAGGTGAAATTAAGGCCTCCCAAATGGAAAACTTCTCTGAAACTTGCAAAAGACAAACATGGATATACCTGAAGAATTTAAAAAGGTAGCATATAGAAGCTACATTGGACAACTTAAAAGTGATTTTTAGTGCCTTTCTCTCTGTAATGTGCAGCATCTGAGGAAAGTTTCACTTCACTAGAAGTGCTTGTTCATGCTGTAAAACTCAACCCCTTCACAGGTTTAACTTCAAGAAATTGAACTCATGCCTGGGTTTTCCTTTGATAATTTTACTTGTTGGCAATGTTTGCATAGTATTTCTTCAATTAGTAATTAACACCTGAAAAAATTCTCTTTTATAGATGCTACTCTAATAAAAAAAAAAAAAGATTGAATAATGTTCCTTTAGCATATAGCTGTGATGGCCAGTTGATTTTTATGGTTTCACCATTTTGTACTGGTCCTAGGGCTTAAAGTTTTTTTCTTCCTCATACTAATGCTGCATCTGCTAGTATAAATGTGGTGTGTCAACAGGCAAATAATTATAAAATAAGCTTTTAATTCCTGTAGTGTGCTGATAAGGTCTACCTTATGTCTTATTAATCACAGTAAGAAATACTGATTTGGGAGTTAGCTCATCACATCAGACATGGCACAGACCATGGAAATGCCTCATAGCCTGTGAATGTGAAGTGTGAGTTCTGATGTAAATGACCACCTAAGTCATTATCTTCTGTTTAGACCTGAGTGTATATAAGGGCAAAGGAGTAGGATTTCCATCTCAAATGTCTAGTAAATAAAAAAAAAAAAAAAAAAAAAAAAAAAAAAAAAAAAAAAATCAGGTGGTATTTGTCAAGCAAACTCGGTACATCCACTTGCCATATGTGGATGGGAAACTGCATCCTTCAGCTGAAGTCTTGCTCTTCAGTTTAATATGACTGTTTGGCTCTACTTCATCTGCTTTTATGTTATGTTTAACTGTCCTTCAAGGGACCAAAGTGGTGTGACTGCAACTAGGGAGGGAGCAGGTAGTTAAGCAGTAGTGTGATTGAGGTTGTTATATATGGAATGATAGGTGTTTTCAACTGCTTTGTGGAAGTGGGATGAATATTTAGGTAGTATTGGCTTCCCTGTTTTATGACTAAGAAGAACAGAAGTTGCTATTGTGGTATCTGTGATGTACAGGGTTCTTTTTAAAAGAACCAGCTGCAAGTATTTTCTCCTGTCAGGTTTCTGATTTTTCTCTTACTTCTATAGCACTTTGCAGTCTGGCTTCAGGGCAAAATATTCAGCAACTTTCATCTCAGATGGTGAGATTGCTCATGGGTTTTCCCCAAACTATATACTCCAACTTAAGGGAAATTGCAGTGCCAGTGGTTAACTGTACAATATACTTCTTGGTGGAGAGGTTAGCCTTAGCTTAAGAGGTTTGCCTGATGTAAACATTAGTTTGGCAAGTTGTTGGACTGACACTCTTACTCTAATTGTTCAATGGTTGACCCAAACACCCATGGGGTTTTCCAAAAGGAAGACTGACTGAAACGGCTTGTAGTGAAATGTATGACTTAAACCAAAGCTCAAATATCTTCTTCCTGGTTTAATGAAATTTACTTATTTTTCGTCTATTTGGAATTCTAGATATGGTGAGCTAAAAGTTATTTTTAGCTTTACTCACAGCAGGAAGCCTGGATCATGTGTGCTGTGGTAGGCAATTCAGGGACATCCTGGGTTTATAATTATGAGTAAGTGACTGGCCTTTGGTTTAGCCAGCAGGCTGTTTCAGAGGTGGGAGGTGGCTACAGAGGTGGCTTCTGTGATAAGGGGGCATCAGCTTCCCCCATGTTTGATAGAGCCAATGCCAGCCAGCTGCAAGATGGACCCGCTGCTCTTCAAGGCCGAGCCCATCAGTGCTGGTGATAGCACCTCTGGGATAACAGAGTTAAGAATGGGGGAAATAGCTGTGCAAGAGCAAATGCAGCCAGAGAGAGCAGTGAGAACACATGAGAGGAACAGCCCTGCACATACACAGGTCAATGAAGGAGGGGCAGGAGGTGCTCTGGGCATTGGAGCTGTGATTCCCCTGCAGCCCATGGGGAAGACAGTGGTTAGCCAGCTGTGCTTCTGGAGGTCCACAGTGGAGCAGGTGGATGCCCAAAGGAGATTGTTAACTCATGGGAAGGCCATGCTGGAGCAGCCTCCTTGGCAGGAGAGAGGAGGCTCCTGTGGCTCTGTGGAGAGAGAAGCCACACTGGAGCTGGTTTGCAGTCAGGACTGGTGACCGTCAGAAGAGTCATGCCAGAGCAGCCTGTTCTTGAAGGAGCGTATCCCATGGAAGGGACCCATGCTGGAACAATGTCTTTCTTTGAATGTCATTGTATGAATGAAGTGCCAGACACAGAGTCGTCTTCTACAGTAGTTTCTCTGCTAGTTTACAAGCAGGTATTCTACAACAGCAGTATCTAGAGTATCCAGAAACTTAAAAAAAAAAAAACCTTCTCAAATGTACTTCTGGCTTGCTGTGCAGTTCATTCAGACCTTGGTCATAGAAGGTGAGTTAGGGTGAGTGCAAGGGTCTAGCTCTTAGCTGGGAGCTATAGAAGGCATTCAAATCTTGTATGCAAAAAACTGCTTTGCAGGAGTACAAGACAAATGTGGTTAGAGTGCAGGCGAGCTGCCAGCAGCCTGCCACAGACTGTTGTGTAACTGCAGGACAGTTATATATAAAATCAAATCAAATCCTTTTTATGCTTTTTCTCATTCAAGGTAGATGTTAATCCCTTAATATCTTAATGCAATGACTCATCAGGTGTTAGGTGCTGTATGTGGGTTATCAAAAAGCATCTTGAGCAACTCTGTTAACTATTCTCACCAAACAAGTAATGTTGTTCGACTTTGATTTTACTCCAAGATATCCAGTTACTGTAGCTCATGAAAAACCTTGTGTTGCATTAGTAGTGTTCCTGTTCCTCATCTTAAACATATTGTAAACATCTATAACATATGATATAATCAGAACAGATTGTGACCCTCATACCCCCTGATTTGAATTGGATTCTGGCAAAATTCGGCTCTATCCAGGGTCTTAAAACTGTGTTCTTAGCAATCATGTATGCTAATTGCCTATAATCATGCTGTGTAGAAAAAAATTGTGTGCAATATGCAATTTCCCTCAAATGTATGGCTCTCCTACCCACTTGGTAATGTTTCTTTTTTGATGATGGCTGGAGAGAACTTGCTGACTTTTCTCCTACTAGTTTATTTCTCTTCTGAAAATGAATTGTAAGAGATCTGTGTTTCATTGGAAAGTTACTGAGCTGACAGCTGAAGAAATACAGGAAGATGATAAGAAAGTTTTGTGCTTTGGGCATTTGATAGCTTAATCTCTTTGTCCATGAGTGAATAGGCCTGTCTTGTATGAATTTATCTGTGGAGGCCTGTGTCTTTGGTAGTATATGGAGACAGGATAATTCATCCTTGTTCGTTAAATCAGTTTGAGAGTGTATTCAAAATAGGTTGGCATGGCATATGCAATGATCTGGGTGGTTTGATTCAGTAGTGGAATAATTATAGAATTGTTAAGGAAAAGACCTCTAAAGTAGAGTCCAACCATTAACATTAGCACTGCTGAGTCCACCACTAAACCTTGTCCCTAAGTGCCACATCCACAGTCTTCTGACTAGAGATTGTGTTTCTCTGCTTCCCTGAGCTGCCTGCTCCAATGCCTGACCACCCTTTCCTTGAAGAAATTTTCCCTAATATCTAATCTAAACATTCACTGGTGCAACTTGAGACTATTTCCTCTAGTCCTACCATTTCTTACTGGTGACAAGAGGCTGATCACATCTTGATACAAGCTGCTTTCAGATAGTTGTAGAGAATGAGAAAGTGCCCCTGAACCTTCTTTTCTCCAGGCTGAACAGTCTCAGGTCTCTCAGCTGTTCCTCATCAGACTTATGATCCAGACCCTTCCAGGGCTCCATTGCCCTTCTCTTGATAAGTTCCAGCACCTCAATGTCCTTCTGTTTGTGAGACACCCAGAACTGAACACAGGGTTTGAGGTGCAGCCTCACCAGTGCTGAAGAACAGGGGGACAATCACTGCCCTGGTCCTGCTGCCCCCACTATTCTTGATCCAGGCCAGGACGCCACTGGCCTTCTTGGCCACCGGGGCACACCCTGGCTCATGTTCAGCTGCTGTCGACCAGTAACCCCAGGTCCTTTTCTGCTGGGCAGCTTTTCAGCCACTCTGCCTATGCCTGTAGCAATACCTGGGGTAGTCGTGGCCAAAGGCCAGGACCTGGCACTTGGGCTTGTTGAAACTCCCTGCAATTGTAGGACCCAATTCAAATGTTGTGTCAGATCTTGTGTTTTGCTGGGAATGCTATGTGTGCTTATTGGCATTAAAAATCACATGGAAGTAATTGTGGGACAGATGGAGATGGATCATGGCTCGGTGTTTCTTTTATACAGAATATTTGGGAACCACCACAATTCCTTCTCTGACAACATAACTCTTATTTTAGACCTTTGTCCCCATAAATAAATGTAACTTATCAGTCTTTCATGATGACTTATTCTGTATTTCATCTGGTTGGCAACATTAGAAGCTGAAAGGAAACTGTGATAGCTTTCCTTGCTCATTCCTTTCAGCTATTCAAGAAGACCTAAACACTTCAACAAAATTCTGAAAACAATCCTTTTTAATTAAAAATTTGAGACTTGAAAAAAGAAACTAGCCAAATAAGTGGGAAAGTGTGCTCTGCTTTTTCAATAAGATAATAGTTAAGTCTGCCCAGCCCCTTTCCTTTGGCTAATTTTTGCAAATGGAGTTTGCCCAATTATCTAAATAAAGGCTGGTTTTTGCTATGAGGTCCAAAGAGTACCAAGATATGAAGAGGACTCTCTCTGGGGCTTGATCAAAAGAAGATAGCTGGGGTACTTTTATTTTGCTGGCCTGGAAACAGTTTCCTCATTTTCTGTATTCCTACTGGAGATCTGTGTGTTTGACTCTCATGTTGAGGTTGAAGTCGATGGGAGTTATCTTAATTAGACTGTATCATCATATAAGCACAGACTAAGTGCTCACTTTTGGGCCTTTAGTCAATCTAGTCTTTTGAAAGCAAACCAGATTGAGTCAGTAGCATTTGGATGTGTGGTTTTGATCAGTCTGGAATTTGACTGTGCCAGATCATCGTCCAGTTCCTGGCAGCACTGTTATTGCCTGTGGTATGTCTTGGCCCTGAAGAGCAATGGGCCTTTTGGCATGGCTGAAGGCTTCACAGGAGGTTACTGAGAGTAGGGGAAGGGTGACCTGATATTTTCTTTCCATTCCAGGCCCAGAAACAAAATGTTTTTTCATGGTCAGCCATTTGACTGTAAACTTGGCCACATTTGTTTGAGTGGTCAAGCTCTGCTTTGTCCTGGCCAGCCCCTTCTCAGGATGATCAGTCCTGTTCTTGCTGGCAGGCAACTATTTTAACATCACTTGCTTCTACAGAGAAGCTTCCTTATGTCAGGTCCGGCCTATCTGACAATTTTGAACTAATGTCTGATTTAAAACTATTTTCAGCCTGTAATTACTACAATGAAAATACCAAAGAAATTGATTTCATATATTCCTCACATTATATTACTCTGGATTCCTGTCTAAGTGCCAAGGGGTTAAATATGATTCATGTAATCTACTTTCCCACTAATCATTTATTCAATTACCTATCAGAACTCAGGCAAGAAAGACCAAAAAAGGAAAGGGGAGAGACCAACCTCGAGTATATATTCAATAAAATGCTACAAAAAAACAACCAATCATTAATTATCTAATCAGCATTCTGTGAGTCTTTTAGCCATGATCTCATTACTGTAATTAATTGCAAGAATCATTTTGTAAACAGAGCACAATAAAAGTATATGCAACATAACAGCATCCAAATTAAATCTAAATCCCAGAATGAATAACAGAGAAAGCTGGAAGATATTAGTAAGAGAGGGCATCATTAAAGGAGATCATATTTCAATGTCAAAATCTGGTGGGCTACTTGTGCTGCAGGAGTAAATCAATAGTGTTGCATTGAAAGGACTGGGCCAGATCCACTTTGGTGCAATTAATCACTACTCCATTAAAGCTTGGAGAGGTAGGGGTGGCTTCTTAGCCAGTAAAATTGGATTTTCTTTTTGTAGCTTCTGGGACTGGCATGTTGGCAAAGCATCTGTGCTTGGCTAGTTTTTTTGCACAGAATAGGTAAGGTTGTTCATGTACTTGAAGGATTTAGGAAATCTGGTCCCTTTCCTTTTAGAAGTGGAGAGGTTTCAAATATCTTCCCTTTGGCTAGCTTTCTGTAGTCCTTCACTTCTAATAGTGGTAGCCCTACTCTATTTTTTAAGACTGTTTCTACAATAAATAATTAAAGTATGCAGACAAATCCCACAAACACCTGCTGGGCTTTCAGCAAAGTTTTTATGATACATTCAGGATTCTACATTTAATATTCCAGCAGCGCAATACGTTACTGTCTTTGGCCTTACCAGCCTTTTGGCTGCAGTATTTTGTCATCTTTTTATCCTTTTCATTTAATTTTTCATTATTTTTTCTGAGGATCAATGTCAGGATTCATTTTAAAGCTATAAAGCAATATATATAAAACAGTCCCAACAACCATAGGCTTGGTTATGCCATTGATTTCTTTTCTGAGCAGAATTCCCTGCTGTCTGCAGTGGTGAGTTGCTCAAAGATATTGATAGTGTGTATCCCTCTTCAGAGAATTTAGATTTAAAACATGATATCTTCTAGCCAAAAAGGTCTATGAAGAGTGCATTAACTTTGGGGTAAAAGCTGTATTGTACAAAAACCCCACCAATCCCCCCGACCTCCACCCCAACAGACTCTAAACTTTCCCTGACAGTAGAAATGAGTGTTCTGGCTGTAATGTCAGGGAAACCCCTCATTAATGCTTCCACCTCTCCCTGCTGACGTCACAAAGTATTGGGCTGTGGTCCAATCTGAGCTTCTTGGGATGGGGTAGGAGGCAAATATGCCTGATGGTTTTCTGTGTGGAAGATCCCCCTTGTCTGTTGCTCAAAGCTGCGTTTGTTTTATCCAGACAAATTGGCCAAGGTCCAGATTTTGAGGAACTTTAGGACCTTGTCTTGCATTGTACTGTTCCTTGCTAGCAAGTGCTACATGCCTGCCTTGGTGTGCTACCATGCCAATGTGTAGGTCAGGATGTGCTTTGGAAGCTTTGCTGTGACACAGCAATGTATTTATTGAGCTGCTACGTTCAGAGCACCCCTTAAATCCTCCCTCAAAGAAAATTGTACAGAGGAAATGCAGAATGCCTTGTTAATTCAGTTTTTAATGGTGAATGCCCCATGGATTTCTCTTTGATAATCACAGTTTGCTTCCATGAGCAGGCGAGCAGGTCATACCTTAAGTCTGCAAATTCCTTCAGGTAAAACTGAGCGTTAGCCAGTTCTGTAGATGAGGGGAATAATAAAAAGTGGAACTTTGGCCTCTGCCTGTTTTGCAGGTATATAAATAGCGGAAATACAGCTGAGCTAGAGAACTGCATTTTTTTGTGATGAAGAGAAGATGTTTTAAGTCACTGACTAATTTTGTTTTTAAAGACTTAAATGTCCTTAAAACATTTTTTGCTTTGGAAGGGTGATTCTGATGTTTTATAGAGTCAGCCTCATGTTTAAATTCATTTGTCCTCAACAATGCACTGCTGCTGCATTTAACAAGTGTATTTTAGTGGTAGGGTTAAAATAAATGCCTTTTTTTCCCAATAAAAATAAAAGCGCACCATCTATATGAATTAATAATTTCCAAAGTAATAAATACAATGAAACTATTCTAAGACACACTGGGATAATATTTTTCTGGTTTTAGACCATTAGCCAATTTTTACATATGCTCTGGCATGCTGGAGAGATGCCACAGAGGGGTCTGCATTTTTTCTAGTGCCGCTGTTAGATCAGTTACATGGCTTGATTGATGCATCATGTCAGTGAGCCCTGGGGAATATGTCCACTTCTCTGGCCACAATGAGGATGCCAGGACCCTTCACAGGACATAGGTATGACTCCACCTGTGCTGAATCCTTGTGAAGGCTGGGCACAGGAGGTGTTTGGTTTCTTGTGCTGGGAAAGCTTTGGCATGTGCAGAAGTTCTTCATTCACTTTTGAGTTTTGGCAGACTGGGTGTCCAAGTCCTGCTCTGGGTGCTGAGGCACTTGGGATTTTAAAGAGAGGTAATGGCCTTCGTGTAAGAGCATCTGTTTATTTGGATTATATAGCATGGAAAGCATTTGTGGTTATATTGACCTTTACTTGTTTGCTGCTTCTGTGCAGTGTCTGAAATTAGATTATTTTTTAAAGTTTAGCTGCTTAGGAAGGTTTGGGAAAATGTTAGCTGTCATAAAATGTAGAGTGTTTTGTATTGGAAATAGATATTACCTTCCAGGTAGCAGTAATAGCTATTTTTCCTCAAAGAATTACATGGTACTTTCCACTGGCTTTAATCCTGACCCTCAAAGAATAGATTTTACCATCTGCATGATAGCCAAGTTTGGGAAATAAGCTTCTAAAGAAATAGTAGGTGCATCGTCTGTCCATGTGGGATTATTAAACTGGAACAGCTACATGGTATTTTGTCAGTTGCCTCCCATCTTCAATTTGAAACACAGACAGCTCAGTTTCTCCATTTACAGCTTTGAATATACTTGAGAAACTAATAAACTGAAATGACAGATACAGAGGGATTACAGGATATCAAGCAGTATTTTCCAAATGGGGTAACAACTGCTATGAAAAAACATTCTATTGTAATAATGAAAGTTATCTTCTTACATCTTCTGCTTGCTGGTCTGGAATCACCAAAGAGATGAAAATTCCTCTGGCAGCAAAATACTCAGCAAACCTGCTGTGGGAGGTTTGCCAGTGGTTACTGCTCTGAATAACTAATATAAATAAGCCCCTCACTATTACACTGGGAAATATCTGATGAAGCACTCTCTGCTGCTTAGGCTGTCATGAATCTTTTACTTCCCTGAAACCTCTCCTTTGCTGCATCTCTGTGAAATTAGCGAGGGTGATTCTGGGGGCATCTCACCAGGCTCTGGGACAGTGATGAAAACCATTGGAATCACTGTCCCAGTTCTTTCAAACCATGGGTCCCTCTGAGGTGTGTGCAAAAACTAGAGAATAGATTTGATGGCTGTGCAGAACAGTCCCTTCTAAAGCTTCCATGGGGTCTGGGAACACTGCCTCTCTGACTGATGGGGCCTTAATGAAAACAAGTGAATACTGAGGCCAGGGCTACCCGAACTGAGTTGCTATGAGTCCAAGCATCTCAGTGCAAAAGGTGTTAGCAATAGCCCTGTGGCAAGAGTGCAAGAATGAGCATCTTGGCAATTGGTGGATGTACTCTAAATTTATTTGGAGGAAGTACTCTAAATTTACACTAGAAAGTTTTCCCTTGTAGGACACTTAAATCTTTGCTGGGTGTTGCTATACTTAGAATCTCAGGACACGAATACTGCTTTTTCTTTTTTGATTTGATTTCAATCTAGAAAATCATTATTTGAAGGGAATCTTCAGGCATAAATGTAAGTACTTGCTTAGGAACCTTGTATTAATGGCCTTTCTGAACAAAGGTGACCCTGAGTACATGAGTATTTTTCTTTCTCCATTGTGTCTGGTTTTATGACTCAGCTAAGGATGAAATTTAACCCAGTTTGCATAGAATTGCATAGGTGCATTATAGGGACACTCCATAATATATTAAAAAAAAATAAATTTAACAAGGGCCAGTGCTGGATTCTGCACTGGGATGGGGCAACTCTGGATGTGTGTACAGACTGGGGAGCGAGATGATGGAGAGCAGTACTGTGAAAAGGGACCTGGGAGTCCTGGTCAACAGCAAGTTGAATATGAGAATTTTCAGGGCAATCATGCTCCTTTATATTTCTCCATTGCCCATGCCGCCTGCCGTATAGCCTCCCTTCCTCCTGAGGAAGCAGGCATAAACAAGGAGATACCCCAGCTTGCTGGAGCAAATGGGTTTTGCAGTTTCCTAGGGCTCTCAAGTTTTGGTAGAGTTATTGAGGAACTGGGTGTAGGGGGAGGTATCTGCCCTGGAAGTGGAGAAGGCCACTGGCATCTTGAGATGTTGTGACTGCAGGCAAGGAAAGGTGGTCAGGTCTTCTCTTGTATCCTGTCCCACATATTCACACCCCCCTCTCCCTTTCCTGTCCCTGATGGGCAGTGTGAATTGTCCCAGGATAAGAATACCAGGTGGAAATTGTCCTAAGAACACCAGGTAGGAATTGCCAGAGGAGTTTTCTGGATGCTCAGGTAATAAATGCATTGCAGAGATGGGGAAGCTGTGGGGATTGCAATTGACTTTGGTACACATCACCCTTCCAAAGGGTATAAAATGCTGCTGGAGACTGGGCTAACTGTGCAAACTGCCCCTCCAAGGTTACAGGCAGCTTCCAGGTGTATTCCTCACACTGACAGTGATGCCTGCAGGGTACATCCAGACCAGAGATGGGTAACACTCATGAGGATGAGGAACACTCACCTTTGGGTGGGTGAGTAAAAGCAAACTCTAAGACTGATCACACACAGAGATCAAATTCCAAAGTAGCTCCATAGGTGCTCTGTTATTGTGACTTCGGCAGGGCCAAAGACTGCAAATCTGTACATTTCTAGCCAAACCTACTTTATAATATAAACCTTTAGAGTATCATATACTGCACTGGAAATATTTAGATACTGTTATTAGCTATAAGTCTTATCATAATCCTCCTCACAATCAGTGTCATATTTCTTGCACCCTGAGAGCCTTCTCTCTATTTCTCTGCTGTCACTGTGTAAGAGCAGGTGAAGTGAGGTGATATCCCCGTATCCTACCGGATGGGCCGTAGGACCTGTGATGAGGTTTTTTTTGCTGTTTAGGTGAAACTTCTTCATGTCATGTCTTCAGAGGCAGCTATCCTGGAGGAGAAAATTTACTTCCAGATAAATTCATTGTGACTTGTTTCTGTTGTTGCCCTGAAATTAATCTTTTCAGGGCTACATGTAAGAAATTGGAGAATTGCTGATATTATACTTGTGACAAATATATTAATTTCTATTTTGTGATTTCACTATCTCTCTTTCCCCTCAAATGGTGCCAGGATAAAGTTGAAGCTGTTTCTATCATTCAGCTTTGTTTAATGCACTCCTGCAATAAAGCTTTTAGAGCATAGTATCAGTGCATTTATGGTGGCTCCTCAGACACCTCTTATCCATTAGTTTCAGTAGTATGGCACAGTCTGTGTTATAAAGCCCATGTAATAAACATGTAAATTTCAGCTCTGCTACAAAAATTTTTCTTTTCTGAAGTAATATCCATAGGATTTTTTATGCATTACAGACCTGAAAATGTTAAATTCAAATATAAGGAAGGGATCTACTGGTTTGTTTTTTTTTGTTTTTTTTTTTTTATTTTTAGGGAAAATTATTCATTACTTGACTCTGAATATCAGATAAGACTAATTTCTGGCACAGGACGTTTTGAAGATTTTGTATTGCAGAAAATCTTGCAATCCTCAACACCCTCTCCATTCTCTGCAAACATTTAGAACAGCTATTTTCTCCTTCAGATGACAATTTTCATTTCAAGCAGGCTACAAGAGGTCATTTAGCTAATTTATGTGGAGATGAGGGAAGGTTGGTGGCACAGGCTTAAGAAATCAGGGAGATATGCAGCAAATAAGACTGCAAAAATAGTTGATGAAGTGCCATTGCTGTCAGCATTTGCAACTGCAGATTAAGGTGTTCACATCCTAATTTAGCCTTGTGCTTGAGGCACACCATTAACCTCCTGACAGCTAGCAAAGTGCATGCACTATGGATCACCTGATCCATTTTTTTCTTCCAAATGTTGACTGTTTAAGTGCTGCAGAAGTGTTAAAACTCTCTGGCCACAGGCTCTTGTTCTAATTTTAAACTAGAGTGATTATATGGAGATATGGAGCTGATGCTATTGAAGGGGACAGCATGTTGTCTCTGAAATACAGACAATGTTCCCAACTATTGTCACACACATCAACAGCCTGACTTCTCCTCTCCAAGCTGTGTGTTTCAGCAAATTCCAGAATAATAAAAATTCAGACCATGTTATCTTCTATGAGTAATTCTCCTGCTTATGCAATGTTATTCCAGGAACTGTACTCTGCCAATACCAACAATTGGCAGAGATTTTTTTGTTCCAACTCTTGCCCTGCTTTTAAGCAGATTTTGGCTATCACAGTAGATTATGCTGTGTGGGCTATTTGTTTTTCTGTGACAGTTATGTGTTAAATTTGATATTTGAAAGATAGCTCCAGTTACAAACTCTACATGCATTCATCTTGATATGGGGTGAATAAGAATAGAATAATTTTCTCAGGCTGTGCATCAGTCACACAGATTCCCTGAAATGTTTTAGCTATGTCCAAATCCAGCCAATAAATTGCTTTCATAAAAGTTAGTCTAAATCCTTGGATTTGATGGGCAGTCAATGTGAGATCCCAAAATCTTACATTAGTTCAGTAAGGCACAATGGACAAATAGCAGCTCTGGGCTGTTCTTCATCCAGGTGACCACAGCAGCACCTTCCCTCCTCTTCAGCTTGTTGCAAGTCGATCCCAGAACAGGTGCATAGTTTAAAATGGCCAGAAAACCACTACCAGTGTTTTTGCTTCCAGGGATTTTCTATATTAACAGGTTCGCTTCAGACTGTTCCTGGATTTTCTTGTTTTCCCCTCTAAGATGCAGAGGTTTTCATTATACTTTGATCCTGTCAGTATTTTTCTCGGTGGGAAGAAAATATTGTCTTGAACTTGCTGAAGTTTTTAGCAGCCTCCTGCTGTGGAAGAGGTTTTTTTGCTGAGGTGCAAACCAGTACAGATCTGTTAAGGGTAACATCGCTTCCTGCTCTCCTGGCAGCCCTTTTCCCTGTGCTCCAGCATGATATATTTTTGCAAGTGCATAAAACCTTGTTCTTCCATGAAGCTTCTGTTTTTTATTTGGGAACTTGCTGTCTCTAAAAGAAAACAAGATAACAGGTGTATGCCTTGGATTCCTTGATCCTTAGTGTTTGAGTAGAGACTAGTGAGTTCCAGGAGGGTGAATGAAAATGAAAGTACCCATGCTGCTGAGTTTTTTTCAGTTTGTGAGTTGTGTTCAGGATGGATGCAGCTGCTAAAGGCTTGCTTTAGATTTTTGGGGTCTGTGAGGGAGTTAAACCACTGCCCTCAAGGAATGAGTCACCTCCTAACTGGGTGAGTCACCCAAAACCAGCAAGTGTTTGAGTCAGCCCTCAGCTGGGTACTGACTACTGTACCATGAGGAGATGGTCCCTGCCAGAATACCAGTGCTACAGTTCACAGGCTGAACCTCTTAGAACCTGTTTTTTTTTGAAAAGGACACTGGGAGCCTGGATATTTCTCCACGTGAAAGAAGTATGGTTACATGTCAGTTCTTGGAACTGTGTGTGTAAATACATGGACAAAGAAAAACCTTCCACAAGTTCCACTCTTGGTGATTGACTCAGGAGCGGCTGGCATAATGGAATTACTTTTCCATGACAGGGAACCGTGGGAAATGGTGTTATCACTGGCTTTCCAATATATTTTCTTTACCATGATCTTCACCTTCAGACATGTGGGCTGTTAAGGATGCTTGAGAAGAGACTGGCTGTCTCTGAGTATGCTTTGGCTCACTCTCAAGCTGTGCTATTCACAGTGCCGTTATCCTGAGCCGGGCTAGGGTCATGCCTTACTTTGAAATAAAATATTATTTCTGGTGATCTCTGCACAGAGGTGGCAGCAAGGCAAGATTTTTCTTCCAGTCCTTTACAAGACTACAGCGGCCTGAAGAAGGGCAAAGTCAGTATTCTAATATCACATGTTTGTGTCTCTGCTTTCTGCAGTGGAAGGGTTTTGTGCTCTTAAGAAACATGAATCTAGAGAGGGGGAATACATCTATTTGAGTGTTCCTTAATATTGAACCATCATTGAAAGCTGCTTTGAATAAAAATGCAAAAAATGGCATTGTTAGTGCATGATCCGGAGTGTGAGAGAGTACTAGTCTTTTACCATTACAGTGACTTTTGGTTTGAGATGGAGATCAGAAAGCCCCAAATTCTCATACTAACTTTAGTGATTGTAATAGATGGTTTATAATGGTTGGGCACAAAGGGTTAGAGTGAATGGAGTAACATCAGGCTGGTGACTGGTCACTAGTCGGGTTCTGCAGGGCTCCATCCTCATCCCAGTTCTCTTCAACACCTTCATTAATAATGTGGATGCAGTCCCACAGACAGGGACCTGGAGGTCCTGGTCAATGGCAAGCTGAATATGAATTGTTGTGCCCTGGCAGCCAGGAGAGCCAAGCATGTCCTGGGAGACATCAGGCACAGCATCACTGATGCCTTGAGAAGGCTGACCTAGAACAGAGGTTAGACAGAGTTAAAGAATAAAGTAGGTTTTTATTAAAAGGCCGCAATGGATACACCTTGGACAGTGTAGGAGCCCGGCCAGGGCTACACCCAAGATGAACCCAAAATGGTCACAAGATAGACGACTGGTCATGAGGTCTCCCACTTTTGTAAGTTTTGGTCCATCTGTATATTGGAGTTAATTGTCCAATTACAGCTTCAGATTATGAAGCCCCATCCTTCTTGTTTTCTCTCTTTAGTCCATGTTGTTTATGCTCTTGGGCCTGAGATTTGGATTCGTTGCCCTTGGTCCCAAGCTAGAAAAGGAATTGGTTTCTCTACTCTGAAGTATTAAGTATAATATACTTAATAAGATATATACTGAGCTTCATATTAAGTATTTGCTTAATATGAAGCTCAGAACTACACACTAAAGCAACACAGAATCTGATAAATATCAAAGCTAGAACTTAAGGCCCCAGCTGGGCAAAGGAGGGGATTGTCCCGCTCTGCTCTGCACTGGAGTGGCCTCACCTCCAGTGCTGGGGGCAATTCTGTCTGCCACAATACAAAAAGAAATTGAACTGTTAGAGAGTGTCCAAAGGAGGGCTATAAGGATGGTGAAGGGTCTGGAGAAGAAGACTTATGGGTGCTAAAATGTATTATTTAAGAAACTGTCTATGCATAGACAACTCATTCTCAGTTCCACCTGTGGGACAGCATTTCCTATTAAAACTTCATGCACAGCACCTTTCAGGATGGCAACCTCTGCTTAGAAGTAACAGACATTACTGTGAGTTTCTGCAAGCACTTGTTCAGGAGAGTTCCACCTTGCACATTCAAATTTGGAAAACAAAACTGCAAGAACAGTTCCAATGAAGCATGACCATGGCTGAGATTGTAGACTAGAAGGAAGATTTCTGTCAGTATTTCCCAATGGATCCCTTCTGAGAAAAAAAAAAAAATCCCATTTTTTCTAGAATGCTCTGACTTTATTATGCTTCTAGCTGCTCTGTCACATGGATTTCTGTTCTGCTTTTGTGGAACATCATTAGAGGTGTTTACTGAGAAGGTGGTATTAGGAATTCTTCAGGCTGTGGTGTGTCAAGTAACAGTTTCTAAAGTGGTTTTGAACCACAATCCAGAATGTTTTTTCTGATCATGTAGGCAAACAGAATCTTAGATTACAATGAGGTAAGTATAAAGAGAATATTGCTAATTTTTTGTATGGCAGGTTTTGTTAGTTTTCACTTTAGTGATCCTCTCATAATTCCATAAGGCTAATGTGGATGTTCTTGGTCCCCATTAACACTTCTTGGTCCCCAGTGCATCAGTTTCAAGCTAAGAAAAGCCTCTCCACTATTTCTGACACTGCTGTATAGTGCTGCATCTCTCAAGCCTTTATGGTCTTGCATTAAGAGGCAGTGCAGAAAGATGGCTTTTTTGTAAGGATTTTGTCCAACCAACATGGTACAAAACACTGCTGTCTCTGTGTATGCCAGTTATGTGCGTATATATATTTATATGCAGCTGACCTGAAACATCTCAATGACAAAAGCCATTCCATGCCACTTCACAAAATATGCTTGTGTCCTTTCCTTCACTTATCACCACCTTAATATTTGTTTTAGCATGCCTGAAAGCCCACAACTACAAGTGTTTATTCTCCTTAAATGCCTGTCCAGCACTGTTCTACCTATTTGAGCTATTTATTAATTATTTGTTTGAACAACACCCCTGAGTCCTAGATAAGGCAAGGTCCCACTGAGACAAGTACTGTGTAAATACATAGTAAAAATCCCTGCTTTGAAGGGTTTCAATATAAACTCTTTTCCTTTGATCAACAATACACAGTAGACTGCTGTGCCAATCTTGGTCCCCTCCAAAACTCTCAGGCTTCTAATTTATCCTCTATTTGATCCTGTAAATTGCAGAATGGAGGCCAAGATTGACGAGATGGCTGAGGTGGGAGGAAATAGAGAAGTACAGTGGAAATAAGAGAAACAAAAATGATGGAGTAGTTTTTGCAACTTAGCAATGGTTAAACATTTGAAAAATGACTGAAGATGTGACAGGTACATAGTAATGGATTATATGGTGAATGAAAATAAGGGTGGGATGTTGCCTGTTCTAGCATTAGAGCTACAAGGCATCGTGATAACCTAGTAGGTGGCTAGTAGGTAAAAGTTAAGGGAGAGTTAAAGGAGATATTAATCTGTCATGCAATGGGTAGTTAAGCTTTTGATGTACTTGCCACAGGATACTTGGACATGCAGAAAGCTTCTGTGGGCTCAAAGTGTCACTGGACAAATTAATGCAATAAAAAGACATTGCAGGAGATTAAAGAGAGGTGTTTCCTCTGGCACAGGATTGGGAAACAAATTTCCAATGGGCTAGGAAGTAGCAACTTTTCTCTCCAGTTTTAACCCCTTATGTTTGCAGATATCCATGCCTAGCCACCGCCTGTTATGGAACATCAGCCCTTGCTGTGAGATGGCACATCTTAGTATTATTGTTCTGTGCTTTTTTATTTGTCATCATCTTCTTGGGGAAGTCTGGTATGCTAATGTAATGGTAGCCACTAGACTTTATTACTGTCAAATTTGCCAAAATGTTTTGCTTTGTGAACAAACACTGGCCTTCATTGCCCTTTCCTCAATACACAGTTGGTCATTCCTGTAAACGAGCCATTGCTCTTGGGCAGCTTGTCATGGCCAAACTCTTAAAGTAAATGGGCATGTCCCTACTGTGCCAATCAGTTGGACCTGATCCCTCAACTATTTCCAAATCCTATCTCCTGTTGACATTCCTAATGTATACTGGTCCAGGGAGGTGCTGTTTCTCCTGCACTGAATTCAATGTTACTACTTCAGAGGTCTAGAAAGGCCTATAATAAGGCTGGAAACAAACAAATTAAGCTAAAAAAAGGCTAAAAGCAGATGTAGATATAAATTCTGGTTGTGCATAAGCATGCAGATATCTTTGGCAATGGATGGTTTACAGTGGTAGATGCATCACAGGCATGGAAGGCCAGAATAAAAGAATTTAGCATGGATCGAGATGGATTCATGGCCTGTCTCTTTTGGACCCACTGGGATAAAATAAGGGAGAGCAGGTATACTTCATTCCCAGGCCAAAAAGCTAAATATTTGGGTGCCTCTGTTAAAGGAGAGGCTATCTCAGCTGACACAACAGCCCTATGAATTCTTCCTGCTGTGCTCCTCTCTTATGGACCTGCCATGCTTGCTGTTTGTTTCTAATTTCCAGTTATTTTTGACAAGTTATCACTATTTTCTGCACAAGGTGCAGATTAGGAGGAGTACATAGAAATCAGATAATAATCTAGAGAAAGTTTCAGGAATATAAGTAATACCAACACTTTTCATTAAAGTAATATTGGTACTGTGCACTGAAGAATATTCTGCATACTGAATACCTTTTCTTCTTTGAGACCCAATGGGTAACTTTGATGAGCAACAGTACCTGCAGAGACACTAAAATGATCACAGCTGTCAGTTAGGCCTATGTTAATGTGTCTTGAAAGAGTGATTAATGGGTTTTGACAATATCATTGCATTTCATATTTAATCAGATTATGCATCTGTTAGGAATGGTGCACTCCTAACATCTGCAGTCAGAGCCCCTGATCTGCATCCAGATCATCATTTTGGCAGGAGCATGAAGCATGGTCTGTGGTAGACTTCTGATAAATTAAAGATATGTGATGTCTAGTGTGCTTTTAAAATTCTGTGTTCACCTGCATGGCTCCTGTATGTGTGAATGGATTCTTACAGACTCCTTTCCTGGTGAAAATCCCCGTATGGCAAAGCATAGAGCCTGAAAACAAAGTAAATGGAATATTTCACTGAAGGGGAGGGGTGGTGCAATATAGTGTTAGCACACATGTATCAGTATATATATATGCCTAATCCTTGCTTCCTAGCTCTGCTAGGTGCTTCCTGAGTGACTTCTCGCAAGCTGGCTGTAGTCCAGGCATAAGGGGTTGCCCTGATTTCCTCTGGACCTTATGTTCGTCTCCAGTTTGGTTGGTAGTGCTTTTTGATATTGTGAGGCTGTGGAAGGATGGGGGCAACATCAGGTACTAGAGTAGTGGGGATTTATTTGGCCTACAGAAATTTAAAGGCTTATGATTTAAAGATGATCATATACCTATTTGAGAAGCTCTTAAAATACGTGGGAGTCTCTGCCTAGAAATACATGGGGCTGTCCCAAAATTTAGCTTTATTATCTTTTAAAATAATTCTGCTTTGAATTCTTTCTGAAACAAAACAAACTGCCTTGGCTGTCAAAACACTCCTCAAGTAGAGAACCTGAGCATAGTATCACAAATACGTATGGTCCAAGAATAAAAAAAAATCCATATAGACCATCTGTCTTTGGTACATACAGAATGAATGACCTCCAAAAATGCTGTCAGAAATGTAGCTCTGGGGTGCCCTGCTATGTTGTGCAGTGACTGTGGGTAAGGTAGTCCTTGTTGGCCAGGAGCAGGCAGGGAAAGGTAGTGGAACTGAACGTGGGATGCACAGAAGAGTGCACACAATGGTTTTGGTTTCCCTAGGCACCAAGCAGGAGCACCCAGTGACTGAGCAGCTCCCCTGAGAACAAGCTGGGGGATGTCCCAGGGGATTAGCAGTGCTCTGGAGTGAAATAACCTACTGGCATTGACACAGTGGGGAGCAATCATGATTCTGACCAGCCTCGTTCTCTCATCTTTGCAGATATGTCTCAGGGCTTAAAAGCAGGCTATGAAAGTACACACCAGGGTGAGTGTGAGCAGGAGCCAAGTGTGAGCCCTCATTGTCAGTGAGACACTGTCTGCCTAGGATCTGTTGGAATGTCACCATTGTTACACGAATGACACTCCTCTGCTGACCTGCAGGGCATAGTCCCCTCACCCCTGAGACTGGGGGAGCAGGGCTTGCAAGGGAGCTGCAGCTTTCATAGAGAAAGAACATTTCTAGTTTCACCTCACTCATTTCTTCTTCCTGACAGGGACTTCATGGTATGCAGGGTCTTAAGCAATCTCGCACTTCCTTTGGAAGATGAGGTCCCTGCTTTGACAGACTGAGAATAATTAATTTTCCATTTAAATACCAGCTGTCACCCCAGACTGATTGCATGACCATCTACATCTGCAGGGCAATTTTCTTTTCAGAAAAACAAGTCATCCTGTTTGCTTTGTGAATCTCTAAAATTGAGAGTTATTGTTTTGTAAATCAACAATAAGTAGTTAAAAGACATTCTGGTCAACAAATACAAAATAACAACCTATAATTCCCTTGTTGTAACTATTGTAAAAAGCAGTATTTTATTAGACAGGCTTATGTCATCTCTTGGTATATATTTGCCTTCAGATGTGTCAAAAGGTGTCCAAATATCCACGATCAGATGCAGGGAGATGCTTTGAGGAATAATTATACACTAGTACAACAAAAGAATATCAGTGATTCATGATTTTGTTACATAAGTCATCATTTTCATTACTGGAGGAGGGGATTACAATAGCTAGTTCCACAATGTCTCAAAAATGGTCTTAAGGTTTAATTCCATGTTTCAGTACTTTCTTTTGTATTCTGATAATGTAGCCAGTTTGGAATGCTGATGTGGGAGATCCTGTTTTCATCTGATGTGGAAAATCTACCTGTTTCAGTGAACTGTTAGACCAAACTGAAAAGACACAGAACAAAGGTACTGCTGGAGAAAGAAGCGGGATGAGGCACCTGTTTGAGGGAAACCTGTTCAGAAAAGCCTATGAATGCCCGTATCCAAAGTCCCAAACAAGGAGCAAGGCATGCACTAACAGGAGTGGTTTCCTAACTCAAAGCACTTCTCTGATGGTTTCCCTTGAGGGAGGTGTGGGGAGGTGTAAGTTTTGGGGAGGGTGGACTGTTTCCATTTTGGTGGAGTATGTTGCCTTAAGTATATTGAATAAACTGGGGAAAATCTTGAGAACAGAGCTGGACTGCATTTGTCTCTGACTATGGCGTTGTTCTAAAGACACCAGGTAAACATTGGCTTAGTGAATACTGTTGGCTAGGAAACCATTCCCCCTTCCTTGGCATCCTGTTTGCCAACAGGGAAACCTGTCTGTGAACGAGCCTGAATTTTGACAGTTGTGTTCTGGGCCTTAGTGTGGAAACTGTGCCTGGAGGGTTTTCAGTATGTCCCTTACAGGCTGTTAGAATGAGGAATACAGTTGGATTTCTTTTCCTTGAGCTCCACATTTTACTGTTGAAGAAATTTGACGTGCTCCCAACTTTTAAAAAGGGTGGGAAAAAGCATAACCACAAAGGGTTGCTGAACTTAAAAACCTGAGAGCTAGTAGAAAAACTGGTGCAGGGCTTCACTGGTTGTCTTTCATCCATTAACCTCTGGACTGAGTTTGCCATGGGGCACTACTAAAAGCAAGTTTTGTGCCTTAGACACTAAGACCTTTCTGCTTGCCTGCCCCTGTAGTCACCCAGCACCTCAGAGAATAAATCAGCTCCAGGTTTTCCAAAGCCTCTAGAAATGGAAGTTTCTACATCAGTTGTTAGTCTACCAAATTGGGATGTGGTGGGTAGATATTTGACTGAAACTCAGTGTACAGGTGTATGAATATGTGCCTATGGGAGCTGGATGGTTACAGTCTGTTTCTTAAGCTTGGTGCAAAAGATCATACCTAGAGGAATATGTTTATGCCTACTGTGAAATGAGCATTTGTCAAGCACCAGGCTCTGTCAGCACTGGTGCTATTTTTGAATACAGCTGAGACCAATTGTAGGCTGTGGGCTGCATTGCTGTGCAGAGTTTTTTGTTTAAGCATCTTGCCTGTGTTTTCCTTGTTAGCCTGCCTCCCTCAGGATTCAGTCTAACATTGCAAGCTGCTTTAAATACTGGAAGATAAAAGCTGTTTGAAGAGTAGCACCTTGCCTGGCAAAGAAAAGTTTCGCTGTGCTGCTTAGATCCAGTCACCAAGCTCAAATCTATTTCAGAATAGCTCTAGTGTAAGACCTTGAGTGGGTAATGTACAGTGTTGGCATGAAGATGGGTGTAATAACATCCCATGTGCTTAGAAAGAGCAGTAGAGTCCCTATACCATTGGGAAGGAACTACTATCACATCTGTTAGAACAAAGCACTGCCTTCCTTCCTGCAACATCCTGCAGTGCTGTTATAGTGATCTACTCGAAAGAAATTTATCTTGTTTTTCCCCTTTTTTGAGTTCTGTAAGTCCCCAGAGTTCCATATTATGTCAAAAGTTTAAAAGTGAAAAGAATAGGAGTAACTCCCCAGTGAAACCAGGTGTTTAGTGTGGAGCAATATGGTATCAAGGTTTTAGCACTACTGACTTGAGTTTGTGGAGTCGCCTTCTCAGGAAGCAATAAAAAGTTGTCTGGATGCAATTTTGAACAGCATGCTCTAGGGGATCCTGCTTGAGTGAAGAGGTTGGACTAGATGACTTTCAGTGGTCTCTACCAACCTTAACTACTCTGTGGGTAGTGGCTCTGCTCAACTGCTTGTTCGAGAAAATGAAATTATCTTTGTGTATTTAATTTCAGTGCTATTTAGAACTGGCTCACTCAGGCTTTTCAGAAGATTGCAGCCAATATCTGAGATGTGATGCTGTTCCACCACAGTGTGTAATTTCTGTGTCTGCAGGGAATTCACCATCCCTTGGGAATTAGATCATCCTTAGAGAACTAGATCTGCAATTTGAAATTCGTGCTTCCTGTGTATAGCCAAATGCATTCAACTCATCTGCCATTACTTTGGCTGTATTTTCTGGGCTTTCTAAGTTTGTTTTTTTTTTTTTTTTAGCAGTGTAGCAGCCTACTTGAAACTAATACTGATATTTAGTAATTAAGAAGCTTGAGCTATCCTATAGTCCTGCAAAATCCATCAACTACCGTTCTACTTAAAGATAGGCTTTAGCAAAGCACTGGCACTAAGAAGATGTAATTCTCAAGTTTGCTGCACTTTGACATCTTTTGAATTTATTAATCTTCTTTGAGCATTACATATGTGTGTGTGTGTGTATGTGATCATGTATATAATGGAATGTCTGCCAGGAGTACAAGGCTCTTGTGAAAACTGATGAACACACCAATGTCCGTTATAAAAGCTGAAATTCATAGTAACTACAGCAATGCAGAGCTGTTTTCTTTTTCAAGGAAATTTGCCATAAAGTAAGAATTGTGTTCCTTTTATTATGCAGCTACAGTGCTTATCATGCTGGAAAACTTTGAAAAATAAAACAGAATAGATTTGACCTCAGAGAGGATCATGATAACATAGCGTTGCTTTCAAGAATTCAAATTAGATTTCCAAACTGGTTCATTTGATTGAGCCAAGATGATCTTGTAGAGAAAGGGGAAAATGATGGTAGCAAGATAGGCAGAAATTTGGCCATTAAATCCTGCAGAATGTTCTTTTTACTTTCTCCTGCTTTCCCCCCAGTTTTGTTTACTCATTAGCAAACATTTTGCAAGCAAAGTCTTCCTACTGTTTAAACTAGAGAGGGGGATTTTTTTTTTTGAGAGGAATTAGTCTTTAGGGATTTTGTCCTTGCTCCATGAAACTCTTCAGGACACTGAATAGGGGATCTGTGAAGTTTTTGTTTTCTAAAGGCTACAGAAGCTGAAAGCTACTTTTCTGGCAAACTAATAAGGGAGAGCAAAGGAGACAGCTAACTTGTAGGGATGACACAGAGGGACTGAGGGGAAAAGCTTGACATATTCATTGTGAGTGTCTGGTGTGAGACATCAAGGACAGGAATGTCTCTCATACAGAAGGCACTGTTGTGGGCTGAACATTTCTTGTGAAAAGGCATCCTCCAGAGGCCAGCCCATCCCAAATCCTTCCCAGATGAACAAGCAAAACTGGCTGAGCTGGGTTCCTTCAGTCTAATCTTTTACCTAGGATGAGGGGGAAAAGCTGTCAGTGCTCAAAAAAACAAATGACAAAGGCAAGCTGTTGCTTAAACTGCCCATTTTGCTCACAAGGGTCTGAATCTGTTTTCTGATTCTGACTAGTGGATTTGCTTTTCATTCACAGACATTTAAGAAAGCAGAAGTATTGTAACAGGGTGAAAAGAAGGAATGGGAGTGAAAGATGAGGAGTGCTAATAGGCCTGAAAATGAATAAAATGTAGCACAAAGAACAACGACAACTGCAGCAGCTCCTCCTTCAGCAAGTTTTCCATCTGTAATTCAGCTTGATATTTTGAGAACCTATTTGGCAGCTGAAAGAGGCTTCACCTGGTAACTTTTTATTTTAGAGAGGTTGAAGTGTGATGGGAGGAGAAGCTTCTTCTAAATCACAAGTATAAATCAATTGTACAAAATGGTTTTTCTTCTTATAAATGGCTCATTTGCAAGGGTAGCTCCTAATTCCTTTCACTGATTGAGGAGGTGGGGATTAGAGAATGAACAGTAGATTAGGTCTGGAGCACCCGTGCTATGCCAGGAACAAGGAGCAATTGGATTCCGCTCTTTTAAGATTGATCCTGTGGGCTACAAACACCTGTGTGATACCCTAAGAAGGCACGGTTTGCCCCTGCTGTCTCATTTCATGCCCCCTTCTTCCATTCCCTTCAGTTTTGTGTGAATCTTTGTTGCTGGGTTGAGGCCAGGGCCGCCTGCTTGCACTTGTTGTGTGTTCACCCTGTTTAATGTGTCCAGCATCCCCAGCCAAGCTGGTCGAGGCTCAGCTCTAGCTGTGTCTCCCTGCCAGGGCTTTGCAGCTGGAAATAAAGCCTGAATTGAAGTTGTCTGGATTTCAAGTGTAATCTGTTTTCAGCAATTGCTCAACACTGATGTCTGCTTCTAACTCAATACTTGGTTGGATTCTTGGTTGTCATCTTGAGCATCAGCTAAGTGAAAAGTAATTGCTTGAGGAAACCCTTCACTTGATCTAGACCCTAAAAACTTCAAGGTCCTGCTTTGCCAGGTATTTGGCTCTTGACCTAGTAGAGACATTTCTGCAAAGCTCAGTGCATCCACAGTATGCTTTTAAAATGGGGAGGAGCAAGCATACATCTCTACAATTTCACACCTGTAAACCAAAATACAAAGCATTGTCACAGCTGTAACTGGCTGGGGTGTTCCTATTCTCAGTTAGGGGGTTGCCACCTAGTCTAGCATCTGATTTTTCAGGCAACTTCTCTTTTGCAAGGAAAGACTTTAAAGCTATTTTAATGTGTTTTCAGTATGTGACCAGGTCAGTTACTACTTTCTGCTTTCATGGAGGAGGGCATAAAGAAATATGATCTCTGATCTTGAGTGCCCTGTATGAATATGAGTAAATCAAGGGCAAACATAGGTGCAACACAAAGGTGAGTTTTTAAAAAACAAACCTCTAACAGTTTATTCTAAATTATCAAAGATTCTTAGATTTTCTGTTACAAGCAAATGTTTAATGAAGTCTGATGCTTTTGTTGAATGCAACAGCTGCATGTGACTTCAGGAGTGTCAGCTTCAGACTGGATAAAATCAAGACCCCAGCTAAGTCCTCACTATCTGCAGTGGTAGTCAGCACTGGATGCTTCAGGGGAAGATGTAAGCATCATGCAAGCAAATTGTCTATAAAGAAAGTTTTCCTTCTATTTATTAATAGATGCTGACTTCTAAAGTAACTTCATTTACCTAACCTATTCCCTAAACACTGATAATGTTTTGCATCAAAACAAACTCTGCTATTTTGAATGCTTCTGTGGTATCTTCCACAGACATCTTATGGTAGAGCTCTGCAGATTAGTAATGGGGAAAGTGTCTTATCAACTCTCCATCTAGCATTTTTCCTTTTCACATTGGCCCCTAGACTTATTCACAATTTGAACAATAAATCTCAGAGGAGCTGGTTTAGAGTTATCCTCTCTGTAACTGGTTTTAAAATATCACATTTTTTATATAGCTGAAATGCTCACAACAAACATTTCTTCTCTGGTGCATTTTCTTAAATTTATGTTTATCAGATCTCTGGAGTTTTGTTGATGGGTTTTGTATGAACACTTATTTTAGAATCACATATTTATATTTAAAAACTGTATAATACAGTCAGAACTTGTGAAACTGCACTCAGTTTAGACTTCAACTTCCAAAGACAGAAGTTAGTTTTATATTTCAGAAGCCACACGCTGCAGTAACTACAGTGTACTGGAGATGCTATTTTTAATTTACTCCAAATGGAAAGTGCCTGTGGTTTTAGCTTAGCACCTACCATAGATGAAATTATGGGTATTATAGTTCATGATTCAGACTGCCAAAACTGAAGGGGCTAAAAAAAAGCAGGGATAAGTCTTTTAAGCACTTCATTCTTAAGTAAAAGATGTTTCCCTTTTTCAGACACATAAAGAAAATCTGAGTGCTACAGGTGAAAATGACCCACAATCCAGACTTGTAATTACAAGTTATGGGATTTCAGATGCAGTTGCAAAGAGTTCTGAACTTACATTTATTATCAGATTATTCTACCAGCGTTATGCTGGTAGTAACCCTTTAAAAGCTCCAGTGTAGATCCAACACTGAAACACTTGAAGCAGGAGTGCTCACCAACAATGCTTTTTATCAGCTAACCTTGGCAGTACATTAGGGCTTCCTCTGCTTGTTTGGTGTTCATGTATTAATCAGAATCTGCTTCTTAGGTGTCTGAAAGCCAAGAATACTCTTTGGAAGCTGCATTGCTGATAAATGAAGTGGATTTTTAATTCTATGCTGCCCATATTTCAGTGTTATGTCTACTCACCAGACGAGCTTATTTAATATTGTGCATTCACTAAATTAATCCTTATTTCTGCTTTAGTGAACACTGATGTGACTAGAAAAGAAAAAATGAAACACAATTATTTTAGCCACGAGGCAGTGTAGATAAACAAACAAAACTGGCTATTGTGCAATAAGACACTAATGAAATGAAAATATTCCAAAATAAGGTGCTGTGCTAAGGAGCTGTACAAAAGAAGCTGGTGGCAGCTGTCAAGACTTCCAGGTGATGCTGTCCACATTTCAGTCCCATATCCAGACTACAGATTTCTATGTATGTAGCCAAGGGATGTTGTAACAGCTGCCTGTCAGTTAATAGACATGTTTAGGAGGATGGATAGATGCACGTGGCAACACAAGGAAGAAATGCATGTAAAGGCCAAAAGGCAGTCCTCAACAAGTCTTTGGGGCTTAGTGTGGAGAGGGGAGTAGGAAACCCATGATGAGATTCCTGCATTTGAAAATAGCAGTTAACAGGATAAAAAAGGTCAGAGAATGAGTGTCTGTGTTCCCAGAAGCTGAGAAAATAAACACAGAGCCTTAACATACCCAAATTAGGGAGATTGAAAATGGATTACAGTAGGGAGAGAAATACTCAGATTTTTCCACCAGAACCACAAGGTATATGGAGTGGAGGGTCCTGGGCTTTTGAAAGATCTGACCCAAATGATGTCTGAGATCTGTGAATAGGGAGAGAGACGTGCTCACAGGTAGCCCTGACCTACCTGTAGCTGTGCCTTTCTCCTGCTGTCCAAAGCACTGAGCAGTTGTTAGGAGCATGGCAGTCAGCTTTGTGAGGTGCTGGCAGTGTGTCCCCAGGAGGCTGAGGAACAAGCTGAAACAGTCACAAAGCTGACTTTGGGAAAGACCTTCTTTAGCTCACTGAGCTTGTGTTAAAAGCCGCAAGTCATGGGGAAAGGGGTTTGGCTTTCAAAAGAAGCACTAGAAGCACCACTCCTCCAGAAGGGTCTTGGAAAATACTCTGATGCCCAGGTTTTGCTTAATCTCTGAAAACCTGAAACCCAACTATTATGTCATATTAACATCTACAGCAGAGGTATTTCAGGCTGGTGCTAACTGCTCCAGGACAGGTCCCCATAGACACTATTCAATAAAAATCTCTTCAGACACCTTACAGCTTTCATTGAAAAAAAATTACAGCGAGTCCAGTCAGCCTTGTCCAAGGCAGAGCACATGTAACAGACCAGCTCAAAAAAATGCACAACTCCTTTATTTTTGTAATGAGTTCATATTTCTGGTTGCTAGCAAAAGTGGGATGCAGCTAATAGTTAATCTGCTGAGGGCATTGCAGGTGCTCTAACAATCATACCCTTCCTTTCTGTAGGCAAAATGCCTAACTGTGCTTGGAGGACTTTCCATTGAAAAAACACACTTTAAGAGGAGTGCTGATTACACCCTTCCATGAAAAATTAAATCTACAGATAATGTGCTGTTTGTAACTTGCCAAGAACATTGCTCATAAGCAGTGCAAGAGAATCAATTCCCTCATTAGTAGAAATGAGTATACAACTTTTTATGAATGCTGAGGAATATTACGTTATGAGTTTTTTGAAAAAGGTCTTTTGATTGAGGAAGTGATTTGTATGTCTTGTCTGAAAATCTTTTCAGTTCTAAGACATATTTTGCAATACATAAGATTCAAAACATGCTAAAAAAATGAAGTTGCTAACATAGATGAAGTTGCTGAATTCAGGCTGATAATATTTTACCTGTAAAGTTAGTATACTTCCACTGAGGAGCCTGCATTTGTGAAGGTTGTGAAGTGATATTTTTTTGAAGTGCTTCTGAACTTATTCTGTGTATTTTTTCAATGCCATTCACATTGCTGCTGAGCTGAGGTTCAAAAGATCAAATTGTAACATCTTTTAGTGGCTTGAATAGCAATTAAATCCTGCTTAATGTGCCTATTATAAAATGTTAGAGGGAGTGACTGAAATTAGTATTTAAAAATATGAGTACTTATCATGCCATCTTGAAAATGAGACAGCAACTTTGTCCAAATCTGGTAGTTATTATGTACTTAATAGCCAAGGAATTTTAAAATTGGCCCAAACCTGTTCTTTCTGAAGCAAGTTTTAAAACTCCAGTTTAATCAAATAGAAGGAGGATTAGATGATGACTGCTTGTAAAGATCCATCCATTAACATTCAACTTCAGTAGAAATTTTCCATATGTTTTACTTGCAAGACTAGATGACTGTGTTAACTAATTAGAAGCACTATTCAAATATTTACTATCTGAGCATTCAAACACATGAAAAGATTAATGAGATTCTACTGATTTTTTCAGAGTTTTTTTTTTTGTAGAAATAAAATCTATACTTTTCTAACTGAAAAATAAACCCATTAGACCAATCATTATCAAAATCTCAATAATTTTGATATTATAAGAATTTTGAGTAGCTATGAAGAACCTCCCCTCATGCCTGAATATCTGAATACTTGTGGAAGGAACCTCAGGGAGTTAAGTGTAAAGGGATCCTGTGTTTTTACACTAAATCTTCAGTGAGTGCAAACTAGTTCCTGAATCTAAGGTTAGCATCCTTGGTGTTGATTGATGTAAATCTTTCTGGTCCTTACCCTTGTCTGAGTAGGAAACAGGCTCTCAGTCCCAGGCTGTGGGCAGTGCTCTAGACTTGATGGTTGTGAGGTGGTCTCATGAGTTGTGGCAGGGACTCAGTCTCTCTGCATCTCTCACCTGAAGCAGCTGAGCAAGTAACCACAGGTACAGTACCAAGCTGCTGGGCTGCAGACAATCTGAAAAAAAAAAAACAAACAACCAAAAAAACCCCGAACAGAACACAACAAACTGAACAACTTCAAAGGTCTGGTGAACTTGAAGCTCTTCTGTAATGTGTAATATTGAAATATCATTTGTACTCCAACCTTAGTGCATATGGTATTTGTTGAAATTGATTGTAAATGACATTTTCCCTGAGTGGCAAAAGGACTGAAGGCAGCCAGATGGTTAGCAGAAATATATAGTATATTCACAGACCATGACAATTTGGTCCCATAGCTTTTCTTGTTGGCAACTGAATCAGCTTTTTCAAACTGAGCATCTTGATCTTAAGGGTCTTTTCCAACCTAAATGATTCTGTGATCTAACTGCACTGAAAAAAAGAGGCAAGTTCCTTAGAAGTAATAGTACAATTATTGGTTTTAGATGTCTTTTTCCTTCCACCTCTCCTGAGTACTATTACTTCTAATATAATAAGTGGAAAAATATGTAACATTTTAAGTTACTAAATTATAATATATTAGACTAAAGTTCCTTCTTTCCATTTGAGAGAGCTGGCTTGTGTCTGCATACTAAAGCATGCTTTTTATAATCTCAAAGTGAAATCATATGTATCAGGAAACATTTAAAATTAACTGAGGCCAGAAGGCACAATAATTGTCATTTAATCTTACATCAATTTTTTTTCTCTGGGCTAAGTAATCCACACTCTTCCCAGGATGAGGCATGCTGGCCATTGGCATAATAAAAAAGCTCTTGCAAATTGCCTAATTTGACTCCATTGAAAACTATTCTTGAGGTGGAGATATCTTCTCTAGATATCTTCTGCATGTCTGAGCAGCTCTATTATGATATAAAGCAGGTGAATATCTGGCCTAAGTTGTTAGAAAACACCAATTCACAGACTCTGGATCTGGCTTTCAGCTTTAAATATTTTGATGACACCCTGGGAGGGAGAAAAAATTGTATGAGCATTAGTTGTAGAGCTCACTGCTATGCCAAATCAACAGGGGTTTTTCTAAATAACTCAGTAAATCATTAATGTGCTGCTGTTAAAAAATCCTCAATAGTAAGATGAGTCCCATTGTGAGATGATGCTTCAAAGAAATAATTTGGAGTGGTTCAGTGCAGACACTTAAATTGATGCCTTTCAACTTTGCAATGCAGGCAAGAAAAAATTAGGGTTTAGAAAAAATAATAACCAGAATCTTTAAATGATTCAGTCAACTCAGACACCTGCTACAAGTCTTATAAAAAGAGAGAGTGACTAATGAGTGAATTGTTGTGAAAATCTTGGTATTTTATTGATGAAAATAGGCAAATTCCACGGGAGATGACATTATTGATTAGGCAGACACAAAGCTTCAGGAAATCAGATTTCAGTTCCAGTATCTGCTGCAGACTCCATGTGGTGCTGCTATCAGTTCACTCTTGTGCTGAGTTTATCATTCAATCTACAAACCCTGACTGAAACTGGAGCCACATCATGCTACACACAACACAAATACCCTGCAAAAGAGCCTCTTCCTCCAAGACCTTCCTGTGCAATTAAGCCACAAAAAGGATAAAAAGAAGATAGGGTTGCACAAAGCTGCACAGCAGCAGTATTGAATCCTGAAGCAGAGTCTCCTGGTGCCCAATTCAAGGCCATTCTGCTAGATCCTAGCAAAACCAAGATTTGACCTAGGTTTGCTCACACAAATAGACCACACATCTTTCTTTGCTACTGCAGTGAAATCTTACTTACAGGGGAATAATTAGAAGTAAATGGTCTCTTCAAATACCTTCAAAACAGAATTTTTCTATGATCAAAGGATAAGGTTTATCTTGGTTTATTTGTTGCAAGCCTTTAGGGAAAATGGAATAGAGGACATTTGCTACATTTTCTGTAGCAGGCAGTGCTGAAGGGGAGGATAATATCTTTAAAATGGTGTGGCTGTGGAATGGCTGTTAAACTCTTGCTTGACATAAGTAATAGAGTCAAACTTCAGCCACATCTGCATATACCATTACTTGGACTGATGTGCAAGTATTTGTCCTATACTACTCATTACTTGGAAGTGTCTTGGATATCTGTCAGAGTGCTGTAATCAGCCTCCAGATTTTTTTTTTTTTTTGAATGATTGGGTGCCAAACTTCTTTCAAGTATTTCAGTTTGTGATGAAACTCTACTCAATAGCTTATATTATACTAAAATCAGCCAACAGGACTTACCCTCCCTGGCATTGTCTTATACAGGCAGTGGAAAAGAGATCTAGCACTTGAATACAGACAGCAATTACAGATTGGGACCAGAATGCTGATGTGCCAAGGGTGTAGCAATCTGAAAGACAGATTCATTGCAGATCTGACTTAGGCATCAATTTTATCCATCAAAGTATTTAAACCTTGCTGAGGTCGTAAGTACATACAGATGATTTCATGCTACTCCAGAAGATGAACCTAATTATGCTTTCTGCTGCAATCATTTAGAGATCATCTTTAGGGAGCTCTTCCCATTTATCCAAATTCAATATCCAAATAGATACAGGGGAAAATATTGCAAAAGGTTTGTTTTGATGATAGTGAATTAGAGTGGTATGTGATAAAAATGTGGTGTGGTACATAAAGCACTTGTGTCCCACACTGCATGTGAATGCACTGCTTAAATGAATATGGTGAATTTATAATGTGGTGCAGTAGCTGCTGAACAGCACATGAATCTTTTGCTCATGTTCATCTCCCACTGGAGTCATGACATGTTGGAATTTAGGCAGAGAAGAGCAACGGTTGCCTGCCAAAATGAACTATATTTGTGCCCTGAAAGGACACAGATCCCCTGCCATGCAACAGAAGTTATGGCCACTACAGAATAATGTGAGAGTGAGGGGTGACCTGCCAGACAAGGATCCCAGTTTCAGGGTTTGCTGTGGAACTTGCCTGGTCAATGGACCCCCACCACTCAGGCTAATGTTTGCTGAAGGAACCTGAGGCATTCAGGCTCTAAAACTGGCAACTCCAAACTGAAGAAAGATTTTATATATGGTACTTGATGGCTCTAGCAAAATCATGATTTAAGGTATTGTCCCCAAAAAAAATGAAGCAATTATTTCAGCTGAAACCCAGCTTTCTATATGACTCTATCATAGCTGCTTACAGGTTTTGTTTTTGGGTTTTTTTTTTTTTTTTTTTTTTTTTTTTTTTTGTTAAACAGTTGAAAACTACCCCTCTAGTGAGGATCCCTCTCTACCTGGTGCTCAAGGTGGCTATGTGATGCAGATGAGGTGTGATTTAGGTCATGGGATCTGCAAGTCTTGTGGAGTCTAGCAAGGATCCTCAGTGCAAACATTTTGATTTCAGAACCTATTCATAGGTTATTTTGTCTGCACCCCAGTATAGCATAAGACCTTAAACAATATGTAGTCCTCCTGTACTGCAAACAGAAATCCCTGGGAAACAGAAACAATTCGTCAGAAAGAGATGTGAGTTGGATCTGAACTTATCTAATGATGTGACACTGCCATTGTCCCAATATTTTGTTGCAGTAGTTAAGCTCTTTCACTGTTAAAAGTGGCACCCTCTTTCATTTAAATCTGTGTCCCTTCTTCTCTCAGCTACTGTCTTATTACATCTTTCTCCTGTAATTAAATGTATCTTTATCCACATCAAACTATTCCATTCCTAAGTCAACTTTTGGTATTTGTTTTGGAAATTTAAGCAAAGTACACTAATTAAGCCTACTGATGCAAGATTATTTTTCCTCCTCGAAGTGCAAAATTCTGCCTTCTCTACTACTTTTCAGGATCTTTTCTGAAATGTAAAAATGGCTACATGTAGTATTTTAGTGGTGGTGTCAGACATGCAGAGTTATGCAGAAGCTCTGTGGCAAATAGTTTAAGGCGAAGCATATGTAGAACGCATTTTAAGAATCCTTTAAGGACCCAAAATTGGATCCTTCTACTGGTGAGAGCTCCTAAGTGCTCCCACATAACATTCCTTAAGTAGACATACTTGCTTGGAACAGTACTTAGCCCATATGCAAGTTTACTTGGTGGGGTGCTGTTGTTGTGAATGAATTACTACAATGAAAAGCCTTACCCTCTCTAGAAATCCCAATGCATAAATATGCTGCATAGGCTCCAATTCATTTGCTGAAGTTAAGACAGGAAAAGATAACTTTGCACAGGTTGAGTTTTCTTTTTTCCGCTTTCCTCAGTGAGGCAGGCTGAGTTGTCATTTTGACTGGTATTTTATACAATGGAGATGCACCAACATGACATCCTAGTGCAGACATCCTTCTTTCAGTAACAAAGTCCTTTGAGCATTCAGGGTCTGCATTGATGCTGGGCAGTTTTCCCAGTGGCTGCCAAAGGATTTAGGACTGCCAAGCTCACCATTTCTCAGTGGTATTTCTGCTTCTAATTTCCTTCAGTGCTTTTTTCAAAGCTCTGCAGCAACACACTCCCATCATGGCAAAGGAGCAAAGCACTGAAAGCAAGACAGAATTTGCTGTCTTGCCTTTGTACAAAACAAGCACAGAAATTAGGAGAGATTTTTCAGGACAAGAATCTCAAGTAAAAAAAAAATACTGTCATATTGGGCAATGTGCCTGTTCCTGGAGATAGTGTGGGTTTTGTAAAGCTTCTGATTTATCTAGTCTTTTTTGTAAGCCACAGGGGACTGACTACATGGCATGCTGCAATTCTGCTTGCTGAGACGGAGGCTTTACCACTCTCTGCTGCTCCTGTCTGCCTGACAGTAACTCTGGGAGCCCGGTTTAGCTTGTGCATTGGGACCACAGAATGGGGTCCCTGGGAAGATCCTTGTCAGGGAGAAATTGTGTCCACCTCTGCATCCTTGCAGCAGCATTTCTTAGGTAAACAATAAGGTCTACAGGTGGCTTTGCACACTTACATCCCTACCTATCCCCTCACACACAGGCAAACTGAATATTTGTCACCACTCAGTTCTTTTAGACCATTAAGGCAGACTGTGAACACCTCCACGACTCCCAGTGCACTGGGAGCAGCCTACTGATGCCATTTCATGGAGGTAACAGCAGCTCCAGCAGTCTGAATCCAACTGGCACTGTTTTTTTGCTGCTAGGGTGAAAGGACAAATCCTTGAACAAAATGGGCCACTTTAAGGGCATGATATGGTTTCAGTTCAGCTTGTTGATGGGGTAAAGAAGCCAGAATTGTTTTGCATGAATCCATGGGAGCAGAATTTGACCTCTGAAGAGGAAGATTGAATTTATCCCTCATATTCCATTTCTCTCTCTATCAAGTGATCTGTGAATGATGCCCCATGGGTGTTTCACCCCTGTGCTGGGACAGCATTGTGTCATTGCATCAGTTGCCTATGTATATTTCTTTCCTGACTGCAGACAGGGAATCTCTCTCCTGGCTTTCCAGATGTGTAACACAATCCACCTTCCCTTTATGGCTTGGCTTATCTGTTCAGGCAGAGTGTACACAGAACATGTTCATTTCTTCTTGTCCAGCTCATCCTTTGCTACTCTCAGAAGTATCTTGGTACTTCATTAGTGAATGGACTCAGTTGAATTCCTTGGAAAGAAATGCACAGCTTTTTCTTCTTTGCTTATATCATATGCGCTGAAACTCACACCCAGGTGACATACAGGAAGGAGTGAACTCAGGTCTTCAGGGAGAGCTTTGGCACTAAGTGCTGTAATGCAAACTTGCTCATGCTACCTCTGTGCAAGCATAAACCCGCAAACCCAGAGCTAACATGCACAGAAAATCAGGTTTATGCGGGGCAGGGAGGTTGGGAAGCCAAATTATGGAAGCAATTCTCAGCTATTAAAGTGCACAAACCAGCATGAGAACTCATGGAAGATCAGGGAGTACAATTTGTATGAGCTAATGGTCTAGCAAAAAACTTACACTGCAGAAGGAAACTTTGAGGTTTGGGGATGTCTTAGGATGGGTGGTTCAAAGCCAGAGGACATAAAGCTATCTCCTGCAAAGTAGAGACCTGCTGGAGGTTTTGAAAGGTCTTCCATGTAGGGGATGAAACCAGAATTAAACAAATCCATTTATACATATATGAATATCCAAATGTTTCAAGATTACATGGAGATTGCAACATACTGCCTGAAACTAGTAGTGGTGGACTCAATCAGGAACTGGCGAGGCCAAAGTAACCACAGAGCTTCTGAGTGTCTTGGAACATTAATCTTCTCCAAAACAAAAGTAACACAGTGTTTATTTCTGCATGCCCTGTAACCTACTGGATTACCAGCTTTGCACTAATAAAAACCTATTGGGAGGGAAGTCCTTTGAAGGCAATACACCTTATTCACAGTAAAGGTACCTTGCCCTGAGTGTGGCGTCCAGGGTGAAGCTTGCAGTTTGTGTGCATCATCATTGAGCCTGGAAAAGACCTTTAAAATCACTGTGCCCAAACAAATCCAGTAGCACTACTGTAGTTTTTCATTTTTTCCAGGACAAGAGAAAAACTTGCTTCTCTTGATACCTTCCGATCCACTTGTACAGCTAGGAGAAATGTAGGATTTTGTGCTCTCCTACATTAAGAGCTCTGAAACAAAGATTTACTTCACTAGAAAGCATTTAATCATGGGACTGTGATCTCATTTGGAGTGGATACAGCAATCCCTCTCCTTCTGCACAAGCATTGCATGGAGTAGCTAAGAATGGATATCACAGAGGGAGAGAAAGCTTGAATGCCTCTTTTCTCTAGGGAGTGGGGCTGTCTGTAAGGAATAGGAGCTGGGATTAGCTATAGGATTTAAATGCAGCCATGTGCTCTTAACCTAAGGACTGCACCCTTCCCTTAAGCAGATTCTTCTCCTACAGTTACAACCAGCCTGGACTTTTTAGTCATGGTACAATTCACTGCCACTGAGCTGATCAAATTATCACAGTGTCTGGTTTACAATATCACTGATTAAGTCGCAGAGGAGGAAGCTAATTATAGAGGAGCATGCTATTTGCACACAGGGATGCTGTAGCAAGCTCTGCAGGAGGCAGATGGAAGTATTTTGAAAAAAAAAAAGGCAGAAAGGCATACGGCAGCAAAAAATTTTTGTAGGAAATGCTACAGCTCTTCTTTCTCTTGAGGCATTTCTTTTGTATAGCAGAGATGGTCTGAGAAACACTCTCACAATTTGAGGGTACAGTTCCAAGAAGCTGCTTTAATTTTATTAGTGGACATGTGATCATTATGCTACAGACTAGAATAGCTCAAGCTTGGCTTTAATGTCAACCTGTCAGTGTATTCATCACTGAACAAGCATTACATAATTATACTGAATCACAAGATTAGAATATAGGAGATTTTTTTGGGCAGGCAGGGTTATTTTAATACAGGGTGATCCAATTAGTATTGATCCTTCTTTCTTTAACATGTTTAAGGGTAAGTGTACTTAGGAGCCAACCACATCATAAAAACATGGTCTGGAGTCAAATGGAGGAGAGCTGTGGAACAACCACACTGTGAGTACTTGTTCAGAAGATTCATTGAAGCAAATGGAACCATAAACTATTGCAGTGCCCTTGAAGTGAAACATTTTAAATGCAAAGCAGTCTAATATTGTACTTACAGCTGACATTTTCTACAATGGCCAAGGGTGCTCTTGCACCCCAGCTTTCCAATGGGAAGTACCAGTTTCCAGAATGTGAATCTTCCGTTGCCTTACTTTGTCTCTTGTGTGATGGCTTATAAGGGAGTGTAATAAAGAACTGTTGATACAACAGCTTTTAACCCCATTTGTATGTATGTTAAGGTCAGAGAAAGATACAGAGCCAGCAAAGGTTAACCTGCTTTATAAATCCTGTGGAATAAAGCTTTCTGACTTGTCACCATAAGATTAAAAAAAAAAAAAAGGTCCTGACCAGTATTTCATGGAAATGCTGCTTTGACAGCATTTTTTGTGAAAGCTGGCAGAGTTTAGCTCACAAACCATTACATGCTACTTTTCTTAGAGAAGATTAACAGACAAGGGGGAGCTGAAGTAACTTTCCTATAGGACATATATGAATCCCTTGCAGTCACATCATTAAACCCCCAATAGGTCAGCAGAAGTGTAGATAGCACAAGTAGAAGGAGGGATCGGATTACTCCACTTCGGCTAGTTCTGGAAGGGCATTTAGCAGGCCATTTTCAGTTTGACAGGATCAGTTAGCACAGTAGGATGGGAGGAAGGCCATAATTTCCTCTCTGTGGGAATGACCATTGAGAAATCAGGTGGTAGGAAAGGTATAAGCATTTACTTTGTGAGGGTGAGCTTTGAAACAGGAGTAATTTATTTTGTCTCTGCTTATAGAGAGCCTAAGTAGCAGTCAGTTGGATGCTGAGATTTTTTTCGTCCACAGGCTGGTTGGTAATTTTTTGAAGGAAGAATGGGACTAAGCAGAAGGAGATGTTGTGTGAACTACTTCTGTCTGTGTTATCAGTAATACCACACCTTCTACATCACCAGTAAAAGCAGACTGTTGCTGCTTGCAGTACAACACCCTTGTCTGCGATGCTGAAGATGAGACAGAGAGACAGGCTGTCAGCACATGTTCACAGGGAGGAAAGAACAAACTACTTGAAAAAAAAATGTATCTGAGACAGGTGCGACTTTCCTTCTGCTGGCATAACCTTAGCTTTGTTTGGACCTATGTGCAACTTGGAAATTCCTGGTGGGAGCATCCTGGAGCCAGGGTAGTCTGTAGTCTCCAGTTCTCAGAGAGGAACTGTCGTGGAGATGTCATGGTTTAACCCCAGCCAAAAATGAAGTACTGTGCTGACGCTCATCCTCTCCCCTGCCCCCCACAGGGGAGGAGAATCAGAAACAAAAAGTAAACTTTGTGGGTTGAGATAAGAACTGTTTATTCATTGAAAGAAAACAAAATATAGTAATGATGATGATGATAATGGTAGTAATAACAGCTTTAAAAGGCTCCCTCCAACTCAAACTATTTTATGATTCTCTGAATTGTAATGAAAAAGAGACAGTGATAAAATCTGAGAAAAAAACAAGTGATGCTCAATAGAGCTGCTCACCACTCACTGACAAATGCCTAGTCAGTCCCCAAGCATGGATTGGCATATCCCAACCAATCCGCTCCATTTTACAGACTGAACATGATGTTCTGTGGTGTGGAAATATCCCTTTGGCCAGTTTGGGTCAGCTGTCCTGACCATGCTCCCATCCCAGCTTCATGAGCAATTCCTTGCTGGCAAAGCATGGGAAACTGAGTAAGTAACTTATGGGAAGCACTGCTGAACAACAGCCAAAACATCAGTGTGTTATCAACATTATTCTCATCCTGAATCCGAAACACAGCACTACACTGGCTACTAGAAAATTAAATCTATCTCAGCTCAAACCATGACAGGAGGGAGCATCAGTAGCTGGCATCTAAACATTTGGTACATTGCAGCACGAAGTTTGAAGAGAGAATGAGCCCAACACATTTTTCTAGCTAAAGGTAATTAATTATGTGGGAAAACCCTGGCATGGAGAATGCCAACACCCTAATGGATTACTCCTGTCTGTGCCAGAGAGGCATCCACTGGTGCCAATTTGTGGTGGTACTCAGAGGTTTGCCTCTGTGGGAGCTGTTGTTCCTCAGGTAGTATCTCTTCTGCTAGTGAAGGCCTGACTTGTTTGTTAGAGATGCTTGCTAGTCCTGATAACAGCCCTATGAGCTGTATAGTCTCTGGACTGAGGTGTCCAATAGTGCTTCCCTTTGCAGTGACCTGGGGGCACTGGAAACTGTTAACTGGAGTCAATTTTTTTCCACAATAGCTCGTATGGGGCTACATTTGGCATTAGTGCTGGAAACAGTGTTGATAGCACAGAGATATTTTCAATAGTGCTGACTACTGTTGAAAGTCTTTTTCTGCCTCTCATCACACCCAACCAGTGAGGAGCCTGGGGGATGGCAAGAAGCTGGGAGGGGGGACTGCTGGGACAGCTGATCCTAGCTGACCCAAGGGATATCCCATACCATATGGCATCATGTTCAGCACATAAAGCTAGGGAAAGAAGAAGGAACGGCGTACCTTGAGAATGACAGCGTGTGTTTTCCCAAGTAAACTCTACACATGGAGGAGCCTGCTTTCCTGGGGATGGCTGAGCCTGCCCATGGGAAATGGTGGATTAATTCCTTTTGTTGCTTTGCTTGTGTTCACAACATTTGCTTTACCTGTTTTAGTGTCTATCTCAACTCAGGAGTTTTCTCACTTTTACCCTTCTGATTCTTTTCCTCACCCCACTGGTAAGGGAGTGAGTGAGCAGCTATTTGGGGCAAAGTATTTGGCTGGGATTAACCCCTGACACTGAACAAGTGTGTGACTCTGCCACAGGGGTAAGAAAAATATGTCATGTCCAGTTGTGGCAAATTCAGCATTTTAAATAGGTGATAAAATACATACCAGTATTCAGCTTTAGTCCTTCAGTACAGTGAGTTGCAAGACACCTGTAACATAAGCTTGAAAATAAGGAATGCTAGATAATTGTGTCCTATTATTTACTTTCTGATCTGGTCTGAGGAGGATGTTTAAATGTGGAGGACAAGCCTGCTTAAATGTTCATAAAAGTCTCAGTATAAAATCCTAATGAGCAATAATCTGTCTCTAATTCCTCTAATGTAGTCTCTGGTCTGAATGATAGCACTTGTATTACTTTCTATGAAACACATTTACCTCCTGCAATTCATTTGACTGTAATTCTTTTGCAGTTTCTATTTGGCTGGTTTTGTTTTATTCTTAATAGTAATTCTATCTAAGCACATATACATTTCTTTAAAAAAAAAAACCCTAAACATATTTAAATAGTACTGAAATAAGATTATTCTAGCTGTAGCTATAATAACACCTCTAATGTTTAACAAGCCACAAAAACTGGAAGAATAGAATAATTTATTTGGCTGATAAAAAAGCAGAAGTAGTTACATAAAATGAACATATCGGTCTGCTGTTATTCCTGTTCCACACAGCTCCCCGTGGCTTATTTCATTTTAAGCTTATTTTTCTCTTTTTGAGGAAAATTAATTCAATGATGATACAGTTTCTTCTGGGTCAGAGAGACCAGGTTAGCCAGAAAGAAATGACTTCTCAGAAACAGAAAGATGATATGCTTCCTGGCTTTCAACCTTGTTACTGGGACAATAAATGGATATAAATTTCAACAAATACAAAATAAGTCCAATTGGAGAGCTACTCCAAGAGGGATTCTGAAATGACACAAAAACAAATGGGTTTATAGAACTGTAAAACAAAATACTACATTACTTATATCACTTTTCCTGAAGGCATAAAAAGATATTAAAAAGTCATTAGCCATTCTAGCTTAGTCACCTGAGAATCTTTGGGACTGACACTTCAATTCCACTTTCTTAATGACCATGTGGATTTGTGAAAGGGGAAAGAAAACAGAATTAATTTTTCTGGAGTGGTTCATTGCTGGAAAGATGGCAGTGTCCCTAGCAACTCTGAGACGAGTGCCTGCTCCAAACACACGTTTAAAGGTCAGGCCCTGTGTCAGATCTAGTCATTGTGGCTGATATTCCAGCCTGTGCTAGGACTGCAGAGATAGTGCTGGCAGCTTCAGCAGGAGTCTCGTTATGTATCCAGCAACCTTCCCAGTCATCCTATCACTTTATCTCTTCTCATTTTACAAGGCTGTGCATTGTACCTCCCTAATTTAACACTCTTCTGGGGAAAGTGTAACATTTGGGGTTGGGTGAAAACTACTACTAGCTGTCTGATGTTGTCCCTTGGCAGTCAGGGGTCTATCTTCCCAGGAGGGGACACCTGGAGTGTTTTCAGGATGAACAGGGTTTTGGGACCAGATCTGCCTCACTGAGTGGTCTTATGGCTTACAGCTGGCACATTGGTATTGAGTCCATACATAACTCAGCTGCTATTGACTTGTCTCCAGTGAAGTGCACAGGGCTCTGATCTCTTTCCTTTGTGTCAAACAGTTCTCTACTTGTCTAGGATGATGTAGGGGAAAAAGGAATTTGCTGTTGTATATTCTACATTTTAGCCCAACTCTCTGTCCTGTTTTTGTGAGGGGAAATAGCAAACTCATGTACAAGGTAATTGCATTCTGTGACTTGTTGACTGGAAGCAAGAGCAATTTTCATCGTTTATTTGCTAGGGTGATTTCCAACTCTTTGAATGAAAGATGAGCTTGTTGAATCGAAGCCTATGTTTAAGGCCTATAAAACATGACATGTTGAGAGAAGGATGTGTATGTATGACTAAATTTCCTCCAAGGGATTACACAGAGCCCCAGGCTGGAGCTATCAATACTGTAGGGAAGTGTTTCTTTAGCCAGGGACCAGATGAAAGCTGATCTTCCTACTGGGAGTTAGCACTGCTGGTGCTTTCAGTTCTGGAAATCCTTATGGTAAAGGGGATTGCTGAGAGCAGCCCCTGCTCTGCTTTGTGAGGCCAGAGGTTTGGCCTTTGATCATGTCTCTTGCTTTCCCTCTGTACAGCCTTGCTGAGACTACAGTTTTGCTGTGGCTTTAGCCATTGACATGGTACTAGAGTAGCTGTGGTATCATGGACAGCAGGAAGCCAAGGTAATGATAGGACTAGGAAAATAGCTATTAATTCTGAATATAGCCTATCCTCTGCTTAGATCTTATTCGTATTGCTTCTCTCCGTCAGTTTTAAGTCCTCAATAGCCTGTCATTGTTGATAATTATCACAGCTGAGGAATCATTGCTGAATAATAAAATGTCTCTGAAGGAGACTGAGGGGCAGCAAATGAGGAGATCTGGTGTTCTGTGAATTATGGTTGTCTCTGTACAGCTTTGCTCTGCTGGGAAAATATCCTGGGCTTGCCTTTTGGCTTTTCCTCCCAGTCCTCCAGGGTGAGGGTGAGGGGACCAGCCCTTGCAAAGGGACATGCTGGGCCTGGGCATCGTGCAGGGCTTTTCCACAGGTGAGGGGTACAGCAGGGTGCAGATATCTCCCTGAAGAACAGAGGCTGCTTTCCCTGGCATGAGGGCTTACCTGCTCCTGGTTTAGCCAGGCATAGAGCAAACTCCTCCTGGCTATGCCAGCCACGCAGAACCAAGTTCCAGGGCAGCGTGAGAAGCGAAAAAAGCATCGATGATGTGCAAGCCCTGCTTGCACAGGGTTTTTTGTGCAAGAAATAAGGAAAACATCCCTCTGTTACCACCACTGTTTCCAACAAAATTCCCAAATACAGGCCCATGCCACCTGCTGTGAAGAAAATGATTTCTACCCCATCTCAAGCCAGCACACTGGGCTGGTGCAGAGATTCACCTTTCCACCACCTCCCTGAGCGAGGGCAGCAGGACTGAGTCAAATGGCTTCCTGCTGGGCAGAGCCGAGGTGTGGGAGCTGGCTGACTGGAGCTCTCCTGGCAAAATGAGGGCTTCTTTTTTCCCCCTGTCATTTATTAATGGATTTTGGGATGTGTAGGACAACGAGGAGCTGTTTCTTCATGCTTAAATTTGCCTGGCATCTCACTTTGGACTTTAAAGTTGCCAGCAGTACAACTGGTTTATGCTTTTAACTTGGATGCGGGTGTGGTGAGGGTTGTTGGGAGATGTTGTTGGCTGTTTTGTGATTTTTTTTTTTTTTTTTTGCCTTTTTTTTTTTCCCTCCCAGTAAAACCACATCAAAAAGGATTTATATTATTATTAAACAGTGGCCATACTTAGGCATTTAGAAGTTCTAGTTCTCTTAGGACTATGGTCTGGCAGCAGTGGGTTGCTCTGGGAATGTGCCAAGATTTCTTGCTCTCTCCAGATTTCTGAGAATACGTGAGTTAAGTGCCTGAAACTTGTTGGGATGAAACTGGCCCTCAGGACCTGATTCAGAGTCAGGTGTTATTTCACAAGAGTGGCATCAGGCTTGTACTTATTTTGGAATGATTTCAGGATGTGTTTTGATATGGCACCAAGTGATACTTGGTGTCTCCTGCAGGGCTGTGTGAGCTGAGTCTGTCCATTTGATGAGTAGCTGAAGGGAGACAAACTACAAGGAATTGCAATAATCAGGTTGGTGGAGATGGGGCAAAATCAATATCTAAGGCAGAATTGCAGTATTAGGAAACAAATGTCAGCAAAGTCAGGTAATATTCAAGAGATTTAGAATGTACTGGGGGTAGGGAGAGAGGAAATAGTAAGAGGCTTTTTCCCCTGTTTAATTTTTTTTGTGTATTTTTATTATAGGCTTGTTGGTTTTGTTGGTTTGTATGTTGGTTGGGTTTTTAAAATAGCCTTTAAGTTCTTCAGGTAATCCATAGTGTGGGTTACAGTCCAAATTGATTTTGAAGGCAAGGTTTTATCCAAAAGGTAAATCTGTTGAAAACAAATTGAAATGGATTATTAACTATGAGGGCAATGGTGTGACAAGGTATTGTAACCTCAGATTTGAATGCATTTATGTATAAGAAAACTTGATTACATTCAGGTTTTCATTGTTGTATGGAGCTGGGGAAAAGACAGCCCAGCTCAACAACATCAAATGAGGTAAAAGTGAAATAAATCTATAGAATAATAGAAAGCTGTTGAGAAATGCAGAGTTTCAGTAAAGGGCAATATCATAAAGGCCAGCATGGCCTATGGATTCAGAGCAAACTTAAATTTCAAGCAACTTTTTATGCAGTAACAAGCTGAGCTGAAAAGGGAGAGGAGGAGGATACCAGACAATAAGGACTTGTCTCTTGAGTGCAGCTAAGTTCTAAATCAATCGCACAGCGCTTTTGAAATGCCAGTGAATGCTTCCAAGCATTATATTAAAATTTCATGATCAATAATGCTGAAAGCTGCACTACACACAGGCTAAAATAACAGCTGATAATTCACCAGTATATGAATTTAATAAAATGTTGTTCACCAGTGTTAGCTGCGATGCACTGTCCAAGTTATCCTCTTGATTAGAAATTTCCTGTCAAAACAGTCCTTTTTTGTTAGGTGAGCATAGATCAAAGACAGTAGTGCTTGTTCTCTGGTGTATTTACTGCCAGGAATAGGTGGCTGTTTATTCAAAGTTGGTCTAGCTGCTAAGGGACATAGCTTTTTTCCCTTTCTGTAAACATATTATGGTCTGCATCAAAGGAGTGCCTGCAGGCCCATCTGAGTTCAGGACTCTATCATTCCAGTCAGCAGCAGTCCCTGTCCTAAAGACTTACAGTATAAATAGACAGGAGCCAGAGAGCAGGGAAGTGGAAGTAGGTATTTTCAAAGCAGATAGAATTGATTACAAAGACTCCTTTAGTTATCCTTGGAAAACCCAAAGAATTGATTATTAAACCTATTTTCAACATATAGCTTTATCTGTCCAAGATGCTTCTTGAAATGGGACTTAATTATCCAGGAACTTCTTTTAAGATTTGCCTGAAGAATTGGTTTTTTCTTTTTCATTAAAAACATGACATTTTTTTAGACTTATCAACTTGAATATAGACAGAAAGTTTGTGTGTCATGATACTGAGTGCTAAATTACTTAACTTCAGACTTCTAGGTAGTTACAGTCCCTTCATGATGCTGAAGCTGACTTTGTGTTTACTTGCTACCTCAGTGGTACTTTGTGTTTACCTTGCTACCTCATCTTTTCTTCTTACTGTTTATCCAGCATATGAAAAACATTCAAATCCCTCATCTGACTGAGAGATTTTGAAAGCAACTGTTTCCTAAGACTTGCAAATATTTGGCTGTCTGTAGAATATTTTAGGATGCTTTTACTAGTTTTTGTTGAACCTCTTCCACTTCTCATAAATGAGCAAGAATTTGGTGGAGTGCAAGTGAGGGCAAGACTGTCTTTCAGAGTGGTAGCTAGGGTGGGTGAAACCAGGCTTTTTAGCTGTACTGCAAGAGCTATTTCTACTTTTTCATATTTTGGGTTATTTGGGAATGGAATCTAGAATGCAGTGACCCCTCTGCTCAAGGTATTGGTTTCAGAAATGCAGGTACACTGTTTGGTTTGTGGATAATTAGGTCCACATTATGCCATTTCAAATAGCACAATTTCAGGAATAAAGAATGACAGAATTTTGTCACATCTTCTTCTGCCTAGAGGCATACTATCATTTAATGATGATGCACTTTCCTGACAAATGGCAAAACTGGATTTACATCACTGTTTATTTTTACAAGTTGTTATGCTTAATAAACAAAAAATGAGAGAACAGTCTTCATTAATGTAACACTCTCATTCTCTGAGGTATTTCATCTTTATTGATATGTCAGAGCTTTTGGTAATTCTGCAGCAGCTGGCAGTTCTAGATGGTATTGCCTGGAGGATGTGGGTACAGGCTTGTCTAATATTGGGGATTACATGATGATGTTGAGTAATGCAATAAAATATTACATATTTTGTATGAGGAAAATCATTAACTCCAAGTAATTCTGACCATTAGAACCTTTAATGCACTCCCCTAATTACCTGCTGAAGCCCCTACTTTGATAGGATGTTCACAACTTTGGTGCACTGATTCTTTATGCCTTACAATGGCAGAGGCTGCTGTCCAAAACAGTTATTTTGTTGAAGTTTATGTGTCTTGATAATTCTGTTGTTCCTTATACAGTTGGATATCTGCCCAGGATTTGCTTTGAAGTATGAAACATTGAAAAAACAAAATCTGATTTTATTGTATTTGTCAGGGATATGGTAAGCCATAAAAATAAAACATATTGTAGGACTACACTAACTCACAGTAATGGCCCTGAATCCTTCTGTGGGAAACTAGTTGTTAGAAATTAGCAAGAAAATGTGCATTCACAAATAAGCAGTGTGTTGCTCATTTATTTGGACAATTGTTCTTTAAATAATTTATGGCAACACTTCATAGTGATCAAGTAGCACAGATACCCCAGTAATATGTCTTGCAAGTGTAAAGAGGGAATGGTAACACACATTTACTACTAAGTCTTTTCCTGGACATGGGCTGAGTCTAGTGGGGAGCATTATTCTTGTGGGATATGCAGGATGTTCATGAGTAGTGGTCTGTACATCCTGGAGATCCAGAGAGATCTATTTCCTCTACAGAGAAAACGAGGGAAGACAGGATGTCCTGCTCTGTATGGGTCCTGGTCCTATCATGTCTCAGGGTTTTCGCTTGGTTAATCCTGCTTTATGTTACTGCAAGCACTGCAGAGGCAGCTGTTTGGATTCATATTATCAGCTGAAAGATTGGTTAGGCATTGGAATAAGATGCCCAGGGAGGTGGTGAAGTCACCATCTCTCCAGGTCAAGGAAGTCAAGTTGAAGGTCAAGTTGAAGAGGTGTCTGGATGTGGCGTTTGGGGTTATGGTTTAGAGGTGATTATGGTGGTGCTGGGTTGATGGTTGGTATGGATGATCCTGAAGATCTCTTCCAACCTTGAAGTTTCTGTGATATTTAAAGTTATGTTTAGCTTCTACTGCTAAGTGTGAAACATATACATTGATGTCCTCAAAACTTATATTTTATTTTTAATATAACAGTTTTGAAAATTCTCAAGGAGAGGCAGGTTGGTGCAGTGCTAAAGCATGGAAGACAAGCAATGATTTCCTCTGCTTCTCTTGAGTTCTGCGAGATGGGGCAGGTGCCAAGATTTTCCTGTGCCACAGCTCATTCAGTGTCATCTTATTTCACCTGATAGGCTGGGAATAATTACAACAGGATGCTGTGTGGGTGGATATGCTGTATGTATTTTAGAGTAGTCCAAAAGTTGCTGCTAGGGAGTTTGGCTCTGAAGCTGTTAGAAGCTTTGATATTACAAAGGCAGATTCTGTTACCTACGGGAGTCACTGTTCAAAACACTGGTGTTTCTTTTCAGAGATTGTCTGAGCTGACCAAGAGTGGAAAGCAGTCTTGGAAAATTGCTACACCCAAATAAATGAACTGCTGTGGCAATCTGGCTGTACCTTTCACAGAACAGAAAGTGTGAGAAAGACATTTTAATACAAGTACCTTCTCCCCCTGCCCCTTCTTTGCCAAGTCACCAGAAAAAAAAAATTATTCATAGTTTGGGTTTCCAAAGCAACAGCCATTATAATGATTCAATGACTTTTTTTTTCCTATTTGTGTTCAATGAGGTGGAAGAAAGGTGCCACTTAGAATCACAGAATGGGTCAGGCTGGAAGGAACCACAGTGGGTCATCTGATCCAATCTCCCTGCTCAAGCAGGGTCATCCTAGAGCACGTGGCACAGGATTGTGTCCAGATGGTTCTTGAATAGCGAGGGAGACTCCACAACCTCTCTGGGCAATCTGTTACAATGTGAACTTCTTCCTGCAAGGAATTCTAGATTTTTTTTTTTTAGTTTTGTCTTTTTGTTGGGGTTTTTTTTGTTTTTGGCTGGGGTTTTTTTGTGGGTTTTTTGTTTGTTTGTTTTGGTTTATTGTATTTTTTGTTTATTTTGTTTTGTGGGTTTTTTTGGTTTTGTTTTTAATTTAGACTTTTTTTAATACTATCTTCTGATATCAAATTTCCACTTTAATAAAAATAGATTTTGAGCCTTGTTATGACACTGTGATAGGACCCAGGAGGTATTTGTTCCTTGGAGAAACTCTTGCTGGATCAAAGCAACTCAGCATGGCAGGGCAGAGCAGTACAACATATGGTTAATGCAGAGAAGTGACACCCAGGGAAAACGCTCCAAGAGACAGAGTTACATGTCCAAACTGTCACTTGCTCATATACAATAGCATATATTTGCTTATAAATGCAAAAGACTTTAAAGATTCTCTGGAGGATCTGGCTGTCCTCTAGGTAGACTTGTGATTGAGAGACTGTGGCACAAAATGTGCTCTACAGCTCCAGTCTGAATCCTGGTAAAAAAAGGCAGGTGAGGAAATGGGAAATGCCAGGCTATCCCAGCTACCTTCAGCTAAATTAGTTGATTGTGGCTTATTTTTTTTTTCCCTGATAGCCCCCCCCCTCCCCCCCGCTTGTCCTACCCTGCAGGAAAATCCACTTTTTTTTTCTGTCTCACTAATGGGTTGTTCATGTGAAAAATGGAAATTAAGGTGACTAGAACCTCTCCTGTACTAAGTGAATTTGATGTAAATTAGATTTAGTCAAGTTGTTGAGATTTTTTGTTTGTTGTGGTTTTCTGGTGGGTTTTTTTGTTTGCTTATTTTGTATTTTAATAATAGAATCCCTGTACAGTGTACTAGCTTGAAGTTTTCTGGCTCAAGGGGACTGCAATGTTGTGAAACATCTTTGCTTGACCAGAACAGAGAACATATGCAGTTTCATACAAAACAAACAGAAAATTTGACAGGTTGTGACATAAGAAATGTTAGTTCCTTCTTTTATCATCTGGTCCAACTGGAACGCTACACATCTTCCTTGTTGCCTCTTTGGAACTGTCATCTTCTGTATATGCTAATTCACAGCTGGTCTAATACATGCTTGGTTTTGGGCCATCATTAGTTTGAATTTAATATCTGTTTTCTCCACAGAATGCTCCCCTGGAATTAAGCTAAAGAGGACATTTCATTTTTTTTAGGAGTAATGCTCATCTGAAGTCCTAAAGCCCACCGTTCCTTTATGCCAGGACTCTTCCTTTGTAGCTCTTCTTTTAAATAATTTATCCTAAACGGAAGGATTCTGAACTACTGCTGTCAGGAAGGATCTTGGTCTCAAACTGACTTTCACTCTCCCCTGTTTATTATTGATTGCCCTGTGGCAATCTGTGTGTGGCATATATCTAAGCAATCCTAGTCATAAACAGTGAAGAGATTATTTATCTGCAAAAATTTGGGCAAAATAAAGTTAATTTTTTCTGTTAGCCACTGTGGTGTGTGTCACTGCAGAGTCAACACTTGCTCAAGGTTACTGTGCATTGAGATTTGGGAATCTTTTTTCCTTTTCTTTTTTCTTCCCAGTATGCTAAGAATAGGGACATATCCATGGTAACTGTATGTTATGTCATGGCAAATGTTGAATTTCTGTGTGTGTGTGTCAAACAGTGGCAGCTGCATGATACCATTTCTAAGCATTTTCACCTTATGTATGTTGGGCAGGACGAGAAGGTTACCTCATACATTACCAACTTTAAAGTATCTAAGATTCAGTATCCTGTGCTTGTACTTCTCTTCCTGCTTGGCTTTTATCTACAGCAGTGAGGTGCTGAGAAAATAAGCCTTGCCATTAAACTCTCAGAGCTTGTGAGTCTCTGGAGAGTATAATTAATGTCCTTTGAGACATTTACAAGTGAGGAGAGAAAGAGAGAAGTGTAAATTTACTCCTAGTCTTTATTATTTCTGGACTCAAAAGCTCTGTGTCCTGCTGGTTTTACTCAGAATCAAATGTCACTTCAAAACATCCTGGAATTATTGACAGCTTCCAGATTGCTGAACAGGACTGTGGCAAGTCCTCACCGGATGATCATGTCTGGATGGCATCCCATCCCTCAGGGGGATTTGTGAACTATACCCCCAGCTTGGTTTTGTCTGAAGAAATAACTTATAAAAGACTTTGCAAATGGTACCTGTTGATATCAGGGTGTGGAAACGTAAGCACTGCTCAGCCTGTATATTCTTTCAATTTGCACGGGGTCAGGCACTTATTTCTTTGTATGTCTGGTCCAAGCCACATAGCAGCTGAAATGGTTCCTGCCCTGTGAAAGAATAATTGAATACACATTTGTTTGTCTTTTGGAACATAGTTGATTGGGTTTATAATCTAATTTTGGGATTGAAAATCTCTTGCTCTGCCAGCCAAGTCACACAGGTTAGCAAGGGCTACCTGTGGAAAAAGCAGTATGCAAGTGCAAAGATGAACTCTGAAGCAAGAGCCCTAGCTTATTAGAAGTGCTCCTCCAGAAACTGCCCAATGCAGTTTCAGGGTCTAAAGGGACCCTGATTCTCTTTAGAATGGACACCTCCACAGTGTGGTTCAGCCTCCTGGAGTCAGAAGAGTTTTCCTTGCTGTTAGGTGGTCCTAGGCTGACTTGGATCTCAGCTTGGGCACTTAGCAGGTCTCTTGTAGGGTCACCTGTAATGGACACTTCATAGCAGTAGCTGGCTGTGAGCTGAATTCTGAAGCTTTGGTTTTCTGGTGTCCCTCAAAACTCCATGGAAGATGAGAAACCCAGACACAATGTTTGAGAAGGTGCTTCAGTTTCTGCTCAATGCCTGGCACAGTTCTTTGTGTGTCTACCTTCTGCAACAGATTTCTTCCAGGCAGTGCAGACAAATTCAAAGAATTGAGTGTGTTTCTTTGTCTTGAAGAGGGGCAATTGCTGCTGATTTTAAAATCTGAAGGGTGCAAATAGTGCTTTTTGTGAGAGGCTGCAATAATAGGATAGCTATGACAAAAATTATGCTACGACAATTTGTTGGCTTTTCGACTTAAAATGTTATTTAAAATAAATACTTTAAAAAAATTATGCTTTAAATTCTTAGTTTTATCACTGAGTGCCTGTTACAGGGCTGCCTCATTTATATCCTCCTACCTGCTAAGGTTTGGTAGCCAAAAGTCAGAAAAGATGGATTTTCTATGACAATATGAGTATGGCTGTGAATTCTTCTTTGGTCCTGATGGGCTTTTTCTATGGGATGTGTGTGTTGGAAATACAATGCCAGTTGGTCCTTCCATCATAGGTTTTTTTTTTTTTTTTCTCCTGGTAAAGTACTAGTAGCAGTACAAGTTGATGATCTTCTGCTACTCCCTGTTGCCACTGAGCACACTAAAGGTTTTGGGATATAAAGGAATGTGATAGACTCTTCTATGCTAGGGTAATACTGATTAATAGTCAGAGCCAGATACATTGCTCTTCTGACATTTTCAAGGACATTGTATATATCATTTTTAGAATTCAGTGTACCTGTTTCCATTCCCATTTATTTGAACGTGGGTCCTACAAATTTAGCTAGGACCAGATATCCTCCAAGTTCAATAATAACACACAAATTTCATTACCCATATTCATTTTTTGTCCCAGCCCAGCATTTAAAAAGTAAGCAAGCAGTGAATTTCATTATAATGTAAAATACTGGAATTATTTCTGGACATAATATTGAGACTCTAGGGACAGTAACTTTTTGATTCTTGAAGTACAAGAAGCCTGTTTAGGTCATAATTTCATCTGCAATGCTACTTACTCCTTGTAACAGATTTCAAGGAAGACTCAGCTGCTTTTTTTAGAGGAGTGTTGTATTTTACTGTAGAGTGTGTTTGGTAGATGATGGCTCAAACCACATAGGTTCAGAATTTCTTTTTCTGTGTTTCCAGCGATGTTAGTGGATTTACATCTTAGTGTGACCGTAGTGGTTACTTGTATGCATGAAAACTAAATTAATATTTTAGCTTTCAAATTACAATAGCCTATAACCTGTTAATGATTTTTAATACTTTGGTTAAGGTAAAATGAGGAGATAAAATCATTCACAAGAGTACTTGGCCTGCTGAAATAGGTCAGGTATTACAAACAAATCTCTGAACTGTGATTATGCCATAGAGAACTGCAACAACAGATCTGAGAGCCAAATGATTGGATTTTCAGGATTCTTTGTGGAAGCACATATGTATAAGGAGACTGTTCTTTGGAAAATCATTGCCACAAATGAGTTACTCAGGGTACGTAATGGTCTGCAGCACCAGAAACTTCTATCTGTGCCCACTGTCCAGTGTTCAGGATGTGACTTACCTGTCTCAGTTTGCACACACTAAGCAAACAGGTGAGACTGCTGATTGTCTGTTAACTTCAGTGCAACACATAAAGAGAAGGATGGATGTGGTATTTGATGCTTTTAGTAATAGGAATGCTCTATAGCCTGTGACCTCAAAAGGTTTTAACAACTGCAACTTTCAAAACGATCAAATTAGTTTCAAATGTAGAATCCCCAAGGCACAGACAGATTGTTTTTTTTTCTTTTTTTTTTTCACTGGGGCCAGGACCGCACTCCAGGTATCTGCAGAGGAACAAGTAATATAAAGAAGCATAAAAATATTCAAGGGAAGGGAAACCGGTTGCCTGCTACTTCCTACTTGTCCTGGGTAACAAAAGCACTACTTTGACCTGCTATAAGAAGACCAAGTGTAAGCTTCTTGAATCTCTTGATGGTTAAGTAAATTATGTGGATGCGTGTGTGTGTGTGTAGATGGGTTATTTAGAATTATATTGTGGATTTAATTTAAACTGATCTTCAAAGGGATATCAGCAAATGGTTTCTTTTGCCAGGGGAAATCACCTTTTATTGTCTTTAAATGAGAATGGTAATTAGGAGGAAGTTTGGGTGAAAATTGTTTCTTGGTCTAGCTTGTTACTTCACTATTCACGACATTACCAAAGGGAAATAGCCTTGTCCCTGTCTAATCTGAACTCATCAACAAGTGCTCAAAAACACATGTGGCTTGTTAGTAAAGTCTATAATTAAAAGGAGGAAGGGAAAACCTTCCTAGGACTAGCACGTAATAGGATGGGAATAAAGGGGTTAGCTTTATCCCTTGCTGCCTTTTTCCTCCAAAAATCCAAATGGCCGAGTCCTCACTCAGAAGTGCTGATCTTCTTGAAAGTGTTGTTTGCCCATGAAGTAGAAGAGAAAATTGAGAACTACAACCTGAGCTGGTTAAGAAAAATAGTGCTGTGTTCTATGAAGCTGAGAAGCATATAGTGATGAAATACCAAGGTTGCTGTAGCCTTAAGTGGATGTTCATAGCCAGCAACATGGAATGGTAAGAGCCAAAATTTAACCTAAAACCTTAAAGTAATAGAATTTGTCAAAAATGTAGCACTTAAATTTTGACAGCAGCTGAACACTTAAAGACAGGGTCATCTAATGCCTTTGCATCTGCAAGATGTTATCTTCCTTTTATACCTTAATAGTGTTGACTCTCATCCTTGCAGTCTTTTTAAGAAAAACTGAAAATGAATATATCCCATTTTAGGTGTATATAATGCTTGTGTGCTGAATTTTTGAGATGGTCCAAAGTGGCCTCTCTTGGTAGGACTTTGTGGGATAAAGAACCAATGCCTTTGGCTTCGTTTAATATTTATGTTCTCAAACATCCCTTGTCTGTTTTCACAGCAGCATAATACATTTATCTTAAGGAGGAAATGGGGTTTTAATCTTCTGTGTTTTCTAAAGCATGATTATTCATAGGAGGGAAGAGGGAGGCAAGGGGTATTGTGGGCATTTTAACAGACTTAGCTGTATTTCTAAGTTGTTTTATCCTTCAAATACAATTCCTTGTTCCTATCAGCTGTGACTCTCTGAATCATACACAGAGGAGAAAAGGTGTTTGGGTAGGTGTGGATTTCTACCAGAATGCAGTTTTTGAAACGTTAGTGACATTCTTTAAGTGTGCATACTCAGCATAACATATTCATTCGTGGTTGCTTCCTCATTCTTTTAGCTAATTAAAGCAATTTATTGGGGCATGAATATGCAACAAAGATAACTCTCAAAAGATTTTTCTTTTTTTGTTCTGTCTTGGTTTTGAATGTAGTCTGCTTTTTTTTCCCCATATGCCATTCTGACTACTGGCACATGGTTTTTAGTGTTATAATCTTGCACCCTGTTTCTTGAATGTCTTTGATTAAAGCTTTGTACTTTTCTGGTGATGGTTATTTCTGTAGGTTTAATGAAAATAATAATGATATTAAAAGAGAGTAACCCCTCCTCCCCAAAATAGCTTTCTCTCTAGCTGATTCTTGTATTTGTTGAAGGAGATGTATTAGGAATTTTAATACACGTTGCTTCTAAACCCACATGTATCATAATAGGTGCATTTATAGGTGGAGGAAAATTTTGTGAATAGCTAATGATGTGGGAATTACAGTGGAGATATCTGAGGGTAATCCATGGGAGTTTTCAACACTAATAACTGAGCAGGAAGTATAATAATCTTAGGTACTTATTAACTATAGTACTTCAATAATTGTGCAATCAAGACATTTAATTGTTAATGGTACACTTTTTTTTGTCTTGCATCACCAGACACTTGACACCCTGGAAAGCACACATAAATACTGAACAAGCAAGCAGATTTGCTTCATAGAGGCATCTTAATTCAGGTGGAAGTTTAGAATCATTTGTATTCTGCTTTTGTTGCTCTTGAAAATTGCTGGAGTACTCTAGATATAAGAGTTTTTGTGGTAAGATTGTGGATTGTAGGTGTTGCACTTTTATAATGTCACCTTGTCAGCATGTACCTGATCCAAAGAGGACTGGGAATATTGTTTACAGCTGTTGGGCCACATAATGAATGTCTGTAACTTAAGTCTGTGAAGTGATGCCACTTTACACTTGTCTGTCCAGAGTAGGTGCTGTGGTTGCTGAGCACTTTTGAGGAAGCTGCAGGCACTGCAGCAGGTCAGATCCACTGCCAGCAAGAGGCAGAAGACAATTTAATAATGATACTGTCCACACAGATTGGCCAGCTGGATGCTCCCAAAGCAGGTGGTAGAGTCTTTGTACTTGAAAGAGAAAAATAGAATGTGAGAATTTTAAATTGGGCACATCATTCCCTAGTAAAAACTTAAGCAAATTAGAAACCTCTCATTAAATGAAATCTAGAAGAAGCAGCTTCCCCTTTTATTTGATCAGATTGTGTGGTTTTGATTGAAATAATATCATTTTGTACTGAGGATTTACTTTTTTTATAAATTATGTTTAGTTAACTTAAATGTAATGTGAGATGTCTATCACGTGTCCCTAGATAACACTGGAATTATACTAGTTACAATTTGACAAATCTGACAAATCCCTGGTAATTGTTATCTTGGTTGAAATCTAATTAATAGTAGTATAGCATTACTGTAATACCTCCTCTGCGAAATTTAATAGTCACTTGGTGACTTTCAGACTGTAACTGCCTGGTAGGCATACATGCTGCAGTGGTAGACTAGGAATATACAAATCCCAAACACCCAGCAATCTGCCCTTTACTGTCACGTGCAACACTTCTAAGGAAGCTTCTTTTGCACAATGAGGCATTGAAAAGAGTTTTTTCCTTGGGTGAGGGGAAAAAAAAGGGGCTAATGGAATATCAGTGCACCCTAGGGAAGTGCACCTTTATTTTAATTCTCTGCATGTGGCATATGTATAAATTGGAGAGACCTGGTTTTTTTTTCTTTTCATTTTCTATTTCCAGATCCTCGTGAAATCTATACTGTTCCATATGTTTGGACCTTCCATTCTCTTTCTGAGCCAAAGCACAAACAGAGCTAAATTCAGTAGGAAAATTTAGCTTCAGCTGAACAGTACTAGATGCTTATTCTGCCTAAGGAACTTCAGACAATATAGCAGAATAAGCATCTAGTACTGTTCAGCTGAAGCTAAATTTTCCTGCTCTCAGAAAGAGAGTGGAAGGTTCAAGGGATAAAACATGATGCAACTACTCAATGAATGGTCAAAATTTCAATTCTCTTGTTCTGAATTCTAAAATGAGTCTGAAACAATGCATGCTGATCATCAAGTTCTCTACTGAAGCAATGGAGTTGACCTGAATTCATGCAGAATAGGGAAGAAAAAAGGAAGATGAGCATTTGACTGGGGTTTCTGATAACTCACACCATAAGGTCTAGAACGGTTCTAACCTATTTTCAGTGCAGGTGGTTGAAATTTTTGTTTGTAAAGGACTTCCTCAGCCAACCAGGCAAATTTTTGTGTGGGGGGAGTTACATTGCAAGCACAGTGCACAGCAGTCTGGGTAGACTGTAGAAGAGCTCAGCTTTGGAATATTTATCTGTGATCAAAATAGAACGATGATCCACCTAGAAAGATTAGAAGGAAAAAGGGAACAGCAAGAATGGGCTTTTCTTCTCCAGAATCTGTCGCTGTCTCTGGCTGCTACTGGCTGGAAGTTTAGTTAGTGACTCATTTGTATAGTTGACTGCAAGGAGTAAGCCTGTGACTTTCTGGATCTAATTCAGACTTGGATGCGCTCTTTGGGGTTCTTTCATTAAGGTAGTGTGGCAGAAAGGAATGCATCATGTTCCTATGCAATGATGTCAAGACCACCTGGGAGCCACAGCAGCAACCACAGCACTGCATAATTGCAATACAATAAATAATACCTGGTAGAAAGTATATGGTCTCCCATGACTGTGTTGATCATTTCTCAGCTTATTAGTTGTTGCACATTCAAACTCTAATCACTGCTACTACAATATGGTTTTTTTGCTAGGCCACCTAATACTGAATGCAGTATCAGGAAGGCTGCCTGCTCTTTTGCCTTGTGTGCTAGCATTTTTTGAGGCAATAGAAGTTGATTGGTGACAAGCAACCTCTGTTAATGCAGGTGTAAAGTTGAGTGCTGGGATACTGATAAGCATGGGAAACACTTTCCAGATAAGCAAACTTTACATTAGGTGGAAGATGGCATAGCATAATTACTCATGAATAGTACCTTTCCCTAAGTAGTTGCATCTGCTCCATTGCCAGTTCAGCCCATTTCAGATGTTGGCAGAAGCAGAAGCATCTTTGCAAAAATCTTAGTGAATTAGTTTTCATTTTAGTCCTGATAAACACCAGCCTGAAGTGAAACAACAGGAAGGGAGGAGATGAGAATAGTGCAACAACTTTGAAAATACCTGGCATTCTTAAAATATAGAAAACCAAAGAAAACTAGTCACAACCTACAGGCACACCTAACTTGTCTCTAACACATATCTAGTTTGGAATTTCATCGTACTTCTGATTGAGGAAAGAAAGACCAATTATCCCAGGAAAACATGGATTGCATTACATATGCATTCACTGCCAAAGGGGGAGAATGTCGATTACTTAACACAAAAGTGCTGAAGCCATTAGTACAGCCTTTTAAGAGTCGAAATAAACATGTGTATTATATGCCTGTAAATCCCAGTGGACAGCACAACTGGTGTCATATTCCACAGTGGATCCATTAGCAACATAATGTCATCTAACCACAGGCCACGCTAATGGCTTAAATTAGAATGTGTGTGGATTTTTTAATTTATAAAAGACACTGCTGCCTGATTAGAATAACCCTCTTCAGCATAAAGCTGCTGCTCTTGTGATACATCACTTCAAGCAATATCAGTGTATGGGAAGGTGTGAAACTAAGTTTTATGAGTATGCAAGGACCAAGAGTTAAACAAAATCAAATGTGTCCACGAAATACTTTATGGCACATAAAAAAGGGCTGAGATGTCTTTAAAAACAACTGAGATCTGGTGTGAGGCAGGTAACAAAGGATGTACAATGGCAAGTTTGTGCAAATCCATTTTATAGCTGAAGATAATTGCCTCCACTATACGCTGGGCAATAGTGTCCCACTGACAGTAGTGGTGCTAATTGCTTGGGTAGAGAAATTGGCAATTGTCAAGGGTCTGATGTGGAAAAGAATCTGTGTAAAGCAAGACTTTAAAAATCAAAATGATGACCTCAACATAGAAAACAGAAGGACGTGTGAAATTGGGGACTGCTGTTCTTCTTTTTCATGATTGCTATAAATGCCTCTGCCAGAGGTATGGAGGCTACTGCTGCGGCTTCAAACCTTTTCAGAGAACACGGCACTTGCACTATACAGCTTCCCACATAATTCCTCTGTGAAAGCATTTCACCAGACAGATGTGTTACAGTAGGACACTAGTAAATCATTCTTTCCTATGGAGCTGGAGGGCAGACTGCTGGTCTTTATACTGTATGGCTGACTAATAGTACTGAAAGCAGTTCTTGCTTTAAGGTCTTCTATCTACATAGTACTCTTTCTGTCAGAAAGTGCCTATGTATTTTCTCTGCTTATCCTCTGTATCACTTATGATCTTGAAAATTCATGCTCATGTTAAGCATGATAAATAACGAGCTGCTCACAAAACACCTCATGCATTTGGTTTGGGTTGAAGAGAGGAATAGAAAGAACCCTCTTCTGATGAGTAGAGGAAGCAGGATGGGGGTCTTGTGCTTATAAAAGTTACCTGAAATAGTTATCATTTCTCTTAAATGAGCTGCTAACTTCACCACAGCGTTCCCCCCTCTAGGGTGCTGTAGAGTGCCAGTCAGCTTTGCTCTAATACTTTAGGAGCACTCATTCTTACTGCAAAGATGATTTGTTCATAATGAGAGAGGTCTCCATTTTACATGCAGTAGTGCTCTTACCTTGGGCTGGCTGGCCTATTGGAAAGCTTGAGCAGAGCTCACAAAATATTTAGTGAACCACATCCCAAGCTTGCTTTGCTGCTGCCCCAAGAGACACAACTTTTCCTTTCTCAGTACAAACACTGTGTAGTAGCAGTACCTGTTTTCTAAACAGGTCTTCATGGGTCATTTGCTAGAGAGGAACAAACCCATGCTGTGCTCACACAAATCAAAATTTTTAAGTGCCATATCCCTGAGAGGAAGAAAACTATAATCCAGTTTGTTAGGTGTAGATTATGGCAGAGGTTCAGACAGGAGGGCAGGTGGAATTGGGATGGGAAAGTGGTCTTCTCCAATCTGTATTGGAAAAGAGTAAGAAAGCCTTCAGGCAAGTAAAGTATGCAAGTATTTCTGCAGAGAAACAAGCTCTAGTCAGATAAATCCTAACTCCTCACTGCACAGGGTCCCTCTGTTGCATTTTGTTCCTCTGAAAGGATTTCTGAATTCTGCTGACTATTCACATGTTTTATGTATATATCTATGCATGTTTTAGTAGGGCCATTCACGGGGCTGTTTTAATTTCCTACCTGTGTTCAGTCAGACCTCCTATACATTACTGTTTATAGATGCCCTTTGGTGAAAGCCAATTATACCTTTGGAATTTGATCTAATGTCTGTAGCTCAAATACTGGCCTCTCTCTACAATGAAAGGTGATACTTTTTTTTAGACACTTTCTTAAAGCCCAAACCAACTTTCAGATTGTTTGCCTTTTCCCTGAAAGAGCTAAAGGAAGCAGAAATGTTCATTTAGCTCTCTTCAGCACAAGGGACAGGTGCTTTCTATGAGAACATAACAAGGACGTTTTAAAAACTACGTGTAGTTGACACCCAGCACTGTGTGATTTCTTTTGGACAAGCTAAGAAGTTTAAGTTGCAGCCTTTTGCAGAGCTGTGGTAATTTTCTGTGACTCCTGGCTGTGGGACTAACTCTGATTCCTCTCAGGGTGGGCTGACAGGACTGGAGGAGACTTCATCAGACTCATGCTGAGCTCAAGTGGTGACATAGTTCTGGCCCTGCCCTGTGAGGCTGCTTTGTCAAGTGTTGCTCTGGGTTGCGCTATTTTAGCAATAGCATAGAATCATAGAATATCCTGAGTGGGAAGGAACCCACAAGGTTCATCGAGCCCAACTCCTGGACCTGGACCGGACAACCCTAACCAACCACCAGCATACAGAAGCTGGAATGGAGTACTTTCACAGCCAGCCTTGGTTGCTGCACTGGTAGAGGGCATTTCTAATCATGATTCTAAGCCTGCTGTGGCAGCTGCTGTTGAGCTGCAGGCTTTTGCTGCTGAGGTGTTGCAGCGGCCTTTTTAGTCTACTCCTTCACTAGGGCGCATGTCCCTTTCCATCTAGGAAATGTGCAAAATAAAGCAGGAGATAACAAAAAAATTAGTTCTTCACTAGCATCTCTGACCCTCTTAGGAAGGCTCATCATGCTTCACTAGCACCTTGCTTTTGCTGCGGTGGGGAAGATCTGTGACTGCACTGTTTAGATTGGCACGTCCAAAGTCAAAGTAGCAGTGGCTGGGTAGAGTTTGTCCAGGCTGAATGGGAAGACATTGACTGGGTTTGAGCTGTGCAGGGAAATGCTGCATTCCTTTTGTGATTTCTGAATGCTGTTTTTTGAAAGCTCTTGTAAAGCCCATTTCATCTGGCTTAAAGCAAATGTCTTGATTTTGCTGTCTTCATCCTTGAAAGCTTCTGTTAGAGTGGTAGGCCTTTCCATGGGGTTTATGTCAATCTCCTTGCTGATCTAGGTTGCAACCTTGGGAACCAGGAATTTTGTTTTTCAAACTGCTGGGAAGTGCAAACATGCAAAAGCTCTATTAGCTTCCACTGTGAGGGAAAGTGTTAAGCTAGCTGAATACAAGTTTGGGTTTCCATTTGATATTGTTGTTTCAGGGTTTGTCACATGACTGTGAAGAGTCTCATGCAATAGACCTTGTTCTGTAATACTACCTACCATGTGCACTTTCTGCTTCAGAACCTTACAAGCTGCTTGGCATTTTCAAAATTACCAAAGGGAGCTGTGCAGGAATTAGACCCTAGTTTCTTGAAATGCCTAAAAAAATTAAATAAGGCAGCAGCCCATTCTGAGATATACCCAGTATATAAGGAACACATCAGAGTTTTCTGTGAGTCTGACATCCCATCTTTCAGTGAATAATTTTCAAGATTTCACTGAACCTTTTCCTCAAGAGGCTAGATTGCTATTAGTAAAACAGCTAAACCCATTCTCTCTTTCTGGCCTCAGCATATAATCAGTATTCAGTGTTGTTTGGAGTCTTTAACTGAGCCAGAAAATCAGTCTTGCAGTTCTCATTTGCATAAGAATACTAAAGAAATGCATGTTCCTGTTTTTTTTTTTCCTTAATTTGACAAAAGTTACAATTGAATTTGCATTTTCCCAGTTAGGGAATTTGTTTTCACTTGGGCTAGGAAGATAAAATGTCAAAAACTGTGTTCACAAATGGAAATGCAAAATAAAAATTGGCAGCATGGCATCATTTGCTCATCATATTTTTCAATATCAGACATTAATGTGTAATGTAACAGAGGTGAAAATAAAACACTAAAAGTGAACATTTGGTATTGGAACATAGTCGAGATAACACTGATCAATCTTTTTGGTAGTTGTCATGTTTTTGCAGATTGTTTGAATATTCCCTCCTCAGGGGGGGAAGCTGATCTACTAGGGAAGTTTGGGATAGCTTGTAACAAGAGCAAATGCCAAGTGGTTTTATTTTGAGAAAATCTAGTCTGCCATTCTGATCTTTTCATGGGAGTCATGTTCAGAATGCCTGTGTTACTTTTTCCCACCATGTACAGCTCCAGTGGGAATCCTTGACATGGGATTATTTTAGCTTGGTTATCCACAACTAGAATTCTTCACACATGAAAACAGTGTATAAGAGACAAATTAAGCATGGATTTGGCTTGAAACATCAAAATAAGTCACTGAAGTAAATCTAGAAGGGCAGCAGAATTTTCTTGAAATTGTTTTCCCTTCTTTAAGGGAGTCATCTTTCATCAGATGTCTTCTTTGGCATGTATGGTTGCAGATACTTGAGGTTCTTTGCCTGGGCATGGTAACAGCAATGAAAAGCCAGGACAGGCAGGGGAATTGAGGCTTTGAAACTGCAGTGAGGACCCAGCATGGGGTGGGTTTTAAGTATGAAGCTGATGTGTTTCATTGTGTTTGCTTGAGGCAAAAGGAAAAAGTAAACTTTTGAGAAGCTTGGGAAGCTTCAAAACAAATTTTATTCTCTGGTTTTTATCATAGTGTGGAATGACTCAGAAGCCTTCAGAGACTTCACTTTCCCATCATTGATGAGATCCCCACTAAGCTTTTCAGGGTTGGGTTGCCGCAGCTACAACCGAGCACAATAAAATATGAGATCATTGGTATTATTTTTTTACCATTGATCTTCATGACTTGCCTACAGTAGTGATGTGTGGGACTTTCTCTTCCATAGTAGATTCCTTTCAGCATCAGACTTGGAGAGCCTTCAGTGCCCTTGCTGTAGCTTTCACTGGAGTACCAACTTAGCAGAGACCTCTCAGTTTCAAATGATGTGATAGATTGCTATGGTGACAGTTCTGTTGTGCAAAGCTGCCAGCAAGGATGGGTTACATTTAAATGAAATTAATTAAAATAAATGAAACCAGTGCACTGTTTTAGTTTAAAGCTTATTAGTGGTGAAGTAGTTCCTTTTTGAAACCTGATTCTATTGAAAATGGGACAATAGATTCTATAAGTTCTACAGTTCTTTTGTGAGGTCAGGAGTTTTATGTCTCCTTATGGGGCCCTTTATCATGTTTGTACTTTCTGTTTTGAGCTAAGGTGCAACTTCAGAAGCATCCTGTGAGTCTTGGATCAATTATCAAAATAGTAAATTATCAAAAATTAAATTGTGTTCTTTCATTTCTAAGCTGGAATTTTCCACTTTTAGTTTCTATACCTTTGTTCCTCCAGTGAGGATTTTCCTTATCAGGGATCTCCTTATACAGACAGGAGGGGCAGTTTCTTACTTCCTTTCTGCTTTTTCCAGACTTTAGCTTATTTATGTGGGTTTTTTTTCCCTAGAATTCTGCTGGTATGGTATACTCCTTGTATTTCCCTTCTGCTTAAGTAAGGGCACTGGGACTACACAGAGCATTTCAGGTAATTCTCTGGCCACTTTCTCAATCCTGCCTTATATCTCCTGCTTGAAGACCTGGCATTTGGATTATCTGTCTGCCGTAACTATGGGGAGTTTTTGTTCCCTTTCTGTCTTGTGGTCCTTAGTCATTCACTCCATGGCACCGTATTTTAGGATTTTGTATTCTTTCCCTTTACAATGAACATATTTTGTCATGTGTTTGGTTTGTTTAACAATCCCTACCATTCAAATGAATCATCTTATTCTGAGATCAAATTCATCTATGTAACAGACACATTATTATTAACAAGCCTTCCAGTTTCAGTGCTGCATGAATCCTACTTGCAAGGATTTAATAGTGATCTGAAGGGAAATGACACATTGTCATCGAACATTTACCACTTGATTTTTTTTTTTCTGTGCTCTACTGCTGCAGTAGTTTCTGGCTTATGAAGTTGCAAAGGTACTTATTTTTCTGTATTGCCATGTAAAGCTAAATCAAATATTCTGGAGTCCTCAGTGGCTATAGAAAAATATCAGAAACATAACCTTTTTTATCTTGCTTTTTCATACCAGTTTCTACTACATTTAAATCAATGTCAAGCTTATTAGCCTAGGCTTTGCCCAGATATCTTTTGGAATTTCACAGAGAGGTGCAAAACACTTCAGAATACATTTGTAGTACCCGTTGAATAAAGGCAATACTAATACATGAATGAAGGACTACTGATAAATATATTAGTATCTGTCTTTCTCCTTATGAACCTGTATTCTAATCACTCCCATCCACTGAAGGGCTGCCACAAATAAATAGAAAGAACAGAAAGGACCCAACCCCCACCAAAAATAATTGATTAAAAGAGAACTGTAACTGTATGATGAGTATGGTCTGTCATATGTATGTATGATTTCCTTGTTTTGTTTTGAAGGAAAATAACATCAGGTGAGAAAAAGATATCCAAAATAATCCTAATCCTCTTTAGCAATGGGGCTACCTATGCTGTCACACATGAAGAGGTGACTGAAGCCTTTGCTGTGGTCTTATCACAAATGATACTATAAAAATGAATGTAGATATATTTGGACTGAGATTAGATATATTTGGACTGAGATTTGGTGAAGACTTCAGGAGGACTATGATGTGAAGGGAGGAGACAGACTGCTGAGGGGTGAGGTGTTCCTCAGCTTTCATTAATGACCCATGAGAGGAAGTAAACAGAACTTGACTCAGCTTCACAGATGCTGCTCCATTCCAAAGGACTGAGAATGCTTTTTTGGAGTACAAAAAACAGTGCAGAGGGGAATGAGTGGGATTATCAACAAGCAGAGAAGATGGAATAAAAATATATAGTCTGGAAGGAAAGAACATAAAAAACATGCATTTGTCTACAATCATAGACATTGTTAGAGAAAAATCTTCAGCCAAAGGAATGACCAAGGAGATGTCTATCCTCTGGCCAAACTGAAAAGATTGTTGGAGTGAAATATAGCCAGTCATTCTACAGCATTTCTGCTGCTGGTCAGAAGCAGAAGCATACTGTGGACAGTGGAGCATATGTGTTTGCAGGTAAAGTGTAAAATGAGCTATCACCATGAAAAAGGAGTTCTTTAATCAGCAGGTCTGTTCTGTGTGGCAGGGGAGTGAGATTGTCTCAGTCTTTACCTGCCTACACAGGGCATTGCTTTCCTGATGCCAGCCATGTGCCCAACAACATCAGTTATGTGAAAACCATTCTCCTGGCCCCGGCTACCGGCTGGCCTGGCCTCTGCTGGTCCCATGGAGACCCTGTGAGCAGGGAGTCATAGCAGAAATCTGTGGGGACACACTGATGGCTGGTGATGCTGCTGCTTGAGCTGCAAGGATAAGGTGATGGAGAGTTTCAAGAAGGTGTTATGCATAGCTGTAGAACCAGTTCCTCTTATTTCCTTTTGATTTGAGCATCTCAGGATTTTCCCAATGTCCCCTAGTGTCTTTCTTGGGAGAGATTATGAACAACCTCTTTTCCTTATTTAAGTTTTTTGCTTTCTCCAAGCCTCCTCTTGTTTCCCCTCTATTCCCCCATCCCCTTTGCCATGCCTGAAGAGTCCTAGTCTAACTGTGAATTCTTTGGATGGAAGCTGTTCTGTTTTCTTTGATTGCCTTCTTGCCCTTTTTTTATTACTGTAAGAATACTTGGGAATGTTTCGAACGGAGAGAAATGGAAGATTCTCTCTTAATTACCACCAAATATTTGGTGGTACTGTTCCCTATCAGTGCAAATTCAGATTTCTGAAAATTGCCTAGATAAAAATTAGAGCAGAGATGGTCAATTTCCATATCCTGCAAGTTGAGTACCCAAAAGCTTATTTGGCAAAGCGCTGCACAAGAACATGAGAAATGAGGGCAGAGAAGAACTGAGGAGCTGATTGCAAATGGGTATCCTGCTGCCTCCCAGGGCTTCATCTCTTCCCTTAAAATAAGGGAGGGAGGTAATTGCTTTGCAGCAGGTTCTTGAAGCAGCCTTTGGCTGTTGATCTCACAGAGGCTCTTGGGTCACTCTTCCTTGCAGATAAGCATCAAGATTTCCTGTGCTGTGGTGTTGCAGAAGTGGTACTTTACATTTCTGTGATCTCTTGTGCTGGACTGTGTTTTTAAGGGGTTTTAAGGGCTGGATTTGGTCTCCAACAGTGTATGCACAACCCACCAGATTTGTACTCTGTGCGCTCAGATGCAAGCATGTATGGCATACTAACATACTACTTCTACATTGCCTAATTTTAAGATTATGGAAAAGCATAAAGTGCTTCAACTAAGACAACTTATTTTTGCTCTCTGTTTTGCCATCTACTGCAAATATATTTGGCAAACCTGCTAATCAATGTTGACTGGTCTGCTGTGGGCTGTCTTATCTGTGTTTGACTATCTTGTCTGTTATGATTTGTTGAATATAATTTTGTTTTGCTATAGCCTAAATCTCAATGAAAATTCTTTACATGTCTGCTCACTCAAAATGGGATTTATTGAGGGTGATGGAAGAACACTTATAATGTGCAGTGTACTGAATGAAAATATGCTCATAGTACTCGCACTTGTTTTACCTCTGCATTGGTAAAAGGTTGCAAAGAGTTTGAATTAAGGAGACAAAACTGCTGAAAAGAGAACAGAATGCAGATTATGAAGGCATGAAATACATTTTCTTTCATTTTGCTTTATTTCTTTCAAGACTGAGTATTTTGTCTCTAAGCTGCACTGTACTTAGGGGGTCGGTTTCTTCTGAACCCTTGCTTTTTGTAAAGAAAACTAGTTCAGTCAAGCTTCTGAGGTTTGAGCCTCAAACAAAACAAAAAAATAGTTTTGCCTGCTCTTGTTTCCAGTCATGCATCGCTGCTCCCTGGACCGTGAGAAGAAGAGGCCGTGGGCAGAGCAGTGCAGCTGCATCAGCATCAGGATGCTGCTGGGCAGTGCTAACGAGGAGAAGCTGTGCTACAGTCCTGCCTTAGCCTCAGCCTTCCCTCCCCTACTGGTGCCTTCCTGCCTCATTTGCTCTCTTATGGTTGTGGTAGCTGAAGCAGAGACTGTCGCTTGCTAGGTGAGGGTCTTGGACAATGAAATCTTGAAGTGGAGGTATTGCTGTACAGTAAGGAAAAAAGAGATAGTACAGGGGAGCTCTGGCATTGATTCCATCTGGCAGCCCTGGGGCTCAGAGTTGTTCGTGATTTAGTAAGATCTTGTTGGTACTCAGAGGCCATGTGATAATAATAACGATGCTTTTCTGGGCCTTGATGATACATTTTGGTGCATTTATCATTCTATTCCTTCCCCTCCTCCCTTTTATGGCTACTGCATAACTGGTACTTGTTGCTCTTAAAAGTCTAGCAATTTTTCAGTATAGGTGGTAAATTGCAAGTGCCCTGCACTTTTGTAAATAATTCAAGATAGGTAAAAAGAGTCTTAACTTTAAAAGAAGAAACCAATCAAAATTACACGATAATCCCCGCCCCCCCCACCCCAATCTCTCCCCAACAATATTCTTGCCTCTTTGCTTTAATTTTTTTATGGCATTACTTCAATTAATCCTAAAACTTCTCTGTAGCTCTGTCATCTACATAGAAAGCTGGTGGCATGTGAGATGTGTCAAATAAAACAGAAGTGTGCAAAGTGGCCACACTTGGTCTCTCCAAAATCATCATCACTCTCTCTTGTGTTACACTGTGCTCAGTACCTGGAGTTGTGCTGTGTCCTGCAGCAGTGTCCCTTCCCACGTGTGTTCAGAGCACCATTCAGTGAGGGTAACTGCTGTAAAAAACACACAGAGAAAATGGCATATTTTCTACATAATACAGGAATTTGGAATAAGCTGCTTCATTTCTTTTTATTAAGAAAAGCAGACAAAAAAATCTACTTATCTTCAGCTAGGTTAGTCCAGGGTAAATGGTCTCTTTCCTCTGAGAATAATGTTATTATCTATATTCTCTAGAAGCAGGCTGGTTGTGGCTTCTTGCTCTGCTCTGCACTGTGGCAGCCTCACAGTTCTGGGTGCCACAACATAAGAAAGACACTGAGCTGTCAGAGAGTGTCCAGAGGAGGACAACAAGGATGGTGAAGGGCCTTGAGGGGAAGCTGTGTGAGGAGTGGCTGAGGTCACTTGTTCTGTTCAGCCTGGAGGAGAGGAGACTGAGGGGAGACCTCATTGCAGTTACAGCTCCCTGGTGAGGGGAAGAGGAGGGGCAGGCACTGATCTCTTCTCTGTGGTGACCAGTGACAGGACCTGAGGGAATGGCCTGAAGTTGTATCAGGGGCAGTTTAGGTTGGATATCAGGAAAAGGTTCTTCACCCCGAGGGTGGCTGGGCACTGGAACAGCTCCCCAGGGAAGTGGTCACAGCACCAAACCTGACAGAGTTCAAGAAGCTTTTGGACAATGCTCTTGGGCACATGGTGTGACTCTTCCAACTCAGCATATTCTGTGACTCGAGTAAGCCAGGCCTTGTATCTAATATGCCTTGTATCTATCTATTAATCTGGTTAAGAAGTCAACAACCTGATGAAATGTAAGGCAAAGCCTGCAGAGACTCTGCTTCCATTTCTCAGTCTATTAAAGTGAAGGAACAGAAGGCTTGCAGCCTAAAGCTTAATTAAACAAGTAGATTTTCAGCTAATGTATTTGAGAGAGGAATTGTTGTGTGTAAATGATAATAAGAGAGTTCCCTGTTAGAAAAACAAACCAGAAAACTTAGAGAGAAAAAAAAAACTTAAAGAAAAATATCTGTCAAATTATTCTGAAAGCCACTGGTTACATGTCAGTCAGAGGATCTTGCTGCTCATGGCAACAGCCTTTACTGACACAAGATTAGAAGCTGCTTTTTCAACTGTCATCCAGGAGTGTACAAGTAATTGATTTTTAGGTTCAACTGCCAAACAAAAAATAACAATAATAATGAAAAAAATTACTTAGATTTGATAACATGTATGGCTTCCCCCTCATCCATATGAAAAACCAAAATTGTTTTACGTGAATAAAATATTACATTTTGGTTATTTTTTCATAACAGTGAAAAACCAAATGGATTGCTTCTTCTTATAGGTATGTTTATTGCTTTCTGTTCTATTATGGCAAAGATAGGTGAATTTAAGCATTTCATACTGGATTTGAATATTTCATAATATTAATTAGCTGTACTTTTCCACATAAAGGGTCAAATTTTAAAAGCTGTGTGTGGATATGTACTGTTTCATTCTCAAGAGGACAGCTTGAGCATCTGATAACTTCTGATTGCATGTTCCTAAGATTCATAAGGGGAAAGACCATGACATGAAAACTGCCTTTGCTATTTGAATCCTCATTTTCCCTTAAAATAATCAAGTAATTGAAGCCTCTAAAGTAACAAAACACAAGTGAAAGTGTACAACTCCCTTTCATCTCCTTATAGGTAGGTCCAAATAATATTTTGTAACAACAGAGTGAAATCAAAGGTGACATTTGTCTTCAGATGTATTGAGATGCTTTTTGGAACCAGCAGGGTTAGACCCTCACTCTCTCCAGACTGGCACCCAGACTCATGAATCCCTGTGACTGAAGGTGCCACTTCAGTAGCTGATACTTCAGTTCATTAACCCCAATCTTTCCAGTTGCTGGCATTGCAGACCCCCAAATACACACATGAACACAGAAAAAAAGAATCCTTCACCCAGAAAAACAGAAAAAAAAAAAGGAATCTGATTAGAAAATAAGACAGATTGTGGTAATCAGGAGCAGGGTGTTGACAGAGAACTGTACAGAGCACTGTTAACCTTAGATTGCTCCCTTTTATTCCCTTATGCCCCTATATTTTCTCACAGTTTCCCTTTCTAAATCATCTAGATCCATCCTTTTCCCTGCTTTCAACTCCTCTCATAAACATCCCTTAAGTCCTATGTGATCCCCTGTTGTTCTGTTTTTTGTAGTGTGACAATCCCCAAATATCAGCATTCTGTAAGACACATAAGTGAACCCACCATGCTGTTTTATGTGTGTGCAGACCAGCCTTTATCGCATAAACTACTGCTGTTATCTTGGCTTATTTTTTTAGTCAGTTCCTATGTTTAAGGAGGTTATCATGCCTCTCTACCATGAAAGTCTGGAGGTTTTTTTGCTCAGTAGGACTGAGCTATGTTTCAAGAAAGCCATTTCTGGGCCTGTATTGCCTCAGTTTTTGCTTTCCCTGAGACTCTGGTCTAGGAAAGACTGATATCAAGAGGTGACTGAGTTTACTGGCTGTGGAATAATAGATTGATTAAATATTTTTCCAACACCAAACTGGAATTTTGTTCACTTCTGAGCAAAATGTGAATACTTGTCCTAAGTCTGATTTGTTGTTATTGTTAATTTTTAAACTCAGCTGTGTTATTCAGTTCTTAGTTCTTGTGACTTCTGGTTTCTATCAGTTGCAGATGCAAGGAAGCTCTTAGCTAAATTTCCTCTGTTCTGACAGATCCATCTTCTTACAGCTTTGCTATACATCTTAATATGACAGAAACCACATTAAATTTATTTAATAGTAAAAAGGTTCTGGTACAGCGTTCTGATGAAAAGTAGATTCTCAGACATTGTGTTGTTGCTAGAAGAATTTTTATTTTATCCGCTAACAGTACATCAGTCACTCTGTGGTGTTGACTAAAGTTAGAGCCAATGGAAACCTGTTCTCTGCATCACACCGGGTCTCCATAACATAATACTAATGGAGCTCAGCTTCCCTAGTTATTCCTGTTTCCAGCAATATTGGAGACAAAAATGAATTTATTTTTGGGGCTTCCAAAGTCACCATGCTGTAAGGTAATGGGAGATGCCATGGAGTGAATCTGTCTGTTGACCTTTCTCTTTTCCAGCAGAATTCCGTGACTGCTGTTGGCTCTTGCTGTCACCAAGCAGGAGACATAAAACCAAGACGATAACATGGCCCAGCATAAAAAGTCTTTCTAGCCTTTTTGGAAAACCTAACTTTTCCAGTTGTTATGCTCTTGGAAGTAGCTGTAGATGTTCCTTCTCTGTCACAGCACCTCTCTGTGCTCTGGCTGTGCTCCCAGCCTGGGTGGTTGTGGCTGCAGCCTCTGAGTTGCACACAGAGATGAGGTAATTTTCTGCTCCTGTGCCATCTGCACAGATATATCTGCAAGAAACAAAGACAAGCAAATAGCAAAAAATCAGAAGACCAGGAAAGAGAGAGGAAAGATAAGCAGCAAATGTTAATCACTGCTGGTAAAGCAGTGCTTAAAAATGCTTTTAGATGCATTAGGTTGATTTTTCTCTCAGGTTTGTTTGGTCAGATTTGGAGGTAATGATTTTCATAACTTTCTAGATGACTTCAGTACATGCCTTGCAATCTAAGGGAGAAAGGTCTTTTATCTTCCTATGTACCTCAGCTGTGAGACTGGTTTCATAGTAGTTAGCTTACCTTTGTCTAAATGAGCCATGTGTGACAGTGCTGAGAGCTCTGTTCTTTTCCCTTGCCACATGGCAGTGTTCACACCTCAGCTGTTCCTTGCCTATACATATTCAGGAGGAAATTGCAAGAGCGAGGAATTTTTTATTAATATAAAAAACCTGTTTTTACTGTCCCTGTGTAAATTTGTACCTTTTTTAATTGCTGCAATTGGATTTTTTTAATGTAATCACAGGAATCCAAGGGTAGGAGACTTCAGAAAAATGGAAACCATTGTGAGAATCTCAGTCAAATTCCTAATAATTTTCAGAAACATAAAGTGAAAGAGATGCTGATTTTTGCTAAGTGGACATATTTCAGTATGGATTTGACATAGGTGAAGATAAGACTTACATGTAATGTGTAAATATCTCTCCTAGTGATGGGGATATTATTTAGAACACACCTGCAATTTTGGATGCATGTGTTGACTTTCATAAGTCCAGTAAGTTTCTGTTTGGTACAGTGGGTATAATGCCTTTTGTGATAAGTGACAATATATGACTGAGCCTTTCTGAATAAAAGGCAGTTTCTCTGCAGCTCTGGAAGAAGTTTCTCCTTGTGGAGAAACTTCAGTAAGTTCCTAAGGTTTTCAACCCAAGTTGCATGGGCTTCTCTTACACCTTGCCCCTCTTTGCTGCATTTTTTATTTCAGAATTATTTCTCCTCATCAACTAACATGAATTCACATTGGCTGCTGCTCAGTACTTATCAAAATGGCTTTATTCTGTAGAAGCAGCACAGAGGAGAGATTCCAGTGCCTTTCCCTCCAAAGAAAAATCTTGTGTTGTGTAAACCTTTTCTTTATGTTCTACAGCAAATGGACCTGTTAAATATAATATTAAAAGAGGCATAACTGATCACCTTCACAGAAGCTGAAAACTGTTTCAGAGAACCTTTCACAAGGCAGAGCTGTGGGCTAATGTATGTAGTGCAGTGGGAGCCCCCTGTTGCTAACAGGTATTTTTCAGCAGAGCCTGTCAGCAGAAGATGAGGCTCTCGTCTGTCTGCTTTTAGTGTATCTGGAAAGCAGAGCTCCAGGCAGCATGGTGTGGATGTGGAAGTGTACAGCTGCTTCACAATGTGAAGCTTGGTCTGATGTGTGCAGAATGAACAGAGGAGAAAAACCTGCTGTCTGTGTGTATCCCCTTCTTTCCTCCTGAATCTGCCCTGTTCCATCCGAGCATTTCCTGTAGTCATAAATGCCATTTTTTCCTTTAATGTCCTGTGAAAACACAGGCCTGGGGAGGGCTGGATGTTTCTTAGGAATATAGAGCATCCGGGTCGGGGTAGATGTAGAGGCCACAGACTGTGGGCAGGGACATGCACACATGTGGCACAGAGCCACTGGGGCTTCTGTTTTCCCTCCACCTCAAGTAGTGGCAAAGGTCCTTGCCTGCTCGAGCATTGAGATGAAGGACAAGCCAAGCAGGCTGTGTTGCCACCTGTGGCATGGCTCCCTAGATGACCTTTAAAGTTCCCTGATGTCTTAGCAGGCAGGCTGCTGGAGAGCAGTGAGGCCCTCATATAAACTGAGAGTATTTCAGCTGTCCTAACAGGGATTTTCCATTAAATGCATTGGATTTGATGCATTGCCCTCCCTTTACTTCCATCAAATGCGTTCTCCTCTGCTCTAGCTGGGGGCATTATGTTGTTCATGAAAGTACAAACCCTAAGAGCAGTCCTGGGACAATGGCAGGGTTTGAGAATCTGGTGTTTGCTGTTTCCTCTGTGGGTAAAGAGGGAAGTATTATTGAAATCCAAAAGTCTGTTCAGCTTCAGCTGCAGTGGCCCTGACTCGGCATTCACCTGTAACTTGTTGCTCTACAGGGCTGAAAAGTAAAGTTGTGTCACCTATACAAGGGGAAAATGGGAGCAGTTGCATGACCCATATGAATGTGTCTGCTCTTGGTCTAAGGCTCTGCAACATGGAAAATTCTTGGGGATTTTTTTTTTTTTAAGATGGCTTTAAAAAACCTGGGCAGTAAATAAATATTAACAGGGGACATCTCTGAAAATGTTGTTCTTGTGAGGTTTTCCATTGTTACAGCCCTGGAATCAGATACCTAGTCTTGTGTCTCAATGTTTATTTACAAGAAACTTAAGGGAGTTGGATATTCAGTTTGCAACTATTTCTGTTATCTCACCCAATTATCTTATTTCAACTTCTTAGACTGCCTTTAAAATTATATTTCAGGCTCTTGTGCCCCTCCTTTGGCACCCAGGGCTAAATTTGCAAGTTAAAACATTCCCTGACCTTTGGCTGCCAACATTGGGCAGTTACCTAGCTATTGTGGACCTCAGTAGCTCAGTACCTCAATCTTCTAATTTCAAGTTTCTAATTCACCCAATATGAGGAAAAAGTATGTTCCCTAGTGTTGGTGTTAACTTGGTAGAATGATACCACATCATTTGAAATTCCTTACCATACCTGGTGGTGAATGGTATGACTTCAGAGCAGCTCTACCAAGTTTTTTATTTTACTGGTAAGCATGCTGCTAAATGTTCTAGAGATGAGTACTCCCACTCTCCCCAACAGCAATAAGGAAAAATGGAAGTCAGGAGAGGGTCTTTGGAAACTAAGACTTTGCTGTGCCAGCCTGAAAGCCCAGCACATTAAATGAGAAAATCCATTAATTCAGTTTTGATTATATCTTTCTTTCAGACCCAGGACAACATAGTCATAGCAACATAAATAAGTGGATGGACATTGGATCACATAATTTTTATGGTGTCTCCAACTGTGGAAGATTTTGTAGATGTGTGATTAATACCTCCAGTTATCATCTCTAATTGAACAGAGACAGGAAGGGCCCCGATAAGCCCACTGCACTGCTGTGGGGAGGGATGGAGAACTGAAGGGACTGAACCAAATTGCATTTTGTCTTTTGTAAGCATAGTGTGTTGTTGAAGCCTAGAAGAAAAATATGAGTGATTATTGAAATTCTGTTCCTGTAATCTGCTGAGTACTGATGTCTGAGAAGACAGAGGCTGTTTAGCAAATACACCCTCGCATTGTCATTAGTGCTAAGTAATGGCACTTTAATATATTTGGTTATTTAGATCATAATAGTCTATCAGCTTGATATCAAGTACTCAGCATGAAGTCCTCTGCTTTAGTCCTACCTACTCCTATTCATTTATTAACAAGTAGAATCCTGCAACAGTGTAAATGCAGTATTTATTGCAGGACAGAAGCTGCTTGCACTCTGTGTCTTTTCAACCATTGATATATTGGGCATGATAACTGTTTGAAGACCTGCTTACAGGGAAAAATATGCAAGTTTTAGAAGAAAACAGCATTTTTTTCCACTCCAAAAAAATAGTTTTGATGCAAGTCTGGCACTTTTCCATTGGAAACTGGATTAAAATTTTAGTTTTCCTCTATTTCATAAGGCACCCTCTTCCACCTCTACCCTCTACTCACACACACACACATAACAGTTTTAAATCTAGAACCAATGTGTCCATTGGAAAAAAAAATCTTTTTAAGACTTCCAACTGAAAAGATATTTGGTTTTTTGTAAAGTTTTATCTACGTGCAATGGGAAAATAATTTTTCAAGCATGTCTCTATGACTTGCTTGTATTTGTAAAGCAGAGGCAAGGCTGGAATTAGAAATAATGTCTGCTGAACCTCAGCTCCACATTTCTAATGCAGCCAGCACTTCTCCCAAGGTGGGTACTTTTAAAATGATGGCACAATCACTGAAATCTCAGATGTTACGAAAAAGAAAAACACATCATTTTTGAAAAGACCTTGATAGAACACTGGGGCAGATGGCAGTGGGAGAGAGATGAAAAGCAGTCCCTTGTGCGAATAAAATACATTCTATTCAGATCACTTTGGTTATGGAGCACATTGTGCTGAATTTTATAACAGTGTTATCACATAAAAAGTATGTGACTACATGTCTGTGTTGCTGCAGCTGCCTGCACTTAAAATAGGCAACAACCTTTGTACCTTCAACCACCCATAGGTGTAGGAAGCCCCTGAAAGGGCCATTATTAGCAGGAAGGCTTGGAGCTAGGGGCACTCAGCCCATTGGACTGCCAGCTCTTGTGGTCAGCTCTGCAACTTGCTTGCGACCTGCAGGTCTCCTTCAGTGCTCCCTAGCCCCTAGTTCTTTGTGCAACCAATTTAGACAGACCTGTCAGTTCAGAGAGAAGATTTTAAAAGCTGCTACCACACATTGCCATGGGCAAATTTCAGACTGGGATATTTCATTCATGGAGGATGCTTTTTAAAAACAAATGGAAACAAAATGGGATCTAAATGTCTTCATATAAAATGTTTGCTGCTGTACAGCTTCAGTGTAAAAGTCAGATGAGACCACACAGATGAGCACAAAACAAAAAAGAAAGAGCCACAATCATGGAATCATAGAACCACAGAACGGTTTGGATTGGAAGGGACCTTAAAGATCATCGAGTTCTAACCCCCTGCCATAGACAGGGACACCTTCCAGGTGAACAAACCCCTGAAAGAGTGTGCAGGAGGCAGGTGTGAAAATACACAGTCAAAGGCTCAATGACAAGATCTTCCCTGGCATACTGGACATCATGGCTAAAGATGAGCTGGTGGAAAGTAAGGAGTTACCTGGTTTTGTTAGACATAAGACAAAGTTTTTTCCCCACTGGTGGCAAGAGTGTGATTATCTCCTAGGCACTAAAGGAGTGGGGCTCTGCCTCTCTCTTGAGATTGATAGTGAGGGGAATGATGGGGCAACACACAACACTCTGCTAATCACTCTTCAGGGTATCTCCTACTGCACACAGACAGAGGAGAATACTTGAGACATGCTTCAAAACCCCACCTGCCCTGAGACTAGCAGAAGTTTTTGATCTTTCTTCCCATTTTGAAATCATTCATTACCAGAGTGAAATGAAAAAATCAGTGTTTCACCAAAAAAATAGGTGATTGCTTTACTTTTAGGCAATTTGAGGCAAGTTCTTAAAAGACAAACCCTGGGAGGCAAAGCAGAAGAAAATAGTTTCTACTGTGAAGGAGGCTTATTAAAAATAGGGAACGCGTAAAGAAAATTCACTCTCTAAATGTCAGCTGTGCATGTCCAAATTGATTTCATGAATCTATCACCTTTTCTCACCTTTCTCTCCCCTCTGATGAGGTCACTTCTAATAAGTTTCCTGCTGCAATCCCAACACGTGGTGAAAAATCTACGGGAAATCCATTCAAGTAGCTGTAGTTTGACATAAAGGCCTTCTATTAATGAAGTGACACCAGAAACATAGCTTTCATCTCCTGCAGGGTCACTGCTATAAGGAAGTACTTATGCTAAAGTCATTCTTTTGTTCAAAAACATGGTCTTGACTGAGGTGCCAGACCCCTGGGAAATTACATTTCTGTGGAGCTCCAACATAATAAGCAACAAGAAAATCCTACTAGCTCAAAAGCCAGGTTGGTATATTCCTGCTGCACCTACACCCCCAGGTCAGCGGCATTCAGCCTGCATCCAGTGTGCTCACCTCTGCTGAGATAATTGCTAACCTTGCAGCTCATTCCATGGTGTGGTGAGTTGACCCTGTCTGGACACCAGGTGCTTACCAAAGTCTTACTTTGTGGTGGCTCCTCTCCTCACCGGGACAGGTGAGAGAAAATAGAATGAAAGGCTTGTGGCTTGGGATAAGCACAGGAGGGATCAACTCACCAACAGCTGTCACAGGCAAAGTTGACTTGGGGAAAAATTTATTAACAATCAAATTAGAGTAAGATGATGAGAAATAAAAACTAAATCTTAAAACATCTACCTCCCTCACCCCTACCTTCTTCCCAGGCTCATCTTCACTCTCTTTTACCATGTATATTAAATTCCTTACTGCTGCTATTGGCTAAGAGGTAAAATTAGAGTGCTGCCTGCATCCCAGTTCCCCATCTAAAAATATATATCTCACCACTCAACTTACACCAGCAGCACGATGTGTCTCAGTGATTTTACGCTTGCAGAAATCATGTAGCAGCACACTGATGTCAAAGCTGAAGTACTGGTGCCACCCACGTTCCTCTGCCATGTTTCACCCCAGCTCCCCACTATTCCAGTCCTAAGTGCTGAATTCACAACCCCAGGCAGTGTCTCTGGGGAAACCACAGAGGCCTCAGCTGAAAGTAAGAGGAGATGGCTGTTCATTGACATTTATCTGCGGTGTCAATTGCCACATGATATAGTGGTTTCCATTTATGGATGAGGAAAGCTTTCACTGTTGGTGGGCATTCTTGAGCTTTATTGAAATGAAATTGATTGAAATTTGCTAAATACATAATAACATTTGGCTCAAAGTCCTGGAGACCACCAGAAGTTGTCTGTCAACCATAGACCATGAGGAAGATACCATACCTGCTTGTTAATGGATGCCTAAGGGGATGAGTGGGAGATGGCTTCTGTACAAGAGCACCTATGGGTGTAGGCATGTCCTTGCTCTGACCAAGTATGACCATGCCTATGCTTTTTACTGTTCTTAACAGTGTGAAACTTGTATTAAGAGGGGCCTGCCTAGCTAAAGAAAAGCCAATCTGCTTTTAGAGGTTATGCTTTTAGAAGGTCAACCATTTCTTCTTGCTATGATTGTTAGAGAGCACATGCAGATGTGAGTCAAGTTACAGGATCGTTTCTAACAAGGAAAGGCTAGAAAAACAAAAACTTAACCATTCCCCCCCCCCCAAATTTCCAAATGTGAAAAGGGAAAAGCATGTTATCTGTCCTAATTTGTTATGTTTTTGTTTCTCGCCCCCAATACTAATTTTTCCTAATTAAAAAAAAAAAAATATATATATATATGTAATCATGCTTAAAGGGACAGAAAGGGGAGGAGAAAAAAGAGTTCAATTTTTCTATCCTTACTCATGGTCTTGCATGGTGTTATATTTACCCTTGCTTTGCACAGTTTTGTTTTCCCATCCTGGGCCACTCAGTTTTACCCAGGCAGGAAGTGGTATTGTATTCAAGTGAATTTTGTGTACTGCATTCAGGTGGGCTTCGAGTTGTGAAAGCCTGTGTAGCAAGCAATAAAAACATTTGCATTTTGTGCTTGGAGCAGTTTAATCGGAGACACAAAAAAGGTGACTCAGTACTACTGATATTCGTCTTCATTGTATTGATCTCACATTTTAATGATAGAGGGAACATGTCCACTGGGTGCTAGTTCATTTTCAGCTAATCCTAATGGGAAAGGTTGGAGAGAAAAATGATTTTTAAATACTTAATCTCTTTAGCAATTAGGTGATTTGGGCTTTTAAATAGTATAAAAGGCTGTAATTTACAATTTAAATAGTGTAGTTTGTGGTTGCCCTGAGTCAGGAAAATGAGTTCCATGAAAGATTTAATAGAAGTTGTCAGATGATGAAAAACTTAGTATCTGTATGATTAAAGTGCTCTGAAGTTTGCATTTTGGCAACTTTATTGTACAAACACCACTAACTGCAGAATCAGGCTGGAGATGGATCATGAAAACACTGGTAGAGCTGGAATGCTATGCCAAAAAATATGTGCATCTAGGGAAAGGAAAAAAAAACTGTCTAATTTCTTGCCATTATTTAATGATGGAGAATCAAGCAGCTGAGCAAGATAAAATAGGAGAACACTCTTCCTGCCGGACGTTATTAATTCTGTTATCTCCAACCCTAAACAGAGAAGTTTTGGGCTCATACCAGAACTCTGAGGAGAGCAATTGTTTGCCTTTCTCCTTATTTTCTGTCTCCACTTTCAGGAGCTCAATAATCTTTCCAGATTGGGAGATTCCCATTGGCTCTGCAGTCCCAGTAATGGGAAGAAAAACAGCAATGCTCCTCTGTATCTGTGTCAACAGGGGAACAGCTACTCCACAGGCACACAGATTGATAATGTTGGGAGCTGCCCTATGGCATACAGGATAAATGTAGAGAACAGTGGCATGGTTTCTTTCATGGCAGTCGACTTCTCAGCAGAAAGCACAACAATGCTATGACTGCTGGGTATTTGGTAACGCAGTTTTTGATAAAGTGCTGAAAACACCACACACTTTCATGTTCTGTCTAAAATGTTTGGTGACAAAAATTATATATAAGGTAAAGAGATGTATTTTGGCTTCTTTTTCCCCCTCCCCCTTGCTTACCGAGGAGGTAGTTTTCCACAAAAATAGAAGTTATGCTTTGTGGTCTCAGATGTTTCTACAAGTGAATGGTGAAGTGGGGAGGCTAAGGTCCTTGAGAAGAGTAAATCAAATTCAGGGTGCTGGGAGCTGTGTGAAGTAGTGCTTTGCAAGGATCTGAGTGACCTGACATTGTCACTGTGGCAAGAGAGATGAGCTTGGAAATGTGAACTCAGAAGGGATATATCAGCTGAAGATCAGCTCTGCTAAGGCTCAGCAGTGTGGAACGAGGTCTACCTGTGATTTGGAGACATGAATGTTTAGTTTGCTACTCTACCTGTTTTTGTAACAAAGTCAAGATGCAAGTACTTTTAGAACAATTTATGTTGTGATATTTGAATGAAAGACTTAAATAGGTTTTGAAACAGAATTAAACAAGGTTACAGTATTTAATTTTGTTTAAATGGAAGGGAGTTTGTACTGATTAAGAAGGCTAGTCAGTGGGAATCTGTTTTCTGTGCAGCTGCTTTCCCATGTCATTTGGAAGTTTTCTGTACCAAGAACTATGTGGCATATGAGGAGATGATGCATCCTCCCAGTCCTGTGGAGTCTGAAGTGGCATGTGGTATTTCCATGTGCTCCTGCTGAAAGAGGGAGCAATGAGTCTGCTATGTCTCAGGCAGGCCTGGTGGAACAGGATTAACATGACTGGTGTGTAACTTGGCTCAGCAAAAAGGAGTGAAACTTCTTCAGGCAGCAAGGTAAAACAAATCACTTCGATTGAGAAACTGTTTAATAAAAATGAAACAGCTTTTTTCCCTGAACTCTTTTATTCTGGGAAAAAAAAAAAAAGCTAATGCTTTCTTGTAAGCACTTCTATTTTCTCTTACACAGAAGAGAAAAAGGATTGAATTACTAGAATTTCCCATTCAATAGAAACGTTGATTTCTGCCTGCCCTCCTTCCACTGCTACATAAGGCAGAAGATTATTCTTGAAACTGGTAATAAAGGACCAGAAATGAACCACTCAGTTACAGAGAAGAGTGAGACAATTGTGTCAATATTGCCATTTAAACATGGATGGTGTCAAATAGAAAGTTTTTTTCCAGAGTCTGCTCCAGCAGTTCTTGGTTAGCCACTAATGCTTGAATGTATTCCTGCTTCTGTTTGCTGTGCTGTGTCTGAAAACTTCCAGCCTTTCATACATGCAGTTAAAGGTGAATTACACCTATCATGACTGCTTACAGTCATGGGTGCTGAGAGCTTTTCAGAAGCCTGGACTAAAAAGGTCCAAAAAACTTAGTTTTGATTTGGGAAAGATGTTATTGGTGGAGGGAATAATCACAGCAAGGGTGAGATGATAGTGAACAGAACGAGTCATGCATGGCAAAGAGCAATTCACTGGATTAATGCTTCCTTTGTCATTGGGCATGTTTTACAGGTCTGGAAGCAGGGCTGAGATCTACAGAAGGCCGGAAATGTACTTAGATCTAGAGCTGTCCCCTCTGCATATTAGAAGAGAGGAAGAATAGTGTGGATAAGAAGCTGATGGATGTGGATATCTTTTAAAGTAATGAATTCAGGAAAAGGCAGAAGGGAATTTGGCCCTGATCTGGTTTGGACACAGAGTGGGGAATATAGCCAGAGGAAAGAATGATGCTTCTCCAAGTCCAAGGGTGTCCCATATAGATGTGGTGGAGACACAATACCCTCTCTGTTGCTGAGTTTGATAGCCATGGATATTGTGCTGGCCTAGGAAATGAGGTTTGTACATTGTTTTTTGGAGTCTTGTCAGCTCCTTTATTGTCATGGCCTATCTTCAGTGTCTGGGCATCCTGAGTACAAGGCAGAGAGATGGGAGACTGCAGTCAAGGTTTACTTCTTGTCTGCAGTGATGTATTGACTTCCTTATGGGATATTTCAGTGTTTTTTCCTCCCTGGTGCAAATATGAACTCTGAAAGTTGTATGAATATACACTTCTTTTATTTTAGCATTTGTGCAGGCAGTTTCTCCATAGATAAATCAGTCTTCTCTTGCTCAGGTATCTTAAAGGGTAATATCTTAACACTGCAAGGTAATAACATTCTCCTGCTATAATTTCTCTAGCCCATTACTTTGAAGAGTGATTTACACTTGGAGGAATTAAGAGAGTTGTCCAGCCCATACAGGATGCTGTGGCTAAAGTAGTATATCTGTAATGTAGCTCTCTATGGTGGTTTCTCATTGGCTCTGAATGAGGTGGAGGTCAAACCAGGAGAGGTTCAGAACTTGCTTTGAGATCCTACTTTATATTGGTGATACTCCTTCTTAAAAATACCGAACAAAAATAATAACTGTTTTAAGTTGTCTTTCAAAAATAAATGACAGAATGTGCAACAGCAGTGGCAGTATTGCAGAGGTACCAGATGTGCTCGGGTGGTTATTTAGTCCAGCCACCCATTCTGAGCAGGGCTAACAGCACGTTCAGACCAGGTTGCTCAGGACTTTTTTCAGCTCATGGGCAGATTCCTGCTCTGAGCAAGCTGCTCTGTTATATCTCAAATGAAATCAGAAAATACTCAAAAGGCAAAATCTATTCTTTGCCAATTTTGTTGTTTTGTGGTTATGTATTTGTTTCTTTATGTAAACCAGCCCCTCTACCTATTTTTTTTTTATGTTTTTGTGACTTGAAGGGTGTCAAATCCCCTTATCTATCTTATTTTATTCACATTTTTTAAAACTGAACGGCAGTGGAGGGGAAAAAACATAGGGAGGAAATTTCAGTTTCTTTCTTTTAAGTCCTTTTCTATCTGTGTAGAGGATAGGGCAGGACTGGAGATCACCTGCTGTTTCTGACATAATCCTTTGGGATTTGAAGATGTGAGAGTAGAGTCTATTTCTGATCTTTGTTGCTTTCAACAGCAAAGGCAGCTCTTGGAACTGAAGGACTGAGGCTCAATCCTTGATTGTATTGAAAAAGATGCAGTTTACTGTCTCATATCAAACCTATTCCTAACAGAAACTATAGCCCAGCCAGGCTGCTGCTGAGGGTGTAGGCAAGTGTATCTCTAGGAAAGAATTGTGTTGTGGTAGAGTGCTGTAGTATGGTAGCATAAAATGGACTTCTGAATTGCTAGTTTCCTTCCTCTGAGCCAAAATGTTACTGCCTTGACTACCACCAGAACTGTGCTCAGTCATACCCACCTTCCACTGAATGGTTATTTAAAATCTGGCTGTGTATGGGACAGCTTTTATGCTGCTGCTGGGACAGCTTTTTATGCTGCTGTGAGGTGTCAGGAGGGAAGGTCATTGGAAGGAATATAGCCAGGCTCCCAAAGCTGAGCTGCCATAGACTATGCTAACAAAAATAAGGAAGAAATTAAAACCAAGCAGTTGCATGCCAGTTTCTTGCACAGAAGGAGATGCAGTGGTGGGTAAACCAGTGTTTGCCAAGTGGGAAAAAAGACACTGACTGGCAGGGAGAAATGTTACTTGATGGTTTGAGGGACAAGCAAGCAGAATAAATCCAAACCCCTGCCTATGCATCAGAACGAGACCACATTTAAAATTAATTTGGAAATTAATTTGTAGCTGGCATTTTCCAATGATAGATCTCTTTAAACTTAGTGATAATCCTGCGATTTTTTGCAGACAACCAGAACAACTTTGCCTTTAGCTCTGCTCTTTCTGCAAGATCTGCGTGAAGCCTGATGATGATGGGCAGACTGTTAATTTCAATCATCAGCCCAAGTGTAGCAGCAGTAATCAAAAATGGATGCTTAGGGTAAGGAGACTAACAAAGCAGTAAGAGCAAATACTGGCAAGTATTAGCAAATATTTGTAAGTGCCACTGCTGTCATACAGTGCAATGTGAGTTCCGGCCAGAAGGTTCAATTCCCAAAGGATTACGTCAGAGAAAGTTTAGAGTGGTGCTGGAACAAATCATAAAACTGTAATGGAAATTTTGGGTCCCCAGCTGTTCAGGGAACAGCCTGAACCTTCTGATAAGCTGAATTAAGGTGGGATTGGGGTGCCTGACATCTTAGATTCTTTGAAAAATCTCATCCTAAGAAGTTGCTTTCTGCTTTGCGTCAGTTCTGCAGGTAGTCTTGGGTGTGTTCTTCCTCAACTCTCACCAGTAGGAGTTTTGCCACATGCTCTGGATATGTCTCTGCTTTCATTCTGCCAGCTTTGTCAGGTTTGCTTTATATTCTGCAAATGCTGAATTGATTCATTTGGCAGATTTATGGATTTACCTCACACTAGTTGTGATTTAATATGGAAAATAAAGAAGTGGATTTCTAGTATCTTTGCCAGTAAAAGAATATATGGAGGCACAGAGCAAATCTCAACTGATATCCATTTTTTATTGTCTATCTGCTTAATCAGTGGAGGCCAAAAGTTTTTTTATTCACCCCAAAGAGACAGTCAAAGTTCACAGATTATAAGTATTGATATAGTTTACTGGATTCAGAGATACTCCTGGAAACTATATTCAGATCCTCTCATGTATTTAGCACCCAATACTGGATAAATCCTTTATACATCATTGCTACATTAAAAAAACATTCTTAAGAACATGAGTTTGCCAGAAATGTTCTAAGGAGTTATAGGGATGTTATTTCACTCTTATAGTAAAAAAATTAAGAGTTAAGTTCTAATTTTTCACTTTGGGTGTGAAAATAGTGCGGTGGTGTGCATTTCTGTCCTCTGTCCCCTGTACAATTGTGGATCCACAAGAAAAGAGAAGGCTTGTTCAAGATTTGGAAAAGATCCCTGCAGTGGAGCAGACTGGGCTCACAGCAGCTTTCAGAGTTTCAAAAAAAGTTTGAGAATTTGTGCTTGTTTTGAAAACCAGGAACTTCTGAATGTTTTCATGATACTATATAGCATCAATAGCTGTACCTTCAACTTCCAGGTCTTTCTAATAAGAAGAGAAAAGATGACCCTAGATCTGAGAGGTCTTTCTTTGTCAAAACGAAAAAAAAATGTGGAGGCATCTGGAATATGATGTGTATTTTGAAAAGAGTTCCTGGAAAAATATTTGTCTTAGCAATAAGTATTCCAACCATCTATGCATTATATCTAAGGGCAGATCTAGAAATTATTACAGAAAAGATGTGATGTGTGTATCTTGCCCAGGTGTTGGTGTACTAAGAGAAACCATGCAGATAATGCAAATAATAAAATACACAAATTTGCTCCTGCAAATAACATTTCTGAGTTGCATCTGCAATCCTAATTTCATATGTTGGTTGAAAAGGATGATGGCTTTGGAATATTTACATAGTGAGCTATGCTAATTGTCTCTCCTCAGATATTGTAAGGTCAAATTTGGAGGTTGCAACTTAGACACTAATATCAAAATGCAGAACACCTAATATTTTCTTCCTGGGAGCTTCCTTGGTTCATCTAAACTAGGGTAAAATAACTACTTTAATTTGCTAGTGCAGTAAGCCTGTTTTGCACTGGCATAAATTAGAATGTCAAATGTGAAAAAGTGAAGTGAGGATTAGAGATCTGTATTTCTACATGGACAGTATACACTGTAGCAAAAAATTGGGATGGTTGAATGTGAGGGTGACATTAAGGGATTGTTTCCACATCAGGTTTTAATTAGGTGAGCATCAAGCCTGAGAAACTCCACTGAATTTTTCAGTTTTGCTGTATTTCAGCAGAATTTCATCAGCCATGGCTTGTATCTGTAAAGTATAATCCTGCTGTAGTTACACCTGCAGTGCTAAAGGGGCTAACATGAAGGGGATATTTACAGTACATATAAACATTTAAAAGTCCTTTGAATGAGACGTGAGATAGAAGCTCTCACTTGCTACTATAGATTCCTGTCTGTAGAGGTTATGAAATGTTTTCTTCTGCTTCTCCAAATCCCTTCCTGTAGTTTTGCCTTTTGATTTTGGAAAACTCGTTGCTCTTCTGAACCTACCATCTGTCCGGTGGAATCCTCCTGTTTTTGCAAAAAAGGAATGCAAACTGTTGGGAGTGCTTGAGAACTGTTTAAACACCATTGCTAATAGACAAAAGGAGTGCAGCTTTCTTTGGCCTCTGATGTTTGGACTCCTTTATGGGTGATGTGAACCTAAAGTATCTGTTGACACTCAACAAGTGATTGCTCAGAGAAAAGCTCCAAGGGATCTTCCTGAAATCAAAAGGAATGCAGCATTTACATGGTTATCAGGGAAACATCTCCTGTATACAGCAATAATGAATTTTTGACACCTACACTGGCTTCAATTTTAAGTGCCATGCTGCAGGGGCAGAAATGCCTGGAGAGAATTTGCTATTTTGCTTAACTTTTCCACTTTTTTTCCCACTTTTCCCATGTCTCTGCACTGAATGCCATGGACACCCAGTTTGTCAGCTGGGTTCTTTCCAGAACATAGGATATGAGATGCTTCAATCTTAGTGTTTGCTTGGGCATGGTTACTGGAGAGCATTGGATCCAATGCATATGACTCTGCTGTTGCTCTGTTATCTTCTCCTTCTGGTTTCACCTAGGAGCCCTGAACGTGTCACTAAGTCCCTCCCTGGTTCCTGCACCGTTTTTGCTCATCAGGCATCTAGCAAAGAAGCCTACTGTAATTTTTTTCTCCTAGAGAATAGACACAGGGCCCTAGAAAACAGTCATCAGGTACAGAGCCTGGGGAGAAAGCTGTGAGAGGGGATTCTGACTAGCAAGATGGATGCAGAGCAAGGACTACTCAGAAGAAGATGGTCTGGGCAGAGACTAATGAGGAAGAGGTGAATCTGGGCATCTGGTGAGTGGCTGTTGTAGAAAAAGGATAACAGGGAAGAGCTGCTGAACAAGTAGATAAAATTGCCTGAGACCACCTCCTCTTCACTGGATGGGAAATGTGGTTATGACAAAGAACCTGTAAGGGAACCAGCTAATACAATACAGAAATGTGGAGAAAAGCACTTTAACTGTGCCAAGTGCCTTCTTGAATCAGGGTCCTGCTGCTAAAGTGTAAGACAACTGGATTTATCACTATTTACTATTAATCAATTTCTCTTTATTATTAATCTATCTCTATTTACTGTCTATTTACTAAATCTATTTACTGAATCCCTCACTCAAAGAATTGTGTAAAGAGTAAGCCTAGACTTAAGCAGAACCACAGAGATATTATTTGAGATAGTCACAATCCAAGTCATTAGTTTCTTGTGCAGCTTTGTGGTTGAAGGCCTCTCCTGAAACCATCTTATGAATCTGTTCACCTTTCCAGACTTTTGGTTTTGTTTGCGCAGTAAACTAAATTAGTTTATTAAACGAAGTAGTCATAAATACAAGCTAAATTAAAACTGATCTCAGATGATATTCTTCGTGGGCCTGGCCTCCTGAGGCAATGTGCTGTGAAGAAGCCTGCCATTTTTCAGATGCATTGCGGCAGCTTCATGCTTCGCATGACAAAGACCTGCTGTCAGCCACAACTTCAGCCTGCCTGTATGCCTGGTTAATGGAGCTAATCAGGGTGCAGGGGAGAAGAAAGAGTGGGTGGGTGGGTTGCCTAACAACGAAGGGTGAGTTGCAAGGAGAAGCTTTTTTGGTTTGTTTGTTTGCAGAGATTCTCAACATTGATCATCCATCTCTGTTTCCTTAAAATCAGGGATAAAACTTCCAGTGACTGCCTGCCCTTCTGAGTTTTAGTATGCAGCCCACCTGCACACAGCCCTTTCTTCTGCAGGAGCTGGCTGTACAGTGTGTCTTGATTAGATGCTGTAGCTTTGGTATTCTTTCAAATTCTTCTGATACTCATCTTGTCAAATCTGTCAATTCTTTCTTAAAATACTAACAAAACACAAGAAAAGGTAATGAGCTAGCCTGGTATTTAAAGCTTTCTTTGTTTTGATTTGCTATTGCATCTTATTTTTCTCCCTATGAGGGACAAAAAAGAGAAAGAATAGATACCAGATCAACAATCAAATTACAATGCTTGCTTTTCAGCAGTCCGTGCTGTCATGATTCACTGTAATCAACTGCCGGTGCTCCTGGTGCAGGAAAGGAATTGAGATAACTTGATAAAGCACCTCTGCTGTATTCAGGCTTCATCTGGCCCAAGCTTTTGCTTTGTTAATACTTCAGGTTGTACTAGGATGTAACCTTCTTGAAAGAGATAATTTGGGGATGAATTCTCATGGCTTCAGTTTTGTCATAGTACTGTAGTAGGTAAAAAAGTGTAATCTTTTTTAGTACAGTTGTTCCATTGAGAGGCTTCAAGTTAAGGATTTGTTATTTTTCACTCTTCTTGGAAATAATGTATAATTTCTCTGACTTTGGGAGAGCATAATTAGCAAAGGAGTAATAGTAAAGAACAGAGGTATGGTCTTCCATATTATTGTTGATTGTGTGAATTTGTAGAGGAGCCTTGGTGAGGTCAAACCATGTACACAGTGTTTGTCCTGATCATGTGTTGTGGTGGTGGGAGTGAAATACAGATGTAAAGACTGGTTGAGAAAGCTGCAGTGGCTCTGGGTGGCTAAGTGGTCAGGACTGGTTATATATTTGTATATGAAAAATGCCTTCTTGGGCCTGAACTTTTGCACAAGGAGAAACAGCAGTGAAACAGTGATAGGACTTTTCCCCAGCACTTGTGTTAATATAAGGACCCAGTCCTGATGAACCCATATAAACTCCTTTGTTTCTGGACTCTACACCTCTTTAGGTGGCAGAGGGTTTGTGTTACCTCCTTTCTAGATTCTGTGTTTTATGGAGAGGGAAATGAGGGGCTTTACCTGGCTTCTCTTCACCTGAATGGGGCGGCTGCATCCAAAACTTCCCTTCTTTTTGTCATCCCTCCTGTAGTGTGGGTGTATGCAGGGATGAACTAACAGTGAAAACCTTGTGGTGACTTGCTCTGTGGCTGGGAAGTGAAAGAGGTTTTACAGCTGGGATGACACTTCTGTGCTTGTGTGAAAGAAGTGGCATAGCTTTAAGAGCCCATGAGCCCAGATTTTCTTTTTTATATACATCATAAATAAAACTTCAAAGCTTTGAAAGTGAGGAAGGGGGATGAGAGCACATTCTCCCATTCACTAAAAGTGTTTTTGCCTGCCAGAACCATTTACTAAATCTGCTAAACAGCTTTGTTAAGGTGTTTATCCCACCAAGACAGTTCATAGCTGTGGGCATTCAGGGATACAGAAACGAATTCAGGCTATGCCAAGCATACAGGACCATGTTTCCGAGCCTGACACAATATAGTGGCTCATCTGCATAATCCCTCCATCCTGCTTGAGATGGAGAATGGAAAAGCAGTAGATACTGTATGTCAACCCTGACAGCTTTATTATAACTAGAGAGTCTGTTCTTCTGGTCTTGCTGCTTCCTTCTTGCCAGCATTCAGTCTGTAGAGAGAGGGCTGCATTGCCCCCTTTGGGGAGTTGGGAAAACCTGGAAGGGTTGCAAGGATGCAGAGATTTTACTTTATACTCTCCCTCTGTGTCTGAAGATGCTGCAGGCTGTCACTTTGCAGATACATTGAAGAGAAAATGTGTGGCCGTTTGGGCTGGCCTGTGTAAGGTAGAGTGCACAGTGGCTGAGCTGAGGAAGGTAGGGGCAGGTTTCCAAACCTGCCAGCTCTTATTTAGGCATGTCCATAAAGTGCCTAGATTTTCAATAGGCTACTGCTCTCAGCAGGAGTTGCTGGGTGCTGAGGCCTTCTGAAAATCTGGCTTCTTGACAGTACGATGCATCACTTACTTGGAAAGATTTCTTTCGGCACCCTGTGAATAATCCATTCTGTTTGAGTGTAAATAATATCTCTAATATTTCCTTTTTGGCTTTTGTGGAATATCATGGGGGGTTTTTTCCCAAAAAAAGCAAAGAGAGACTATTTATTGAAGTTGGGTGAATAATTTTCAATGAATAATTTATTCAGGGAATCAAATCTGTTTCTGCTTGCAAAAATCTCCCCTCTTCAATTACTTACTCAAATGCATGTGACAAATTTTTTTACTAGCTCTCTCTTCAATCTCTCACATCTCCCATGCATCCCTTCACATGGTCTTGGGACAAGTTCAGTTTGGGACCTTGTTGCTCAAACATGTCGAGTAATGTGGCAGCAGCTTCTTGGACAGGTAATCATGTGCAGCTGTCATGCAAGTATTTTAAATGGTGTTGGTTCTAATAAACATTTGGGGCAATATGAATCGATTGTTCATGCTTTCCAGAAAGTAACAGGTGACAAACCCTGTAAAAGTACTCCTCTGTTGTGCAGTAATGTTGTGTCCACTGGGCAGAATTTTTATACAATCCCACTGAGAGTTGCTCAGCACCTGAATGCAGATAGTAGATCTAGCAGATGGCTCATTTGTTTTGGAGGCATTTGTCCTGGTGCTGTAGTTGGACATCCAAATCAAGGCTTGCAGGTACCCATATCCACATATTCCCAGCTTGCTGCATCTCCTTATCCCCAGTTTATTTGGTTTGGTGTGTGGTTCCTCCACATAGATTGTAAAGGTTTCAGAGCAGTTACTCTCCCTTACCCTGTAAATCTGCAGGAGGCAGAGTGATGAGGTGGAGTGACTTCTGTATCCTGCTTCTTGATGGCCTGACAGCAGATCCAGTCCTGTGGACTTCAGGTGAAGGATGAGACTTAACAATATTTCCAACTCCTTTAATTTCACTGAGCTACTTAGGGAATAAGGTGCAAGGTGTCTAGTAGCAGAATTAGTTGAAAGACTGAAGTGGGATACTTTGTAGAGATAATCCACACCTCCTACTGTAGCTGGCAAAAGGGACATCTCCATCAGAGGCTGACATGAAACTGGCAGACTCTCTGAGTGTTCTAGGGCACCCTCCAGCAACCTGATCAGTTAAATAATTTTGGCACCTAACTTAAGAGCATAAAATGAGATGGTGTGAGCATGTGTGTTCAATGTAGTCTCAAGGAAAGTGATTGGAAATCCATACTAAATTTCTTTCCCAGTCAGTATATTGCTGTAGTGTGAAGGCTTTTAAGAGCTAATTGAGTAATGGCTGGGCAAAGACTGAGCTATCTGATACTGATACACAGGTCCTGTCTGAATTTGTAAGTGATCAGTGCAGAGCTGTCCCAGATTTCAGGGCACCTCTGAAGTTAATGTTGGCACCGTGTCTCTAGCACAGATGAAAATCAAATTAGTCAGAGTATAAAGCCTCCATGAACACCTGGAGAATATCTTAAATTTGTCTAAATTTTTAAACAAAATTTAAGCCTTACAGAAGTTATGTCAAGGTTAATTTGCTCTAGTGTTCTTTTGTCTGCTTGAACCAGTTGCCTATTCTCGTTCATCTCCTCCTAATCTTACTGCTAGCAGGAGACAGGGTGCTTTTGAGGATCACTCTCCTCCAGAGGCCATTCCAGGGACTGCAGGAACTGAGAAAGATTCTTAATCTGCATTTACTGCAGCACCCCTGGATCTGCAACATTTTTCTTTAATAGACAAATCTTTGTCAGAGAAACTAAGCAATGAACTTTATGCAAGCATCTTCCATAAATTACTGCTGACTAAATCAATAGCAAGACTCGCCTGCTACTCTCAGTTTATTTCCTTCTCTCTCTGCATGAGCAAATACTGACCTGCTAACTGCACAAATAGCACAGAGCAGTGCAAGGTGTCCCCAGAATGAAAGCCCCAAGCAACTTGGGCAGCGTGGCAGTCAATAAGTGAGATCAGCCTTGTAGTGAGAGGAGTGCATGAAAAGGGCATTCTGGAAGATATTGGGTCAGATGAGGTGTCTCACCATGGTTTACATACCCATACTTCTCCTTTCAAATTGTTATGAAGGATTTAACTTGGACAAAGTACTACTGTATACACAAGGTGAGAGTAGAAATTGCTCTAAGTAAGGCATCCAATGTTGCTCTTGAAATGTCCTCTTGAATTTTGGATTGTGACTGGCAGGTATCAATGTCCATCATGTGCTCTGCCTGTTAGCAGAAGTCTTGTGGAGGCCGAAGCAGTGGCTTGTGTCTGGCCAAATGACTCTGTCCATCCCCTTAGCCAGACCACACTCGATGCCTATGCACTGAGGCTGTTAATCCTTCCCTAAATTCCAGCAGAATGATGAGTTAGAGGCTTCTCTAACATGAAAAGTGTTTTGATTCAGAAGTATTGAAGCCCCTGTAAGAGAGGAATATTGTTGGTTTAAAACCATCATATTTCACAGAAGATAATTTATGACATGTTATGCCTTTGGGGAAAAAACTGAAAAGAAAAGGAGTTCTCCCTAATTCCTGAGGGAGAAAGATAATATCTGATAAGTGAAATTAGTCACAAGTTGGGGAAAATGTATGGTAAAACATGAAAGCATGTTCTTATTAAATAATTTTTGTAGGATTTTTAAAAATATTTTTTCCATATCACTCCCTTGCATATTTTCCTGTATAATGGATTGCTAGTTTATAAAATGTTGTAATCTGTTTGCTTGCTATGTCTTTTCAAGCTATTTCAAGTAATTCTTAGAGAGAAAGGTGCCTTTCTAAACATTTCATATGCAGGAAGTAAAAAATACCTAGTCAGAGATACCAAAGCCAACACGGTAAGCTTAAAAATCATGGCAGAAACTTGATTCTAATCAGATAAAATGCTGCTTAGATCCCCCCATAAACTAAGCCCCAGGGGTGCAAACTACATTTTTATGAGATGGTTCCCCAAACACCAGTTTTGTAACTGCATATAATCTAAATGTGCATTTCCACAGATTTTCTGCAGCAATTTGTGTAAGGCTTATTGTAACACATGGATACAATACTAAAACCAACATTTTAGTTAGAAAATACTCACTGGGCAGCAAAAGAGAAGGGACCTGTGGGAAATCCTATTTATTTGCATTTTGTGTTTGCATTTCTTGCTGTAAATGTTAAATACATGCCTCCTGTTTCAGATTGCATGAGCCCTTCATTTGGGTTTTCCAGCTCCATCTGTAGTCAACAGAATACAAAAAGAGCAGAGGCAGTGCTCTGGCTGTTGTAATAGCTAAATCAATTTTTGTTGTCATTTTTACACACATATTACATAGGTGCATAAAATTAGGTGCCAGGTTCTCTGCCAGCAGTATTTAGTGATAGGTAGTTGTGGAGCTTTGGGGGCTATCAGGTATGAGGAAGTTGTCCATGGAATAAGCTATTGAACAAAATGAACCAACAGCAGGAAACTTTCTTGCTGCCCTAGGCAAGAAAACGGCTACAAGTTGAAAGAAACTCAATTTATAATTTTTGTTTTAAGTTAAAATCATGTCGGAACTGCTGTATGGAGCAGCCCAGGATTGTGAGTAATTTAGTGAAAACCCCAAATCCGTGTTCCATGATTTAGTAACGTCGACCAGTATTAGTGCAGAGCACTGAATGTTGTGTTGGTACCTGAACCAGCAGAAGGTGAACACAGGTTATTGTCTCTCTGGTCTGGGATATGCACCCGATATGGACTTTAAAAGAAAGCCAGTGCTTCATTTAAAGCAACAAAGTTCTTCACTGTGGCATGGAAATGAGAGGAGAATGATGACAAGATTTACATGGCATCAAAAACCTGAGAAATTTTTGTCTAACTTTCATAAATTGTCTCATGGGCAATCTGGATGTGCCTGGACTGGACAGAATTTTAAAAAAGTATTTCCAATATTTTTGAGACCAAAAGACTCAAAGAAATCTTCCCCTCATCTCACAATTAATTTAAATATAATCAGCAAAAAGCCCAAGCCAAAACATAATTAAGCAAAAGGAGATGAAAATCTCTTGCAGAATTGGTTCTGCCAGAAATATATTTGTTGTAATATCCCACTAGTGGCCAGTAAAGGAAATGGAAAATGAAAATCATGCCAAGATTACATATTCACAGCTCTGCCTACTCTTTTCTCAGTGCCCAGAAGCATGAAGGCCTGACACAACACCATTTTTAACATTAAACTAACTCTTGTCATGTGGAAGTGGAAGATGAGCTAGATCTAAGATATATATATAGCCCTTCTGCTACAGAAGGTTGGATTCTAATTATCAAACTTGTAGAGCAGGCAGCATGAAGCCTCTGATGCTGATAAATTATCCTTAGTGTCTTTCTAGTGGTTTAGGTGCCTAGTTGTCCCAAATAAGAACAAATAAAATAGGGAGCAAGCCCGCTGTGTTACGGTGCTACAGATGCAATGCTCACCTGTTACTTAAGGTGAAAACCAACACGTGATTTTTGGCTTGCCAAGGGCTAGGAAAGGCACCACAAACAGAAGGTATTCTGGATAGGTCTGAGATTGTTACAGGACCTGGCACCTCCTCCTGCCATGGTCCCTCTGGTATGAGAAGCAAAGCCTCTGCAGTGGGAACTCCAGAGTAGTGGTGGTTGAGGTGAGTGGTCCTGCTCACCTGTGGATGAGTCAGGATTTCCTGTATTAATATCCAAGAGTGAAGTTTGTTTACTCACTGCACCATCAGGGCTCTGAATGAGCTATTACAGTCTAGAAGGCAAATATGTATTTATTTAGACAGTTTTTTAAAAATTGATTTTTGATCCAGTACGTGGTAAAAGCTCCTAAGGAATCAGCTATGTAAATCCTTCTTTAGCTGTATAAATACTCTTTTTATTCTCTCTGTAGTTAACTTTCATGTGATGGCATGAAGGATGAATGATGATTAGCTGGAATCAGTGCTTGGGAAAGAGGGATAACAGGGAAATGGATTCTCTATCATATATTTTCTTATGAGGCTTCGGTAATTACACTCTTTACAAGCAGGATAATAACCAGTAGCCTTTCCCTGTTATGGTATTTATTCCTGGCTCTGCCATTCAGGTTGACCCAGTCGTATCACCTCCATTTCCTCACCTGTACAGCAGGAATAAAAGTATTGACCTTCTTAATGTCTCTCAGAGATGGAAAGAGAGGAGATGCTCTGTAAGATCTGTATAATTATTGTTAACTTCAAGCTATGAGCAGTTCTCTTGGAGCCGATGGGAATGCCCACATGTGGAGCTAGTTACAGAATGGGGAGCCACTGATGGCTGCAAATTGTGGAAAACTGGCCTTCTGCTGGATCATCAGTCTGCTTCTGGAAAACTGTTTTTGCTTTCCATATGGGCTGGGACTTTCAGTGATGCTTTAACAAAAGTTATATGCCTGGGAGTTGGATGCATAACTCTTTCAAGGTTTTTGAAAGTCCTTGCAAGGAAGCAGGGGGTTGCTGTTGGAATTGCAGTCTAAAATTACAAACAAGCACATTAAAAAAAAAAAAAGAAAAAAAGAAAGAGGAAATTGTAGAAGGAAGGGGGGAAAATCTTAAGTTATTTTGGAAATTGAAACTTTACTGGAAATGAAAGTGAAAATTCAAAAAACCACTGTCAGTAGGAAAGAAATTCTGGGTTTGCTATTTCAATGTGAGTGCAAACATTTTATATGAAAATGGACACTGAGGAGTGGGGGGGAAATCAAATGTGAAGTACAAAGCCCACGGGAATATTCATGATTCCTTTTTGCTTAGTTGAGTTCATCTTCAACTCCTGTTGGGATGGACTGAAATACCAAAATAAGTAACCTGATTTTTGACACTGCTTTGAGCAGTCTTCATTAAAGAGTAAACAAGTGACTGTAGCCACCTACTTTGGAAAAAACCTCAGCCGCTTCTTTTTATTGATGCCACTTGCTTTCTTTTAGTTATGTTAGTAAGAGAACTGTCTCACTTGAACCATGATTTCTCTTCCTTCTCTTCCAATTTAAGTGGGTAATATCCATATGCAAATTTGCTAGAAAGGTCTCTTGGCAAATACAGAGGAAAAAAATCCAGCAAAACTTCTTAGCAACAGCTGGGAAGAACATCAAGAAGGAATCTTTCTTTCTCAGCCTTGGAAATGTGTTGGCATTCATATCTCTGCTCAGTGCTCCACTGGAGCTGTGTGCTTATTAGTGCTCTTAGAGTGCAAACTCCACTGACTCAATATATATGCTTGTCCCACATTCTTTGTTCATATTTTAATCCAAAAGTCTCCATAGGTGCATGCTGCACTAATCCAAAGCTCAGAAAAGTTAGTCCTTGCTGTCATCTTGCATGTCTTGACTTATACTCTCTTCCCTCAATGCCCCTAAATCCCTGTGCTACATCCCTCTTATAAAGGCACTGAACAGATTCAGAATGTCTTTGTACTTAATATTGCAAATGCTTGCTACCTCTGTCTGGTCTGGGCAGCAAAGTCCTCTGGCCTTTTTTGGGAACGGCTGCAAACAGTGGTTTGCATTTGCAGGCATGTGATACCCTGTTCTTTATTTGCTCTTGACATCAGTGTGGTGCAGGGACATCAAGGGGCTTATCACTAGAATCAGGCTCCAGTGAGGACAACCATGACAGGACTTTTTCCAGCCTGAAATATGAAAAGTGTGTTCCTCTTTTATGCAGAAAATCCCAGGAAGATGGCTCATGTAATTACTGGAAATCAGCAATCTGTCTCCTGTCATTCAATTTAACCCATGTAAACTTGCCATGTGCAATGGATACAATCCGTGGGTGTGATTTCAGAGAAGGAATGGTCCATCTGGTTTATGCAAATGCTGCTTTAAAGGAAGATGACTGACAGTTTTTTTCAGGCACAGAGTGCAGCAGACAGGCTGGAAGCTGGTTACGTACCAGCTTGGATACAAAAGATCTCTGTGTTAAGCATGCTGTCAAAGTAATGGAAGCTGATATCATTAGCAGAAGCAGGCAAGTAGGCAGTGGGAACATTGTGGCTGAACAGGTAAGCCAGAGCTCAGCTGTTTGTAATGTGAGGTGACTCACATGGAGGTAGAAAGCCTCACCTCTTCTGGATGGACAGTGATTTTTTGTGGATAGCTCTAATTTTTGAAACCTGCAGTGGTATTTGAAGATGTGCCTTGCAGCAGAAGTGATCCAAAGGGGTCACAAAAATGAGGAGTGATCATCAGTACAGCTGCAGCCTCATTTCCTCTCCTGAAAATGGTGCTTCTGTTCTGATCTAGCTGTTCTGGAGTTACATTTCAAAATAATTAAAATACAGTCACACCTGTTTTTCGTATTCAAAGTTCAAAATCATACTGCTAAGTATGTTGTCTTGCATATTTGTCTGCTTAATTTGTACCTAGAGATATTTTCTCTTTATTTTTCTTTCCCTGTTTGAGATTTCAGATTACTGATCTGGAGAAAATGGGCAGTTTGCCTTTACATTGTATGAATAGCAGAATAGGATCCTGTCACTGATGAAAGTACTATATTTATGACTCATTATAATCCATTCATTGCTTCACAGACCCAGAGCCCTCCAGGGAATACCACAAACCCACATAATTTTCCCAAGTGCTCCATTTCACATTTGGATCTTTGGTTTAGCATATGAAAAAGGAAGAAAAAGGTGCAGGAAGGCAGGGAGTCCATGCAAGTGTGCATGTGCCGATGCTCAGCAGGGATAGCAGGAATTTCAATTCAGAGCATCCCTGTCGTGCTCCTGATCTTCATTCCTTCTGATGCTATAACAACCATGAGGAGCAGAGGTGGTGAATTTCAGGAGCTGACAGAAGTTATCATGCCTTTACTGGCTGCAGGCCCATTGAAGTAGGCAAGTATTGGCACCACAAACCTTGTTGGAACAGGCTGACAGAGTGGCTTTATGGATCTTTACACGTTGGGATGCCATCCAGAGGGACCTGAACAAGCTCAAGAAATGTGCACCTCCTGGGGTTGAACAGGGCCAAGTGCAGGGTGCAGCACCTGGGCTGAGACAACCCTCGGTACCCACATGGCCTGGGGGATGAACAGATCAAGAGCTGCCCTACTGAGAAGGAATTGGAGGTACAGAGGGATGAAAATCTGGGCATGATCCAACAGTATGCACTTCCAGCCCAGAAAGCCATTCTATCCTGGGCTTGACCAAAAGCAGGGTGAGGGAGGGAATTCTCCCCTTTGCTTTGGTGAGATGCCACTGGAGTACTGCATGCAGCTCTAGGGTCCCCAACACAAGAATCACATGGACACCTACTGATTGAGTCCAGAGGAGGGCCACATAAATTATCTGAGTGCTGGAGCACCTCTCCTGTGAGGAAAGGCTGAAAGGGTTGGGGTTATTCAGTCTGGAAAAGAGAATTCTCCAGGAAGACCTTATAGCAGCCTTCCAGTACCTACAGGGAGCATACAAGAAAGGTGTCAAATTTTTACAAAGTTGTGTAATGACAGGGCAAGGGTAGCAGCTTTAAACTGAAAGAGGGCAGATTCAGGCTGGAAATCAAGAAGAAATGTTTTACAATGAGGGGTGTGTAAGGCACATGTTGCCAAAAGAGGTGGTGGATACCCCATCCCTGGAAGTGTTCAAGGCCAGGCTGGATGAGGTTCTGAGCAAACTGATTTAGTGGAAGGTGTTCCTGCTTACTGCAAGGGGATTGTGTTAGATGATCTTTAAAGGTCCCTTCCAACCCAAACCATTCTCTGATCTTGCTGCAGAAAGGAGCTCAAAGTTCTGTGCAGGAAAGCTACAGTTCTACGTTTTCACAGTGCTGTCAGTCCTTGGAATAGGTTGAAACTGAAGCTTCTTATTCTGCAGTGCCTAAAAAATTGTGTTACCTAATCTGGTGTTACCAAGTAGATTTCCTGGCTAGGAATGTATAGCTCTCAGATAGGTGCTATCAAAGCTTTATGCAGAGTGTTTTGGGCAAAGGTGACCAAGACCAAGTGCTTTGGTTTTGCCTTGCAGATGGTCTGACTCTTTTGTGCACAGCTTTCTGAAGGCTGTGCTCAGTCCATGTGCTGGTGTGGTGTCTGTATAGTGGTGTTGGGACTGAGTAGTGTAGAAGAGGATGGCTGGCTTTGAGGGTCACTTGTGTCTGAAAGTTCTCTTCTGGCTTGGTTTTGCAGAGTAAATATCTCCCTCTCTCCTTGGCATGGGAAATAGCTCCTGATGCATACTGACCTTGCTCAGGTTCAGAAAGCTCTGCAGTAGTTTGGGGAGGTGTTTTTTTTTTTTTTTGTTTTTTTTTTTTTTTTTTAATTCTGATGTTATTCTGTGTATTGACATGCCTTTTCATTTGTAGTAAGTGCAGTATTTCCAGAGCTGTCCATTTCTTGGTGGAAATCTGATACCAGCCCTACTCTGTCAGTAACCCTCCGAATGTCCTCATCAGAGGGGACGTAATTGTGGATGTTTGCAGTGGGGAGTGTGGTTGCCTCTCAAGGTGCATTCACTGGGATTGAAGTGTCACCTCTCTCTGTGAGGCAGACAAGGAGAACAGAGGTGGCAAGATGCAAGAGGCCAGACTTGGGCCTTTGGGGAGATAAACATAGACTGGGGCAAATGAGTGAGAGGTTCAGATTTTTTATTTCAACATACAAAATCTGTTTTTTGACTTTTCTAGCATGATTTGCAATCCCATTGCCCAGTTTTGTATGAAGTCTGAAGAATCCCTTGTCATTTCTCCTTTGATAAGTTTCACCATTATTGTACCTGCTTCGTGATTCCTCTCCTCCTTTTCCCCTCAAAACATTGTTTTTTCTAGCCAAGAGGAGATAGTGAGTCACTTCTGATCACTTTGTGGTACCTTTTAATTTTCTGCTGTTGCTTAATGGAGCACTTCACAGGAATATACTCCATTTCATTCTTGCGCCACTGTCATGCTGTGTGTAATGGTTAGGGCAAAGAAGAGGAAAACATCATAACTATTTCTTTCTCTAGGAAGTTCATTGAAAAGTAGCAGAGATTCTGTATCTGCCAGGAATGAAGGTGGTGTGGAGTACCTGGGGAGTGCTCTGCTCTTTGGAGTAGAGTGGATCTGCAGCAGGAACTTGAGTCCTGCTTACTCCAGACCCTCACAGAGGTGGGATCGCCCTTAAAACCTGGCAGCTTTTGAGAGCAAAACATCTCTTCAAATGGCAATTCAAACTCAATGGCTCCACAAGTTTCCCTGGAAAGTCACCTGCTGAGACTTTAAAAAAAAGTCTTAAAATGATTGATTTGATCTGGGAAAGATTTGATTTAGAGAGCTGTTCAGGAATTCAGGACACTTATGCACTGAGTAAGTATAGATTTAACGGCTTAATTTAAAGCATCCAAATTTTAAAATGTTAGACTTGAGGTAGTAATGTTTCGTATGAATACTTAGAAGTGCTTGAAATCAATCAGGATCCATCCCTTTGCTCTGCAGGAAGGCTGGGTGGAGGGTGCTGGCAGGAAGGCAGCACTGTCCATGTGTGTGCACACTGCAAATGGTGCTCACCCATAATCACCACGGAAAGCAATCATGATAACAGAGCTGTGACAGCGGCGCGCTTCCAGCCGGTGCCTTTGACAAGTGCGCTTGTATGCTGAAATCAGGGATGCCTCTCTGAAATGCTGCTGCCTCTGGGGAATCTCAGCTGCAGTTATACTTATGGCAAATGAGGTGGTTGAATCAAAAATCCCTAATATCCTCCGCTTGGCCGGCTTTATGCATTGTGATCACTATATGGGAAAGCTTTTAGACGTGTGCTTAACCAGATGTTTTCAGTGAGGGCATGCTGGAGTTCCTTTCAACTCTACACTTCTCATAAAAGTGAAAGCATGTAGATATGTACTTGTGTGCTTGAGTTTTGTGAGTAGCAGTCCATTCTATTTTAATCCTACTTAAACTGTAAGCAGAAAAGCCTCCAAGCAGCATGACTGCCCAAGTTCTTCTTTGCACTTTTGATGCCTCGGTGACTGCCGATGTACTCAAACCTCTTTTTGTAGCATTTGCATTGGCTGGCATAGGTACGTAAGATTTTGGCTAATATAGAAATGCATAATTTAAATTAATGGGACATCCTGGGTAGGAGGCATAATATCTAAATATTTTCAAGAAGAATTTTCACAAGTGATATGGAATAATGTCCCTGCTGTGCTGTTCCTCTGCCTTTCAAAAACATGGCTAGGGAAAAAAAACTGATTTAAAAAAAAACAACCTAATAATCCCCAGTTCCTATTCATCTTAATTCTGCAGTATTTTATTTAAACCCTTTTAACATACTTAAGCAAAATGCCAAGACATGATTGATAATTGTTATGCTTTACTGAACAATCCTGAGAAATTAACCTGAAAAATGAGGATATTTGCTTTTTCTTGGGCAGCTTTGAAATGATGTGATTTTGTGAGGTGTCAATGGCTAGGGTTTCTCAAAAGAGCAATTGTTCACAACAAATCATAGTCACTGTTTGTCTCCCTAGGTTGTTTCATGACTGTATTAATAGGAGTAGTCATTGTTTCAAACATTATTTATTGCTCTTAAGCACAAGCTTAAACTTGTCTACTACAGAAAATTTACTTCAGAGAAAGACCTTCCTGCATTAAACAAACTTATGTCAGAGGACCAAAATTACCCATTAAATTGTGGCGAGTCCAAAATAATTTGATCCAGCAAAACCATAGAAAAGAAATACTGAGTTTTTAAAATATGGGTCTATTTTGGAAATAAAACATGAAGAGCAACTTCAGCAAGAATTGAAAGTTTTCAATACTCGGCAGAGGAGTCCAGTTCCTTGCAGGGCTGAGGTTGTTGGTAGTGCCACTGTGAGAATAGATTTGGAGGGGTCTGTAAGAAGGAGATTGTTTATGTGCTGGTAGCAGCAGTGAGTATGGCAGAGAGTTGGTGGGTCCTTCTGACTCTTTACAATCCTGTCCCCAGCAGCTTTTCTGTGGTCTACTAAACCCATCCATATACAGCTTCTTGCTCTTTGAGCAATAACTTGGGTCTCTCACCTCCCTTTCCAGCTGTTTCCAACAACTGCATGAAAACTATTTTTTGAAGTGTCCATCAGATGTAATTAAGTAGAATAAAAACTTTAGAAGTCTTGATGGCAGATTACTGGACCAAAACAAAAAGAGCATGCCTCCAGTTTCTTTACAAAATCACAATATCCCCAACTAGAGAGAATTACTGCCTCTTGAACCAATTTGGTTTTCTAAAGACATTGCTGAAGTTTCCCTAAAACCTAAGCTATGCTTAGAAAACCAGACTCTGTGTTGGCATATGCCAACATATTTCTGATGAGCTCAACTAACTGACTACCCTTCTGGAGTTATTTATTTAGCCCTTTTCAAATTATTTAGATTTTTAATTAGAATCTTGATGGCATTGAGATTTGGCAACTTGATAGCAGGAGTAACTGCATCTTCTTTAAGGAAACAGCTTTCCAAGTGACATAACCCTTTATGAGAGAGAATGGGGAGGAGGTGGGAACAGCCTTTCCCATGATATCCCAGAAAGAAAACAGCTTCATGGATTAGGAGCTTAATTAGGACTGAAATCCATAGCAATAAGTGGGGAACAAATATAGTTAATTTGATTATGCCTCAGAGTGAATGAGTTGCACACTGCATTGATTACTTTAAAGCAAATAACAAAGGCAAGGCCGTTTACTTTATGGTACTATTACTGCAAATGAAATCAGTATCAAGCAGGTTGCTGGGGAGTGTAGCTAAGACAACCTCATAACCTCATCTGCTGATAAATGAATCTTTTGCTAATCAGTAGACTCAGCATGGAGGCTACTCCAGCAGACTGTAAGTGAGTCACAGCAAGGCAGGTTCCCTCCTAAACAAGAAGGTACAGAAATAAACAGGCCTTGGATAGATGGTAAAGGTCAAACAGTCTCTGTATTTGAAAGTGTTCCTCAGAAAAATACAACTACTCTCCCAGGGAGGGCAAGAAGGAATAATACTGATTATGCACAATGCAAGAGAGTGACTTGTAGGGCTTCACAGTAGTATTTACATCAACAGATAGACACCAGAATAACCCGTTTAAAATAAAATGCTGGCAAGTTTTGCTGCTGACATGAGAAGTGAGAGTTTCATAGCACAGTGGGAGAACTGAGGAGCAATCTCTCGATGGTTCTTCACAATATCAGTTCTCTCCTACCACTCCCCATGGTTCTCTGTAGGACTGGCTGACTAGAGATATCTGCCATTGTCTCTGCAGATGGTGTTGCCCAGCAGAGAAAGATGGGAGGTTCTTCCCCTTCCTCCTCTGCTCCATGTTATACACCGAGTCTGCACATATCGAGTGAGAGAAACCGGCATGATGGTTTGCTTAAAGTTTCATTGATCAGTCAGTGGATCAGTCTGTGGCAAGAGTGAGGAGAGCACTTCTGCTAAGCTCTTTTTGTTGAGGAGGGCACTTCAGTACCACCACCAAAAGGGTGGTCCTTCACATACCCTGTTGTTTCTTAACTAGCACCAGGCAGATCCTGACTGCGCAGCATTCCCTGAGGAGGTAAGCACTCCGAAAACTTGTGGGTGTGTGCATGTGTGATCCATCCCTGCTGAAATTCCTGCACTAGGTATTAGCACTGGAGAAATAGCTGCCCTCCCACCCACTACAGATAATTTTATTGCTTCTGCATCTCTGAAAGTGGAATAGTCAATTGCTTGAAATTTGGAGACAGAAATTCTTCAAAAGCCCCTGCATCTGTTCTCAGTCCAAGCAAGCACTCTCCAGAGGCCAACTTCCCATAGGCCATCATGCATAATGTGGATGAAACCTCTTGAATTATTGATCTTGCAGAGGCATATAATTGTAGCTTACACAGTGTGTTTACTCTCAGTGCTTTGATTTATCAGATCTTATAATAATGTTCTCACTTTTGGCACTTGTAAAATACAACTGGCTTGCAGTTTAATAAATATTGACTTCTAGCCATTTGCTGCTTTGTGATTATTCCTCCTAAAGAACAAACTGATTGCTTCCTTCATTCAGATCCACTGCAAATGGTGCAGGATAGGAACACTTTTATTATTGCATTTTCCCACCAGGGAAAGACTTGGCTCAGCAGTGACCTTCCCATGCTTGTAAGATCAAGTCACTGTTTCTCAAGATGATGTGCACTTGAAGATATTTATGGTCACCCTAAGAGTCAGCAGGCATATCCCCTGCATAGAGAGAGTCCCTTTTCCCAGCCCTTTTTTTTTTTTTTTTTTTTTTTTTGTTCATCACTTTTAACAAATTAAGATATTCTGTGTTGTTCTGATTAGAATGAGGACAATCCCTGTGCTTCACCTGGTAGATTTTGTGTTCAACCCTCTCATCACTGAATTATTGGTGTGTGCAGCACACTGAGCAAGGGCTGCCTGTGGAACTCCTGCCAGAGGGGAGGATAGTCTGAGTCGTTGCTTGCTTTAAGCAAGACATGCAATACAGCCCCATCTTCCAGAAGCTGGAGAGCCATTTTCTGCTACTTCCATACCAATGTTGGTCACATATCTTAAACAGCTTTTTAGATCATTCCGTTTCTCTAACCTGAGCTGCTCATTTTCCAGTTTGCATCTATGCAGTTTCTCTCTCTTATGTGTTATCATAAATCCACACTCCTTCTATGACTGACACTATCCGTAATATTAAAAATCATGGAAGCATGTAGCAATTGACAGTCATGAAATCTTTACAAGAAATGGCAAATGCTCATCTTTTTGATGTAAAACCAAGAAGATAATGAGTTTTTATCATTTGAGGAGCTCATGCTGTCCTAGAGGCTTTTTTCTGTGTTGAAGACTCATTGCATTAGGTGAAATCCAGGCTCACAGTGGGAGCTTGTCAGTCAAACTGCTCATAGCTCAACAAACTACAGGGCAGGGGTGGAAAAAATCACAGATGATGTCCTGGATTCACAGCCTGATTAAATGACCTTCCCTTGGCTCCCACACCAGGTTCGTTGCAGAGCCATACAATGAATCTACTTTTTTTGGTTCAGTCCCATATTATGACCCATAAGCTCACCTGTCCACACCTGTCAGCATGGGAGTCAGAATGAAGACTAACAATTTTAGCCAAGCCAGCAGAATCACATGTTCTAGGCTGCATTTGCAATGCTGCCAGCACTGAGGTCCCTGCATGTCTTTCTGTTCATTGATAGTAATACCAGAGCAGTCAGTTCAAGGAAAAATTACTTGTACTGTCTTTTTTGTGGAGAATCCTCTATCTATTTGGTTGGTAGATGCTGCAATATGGCTCTTGGAATTCGATTATATTTTTAAATGTGTTTAATAGAATTTAATTTACTTAAATAAGATATATAAATTAGAAAATATTGAAATTAAAAATTACATATTGTTTTCTAATTAGATTTATTTTTGTGCTTAATTAATATATTTCCTTTCTCTTTGCCCATTGCTAAAAAGTAGATACATTCATCCCAGAAAATACGAATCTAGATCCCCTTTATTAGATGAGCTTGCTTTGCACCAGGTCAGGAATTGGCCTATAACCATGTAACCCCCTTTGTGTTAGCAAAGTGCAGCATGTTTCTGTGAGTCTCTAGTTCTCAGGAAGGATTTGCCAAGCTCTAACTAGCACGGGTTGCTCAGTCTTGGGGAGGAAACATTTCCCTGCAGACACTTCTGGCTCTTGCCTGGTCTTCCCCAGCCAGCACTCTGCGGGCAGTGATGAGGTGCTCCAGCAGGATGTGTGACAGGAAACCCTGGTGTCACCTCAACCTGTCTTCCAGCTTCCTGTTCGAGCTTCTGGCTGCACACAGAAAAACGACAAGGGTACCCTATGCGATTCACATTTTCTCCTGGTATTCTCATTTTCCTTCCTGAGATCTACTTCTCTCCTGCATCCCCCTGGTTAGTGGAAAGAGGATGCTGGTCAGGTGGGAGGCAGCCTTAGGTGCTGTGCTTACATTCCTGTCTCCTGGGGCCCTGCCTAGCTCCAGTATGAGAGATACTCCACCCAGCTGGCTCTCCCTTGGTGCCAACATACTCTTGGATGATAAAACTGTGACCAGTCCTGAGACTTTTTCTTCCTGCTGCGTTGTGGCTGCAAATTTTAGAACATAAGGTATGGAAGCAGACAGACGTCAAAAAGAGGGAAATTAATGTCTGTGTGTCACCAATTTGGGAATCCCCCCTGGTAGCTGTGAGGCTGGTGTCAGCTCCTGTTATTGGTATAACAGGCCTGATGTGTTCTCTCAGCAAACGTAGATCTGTGCATCTGCTTTATCCACTAGATGGATGACATAAAGCAGCTTCCTTTACAGCAAATACCTTATGCCATCTTTAATCTGAAGTGTATTTCTGTAGTCTGCCAGAACACTTCGGTGTGAATTTCTTGTTAGGTCAAATATATGTTTGGAAGCCTTGATCAGTGATGCAGAGAAAGATTTGTCTCTGAGAGAAAGATTGGCACAGACAGACATAGATATAATTGTATTAGCAGTCCCCTACTTCTCAGCACGTGTGCTCAATGTGTAACTACAGGATAGCTGAGAAACTCGATAGCGCAAAGACAGAAAGGATAGCTGGTTTCATTTTCTGTGCCTGTATCTATCATCTGCCTGCCTGCCTCCTGTATTTCCAAGAGGTGATATCCACCCTCTGTAACTGAGATCTTTAGCACCAGCTAATGGATCTGAAAGCTTCAACCCCCAGCTACTTTAATGGGAATGAGTCTTTTTTTTTTTTTTTTGAGAATTGTTGCATTTTCCTCTGAAGATTCACCTCACCGTGTTCATCCACATGGGTGCAATTTCCTTAAGCTCATGCAGTTTTATAGTTTTATATTGTCAAATACTGCCTCAGGAGAATCTCTGAAGGTTAGCTCTGTCACCTCTGGGTCAGTAACATTTTGCAAATATACCATATCAAATTAGACTAATCTTTCCATGTGATCATCCCTGTTCATCTGCAAAATAGTAACCTGAACTACAGTGTGTTTCTTTTTGCTGCAGGATTGTCGCTGACATTTATTTTTCTCTGCCTCAGACTTTTGTAAGAGATACCAATTGCATATTAGAAGCAAATTTTTTGTTGTATTTTTTTAGCAGAGATTTCAGCAAATTCAAGTAGCATTCTGACAAGATGCAGCATTACATAGGTGAAATTATAAACATGAGCAGACTAAGCCTTACATGTTCTTGGGGAGGGTAGGAGGATAGTCTCCTATCTTTTACAGAGGGAAACTGAGGATCAAAAAGGTTCATCGGAGGTCATAAAGGATGTCATGGTCAGGGCTGTCCAGACAGCTTCCTCTTGAATTCCTCCCTTCCAACTGAATCACAAAGACTGCATGCCCTCCCTTCTTTCCTTTGGAAAGACATGTATAGTTCAGAAATTCATTTCACAGAATTGTATGTCCTTAATAAAATTCAGCTCTAGTTATGACCCTGTGAGATGATTAGTGAATTAGAGTTCTTAATTAGCATTTTGCATAATTCATGGCAATTACAACATTCTCATGGATATGATTGTCAAGGTGCAGATGTGCAAACATGCAGCTATAATTTTCTCATCTAAATAACTCTTTTGGTGAAACCTCTAATTTTTACAACTCTATTGTGTAAGGGCTATTATTCCTGTTGTTATTTTTAAGGCATGAGAAAATGGATGTGAATCTCACTTCAGCTCCAAGCACTGCAACTAACTGTTTTTCAGAAGCTTTAAAAACTGTCATAAAAGTTTGCTTCTGGGTGCGAATTAGGCATTTGAATTTTCTGAAGGACTATCCTACCAATTCTAACATCCCACAGGGAATTGTATTGCAGTTTTTCAGTTATAATAATGAAACAAAAGCTAAATCCAGTACGTGCACTAGCCAAGATTTATATGGCTGGATTGTTAATGGATTGAGCTACCATTTCTTCTCAGCTGAAAACAGATCTCAAAGTTCTTTGTACTGTGAAGATCCTTTTGTCAGAAATTTATAAAGTATTATGTATGTAAGGTTATTAGGACTAGCTTTTTGGGCACAGAAAAATTTGGCAGTTACACAGAGTGAGTGGCAGCTAAATAGAGGAGGAAGATAGTCACAGCATAGTTAGAATCTCTGAACTTTCCAAAATCCCATTCATCAGAAATGGAAGGCAATGGCACAGAAATCAATGAGCCAAGTGATCAAAATGCAATTGCACCCAACTCAACACTTCCAGGTACAGCTCTTATTTAAAAAAAAATTACTGAGTTCCAAGTGACAAATTTGAATTTCTACTTCCTTCATTAAGTGCCTACCCAGACAGCATTAAATATAATTAATTTTACCTTCATAATTATAATCTAATATGTAAATCCATTTACAGTATTCCCTTCTATTAAATGCACAAATCAAAATTATAATTTCTAAACAAAAGTTGTGAATTTCCTTAAATGAAAGGCATTTGTAATTTCCCACAGGAAATTTTAATCACTTTAGGATGTGTAGTCATAGAGAATGTAGGAGTTTCATGCAGTCAGGATGTGATGGAGAAAAAGTGCAACCTTTACATTCTTATTAGAGACAAATGCCACTCAGAGGGACCTGGGTATGTACGTTTGGACACACATCATTTTTAGCAGCTGATACCATCTTCCAGCATCCCCAAAGCAACTAGTTTGCAGGAGCTTACCAGTCCTTTCTAGCTGGAATTAATACCCAGATTGAAAAAAAACCCCTCTCCTTTCTGGCCCTCCTCTGCCAATTGAACACGAAGGTAAAGTAGTTGCCCTGATCAGTTGGAATTTGATTGCCCCTTTAAGGTTGGACTTTCTTATACTCCATTTATATTTTTCCCCAGAAACTTATGTCTGTGATTTAAGTCCCTGTCTTTCTGTGTTCAAGTTTCACAAAGTACTGCTACCAAAATAAAGCAATTCCTTGCTTTTTCCAAGTGAAATGTTGAAGCTTCTTATCTATTTTTACCACCTTCTTTTAATGTCTTTGTTGTTTTGAGCACTCTGATACTGCTTACAGCAGCTTACTCCCTAAATGTCATTCTTGCAAATTCTACTTTCAGCAGGTTTATTCCCTTCCTTTCTTTCTGTAACTATTTTCTTAGCCATAATATTTGGAAATGGGTGCTGTCCACATATTTATCTGTTGGCTAGTTTCTGAGTTGTCAGCAATCTCTACCCAATGTACTTACATGAGGCAAGGTTTTCATGGATTTTAAGCAGGTATCTTTTAAACTGTTCACCACTGCAATTAGCAGTAGGGGAGAAAAACAAACCAATGAAAACCCCCAGTGAAATTTAGCACTTTATTCCCCAGCGTAAAAGGAAAAGTGAATGGTAATTTGCTAACCATGGAGGAGAGTTAGAGGACACAGGAGGACAGCTTTCCTTCCAGTGAACACGGTGACAGTTTTGCCTCTGGCTAGAAATAAGGAAACATTCAAACAAAACTACTTTCCTTTGTCTTTTTTTTTTTTTTCCCCGTGACAGTGATACCTTGTTCATGTTAGCCGAAAGCATTTATGAATTAGGTCAAATGATTTCAGCCAAGGGAGGATAAGGTTGATAAGAATTTTGGAAAACATTGAGATATTTCAGGTTCTCTTATCTGAATGACATTCTCTTCAGTTCATTTCCAACTTTTCAAGGGAAAAAGCATAATCTTCTATAAAGGAGAAGCTTCTATTTTCAACTAAGTCAACTATTTTGGCAAATCAAGAGTGTATTGTACTTTCTCCTAAAATGAGGGGTGGGGAACCAGGGAAAGGGGAATTGGTTTCTGTAGAAGACAAATGTTACAGTTTTGTTTTTGTCAATCTGAGAACTAATTTTCTCATTTCAGTACTTATTGGAGAAGTGGGACAGGCATATATAGCCATGGAAAAAGTATTTGAAGCACTAAATTATGTGGTAATTTGACGCAGTTTCTATCTGTAACCTTGAAAAATCTTATCACAAACAAGCCATTAAAATTAAATAAATAAGTGGTGGCTTCCAACTACAGTCTTACACTTTGGAATTGATCAGTGATCCACTGGCATGCTGCAGTTACTGTTCAGTTTCTCTCTGAGCTAAAACACACTGGGGAAAATTTTCAATGTCAAAGGATACAGTGGAGTATCCAGTTCACTAGCATGGCAAATGGGAGCCTGGGAGCTGATATGATCCCTCTTGAAATTAAACTCCTTTTTACATAGATCATCTTCAGTCAGCAGAATAGCTTGGCAAGGTGGTCCTTTGTATGGCCAGATCCTGTGCAATCCTGGCTTTTTCCATAAGAAGGCTCTGGACTGTGCTCCCATCAGTTTGTTCCTCATGGGAGTGTTTCTCCTTTGTGGCTTTGTGAGACAGTAGGGATACTGACAACTCCATGTGGTGGTGAAACACATCTCTGAACCCTCTGACTGTGAAAATAAGACCATTCTTTTCCATACTCAAATACCACATATCTGAGGACAGTCTGTGTGACAATTTTTCACCCAATTCTCTCCTCAGCTGGAGTATGAAGCTATACCTATAGCACTGTGCTCTACTTTCATTTTGTTTATAGTGCTGCAGATTTTGGTTTCCTGTGCTGTGAGCATTTGGTTTGTTCTGTGTTAGGAGTATTTTGTGGTCGCTATCATGTGGCAAAGCTGGCATAGAGCGTTTTGGATTTAGCATGTTTTTTTTAGTTTCTTCCACTGTGGGATGACAGTTTGGTGACCTTGGAGGTCCCTCCAATTTAGCAGTCCCAAAATTTTGGGTTCCTTTCAAAATTGCCAACATATCAAACTTTCTGTGTCAAATTAATTTCAGAATCATAGAACTGTTCAGGTTGGAAAAGACCTTTAAGATCATCAAGTCCAGACGTTTACCTAGCAAAAAGCCAAGAGATCAATCATGAGAGCAAGGATACAGAAGCTTTTAACCCAAGTTTCCAGCATGTTGGCATCCAGTATCTGTGTGACAGAATCCCTGTCAAACCCTCCCTGCCAGTCCCCCAGAGGTCTTTGCTCAGATGTGTCTCCCTAGAGGCAAAGATAAGGAGGAGGTTGACAGTGATGAAATGCAGGGAGTGTGCATGTATGGAAGAGCTGAGTGGCAGAGCAAAGATTCATGTCTGCTGTTACGTAAGGTGATGGGGGAGTAAACAAATGGGTAAGGGAGCAGAGCAGGGTGAAGGACATCTTGAGCACAGATGGGAGTGTGATCAGCAGACACAGCAACAAACCCGTGAGCAGAAGGATTGTGGATTGGAAAAGAAATTTTAAGGGGCAGAAATGAGCAAGGAGCTGCAGAGACTTAATTTTATGTCTTCCAGGAGCACTTCATAAACAGTGTAAATTTTATTGACCTGTCCACGAATCTTAAAGCATCTCTCAATTTTCATACTTATAAAACACTGAGATCATTGGGCCTGACCTCTTGAGTAGTACAGACTATTGAATTTTACCCTATGATTATTGCGTCAAGTTTTGTGCTTTTCTGTCCAAGCTCCAGTAGTAAACTTGTTTTCAAAGCTTCCCCTTAGAGGTGATGCATTCCATTCTTCAGTCCCCTTTGAATCATCTGTATTGTCTTTCTCTCAGTGGGCTTTGTGTGGGCAAGACAGAGTGTTAGGGACAAAATCAAAGGCTGGGAGAGTGAAACAAAAGCTGAGTACAGTTTGATTAGTGCAAACCTGTTAATTGCTCAAGTTAGGAACACACTTTGTCAGTAAAACACAAGAATAAAACGGCATCTACTTTGCATCACTGTACCATTGCAATGCTTTGAATGGACAAGATCAATTCACTGCACTTTCCATCTAGTCTTAATTTAATTGATTCCTGTATTCTTTCACTGTAAATGAAGTTGTGTGTGTTTTCTGTAATGTAAAAAAAAATGTTCATGTGAAGTGAAATGAGAGCTATACATCAGCAAAGTTGCAGTATATTCTCAAAATTGTAAGAGGAGAGAGTAGTAAAAGAAGATAAGGAAAAATATATTCTCCATAAGTCTGTCAAAAGGGAGAGCATCTGTGCTTTAAAAATATATGGGAAGCTTCAAAAACTGGTTAAAGTGCAAGCAAAGAGGAAAAATGAAAACTCTTTCACAATCTTATATTTGGACAATAGAGAATCCTTCAAGCTTTAATTAAGAGTTCAGTGTTCAAATTAAAGGCCTGTCAAATATCTTGAAGGAAAGACAGACTTGTACTCTGAAAACAGCACACAAAGTTTTTCAGACTTCCAATAATGGATTGATATTTTTTACACAAGCAAGCAGGCAGTTGCATGCTAAGCATGTGAATCTCCAAATACTTAAGCATATACTTAGTTCTAATCATGCACAAAGTCCAGCTGAAATTGATGATCTGTACTTTCAAAGAGGATGAAGCAGTATGAACAAGCTCTTCTGTGAGCAATCTTTGTCTCCCACAGTCTTGTAACTTGGCTGAAAGAGCCAACTTAGAAAAAGGCTGAGGGTAGGGGCATGTTCTTCTGCAGCCCTCTGTGAAAATGGTGCAAGTTCTCCTAAAGTTTTTCAGTAAAACCTGGCCATCTTCTGAACTATTTCATTCTTTTAAGTCTTTTTGTTGGTTTGGTTGGTTGTTGGTTTGTTTTTTTTTTTTTTAAGCCACTGATAAGTTTTATTTATTGTATTGAAATTATACTTCGAAATGACTCCATGGTCCCCACATACATTTATATATATGGCTCAATCCTATATCAGCTGTGAAGCCCTAATAGGAGAATCCTGGTGTGTATTTGTAATGTGGACGTGACCATAAGAATCATGAAGTACCATGAAGTGACTTTTCAGTTTGAAGAAGAGCATATTTGTCAAATCCAGAAGTTTCAGTTTTATAGGTTTTTTTTGTTGGTTTGTCTTTTTTTTTTTTTTTTTCTGTTTACTGTTTGAAAGACTTACAACATGAGATCTTATTCTCCTTTATGCCTTAGTAATAAGTATTTCATTTCATGTGTTTCTCTCACAAGCCTCGTTGATCAGTATGCTAGGGTGAACTCTTCCTCCTCCTCCTCTTCTCAGCAGTGCACCCCAGTGCCCTGACCAGCATTTTTTATTTATTTAATGAATCCATGTATCAGACTGTTCTTTCTGTAGACGGAAAGGGGCAAGGAGAGCACTGGTACTAATGGCAGCGGGTTGATTTAGCAGGAAAGGACAGGAGTGGCTGACCAGCACCATATTTTCCACTAGATGCATTTGCAAGAGGGCTGAACAACTGTCCTCTTTCTGCATGGCTGCTGATGCTTACACCAGAGCTTGTATCCGCAGCAGCCCTTGAGTGCCACTCAGCTTGGCCAGCATGACATCTTTGGCATGTAATTAATTTTGACTGAAAGCTTTGACAAATAGAAACACTGAAATAATTTCAATGTCTCTTCAGAGAGCTCTCATTTTCAAATGTTCTGAGAGTCAGGTGAGTACCAATTTAATGAAAGAGCTTGGCAAGGCCAAAAACTGCTTTTATTTAGAGCACAAAGTATCGGTTCCACCCTTCCCACTGAGACACTTGAAGAAACTCAGTGTTCATTTCTTAGAGTTATTGTGGAAATCTCCGTGAGGTTTGGAAACGAGTGTGTGACTCCAGTATCTTCTGAGGATCTGGGTCATCCTTCTGTGCATTGACCATAGGGTGGTGCAAGACCAGAGCTCTTAGGCACCACTCCTTGAATATTAGTTATGTCATTAAGTACTCCAGTGACCATGTCTAGTGCACAGCGAGTAGTGGCAACATACATTATAGTTTGAAACTTATTTCTGAAATACAGGCTTGTACCTGGATGAGTATTTTCTGAGAAATCAAGGTTGTTTTGCAAACTGTGTGCTGTTTCATGGTGTGATAAGTGGTTGACCAACTTCACTGACAACTTGAGCAAGAGAATAGGGTAACTGGTGGAACTGTTGGTGCCACTCAGACAATTGTGCGTATGTGGCTGGCTGGAAGAGTGCCCTATCTCTGGTAGGTGTTAGTTATGCTTTTTGCAGGCATAACTGTCCAAGTGCTCTCTAGTGCTAAAGGTCTATGCTGCTGTTAATAAAGCAGTTCTCCCCCGATGAGCACTTGATCTGAGCCAAGCACACTACAGCACGGCTACTTTCAGTTTGCTCAGTAAATCCGTGTTTGCTTTTACATACTACCAGTGAACTATTTACACTGAGAGTATTCACTGTAGGGCTTTCAGGACAGAAAATTCTCCTGAATACACGATAGACCATTCTTACTAAATTCCACTGGTCCAGGCTGTAAAACCCATACGTCTACTGTTAAAATATGGGTTTGATGTGCCAGGTACCCACTGGCATTCAGAAGCCTCCAATGTATTATTATTATTATTGTTATTTGCAAGAGAGATGGCGAGCTTAATTATGCTTAATCATGACAACCCAGAAAGATATCAGTGGAGGGGCACATTTTACCCTAAAGTGCTATTTGAACTCTTTGGAAAATGTTGAATTACCCCTACAGCTATTGCCGATTAGCTACTTAATGAAGCATCTGTGACTGCTGGCATGTCCCAGCCATGTCACTGTGATGCTTGAAGGACGATGGAGATTAACTAAAAGATTGATCATGGTGATTTCTTATGTAGCAGCCAATCGAATCCAATAAGGAACACTTGGAATTGAAACTTGCTTTGGAAAACATTATTTTGCTATAATATAAACAGTTTTTCTAAGGCCTACTGTCTTTATATTTTTTTCAAAGTTACCTGTTCCAGCCTCAGCAGTGTAATCCCTTTACCACACAGAGATTTTTCATTTGCAGCCACTATTTCTGCCTGTTTTTTCTATTTGCTTCCATACAAATACAGAGCAACAGGACTAGGTGTGTGAACTTAGCTGAACAATAGGTAGAAATTCCATGCAAATGTAAATGCCACATTTTAAACATTAAAATAAGTAAATCTATAGCCCTGTATGTCTTTATAAACCACATACAGAAAGGTATTGTTTAGACATATGCACATAGATTATATATTTAAGTTTTTAAGCATGCAAAATCCTTAGTTAATTTAAAAAAATTGGAAGGAAAGCATGCGGTCATGGATTTATTTTTGTGATATATCAGATATTATTTTGCCATAATTCACAGCAGTTCCCTGCATATTCATTGTAATTTTAGCATTAAATGCTTTCAACATAAAGCTTATTGCACCTGGGAACAGCGGTGTTTAAATCAAGGCAATCTGTCATTTCCAGAAGAGCTGTTCTTGTGTTGAAATGGAGCCTGGCTCATGTAGCAGCTGGACTGCCTGATACAGAGTGAGCTTAAGACTGTGCTGGGCATTCCCCAGGCAGGAGCAAGGGTGTGTTCCCTTCAAAAATTGCTATGGATCCCCACTCAAGGGAGAAGGGGTTGAAGAATTTTCTGCTTTGAGGGTTTCCACTCTGCCAGGTCTTACCATTGGATTAAAGATCCCATTTTGTTCCCAAATGAACGAGACTAGGCAATCAAAAAGATTTCTTGTGATTACCTGGGGCTCATGTTGCTATCAGGAGATCTGGTTTATTTGCTGTGCAGCTCCACCTGGTTGAGCAGCAACCTAGCAGTTTCCTGATATGGATATTCTCTAAGCTCTACCATGAGAACTTTGGGAGTATTGAGTTGGTGAAAACAAACAGGTTTTTTGCTTATATTATAAATCAGTCTTTTGGCTTATCTTCTGTCTTACTCTGATAACTGTGATATATTGTGCTAATAACACATCAACAACTTAATTTCTCATCAAAATTTCCTGCCTTTTAAAGCATCTGTATTTCTCTGGCAACAATCAGATGCCATAGGCCTGACTGGATATATTGGGGGTGCATGGGGGAGGGATTCAGCTGGGCTCAGGCGTTAGAGAGAAACTGAGAGTTTCTCCATCTGTGAGTCACTCTTGAAGCTTGAGAGAGCAAAGACGTTGAGGACGGAAAAAGTTGACCAAAGGTTTTGTGAGAAGAACACATCTTATGGGAATCTCACCTGGGACTTGCTCCATCTTGAACAAAGCAGGGTTTCTGTCTTTTATTTCCCTGTCATGCTCTCAGCTGGACCAGACAGGGTTAGCTTTTGCATGGAAGAGTTCAAGGTACTGTGGGTGCTTAGGCAGCAGGGCAGTCCCTGCTGGCTACTCCTTGTGGTTGCTGCTGGAGTTGAAGGAAGGGCAAAAATGACAGGACCTAGGTTTCTCATTGGGAGTGCACCTGGATGTGTGTGATAGCACAGCTGGACATTTATGGATCCCTCAGGGAGAGGCTGGAAAGCAGAGCCTGCTCTGGGTATTTCTGAGCACATTAGAAAAGTGTGTGTTTTTTGAGGACCATGATTTTACTGCTATAGACAGCACTGGCTGGAGTTGGAATCAGATATATATTTTAAGGTGCATCTCAAACTGTCTTACTTTTCATGTGTCTGAGATGGGAAGTTCAAAATTACCTTGAAAATTTGAAGTCTTTCTGTAAAAGAAATAGTCTCTACTGTAAAACAACTGAGTTGTCTTTGTTTCTTAAAATGCCAAAATGCCTGTTCAAAGAGGACTTTGTGTGGTTTATCGTATTTTTGCTCCCTGCTACTCGTGAAAGATTTGCATGATTTCCATGGAGTTATCATTGAATTATTTCAATTCTAACAATTATTTTTAACTTTATGTATTGTGAGGGGAAAAAGCCTACCCTGAAATATTAATATTTTTGTTGGTTGTCCTTGATTGCTGGTTAAGACAAGAACATACACTTATTAAAAAAATCCAAATATGTCTTTCCTAGCTGAGTCATGGTGCTCTCATCTTCCCTATGCTAACCTTCTTTCATGCATTAAACCAACATTGCTCTTCAAATAGGGTTAAAATCCTTTGTCATAGATCTCTTAATAGTTTGTCACTGTGGATGCAGACTGTGACTGCCTTCTGTCTTTCCTCCTGGCGTGAAATAAGGTTGCTCAGGACTGTGTGTTTAGGACCTAAAAAATGTGTCCTCATCTAAGGAAGTCTCTAGGTTCAGTTTATTTTTTGAATGATTGCTGGAGAGAGAGAGTTTGGGAAAAGACAACTGAAGTAAGACAAACACGGCCGGAGAGTTAATGCAGGCAATGTTGCCTAAGCCTTGAAACTCCAGTGATGGTTACAGACAATAACGTGTATCTTGGAGCCTGCATGGGGTTCTGCATCTTCATCCAGATGAGAGAGGTGGAGCTGTGGCAGAGCAGGTCTCCAGCATCACCATCCTTGGTGCTTCCTCTTGAGGAACAGGCACTGAGCCAGGTTTGTTACTGCTGGATCCTCCTCCCAGCTGCTTCCTTGCCTGGCCCTGGTGTGTGCAATCTCTGCCCAGACATCCTCGCTGTGTGGGGAAGAAACCATGCAGGCAAAGGCCTGGCCAAGCCACTGGACTGGGTGTGAGAGGCCTGAAAGCTGGCTGATACCTTATTTGGCTGAGGCCAGCATTGGCATGGAAAAGGAAGAGCAAATTTTTCTTCTCTTCTGTTCTATGCACATTGACAAAGACCATACAATGCCCATCGCATTTCTGTAATTTTTTATTTGTACCCTTTGCTATGCAAGCTCACAAGCACACTGACTCCATCTCTTCTCTCAAGTGTTATGGCTCAAGTATTATGAGTTTTTTGGCATTTTCCATTTTCTGAGTGTCAGACAATGAGTACAAAGAGATCCTGACATATCTGTAATTTAGCTGTCTTTTTGTTGTCTCTACCTGTTGTGAAAGGACATTTTGTAAGAAATACAGAAGACTGAGCTATCAAGCAGATCCCACTTCCCCTTCAGACACAGAAAAGATTTGTGTTTAAATCATCCAGGATTCTGAAAATTCAAGTCTAAATCCCCCATGTTGCTGAATTAACCTACTTTGATTATTCCCTATGTAGTACTTCTATTGCATTCTTTGCTGGGCCACACAGCCATGGTTATCCTTGATTCATCTGTTCTTTCTCATTGTATCACTGTCTTGCTGCTTATTTTATTCATAAAGATGAATGAGCAGCTTCCCCAGGCCAGTGGGAAGTCAAGATGTCAGTACCTGGAGCTTGTATGGATGCAAACAGCTCTGAATCAATTGACTTCATCCTCACCTGCTCTGTGAGATTTGTCATAAGTAGCTACAGCTTTGTGTAATAGTAATGTGCTTTTATCTACTACAGATTGTTACCAGTGCCCTCACAGGACCCATTTGCTTTTAGAAAGCCATTATAGGAATACCTCAGTTTTTCTGTTGTTGCAGGTCTTATTTCTCTGTGAAATCACCACACTCAGGTCACAGCTTTTAATTTCTAAGATATTCACATTTTCAGAGCAGATAAAGAAATGCTGCTCAGTTACAAGCTGAATTACAAAGGTCTACAGCTTCTCAAACTGACTAACTACTCCTCAGCAGGTGCAGGATGTACAGATACAGCCATATAAAATTAGAGGGTATCCAGTGAAAAACAGTCAGTGATCATAAAAGGGAGCCAACAGGCTGAAATGTATTTAAGTTATTTAAAAAATAGCAGGAGCTCCTGCCTTAGTTCATTGAGCACTTGTGGCTAACTGTAAACACATGAAGTAGTGAGTTACTATAATCTGAGATACAACTGGGAAGCAGAGCCTACATCCATGGCTTGTGTTTCACATCTTTGTGTGAGAAGATAGAGCACCCCTGAGAGCTGTACCTCTGTTGCATCTCCAGGCAATTCCTCCTCAACAAAGGGGGTTATGGTTAAATTAGATTCTTGGTTTTCAGCTCTTGGCTCAGAACTCCTCAGAAAGTAGACTTTGAGTAGAGGAAGAAAAGAATGTATTTCCCAGCAATTTACTTCAGTCTCAGTGGTTTGGTGGAATATTTGGTCTTGGGCAGCAGGGACCTTAGGGCCCATGAAGTAATATTGTAAGTACCTGCACATCCATATTAAAAAACTTGTGTCTGTGCCTGCAGATCCCTTTGGGACTCCAGAGCCCACTCAAAATAAGAGCTGAGCTCATGTCTGTGGCCTGTGTTTGCCTGCTGCTGCCGATGTGGAAGTGTTGGCTGAGGCTTCCCCTGTTCCTTCCCATTGCCTTGTGTGAGGAGGTTAAACAAAAACACAATAAAACTCCAGGCCAGGAATTTTCACTGTAGGTCAGAGAGACATTTTATTCCTAGTAATTTCTTTATTTGTGTCATAAATCCTTCTCCCCTCTGTGTTCCTCAAAGAGATTAAAATTAAGGGCATCACCTCTGCCATCAGAACCTAGACCCCTGAGGCCAAGGAATGGTTTCACTGTTTCTGCAGGTTTCCTTACCCACCTATTCTTTGATATCTGATCCTTCTAGTGCATTGACTGTCTTTACCTTTTTCATTTGTATGTGCTGCAGCCTTAGTCTGTGGCTACAAATAATGATGCCCTTCTCCTGTTTACCTGGTACTTACTAGCGACAATGTGTGCACAGCAAGGAGGGAGAAAAGTAGAATGGACTCAGTAATAACAGTAGAAAGGCAGCAACATGCATAAAGTCTTAATAAATTTTGCTATTGCTTCTCAGAGCATGGCAGAGTCTGGTGCACTCCTTACTATGCCAGCTCTTGGGAGCAAGGGATTTTGGAAGGGTCATGATTTTTTAAGGGATCTGTTTATTTTTGTTCAGTTTATTTGTTGATTAATTTATGTAATGATTTTTTTTTTCTGGCAAAGCTGCATACAAATTTGTTTCTTAAAGACTTAAAACCAGAAGGTAAATAAAAACCAAATTGGATCCTTCTTATTAAAATCTCAAGTAGGTTTTAACCAGTTTTAGAACTTTAGGGGGAGGGGAAGCTTTTCACGTTCATTCTCAGATGTGTTGGACTCCTCAGAATGAGGGACAGCAGGTTCACATCAACAGAAGAAAAGGATATTTATAAAGTATCCTCTTATGTTTATGAGATGTTAAGAAACGGGTACCATTCCTAGTAAAACACTTGTTTCTGCAACTACTGACCTAGACTGTCAGATTCTTCTGGATGAATTTGAGTTCCCTTCTGTCACAGCGCTCTCATGCCTGAAAGGACAGTATAAAAAGTAAAGAGAGAAAGTGACAATGTGCTAAATGTCACAGCTCCTCATGAGTGGCGATTACCCCTGCATGTCACCCTCGTTGTGTCATGCTGCCCAGCTGTGCTGGGTGGGTGAAGGGCGTGTAGCCCTGCTTTCTTCCTTCTTGTCACATCTCTGTGCTTGTTTCAGACCAGTGATCTTCCAAATCTTTTGCAAGTCAAGGGTGTAAGAAGAAAATACCAGGCCACCGAATATGGAGGCATTCCATCCCCTTTGTTTCCCTTCATGGCCAAGAAGGTTGAGCAGAATTACCCTGTTTATCCTTTGGGACCTGCTGAACAGTCAGCTGTAGAGGGTTTCAGATCAGAGCCATGCTATGCCCAGTTGATCTCAGACTTATACTAGCTCATCCTATCTCAAAACCAGCTTTTCTTCCTTGTTCACTGGCTTTCCCATTGCTGTTTATTTAAGGGTTAAGTGCTTCCCTGCCTACCAGGCTGTATTTGCCCTGCTGCTCATGCATTTTTACACATCCCACAATCCTTCCCTGTCTTTTGTTCGCAGGCTGGGAGAGGAAGTGGGAATTGTGTCCTCTTTCCTGGTCCCCTGGCCTTGCTTTGCACCTGGTCCCAGTGCAGTGTAACCAGTGGTCTTCACTCCCTTAAATCTGGTATGAGAGCTTAGAGACAGCCTCTGTGCTGAGAACAGCAGGACAAGGCCACCTTTGTGTCCCATCTCTTTCCCTCCCTTCCCCAGTGATCCACATCTATATCTATTTGCCTCCGTGTTCCCAGTCTTTCCTAATCTATCTTTCTGTCACAAACGCACTCTCCTATGATATAGCTGCTGTCTGGATAGCAGTTGTTTTTGTCTAAGCATACAAAGCCAGCAAGCTCGAGTGAAAGGGGTGCTTTTTCCATAATAACTTTTAGTGACTCTTGAGTTGTTCTGGGCCCTCGGCTTCCAGAGGATCCTTTGTGGCAGAGGATGGAGACTCCTGGGAAGCCTGTCCGTGCTCCCTCTCTCATGCTCCAGCTGTACAAAGAGCGGTGCCTGGATGCAGCAGTGCCCCAGGAGCAGCGGTCTGTGCTCCCCAGGAGTCCCACACCCTCCCCGCCAGGCCGCCATTCCCAGGGGCCCGGCGCATAGAGATGAGCCGAAGGGCAAAGCCGCTTGGGAACCATCTTTCCTTGTTCTGCTGCCATCTGCTTGGGAAGGTGATTGACAGCCAAAGGGTGAAGGGCCAGGGTCTGTGCTAATTGTCTGAGGCCCTTGCTCAAACATGGCTGGAGAAGGAGGGGGTCCCAACAGGCAAGGGAAGAATGGGAACCTTTGTGAGGCCCGACATAGTAAATGCTACTTTTGTGAAGATTTAGACTTGCTGAGGTCAATTTTTAACAACTTGGGATGCTCCAGTCTTTTCCTCTTTCCTTTATCTCTAAAGGCTCCTCTTCCTTCTTTATTTCTGCTTCATCAACAAGCATTGTTTCAGTCAGGCTTGAATCCCCTTTCAGTGGCTTAGCTAAAGAAAAGACATCCCATCCTCCTAAACAAGACTCTTTGGGGGCCTGCTATTTTTTTTTTCTTTTCCGTCTCCTTGTCTCACACACTGTAAAAAATGGCTCAGTATTCTCAGAGGAATGGGAGCATTTGCATATTAATTTAATTGTGTGTGTTCATGCAAAACTACTCAACTCAAAGCAAACTAGCCACAGTTATTAAAATTAATTTGCAAAGGAAGGGAGCTATTGTTTTTCAAGACAGGAGTTGTCAGAGCGTATGTTTTTCTGTGTGCTAAAAACACCTTCCTAGTTGCCTCCTGCCTTTATAGGCACTAGAGTACAGCTGGAGAAATGTAACAAAGTTCTTTGGAGAGAGTGGTATGTAGAGGAAGTTACACATCAGCAAGAGCCGAGAGAAAATCCCAGTGTTTTTCAGTTGATCTCAGAGCAGGATCTCCCTTCTATCAAACATCTCTGTCACTTGCTGAAAGGAACAAAACAGCCCCTACTTTAACATCAGAGATCAACCCAGCCCAACTCCAGCAGCATATTTCCCCATAAAACTGCTTGTAGTGCTCTTGGATATATTTCCATCTGCTTTGGGCATGTATCTCAAAAGAAACCTGTGTAAAGCTTGGGGCTGGTGTGTTTGCAAGCCCTAACACTGTCTGTGTGTGTATATATACAAGCAAGACAGCAGAACACATCATCCACAGAAGGAATAGCCAGGCTATGGCTGGAAAGGCAGTTCGTGCAGCATTTTGTGATCTGCAGCAAGAAAATTTTGTCAAGACATCATGGAGCTTTTCATTGGAAATACACTGTTAGGAGGAACCTTGCGTTGTCTCTGTATATACTGGATTATACACACTCCCTTTTGGTTTTGCTTTCCCTTTTTCATGCTTTTCAAGATGTAAAGTGTACATACTTTTAAGGTCTGTCATGATCAGCTAGAAGTAAATGTATGTTGTTATTCAATATGTACAAGACTAAATTCTAGATGTTTTCCCATGTATATACTTTATGGCACTTTATAATTATAAATAATATTGCAGATTTGGCTACCAGCACACAGATGAGCACACAAAGCAGCAGAAGATTTTCTGGGAATTTTGACAGTTCCATACATAATCCATGGATGTGACATGACCCATGTCTGGTCTTAAAATATATTATCAGAACTATCACTGGCACAATATCCAAAGTAATTTAGCTTCAGACGATGCACAGGAGCATAATACGTAGGCGATTTTGCCACATTGCTTTTGCAACATTTGCTCCTGTGTCACTGATAATAAAACTGTCAGAACGACCTTGGAGAGGTAATAACTGCTCATTGATTTGGATGTAAAGCCTCTATAGTGTTTTTCCCACTGTGTGGTATTTGTTAAAGGAAAAAATAAACAAAACCAAATCTTTCTTCCACAATCTCCTTTAAAAGACATAGACATAGGGTTTATAGAGATGTAGTTATGTTTATTAACTGCACAGACCTCTAGAACCTCCCAGAGACTTTGAATTTCCTGGTCCTGGGAGAGGGGCACTCAAAAGCTGCATATACAGAAAATTCTGGTTTCTGTAGTAGCCTGACAAAAAGCAGGGTGCTGAGCCAGTTTTGATGGAAATTTGTTTACTAGGGTAAGTTAATGAAAACTGTTTTTTCAACCGATGGCATTGGTTTTAGCAAATATCCAGATCCTTTTTATTGTGTCTGTCTTCCTCTTGAGAGTTTATTTCAGCTGCAAGCTCTGAATGTTTAAAGATAACCCTCCTTAATTTGTTTGTTGCTTGATACTTTGGAAAATCTATTTACCAATTTATAAATATTAACATAGAGGTAAAAGGGGGATGCAGGACTGCTGGCTTTGACAGTCAGGGCATGCATGGCTTGTCCCCAGTCTGGTACACATCATGTCTCTGACAGGCTGGGAAATCTGGTGGATAATTCCAAACAGTGCCCACACTTAAGGAAGTCGTCTCAGCAGTTCTAAACTAGAAGTTTTGATTTCATGCACCATTCCATAGGGTGCAATAATATGTGTTCTCTTCAGTAGCAGTTTTTTGGTGGAGAATAAAGTTTTGATCACCTAGGGTGGAAGGACTTGGAGGTTTTAAGGGGAAGGGATGGGCAGTAAGAGTAACTGTGATCAGAAGTAACTCTGCTGTGGAACGAGAGCAGACTGAGAGCCCTTGCTGAGAGCAAGACTCAGCATGATGCAATTAGTTCTCATCACTTGATTATGAATTATAAGCATCATTCTAACAATTTAGTGTACAGATCAGGATTCTTTGGTTAGCAGGGAAAGCACATCTTGAACCACACTATTCATGCGGGTAGCTGCTTTATGTTTAGATACTGCTGTGCTATTTTGAATTTGCACATTCAAAGAATATTTTTTCAAAGTGGCAAGTTTAAGTTCTGCTTTCCCATTCCTGTTAATACAGATGTTATTTGATGAGAATTTTTTTCAGGGAAGTGTGTTCATCTCTAAAAGAAAAGAGGCACGTATATTTTTAATTGATTTGCAAAAGACAGTGGCTTATATTAATTGTCTGGGGGATTTCAACTGAAATTTAGCATTCAAAGGGGCACATGACTCTAGGAACATGTAGAAAATACTATTTCATATGTACTGACCTTACAGGATTTTTTAACCTCTTACATAAAGTGATGCAAAATATAACTGTTTCTGGTTTCCAGCTTGCTGCATACTGCACTTGAGAGTCAGAGTTGGGTTAATTAATTTGAATTAACTACAGGGATCCTTTCAATTGATTTTAGTGGACTGTGGATCGTGCTGTTATATAATACAAATTGCTACTTCTTAATTAACCCCTCTACTCTTATCTGGTCTCTTCAAGTTACTCACCAGGTGTGCAGGAAAATAGGGCCAGAAACCTTGGTCTTGTGAATATCATCAAGAGTGGGTTATCCAGCTGGTCCTTCAGCTGTCCTCCAGCCAAATTAATGCCTGGGGTGGGGTTTTTTATGGTAGTGAAAGACAGCCAAGAGAAATAGAAAAAAACTTGCTCTGTTGAAGGAGGTACCTGCCTTCAGACAGACTCCTGATGCAGGAACTTGATTCAGAATTTGTTATCTTTGTCAGGGCAAGTCTGCTACTAGCTTCGACCAAGTTTTGTTTTCTGCTAATTTTTAGCAACTTGTAACGTTTTATGTTTGCCCAGTTAGAGTTTAGGGATCCAGAATAATGGTGAGCAGGGCTAAGTGCTGTTCCAGAGAGTGCCTGATAGGATTTAAATGAGGAAAGGTGGTCATCTTCCACCATGATAGAAAGGAGGCCTGATTCAGAGGTAGAGAATCTCAGAAGTCTTTTGGAGGTGAAATTGAAGATGTAGAAGATATTGAATATGAAAACTTGGTATGCTCTTAATATACATGGTCTTTCTTCACAAGGATGCTTTTTGCTCTGATAAATTCTTTATCCATTTTACCAGAGCAGAAATATATTGCATTCAAAAGGGCAATAAAATATGGTTATGACATCATATCCCAGCTATTGCCAAAGCTATCCATGCCAATGAAGCTATAGACTGAAATGTCTGAAGTCCAGTGGTTTCTGGAACAAACTTTTTCTGGAATTGCTAAGAAATTTTGGATATTAAGTGTGCCATTCTTATAGCTGTCACCAGGTTAGAGCCTCACAGACATTTACTTGGATGCATCTTGGGGAACTCTTAAGACTCCAGATTCCTGTGGAGTTTACTGTTTATCCACCTCTCATTGTACTTTCAAGTGGCAGTTGAGCTAAGATGGTACTCTGCAATTTAATTATTTCAATCTTGAAGCACAGATCTACCAAATTCAATTTTGAAAGTGGTAGTTAGGCTCCTAAGCTGCATGGACATGCTGGAAATGATGCCATTGATATGTCATGATGTCAGCACAGAACTGGCAAAATTCTCCTTAAAATATAGGCGTATGTACTGCAGGCTACTCACTTTCCTATGTCATGGGAGATTGAGCTAAACTCTCCAAGTTAATGCATAGTAGGCACAATAGCAAAGATGCTTGCTTGCAGGAAAAAAAAATCTTAAAAAGTAGATTTAGTCTGCTTTGCAATAAGGAAGCACAATAAATTACTGTAGCCATTTACCTGTGTACTTTTGCATGCATTCTCTTAACACAAATAATGCATTATTGATAATCCCACTTCAGAGAAAAAAAATTGATGCTCTTTTGTCAATTTTGTTTTTAATTAATGGTGGGTTTGAGAATGATGTTTTAGAAACTGCTGCATGGTTTCAAAGCCATCTTTTATGCATTGTTTCTCCATGATCTAGGAGTCACAGAGTGAAATGATCTGTAAGGCATCAGACTGGGTGATCACAGGAGTCTCGTCCAGCCCTGAAATAATCTTTGTGGGGTTAAATTATGCATCTTCTTTCAGAGAAAGCATTATGGAGTCACATCATCCCACAAGTAAATTGCCATCCCGAGCAGCACAGCAGTGTAGCCCAGCAGAGGAGCTGATCAGGGGGTTATCAGGCTGGCAGAGACCACATTCGCTTCACCTGCCAGTTTTGTGCACAGTGGTACCTCTTGGTTTCCTGCTGGGAGTAAGAGAGTCAAAGGGTAGAACGATAACTGAAGGAGGAACAATGGCATTTCTAATGAGAATACAAACCCTGTTATGCTTTAACTGGGCTAACCAGGCTGGGTCACCGTTTATCCAAATACACACACTCCCAGCAACCACCAGGTTGGATCAAACCCAAAGCCTAGCAGGTTTCCAGAAGTGGGCAGAATCAGAAATACCAGAGGAAGGGTTAAAACTTGTGCTGTAAACAGATAACAACAATAATCACATACTCCCATGGTCATCTACAGTAAGTTCTGCTGAGCTGTAATTGAACAATTTATCTCCTGGAGCACAACACTGGGTAATGGTTTCAAAGTGTTTTCTGATGTTGATGGTATAGATTTGGATAGTCTTGGTATGCAGAAAAATGAGGAAACACATGAAGAAGACTTAACATGATGCACATTCAATACAATTCCACTGACTGGGCAGGTTGCTGTGCAAGAGTAGTGTGCTTGGAGTAAATAAAGCGGGAGGGCAAAGAGCGGGCACCATACACCAAGTATTGTGTGTTCACAGGGGCTGCTCCTGAAGAGCACAATCTCAAGTAGAAAATACTCAGCGTTGCTGTTTTGCTAGTGACAATGAATAGATATTATTGGAAGAGACTATATGGAAGATTTCAAATGTATGTACAGGGATATGGGTATGCCTTACACTACAGATATTGGATACTGTCTTATAGCTTAAGTGGATGTATGCCTTAGATAGTGTTTATTCACAAGCTCTTTCATACCACAGTGAAAAGGAAATGCTTTAGCTGCTCAAAATACTATGCTAGTGATTTGAAAGCCAAGAAAATGCTGCTTGGTGGGTTGATTCTTTTTTTGCTTTGAAAAAGAGCTCATTTCTTGGAAGAGCAGGGATAAAGTCGGCTCTTTAAGCTTTGAATAGATTATTTCCACACACCAGAGGCACAAGGTGGGAAGGGTAGGAGACAAAAATGCTTTTTTCTCTCCAAACAAAGCCAAGTGCTAAAATAAAAATGTAGACCTGTTCTAAGGAAAATGTTCACCAAAGAAGTTTGGAAGCATGTGATACAATTAAGAAAAAAACGAAATTCCTGTGTAAAAAGAGTTTATCTTAGTGTATTAGTAACTTAGTGTATAATCAAGTATAACTTAGTGAATTAGCCTTGATGAGAGGTTGGGATAAGAAGTATCTACCTTAAGTGCCATAAACTTGCATGTGGAGAAGAGATAGTCATGCAACTGGAGATTTCCAGCACTTTTCTAATGCAGTATTCGGAAGAACATAAGGAAATTCACAGCTCTGATAATTCCCCCATACAGAAAATGCACACTTGACTCATACATCCTATTTTACATTGTCTGAAAGAAAGCAACACTTTCATCTTGATAGTATTAAAAATGTAACAGCTCTTGAAATGACAGAAGCACATATAGAGTGATCTATTACTGTTATTGTAACTGAAAAGACAAAATAATATTATATGTGTGCATTTACATAAGGCCATGAAATGTTAAAAAAAAAGATTTTTAAAAACTTGAAGAAATGACAGCCAAGGAGTGAGAAGGAAAACTGTTCTGCATGATATTGAGTTCCGGACATACATTTTAGCAGTGTCGTGCTACATGATTCAAGTGCTAAACTAGTAAATGTTAATATAATATTAGGAAATTATAATGATGAATATAGCTGGATACCATCTGGTATTAACTCAGTTCCCAGGGCATTTAAAATTCTGATTGCACAGTTCTTTGTAGGATTACTGGGTTGGAAAGCTGTAGTGAAGAATGTTGTAATTTGTCTGGTGCTAGGATTACTGAAAAGTCAGCCAGTGCTGATTTTTGATGGTAAATACCTTTTTTTTTTTTTTTTAACCCTTCCTTTAAAGAAATAGTATATTTCAGGGAAAGAGTAGAGTTGTTTTTTTTGTTTTTCCCCAGAAATCTTGGCGGGGAGGGATGCTGTGGTTTTGTTTTTTATTGACAGCTGGGTTTGTTGTTTTTTTGTTTTGGGGGGTGTGTGTGCCTTTTTTAATGATGGTGCATTCTGGAAACTGCAGCTCTGATGTCTCATTCTTTGTAATCTAAATTGGCCCCAAGAAGCCAGGCTGTGTTTACTGTGCTGCACCATCCTCAGACCTTGCATTGCAATGGGTTTTTGTCCCTCAGGGATAGAGCGCACCAGATCCATGGGGGAGAATCAGTATGTGAGAAACACAAACTGCACCTCTCAAACTACTGTTTCTAACTGGACAACTTTAAGTTTTAGAGACAATTTTTCTAAGAATAAATATGCTTTGCATACCCCTAATAAACTTTTCTCAAAGATAAATAAAACACTTTTTCCTTCATAAATGATCATTTATATTAAAGAAACTGCTGGAAAACATTGGATGTCTTAGGCCAGTGAGAGAAGAGATAAAAATCATAAGTAGTTTGGTGAATATGAGTAGGCAAAACTTAAGTCAACTGAATCTTTTAAGTTACTGAGAAATAATAGATGCAGAAGACACTGAGGTTGCAAGAAAAGTATTAGGTTTGCTGTCCAGAAATTCAACAGAAATAGCTCCAGTGCCTCAGTGCCCCATATATATTATGTCTTATTAAGATAAAATAAGATTTTAAAGCACATCTGCTAGCGATGTAAAATTTCAGACAACAAAAGACATATCTGGTAGCTTGAGTGCAATTCTTCATCCTTGAGTTTGTGTTAGAGAATTCCATCTGCAGACATTGAAATTCTCTTTGAGAACTATTTCTTGTGGTTACAAAACATATGTTTCTCTCATAACCCATAACTTTCTGTGAGTGTTTTCTGGGGGGGAATTATCTGATTGTTTTTTTGCCTTATTTTACATGGTTTTTCATTTCCATGCTGGCTCTCTCATACCATAATCTTTACATCTTTCCTGCCTATTACTGCCACACACGAATTTACTGTGTTATTTTATTATTTTATTTATATATCATTTTATTTACTTATTACTGAGTGAATCAGCTGTGAAATAGAAATTTTGTCCATCCTCAGACCTTTGGGATTCTTTGAGAACTTGTGATTTCACTGTTAATGTCAGGGGGTTTGTACCTTCGTTTGTCAGAAATTGATGCTATGATGAGAACAGGGTGGCTATGATGCAGAACAGCTCTCTCTTCTGATAGTGTAAATGGCCACTGGAGTCCCAGCTGCCTTCATTAAGCCAATAAAGAGGGCTGGCAAGTGCTCCCACGATCCTCTTCTCAGCAGTTACCTTCAGGCAAAGTGAAGGTGCACCTCCGCTTCACATTGTTCTGATAAAACACAAACCTGAGATTTTTAGAAGCCAATAGGGGATTGGAGGGCCTTTCTTCTTAGGCACCTCTCTAAGTGCATCAATGGGAGGAGAGCTTGAAATTTGGAAGGAGAGACTGAAAAAAAATTGTGAATTTTTTTTTAAATTAAGTATTCACTTTCCATTTATTGCTCCCTGTACACAGAGATTTTCTGCTCTTACCCTTAAAGAACCTTTCATTAGTTCTCTTTGTGTATGCTTTTCAAGAATACACAGCAGAGGAAGAGCAGCCAAGGTGTGGGCATCACAGATGGAGCAATGTCAAGATATGTTCCTCTGGAAAACATTTATTTGAATAAAAGGCTCAGGTGATCAGACTGATTGACTTCCTCCAAGCCGTTCGTTTAAGATCTCTCTGTTCTATGCCTCTTGCAGGACACATTCTAACTGTCCCACTCATTTTTCCTTGATATTTATCTCTTTCACCAGTCTGTGGTCTGTCCAGCGCAGGCACTCAGTTGTTTCCTGCCCACCCAGAGCCAGAAACCCTGGCTGCATGTGCGCTTCTGAATGTGTTATGTGCCAGCAGGTCAGATGTTGAAACACTGTAGCTCAAGATAACTCCTCTCTGGGGTCTCTGCTGGGCCCTCAGCACCACCATGACAATGAGACTGAGACAGGGTGCGGAGAGGTTTTCCTGTACTGACTCCACCTGCAAGGCTCTGCCTGCTCTGTCCCCCAGGACAAAGGCACATTGGTCAACTTATCTGTGACAGACACTCAACAGAAAGGCTTTTTGGCAGTCTTTTTCACATGCTCTTGCCTGCTATGGCACATGTTGTCACTTTTTGTCCTAAGCATCCTTCTTCTGTTCTGTGTAGCTTTAGAGACAAGGGGTAGCTTAGCTATTTGATAAATTTTAGCATTTGTTTTAAATCCATTTCACTTAATGCCTAGGGTTTTTTTTCCTGAGACACTGGTTTTCAAGGGCATTTAGGCACTTGTCTGTACTGCTGGTGGTTTTTCTATAACTTTTAGTGGAGCTAAAGTGACAGTGATTCGCTCTCCCTTCCTTCTGTCTCCACTGATCCCTTCTCAATCCTAATGCTTTTGCTTTCCTACGGAGAAGTGATAAATGGCCCAGAGTGGAGTTTGATGAGGTCAGATGTTACTGTCGGCTGTAAATCCTTCCTCCTTGTTGGTTCAGCAGCAGTCTCTGGCCTTGGACTTTTATGGGTCTCCCAGTGGAGGAGGGACAGGAGTGGTGCCACTGTCAGCACACCAGAGTGATTTGCAGGAGGGTTTTATTGGAAAGCTTCATGCACCTAGAGAAACTCTCCCAGGCTGCATAAACAGAAAGAAATCTTCTGATCAGCAATTTGTTCCTGTAGGTAGAGCTCACCCACTTATGTAGCACAGGCCTGCTTGCTCCTTGTGGGGCAAAAAGTCAAGCAGTGCCTCAGGATTAAATGATCTCTTGCCACAGACAGCTGAGATACAGATATAGGTGTACAGAGATGCTCTCTGGGATAACAACTGTAGCCATTTCTGAATCAGTAATGTATTTACATTGGCTGACATCCAACCACAAGCAAGGTGTGAATATGCTTTTTTTTTTATTTGTACTAAATGGGATAGCCCAATATATGCTGCAAGCAACAAAGGCTTTGGAGACTATTAGCTTGTAAATATATATCTAGCTGGTGGCTACATAAAGGTCTGCTCTCCCTGTGGTTTTTTTTTTTCATTGTAAGTGCTGAAAGAAAAAGGCTTGGCACTGTGGAGATGGCAAAGGATGGCTACATGAACTTAATCCCAAGTTCTTGTGCCACTGCTGCATGTAACATAAGAGATAGGAAGAAATTAATGGGCACTTTAAAATGTAGCTTTACTTGTGTCCTGAAAAGGCTCAGAGTCAGCCTGAAATTGTGCATGAATTAGAAGATGCGAGTATGTGTGGCAAGGGAAAGTGCTTCCCTAAAGACCAACAAAATTAGTGTTGCCATTAGCTCGGCATAATCAGTACCACTCATTCTCCCAAGATATTGCTATCATCAAATATGTCACAAACTTTTAAATGTAGTTAGACAACACTTGAAGCATATCCGTTAGTGGGTAGTGCAGAAATTTATTCTCCGTGCAAGTATTTGTTTATAATTAGGCAAAAGAGAAGAAAATATGCCTTTAATATTTTTTTGTGTGATAAAAATCAAAACATATCAGATAAAGAATGCTTGCTCAGAAACAGCTTTATTCTAAAACTAGCCAATTAAAGAGACCGAATATACAGCACCACAATAGAAGAGCTGCTCAAAATGCAGCATTGCTCTCCATTCCTCATGAATTTTAGCTTTGATATTAGTAACATCTTTTGGATAAGGTTAAAACTCTTCTGACTGCTTTCTGTTTTGGTTGTTTTTTGGGTTTTTGATTTGTTGGTTTTTTTTTTTTTTTTGTAATATTCTTAATATTCAAGGAGGGGAATCATTAGAAGACTGACATCAAAAATTATGTTTGTTTATTAAATTGTTGCAAGGTGTTGATGTTTTCTACCTTCTCTGTCTGTCTCTTTAAACCTGCAGGATCATACAAAGGAACATGAATAGTGGAATTTGCCTCCAGAACTTTTCATTATTAATGATGCTCTATGACTAAATTGGAAATCTGCTACTGTACCCCAAGGGGGTGATTAATTTAGCAGACTAGGAGTTTTGATTAAAAGGGAATGAAATGTCTGACACATAGTCTATTTATCAGTTATTATGATATTAAAACACTCTAATCATTGTGGTGCCTAAATTAAGGCTTCACAGCTTAAATGTCACTTCATAGTGTTCTTTTAGATCTGTCTGTGTGATATGAGTTTATTATCAGTGGGTGCATGAGAATATAAGTGTATGTAGTGGTCTTTGATAAGAATAAGCAGTCTGGTAAGATCTCGGCTACTTGCTCCTTTCTCATTTAAAGAGGACATGAGAGAAGATTTTATAGATGTGATTTGTACAAGCAACGGATGCAGGATGAGATGAAGTTATGATGTCCCTAAGGACTATGACACAAACTTTGTAAAACTGAATTAAGCCTAAAGGACACAGAAAAACCTCTACGGATGTGTAAGTATTTAAGTCTAAACCAGTTGCTTCGAGAAACCACATGTGGTCTGAGATATCACATTCTCTGAGAGGTGAAATCCATGTCCTTAAATTAAAAGTCAGGGCAGAAATCGGCAGTGATCTACTAAGAATGGTAACCAACAGTCAGTGCTAAGTGTGTCATTGAAGTCATTTGCAGACAAGGAGGAGGTGGGAGCAGTAGATCCTGTGTTTCTATGTAGGTGCCCAAGAAATAGCTTCAAGCCACGGTATTGACACACCAGCCTTGCAAGCCTCAGACAGGGGAGGGGGGCGGGCAAGGAGCACAGTGTAAGGAAAGACAGTCAAGTACTGGTGGAGGAGTGGTGCTTTGTGTTCATGAAGGCTTGGAACCAAATCACATCCCAAAACTGGCCATGTCAGCAACTCAGATATAAGTTTTAGGCCTCAATAGGAAAAATGCTACATTAGGACTAAATTATCCATTGATTTGAGAAAACAAAAAAAAACAAACAAAAAAAAAAACCCACAAAGAAACTGGAAAAAAAAAAAAAACACAAAGAAACTGAAATGGCTGAACGGCAGGTAAAGCATATTAAAATCAGGAAAGCATTTTTCAAGTAGCTGGGGCTTGACAAAGGAGGAAAATAGATAGGCTCATAAACCCAGGCATTTTATAGGGGAAAATGCAATAAGAAAGGCCAGAAGAGTTGGAGAAACTTACAGAAATCACAAAAAAAATCCCTGAAGTCCTGTGTCAAACATGTGAAGCAGGAAGCTTGCTGGAGTCTCAGTAAAAAATAAACATGCAGAAAGAGTGTTCAGAACAACTTATTTCTGTGGGAAAGCAGTTCCCACAGAAGAATTCCTCTCCTATCAGATGTCAGGGATGAAATAGTTCATGTGCTAACTATACCATCCCCTAGCTTGAGTTCTGGTGCCAGAGGGTAAGGACCAGTGTAACACAATTTTTTTAACTGTTTCCTGAGAGAATCCCATAATAAATACATTGATAGAAGCTCAAATAATAACAGAATGAATGGGAACATCAATAAATATCATAGTGGCAAAAAGCCCAACAGCGTCTTGAGATCAAAAGTCATGATTTACTAATCAGTTGGGTAGCACTGGGGGAGTGAAAGTGTGGGCAGGGCAGCACTCCTACCCCTTTCCTCAGGTTAGCCTGGGCATAGATTCAGGAGTTGAGCTTGCTTTGATCTCTAAACTGTCTTGCAGTGCATTGATGTATCTCCCAATCTGAAGACAGGCACAGAAGTGAGTACCTTCCAAAAGAAAAAAAAAGAAAGAAAGAAAGAAAAAACCACCAGAACTGTAAATAATCATCATTTGGAGCTGCCCAGAGATTAGGATGTGTTTTTAAGAGAACCAGGATGTGAAATAGAAGTGGGGTAACTAACTACAGGGGATAAAACCAGATGTTAAGAGACATGTTATCAGAGAAAACAGCATTTTGCAAACAATGCTTTTAAAGACATGAGAGATCAAGGGGAACGTGCCCTCTGAATTAGTGGCAGATATAGTAAAAGGAATTCTCATCAATCTGCTTTTAGGATTAATTCTTCCCTTAACTGAAAACTAAAGGACATCTGTGGGAGTAAGAAATCTTAAGCACGGGGTTTGTTTGTAAAGAAAACAAGCAGAAAACTGGCAGAAGATAAAGACTTCCTTAAAAAAGGAATGTAATCCAAACCCCAGAAAGCACCCAGCACAAGTGGGAAGGACAGCACTTGCCTCCCCTCCGCTGGTGCAGGCTGGCTTGCTGGAGCTGCTGCAGGTGAGGATGTGTGAGAGGCAGCCTGGATGCTCTGCTCCCTCCCTCCCAGTCCCCCGGGCCTCGGCAGCTGCACGAGAATAACGAGGATATTGCTCTGGATGTGACACCACCTCAGCTGGGTCTTTAGGAAAGCTCTCTAGAGCTATTCTCCTGAGTCCTGCAATAATCTGCAGCCTGAGTAGACAGTGCTGCCTGGCTCAGCATTTCCCTCTCTTTTATTTGCCTGTTGAGGGAAAATATTGCCACTACTTCTGTGGTTTAAAATGATAGAAAGCAGTAACACGTGAAACAAGGGGGCAATATTCCCTATCAGAATAAGGGTGAGGAAAATTATGCAGAGAGCAAGTAGCTTTACATCACCTACTCCTATTTAGTTATGCCAAACCCAAATTACATCACTGGACTGTGCCCTGCAGAGGATTCCTGGTGTGAATATTGCCAGGTCAGCAGCCAGATAATTGGACAGTGATTCCTATGCTGTCCCACTCCTGTTGGGACAGTTTAAATACTCTGTGACTGCTGCTGTCATCCCTGCCCCTCTGCTGGGGTTTGTGTAGAGGGATTTTGTTGGTGGTGTTTCAGCTACAGGTCTTGCAGCCTTAATGGTAACTTAAACCACCAGGGATGGTGATGTTCAGCCTCTGACCACAGGAGACCAGGCCTTTTTCCCTGTGCATAGCACAGAAATTCCTAAGTGAGAATCTTTGGTCTGTAGCCTCCTGGGAATCTGATCAGAGGATTGGGATGGTCCCATTTGTTGATAAAATTAATGCCATTTATCTTGTACAATGAGTTTCCATTATTTTCAGTGGGATTTTGCACAGAAACCTGAGGCAGTGTGTGAGTGAGGCAGAAAAGTGCTCAACCTGATGGAAGCCTGGGGTTAGCCAACACATGGAAATAGAAGGAGTTTCTACATTTCTGTGAGAACACTGAATTTTATCTGATCATTTTCAATATCTTCAATTCATTGTTCTGGGTGTTGATTTAGTGACCTGGAGCTTTCCAAGGTGGAAATTGTTAGAGAGAAAAAACCTATCCATGAGTTAGTGATAGAAATATTGCTAGCCTTTTATCTGCTTTCCTGCTTTGATTTCTCTAGAGCTTACCTGAGCTGTCTGTCATCCAAAGAACATTTTTATACCTGTGCCAATAAGCAGTGGAGTGTTCATGAAGGGCACAGCACAGTGGCAGTCTGTGAGGGATGCAGTGAAAGGCTTTCATTTAACACCACCGTACATGGCAAACCCAATTTTCAGCTGTATGTATCAGCATGGCAAGTCTTCTTGTTCGCAGTCAGCATGCTACAGGGTAATTCAGAATACAGCTTATTGCAGGTTTTGGTTTCTCTTCCAAGATTCATTCCTTTTCATCCCTTTCTGTGCCAAGTATAATAAACAGAACAGGAGCTGAAGGCAGTTTGGCTGAGGAAACAACATTCAATAATTTAAAAAAGAAAAACCTAACAACAAAAACCACCCTGCAGAAAACAAAACAGAACAAAAAGGCTGGTCAGTAAAAGAGGTTGAAAGACACCTTTGCTGACAGAGGAAGGGGGAAAGAAGAAAAAGGAAAAGACACATCTGAGCTGTTCCTCCTGCCCTTCTCAACCAGCCTGAATGGAGACTGAATAACAAAGTATAGAGATCTCACCTTTTCCTATCCAGACAGGCCATGCTTTTCTAGTGCTCCCTTATTACTGTCAACCCATTGAAACCAGAATGGCTAAGAGCAGAGTCCCTGGATAGCCTTTCTCCCAAGAAGTGAGGACACCAGCTAGGTGGGAGGTTAGAGTGCAGGGTGAATGCTCTGGTCTCAAGTGTCTTTATGAAAGTTAATATTGGCATTTGGCCCTTAATACCTTAAGCAGCCTGGAGAGAACTCTAGAGAGCTGGAGCATGTTGCGGGGAAAATGGAAAAAAAGAGCAAGACAATGAAAGAAAGGCACACAGGTTCTGCTTTCTTTGTATGCTTAAATATTTTGAGTACAAAGAATGAGCTCTTAAAATGCTGCAGTTCTATCAGCTGCTTCCCTAGTGTTGAGTGTAAAGAATCTCATAACTGCCATACTCCTTTTGACATGGGGAGGATCATCACTGGGATTGAATCCAAATGCTAACTATTACAGATGAGCATTGCTATAATAACAAATTATCCTGCATCTTTTTAAAGTGATATTCTCATCTGTGCTTTTCTGGGCATTATGAAACAAGAGAATTACATAGATAAACTGTGGAGCTGATGAACTTTAACAATTCCTGTGTTTCCATGTTATATCTGGACTACTGTGGTTTGGTACTACTCCCCAGAAAGGGTTGAATAGTGTTTGGTGCCTGGCTAGGGACCTGGCTCTGCTTCCTAATACCTGTTTGCAGTTTCCTGTGGGAATCTGGACTGTGCAGTGGAATTTACTCAGAGTGCTGAAGGCTCCTGCTAGGCCAGTTGGTTGTGATAATCTGCTGCCTGCGACCTCATTAAAGCAGCCTGATTGGGGCTGCTAATCACACAAATAAAGAATTAAATCATAGCATTAACCTTCTACAGGGAAACCTGCCCTGGCAACACTGACAGAATTAGATATATTAATTATTTAGTGGGTCATTTGATAGAAATGTATATAGATGGTAGATTATGAGCACTTGAAGCAATAAGTTAACCATAAATTTTTGCTCTGATAAGAATCTTTTCATATTTTCTTCTTAATGTCCCAAACTAAAAGCTACCTTGCATATTTTTTTTACTAGGACTGTATAATCACATATCATTTATTGTATGTGTATCAACTAAAAATACTGTGCCCCAACATCAAGGATTTTTGTGTTCCTTTTGGCTCTTGAGGCTCCTTTTTATTAGAAATTCTTCCTGTGCAAAGTTTTCATAGCTAAATTCAGGGCAAATTTCACACTTGCTATAATGCTTGGAGCTTCTTTGGTGGCCAGGGTGTTCAGAGGACCTGAGGACAGTTCAGAGGACATTTTCTGTCCACTCCTGAACTAAAAGTCAACGTGCAGGAAATCTGTCTCACCAGTGCTGTGGACTAAAAGCATGCTTTCTGCAGTGGTCCTCTACTGTCACCCATGGAGGTGTTAAATTCCATTCAGTGTCTAGCAGATTTTTCCTTCTTTCTCTAAATTTCTTGGGGAAAAAATGCTCTTGAATCAGATGGGATAATGAGTTTATTGTTTTACTGATTCTACTGGGCTTACAGGAATGACAATGGTACTAGATAGGCTTGTTTACTGACCAGAATTTGAATGTATATTTGCAGATAACACACAAAAGATTTTGGCATGTGGAGTGGAGGAGGGTGGGGAGACTGGAGGGAAATCTGTCATTATTTATGGAAATATCCAGTATTCATGGAGCCATCTGCTGTGAATGATTCAAGTCTGAGAAGTGTCATAAAATGAGAAAGCATAATGTAGAAAGAAATAAAAAAACTCGATCTGAAAAAAACCTTTAAATTTATATCACTCAGAAACATGAACGAGGGAATATATAACCTCAGACTCTCTCTTTCTAAAGATGCTTTGTAAATTTTCCTGCCAGATTGAGAGATAAAGATAGATTCTATTTCTCAGGTTCCTTTCCTCACCCTTCTTGGAACAATTAATTCCATTTGTTCATTTCCAGTCCTTTAATTATTGATCACATCGTTTCCTTTTTTTCTTTCTCACTGTTCTGGGCTACAAGGCAAGGGATGAAGTTTAAAAAAAAAAGGTGTTTAGGAGACTGCTTAAGCCTTGAAGCATTGAGAAGATCTTTACCATAGCCACAGTTTTCTCTCTGATAGTGAAGCCTCACTTTCATTGTCAGAATTTTATCAATACTAAGAAATTTTATTAAGGGCAGAACCTTCATAGCACTTCTCTGGAGAAAGTCTCAGGCAGAGGATGGTCTGCTTCCCTATACTGTGCTTTCTTAGTTCAGATCATTAGTTTATTGATTTGCTCATATGTTTTGTAAAAAGTGAATATAAACAAATAGTGGAGAAACTGAGGCAAAAAAGAGGAAATTATTTGCACCGCTGCACCGAAAGCTTCTGAGAAAATCAGCAATGGACTGTATCTTTTTCAGTCATTTATCCTAGAGACCTGGTTCAAGTCCTTGCCTTGGGAACACTTGGGAATCCCTTTGAAACATTTTTTATCTTTCCTGCTTCCATGTATATTGTTTACAGTTAGAGTAGCACATCATATTACCAGCAGGTGCTGTTGTGTGGCTGGGTGTGATTGTCTTGCCATATCTCTTTTCATCTTTTTCATATTTTCATATCTCTTGCCATATCTCTTTTCCTATCTCTTTTCACCTTATTCTCTGTCTACTCATCACCCCTTGCTGAAAAAAAAGGCTAATTTACCAGAACAATGGCGTGTTAGAACAGAAATTTATCTTAGCCTTATTTCCTCTCCTATAGTGTCACAGTCCAGGACTATGAGTTTAAAAATCTCCTTACTATTGTATTGGCTTACTTCCTTACTTTTAATTTACTCAATCATTTATATTGGGTTGTCTTGACATCCTGCAATGTTCCTGTTTGCTATGTAGGGCTGCCTTTCTTCTTCCACTATTCCAACTTCATGCCTTCAAAATCACATCTCCATCCCAGCAAGGCACATAAGGATGTGGTGAAGCATCACAGATTTTAACTGATGTGATTAAATGCATTCTGAGTGTTTGCTCAATGCCCCTTTATTCCTATTTGTACAAACATCTTTCTTCATGAGGAAGCTAACAGAGCAGTAGCAGAGATGCACATCCATTGCTTCCTTCTCAGCATAGGGATTCCTGTTCTCTCTGCATGAGATTTTTGTGATTTCCAGGGGCTAAGGCACTATTAATGCAATACTAGATAATAATAATAATATTTAAAAAAAGATGAATAGGTACTTTAAGAGATCATCCAGTGTCTTCTTGTTCTTCAGGGTGGGAACAGCTCTACCTTTTTCTTATCTGTGTTTGTCTAGCCTTGAAAAATGAGCCACAGTAGAAGCACAGAGATTATTTTCTGACGTTCAAAACACGTCTAACTTAAATCTCCCTCAGCCATGACTACATGATCTGCTCACTGTGCATAGAGAGAGTCTGCTTTTCATTTCTGCCTTTTGCAACCCTGCAAGTTGTTATTTGGTCAGCTCTGCCATTTCTGCAGACCTTTTACTGTTTTTGAGGAGCTTGTGTAGCATTACAGGCCAGCTGTAATGCTCTTACAGGCAGGTTTCACATCTTTGAAGAAAGATGCCTTAGCTCCTGTTCAGAAGACAGCAGGTGCTGGGTTTTGTCCCCAGTATCCCCTAGTTCTAGAAACAACTCATTTTTTTGTATATTTGCCCCCCATCAGCTGTTTGTTTTTTTGTTTTGTTTTTTTTGAACTATAGAAGAGAAAAAGTGAAACAAGTGCACCTGGCTATGAATTACAATTCTGTGGGATAGTCACTTTAAGATTTTGGACAGGTCATTTGTTCCTTTCTTTAATTATACATGGCTTGTTCCAGCCACGCTCATGCTGAGTAGCACCTCATTCATTCAGCAGCCCCTCAGTAATCAATATGTCTGCAGGGGAAGAAATATTGTGTACCAGGTAAGGGAACTATTGCTTCCCATCATAGGCCACTCTTTTCTCTCAGCTCTATCAAAAGTTATGTTTAGGCCAGTAATGAAAAAGTGATTGCACGATGACATCTGTGAAGTACACAATCATACTGTGTGCAGTGCACTGGAGAACGGTTCTTTGTTTGCTTGAGACACCAAACCCATTGCAAAAAGCAGTATTTGCAGCTAATCACCACAGTGATTTCAATTTGCATTTAGCCATTGTGCTAACAGAGGCAGCTGGAAAGAGAAAAAAAAAATCGGCACAAATAAACACAGCCATAAGTACTGTCAGTTTTTAGCACCAGAAACTGCTGGAAGTAATGCTGATGCCTCCAACCCAAGAAATCTTTTTAATGCGAAATGATATATATGAGGCCAAAAGAGGAACACATTTTGTCTTGTTTGCTTAGACTCCAGAATATATCTCTGAGTCTCTGGATGTAATGATTGCTTAGGCAAGTCAAACACTATATATCACCTGCTGAGCATCTGATTCATTGACTGGGTGGATTGAAGCCAATTTAACCAGCTGGAATCTGTAATATTGACTTCAGTGGTGTGATACTGATCTATATCACACAGAGGATTTGGCCCAGAGACAAAGGGAGGTAGTGTTTCCTTTGGGTGACATCTTTCTGCAAGCCAAGGCGGACAGCATCTGTCTTGCACAACCTGGTTGTACTAGAAGTGGAGTGTATTGTTCATGGAGTACCACGGAGTTTTATCATTCTGTGGATCTTTCTTAGACAGGGGATGGCATTCAGGGACAACAGCCAATTTCTTCTGGTTCTATCCTTCTACTTCACAGCTGATTCCATCTTCCAGCAATTCTGGGACCAATTCTCCGATTGTACTGACTCCCTTTCTGCAGATTTCTGCAGGCATGTTTGCTGCTGTATAGCATTATTTTTGGGAAAGGGTGGAGGCTTAACCTGGCTCTAGATTTCCCTTTTTCCCTTTCACCTTGCTGAGGAGACAGACTGAGCATAAGAGCTCTCATGCTGGGCAGAGAAGCCCAGCAGAACCAAGTAGAACACGTAGGCATAACCAGCAGTAGAGGACAGGCAAGGCAAGACCTCACTCTGCAAGTGCTGTGACAGCCCTGGTGCTCAGTCTGTGGGCATGAGAGTTATGATACTACAGTGCTGTTGCTCATCTTTATTTTCTAGCTAAGTGACTTCATTTCACTAAATCTCTCCAGCTTTCCATATCTCCATAACTAAGAAACCAGAGGGACAAAAGGCTAAGCAGAATTTATTATTGCTCTTTATTATTATCATACCCTTTGTCTTCTTCTTAAGATTCATGAACCTCCATTCAATTAATTCATCAGAAGCCTGAAAAAGCTAATTGTGTGTTCATATATTTCCATAGGCACAGGCTCATTCCTGTGCCAGATGTCAATAATACCTGATCCATGCAAATGGAGCTGGGTTTGTGGCAGCCTGCTGCCCAATCTAATTAATGTTGTGACTCCAGTTCTCCTAAGTAGGAATGGAGTTTGGGTTTGGCATAATTTTAAGGCCAGAGGTGGGCATGGTGAGAGACAGGGATCTCAACTCTGTGTCTGGGGCCAAAATCTGAAATGCCAGTATTCCATTCCCAAGGCCTCATATATAGGAAGGCAATGCAAGAGGCTGATTTTTTGCACAAAGAGGGCTCAGAAAAATCTGCAGTGTACTGCCCGGCCCTAGCAACTGGTTGAAGAGGCAGAAGGAGCTTAATAACTTAACTGAGGATCACACTGTGTCTCTCTCTGGTTTTCTTTGATCATCCTAACACTATTGTTGCCTCTGGGTCAGACAGTGCCAGACTGGCCACTGCACAATCTCACATGCTGGGCTCCCCAGAGCAGCATCAGGACTTTGGTGGCTTGTGAAAGTGATGTTTGTGGGTAAGTACATAGGGCCAGGACCATGTGCATTGTCACTTCATTGTCTTCTCCAGGCAGGAAAAGATGCTTTTCTCAGGCCTGGATGAAATTTTTATGTTTTCCAAAGCAGGTTGCAGCCAAGCACTACTTGCTTTTATTTTTGTTGTTCCTAGCATTATTAGCACACAGCTTGCTTTCAAAGATAACGATGTGGAAAAACAATAGCATCTTGCCAAACTCCTTCAGTGTACCATTTGCAGGTTGTGCTATTTTATCAGTGTCTTAATATGTGCATTGCAATGGTGTGAAAACTCTGTTTTGTGAGCTACAAAGGGAATGAAAATACTGAAGTAAGTCCCTCCCTGCCCTGCCAAACAGACCTACCTTCTTCTGGCACTTTTCCTTTTCTATCTTTGTGCTGTATTGTAGGGATCTTGTTTAGCATATAAGAAAACTAGCGCTGCACTCTATTATCAAAGACATATTTGTTAAAACATGCATATAAAAGGATTTGTAATTGAAGAACAGCTTTGATATATTTAATAGGATGTAAAACTGCCATCCCTTTTTAATAGGAGATGCTTTATGTGCATTAGAAGTAATACAATAATGCTCTTCACTGAGCTCTACCCATTAGCAGACTGTTTTTTCCCTTTCTTTTAGTTAATCTTAAAACTTTAATGTAATCTAAACACATTGACATCTATTTTTTTCCTCCCCTCTGTACTTGGAAGTGGTTTGAATTGAACTTTGTTCAACTAGCAACAAACATGGCATCAATATACAGGGCCCTGGTGCCGCCTGACAGATGGTCCATAAACCAGCACATCCCCTTGCCTTAGGAATGTTTCAGTAATGGGAGTGTGGCGGCATGTGCGAGCGAGCACGCCTGAGAGTAACTCTGTGAAGAATGAACAGCTATAATGGCATTCTTTTCTATATTCCCATGTCTCAAATGTAATCAAATACCAGAGCAGCAGAAATAGAAAATGACAATCAAAACAAAAATAGTAATAGCTTTAATAGCAGTTTCTGTGTTTCAGTCTCAGAGTGTTTTACAAGGAAGCATTGTTAAATTCAGGAAATAAGGATGTAAGCTGGTAAAAAGAAAGTGTGCTAAATCTGACTGGTGTTTTGAGGTACTTGTGGTTTGGTGTCTCATCTTACAAAGAGCTGTTCTCTATTCCTTTCAGAACTCAGGATCGGGGAATAGTTTTCAAGATGGCTAATCTAAGTTATTTATTCTGGAAAATTACAGATGTGTCACTGAACCTTGTTAGAGGAAACCAGGAAAGAGGCCATTTCTCCTGATTTCTGGTCTAGTGCCTCACCAGTACCCAGCAGTACATATTAATCCTGATGGTTGTAAGAATATTCACAGAATGCCTGAGATACTGCTGCTTCATTAACAGATTGAGACTATCAAAAGGAAAGTATCTCTCTCTTATTTCAGAGGCATTACTGTATTGACCAAATTCAAATTGATTGTGCAACTGCACTTCCTGCTTCTCCGAAGAATATATTTTGGTTCATTTATTCATGTATCCTTTCAACATGAAGATGTGCTAGCAGGAGCTGGACAACTGTGATCCACGGATGTAGTCCTTTGCAGAATAAATTTGTATGTGTTCACCCAGTTTTTGTGGCAAGAGCTGAGCACTGGCCTGGCACCCAGGTAAGGTGACATGTTTGAAGAGATATTTTAGTGACTCTTGGGATGCTGCTGTCATCCAGAACTGTTTGTAGGAGGGAGTTGTAAATCTGTGTCTTTGTTTCCTGGTGAATTTTTGGAAGAATGACAAGTCCTCTAGGCTGACAAAGTAAGTGGGATGGCAGAAGTGGCCTGCCATCTCTCAAGTGACTCAGCCTGAGCATTCTTTATAAGAATGGCCAGAATCCCTGCTTGGGACTGTAGTTGCCCAGTGTTGCAGCTTCTGCTGTTTCTGTTACTTTTCTTCAGCAGTGTTTTTAACCTGGACCTTCTGGCCTGCACTGGAGCCCACAAATAGCCAGGTCAGCAAGTGGATGAATCCATTAAAACAATACAGGTATCTGAAAGACCTGTTAAGTTGTGTATGTAAATATTTGAATGTCAGAATACATTCTGCTAGTATAATTCATGAATGACAGACAGAAAACTCCATTTTATATAGAGAAAATGACATATTCTTTTCATAAAGGGAGGCAGTGCAAGTCATTCAATTTACATTTGGATATTGCTATTGTTCAGTAAGTGTTGTGCGTTTGGGTGCAACTGCAAGAATCACACAAGGAAGTATAAATCTTTTCTGAAACTGGTTCTCTTTTTGCAGATGTAAATCCAGCTCCCATCTCAGCCAATATATGAATTCTAAAAAAACAGGTGTATTTATTATGTGTTTGGCTTACGAAAAAACACAGTCCTTTTTTTTCCAATGAAGCTGGTCTGCAATTTGGGGTGTTTTAAAGGTAGGTTTAAATAGGAATTAAATTTTTTAAAAAGTCAAGGCAGAATTCAGAGATATTTTCACTGTTTTCTGTGTCAGCAGACTACTTCAGTGAGTACAGTTTAAATACCAAGTAAATTAATTGTCATAAATTCCTCAGGTTGAGTTAATTGTCATGAAGTGCTGACCAGCTACATCAATCAAATGGATGAAACATTTGGGAAATAAAACCCCAAAATGAATAAAAAAATCAGGATGGGATTTAGAACTAGTTGATGGAAGTACTACAGTCAATGCATCATAAAAATTCTTGTCCGGGTTGTTGGTTGGTTTTCTAATTAAAAAAAAAAAAAAAAAAAAAAAAAAAGCCATACTGGCAGAAGTGGTGCAGTGAAGTCCTGGATAAAACCCTGCAGTGCAAGCCCTGTGTGAGGCATGAGTTCATCCCAGACCTAGCCAGACTCTCCTGTAGAAAATTAAAAGTTATTTACCCATTTCAGTCAGCTTCTGGATTATGCCTTTTCTGATCAAATTAACTCTTACCTTTTTCTTGCAGCACAAAGTCATCAGCCTGGAGCACATCACCAAACAGAAAATTAATTACACTTGTCTGCTGGGTGTAGAATGCTTGTCACTGGGACTAAATCCAGTAGTCCCCATGGATCTCCAGGCCACTGGACACAGGTAAATGATGCAGTTCTGCTTTTTGTTCGTAGTTGGTTCTGTACTTAGGTAGCTGAGTTTTCAAAGCAGCCATCCTCATGAGGGTAAGCCTGTCTTCAGTCAAGGATATCAACTATAAGTCACTACAGGTGACCTCAGCATTTGTATGTTTAAATGTCAGTATATTTGAAGCAGTTCAGTCCTTTTTAAGAGGATAAATACTCCACAGTATTTTAATTCTAGCTCAAATGTTTAGCTTTTCTCTCTTCTTCCTTAGTGTAAGGAAACTATTGGGCCAGAATTAAGTATAAATAAACATTCTAATAATCATCTGCCTTCTCTATGTGTAGAAGTCATGAAGGACTGAAAATAGTACTGCATTATTTTAAAGAAGCTTTAGCAGTTTATTTCAGGAAAAAAGAACAAGTGGAATTTACTTAGGACAGAGAACTCAGAAAAAAATAGTTGAAACAAAGCATTCCCAAAAGTGTGTATGAACTACAATGGATCAACAGCAGACTACTTTGATTTTATAAAGGAACAAATCCTCTATTTTAAGCAACTGCCTATGGCCTAGTCCACTACATGACATGCAAAGAGAATACACTGATAGAGCAAGTCATGCTTTAAGTGTGCTTCAAATAACAACTAAATGTTACCTGTTGGCCAAATAAATAGGGGTGGATTCCTTAAGAGATCTTTCAGTCTGGGAAAAAAAAGGTGTCAACTTACCTTGAAAAGGCATGCATAGAAGCAGAAAAGACACATGAAGCCTTGTCTGACACACATTCATTCCAGCTATTCTAAATATTCCCAAAATACAACAGCAAACGTGCAGTATCATTCTGATAATTTTTGTTCATAGGAACAATGAAAGCTGCTTTTGAAGGTACTAAATTTTCAAAAGGGAAGGGGAAGATATGGGTTCAATGTCAGTTCTCTGCTGAAGCACAGTATGTAGCTCTGTGAAGAACCCACAAGTGTTAGCTACACCCACAGAGCAGAGGTATGGCATTTCCAAAATTAGTGCTCCCCTTCACGCAGAATTAGTCTTCTGGGAATTAATTTCTTCCCTCACTCCCTGAAATGTGCAACAAATATATTAACCTTGAAACACCTTTCTGACTCTCCTAAGCTTCACTGAAAATAATTCCAAAAGCCCTAGTCTTCATATGTGAGGCTGAGAAGGCAGTGTTAATGTAGTCTGCTTCTAGAGAGAAATTCCACTGAGCCTCACTGCTGCACAGCCCTGGACACAGAAAGAGAGTGGTCAGTCTCCTCTGAGAAATAATACCAGGTTCAAACTGTCCCTCTTGTGTAAGGTATTAATTACTTTTTTTTTTTTAATAGTGAAAATTTATTACTTATTTTCTGTCTTCACAAACCTGTGCTGGTGGAACGGGCACTTCTTCATGCAGTGTCAGCCATATGAAGATTTCTAGATGCCTCAGTTCTGGTCTGTGGAAAAAAAATCAAAGCAAAAGGATGCAAGAGACTATGAATATAGACATGAGATTAATTGCATGGCGGCAAAAAAATCCACAGGGCTTCTTCATCCCCACAGATGTCACAGCCTACCCGTGCTGTAACAGGCTGGGCCTGCCCAGTGCCGCCTCATGCTGCTCTTAAAGGCAATGTCTCAGACCTGGGGCCTCACTTAGGCTGTAGAGCTTGCTGGTTGGTACAAGTACATTGGTGCTGGAACTAACTCCTTGAGCAGTTGCTGGTCCCTGAAAGTTACTCTTTTAGCTGTTTTCAGGGTGATGCTGGCAAGGTGACAGAAATTCAGCTTCTCACTCAGGCAGGGAAGAGAAGGTGGCTCTCCTTTGATGCAGCATGTCCTACAAATAAAATAAACCACCTGTTCATTTTGCAGATCTGTCCATTGGTGCAGAAATCTGCCCCCTCTGTGAGCTAGTAAAGAGGCAAGACAGCAGATTGGGTTGGATTTTGGGAAAAAGTCAGTTGCTGTTCACGTGCGCCATGGAAATGGAGGTCTCTTGGAAACCAGGACATTTATCTGGGTCATTAAACAGAAGCTGTGGGTCACTTACAGGAAATGGGGTGCTGTGGGTAGTGCCTGGAGAGTAATAATGAGAGCCAGGTAATGGCATCCAGTCAATTACAGTCTTACGTTGGCATTGTCTAAAATGGAAAACCCAACAGTCTAAAAGGCCATAACACTGATTCTGTAGAACATTAAACTATTACTTTATGCTGATGATATCCTACTGTTAATTAAGGACTCGCATGCTTCCCCTCCTGCTTATAATGAATATTGCTCTCTGAGTACAAAGTTATCATTGCACAAAATTAATGACTCTGAGACTGCAGTGATGCAGCTTTCTAGAGTTTGCCCTTCAGCCCTGCTCACCTCATGGAATCATAAGTGGGCACCCAAAAATATAATTCAAATACTTAGAGGCTGATATTACCAAAGCCTCAGACAATGTAATTAAAAACCATTTAAATCCAATTATCAAGCAGGCAGGAAAAGATTTGGAGGGATAGCCAGAGCTAAATAAAAGCAAACATATGTTATTCAGTAGGCCATCCCATCAGGTTGTTAAAGTAGAGATGAGAATATCATGTAAGCTAGTACCCTCAGAGTTACTGTCATAAATGAGCTCACGACAGTATTTCCCACTGGCATCAACAATTATATGTGTTGAGTTTACTTTGAGCATAAGTGTACATAAATGACTAACAATGACTAATAATTATATTTCTCACCCACACAAAAAAAAAAAAATAAAGACCTACAGTTAGGAGTACTTCACCTACTACTGAAGCTCAGCTGTTTCTTTAAAGGGTACAGAGGTGGATCACACAAGTACCACATTCAGCACACAGAATGTGACAAAGCCTAAACTGTACTGCCAAATTCACATTTACCTGCAGCCCAAGCTTCTGATGCAATAAACCAGCAAAGTTTCCTTAAAAGTAACTGTAGAACTTACTACAACCTTACACTGTATAACTTACCTACAACAACTACAGTATATTTCAGACAACAGAAATTTCAGGATGGGAGGATGAATTAAATATGCCACATGAAACGTTCAAAAAGTATTTATAGCTCTTGGGATGAGAAATGTTACTATTCTGCTTAAATGTCATATAATTGGCCCAATTTTATGCACCAAAATCATGCAGATTTTTATGGTTTTTTCATTCCTAAAAAGCATAATTTTGAATGAAAATTGCTGTAATTTAGGTAAGACTGTTTTTTTTTTCTTCCTCATACTGTAAACTAATATTGATGTTAAGCACAGGTTGCATTTCAGTGGTGGCTGGAATAGATATATCTTTCTGGAAAGCACATGAAATCCTTAGTGATTAAAAGAAATATATAAATATTACTTTTTTGGACTGGCTTGAAAAAGTAAGTCATGACAGACAAACTAATTTGAACACTATCCCATGATCTTTTGGCCATTCAACATGTTCTGTGGAATTAATTTTACCTCTGAAAAAAGGCAGACAAGATCCATTCCAACAAGTGTGCTCAGATTTTTCCAGTCTATTGTGGGATTAGCCAGGTGGGGCCAGATAGCAGAAAGATCTTGCTGGGGAAATGGTCGAAGCTGTAGTGCATGGCAGCTGCCTACCAAAACAGAAAGCTCATATGTGCTAGAGAAGGCAGTGATACATGTTTGTGATAAGATGGGGGCTGTAAATAAAAGGTGGCAGTGAAGCACCACTCTGGACAGCAACAGATACATGGAGAAGCTGCTGCTGCTATGAGCTATGAAGACACATGGCTATGAAAAGTGCATTATCCTAACAGCTCAAGCAAACACATACAAGATAGCACTGTAAATACTTAAAGTTGGCAAAAAATGTTCAGCAGGTGGAAGTTCCTGTTCAAAACTGCAGCCTGAGAGATGTGTTTTTCTGCTTCCCAGATACCCACATTCTCTGAACTATATTCTTAGCAAATTTCTGCATGGGAAACTGTCAGCTTTCTACACAGGCATTTGAGTTGAGAGTGCCCAGAGTTCAAGTCACAAGAATATCTAAAATGACAGACTCACAGTAATCAAAGTTTTCTAACATATTAACATTTTTTAAAGACTATGGAACAATTTAAACAGCTCAAGGACATTCATAGTTTCTTTCTGATCCATGTTTGGCTGTAGTAAACAAAAGGTCTTCTCATAGATCACTGATTAAAGTAATGGACAAAAGAAGTGGGAATGAATAGAGAGAGTTTAGTGCTAGATTTCCTTCAGAGTTATTTAGGGTGAACTGGTTCAGCTTATTGGTAAGAGGCTGTGTACAACAACTCTGCTTGTGTTCCTAAATTTTTCAAAGTTTTTAAACAAAAAAATAACTCAAGTACTTGCAGAAAAATGTATCAGAAACTGGCAGATAAAAGTCAGAGATGAGGGTTAGGTTCAATAAATGCAAACTAAAGCATGAAGAAAAAAAGTAGTAGCCATGCATGCTCAGTCGTATGCTCTAAATTACTTAAGAAAGAAACACATTAGTGTTGGACTAAGAAGTCAATAATTAAGAGGAAAGGCAAAAAGAACAGAACAGGAGACAACATTGTTGCATAACAATGCTGTTGCATAACTCTAATATGTGCCTGCACTCTAAACACCAGCTGCAGTTCTGGTCCTGGTCTCAGCAAGGATCAAAGAATAATAGGAAAGAATCTGAAGATGGATTATAAAACTAATCAAAGGAATGGGACAGCTTACTGTCCAGGAGTGATGATAGACTAGGCTTTGGTACAATAGTAAAGAGATGACTGAGAGGTCATGAGGAAAAAAAGGGATGGAGGTTTATGAGTAAAAAAGATCTCAGCTGGCAGAGTAGAAGAATAAAATGGTTACTATTTGGTGTTTCTCAGAATACAAGAACCAGAGGCTACTACATTTCTTGTTCAGTATTCAGATTAGAAAAAAAAAAACAGACCAATATTTTTACATATGCTGCATATTTGAACCCAAGAACTACCTGCCACATGCTCTTGAAAAAATTCAGCATGTTCCCCAGTACACCATCAATTCACATGGGTGCAGAGTGTAATTGTACAAACTCATACAGGACAACAGCTCAAGCCTATGAAAGGAAGATGTTGCAGCTAACTCAGGAGACCTCCACGATGTGGATCACTAGAGGCTGCAAGGGTATTGCTTGTACACTTACTCTCTTTGCCTTGGTTTTGCTTACTTGTGTGAAAGGGAGCTCTGGTTTGACCCTAAAAAGCTGTTGCCTTGGCAGATGAGGTATTTGGATGTGTTTAGTCAAGCTGAGCCCACATCCTTCTGCAGCACATATTTCACACTACTGCTCTTGGAGCATTACTTTGTGTTCATGGGGATAGCATGACCAGCTAAAAATGATGGCAGAAAATTGCCTAAAGTGGTTCTGTACACCATGGAGGTTGAAAAAAATGAAAAGCCAGAAGATAGTAAGAGAAGAAGATAGTAAGTTTAAGGGGACAGGGACAGATGGATACACAAGACTAAGGTTTAAGCCAAATTGTAAGTACAGCAGAGATGAAGTGTTAATCTGGCTGTGAAAGCAACCAGCCTACATAAGTTCTGCTGGATAGTGACTGAAGACAGAGCCAGGAGAGCGCTTTTTGGAAGAGAAGAAAATCTGGAGCATACAGTCTGCAATTCTGCTCTGCTAAGGCAATGATGCTGTGAAACATCAGCTAAACTGCTAGAACTGAGCTTAAATCAGGGACTAATTTCTCATCTTAAATAAATCAAGGTGGCAGTAGCAAAGAGAGATAATCAACTATTTGACAGCGCTTCACCAAAGTCAATTCACTTTTACACTGCTTTACCTGAATTGTATAGTGTTACAGAAATCAGCATAGGTGCATTGAATTTTATCAATCCCAGCCAGCCAGCCTATGTTTTTTTTTTTCTTTCACCAAAAAACCCCTGAATCACCACACTGCAAACTGTCTCTGAATAGCCTCATCAGACATTTGAGTTTTCTTTGTAGCTTCGGTTGTTTATGACACTGACAAGAACCAAAGTGACTTGAGATTGGGCCACAGTGTTTTATTTTAAAGTACAGAGGATAGTTGAGGGTGTGTATTTTGGAGTCTTTCAATCACCAGATTCCTGTGCTGGAGCACACAGCAGCATGAAGCTGTGGCCTTTCAGAGACACAAGAGGCCAATGGACCTCTTGGCCCTATTTCTTGAGCTACCTACAAATTTCCTCACAGGTTTTGGAAGCTAAACTCTTGATCTCTGTTTTTTTACCTCATCCTCTGTCTTGCTGGCTTTAATTGCAAATTCTCTGTGGCCTTAATCTAGGTCTCTAGGTACTATCATACAACAAAAGATATATAATAATAATATCATTTTTGATCAGCTGTCCTGTAATGGCTTTTTTTCTTCTGGGCTTTAAACTTTTTTATTTGATTGCATCCTTGTCCTTATTTCAAAGAAGGAAAATAATAGATTTTCTAGAGAACAATCCCAAAAGTCCTATCTACAGCTGATCTGCAATTCAATATAATGGGTCTTTTCTTTTTCATGATTTTTTTTCCTTTCAGATTTGAATAATATAATTTGTGTGATGTTACTCAATTTCTCTGTTTTAATTTGAAATCCTATTTTTAATCAATTAGGAAAAAATGACCTAATTAAGGAGTAATTTAGGCCAGCAACTTAAACATTGTTTTATAAAGAAGCTGCATTTAATTGGAAATGTGCTCAACTACTGCATTGCATTAGCAAGTAATTTGGAAGAAACAGTCAATGGGATCCCCTGACTGCTATTTCAGAAATGATAGTGACAAAGCTGAAGTCCACAGCAGTCTCATGAACTTGGCTTTTACTAATAGCTTTGCTATAAGCCTAAAAGTCCAAGCAACTGCAGCCTCTCATTATACAACACATAAACACAACAGTGACTTCTACCTCCTGGGAGTCAGCACTGAAGAGTTCTGAATTGACTTGATGGATATAAAGCTCAAGAACCAAGAACACAGAGAGGGGACCCAGCTTGCTCACCCCCCACCACTAGTCAGTGGCAAAGGTAGTAATAGCCCTTGTCTGCCAGAGTGCCCTCAGTCAGAGAACTAGGCTGTCACTAGCTAATGTACATGACTAATAACATTTCTTAAAAACTCCACAACACCTTTTTCTTTCTGTATTTCCCTTTGGCTAGTAGACATCCTAGCATCAGGGCTGTCAGAACTTTCCCTAAAAATGCCCGCATGCCACAAGGGAAGGAAGGTTATTTAAAAAGTTCACTAGCATACTTTAGGAAAGAAATTCAACTTTGACACCCAGAGGATGTGTTAAAGGTCACAGCTCTGCACTGCCTGCCATTAGTGTCAGGACAGCTTACTCCCTTCTATCTGGACTCGTCTCTCCACTGGTGCTCTTCACTGGAGCAGCACTACAATACAGATGGTTTTAGCATCAGAAAGAGAACTTATCTGACACTTTCGTGCTGTCTACGCCATATTTCATTCTCATTTACTATTGGTGGTTTTAGCATTGTGTACTTACAGTAGTGCAGTGGAAAAAACAATTATGACTCTGCTGTGGGCATCAACACAATCTTGATAGGCCACTGGTTTCCGGCTGATCACATACAGTTTCTTCACTGTAGAGTGCATATTGCTAGACAAACTTATCAGCACATTATTTATTCATGCTGGCTCAGAATTTTTCCTCAGATAACAGCTCTCAGGGAAACACTTACAAAGGCCTTCCACACTGACAGAGCACTTGCCACATGTTATTGCTTCATGACTGGGAACAACAGCATTGTATTCCATTAAGAAAAATACCCAGAGGGTGCATGCAGGCTCAGATCACTTCAGTTTTATACTAATACTTTTTGTCATTTAGTTTCATGTCAGGCCATTATTGTTGAATCTTTCAGCTGAAATCTGAGCTACAGAGGCAAGAGAGGTTGTCAAGCACTTGGTACCTTAGTGGCTGTAACACCAAGGAAGCTGCAGAAAGCCATAGAGCTGTTGGCCCAACAGGAGCATGTGCCATTTTATAGTGCTGCAAAGGGCACACTTGGTGGACAGGAGAGAAATTTGGCATTTGGGCAATTTAGTCCTCAGCTACTAATGCCTTACTTCAGGCAGGGAACAGTCTCATTTGGCCAAGCAAAGCATGGAACACAGATGTGTAAAACTCACTGAGGGCAAGATGTACAGCAAAGCTGGTGCTCTGCATATCACCTCTAAAATCAAGTGTGCCTGGATAAAAGAACTCACAGCTTTTGTAGTCAAATATTGAGTTTCCCAGGAGATCTCTGTGAGGAGAGCACGCCTCCTGCACCTTCCTTTAAGTCAATAGTAGCATTACATTATCAGATTGCCTGTTTTCCCAGATACATTAAATCTACTGTGACAAAGGTGAAAATGTTAGCTGTTTGCAGCCTGACACAGAGTCAGCAAAATCCTGGGCCCTTCAAAAGTATCAGCTTTGATTTTAAATCATGTCATACTTCAGGAGAGAGGATATACAGTCACCTCACCTGGTGGGCTCCTTCAGTGACAGCTTCATTTCAGCCTTCAGGCAGCATGAGCTTGGGAAAAATTAGTGCAGAATCCCACTCTTGCTGAGCTGTATTCACATGAAACCACCACATCAACAGGATCTCTAGACTTTCAAAGGAGTATAGTGCAAGACACATCTTGCCCTAATCTATGCTTTAACACAAATGGGATAAATTTTCCCAACTTCTGGGGATGTTAACTTCTCTCACCTTAGTTATTGAGGGAGAAGTTTCTATTCCAGTGTGGACTCATATATTAAATAACTAAAACATGACCATCCAAATTCCAACAAAAGAGCTTGTAGGAAAGACAGGGCCTGTTTGAAGTGTAAATTACAATTATTCAAAGAAAAATATAATCAATATTTGTTTGCCTTCAACCCAAACATATACACACTAAACTGGCTTGACCTACACACTGCACAAGTGTTTCCTGTCACAGTAAAACCACTAGCAACAGCTATCAGCATGGTGAGACTTTGTAATACAGCTGAGCAGAAGTGTCTAAATTGCATGGAACTGCAGTGGGAAAAGAGGGAGACTTGGATCCTAAAAATAGGATAAATAATGCTGGGAGGTGAGTTTCCCATCCCTTCACTTTCTGGGGAGAGCTGAGAAGTATAAAAATGAAGGGGTAATAAAGCAAAATATGGAAGAAGAACATCATGAACTTCTCTTCCAGCTTTCCTTCTGGAAGACCTCTTGAATCTGATTTTAAGGACCTCAGCCATGGAAACACCAAGAACTGCATCAGTGATAGCTACACAGCATCAGCCTCATTCACACTCATGGCTAATTTAGAATAAGACTGTTAAAGATTAATTGTTTGAATAAGTAGTGTTAACAACTGATAGTGATTAAGTGCTAACCATTGGCAGTGTATATTTGCTAATGAGTGTCAGTCTAGAAAAGTGCTGTTTTGAAGTTAGAAACCCATTTGATTTATCAGATGTTTAAACACTCCAACAGCAGCAATTGCTAATTCCCTCACTGAAATACTTATATGATGTGTGGATATTCATTTGTAATAAGTTGTTACATTCCAAATGACCATCAGAAAATTCAGTACACAAACCCATTGACATTTAGGAAGAATTTCAAGCCCAAAGCTCTCTGCATCTCATTCAAACACATCAAAACTGAGCATTACTGCTGCATCAGCAACCCTGGTAACCTTCAGACTTTGTGATAATTTGTTGCATGGATTAAAAATCCAGTTTGATTTCCTCTGCCTAGAGACACAGCCTAAGGACCAAGACTTCTTCCATAAGCTTTAGAAGCCAAGGTTTTTGATGAAGAGCATAAAGGGAGACTGCTACCTCAGCAAGTGTGACTCTAGTGCTGGATAATCCACTGTGGAGACACAAAATTCTGTTTTGCAGCACAGAGAACCTATATCTGACCATCCTGTGCTAAAACAAAGGTTTTCTAACAAAGGACAAATGCAATCAAAATTACATTATCGAGATGGAATAATGACTGTCATGGTACAATGGCTGCTGTACATTCTCCTGACACAGAATGGGAATAGGCTCATGTGAATGTTCACCAAGAGGAAAAAAAGGTGTAATAGGAAAAAACACCTTGATGCCAAAGGCAGGTAATATATATTATATAATATTATAATACTTATTATATAAATATCTATTTATGTTTTGTTTGTTTGTAATTGTGGGTTAGTTTGGTTTGTTGCTTTTGGTTGTTTTTTTTAAACTACGGATAATTAACTACTCAACAAAACCATGAGAAGAACAGGAAATTAGAAAAATACAATGGTCCTTGATTAATGGAATAGGATAAGCAAGTCAGTTGTCCATTCTGCCCTTGAAATCAATGAGTTACCACAACTCTCAGCAGATGAGAGAGGTTGTTGGGTTTTTTTTTCCTTAAAAATAAGAGCAATCAGTGCTGATTAATCAGCACCAGACTAGACATTTAAGAGGGTCCACAACTGCAACTGTAAGCACTTACAAATTCCTGTCTTGACTGAACGTAATGATGTCTTACAGAATAAGAACTACATACTTAGTACACAAAGTCTGATAGTCTGGCTTAGTTGTGTTTGCTTTATATCTGGAAGGAAAGGCTGATTTTTACATGCCAGCTCTGACTTTCAAGGTTCATTTAAAACCACTTGTTTCTAACTGGTGACATCTAAGTTGGCATCATAGCTGAATTTTCCCTTGTTCAACTGAAAAAAGTTAACACTGTATCATTTTATTCCTACTTGGAACACAAGAGCTGCTTAAAAACTGCACTTAACGTTGAACACTTAGCAATTAAAAATCCCTTGTACAAGCCTAGACCAAAGAGAAAGTACAGGACGAAATGGGAAGAAAGGCTGCATTTGTGTTGGAAGTAATCCAGCTTGGCAGATGGGCAGCTTTCTCTCCCATGACAATGAGGTGCTGCTTCTACCTGCCTGCATGAGGACCAGCAGCAGTGATGGGTACTGATTAGAAAGCCTGAACTGTGCCAGGGGGTGGCATTACAGGTGTCAGGCCAAGTCAGAGAAATGTGCTCTGAATGGCTGGTGCCAGAATGCAATTATTTAAGAGGTAAGAAAAAACCAATAGGAAATAAACCCAAATGAAAGAGGATTAGATGGCAGACAAGATTATCCTATAAACAGGCCCTCACTTTTGCTTCCTTTTAATTCAGCTGGGGGCCAAGGAAACCCATGTTTCCAGTGCTAATGGGCCTTGTTGAAGGCATTAAGACATTTTATAAAGAATGAGAGGCTGAGGGATTAGGAGTGACGGGAATTCACTCATGAGCATTCATGAATTAGCATCAAAGGATGTCTGCCTCCATGGGAAGTTAAAAGCAGAGCTAAATGGAGATACCATTATAGGAGGAAAATGGCACGAACATTTTTTTAGTTAAAAACAATATTGTTATTATATAAGTACAGCTCATTATACATAGATGTTAATTTCTGCCCTGAACTTCAAGATATAAAGCAGACTGAGAATTTCTATTCACTCTTGCTTATCATGGAAGTACAGGGGATATTAACTTTGGTAAGAGGATTAGTGTATGCTCAGGGTCTGGGTCTAGAGTGGGACTTCATGGCATGATTGCAGCCTACATAGCCCATACAAACACTAAATGCTGCAGCTGTGTGTGCTAAAGAAAGGCAGAAAAATCCCAAACCACCTTTATTTCAGGAAAATGGCTAAGAAAAGCAGGCCTGTTAGAAAACAGCTCTGTAATAAGCACAAACAGCTACATAGGAGTAGGGTTGTGGGGCTGAAAAGCCCCGTGTCCACCAGGTCCAAGTGGCACAGTAGCCTGCTGGGGGAGCAAACGGTGAACCTGTGTGTCTGTATGTGTTCATTGCAAAAAATGGCTCATGCTCCTTCCTATGTAAATGCTCCCTGACTCTGAATATCAGAAATCAAACTGGTCCTTATTGTCACAGCCCAGAAGGAGCAGCAGAATGAGAGAAGAGTTGGAAATAATGCAAAATGTTTCTCTATCTGAAACTCACTATTTTTCTAGCTACTGAGGTTACTCCCGGTCCTTCGGCTTCTGCTCACTGTGGTGATGTAATACCAGCAGGAAATTAAATTCCAAATAAGCCGCTCCTCTTACTCCACCCCTATAGGTAAGGGCAGGAGAAAAGAAAAGCCTATGGGTTGAGATAACAATTTACTGAAAGCACAAAGCAATGGAATAAGAAATGCACAATAACAATCACAATATTAATACCAAGAGTATGCAAAACCAGAGGGTGTTTTACTTACAAAAAGGTGTTCACCACCAGGATCAAAAACAAGACGGTGGAGTCTTGTCATAGGTTGTGTCCATGTGGCTTCTCCAGACAAGGATCAGATGGTGACCGTTCCTGCACACCACATCCCATGGCCATCGGGAGCGAAGGCGGGATGGCAGGGGGGGCTCCCACGGCTAATGTTTCCTGCCCCTACACAAAACACAAAAAACAATGACAAACAAACCCTCTGGAAGCTGCATCATCTCAGCTGGGTCACCCAGCTCTCCACTGGGCTCAGCTCTGCTTCCTTCCACTAGATCAGGTTGCTCAGAGCCACTTTGAGCCTGGCCTTTTCACCCTGTGTTCATGGGCACAAGTCCTTATTCAAGGTGTGCACGGCAGCTGGAACAGTCATTAACTCATTAGTCCATATTTCGACAATATACAACTGTGACAGTTCATATTCTTAGAACAGTGATTGACTTATGATCTTCTCAAAACCCCCACTGCTCTCATGAACAGAAGCTGTAATTTAGCTTAAGGATGGGCAGGGCTCTCCCCAGCCAGGAGCAGAGCAGGCAGCAGCTTCATCCTCAGCAGGCTGCTTGGTTTCTTAGTCATGGATTAAGTGAAACCTGGGCAGGTCTCTCCCCATCTCCTTTCAAGGGCAGGAGTGATGTATCCCAGCACATACGTGGCTTCCGCTCAGAAGTTTGTGGGGCAACACCACTGGCCTAGTGGCCCTCACTCTCTGCAGATGAACCCAGGACTTAACTGGTTCTTCTCTCCCTGGGAATGAAGGCACTTTTCAGTGAGAAAACCATCAAAAAGCATCTTCAATTTCACATGTTGCACTTGAACTTTCTCTGTTTATTAACTAATAATTAAGTGTTTAATAATCAGCCAATATTTGTAAACTAGTAATTCATTATTATTTGTATACTTGTAAGTTGATTATTCAACATATACTCAATATTAAACAATGATACTTACAACCAAGTGATCACAACAATTTATTTACAACCATCTTAGGAGTCCCCCTGGTGCTGCAGAGAGCAGAAACTGAACTCCCTCCACCCCATGAACATGGCAGAAGCTGGGCAGGATCAGGCAGCATCCTGGCAGTCACCCTGTGCAGGTCTGTCCCCTTGACCTCAGGGAGCTGCACAGAGAGCAAGAGTTAGCAATGCCCAGGTGTAAGAAATCAAGAAAGGATGGCAAGGGACACAAAAGGATTAGTTGAGACCTGCTAGTCAACTGAAGGACAAGAAGGAAATGCACAGGCAATGGAAGCAGAGCATCCTGGGAAGGATATAGGAAAACTGCCTGATTGTGTAGGGATTGGGTCAGGAAGGACAAGGCGTGGTTGGAGCTGAACTTAGCAAGGGAGGCATCAGTGGTGAGTGAGAGGCTGGACATGAGGCAACAATGCATGCTTGCAGATCAAAAAGCCAAATGTGCCCTGGGTTGCATCAAAAGAAGTGTGGCCATCAGGTCAAGGGAGGTGATTCTGCCCCTCTACTGTGCTCTGGTGACAAGCAAGTCTAGAGGAGGCCACAGAAATGATCAAAGGTCTAGAACACCCCTCTAGCAAAGAACAGCTGAGAGAGTTGGGTTTGCTTCACCTGGAGAGGAAAAGGCTCTGAGAAGACCTTATTGTGGCCTTTCAATACTTTAGAAAGATTCAGACTAAACATTTTTTACAATAAGGGTAGTGGAATACCAGCACAGGTTGCCTAGAGAGGTGGTAGGTGTCCCACCCTTGAAACATTCAAGGTCAGGTTGGACAGGGCTCTGAGCAACCGGATCTATTTGAAGATGTCCTTAATGATTGCAGGGAGGGTGGACTAGATGATCTTTAAAAGTCTTTTAGAACACAAAATAGTCTATGATTCTATTGTTAAAAATCTGATACTGTTCACCAGGAACAAGCACATGACAGGAGATGAGGGGATGTGAAGGCTACAAAGCTGCCTGAAATAAAGTATTACCGGTGGTTTTGATCAGCAAAATCCATGACACAGAAAAAGAGTGAATAATATGACTAATGAACAGATAAGATTTTGAAGCACTCTCTTTAAGGCTGTTCCATGACTGCTCAGTGAAGCAAACTGTTTCAGGGACTCTTTAATGGGAATAGTCTGTACTGTGGGGAAAAGAATCCACTGTAAATAACCATGCTCAATAACCAACTCATACCTCAATCAGTAACTATATGCTTTATATTACATATATGTATGTCACCCACTCAGCACCAAGTTTGGAAAAAGAAGAAGCCCCCAAGCCAAGCACATATTACAAATACAGAAGAAATACCAGATTATTGATGCTTTTAAAATTTTTTTCTTCTCACCCCTAAGGTGAATATGTGAAAGTAAAAGAAGCTCCTGGACTACTAGAAAAGGAAGCTGAGTAAGATGCATCCATCACGTGCCACATAGGAAAGTAGACAGGGATGCATAGGTAAAAGAAAGTTATCATTACACTCTATGCAAGTGTTCTAGTCTGTGATGTGGTGAGGTGTTCCAACTCACCTTAAACAGGCTGCAGACAGAGGGTAGAAATGTCTCCCCAGTTCTTTAGGACACAGCCAAGCACTGGGCTGCCTCTCCAGAACGTCTCCTGCAGGTTTGTACTCCTGTCTGCCAGTCCTGCAACAGCAGAGATCCAGGACTAGGCAAAAGGAACATCTAAACTATTTCTAGAAACAGACTTAGTGCAGGGAACACTCAGAGTTACAACCTGACATGTTTGCAGTTGCCTGACTGCAGTTTTCCCCTTCTCCTGCAAAAACCAAGCAACCACACTCTCCTGTTGAAGAATCCAAGTCAGGATCTGTATTTAACTCCTCTCCCCTGTGTATGTACAAAGGCATTACCTGTTTACTGTGTAATTAGGTAGGTCATCTAACTTTGCTACACCAATTATTTTTGCTTGTTTCTGAGTATCACTTTAAAACTCTTCCTTGATTTTGTTGCATGAGATGTGACACAGAAGAAATTTGTCACACTTCACTCTTTCTGGAGGGGTGCCAGAGCAGATTCTGGTTTGCGTAGGCAGCTGTTCTACTGGTGTAGGACCTGAGTAAGATGTTGAGCTTTGATGACAGGCTGCTGCAAAGAGCACATGACTTGTAGGGTGTCACGGCAGTTTAATTCTCAAAGTTGAGGGGATTTTCTTGCTAGCAAAAGCTGCTTTGTTGTCTGACATGTGGGTTCTATGGACTTGCTGCCAAAGACATGGAGTCATACTCTCAAAAGGGCTTATATATTACCAGTGCGAATTTTTTCTCCTAATGATTTATGATTTAAGTGCCTAAATTTCATTTCTGGGACAGAGTCAGGGAAGTATTTTGGAACCTGAATTTATAAAATAGCTCAGCAGAAGGATTATCAAAACAACTCATAAATGCTTCCAAATCTGCACTGTTGGGACTGTTTTGAAGACATACACCTGTCAACACCCTTGAGTTCTCTTTCGTTTTCAAAAACTCAAGAGTTCCTGAGTAAGGAAGGGATATTTGAATATAAAGTAAATTTCAAAGTGCTGAATTTTTTAAAATGCAAACTTCTTCTAAAGCAGTAGAATCTGGTGGTGGTTTGAAAAGGGGAGGGGGAATTAAGCTTGTTTTTTTCAAATATATGAAAAATTTCATGCAAAATAGAAACTAATCTCTTTGAAACAAACCAATCTCTATTCCTTACTTCTCTTTCCATGGGTTCTTCATAGGAAAAACCAATTCAGCTAGGCAGGGAGTAATCGTCCCCAAGGGCTGGTACTCAAGGAGGCAGATGGCCTCTGAAACCAGGCGGCATGTGACCCTGGCACATTACTGCCCAGACCAGATCCACAGCAAATAACATCCCTGCAGCTTCCAGACATGTGATACACCCTGATTCCTCATGGGAGTGAAACAGCCTGGCTGGGAACTGACTGGCTGTCTTAGCCAGAGGTCCTGTGGCAGCATGATCCTCCTGCACTGAGTGCTTCAGCAGCACCACCACACACAAGCATTTGGGCATGACCTCCTATTCTCTTACTTTGGCCTCAATTTCTCATTACAGAAAGCCATGTCAGCTGCAATGCTTCCTCCCAAACCTTTGCATTTTAAGCCTTTGAGTAGTGAGCACACAACTTTCATTTTCTCCTGCTCCATCTCTATAGGCAGATAGGGTGACAGAAAGAAAGGCATCACTACGCACAACAAGAGGAGGATATAAAACCAGAAAGAATATGCAGCAGCTTTCATTCTCCCCATTTATAAATAATTTTGCTTCTCATCAGTCCTTGGTAGCACGGCAGCCCCCCAAGTGGTATTTCTAGCTAAGAACTGCAGCACTGCCTGCTCAAGCCTAGAATTGCCAAAAAGGGATCTCTTGTCTCTCAAAACCAGGTGAAAGCTGTGTGCCTCCCTACTGAACAGAACACAGTGGGGAAGTACCAGAGGTACTCTCTGAGCTGCCTCTGTTTCTAACAATCTGCTTTTAGCCATTGTCAAATGCAGAAGGCTGCCAGTTTACTGCATTTCCAGACCAAGAACAGACCCTGTCTCCTTAGGAGACAACTCCTTTGACATGGCATTGCTCTGCTAATGTGCCCTTCACACTGCTGGTACCAGCTACCTGTTACTGCAGAGAAGTTTAATTACTTGCAGAGCTCAGAGGGGTGCTCCCACTCACCTTACATTTTCCTTTAGAATTTACTACTCCTGCTGCAGGTTGCAAAAAAGGAAACCTTTCGTGCCCAAAGGCAAGGCTGCTTTCTTCCGAATACTGGCTGGCTTGGCTTACAGAAGATGAGGGTTAAATCTGCATGTCTACATTGAATACTTAGGTTCTCTACATGCTCCATACACATTTTATATACAGGGCACTCTATGTACTGGGAGATGCCTCAGCAATCTGACATGGATGCACTTCAACAATGACACAGCTGACCTATATAAAATAAATGCACATTAGTGTAATGCACATACAAAGCCAACTTGCACAATAGCAATTTTAAATTATCACAGCTTTATAGCATTTACTTGTTCAATGCTTTTTAAAATATAGTGATGCCATCAGTAGACTTCAGCTTTTGTTTGTTAGTATACAAAGAAGAACATCAAAGATACTAACAAGAATGTAAGAGTTACGTGGATGATTAAAGGGTACTGACAGTAAAAGCCATACACTGAAGTGTGTGAAAATTTAAATACAGTTTTTACACTCTTTCTATGAGTCATATGGATAGCAAAATAGGAAAAAGACCCCAACACACGCCTTATCACACTGCAGGCATTATCAGTCCTCTCTGAGGCCACCTCTGTCATGTACGTTATTTTACAAGAATCAAAACATTACCATAGCTACACGGCACTGAAACCATTGCATAGTTTCCTAACAGCGACCCCCTCCTAACCTTCACATGCTGGAAACCTGCACTGTTGCCAGCACACACCAAGCTCATCAGCATGAGCCATGTTTGGAATATAGAGCTTCCTTCAGTGGGGCAGCCAACACAGAGACTCCTTTCTGGCCAAAACAAACTGCTGGGAATGGCAGATGTCTGCACCAGAGCGAGCGACTCACAGAAAGGGCTTTTGATACCCAGCAGGGCTGGGCACACTTTGCTCTCTGGCATCACCACTGTTGCTGGGAATGTTGCTTCAGTATTTCTGCTGTCTAGACATACCATTATTTTGCCTGCTCAAAGCTGCCTGAGCCATCTTCTACCCATCAATCCCCCAAGAGGCCTCTACCAGACATGCCGGGAAGCTGCCATACACGCACTGACAGCACCTTTGGAGGAAGGCGTTTCAGTATAACAGGAGGAAAAAAATAAAATCAGGAGGCTTAAATGACTTATGCAGGGTCCCAGAGGAGTGTGGGGTAAAAGCCAGCTGATTTCCCAGGCAGAAATAAAGACTGAGGGTAACACAGGAGCCAGGATAAAAGCACAGAGGTGCCAACAAGGTGACAATGCATTTGCAGTGCTTCTGTGCACAAGGGCTTCCTATGCTGCTCCCTCTTCTGCAGGGCAAGGCCAATTTAGTTTCAAATGGCAAATTTAGATTCAAATACAGCTCTGTTCCTTCCCCCCTGCCTTTGGCATGACAAAGGGGAAAGCTGTTGAGCATGAGGCAGAGCTTCCCATGTTTTGATCCAGCTCTACATCCATATATTTGATGCTGTTTCTTTCTGCCTACCAGGTTTCCTCCTTCAGGAACTGAGGCCGACAAACCTATTTAATCTTTCATATTGGCACAGTGATAACTTCTTTTTAAATATTTCATATTGTTGTACTGATAAAGAACATAAGACAAAACTTGGCATGAACACAGTCCAGAGGAGAATCTGCTTAAAAATAAAACACTTGGGAGAATGGAAGGAAACAAGTAGCCATGTGGCTGGAAACAAAATTAAATTAAGGTAAGCAGGTCAAGCCTGTAATGAAGTACTTGTAAACAAAGAAAATCCAAACATTTCTACTAATCATCAGCTCCAATTATTTCACTAACACTCCCTCATTAGATGTACATAGTGGCTTGCAGCTATTCTATTTTCTAAACCCATGTGCTGCCATCCTTTCTGAGATGGCTCCAGAGGGCTGAAATGTAGACAAATGCAAGCATTAATCCAGCAGCCTGGCCAGCCAAGGCACAGATGCATTAGGTGGTGGCTGTGGTCCTTTGCAGTGTGTGTGCCCCAGTGGCAGAGTGGAAGTTGGAGCAATATGCTGCTGGTGCCAAGGGTGTGCCCTTGGTTAACACTCCACAGTTATCCAGGGTGGGTGCAGACAGTAGAAATGGCCCCTCTGGGTCCAGAGTTGGGTTAATGGGAACCCAACATGCAAACAGCTGCCCCACGGCAAGGGAGACAGACCATAGCTAGGTTAAAGCAAAACTTTGAATGTACACACCTATTGCTACAGCTTGTTGCTGCCACCCTGTTCCACAGGGGGATCACCTATAAGCAAAACTCTGGGACTTGTATTCAGCAACTCTATTCTCAGCCACTCCATGGCAATGTCCAAGGCTGCAGCAATCCCTTGAACGTTTATGATTTATCTCAGCCCCAAGCCTGAGCGTGCCACCTGCCAGACACAGACGTGGTGCTCTCAACTTGCTGGACTGCCCTTTGCAGGCTCCAGTTCCCATAAGGGGGAGACCTGGGAGTGTAACCCCGAGCACTGCTGGCCCTCAGCCATGCCTGTCTGCCCTCCTTGATGCTTTCCCCCACAGCCCACTCTGCCTGCCTGCCCTCCTGTGTCCTTTCCACACACCACAGGCTTCAGATGCCTCAGCATAGAAAAAGCTTGCAAAAAGTTGCAAGTTTAAAAAAAGTCTGGTGGAAATCTTAAAGACCTTGTACTCACTGGCAAAAACCAAAAGGGAAGAAAATGCAACCACTAAGCAATTAATTGAAAAATTATTGGCAGGCCAGACCAGAGTGTTGCTGCTGCCTTTAATGATAAATGATAATAGGACCAGTCAACACTATACAGCAGGATAATACAAACACACCCTCTAGAGTGAAAGCACAAAATGAGACATACTATTATCATAAATAGATTAATTACCTAGAAAGAGAACATTAAAGAACAAGGGGTTATTAACGTGCAGCCAATAGCCTATTCCAAGCATGAATTTGATGAATACAGGTAGCCAGAAATGTGGCTCACAAACATGGAAGCAGATAACAGAAAACTGTTTTGGAAACTGCACAGCAATTATCCCCTCCTGTGGCTCCTCACTCCAGCTGTGGGGGAGCTGATGACTCTGGAGGCCACAGGGCTCCAGCATTGATCTGGGAGCTTTCTGTTTGCATGCAGCTGAAGGTCAAAGGCCAAAATATGGCCTTTGGAAGAACCTGGCCAAAATATGATGAGACTTTTCCATCTCCCTGCAAAACACAGCTGCCTGGTAGGAAGGCTCACAGTAGGTGCTGAGCAATGACTTAGGATATATAGCAGGAGGTTATTAAAGTTTCAGTGAGAAACACTTTGAAAAATGACTAAATGTCATAGTTTACTCTTATTAAGAGTTTTCCTGGTGAAAATAACGCTGCTTTTCCCAACAGCAGTTTGTCAATTGTACATTTTGCATCAAGAAAAATGTTTGCCATTTAGAAATATTGAACAAAACTCCATGTTAGATACAGGAAACAAATAATGGACCTAAATATGTAATTTACTCAAAGCAATCTGGGTCATGTTGTGTCACAGCTGACATGACAGAGATACCTATAAATAATATATTTTGGGGGGCTACCCATCCTTTTCCTCCAGTCCCCTACAAACTCATATGGTACTTGTACAGCAGGGAAAGATAAATGTATTTTCTCATGCAGAAAAAAATACAAAAAATATGCATTTCGTTACCAGATGAAAACAGGTTTTTTAGTTCACACCTGACTTCATTTGAAGAATCTCTCAAGATGCAGTGGTTGCACCTGTAATAACTAATCCTCTTTGCACTAGCACTAAAGTGAACATAAAATAGGGTTCTGGACCTCCAGAAATGTTCACATCTGAGACAGAGAATTTAACCCCAAATCTTTGATCTCCAGCACATCTGGAAGGAAGGAGAAGGAGTGGTATAAATGCCTGGCCCTGGCAAGGTCTGTGCAAGATCTCCTGATTTAGGAAGAGTCAGGCCATTGCAGGGTACTCCTGAGGCTCCTGCACAGTCCTGCAGAAACCAGGGATTTCATTTTATTAATAAATTCAGTCTAGCAGGTGTGATCTATGTTAACACCTAATGACATAGTTATAATGTTGGGATTAATATTATTATTTGTCCTGGAGTACAGCAGCATTTCTGACAGGCTTTTGGAGATTCCACTTCTATTAGTGGAGATAGGGTGGTTTCTTTCCATCATCTTTTCTCACCCTGCACTTCTCACTAACTGTGGGTAAAGGCTCAGCATCCTTTCATACCAGAACTGGATTCTGCAATGCAGAGGAAAAATTGCTTTTCACTTATCCCAAATATCAGGAAGACAAGATCTTCATACAGCTGATTTATTTGCTAGAACAGATTCAGACCAAAATTAAGTGAAAACATATGATGCTTTAAAAACAGTATGCTGCCATAGGCTATCATTATTATCACAACAGTTCTAGGGGAATTTGGGACCCTCTTTGCTGACAGCTTGCATGGCCTTTAAGGAGAGAGAGAAGGAGAAACCCCCACGCTTTCTAATACAGATGTAACTTGTAACATCAACGGCACAGCAGAAATACCTAGAGACTTTACCACATCCCAGAGAAATACATCACCCAGGCTGTTTTAATCTCATCTTTAATTCTCTTTCTGCCTTCCACAGAATTTATGAAAAGATTGCAAAGATCCACAGTGTCTCATCAGATATTTATTTATTCATTTAAAATATTAATATGGGAGAATCCCATTACAATGTTGCCAAGCCAGAAGCACCAGACAGAAGCAGAAAGGTTCTGCAAACTGGTAGATACAGCTGCACATTAACACTTCCCTAACATCTTTCTGTGTTTTATTTCACCACTTCTTTGAAGCCAGCTGTGGGGAAAGCACCTTCAAGTGCTTTCTGCTCTTGCAAGGCAAAAATTGATTTGTACTGATATTTGGAAGGGTTTCTTTGCAAAAGTTTCTGTCTGGCAGAGATTCAGACTGAGACCTCTGGTTTCATCCTGTTCAGGTTTTGAGGGCTCACCTAGAAAGTCCTTCAAGGAGTAAAGCTTTGCTGAGCATACTGAATAATCTTCCTCTAGCCACCTGACCCCTTCTGTGTCTCTTACTTCAAGAAGGATATGGACCTTTTTAAAGAGATATGGAAAAGTGAGATGTTTCACCAAAGAGTGGATCCCTAATCCCAAAGTTCTTAAGAGGATGCTAGTCGCTAGTTTATATTCTTTGAGCTCTTAAGGCATTTAAATTTGATTTCCCTCAAATGAAAACACTGATTCAGTAGGCTTGCTCAAATCATCACTTGCAAACTTTAGAAAAAGGGTGTTGTTGCCTTGCAGCTGCCCCTGAAAAGTCCTTTCCTCCCAGTTGTGGCATCCATAACCCCTATTTGTACAAATTCATCCATAGGAGCCTGCTGGTTTTGAGTCAAGGCCCTTTCCCAGCAGCATGTCTGGCACTGCTTTGCCAACACTCAATGCAGACCTGCAAACTGGTATCTGCACCTTGCAAATTCCCCTGCAGAAGAAGTAGGCTGGGGATCACTTGTTGGGCTTTTCCCTGTTGGGCCAACAAAGCCGAAACACAACTGTGATGACAGCTCTAAGAAATAAGGCTGGAAAATTCAGGCTCATTTCAGGATCCAACAAAGCATGCCCCTCTCCACCCTGGCAGTGAAGAAGGCTGCTTATTTTCATAGTTAGCAGGCTCTTTATCCCCAAGAGGATTTGGTGGGATCCTGGTGTGTCAACCAGGGACCTCTCAGAGACATTTGCCTCTGCCTCCCAGCAAAGGCAGAGGTAAGGCTGGTGCTAATGGCAGCAGGGCCCCTCCAAATAGCTGATCCTTGCAGCAGAGCGAAAGCCAGCAGGCGGGAGAGAAATCTGTGCTTACTCCATTTAAGCAAGAAAATCTTCACCTAATTCAGCAAGAATGAGAGCAAATGTCTCACTCAGAAGGAGGATAGAAAATGTAGCTCTAAGCAATTAACACAATAGCAAATGTCCCTAGCATTGCCCCATATGGTGTGTAATTTAAATCTTCTATCTTGTTCTCTATAAATGCTGCTGAAATTGATACATGACAATTTTAGAGCCAACTGAAGTTTAATTAATGTAAATTGTCTCAACATCTGAGATTTAAGATATATTAAAAAAATAATTAGGATCAAATCAAATGTGTTCCACTCATTCTGAGCCATGCAAGGTAAACCTGGGGAAAAAAACAGATAAATTATGACATACGCTGGAAGGTAAGTTTTTCCCTGTATTAAAGCAACAATGTCCAGGAGATGGTTTTCCTTTTTCTGTGGAGGACATGAGGGGTGTCCCTGAAAGGTGTACCCTCCTTGTGCAAACATGGCTTGCCCAGGGAAATCAATATTAGCCAGAGAAAAATGGAGCTATGAGGGTATCTACAGGTGCAACTCAAACACTGGAAAGCCTCTCACATTCTGCCATGCCTACTGTGAGGATATTCCATATAAATGAACAAACAAAAGAGTTTATCCAGGGAGATTTACATCCCTGAAATCCACAGCCTATAAATGAGCTGAGAAAGGCAGGAATGGCCCAGGATGCCTCACTTACTCCCTTAAACAGAATCAGATTATTTGCCTGCAACATAGCTTCTCCAGGCTCTCTGTTCCCCCTTTTCCTTAAATATTTGTTCAATGACCCCCTGTTGTGAAAAGACACGCCCTTCAGGCTGCAGTCAGCTGTAGGGCTCTTCTGACAGTAAGAATATTACTGACCAGAGGTATTTCTGACTCCAAACACCACACCAAAGAGAAAATAAGCAAGACTGTGAAAGTGGATATGCTATCACAAGAACGCATCTGCAATTACAAGAGCACGCTGGAAACTGCATCTGCCTGTCTGGTTATGACATTTCAATTTCAGCCTTTACTCTGTTTCAGAATGCACATTTGCCACCTATTTTCTAAAACTATACATATTTATTTCTTAGGCTTTTGAGCATGGATACAGTTTCCTGAAATAAAAATTGCTGTGAATGATTGAGATGTCCCTTAATTACTAGACTGATCCTCCCACATGTGCTCTAAACTCTGAGCTGATTAGATTTCCAAGGTTCAACAATATGGCCTGTAACTCTTGCTTCCAGTAACAATAAATATCATCATAATCAGTTTTTTTAAGAGTTTGAATTTGTGGGAGGAAAAAAAATAACAGCAGAGTCAATGTAACCTACAAACAAAACAGTGACTTTGTAATTCCTGTTCATTTTTCATTCTTCCATACAGCACATTTTTGCATCTCTTATTAATGAAGGTTTTGCTGCTGAAATGTGCTGTATGTGGGGCAGAATGTATTTAATTCGATATGTAATTATTATTATTAATGCAACTAAGCTCAGTGCAACCACTTCCCTTATCTCCAAGGTAAAATACGGTTCTCAGGTGAACTTAAATCTGTCTTGCATTAGGATTGCTATTGATTTGAAGAGGGTTTCATTTGAGTGCATTGTGTTATTCCCGATGGTTAATCAGTGTGCACTGCAACGTTCTCCTTTCCCTCTCCAAAGGGGTGCAAGTTCTTAAAACTGAAATACAAAGGAAAGTAGTTGCCAGGATTAGGTTGGGTTTTATGTTTTGGGTTGGTTTGTTTTAACTAAAACACAGCTAAAAGCTTCAGAGAAGCACTTCCTTTAACAACTAAAATATTTACATGTCCATGAGCAAAAAAGGCAGTGCTTCAATTTTTGCCAATATTTACTGAGTTTTTCAAGTCAACTGCTGCAGTCCTAGAAGATTCAGCTCAAATGCATCTGCTGTATAGAGAGCTATTTAATACCTCAGAAGGATTTCTAGACAGATTGTAGGTTTACTGCAAGCATGAGCTTTATGTATGTACACACATAAAACTACAAATGCCTGGATACCCTTTTCTTTCATTAACGACCAGGCTCATCCTGGCAAATGTAGGTCATTTTGTTCCTTCTTGCTTCCCTCACTGTCAGGTTCACACGCAGCCGTTTTCTCAAGCCTCTTCCGTGGCCATTTGCATTTTGCTCCAGTCCCCAGATTTCAGCTGCGAGAGTATTAACCCTGTCCATCAGCTGCAGGGGAGAATGGTATATTCCCCACTTCGGAATTAATTTAAAAGCATGCATTTTTGACAAGGTAAATAGTCCTACTTAATACTGGCTAGCAAATACTGACAGTTACTTACAAAGCAGAGGGAAAAAAAGTGGAGCAACTGTCTGTGCAGACAGGGCTGACACTTACACACAAATTCATCATAAATATCGACACTGGCACTCCTGACAGCCATTGGAAACACAGTCTGGCAATAAAAACTTCAGGATGCTAGTCTTCACTCGAAGAATTTCTTTTTCACAAAAGCATACATACATACATTAGAGACAGCTAAACCCTGCAAAATGCCTATCACACCCTTTATTTCTCTTAAAACGAACACATCACCCACCACTCTGTATAGTTACTTTTTATTCCACCTGACACAAGAGAATAAGGCTCAGTTGCATGTGGTAAAGACAGATTTTTTTTCCTCTTCCTCCCCCTAACCAAAACAAATTCCCAAAGACAAAAGGAAAGCATCTAGTGCTTGGTATTCTTCCTTCACAACCCATGTATCACACATAATTAGCAAGTTAAACCTACAAATTACATGTCGTAATTTGGTAATTATGCCACAATCTGCTATTTTTTAACCTGTTTTTGCCCGAATCAGAAGATTCCACATTATCTTTTGCTATTGCAAAACACAGTCCAGTTGTCTGCCCTTACTGCTGATTTTTCATTCTCAAGTGAGAATCTGAGGGAAGGTGAAAGTACATGAATTTGAAGTTTTTGCCGTTATTGTTCCGCTTCACTTAACACCTACAGCTGAGACTCTCATCAAAAGCTGTATTTATCATGCCCACAAAATACAGCCTGCCTACATTCTTCCTCAGACTGCACACGATGCAATTTGAAAACACTTTCTCTAAACTCTTTTTAAAATACAAAATGCAAAGAGGCTTTGCTTACAGAGGGTAGGGGTTAGAAATGCCTAGAAGAAAACCACTTCTTTTATTCTACAGGTGAAACATCCAGATTCTTTTTGTGTAGTGAAATCAGAGTTATATTTACTTAAAACTGTAAAAGTGGAGCTCTAAAATATTTGCTCATGTTATACACGTAGGGAATGACTCTTAAAAAATACCTCCAGCCTCTCAAATGAGCTTCCCAGAATAAGCATCCTGTTCAGTGAGTTCTTCAGAAAAAAAAAAAAAAAAAAAAAAAAAAAAAAAAAAAAAAAAAAAAAAAACCAAACAAAAAAAAAAAACAGAAAAAGGTGCAAAGCTATTACAGGCATGGTCCAGAGTTACAGGAAAAGTACAGCAGCACAAACAGCAGCAGCTGAGAAGCCCTTTTGGAGAATGTCTCATTTTCCTTGACTTTGTAATCAGTCCTTTGTGAGCACCTCTTGAGCCTCTCCAGTTCCTAATCAGTGAGGAATGGATGGAGCAATGGAGAAGTGGGTGCTAGATGTATTTATAGGGTTTTTTTTTCTACTTAAAAAATTCACCAGATATGCTGGAACAATTATTTAGGGGAAAGGAAAGTAGGATTCTGCCCAAAGCTTTTGTGTGGAAGGAGAATGTGGGGAGCAGGACAAAGTCTTAAAAATTATGTGCAAATGCCTGGTAACATGGGTAGCCACAGGGTGCCAAACACTCCTGATCTTCAGCTTATTTCCTGCTGCATTTGCCATTGACATCATTGTTATTCCTTGGCCGTGCCTCTGACTGGGGAAGGTACTCAAGCAGGCACCTCATTTCAAGCACATGAGAATTCCCAAAGGGATTAACCCGGCAAAGAAATATTTGGTGGCAGTGCTTGCCCTCCCAGACCCCAAAAGGTGATTCTCACAGCGTCCTGCAGAGCTGCACATTTATTTAAAGAACGGTTTAAAAACGAAATAATTGCCTTTTCATTTCAATCCTGCACTGTACCTCTTCCCACAGCACCAGGCTCTGAGCACCTCTCCATTCCCATTCCTGGTTATGCAGTTTGGACTATATAGGAAAGAATTTTAAATACTGATCTTAGTGAGGAAATATTCACTAACCAGGTCAAGGCATTTAAAGTCGCTTTGGATCTATCAACATAATCAACAAGCCAAATTTTTTTTTTTTTGGCCTACTTTTTCAAGTACACAACCTGGAAAAAGTGACTGACAGACTGCTGGTTTTACTTAGCGATGCTATTGAAAAATGCTTATTTATTCCTTTCACGCAGTCTCTAATGGCACAAGTAAATCAAGGTCAGTTTTCCCAAATCATGACATAAAACCCGATAAATAACTGACAGCACTTTCTTTGCAACATTTTAAATAAGCAATTTCCCAAAAGGTCAGGAACTACTGCAGGAGTAAAAAAAAAAGTCAAATGATAAAGTAAGCTTTAGCCTGATTAAACTGCTTGAGAAAATATGTACAGAAAGGTGAAAAAAAAAGGCTTCAAGGAAACATTCCACTATTTCTTAGTGGACTTTTTTAGTTCCAGGGTAATGAAAATGTGCTGCTGAATGTTATTGTTTTTTTTCTTACACACTTCTGCCTGATATCTTAAGATAGATTTTAATGCCAAATGTTGACTTTATGGAGGAGATTTTCGGAAATAGAAAGCAAACACAGTCATAAATAATACTACTGCATTTAGCATAGATCTGGCTTTCCTTTTAAAGCACTACCTTTTTAATCTCCAGAATTACCCAAAGCTGCAGCAACTGGCATTAGCTGGCACACCTGAATACAAAAACAGATAATATTTGTTGCTTCTTTTAAAATGATTAACATCAGTCCACTGGCAACAAGGAGTAAGAGGAATATCCATCCTGAAGTTGATGTGAAAATGAAAACCAATACAGGAAAGAAGCTGACATATTTGATTTAAAAATTATAGAAGCCTGAGCTACCTGCTGGGGAGCCCACAATAATGAAAGGGGAGATACTTTCAGTAATTTTTCAAAAGCTCCTGAGCAACTGAATAAACTTGACTGAAACTCAGTGGGTCCTGGGCCCACAAGGAGCCACCTGCTTGTGAAAAGTTTCCCCTTATCAACTCCCATTTTCAGCAGCAGCATTTTCCACATGCTTTGCTGCAGTGCTAACAGCTGTGGAAGGATAAGCTGCTAAAGAAAAATCAAATATTTGGCCAAAAAGTCAGTCCTCCTACAAATATATTGCAAAGCTAATCATCTCCCCTTTACCAGCATCTTTGCTGAGAGTATCCCTCTCCCCCCTCAACTGGCTCCCCTACCCTGCAGCTTCCTAAAACACCCCAAGTCTCAACTCCTGAAAACTTCCAGCATTTCTCCTTTGGTAGCCTGGTTCAGCATTACTTTGAAATATGCCTCCCTCAGGACTTGAATGCAGATGGCTGCATGGCACAGGGAAACAAGTGGGACAGCCCATGGAAATTACTATCCAGCCAAGTTCTCTCCACCTGGGACATAGGACAGTCTCAGCCTGCTTTTAAAATTCCCATAAAGCAGTTGTAGAAACTCTTAAGAACTACTAAGTGGCACACAGATTTAATTACATTTTGGGTACAGCAGTACTGAAATAGCTCAGAGTATAGTTCCACCAACTTCACAGAACTTTGCCAAGACAATGTTTTTTCTCTTCTCCATGCCCTCTTCACACATGCTTCTGCCACAAACCTCTTGTGGAGCCTCCTCACTTGGTCCTCCTCACCTCTCTATACACTTCCCATTAAACATGCAACCTGGGTGAGACCAAAAGTTGTGGGGTTTATGCCATGCAGGATCCACATCTTTTCACCTGTATTTTACAGACTCTGGGCAAAAAGCCGTATGCTGGTTGGAACTGGTACATGCAGGGACATTTCCAGCAATCTGTGCCACAGTGCAGGGGTGGCCCTGAAGCAACAAAGAGCTTCCCAACTTGTAATTAAGGGCAGCAAGACAGAAGCATTAACCTCAAGAAGAAAAGAAACCAAGGAGGTTTCAGCAGGTGCAAAATCTAACCTGTTTCATTGTGTGTGTGTGTCCCCATTTTGGAATTTCCCATGGATTTTCAGCTTCAGTAAAAGAGGAAGTTGAATGACCCACAGACCTTCTGTACTTCCCAAGCTGCAGAAGAAAACTGGTGGGTTTATTTGCTGAAGGAACTGAAGGTGGGAGCTCAGGAGTTAAAGGAGGGGGACGAGGCTTCCATAGCATAAGGTTTGCGTGTTATCAAACCTTCAACAAACACTCCCGTAGCTGAGTTAAACTTCCTTGCAGCAATGTGCCCCTCCTCAGAAATCACGGCCAATCTGCTCTCAAGTGCCTTTGAGCAAACCTGCCACGATCCCTGGTCAGGCGGGAGGTGGGAGGGAAGGGCCCCCCATCCCTCATGACTAAAACATGCCCCACTGCCAAACCACTGGCACGGTTGGCCACCGGAGGCCCCGGGTAACGCTGCACTGGGACATGCTTTCGCCTGAGGTGGCTTTTGCGGAGGCCATGTTTGCGTGCAAACCTCCACTTACAGCAGCGCGGGGCAGCCGAGCCGATGTTCATACAAGTGTAAACTTACAGCAAAAGGCAGGAACTGCCAGAGACGCCACAGAGCTTCAGCCAGTCAGCGTGGCAAGCGGCTCATCTTTTATTGAAGGCCTCTCCTCAGAGGAGAGCTAAAAATTCACTTGATGCCATCGGGAAAGTGTCTGTTTTGGCTGCAGAGAATGGTTCCCGATCACGGAAAGATAAAAACATCAAAATAAGCTAATAGGGATATGCCTTGAAATTCGGTCCCAGTGGACATGGGGCCAGGTTTCCTGGGGACACGTTAAGCACGGCTCAGGGCATTGCAGCACGCAGGCGCACTGCTTTCAAGCGGGGCTGAGACAGGCAGAGAGGATATGCTCCAGAAAGAATGTCCAGAAGGGGGAAAAATAAGGAAAGAAAAAAAAAAGGAAAAGAAAAAATTTGAAAAATAAATCCCCTCTCCTCTAATACTCCAGCCAAGCATGGCAAAGTGCAATTGTCAAGCAGGATTAAAGGCCAGACAGGGATGATGCAAAGAGACTGGATTCCTGCAATCTCCCCCAAAACCTCTCCTTGCACGTGTGCTCTCACATAGTTACTCTGATTGTCCTTATGAACTCATTAATATACCTCTTAACATTGGGCTTTAGCCTTCACTGTCTTCTCCTCTTCCTCCTTTCAGACAGCTCAGCTGAGAGGTTGACACCTAAGGAATGAGAGTTTCTGGGGAAACTTTATTGACCCCCTGCCCAGTTTTGGTTTAGCTTTTCTGTTTTGTGCTTCCTACAAATCTCCTGCAAGCTGGCATTGACAGGAAAAACCTTATCAGTTTCTCTACCAAGGGCAAGTTTATTATACACGACAAAACTCACATAAGAGAGAGCTGGACTTAGCTAGGCTCCACTAGCTCTGGGCTGATGTAACTTGTTTTTCCAAACCTACTAGCATGGGGTAAGACTCAGGCAGACACTCTGCAGAGGACCTTCCATCTCACACAATCCTACGCAACAGATTTATCTTCTTTTTCATCTCTAACTCTGCTGGCCACTAATGGTTTGAACAGCGCAGTGTATTTTTTAATAAGCCACTCTAACTCATGGGCAAACATCTTGATTATATGTACACAACTGACCTATTTTAAAAGATAATTTCATAAAATATCCCGGCAGAACCAAGTACAAGAGGTTAAGCAAACATACGTCACAGCAGTGTGGCTTTCTTAGCTCAGTACTTGCTGTGATCCACCTGAGCTCTCTCCAGCATTTATTGAGCATCCCAGCACTTAATTATTGCAATGTGAAAAATCAGGCATCAGTATGATGACACTTTAAAGTGAGATCTATGATCACATAGAAGAGTTGGATCAAACACTCCCAAAGCAGATCTTAGTGAGTGAATCTACCCACTATCTACCCAATGGTACTAATTTTCATAAGTAAATTGACTGTAGTTCTTCGTGCCTGTCAATCTGCCTGATTTTATTGGACTCTACTGGATTTTGAAATAGAAAATCCCTATCTCCTTGCAGTGCCTGTGTTTTTTATAAAAGGCCTTCTCACAGCAAGCCCTGAAATGAAATGTTGTCAAGTTTTTATTCCACTGATTTCTTTCTTTTTCTGATTTTCCCTTTTTCTTTACTAATTAGCCATGTAAAAACAGATTGAAAACACTGAGACTGGCAAAATCACCTATGTCTCTCACTAATATTGCTGCATCAACCAACAGCAGGATTTAAAGCACAGCATTTTCTGTTCCCAGTTGCACCAGATTATGGTTGTGCATCCTCCCTCCTTTTTTTTTATTATCATAAAAAGATGCACGATGCTGAACCGAATGCCACTTCCACTAATGCTCTCCCTCACAGGTTCCATGGGCTTTTCCTGTCTCCTTTCTGATCCTCGGGTGGAAAGTGTTCTCTCTGTCATTATGATTATTTTCCTGGCTTCTAAAGCAGTATAATGTGGCTCAGCCTCTGTGATGCCTGCTGAGCTCTGCCAGCTTACACCAGCCGAGAACCTGGAGCAGATTATCCTAACAGCTCCTATGAAAGCCAGCTATGGACAATGAAAAAAGTATAAATAGAGCTGTTTCTCTCCTCATCCAAAAAGCAGCACTTCCAATCCCAAAACCAGGGTTGATTGTTTCTTTTTTAAGGAAAAAAAACAATATTAAAAATTTATTTTAATTATCTTTTGATGTCTGCACACAGGGCTATATTTTTCAAGATTTTTCTCACAGGAGCTGGGCAAAAATTTGCTTTATGGTAATGAAAGCTCAGGTTCTGCAGGACTTGGAAGTTGCCAAGTACCACGACTTAACAAGAAGATCTCCAGAGCCAGCTGCAGGACTGATGCTTACCAAGAACACAGGAAGGAAAACAATGCCAACATAGCCCGCTAGCCAAGAGTCTGGTGGTAAGAAGTCCTGCCAAAACATGCAGTGCCCAAAAGCTTGCAAACCTAGCCTGAGCCAGCAGCAAGGACTCATCTCTTCAGGGGTGGGACTGGATGATAATATTTACTATTTCCTTAGCATGAGATTCTTCCCTTTGTTTAATTTAGAAAAATAAGTTTGTCAGAACTCTCCATCACAGAAAATGAAAGGTTTAAAGTACTGCTGACACCTCCTGGAAAACTTTGAAAAACCTCCTAGGTCACATGAAAATAAAGCAATGCCTCTATCACACTTTTGCCTGCTCTTTTAATCCTTGCTACAGGACTTTCGTGTAGGTCTGTCAGCCAAGGTTAAAAAAACCAAACTTATAAACAAGACAAAAATTATTATTACTACAGTTAGCAATTTGTTTCAGATCTTGTTCTTCCATGCTACATTCTCTCTGTCTTCTTTAAACAAGAAAAAATTAATTAAAAATGAATTATTCCATGCTTGTCCAGCTCTCCTCTGCCAAGGCAGTATTTCCCTGATTTCCTCCCAGATGCTAGGGCAGGCGGCTGCTGACTGCAGGGGATAAAGGAAGAACACCAAGAAGTTGGCTTACCCCATGGAGCTATGGCTACAATAAGCATGACCTAAGGCCCCCTTTATATATATATATATTTTTTTTTTTTTAATCTTATACATTTTGGTGTGATCTTTCTCCTATCTTCTTTCTCATTTTGGTGTGCTCTTTCTCCTATCTTCTTTCTAGAAATAAATGCTGCTTGGTTCTTAGCAAAGCACTGACTCAGGCATAGCCAGGAATAAGTCCTTTTGAAACATGCAAAAGTGCTCAGTGGACAAATGAAAGCCACCCAAATCCCTGATGCATTCAAACTGCCATTTTCTGTCAGTCTTTGTTAGTTCCCTCATTTTTTAACACAATATTGATAGCACCACATATTGAAATCATTATGACATGAGGCCTAAATCCACTCCCCAAATCCAAGAGTAAAACTTAAATAATTTTGTTGAAAACATAACATGCTGATTTTCTCACTCATTTTTTCATTTCAGATTATTTCTTTCCTATTTTTAAGCTTATGTCCAAAGCTGCAAGTACAAGAAACATCAGGTTTATGTGAAAGTTGAGACCTTATCTTAAAGAAGCATGTGTGTTTCAGAGAGAAACTTTGTCAGAAGCACCCACTGTTTAAGAGACATTTCCTGAAATTAGGAAAATATAAAAGCATCTGTAGCATTGATACATGATCATCCTATGTGAAATGCCCAGCTCTTTTTGAAAAGGTCAAACTAAAAGCTAGCCCATATTAAAGAGCTTCCTGCTGAATAGGTGTGTGCTGGGTTATACCCCTGGCTCAGCCAACCAGAGAGAATACTGTTCCACTTTCCTTTCTCTCTACATCACCATCAAATCAACTCCTCCAGTTTCCCCTCTTGTCCTTTTAGCTCTTGGCTGCTGCTAAGCCTCCCAAGGCTCAATTCACCCCCTGAGGAGAAAAAATGCTAGCTGGAAATCTCAGAGCAGAGATCAGAGAATGAGATAGGTGCCCCCAGACCATTTCATAGCCTTTAGCCAAAACGTGAGTTACTCCTTCAGAAAAAGAAGGATCGAGCCCACCAACTGATGCCTTCATCACATAACCAGAAACTCTACTAAATAGATCCATTTTTAATTTCTGTTTTGCTGATTTTATTTCTTTCACTTGAGAAAAATGTTCTTGTCCTTCTGTGTGAGTGCATACATATTATTTATTTATCACCCTATGAATATCCATTTGATTCTTGTCCATAATTAAACTCTGCTGCTCTATATCAAATATACCCTGTGTTCCATCACTTCAAATATCTGTCACTGCCCTGCCAAGGCTGTGTTAGCAGCAGTCTTGAAAAAAGGATGTCCCTTTTTTCGATCAGCGCTTGGGCCCAGGACTGCCACTGCATCTCCTGCTACAGCTGGGTTTTCCCTCCCAGGCTCCTAACATGCTTCCTCTCTTGATTTTCTTATAACTACACAGACAAGTATTTCAAGAAAGATTTGCACTTGAAAGTTTGCAACGTCTATCTTCTTTCCAGAAATCTCAAAGGGGAGGAGCCCACACCCCGGTCTGAAAAGGTAGGGGAAAATATTTGTATCGCCCAGAAAACAACAGCATCAGGCAACTGACTAAACACTGATATGGGAGGCCTGATAGCAAAATTGGTAGCCTTGACTGAATAAATATTTTATCAGAGGGATTAGTTGATTTCATTAATGTTATAAACTACTAAAGGGGAAAAGTTGGAGGGGGAGCTCATTAGTGCAACACAACTGTTTTAGAGAAAGGAAACCAAGAAAAAAGAGAAGGGAAGAACTTTCTTTGTCCCAGCGCATTTGCAGTAGCAGCAGGAATCTGAGCAGGAAAGGTGGTTTTGCTTCTTTTGGGTATTCTGTGGGGCTGTGTGCAGATCCTGTTCTATTAATATGGCCAGCCAAAGGAAAGGGCTGTAGCAGCTCTTTGTGCAGTTCCTCACCACATCAGATAGGAACCTGTTCATTCCCTCCTCATCAGTGTTGATTTACGAGCTCTTGGCCATATGTTATTCCTCAAAAGGAAAAGCACAGAATAAAATGGTTTTGGCAGAGTTTGTGCCCAACGTTTTGTGGCTTGTGCTATGACACATGATTAGAGTGGGTAAGCAGAAAAGCAAAGCAACAGCACCTGTTTATTGTGAGTGAGCTGTCCTCTCCAACTTTTCTATTTATGTCCCAGCATACAACATGGCAGCCCACATGGATTAGAAATTAAACGGTAAGTGAGCCTTTTCCATTTCCTGCCTAAGTAAGGATTAGCATATTTTAAAATGTGCTCAGGGGTTTTGCACTTTCTGTAATGAAACCTGTTCAAACAGATAATTGATATGCAGCCACTAAATAAACACTAAATAAACATCTGACTGGAGGAACAATGTTCTCTCTCTTTTTTTTTTTTTTTTTGGTAACAAATTATTCTGCTCTTTCTCATAAACATTTCCTACCAGTGACAATTTCCATTGCAGTGGGCAGGCACCACAACAAAGCTGAAGCCGGTAAAAGAGCAGAACAAGCACCTGAGCCTGAGTAAGAAATACTGAAATCCCCGAAGAGCATGGCAGAGAGGGGAAAGGTGGTCTGAACAGCACCTCCTAGCCTTTTATACCACGAAAAAACATCCCAGCCTTTGTCCTTCATGCCCCAGCATGGAGGAAAAGTGCTTCTGTCTCTTTGTCAAAGGCAGCTCCAGACCACATGTCTTACTAACCCGTTTCCACTCAGGTTCCTTCTTCTACTCCAAACGCGCTGGGAGAAGGAAAGTTCTTCCTTTCTCTTTTTTCTTGGTTTTCTTTTTTTCTTTCTCTAAAAGACTCTAAAAAAGTTACCCCTCCAACTTTTCCCCTTTGGAAGTTTGTAACAGTAAAGGAACCAAATGGTTGTTTAGAGAAACTCAAGCCAAGGACACCTCTCCAAGTGGGTTTTGTTACTCTTACTCTTCCAGTTAGATTAACCCCCTTCAACTGAACAACTTTTGCAGCCCTGCAGCTCGCCAGACGCCAATACCCCTCCTGCAAATGTCTTGCGAACACAAGCTTACCCAAACAATGCAGCAATTACCTAAATAACAGTTTCTACCAAATAACTCAGGTTGAACCTAATGAGTTTCTGAGTGCTTGAACAAACATGATCTATCACATGGGGAATGGGCCGCCTGCTAGAGCACCATGTCCTCTGCTTGGCCCAAGTCCAGCGGTAATTAATCTGTCATCTTTCGTTACATTGCTACCAGGCATATAAATATATTGAGTCCCACATCTAACAGAGCAGTGTCACTGCACTGACAGAAGACTTGGCCTGATGGTCTCCAAATACCTGTTTTGATTCAAGGCACTTCAGCCATCAATCAAAATGGGATGTCCAGACAAGATTAGTTTGAATACAGAAATGAAGCATCTGTTCTTCAGCGGGTTTTTTAGATGACAATGTACAGAAACAGATGAATTATACTCTGACTGTAGTTTAGAGTAGAAATAGAAACATTACACATTCCGTTCAAATATAAGTAGCTATAATAGCCCCTTTAATAAAAATGAAAAAATTCCAAAATTAAAACCAGGCATCTCTGAAGTCCATAAAAGAAGATGAAAAGCATGAACCTTCCTGGGAAAGTCCTAATTTCCCCCTCAGACTGAACCTGCATGCAGCACAACCAGCAAAAAAGGCAAGAGCTTTTCAGAGCAGGGAAAAGTGTGGCTGTATCTGGAAGAACCAGCCCAGATCATGAATTTGCAGAAGTCAGCTTGGTTAGAGTCAGCACATGCCAGCTGACAAGTTATGGCAGGTATAAAAGCACATATCGCCTTCCCAAATGCAAAGAAGGGCTTAATGTAATTTGTGAGGGAGATTTTTATTTGTTTTCAATCAGAAAGCATCTGCCATTCTGTCACCAGCACTAATAGCTCTAACTGCCACCATCACATCATTTAAATGTGTGGCTGTGCTACCTTCATCCCCAGCCTAATGGCATGGGAACCAAAAAAAAATAATAAAAAAAAAAACAAGTCTTTCTCTCTGTAGTCCCTGTGCACAATAAATGCTGCATCCAGCAAGGCACATGTGGGAACAAAGCAATTACCATTGGCGGTGGTGAAGCAGCTTCAGGGCCGTACTTTCACACACCACTGGCCAAGCAGACAGCTGCAAACTCACTGGGTCGAAGAGAAGCTGAGCTACAAGAAACCCAAGTGCGATGCTTTAGGGATTTGTTCCGCACAAGCTGTAACCATGGTGGTCCGTAAGGAGCCACCACGCTCTCCTGCAGCACAAGTGAGCATGTTGCAGGCTCACCTCTGCACCAAGTATTCACTTACCAATGCTTGGACTCTTTTTCCCCTAATCAAAAAGCCAAACAATTTTCAAAGTAAAGTGGGGTTACATCTTGAAACTCATGGCAGATAATACCCCTGCTAGGACTGGCAATAAAATCTTCTTCCCTAATAAGAATATTGTCTGGTTTAGTATAAGCCCACACAGCTGTGCTTACTGGGCTTATAACACTCAGGGCAAAATAAGTACCGGCCACCAGTGCACAGCAACAATGCTTTGTCCCTTACTTCCTGCTACACTCAGAGTCCTGAAAAATGAACTCTGTCTTTTTAACCCAAGGTCAAGTGAGTGTTTAAACAAGGAGATACTTTTGATTTCATAATTCCAACCGCTTCTCAATTTTCCTCATTGGAGAGTATGAAGTAGGTGCCTGTAGGATTTAGTTAAAAGCAGCAGCTATGCAAAAAGGGTTAATCCAAGACACAGAGGTTAAAGCCCTGGCTTGCCGACAGATCACACAGAGGCCATTTGGTATGCCATGCTTTCAATGGTTGCTTAAAGGAAATTACATATAATTAATTTGCAATAGCTACCTTGCCTTATTCTAATTAAATGTCTGAACACTTATTTTAAGATAAGCTTTTCTAGAAATTAACACAAGTTCAGGGTAATTTTTTTTAGAAGGCAGCAATACCATGTTTATTACTTACGTAAATTTCCTTAATTACACCCTAACTAGGTTATCTTCTTTATTGCATTTCAATCCTTCTAAGAGTCAGTAGCTCTTTAATTAAGTTGAAAGAGTAAGAGGTGTCTTGTTAATTGTAAATTAAATAGATTTGAATAGGCAATAGTTTGCAAATGGGAGATGCACTTTTAAGAGCTATGGAGGAGTCACTGGAAGGCTTCAGTGTAAGCTTTTGCTTTGCTTAGTTGGCAAAAAGGGAAACATCCAAACCTTGCTAACCTTTGCTCCAATGAGCTTCCAGCTCACTTCTCAAAAAACTTCTCAATGAAAATTTTAAGAAAGAATAAAAAGAAAAAATACCCCTTATCATTGCAGAACTATGATGATGCTGTGAACAGTGTAAGCTCAACTTTGAAATTAAGTCATTAATTTTCTTTCTGCAGGAGATTTGCAAGTACCCATACACAGACTGCCATGAGTTACCCAGCACTGGCAGAACAAACCATGGACAAAAGTTCATCTCTTTGTAAACAACTTCTTGTGCCTTAAAAAGATGTTCAGGGATGCTCTGAATTGTGGATGTATTCAAAGATGCACATTCCCACATACTTGTATGATATTGTTGGCATTAGTTCCAAGACCAATGAATCAAATACATTTCCATACGTAGAAATAAATTATCGTTAAAAGCTATTACTGCTAATCATTACTGCTAATGTCCCAATATTGCCAGAAAGACAAGCACAACTGTCACTCTGCACTAGAGCAGAGTGTATACTGTGTATGCGGTTTTTTTCCAAATTGGAAGTCAAATTGATCATCTCTGCCATTAGGAGTTATGGCTCATGGAATTTTATCACTCCTATAATGTGCTGTGAAAATGCAATAAGGGAATAAAACAGAACAGCAACTTACAGTAATTTGTTATGAAACACACCAATATTGAATGTGTCTAGAGTCTATTGATAAACAGATTTATTGTAACAACCAGTGGATATTATGATCACTCTAGTGTTAATCTTTGTACGACCAATTTTCCTCATGGTATATCTGGGGAGCCAGATGCCCATTAATGTAAATGGGAAGTGAAGGCAGACCTGTGACCGGTGTAAATCAGACACCTCCTCAAATTACCAGACCTACAGCAACTTATCCACATTCATACACATCCCTTGGAATCTCTTCCGCCACTTCATATCTCAGCGTAATGCAGCAAGAGGGAAGCACCAGCATGAATTGGAAACATCTCAGACTTTGATTGAAAGGCATTAAAATTAATGAACACATACGTTAAAATCTCACAGTTTAAGATATTCCTAAATGTTCTCACTTGACTTAAAGAAACACTGTGCTTGAGGGGGATAAATCAGCTTAAGAGAGGTAATCCTATTTTTGCATGTCTAGATAAAAAGGAACCCATAGCTCAGGAAGTCCAGAGAGCACACATAGTCATGCCTGTGAAGGGCTCATATACCCTCTCAAGGGAGACATAGCCAAGCAGAAGTAGTCAAGAAAAGACAAACACTGTGCAGAAATCCATTCCTCAGCACTTACTGCATAAGGGATTTTTTTCCCCTTGGACACCCATGGAGATGGGGGTGTGGAGAAGCAAAAGTCAGTGTTTTGCAAATTATTTTCCAAATAATTGCATTTTCCCTTGCTCACCATCAGCTACTAGTGAACAGTTAGCTTGCATCCCCTTGGGCTACTCTTTGTAGAGGTTTTTTTTAGTTCATTCATAAGACTTTATAAATTGAAAACTCAAGTTTCCTCCCTAGTATTGCAAGGAGAAGCAACTCAGGGATGACTTTTTAACATTCACAGTGACACAAAAAAAATGGGCAACTTGTGGTAGCCGACAAACAAGAGTCCAACAGCCTAGATGCCAGATCTTAATACAGCAGGGAATGCAGCATCAGTCCTGTGGAGGAAGGGAACTATAAATAGTTCACAGACATTTGTGTGGCATCTAACAATAAAATTTTCAGGTTGGGAAGCAGCAGTACCTGGGATCATTGATAACAAAAGATCCATGTGAAATGACACGGTGCCATCAACACTAATGAAAATTGAGGCACTTTTCTGGGACTTCTGGAGGGGTAATGCTCACAGCTCTGTACACTCTTGTCTCTCTTGTCTCAATCCTTCCCAAAACCCAAAGGCACTCCCATGGCTGGCATAGGAACACTGGAACAGGGCTCAGTCAGTGCTTATGGATCTGTTCCATCACAATCCAACCTGGACAATATTTTCTACATCTCCATAAAAGGCAATTTTACATTTTCTAGCCTTTTTTTTCCCAGCTACAGTGTTTGAGCTCTTATTCAAGAAGTATTGTGAAAAGGAAAAAGATGACAGCTCTGTTAGACATGTGATTTTCAGGCTGACAGTTTCCCTTTCATTTTAAGGAGCTGAAAAACATTTCAGTGTCAGACAGATTGAGTTTTAACAACATGATAAACAGGCCCATTTGTTGATCTCGGGTCCTCACTATCCATCTTCAATTAACATGGTAAAAAGGTGGCTTGCATCCAGTGTCAGACATTTGTATAAGCAACACATGCCCTTGCAGTTGGAATCAATGTTTGCCATTAATATATCAGGCAGGATAATTTATGGTGTGACACTTGCCTCACATAATCAGAAGAAATCAGGTACCTTTTGAAAATATCTCTCTCTTTCAAAATCCAAAAGTCTCTCTAAGATTTATAGTGAGTAAAGCAATCATGATATTATGAAAGCACAAGAAAAAATGTGTGATGTTTCACCATGAACAAGGATTTTGGAGCCAGCATAGAGCACCACAGTGATTCTACTAATGCAGATGTGCCAAGGCCATTTCTGTCCAGGGCCTCTTCATGACAGGCAGTCTGATTTAATTTCTTCCCTCTTTCCTAATAAAACTAGGATTGGCTAATCCTGATTTAAAACCTCCTCACAACATGTCTGTTTTTACATAACAAGAAAAGGCAGACTGAAAAACTAAGTCCATTTCAGAAGAAGGAAAGAAGATAGCCCTAACTGGGAAGATTTCAGGTTTAGCACAGAGGCAGCCTGTGCTGAAGTTACTTGCGTAGCTGTGTGCAAACCAGACATGCAATGTACCAATACCAAAATAATGCAATACCATAGAGACTGACATGGCAGATAATTTCTTTTGATTTCAGCTATTTAAACAATTGTCTTATCAAAAGGGACAGTGTTTCTTACCACAGTGAGGTGTTTAATGAGATGAAGTGAGGCTAGTGGGAGCTGAGATCCCATAACAGTCCAGCCCTTTAGCTCTACTGCACATTGAACTCATTGCTCAATGGAGGACGTTTTCTCAGCCTTGCGTGACTTCCATAGAGGCCAAAACAGCAAGGAGAAAAATTAAGCTATTTTCTCATTGGAAAGATGAGAAAATTTTAATGGTACTATTGACTCTGAGATAATAATGGCAACTTACATGATATTTAAGATTAAGGTGTATACTTTATAGTTAAAACTAAAAATGGACAGACTTTCCTGATGGAGTCAGCAAACCCTGACATCTTATTTATTTTAAAAGACCTGAGGGCTGCTCAGATAATTGGAAAGAATGCAATAATCTACTAACATCTAGCAGCACAGAAGTAACAAATGCATAGTCTAAATTCAGATTTTTTGGAAAAAAATAGTTCTCCCTCTCTGGGCATAGACAAAATAGGAAGGGTTTATAGTTAGTCCTCTTTTTTGTACAGTAGTGGTGACTTAACAGACATTTTAAAATAAAAATCAATTCCAAATAGTGTTTGGCAAATTCTCTTGCCAACTGTCTTACACAGTAAATCAAGTCATCTGAATGTTCAAATACCCCTGTTTTTCAATGTATGCAGAAAATAAAATCTCAGATCAAAATGTTTTGAGCAGAAACCAAGAGATGCTCATTAAACCAGCACCCCAGTCAGCAGTGTCTAAGCTGATGTCTGCTCTCTTGAATGCCATTTAATTCCAACCCACCAAACTGAGCCATCCCAAGACCCCTGAGGGTGACATCCCCCATGGTCAGGGGTCACCCATCTCCTTCCTATGTATCACTTGCACTGCACAAGGACCTCTTGGAGCTGGTGTGTGTGCCAGGGCTGAGCTGAGCCATGCTCAGGCAGGGAGCCAGGTCATTTCATGGTGGCACCACCAGCAGCACCCAGTAGTCTCCTCGGGTCCAGTTTACTCAGCTAAGCGTTACCGTTCTGGAGCAGACGGCCGTGACACGTGGAGCCCAGATAAACCTACTGCACAGCCCTATGTAGACTTGAACCCTCCCACGCTCAAATGAAGAGATTACTGTAGGAATAGAAAGTAATCCAAGGCTCCATTGAACCCTGCAACCTGTCTCCAACAGGGACCCTGAGCAAAAACCCAGAAAATACTAAGAACAAGATAGATATCAGAAGGGGAACATATCAGAACCTTGGGAAAATTCCTCTGTTCCTCCATTTTTAACCAAAGCAAGGTTCTTTGGTTCTCCTGAAGCAGTTCATGTTTCTGGCTATGCAGTGATCCTCAAGAGTCCTCTTACCTAAACACTTGGACTCTTCTGTACTATGTTCTACACAAAATTCAAGAAAGCCAATACTGAGCAGACAGGCTGAAGCAAACCTTGGCTTCAGCAAAGCAGAGCACAGACTCACACTGGCTGAGACCCATGTGGATACATAGCAAAAAGACAAAGCACAGAAATGGCACAAATGATTAGTCTGCAGTCTGGTTTCCTTGTATCATTACAAGCTGCATCATCTTCAGAATTCAGGGTAATTTAGATCACAATAAAACATAAATAGAAGTATTAACCCTATTCAAAGCAGCACACTGTCCATAGCATCAAAAACAATACCAAAACAACTAGTTCAAGCTATAGGAAAATTATAAAATTTAATTTCTTTTCATATTTAACTAATAAAGATTTGCAACATACTTAGAAGTAAAACTAAAGGAATATAAGCTCAGCACAATGAAGAAATGCTCCTTCCAGTCTACCACTGAACTTCTCTCCAACCAGTTCCTCACTATCCTGGCTTTCCACTGCAATAGCTTGTGCAAACAATACTGTATTGCTTTTCCTTTCCCCTTTTAGTCTTTTCCTGAACTTATCCTTCCATCAGAAGCTATTAATAAAAATGTACTAGGGAAAATCTTGTTTCTACCATATCTTCTATATTTAACATATCTCAGCTGAACACTTAATCTGAACTGTGGCATCAAGTCATACTGCACCACCATGTAACAAATTCTTACCAATTTCTTGATTAAAACAAACAACAAACTGTATATCATGCAGACAGGACAAACTCTTCAAAGTCATGTTGGCTGATAGCATGCATCTAATTCCTAATTTCTCTTGTCCCAGTGGTTTGATCTCACATTCAAAAGTGCAGATTATCATCTTACTCTCACCAAGTTTAGCATCAGCCCCTAAATTGTTAAAGCTAGTTTTGGATAACTCTGTTTTTAAATTAGAAACAAAACCATACCTGGTATTTCCTCTGTGCAGAGGGGAGATAGTACCATTGGTGCCTTTAATTATCTTGAAATAATTAGTCAAAACTCATTTTTCCAAATATTCTACCTTTCAGAAAACTCAGAATTTTAGCTTTATGAAAACATGCCATGCAGAAATTATTTCATAGTCATCACCAATCCTCCTGCTTTAGACACATAAATTCCTTTCTTCTTACTGCTCCAATTCTCTCCATCACTACTGAAATTGGACCCTGTAGCAGCGGCTGAGAAAGGTCTCCAAAGCATTAAGGGAGCAGCAAACTGCTCTTCCACATGTCTTCTCACTCAGTACAACTACTGCTAAGTCCAGGCTTGTGATGAGCCTGCTGCTGTCTCCCATTTCTTGCATAGCTGCTAGGTAGAAAGCAGCCTGGCTATGATGCAGTGACATTTCTGAAGCTTCCCAGCAAAGTTGGCCCCCTGCAAGTCCCTCCTGTTGGAGAAGTCATGGGAGCTGACACTCATAAGGCAGTTTGAAGAGCAGTTGACGATGTCTGGATTCAGGTCAAGGCAAGAAGAACAAGTGGGAGGCAGAAAGAGAGGCTGAACTGGTGCCACAAAGCAAGAGTGCTTATTATCTTATGAAAGTGGGGTATTCACAGCCAGCCTTTGTAACAGTACCGAGGTTCATTCAAACTGTCTCTCCTTCTGAAATCTACTACCCACAAACCAGGAATAGGCCAAGAACCTCATTGTCCTGAATGACTGTGTTGCCTCAAGTGAGGAGAAGGGACATCACAAATGAATGAGGCACAAAGCTCCAAGTCAAAGGGAAAGTCAGGGCTCACATATGTCACTTGCTACAATCACATAGGTTATGGGTAAACCTATTCTATCTGTATGCCTCAGATAGAAATAAAAGTATTTTTCAAACCCTGAAGGTAGAGGGGAGGACTTTCCAAGTCCTCTACGAAGCTTATTGCACCACTGTGCTAACTTCATACATAATATAAAGTTGCTTTCCCTGTGCTTTCCTGGGACACAAATGAAATTTTTAGTTCAATTTTTTTAAGGTTGGGATTTTTCCCCCCTAAATTGTGGTTGGGATGGCTCCATGCTAAATACAAAGAGGACCCAAACAAAACAGATCTGAGGTTCTTTTCTTTGACTGCTAGCCCAACACTGCCATGTAAGGAAAATCAGTGCAACACCTCCCTTTCCAAACAATCATCCCCTCTATGCAGTGATCGTCAGTAATGATACAACTCATCATTAGCTCCATCTTTCAAGCCCACCTGCCATCTGGTTGCAGGGGCTGCACTGGTGGCATCACAGTGCCAAGTTACAGCTTTGTGACCAGCAGGGGAAATGCACTCGTGCAGACCCTGGCTCCTGTCCTGCCTGCTCACAGCCAGCTCTGCATTTTCTGTCTGGGCACCGACACTATGGTGGAAGTCAATGCTTCCCAAGGACAGGGACACCTGTTTCCCCTGACTGGAGAGGAGACCCTTCTCTGCTCTGTCCCCATAGTGACAGCACAGGGTGTGTTCTGTTTTGCATGACACAACACAAGAAAGCAGCATCTATGTGAGCAAGGAGATACAGGGAGCAGCAGAGACTGTGTTAAAACATACAACTGTCTAAGTTTGAGACCAAAATGTTTCAATTTTATGCCTAGCATTGGGCATTTAAATCAGATTCAAGCAAAACAAAAGCAAAGAAAAAATTCAAACAAATTAAGGCAAACTGACCATGCAAAAGACATTTACTCTCAGGCCTGCATTTTGCAATTTTTGCAGATATTATTGTCGGAGAGCTTACACTCTTCAGCACAGCACACAGAATAAATATGCACTTGATAAAATCTAAAAGGCATCAATAAAACTTCATTACCAGTACTTAAACACTAACAGGAGATCAAGTTACTGAAAGTTTATCCCTAAAGTGGCACTCAAGAATGAACTCTTAATTTTAGCTCTATCATGGGCAGAAGATGTCACACAGCAGTTCTCCCATCTTCCTCTAAACTTGCACAGGCTTAATCTGATTGTTTTCAAAGTAACAAGCTGTCTCAAATTTGACATCCATAAAGAGCCACTATATCTTCTGGGAAACTGTCATAATAATCAATGTCTAGGTTTATTTTTATTGGGGGGGGGGGGGAGGGATTGTTGGCTTGTGCTTGTTGTTTTTTTTTTTTTTTTTTTAAAGTATATCTTGTTTTCAGGATTAATTTTTCCAGTTTCAGCTTCCAGCTCCTGGCTCTTGTTATAGAGTTCCTGGCCTATCAAAAGCCTCTCATATAGGGTAGCTTTCCCTCTAGTGAAGTGTATATGAAGTAGATACAGCACAATATCATGCTCCCTTTTACTTTTCTCTTACAGGTTTAAATTCCCAGTCCTCCCAGAGCCCCTCACCCAGAGGATTCATGAAGAGCCCAAACTACTTTAGCAAAGAATAAGACTTTTCAGTAAAAATGACTGGATAGCAGCTCCCTCTTTGTCCACCAGGAAAGATGTTCTGTTCCAGTGTCTTGTTTCCATTCAATAGATAACATATAACTTGGAGAAGAATCTGGGCCAATGTCCTTGGCCACAGGAGCTACAGGAGACATGATCTAAGGAAGGGATAAAACAGAGGGAAACAAAACATGGCAATGTAGTGAGGAGGAGAGGCAGATCAAATCCAGGACAGCCTGGGTTTTAGCACAAGCAAACTGGCAGTCTGAATGCTGTGTGCCTCAAACACAGGGCTGGTGACTGCTCTGGGATGTAATGAGGGTCACACAATTTCATCTCATCTGATGTCTAGGCAGCATCTTTGCACAGAACATTATATCAGAGCAATACATTACAGTAAAAAAGTTGTTTTGAAAAATCGGTATTTTGCAGAGGAAAAATACAACCATTCTGAAGTTTCCCAAACAGCTCTTATCTAAGTATGGATAGCAAAATAGCAAAAGCTAGCTGATAAAAAAAGTTTAGGGCGTTTTTTTTTTTTTGGTTTTTTTTTTTTTTTTTTTTTTTGTTGTTGTTGTTGTTGTTCAACCAATCCTGGCAACAAAAAGCCTTTATGGATCCACACTTGCCAAAGCAAAAATATTCTACTATTTTTGAGAGCAGAAAATAAATTTTTTAAAAAATCCTAAAATTATTTACTGCCAAAATAATGCTGATTCTAGGGCCATCTAAGAGGCATGATTGATCAGCCAATGGAGGAGATGCAATGTAGTTTTCCAATTATAACCCTTTCCACTATATCTCAAATTCACCTTCTGATGCTTTCTTCTTTTCCATGCCCCTTGGGGAATAGGCAGGTCATTAACCAAGACACATTTGCATTTTACTGCTTCCCAGCTAGTAATTTTCTGTGGGATGGATTTTCAAAACCTTCTCCACATTTGAAGCCTATTATAATTTTTGGATGTGCCTTAGCACCACTGGACTTTGGTTCCTCACAGAACAAATCAGAAAGGCAGTGATCATTTAAAGATTGTCACAGAGGCCAAACTCAATTTGCAAAAGCAGGGAAGATAATTAAGTCACATTAATTTTTATGGATGTATGTTAATTTAGGGAGATTTTAAATCATCAATCTGAAAAAGAAAAGGGATAAAGGGATACAAAATTAAAGTACAAGCTCCACTATAGATAAATCAAGGTACAGAACTGGAAGTCATGGTTACTGAGCTATGTTTTCACTTCTGCCCCATGCAGGGTCACTACTGCAAAATACCTTCTGCACTCCATTTCTGAGCACTGTCCATAAATCCTTTCTCCCAGTACCTCTCCTTAGACTAGAAATCTCTCAGAGCAGGAATCACTTTGATGTGTTTATACAGCACTGAGTACAACAGTGCTCTGCCCTCTCCAAACAACAGTGGAACAAACAGTGGTAAAAAAGCCAAGGAGGTGCCCAGCAGCCCCTCCCCAGAGCATCAACAAACACAAAGGAAAGGATCCCAGAACTGTTCACAAAATCATAATTTCCAGCACAAAGTACTCCTTAAGGGCAGGAAATACCTGGGGGTAGAAGCCTGTGTCCCTCTGAACCTTGCCAGCCTGGCTGCAAGGGGTTCACACTTGCCCAGCTGAAACACAAGGCTGGCCTGGGGACAGCCTGGCTGTCACTCCTGGGGGTGTTCTTGCCCAGATGTGGAAAAGGGCCCACCACAGTTCAGACACCTTGGTTTTTTGGCAGGGCAGGTACTATTTTTTCTCCCCCAGAAATAGACACACTTCACACCCATTCCTGGTGAATCTATGTCCTTTCAGTCCCAAAAAATGAGAACATTCTGAATCAACTGGTCCTCACCTGCAGACTTTGAAATAGCATGGAAGATATCCTCAAGTGCTAGTAGATACAGACGGGAGGGATTTTTTTTTTTTTTTTCTGAGCTCAGGGAGTGTAAATCCACTTCCTTGACCTCTTTTGGTTCTATCTCCTGTGCCACTATGGGCTTGTCCTCTACTTTCACTGCCTTTTTATTTTTTTTTTAACAAATCTCATGAGAGCACTAAGCTGATAGAAAGGAATTTTATTAAATCTGGCAACTCACAGTAGTGTCACAGAGTGAAAAATACCAATCTGCTGAGCATGGAAGTGAGGCAAAGTGTGAGTTGGAGGCAATTACAAAATATTAACTTGACAGCAAAGGCACAACTTTTGAAGGAAAGAACAATATAAGGCAGACAAACAGAAAGAGGTTGAAAAGTGTAGCATGAGCTTATCAAAGAGAGATCATACGAGATTTAGCTGGTACCTTCCTCTAAAAAGATACCTCATTTTCTAGATAAAGGGTACACAAGAATGGAGACTATTCAAACTTCAAATAAAGCATTGGTTATAATATCACAGGGGAAATACTCAAAATTGAGAAAATGGGGATTATCAGAGGGACTATATAAAGGAGTTATGAAACCAACAAAGAGGTAACAGATTGCACTGGGGAAGGGTGAACCAGTCTGGAAGGTAGAATTGGCCAGGGGAATAATTTTCTTTATTATTTAAATTAATAGACTCTGCGTGACTTCTGGAGCATACAAATGTGATTTGCTGATGATAGGATGTTGGAATGAACTGCCATTCTATGGCTAAGCTGACACATTTTGCAGCCAAAATTATCTGGAAAAAGGCCCAGGGGATGGAGCTGAGCAGGTTTCTGGGCAGTAATTTGGGATCACTGGTGATAACACCTTCAATGATTTCACAGTGTGAAATGATGGCAGAAAAAGCCTCAGGAGGACAGGCAGTTCATTTTATGATTTCAAATAATCTGTCTGAAGGTTCTGTTAGAAAGTCAAGCCAGCAGAGGAGACAGTGAATGATGGACAGGACTCCCATGGGATGGGCACAGTCTAGGAAGCAGGAGGGAGCTCAAGGACCACTGCAATCTCTTGTGGCCAAGACAGAAAAACATGGACTAGGGCTACTTAAATAAGGCTAGTGGCCAGCCTAATTGAGGACAAGAAACTAAAATAACTTGCCACGTTTTGCATTGCAAAACAAAAGCTGAGGGGGCACACAGCTTCTCCTCCTTTCTCAGGAATATCCAAAGGGGGCAACTTAAACCAGTGTTAACATAAGCACAGCTAGATCTGTCTCCACTGTAAATAAATTTAGTCTGAAAGCACCATAGTTACGAACAGGAGAGGTAGCAGACCCTTGCAGTAGGAATAAATGGGGAGGGAATATATGCAGCTTGGGAAAGCAAGGAATATATCTTTTTTTCCCCTATTGCAACACCTCATTTTCTTTAAAATATTGGCACCATCAGCACTGCTTCAGATTACTGAAATACAGTGAAATTGTGACATGATTTTCTCTAAACTTCTTTAAAACCAGAAGTGAGTGCCAGTTTAAAACTAATGCTCTTCAAGACAGAGAAATATTTTCTCTTGTACTTAAACTTGGGTATTTAAGCCAAGAAACAGGGAGTATCAGTAAGAAGACACTCCCTCATGCTACAATAACTATCTTTATACAATTATGGCTGAGGCAACCTGACTAGAAATGAATTACACAACCAACCATTCAAAGATAAGGAACACACTGCTAAATGGGAAAGACACACAAAAACATCAGTCCATTGATGCCCTGTCAGTTCTGAGCCACCTGGGAGCCATGCAAAATGCCATCCAAAAGCAAATATGAGAACAAGACTGACAGCTGTACAAGAACTGGAAAACTCAATATGGCATTAGTCTTATGAAACAGTATAATCTCTACCCTTTCCAACCTTGTTTTGTTTCATAAGCTATAAAGGACCACTTGTTTTTTTCCAGGAGATAAAGACACCTGTCTTTGCTGATGCTCCTGCTTTGCTGTAGACACCAGCCTATGGAATAATATTTTCTTTCAAACGTACTTTAACTGGTACAAATCTAAATGGACTTTCAGCAAATCCTTTCAGCAATCCTTTCCTCTAACCGTGCAAAGAGCTGTTACCCAAAACATACAATTTTTCAACTATATTAGCTGGTTTAACAAAAGATGATGCTTTCCTGCCAGCACCCTCTGACCATCAGAAGGGATGGCCAACAAGACTTTCAGGCTGAAAAAGGTGGTCTCTTGGGATAAGCAAACTGAAAAACACATAAGGTCATCCTGTCAAAGATGGAGCATATGATTGGAGTTTCCTCATTTCTCAATAAAATCCACAACTACTTGATGGAGAAGTTTTGAAGTTCTAATCACCATTTTTATGGCAGTTCGGGTAGGCTTTCATAGCAAAAATTGTTTCTTCCATTGCAGAGCACAGAAACTCCTCTAGCACTGTCTGCCTAAACAGAATTTAAAATAAACCAATAACAAGACAGACAGCTAACAACAAAACTTAAATCTAGTGTTTTGAACTTGATCTCTTGGGAGAGGTTTGTTTTGCTTTCCAACTTAGAGGGATAAAACAGTAATAATCCTCCTAGGATATCTAGCACAGCAGAAACTTTGGATGCCAGCATTCATTTCCTGCTTCATCGCAGAGGAGTTGCTTCATTTCTTGTTATTTATGAAATTTCCCCCAGATATTTTGTGAGTTTCCTCATGACCAAGTCTTCAGAGGAGCTGTAAAAATGTTTCAACTCAACAAACCTCCTTCATGAAAAATGGACTTTCAAAATAAGTAAATAAATAAATCCATTGCTATCCAAGAAAATGTCACTTTTGACAGATGGCCAGATTTTCTGTTTATTAATGAAAAAAAAAAAAAAAACTTCTAAATAAATTCTGGGGATTTTATGTCTAAAAACATACCACCAACAACAGAAATTTGGGGTTGTTTCCTTTTTATATATCTGAACCTGGATAAAATCAAGAAATGCCAAGAGAAGAAAGGGCAGCAAAGGCTTTCACTCTCTCACCTTTGTGTTTTCAAGCTTAGAAGAGGAAAATGAGTTGTCATTAACCTTCAATGTTCCAAAATTTCCACTATTAAAAACTAGGAAGGCACAGAATTAAATAATCCCACTTATTACACCGTCCATTTCCCAAGTATTCAAAAGGCATGTTAAAAGGTAAGCAGCAAAACAAAATATACCTAGGAGTGCCTATTCATTTCAATAATAGCACACAGAAAAGAGGAGAGGGGGACCAACTCTAAAATGCAAGGAAACAGAAGACAGCTCAGGATGTCTGGAGAGAGGGAAGGCTCCAGTCTTTACATTTCTCCTTCCATTCCTGCATACACACTCATATGCATTTAAATAAGATTCTTTTAAGAGTGCAGCAGTAGATGTGGATGTTAAGCTACAACACAGTCCCCATTTCCTGGCTTAGTTTGAAATACTGTGACCCAGCATGAAGGCTCATATATGTACTACATTGCTGAATAGAGGGCAGAGCTACCTAGGAGTGCTAAGTCCCGGGGATGGCTAGGAGAAATCTGCTTTTCTCCATGGCACAGGTTAGGATTTTGTGACACGTCATTTCCATGTATGCCATTGCTCAAGGTCAAACCTGCTCAGTCACTCACCGGTTAAACCCAGGATCAATACTAAGAGGTATTTACTGCCTGCCTCAGTGCATACATCTGCAGCAGTCAAAGAATGTATTGGAAAATCTGCCTCTCGGAGTAGAGTTTTTCTTCTTTTCATTAAAAAAAAGCAAATGCATCTCTTTCAAGGATGCAGTCTAGAACATATGTGAACAACAGCTATTAATATCTACAACTTCATGTAAACATAAACAGCAATGAATACGACCAGTGGTATTTTCAAGACCAGTAGAATTAGCAAACTAGAGAATAAATCCCTATTTTTGTCTTCCCCCAATATATCAAGTGTCAGTTCAAGTAAATATTTTCCCAAAAATATCTTTTCTAAAAAAGTTAGCCTGCTCTACTTAAGTTTAATATGCAGGTATATATAGATTTAAATTTTGAAACACTTTATTGGTTCAGTTTGGGTGCACAGATTGTTCGCAAGCAGCTGGAGATATTGAATAACAAAAATAATCAAAGCAAGGCAGATCAGTCGGTGTTCATCACACATGGATTGTCGCCTTATAAATTCACTTATTTGACAGCTGACAGGGACTCTTGTCCCCTGCAAAGTGACAAAGTTTGCTCAGAAAGCCCAGACTGCTGCTAATGGAATCCTTCAAGCAACCAGGCTGCAAAGCACAGAACTGACCTGTGCTCCTCAAAAATAATGGGAAAAAACCTAGGGAGGGCTTAGTAAGCAAGCAGCCAGAATATTGTGTACCTGACTCCTGGGCTCTGTGTGCAGTGGTGGGATTTAGAAGTGAATGGATTGCTTTTTTGCAAATGTGGTGTTACATTTGCTTACTTCCCACTCTTTGAGAGAGAATTCCTGCTACTCAAAGTGTTTGCTGCAGTATGGAAGGCAAACACAAAAAGACAGAGGCAGATGGAAGGGACTACATCACACACAGATGTTGTATGAAATTCATACTTTCAAAAGAGCTTCACTGCTCTTCTCAGGAGGAATTACAGGAAGCTGAGTTCTTTTGGAAACTTGTTTCCTAAAGCTACAGTAATATATATAAAAAAAAAAATAAAAGCAGCATATTTTCTCCTGTGCTTTAGCTTTATTACCGACTTCATGGGAAATGCATTTTGGCCACAATGAACTGTTTTTCCTGTCCTCTACCCCAGTTCCTATGCTTTCTTCTAGACATCTAAAGATCAGTGACACCAGCAGAATTTTTTCCACTGGCAGCAACTTGGGCCTGGATTGGGTTTTCCATTTTCATCTCTCTAGGCTATTTTCTTCCCAAGGAAATACACTGCCTAAAATTCTGGTTAAGTCAGGCATATCAGTTGTAAACAAGGGAATGAAGAGATTCCTCCCTACTTTTCTACAAAGAGAAGATTACTTAGATCTTCATCTTCCTGCCTGGAAAAGGTGGTTCACTACCTCTAAAGGGTCTCAGTAGATTGATGAGAGAAAGTCAGGCAAAGTGGCTGATCAAAAACTCCCTACCAGTAGTCCTCTGCAGCTGGAGAAGGTCTTCACTGGGACTATAACTTCTTTCCCGTTCCAAATCACTCTTAAGAGTTAAATTTCTCTGCCCAAAGTGCAAATTAACACACTGAAAAGACTGGCTGATGGAATGGAAATGCCAGGTTTATCTACAGAGCCCCAAACCTCTTCCCCAATATGTATTTGCAAACTGGCAGCTGCATAAGAGCAGAACAAGCCCGAAGAAGTGTGTGTGTGATAATCACAGCGTAATCACTGCTGATGAAACTTGATGTTCTTCCATAATCACTGCAATTTTAAGTGGATTGAGTGCCATTTAAGTGACAGGAGTGCTATGATGGATGAAATATATGCTCCCAAAGTTACATCAGCTTCTTTGACATTCATGGCATGGAATGCTTAGTGGCATTTAATGTTTGTAAATCTTTAGAAATAAGTTAAATATGTTAATTACCACTGGAAAAATCTCTCATGCTGAAGTACTCAATGACTATATTGCAGTTGTCCTTACTGCTATATTGTCCTCTTCTTATCCACTAAGTAAACATGACATATCAGGTCAGTGATTACACTCAAAATTTGCATTTATTTTCATCTGTTAGTCCTTCTAGGTAAATCAGTGGACTGGTACCCAGCTTGCACTGGCTGCCTTCCCCTCACCCATATTTTGGGTGCCCCAAACTCCTGGCACTGGTGCTGCACTGCATCTCTGCAAGCTGCCACGTGCTCTCACACACGTGGGCTGAGCACAGCAGGCCCAGAGAAAAGCTCACCGAACAAGGCACAGGGTGAGCCCAGCGCTTCCATCTCCTCTCCCAGGTGCATGAGATCACCTCTGGCTGTCACATGGGACAAAGGTCAGGCACCAAGCCCAGCAAAATGGCTAACTGCTTTTTAAAAAAATCCAGTCTTAAAAAACTGGGATCAAGAATGGGGGATACACCGAGCGTTATCTGATGGAAGGCTGCGACCTCTCATAGCAAAAACAGGTGACAGAACAAGGCTGGTTAACTGATGGCATCTTATTCCAGCATATGGGCCACAAGGAGGGCCGCTGGAGAGAAACCATCTGCTAGCCATCCCTCAAGGGAAGTGCTCCCCATTTCTGCGCCCCACCCTCAAAAGACTGTATAACCCAAAATGTCTTCCACCCTAGAAATAAAAATCAAATTTCTTCACATGTAACATAAGATAGTTGCTCTGAAGCAGGAACAGAAGTTATCAGAACAGGACAAGCGATCAGGGTATGAAATATCCCAGCAAGATATTCAATTCTTGGCATCTTGGCAACAATTTAAATAATCCAGGTGAAGTTCTGCTGAGAATTGTTGGCAGCGAACAAGAGCAACAGTAGGTCAAGGCAATTGACTTTTTACAACTTAAAAAATCCTGTCTGAAAATTACTTGGGATATTATTTAAGCATTTTAAAAACAGGTAAGATATCAAAATGAAGCAGGACATTTTGTAGATTAAGCCTTCGCAGTCCCTCAGTGATTACTTTCCCTCCCCTCATTATTGGCTTCTTTAGAAGGCAAAATTACTTCATTTTACAAGACTGGTACCCCCAGCTCCTTATTTTCAAGTAAAGGCAAGAGAGTTAAGGGTGCATATGCATGACTAGTCTGCAAAAAGCATGAGGTATCTGACTGGCAGGTCAGGCTACTAATTCAACTCTTCCATTCTTTGACTTTTCGTGAAATTATCTTTAACAATAAGGCTCCAAATAGCCCAAATCCATTAGCAGAGTGAGGAAAATCAGGATGGAAAACCAAAATCCATTTCAAGCAGCACACTGGGCACTGACCAGAAACACAGCTTGTCAAAATCAGCCCTCAGCACTGTCACACAAAGTGACCTGAAACTGATGAAATGAGCTAATAGTAAGTTAATGCACTGACTATTTACTCCATTCTCATAACTGTCATCAGTTGTTATTTGCAAATTCCAAGCTGCAATTCACATTTATACAACTTGAGCTTAAAGCCCCACTTGCCAAGAGCCTTATTAAATTTAGGCAGGCTCCATCAGACAGAAAAGCCCAGCTACTTGACCTTAATTGAGAAAGAGGCCTCTGAAACAGGAGAACAACAAAAAAGCATCCTGGTTTGGCAACAAAAAGTACATGCTTCACCTTGAACACAAACCTATTCCTACTTTTAAGCACATGCTCAAGTGCTATGCCAAATAAAAGTCTAAAATCCCATCCTGCAAACTCTTAGGCATATTATATTACAGCAGCTTCATTGACATTGAAAAGAATTTGGTAAATTCAGTGTAAACTATTCATGAGGATGTTTTCACCATTGGGTCCTACACAATTCCACAGACCAATGAGAGATTTGTAAGGCTGATACTGCTTCAGAATATTTCCCTTGTAGGCTGAGCCTACTTCCGTCACATGTAGACTACATTTTATGAGGAAAATACTGGCAACTTTGATATGAGGAAAAATCCTCTGGGCTATATCATTCCCTGTAATAAAATAAACTCAAATAGAAGCAAAATGGAAACCTGGAACAAGTAATGTAACTGAGCTGCATCATAGAAGCTATTTACAGGCTTGAAATAATCAGATCAATGTGCAAGTAAAAAAAAAAAAAAAGCAGTTAAAGGGACTGCTTTCTAAACCAGGTCAAAACAGGATTCAGAGAAGGGCTCCTAAATGAGCTCAGTCCCCATTTTGAAGCTTGTGTATCTTAATACTGGGTCCTTACAGTTCCTGGTGCTCATCATGGTGACTGATTGATGCTGAGCTCCTCTGAAGACCCAAAGAGGTCTGAAATGGCAGTCTACTAATATTTTCCCCTCTGTCCTTTGGGTACAGTATCACCCTACACTGAAGGCAGAGAGGCAGTCATAATTTGCTTGTGTTGGAGCTAATAGGAATAATAAAGTTCCTCTTGAAGGCTGTCACCACTAATGTGACCCTGTCTCATTTGTGCCTCTAACCCAAATCTATGGACTATTCCATCTGACCTTTCTAAGCCTTTAGAAGCAACTTCATTTTCTCCATCCAGCAAGAAATAAACCACCAGCTCAGAAACTGACTTAATAACATCAACAGGAATAACAGGTGAATAACCAGTCCTTTTATTATTATTACTTGAACAAACATTACTGATGCCAACATATTTCTGATATAGAAGTGAGGAAATTGTTCCCACACCTCCTACTGCGTAGTAGTTATGTTAAAAATTATAGAAGTACTTTCAAGTACAAGACATAAAGGATCACCATATCTACTTTTCTCATGGAAATCTGTATTTTTTGAGAAGAGAGAAAGCACCCAGTATATGGCTCGCAAGATATATTACTTAGGGAAAAAAAAAAAAAAGAAGTTGAGAATACTGTAATGCGATGTGTCATTTTCCACAAGGATTTATCATAACTCTACTGAAATCAGTGGGGACTTTCACACTGACTTTAAGAGGGATAATATTTCACCCTGAGTTTTCAGACACTGATCTGATCAGGTTAAAATTACAACATATCATTTTCCTATTTATAAGGAGAAGAAAAAAAAAGAAAAAACCCAAGCAATTCCATTCTCACAGCGCTAACTCACCAGGACAATTTTCTGACTTCAAAGATTTTTCATTTTAATCCTTTTCAGAAATTAATGGCTTCATTTGATGATATCCAAAAACTTATAAAAGAAGTCTTGGTGGTAGATTCCTAAATGTATGTATTTAAAAGTCACATCACAATTTCTTCTCCCTACCTGTACTTGCTCCAGAGATGGGGTCAAGCATCCAAAAGCAGAAAAAGAGATTATGTAAAACATTTTTCCCCCAAGACAATCTGCAAAAGCTTAAAGAAAATAAGCATCTGCAGAAAATTAAAATGTCAGTGGTTTTCACTGAAAATTTAAAGTTTAAAGCTATTCACTCAGTGAATTTTTTAGCAGTAGCTCTTCCTGTCTTAGACAGCAATGCAGTGGTAACAGTCTGCAACAGGGGAGAGGAGTCATGGATACTGCTATTTGAGCTCTCTGTTCTGCTCCAAAGAATATCTCCCATGGAATTTTCATAAGAACAAAATCAGCAAAATTACAACATCAGCGAATATTCTGAGTTGGAAGAGACCCACAATGATCATCGAGTCAAAATCTTAAGTGAATAACCCATATGGGGATCAAACCCATGACTTTCACATTATAAACACCATGCTCCAAACAATTGAGAGATCATTAATTTACACATAAAAGGAAATCTGAAAGGTTGGGTCAGAAACTGATGAAGATCTTAGGAGAAAAGCTGACCAGAGATACATAATGGTGCACATATACCCTGTTAAGGATATCTGCTATTACCTTTGCTTTCTTGTGTTACAGCTAAATTTCAGAATTGTTACTGCAGCCACAGAGAACATGAAGGGGTGTTCAGCAGCCAGATGTCATGACACATGGTTTGTAAATTCCTTGGAAAATCCAACCCGACACAACAGCAGCTATAAGCGCAGGCCTACTGCCACCAAACCTCTAGTGCTCAAAGTGGGTATTTTGCTTTCCTGATCTAGTCATGCTGTGGATTTGCTATCCTTACCACAGGCAGACCTTTCCTTTCCAGGGCAAAATCTGCTATAAATAATTTCTCAGATACTGTTTCCTTGGAAATAGTAGAATTTTTTATAAAAGTCAAGGGGATACGAATCTAAAATCTGTAATGAGAAAATACATAGTAATGCCCATGCCTATGCTTTTTTTGGTCTTATGGTCACATGGAGCATATTCATACTGTACCAATTTAGGTAAGGTATCATCTTTGTCAAGTACAAAAACTGCTTTGGGCAAAACAGCCACCTTTTCCCAGTTTGGTCTCATTCACAACTGTCAAAAGATCACCATTAGGATAATAAAGTGGGAAAGCCCATAGAAAATCTGTAAACAGTCCCAAGAAATTCACCACAGCATTGGAAGGCAAAAAAATTCCAGGTGAAAATGTGTACTGAAGTTGGGACAGGAGTCTGATTGTGCCATGTTTTTTTTCACCAGAGTGGAAGGAAGAATCTCACTAGGACAGGAGCAGAAATTATCCTTTTCAGAGATGACCAAATTAGCAGACTATCAGGAAGGCTATATGTTACACATGAAACACAGCACCAGGTACCTGCACCCACAGGAAAATTCCTTTTAGGACTAGAAATCGCAGGCTTCATCGTCCAAGCCACACCATGAACACTTCCCAAACTACTGCATGCATATTCCCTCAACCTGGGCATGCTAAAGCAGCCTCTCTTCCTGCATTTGCAGACCTGCCCCATACATGTTACCACTGCTTGCAGTTTGAGCTTTTTCCAGCTTGTCTTGAGAGTGAGCCTGGCTTGCACCATGCACCAGCTGGAGATAAACCTGGGCATTCATTAAGTGAAAAAGCACCATGGCTGCAAATTTGCTTTTGTGGCAGTTAAAAACAGAGGGCTCATTTGAAGGTTTCATTACAAGACGTGAGGTAGAGCCCCCTGAGCTGGCACTAATCTTCTAATTAATCAGTGCAAGGATTGTTGAAATCCTGGCAGAAGTCCTTCCTCTGCCTGACTTAATCCTGGAGGTTTTGACTTGGAAATGTAAAAAAATCTGAATTCTGTTGGTTCCCCATCCAGTCGGGTGAATATGGAATAATCAAGCCTTTTTAAAATATATTTTAAAATGTTGCACAGCGAACCATGCACACACCATACACAATGCAGTTTCTACCTAAAAATCACACAGACTGTTTTTCAGGGTAGTGCTTTGGGGCTGAATCCTTTCAAATCAAGAAAGGAAAGAGAGAGAGGAAGAAAGCAGAAGAGATGGCTTGTAAAGAAAGCATTTTCTGAGCAGGAGCTCAAGACTCCAGCACTGGTGTCCAATTTATCAGTCTCCTGCATCTGGACAGCTGATGAAGAGCTCTCTGGAAGCAGCAAAGAAACATCACATCCACATGATCCTTTAATTTTGCTTTTTTTTTTTCTTAATTTTGCTTTTGCTACTTTAATAAAAGCTTTCTTGAAATTGGCCACTGTTGATATCAAAGTATTTTCTTTCAAATAGGAAGGTTTATTTCTGTTATTTACCAAAAAAGAAAAAACAAAACAATATTTTTTCAAACCTGGCCCAAATGTTTGCCTTTTCAGGATAAAGCCAGGCTAAGGCAAAATTTTCTATCTATCTGCCCATATAACTGCTCTCTGGAATTCAATTTAATTTCTGCTCTCACTTTTAATAACTCTTTAAATAACATAAAAGTTTCGTATTTCAACTGTGCCTCACTTTAGAGTCGCATTATTTCCTCCTGGCCATGAGACTGGTTTGTGTTTAATATACTGCTACTTTTCAGTTGCCTTTCTGGGCCTTAGGCTTTGGCAAAAATTCAGCTCTGATTAACAACATGCTCTTCACTTGCCCTTGCTATTCACCCCTGGATGTGTCAAATTTTTTGTTTCCACTCTTCACTGTGTTGGGTATTTTTTAAACTTATTTTGCATCATCTAACTCTGCTCTGAATGCTACAATACTTTACAAACCTAGAAAGCATTTGGTTTATTTTTCACTGTGAGGTATGCTTCACCCTTTGAGACTGTGAAACATGGTGACCGTCATGTGTTTAGCTAGTGTTTTGATGTGGCAGTATTCAACAAAGTCAGAAGATTTCTCCAAGACAAGCCATCATCATACTGGCCGGCTCTCACAAGCCTCCAGCACTTCTTGTGAAAATCAGCAGTGGCAATTCTTACCATCTCCAACAAAACATATTTTTACCGGCCTTTCCAAAGGCAGATCCAAGTAATGGCCCCATTATTTCAGGGAGAAAAAAATTCATTGCAGGGAAGGGCCATGCAAACTGGGATATGGACACAGCCAGGGAAAATCTAGATTGCTAAAATCAATGTAGGGGCTTTCCTTAAAGGCATAGTTTTTGGGAGAGGAGCAGCACCCTTTGGACCTTGCTACTTGTATGGTATGTGCCAGTAGGGAACCACTGCTGCTGCTCATTTTGCTTCTTGGCCAAGCAGAGCTCAGTTTTCAATAAACCCATCTGACTTCAAGGGACATCAAGAACAAACCTTTTTCCTCCTCTTTTTCCTCTCCCCTTTCTCCTTTGCCCATAAATCAAAGAAGAAAGGATCAAATGTACAAAACAACAAAGTGGTAAAATGCTCACTTCAGGGTTGCAGCCAATCTAATTAATTTTTCATTTAGGTCTGATGTATTAGAGGCAAATCAATCAAGGATTATGTTTACAGAGTTGTAGAAAGAGAGGAGACCGATCCTCATTTGTTGTCTAGGCTGTCCAAATTAGTCAGTTAAATGATCCTGGGGGAGATCGTAAAGGATATGAATAGGTCCTTGTAAGTACCTTTCTTTTAATTACAGACCAAACAGTCAACACTTCCCGCAGTCCTTGACTTCCAGGAAGACAGCGCTGTCCTTCAGGCACGAAGCCAGAGGGACAGAGGTGACTTCTGCCACCCACTTTTGGGACAGTGCAGTTTCTTCATCTCTGAGAGCATCAGAGTAGCCCATTTGGCTCAGGATACCTATCCAGCAGGAGTACACAGTAGCTGGAGTCCAGCAAGTCCACCAGAATCAATGGGCTGCAGTATTTCTTATTTCTAAGGGAGCAGAAAAAGGACTATAAAACTGCAATCCCATTTTCAGGTCCATCTGTATTTCCAAACATTTTAGGGAAATCATAGTCAAATCTGGCTGAGTAGAATTTACACTTTTGATATAGAAGCCCTTTTTGAGTGTGACTTAGCAGATCATGCCCACAACAGCCACACAAGTGCTTTGTTACTGCAGTTTCCAGTGCTTGACTTTAAATTACAGCTTTGACAGGGGCCTTCTGGTTTATTCCCTCCAGAGTGCATGACTTGTGAGGTACCTGTTTGGTCTTTTATAATTTGCTGGGCTGCACAGACAGTGTGCAGCCCTTACAATATTAATGATCGCTAATAGCAAAGAGTCAATACAGTGACAGCTAAGTAGATAGATGGCTTCAAATGACCTGATAAACAGAGGAGAAAGATGAGATGAAGAGTCAGATGATTTGGTCAGTCTGACATGACCTTTTCCTACAATCGTTTGACATGGCAACTTCCCAAGGACGTTTATAGACCCAAGATGACCAGCACTGAAAAGTCACTTTGTGGTCAAGAGCCAAGCAGGATGCAGGGCTCCTACTGATACACACTGCTTGAGTGGAGGCGAGACAGAGCCAGTCCAAAGGCAGCTCTTCCGCCTTGCAATGTGGGTGCTGAAACACAGACCTGGGGCCTGTGGGGTCAACTTTGCATGACAGTTGCCAGACACAGTAACCAGAGCTTTCAGCTGCAATTCTTCAGGAGAAAAGCAGTAGTTTTGATGGCTCCAAATATTTTAGACTCGTTATATCGCTATTACAACTTTGAAATTTCAGCAATTTTCTCCATAAAAATCTCAAATTATTGAAAATTTCAGTATGATAATGCAACAGTGACCCAAAAACGCCATTCTTTAAACTGTCTCATCTGCTGTAGCAATGTACTTGCTTGCTAAACAATGTGTTTCCATTTCTGTTAGCTCACAGAAGGCAATAGTTTTGTGTATATTTTCAGTATCTCGAGGAACTGAGAGCACAAGAAGCAATAAAATAACAGAAACAGAGAGAGGACAGGGCCCTTTATTAATATGATTGATTTCTATGTCTGAGAACAGAGTTTGAGTGCACTCATATTCAGCTTTTATTTCAAACCCACTGATTGGCCATATTAAAATCACAAAAAGCAGAAGGCAGCAGTAGCTCCAGATAACTGCATCCCAATGCCACCAAAACCAGGCACAGATGTATTTCAGATATACTGGCACAGAGTGCCATCCTGTCAGCCAGTCTGTCCCAGCCTTGTTGGACTGGAGCCCTGTCTCTTTTAGCAAGGCAGAGTTTCATCAGAATCAGTTCAAGCTGATGCAGAGCAGATTTCATGTAGATAAACTCTGGCTTCAGAGGGACTAAAGTTCTTCCAGAAATATCTGGGTGTCTGATTGCTTTAAGCAACATGCAAAAAAAGAAAACTGCTGAAATTTTCTCAAATTACCATTTCCATTGTACCTAAATCAGCTTTTCCAACAAGGTAATTTTTCTTGCTGTAAAATAGATAATTTAAATTCCTTGAAAATGTGGTCAAGTGTAATCATTGAAGTCAAGCTGTCTTGAAAATCCAATACCTACAGATACACCAAAACCATAAACTTCTGAACAGTGAAGTTAATAAAACTAGACTTAAACCAGAAAAATCCATTTAAGAACACCTGTACTCACATACTGCAGTGATGTGTGGTATCGACATCACACAAAACACACATTTGAAATTTTTAAAAAATGCTTTGGATCAGTGGATTACATGCTCCTGTGTTTTGTGCAACTAGTTATTTTCATGTCTAGCAAATAAAAATAAGTTTAGTCAAAGCCTGCCTGTAGCCCTTCGAGAGGATGTCACCTGGCTTTAACTGGTAATTACCCCAAGAAGGCAGATGCAGAACAGCTGTAATTATTGCAGCAGGACAAAGGTAGGAAGGGTTGGAGCCTGAGACCACTCAGAAGGGTAAAAATAACTTTTCTCAAAGGGACAGTCATGCAGTGGTGGGAAGCATTTACCAAGGGCTTGCCATATTTGCCAGTTTTTCTCTATTTTGGTGACTTTAACTATTTCATCCTTTTATACCAAGGTGCCTTGCCACTTTAGGTAGTAAACATGCTAGTGGGTCCCAGCTCTTGGGGCCCATTTCTATTTTTGCCCTGAAACTGGACCCTGTGTGATACAAGACTAGTTGCTGGTGGACTTTAATCAAGATACAGGCATGCACAATACATACCTAAAGCTTCTATTATTTTAATATGATTATTATAATCTGGAGGTAGATGTGCCTCTGGTACATGTATCTGCAAACCACAGGAGACCTGTCCTCACAAATCACACCCAGTGAACTCCCAATGTCTTTAAGCAAAATAATGGAAGGGAAGCAGTTTTTCCTTGACTCTGAGGCACTAGTCACCAGCAAGACCCCATTGGCAATTAGGTTTCCTTGCTGGCCTGCTCTGAGAAACGAGGAGTAATTTGATCCCACTCCAGAGGCTGTCATGAGCCCTGATATAGCTTTCCTCCTCTAAATGCATATGCTGAACCTGATCTACAGACAGGAACAATGGCTCTGTGGCAGATGGGGATGTCTTCTGGGCTTATTGTAGGTGCATCCTCATGAGCATTTGTCCGGCTGGGGAAAAATGTGAATCCATAGATCCTCTGTGCAAGGGGTGTCTGCATAAAACCTTGACAATGAAGAGCTGTAACACAATGCTTTTTGGTTTGGTGTCTGCCCTAAGAGGATTCATGGCAAGATGGGTGGCTATCAGTCCCCAAAGCTATAACTGAAATCCCTGTGGGCTGTAATGAGCAATCCTCTTCCAGTTGCATTACAGCTGTAATGTTATATATGGGATTTAGCCTTTTAATTAAAAGGCTGGGGTAAAGCTTTAATCCAGTGTTTGTGTTCCTCAAAGGAAACTGGGTTTGAAGTGACAGATTGACATTTGTTGGACTGAGAAAGTTGCTTTAATCCTTGATCATTTATACTCTTTTTCTCAATAAGAAAAAAATTGATTAAAATAAAGCATAAAAAAAAGAAGGCTTAGTTGGCAGAGTATTTATTCCCTCCCATTTGTGAAGCTATTGATCAAAAATGCTAAGGTGCCAGTAAAAGTCAATCCAACCCTTCCTGGCAAGAGCTGTCAGCAATGTCTTGAAAAAACAATGGTTTCTTATCTTTGCACTTGGGACTATGCAGAATTGGAACTAAATGCAGTTGTCAAGCTAAGTGTTTCATTCTCCTGGCTTTAGTCAGTTCCACATATATTCTCTCTTCTGGAAGAACAGCTGGGTAATTCTCACCAAATTCTTCCTGAAACTACCTAGATCCCTTCCTGCCTTCAGTCAGTTTTTCTGGGGGGGAACCACCAGGACAGAAGCAGGTCTCGTCTACACTAAATTCTTATTTACTAAGCACTGAAATAATTAGCTGCACATGTCACCCACTGATCCAGAGAAACCCTTTCTGTCTCACTCTCCTGGCAAGCTTATTTCAGGCTGGCCTGCAACTCACAAAAGTCTCTTGCTCCTGGGGTAGCAAGACCTGGACTAGAGTTGGTGCAGGGAAGCACAGGCAGGAACAGTGCACCAGGCGTTCTCAAACATCAGATGGTGTGCCACAAAGCCTAAATGTGTCAGTTGTCACGTGAAAGATAGCAAGGGGCCGATGGAAGTGGACCATCCAGAAGATGAGTTTGAACCTATGGGGTTTGACTGACCTCCAATAAAGGTGGCAGGGCACACAAGGTGCCTACTGACACCGTGGACACAGCTCCTGGCCATCAACAGAAGAGCTGTAAAGTGTCAAGTGAAATTTGAGTCTTTCTTCCCAGTCCTGCACTGGATCCTGCACTTCCACCTTCCTAGCCCTGGAGCCTCCACAGGTGTTTTTAAAAGTTTTAAGATTTTTAGAATTAAGTTTAAGGTATAATCATCTCTGAGTCCTCCAAGGCTCAGAGGAGGTGATTTGCTCTGAGAGACATTATTTATTCTTGGGCCACATCTTAATGGCATTCCTTGCAACCATGAGGCCCAGAAACTTCCTGTTCCTAAGAATAAATTAATGTTAGAGGTTAATTTCTGAAAAAAACCTGAATTTTTCATGCTGGCCACATCAGCAGGTCAAGCGGGCCATGTTTATCTGAGAGGACAGCTGAATGACATTTCTGACAGAAGACCTTATGCAGCTGCTCACACTTGCCAGGCCAGAGCTCTTTGGTTATGATTTTAAGTAGAAACCTGCAAAACTTTATTTCTTATAACAGCATCTGACACCACAGAAAGCTAAATTGTTTCTGTATGCATTTGTCTACTCTTCTTTCATTGTGACTATTCAATCTTTATGAAATCACAACATGAAGAAAAAAAAAATACCATGGAGATGAAAGGAAGAAAGAAACCTATTCCACGGTGTGCTAACCCACTTCAGTATTCAATATAGAAAAGCAATTGCTGCCCACTCAGAGCAGATGTTCCTTACAGTTCATAAGCACCCATCAAATATTAGGTCCCCGGTCATACATACACTTCCTTACAGCTTTGATCTCTAAGGTTACCCAGGTGAGTAATTCTAGATACTTATAATGCAACCTATAAACAGGCACCTGTTGTTATTTGAATTAAAACAGCACATACAGATGCCAAGTGGAGATCGGGGCTCACCTCTACTAAGGTGTATATTTAAGGCATCTATACACATACGAAAAAAAAAAAAAAAAAAAGGAATTTCAAGAGGTGTGAGCTACAGGGGTTTGTTCTTTTTTTTCCTTCCGTTTCCATAGCAAAATGGACTTAATCTCATATGTCACAGACTCACCCTAAACACATTCAGAGGACCTCATCTCCAATGAAATAGTCAAGTAAACTAAACGGCAAAAAAATACCAAAACTCTGCATAGGACTTCCCAAAGCACCTGGTTCACACACATCCTGCTGTGCCATCTGAATGTGATTCTCTATTACTAATGGCTATTTGAAGATAAGTCCTGATTTTAATTATACTGGATTTCACACAACACACCTTGGTGCCAGTCACTGTATAGTTCCCAACTGAATGAGTACTCATTTAGTAAGGTAACAAAACAGCTGAGTTTTTGCAGCTGCTCAACAGTAGCACTAACCCCAGGGAAGTCCAAAGAACCAGAAGTGCAGCAGCACTAATATCTGTGTCTAAATTAGACCTGAGCTCCCTAGTGGCCAGATGCTGTCAGGACCACCAAATTTATCTAGAATTCTCTCCCAGATTATACAAGGCAAGGTGAACTCCCTTAAGCAAAACAGATGAAATTCATAGACTTGTGTTTTTTTAATTTTTGCAAAAGCAGAACTCTGTGCTATTACGAATACTGTTCAGAACTGGTTTTTAAGGGATGAGAATCTGGATGAAGGAAGCACATTTCACTCAGTTCTCCATATGCAACCTGTTATCCAAAGAGATGGATTAACCAGAACATGCATTTCTTTGACAGTTTAGAAGGCTTGGTGAATCCAAGTTCTTTTCCCCTCAATCCCCCCATCCAATCTCTTCTTGGATGGTCTCCAGAAGAGATATCTTTCTAATTCTCTCATCCATCTTTACAACATGCCTCCCAAACTCCACTGCAACTCCCATCCAGCAGGTGAATTACCATTGCCCTCCAGTCCAAAATCCATCCATTCCCAATTGTCAAAGTGATCATGCCACACACTTAAATGACACAAATAATTCCATCTGTTTGGTGGTATCAACATACTCTTTTTCTGTCAGGTGATTTAAAGGATATTGTAGAAGGACTGTCATTGTAAGACTGTACCTCTTATCCATACCCCATGTAAGAAAACTTCCCTGCTGCTGGGCAGCAAGAAAGTTTCAGAGATAATTAACTATCTGAAGCCATTCATTATTTTAATGAGTCTGCTGAAGAGCACTGTTCCCTGATAAAAAGCACATGGAAGACAGTAGCCCTCATTATCTTCCAAATGGGAGCAAACTGAAAAAGGAGGCAAAAACCCTTGCACAAAAACCAGAGAGAAGATGTAGACAGTCTCTGATGTCATATTTTAATTCTGTGAAGAGAGAGGCAAATGGTAATGTTGTCATTTTCCCAGCAATGACAGATGGTGGAGATTCATTTCACTTCAATATTAAAGGTGGCATAGTACCTGAAGCTACAGGCTTTGACAATCTCCATCCATTTGTAAAAGTCACCTTCAAAGAAGAGAAAGTTAGAATAGGGAGCACATGGGCTCACTGTCAGCAGCAAAATTAATTGCCCTTAGTAAGGCTGACTCCCTCCTCTTTGCTCCTGCTCTGTATTAAAGACACATGTCCAGCTTCCAATCTGAAAGAGTGGAATTTTTGCAAAGAGCTGAGGGAATTTCTCCGAGTTAGGCCAGCACAAGCAGCAGCTCTTTAGGCAAAAGGGGCCTAAACCACAGCCAGGCACAATGCAAGGCACAGCAGCAATGCTTATCATCCCCAGCTGCCTAGCAAGGCTCCCACAGAGCTTCTACCCAAAACATAGGGCAGGCAAAACTGCCAAAAATAACAAAAGTGCCAGCTGTGGCTGTGTAACTTCAGATCCCTTCTGCAAAGAAGAAAATATAATGGAGACTGTGAGAAACACATCCTTGGGAAGATACAGAAAGGAAAGAGTCAAGGGAGGAAAAACAAAGATGGGAACAAACAGCAGCATTAGCAGACTCAAAGAGCTGGAAGAGTGCAGATGGTGACCAGAAGAAAGGCCCCAGAAATCTGTTAACACATAGCATTTAAGCAAGTGGAATCTGTGTAGACCTCTGAAGTTTTTACACCTCTGGCATCCCAATACCATCAAACATCTGGCCAGAAGATTAGAGAGATTACTGAGATACACAAAGCTCAATATGAACGTATATGGATGCAGTATAAGGAGTCTGTTAGCAACCAAAATAAATACAGGCCATCCTGCCCATATGCTCTGTGCTTGTAGAATCTCCTCAACAGCCCTTCTAAGGTGTTCTTAAATGCTTTGGCAGCCAAGAAGGCTCTCTATCAACCTTGCCCAGTGAGCCTCCAAACATCTTATGCTGCATCCTAAACAAGGCAGATGACAAGGAGCCCACAGTGAGGGCTGAAGAAGGCTCTTGTTTGGTTGCAGCTGCAATGAAAGAAATTAATAAGCCAGAATTAATAAGCTCAAATGCCTGTTTTGTTTGCAGCAGATCTGCAGTGGGACTCAACCCAAGAGAATCCTCAAAATGGCTGCCAGCACGTCTGCCAGCATGCCCAGGGTAACAGTGCTGGACTGATTCCTGGCTGGAAGGTTTGCTAAGCAAGAGCAGTTCTGAGTGGAATCACAAAAAGAACATGTTACAGAGGTCATGAAAGCACTAAATCCATTATTTCAGTATGTAATAAACATTATCCAAAGCAAAGAGATTATAAAGCGTAAGAAGAGCAGAAAATCCTGATGTGCCAAGTTATTTTCAGCTAATCTGCATTAATACGGTAAACCAGCACATTAGCACATAGGATTAAAGTGGAACCCCAAAGTCAGGCAGTTGGGAATGTTTTGTCCTGAGAGCAAAGATGATTGTTTCCAGCATCAGAACAGCAAACAGAGCCCAGCCTACTGAGGTAGCACCCTGTGCTGCCACAACTGAAGCAACAAAGCCATCTAAAATGCCTTGGCTGCTCTTCTGAGCTGTATGTTAACTAAAGTGGGATAAGCACAGAAAATAATTATATGAGCCATCTAGACAGAGAGGTTTGCAAATAAACTCCTTTGTATTCTTGGCCTCTCGTCTGCATTCCAAAAGCTCTCACAATGTCAGCATGGCTTACCTCTAGCCATGTCTAGCTCTAGCACATCTCCATTTTGGCAGCCAAAGCAAAGGGAAAAGATGGGGAAGGGACATGATGATGGTGGATTAGGAATCAGCACGGTGAGGTCAACCCCTGTTTCCATTTCTAACCAACATGAGTCAGGTACTGAAGTGCCAGAGCACTGCAGAGCATCCTCTTCTCAGCTTGCAAGCTATGCACCAAAGTACCAACATAGAACAGAAAGCACCCAACACCCCTCCTGCCTCCAACATCTACCCAACAACACAAGACCCCGCCAATAACTTCCAGCAAGGAACAGGCAAGTCAAAAGCCAAAAATCCCCATGACTACTGACTGTAGATCCAACTCTTTATCCGACAAAGTCCCACCTGAAATTTAAGCTCCATAAACAAAAAAAAAAAAAAAAAAAAAAGCAAGCACTGAAATATTTCTTATGCAAACAAGATCTACAAAATATGGAAGGTCAGATGAGATTGCTCTGTCTGCATGAAACCAGAGAAATTTATCTAATTCATTAATGGTTTCACCATTCAACAGTGCTATTTTGATTTCACAGCTATTGAGCATTCAGACCACTCAACAACATCAGTATCTTCATCCACATTCCCTAAATATACAAAAAAGTGATCTTATTCCTGCTACAAAGACATGAAAAAAAGCGTATCACAGACATTTTTGCCCTCAGACTCTAGAGATTGCAGCCTGAGAAGTTTATGAATCAGCTCTGGGGTTTATAATCACTTTCTGGATTCATCTGTTACCACTTAAGTTTGTACTTTGGGAATGTGTAGATCCCCTTCTGCTCTTTTGGACTCACCTGCTTCTGTGTAAGCTTACAGCATTTATTCTGTATGTTGCCTGGAGGGGACATGCATGATGTCAGATCTTATGCTTTTTGTGGGTTATCTGATAGGCACGCAGGAACTTGGGTCAGTAGCCAATAGATTATTTCATGCAGCCTGGTATACAAAGGAAATACCATTTATATAATGCATTATATTAAGCAGATGTTCCTTTTAATTAACTAAGATATACAGTCTGGCTACAACTCCTCTTCCACATGTGACAATAAATAACTGGTGAAACTAAGTTGGAGGGGAGTTCTGATAAAGATGAGGACCGCTTCAATGCTCCTGAATCACATCCTATGTAAAATCTAAAAGCCAGGACATGTGCAAAACTGCAATGTGAAGTCCCCTCTTCACTCCAAAATCACTTGTGAAAATTTCATTCCAGTAAGCAAATGAAGTGCTGTTGATTGGGTTGGTTTGAGTTGTTTTGTTCCTGGGACTGTGTCAGACATTTCTTACTCACTGAGAATGCTGAAACTTTTCCAAACAGCTGGGAGGATTTTATTATCAGAATATTGCTGTGGCAGGAGTACCTGAAACAAATCTGCTCCTGGCTCTCTACGTGTTTAGACCTCTTTGCACAGGACAGACTGGTACAAAAAGAAGTAAAAAGAAAAACCCCAACAACCCCCCAAAAAACAAACAAAACCCCCAAACAACAAAAAACTCCATCAAAACTAAAAAAAAAAAAAAATTAAGAAAACCCAAACCAAGCAACCAGTAAAAACTCCTACGTGCCTGTGGATGACCCAGTGTGGCCTAAGGCATGACACCTTGAGAAAATAAATGGACAGATACAGTAGGCATTCACTGTGTCCTGGCAAAAATCCCATTCTCCTGCAATTAGGTAGGACCTCAGTGTCATGAGGAGTTTTTGATGTTGCTTTTCTTCTGTGCTGAAGTAAATGTGTTTGTCTACAGGGAGATATAAGAAACAGCAACGAGGTCTCTGAATGCATTCAACCTAATGATTCACCTGTCTATTAGTCACCTAATTTCACAGTTCATAAACTTTAAAGGTTTCAGTTATGAATGGGCCCAGTGGTTCTGGGATAAGAAAGTACTCATCTTCCATAAAGAACAGGAAAATAGGTTTATGCGATACTGCTCTCCACTGGTTTTCATTCTCAAATGCAATATGTGTTAGAAGAGGAAACCCCAAGAAATCACATCAGCCCTAAAGTGTTATCCAAATCAGAAAGATTCCTGCCTTATAATCTTGTTTGCTAAGAGACTCGGTGTGTCCATTTTCATACACTCTCACGATTTGTACAAGCTGTATTTTCTCCTAGATAACAGACAAGAGCTGCAGTGTGAGCACCAGACCTAATGTAAAGCTGGATCTTTATGTCACCACTCCCACCATAATAGAAGTTTTTCCTTCACTGGAAAATGGCTCTCTCCTCATTGTTTAGATATCTAGTTACAGGATTTGAGCTGCACATTTACAAGATATGTTGCAAGAGCAGTGAAACTGGAAAAATTAAACCCTAGAATTATTTGTAGACTGTGATCCATGTCACGGATGAGGTGCCCATGGCAAAAGGCTTCCTGCAACTGCAGAACAAAAAAAAAAAGTCAGAATAAAAACTCATCAAGTTCACTATTCCTATTTCTCATGAGGATTCCAGCACTTCTCTAATCAGTAGCTTTATGCAAGTAATGACTTAAATAGGAAGAGTTAAAACAAATTTTATTCCAGGAACGCTTTTTAAACCGCGGTAACAGTTCACTGCTAATTTCCCTGGGCACATGAATAAAATTACTTTGAAAACATAAGAATCGGCTGGCAAATGTCAATGGCATAGTAATGGATACATCCTGGAATTTGCCCTATAGGCAGAAATTCATTTGCTGTCACCCCTCAAGCAAAAGCCTGAGTAAGCAGGTGGATTAGTAAGGTAAAGGTCAACATCTGTGTTCTGCTTTGGGATAAACAGGGGAAAAAATGAATGCCCAGGTATCCCCAGACATTTTAGGTGTATTCTTACCTTCAGCCTCATATCAGCTGACATAACTAAGGCTATTAAATATCTGCCTTTGGTTTGCATGACCTGCCACCAGTCAAAACATGGCTGGGTGCAGAAAAGCACTAGAGAAACTTTAGCTCACGGAGGAGAAGGAATAGTCAATCAGAGTCTGTTCTGTAAAAGGTGGGGGAAGGCAAGGGAGTGTTAAAACCTGTGAAGGCAAGGGGTAGCCCTGAAAAAGAAGAGTTTGGAGCCTGAAGGAAACCAATTGTGCTGAGAATCACAAAGAATGGAGAGAGTAGAATTATTTGTTGAATTGATTAAAATAGCAGCGACCTGAAGTATTTAAGAAAACCAAGTGAGAAGCACAAGGTGCACGGAACCTCCTACATAGCTCAGGTCCAACTACTATGTTTCCCATGGACAGGGAACTCAGGCTTGGAGCATTTGACAGAGGAGCCACTCAGAAAACAAACCACTAAAGCCATTAACTTTCATCTTCAAAACGTATCCTTCCTATGCTTGAAAGAATGAAACTAAGAATAACACCCAGCAACAGAAACATCTCAAAAGGCTACCTGGTGCACTGCTGGTGTTTGGTCCCCATATCTGGGACCTCCAAAAGTCTGCTCTTCAGGAAAAGACTGCCTGATTTAGGGTAAATGACAAAAATCAGTGCTCCATGAATGAGCACTATGTCACCTGATAAGCAAACAGTGGTCACAGATCTCCAGGCTTTTTGATCCCTATCACTTGAGACACTGCAGTGACACTTTTAGAGATGCACCACTGCTGTTTGGAAAGGCAGGCAAATTGAGATTTCTTCTTTCCTTGCAAATGAATGGTGAATATACTTTGTTGAGTACTGCTCAGGAAAAGAATAACTGCTATTTAGAGGTTTAGTCAAAATGTAAGCCTTCAAAGCAAGCACCTTGAAAATTAAAAACAGCCAACCATTTAGTATGGAAGACAAGACCAGTTTTTCTAAATTAAGCATGTTAGGTTGGACTTATAAAGTACTATTTTGATTTTTGAGCAGCATTGGAAATCTGATGGAAGATATATTTCCAGTCCACCAATAGCCGCTGAGCTCTGCTCATCTTCATAGATGGGCTAAGTCATTTAGCACTGAGATGGAAAACAAATCTTTTCAGAGTTGAGCCCTCAAAGGTTAAAGGAGATGCAACATTTCAGTAATGTCGCAAGTGATTTCTTGAAAACACAGGCAAAAATATCAGAATAGATGCCATTTCCAAGAAGAAAATAAACTATAGGAAAAAATGCAAATTGACAAGTGCCATTATTCTTTCCTTGACCAGTCCTTGGTATCTCTCAATTGTCCTACTCTTCTTTTTTTAAAGGATGTTGCCATAGTGATATTACAGAACCTGCAAGACTGTCCCAGCTATTCATCATCAGAGATTAAAATATATTATGAAATGGGTTTTAATATATTATAAATTATACATACTGCAATACCAAATTCTATTATAAAGCAGGCTTTAAATAACATATTGTGGAACTAGAGTAGCTGTCCTGAGTTCAGGTGGAAGATTGCTTTATAATATGAAGTCTGATTTTTCAGGCTCACTAATAGCCCTGAAAAGAAGTCACCCACTATGAAATTTTATCTACAGGCTTTCATTCATGCCGCGATCCTTCCAAGCAGCTGAGTCTGGAAAGAGACATGAGGATAGATTCTGTGCCGCTGCCTGGGCACCCACTGTCATTCAAGATGCTATAGAGGAGCCAAAACTTTCCTGTGGGGCCAACAGAGACAAGATGGGAGCTATGGAAGAGCTTTGCTTTTTTGAACAGCAGCTGGAGGCCAGGAGTGGTGGCCCAGGACAACATTATTGAGACAAGATGTTTATTTCAGGCTGAATTGAGACAAATAAATTTATTTTACTTTACTCCAGGGAAAGTGAGGCTAGAAAGAAAACAGCCAGATTTCCTTTTAAAATGGGCCTTGCCACAGCATTTCTGTTCCCTGTGTTTCGGAGAGACATGGAGAGGCACCAGGAAAAAAGTATGGAATTCCCCCATAATTTTCCTTCCCATCCCATACAGCAGTACATCGATTAACTACAAAGCCAGCTTTAGTTTCTGGGCTGGAGAGCCTGACAAGAACGATCTCCTCAATTCCAGATGCCATCCAGAAACCACCCAATCCTAACGCACTGGGAGTGCCTGCTATGCACTAAAGCAGGAGCCCACTGCGTCACCCTGAGGACAGCCGGTGCTGCAATCCCAGCTGGGTGTATTAGCTCCTCCAAAGGGATTTTATCCCTACAAGCAGCGGGAAGAGCAAAGAGGTGGAGCAGCACAATGCCCTCCCCCAAGTCCCATAGCAGCAGGCTGTGCTTCCAGCCAGGGCGAAGACGTGGCCGTGCACGGCGGCGGTGAACGGCTGGCCGGCCGCGGCTCGCCCAGGCCGCAGAGCGCTGAGGCACGCGGGCCGCGCAGCGCCTGCTGCCTCGCAGACACAGCCCGGCAGCTCTGCGGGAGCACCGCCCGCTGCCTTCCACACAGACAGCCAGCTGCTGCCCGGCTGCAGAGCCAGCACCTCAGCGCTAGCGCGGGGCAGGTAGTCCAACAAGCAACAGGCATTCCTAGCAAGAAATTGCTTCCTTTGTTAAGCACTGACATTGAAGTCCCTAGCCAGCTTTATACTCGCTTTGCATCAGTATTTTGAGCTTAAAAATTACTGCTTGCGAGAGGTTGTGTTGTTAAACTGGCATGAGCCCAGAAAACAAAAACAGGGACACAACAGTCTTATCAGTTCAGTGCCAGCTCCAGGGTTTTCATTAGCAGCCAAATTTTCTGGGTGCTCCTCAATGAATGGGTGCTTAGTGGTCAGCCTAACACACACGCGCTTGGTGCTGGGGGATTTATGTCCTTCTTCCACAAGCCACGTCAAATGCAGATTTCCTGATTGCACTTCAGGATTGTGGATTTGAAAGTGGCAAGCAATAAGGACAAGAATGCTAAACGGATCCTGTCAAGCAAGTCAGAATCATTATGACTATTGTTATCTGTCACCTTGAGACATCAGGAGCTGTGTGCTTCACTAGATCCAAGCAGAGACTTCTTCTCCCCAGTATCTTATGTACAGATAGCTCTCATGACTATGGAGCTACACCAAAAGCTCTGCATAAATCTCTGTGGCATTTATTGTCTGTCTGAGCAGCAGACAAGTCGGTTTTTTTCCCCTAACTTGCTACAGGAGCAACACATTTCATTAACCTGGCTTTTATTCAAGCCAACTCAAAAGGTCAGAACCAGTAGCCTCAAACAGTGTCCTCATTTTAACAATGAGGTTTTCCTGCTGATGAGCATCAGGCACTGCTGAAACCTCAAAAAATAAACATTATGCTCATAGGTCCCTTAAGTATGGTAAACTATCCATTTATCTTGCAGTTGCCAAGTCCTCTAATTGCTGTTACAGATACATCACTCTAGATCTAAGCTTTACCAACCTTTTTTTGAGATTTAATCACACATCTTGTGCATGTCACACAAGAGCCCAACATTATTTGGACTCATACTAAGTCTCTTCAGAAATACAGGTGTTTGATTTGTGTGATCTGCACGTTGTTTATGTCCGTATCAGAAACCCATCCTAAATAAACTCTGAGTCTGAGGCTTTTACGCTCTTACACAATCCAAAGGTTCAAACAGACAACGGCATCCCATTCAGAAGATCACTCAGAGAGCCAGCAGACTCAATTAATTTGCTTGCTTCCTTGCCCTGCCTCATGAGTTAAATCTCATGCTTGCTTCCTTAGACTAGATAGGATTGCACTTCAGCCTTTGTTGCCTGAAGAGGTGTAAATAAAAATATAAACTTTAAAGGGGATCAATCTACTTCTGGATAGACAAAAAGACCAAAGATTTCTCCCTAATCTGTGTTACAATTTAACCTATTTGCCATTATCAACAGGGTCCACAGTCTACAAGCATCATTTTCAGCATCTTTCATCTGCTCAAAGTAACAAAAACTGTCTGGTTGACACCCAATTTCAGAAGCAGATTTCTAATTAATACAGGAATTAGCACTTATAGAGTCATCAAATATGAATGCCAAATCAGAAGGCCCAAATATTGGGGCACATAGGATAAGGATCTGACTTCTCTTAGTGTGCTGATTCAGACATCCAAAAATAATGAGTTAACATTGAAAACTCAAGCTTATTCTACCAGTACTATCCACTGCAGGGATAAATCAATCCATAATTTTCCCTGGTTCTCTCCAGCTAAACAAAAAATCCCCTTTACATTGAATCAGAAGTCTTCTGAAGCATGAGGAAAAATAAAGACCAAGATGAATCAGCATTTTTGATCAATAAATTTCTCTGACAGAAAAGAAATAAAACACTAACTTGAATCAACACAGATGAGATAAACCCTCAGCCAGAAGCGCCATCTCTCTGGGGTGTCTGTGATGAGCTACTTGACATATTGGCTTGATCACTATTTCATGCACACTAAATAAATTCACCTGAGTCTGGTGATAGTTAAGTTAAAGTAAGGACCATTTAAATTGCAAACCAATTCTAGTCAAGTATGAACCTTTGAAAAATCTGAAATGTTTAGCCAGAAGAGATAAGTGATAAAACAAGCAGTAATTTATGGAGATATATAGTTGACAAGTTTTCCAGAAGAATGTTCTGATCATGCTTGAAGACTTTGAGACATATGTGAATGAAGCCATGTTTTTTTCAAGACAGAGAGAGCAATCACAGTGACAAAACCCCCCAGGGATCATCAAAATGTGCTGCTTGGCTTACAGACCTCATCTCATCTGACTACACAAAGGTGCAGCCTGGGCAGCATGCTTGTGCTGTCCCAGGCTGTGATGATGGCAGGATGCAGCCTCACCACCTCCTGCACATTCAAGCTCACAGGTCAGCTGCAGTCATCTCCCATGCAAGTTATGTGATTACAGAGACAAACCTGCAAGGCCATGAATTAACCTGTGAGGAAGCCCAGCAGCTGTTGCAGTCAGTGTACTAGGCTTGCTTCAGGTGGCTTTGCATGTAGGACCAACTGCAGCTTCACTGCTTCGTGTGGCTGGGGAAGGCACCAAGAGTGGCTGCGTGCTCAGAAACACATGACAGAGTTTGGAGACAAGCATGAGTGATGTCAAACAATGGTGAGTGGGTGTGACAGGGTCCCAAAATACTGATGTGTGGGGAGAAGAATGTGGCTTACACCAAACTTCCCCATTTCAGACATGCCTCTGCCCACTGGCTCCTTGCTGTACTAAGGATATTAAATGCAGAAGGGCCCTTTCACATTTCTAGGTGCTCTTTTTCAGCTTCTTTCATGCAAGCCCTGAGCCCAAAACAGTTGCACAGAAACTGGTACTGCATAATGTGAAAAGAAAACCTGGTAATGACTATGAGAAACTTTTACTCTCACCTTAAGGATGTTTTGGCTTGCCAAGGAGAGATGAAATGTCAGACAGGTAGAGGACAGAGCTTCTTTCTGATTTTTTTTTTTTTTAATAATGAAAATTTCCATAATATATTTGGGTTCAAGAAAGGGGAGGAAAATAGACTTCCTTTTTTCCTTAGCCATGATTCTAGAAAGGGTTGAATAATTTTAATCTATAACTTTTCCAAAGGATCATTTTCAGGCAGGGAGCAAAATCTGAAAATCACAGGACCACAGGAAGCCAGCTCTCAGTTTGAAGTCTCCTGCAATGTCAAACACTAAGATAAATAACACCTGACAGCACTGCTAAAGTTACTGCAATGATGTGTACCCTTCCTCACTGAGGTCCACTACCTGGGGAAAGCACACTGAAGGCTTCATATCCTTTTCTCTGTCTCTTCAGGTGCTGCTGGTACCCATCTTCTGCCACTCTTCCACAGCAGCATAGAAGAAATTGCAACACAGGTGAGCCGCAAGCCTTGCTGAAAGCCTCTGTGGGCACTGCAAGGCCAGAGAGCTCAGGTAAATGGAACTCAAAACTGTATAAAACAGCACTAGCAGATACTTTTACATCCTTCAATTCCAGCTTGCCCCCGTGCAAGCAACAAACATGTTTCACTTGGCTGACCAAATGGAGTACCTGCACTCACCCAACAACACTGGCAGAGAGAAGGCTGTGTGTTTGCAGAGCAGGAACAGTCAGTGGTGCAGGGACTGGCTTCAAGACCCAGAAGTAGGAACAGCACGACTGAAAACACAACTTGCTCTATGCAGTGTTATTATCTAACCTCTAAACTGCATTACTATGGAAATGAGACTGGCATCTCTGAACGACTGAGAAATTCCAGGAATTTGTGAGTTGTTAGAATATTTGTTGACTTTTTTTTTAAAGGCTGTTTTAGAATCACAACATGTGATGAACTGACCACAGCTGTCATTCCTGTTCCCTTGTGCCAGTGCAGGGAGAAGGTAGGGAAAACCAGGAGTGAAATTGAGGCCAGGAAGAAGGGACGGGTGGAGAGAAGCGGTTTTAAGGTTTTATTTTAATTTCTCTACATCCTACTTTGATTTGATTGGTAATAAATTCAATCAGTTTTCCCCACATCAAGCCTGTTTTGCCCATGATAGTAATTGCTGAGCAATCTCTTCCGCAACCTTATCTCAACCCAGGAGCCTTTCAAAATATCTTCTCTTCCCTGTCCAGCTGACAAGAGGAGTGATAGAGCAGCTTTGTTGGCAGCTGATATCCAGCCAGGGCCAGCCCACCCACACATGAATTGCCTAACGTGTACATTTGCATCTCAAGAATATCAAATGAGGATTAACACTTTTAAGTCATTTTCTTTCTTAAAAGAAAAGATGAGCTTCAACTGTCTTTACATCTATGGCATGTACTAATCTTTCCAGGACACACAATAATATTTACTAATTACTAACTTTTCACATTCCTATAGAATTTCACTGAAAGCAAATTTTTTGTGGGTGAAAATGCCTGAAATATTAAGTGACTTAAGACAGAATATACAAGATGGTCAATAACATTTTCTTACAAAAAAAATTTCCATGCGATTAGTCTGGTTTAATTGGATTTGTTTGGAAAATAGACAGAGAAAGAAAAATCCTAGTGATGTCTAACCAAATAATTAAGTTCTCTTTCAATTTAAACATTCAAAACTGCATTGAAATTACAGAATAAAAAAATGCCACAGAGCTTCAAAGTCAAACCGTTCATCTCCTGCTTCTATCAGATCCTTTCACACTGGCAGCATTTCATTGTGTAAAGAGGAAAAAAAAAAGAAGAACAGAGAAAGAAGTAATCTCATTTAAATTCATATTATTTTTGCTATGGGGGGTTCAGTGGACAGCAGCTGGGCACTACTGCTATCAGCAGTGGGTAAACATTACAAAGGACAGTCATTGCCTCAACATCTTTATATTCAGGACAGCTAAGGTGTCCAGAAGATTACAGGAAAGGCTCTAAATATATATGCAGAAAAGCCTAGGAGATTTTTTTGGCTCTCAGTTCAGCCCACATAGGTCTCCCCAGGGACAGAGCAGAGCAAAGGAGAAGGCCAGTTTCACAGAGTTCAGCCGGTACTAAAAAAAAGCCAATTTTCTGAGGACTGGTACTTCAGTGATGGAAATGAGCAATTTGAGTTTGTCTTGGAAGAAGAGTAAACAAAATTTTTTACCCATATGGTAACCAAAAAGCAGCTGTAGAGATTTCCCTGATCTCAGATTAATTTTTGGAGAATGCTGTGTATTCTCTGGAGGGGGAAAACACGTGGTGATTTCTCTCACTGTTTTTCATCAAAGAAATGAATTTCACTTGCAGTCCTAGCTTATGGTGTGAAAACTGAAACCTCAACCCAGAAGTAGGGTTCATGGAGCACACTCCAAAGCACTTTGCCAATATGTTACCCCCTACACCAAAACTGTATCAGGACTAACACAGTGGGAACCATCTCCTGATTTTATAGCAACAAAACAGACAAGAGGCAGCCTTAAAGTGCTGACATTGCAGCCTATCTTACAACCAGCCCAAAAGGAACACAGCATAAGTTCCCCTCTATGTAATTTCAAAACATCATTCCTTAAAAAAAGTTCAGTTTCTTTATTGAGATCACAGATAATGTAACTATTTAAATATGAGAGGCCAAGTACTCCAACCTCTGTTCAAAAAATAAAGTTTTTGTTCTATCATATGTATTCAGTGAATGACAGCCATAGCAGGAGAATGTGGCCTTTGCAATGCCCTATGATGTCGCCATCAGCATTATTGCAACAAATGTGGAAAAAACATGGACTATTGGCTGAGTAACTCCCAAAAGTAAGGACTAAAGCTGTAGAACAAGCTATTTTCCCAGACCCTGTTAAGCATTCAAATTCCCAGTGTCCCATTGTTTATAGCAAAGAGAATTACAAGAAGAAAAGTGACACAAACACAAATCTGTCCAGGTGACTGTGATTGTCAATGAGCTGGTGAAGGATAGCCCTGAAAATGGATCTATTAAGAGATCACAGAACTAATTCTTTTTGTGATATAATCCTGGCTCTAAGATAGATTAATGTATTAGCATTTTTACTGTATGTCTCTAATGTTACCATTCTAATTCAATACACAACTAGGGAGATAAATCTCTGAATACATCCTGCATAAATAGCATGCATTGTTATGATTTTCTTAATAAACCATGGAAAATTAACATAGACATTGATAGCAGCTTTATGTCCTAACTCAAATGCAATTTATTCTTTTGTGGGATGTAATGCTATACAGACAAGTTATGATATTACACTAATTTTTGTAGACAGCCTTGAGACAGTTGACAAACTAGAAATGTAATGTGCTGTCTGATCCTGTCCCTTCCCAATGTAGCTTTTCAACATGAAATATAGCAGGGCTGACACTGCACCAGCAAAGGACATTTTTAGCTGAAGAAGCAGGGTGGAAGATGGCAATTTGCCTTTGAATTGCTGCAGCTGCAGGGTGGTGAGTTTGGGAGGCAGGGGACAAGAGCAAAGATTCAAGCTGCTCTCTGCCTCCTGGGGAAATACCGCTCAGGCCCTGACAGCAGGGACAGCCAAAGTGGCAGGACAGATCATGTTTCTGTTTTATGCACTTACACCAGGTCTTTTCTCCACTCAATCCCCTGGTATAGCAGGAAATCACAGCTCCTCCTAATTTTACATGTGAAAAGTAGAGGAATGTTTTTTGCTGATTCTAAAACACAGTGCCAAGAAATCTGCTGAGCTCCCAGGCAGGTCTGCCCCATGGCTGGGCATTCCAAAATAGCAGGACTCTGATACAAGAAAACACACCTTGCAGCAGAGGACACTGAAAGTAACAGCCTGGGATTGGGGCCAGCTCATTAACACCCTGCAGCACCATTTTATTTAATCCCACAGTCCTCCTAGTTTGACAGTGCCAGAGAATGAAACAGGAGACATCCTGGTATTCCCATAGAAATCCATGGTGCCTTGAACACTGCAAGTAGAACCCACCTCACCTGCCAAAAAATTACAGTAGATCTGGATAAGGTATAAAGAAGGGAAGCAAAAAGAGTTAAGGGAATGAAATTGCTTTTATGCAGAGAGGGTCTTAAAAAGAATAAGACTCCAGCATAGAAAATATAATATGGTAAAGGCCTATAACAGTCACAAACAGCATGGCAGAGTATAGGGAATGACTGCTCATAATTTTCTGATGCAAAACCTCAAGGTTATCAAATGAAATAAAAAAAAACATTAAGCTCAAGAGCAGACCAAAAGAGATACTTTTTTACAAGATGTATGGTTGAGCTGTGCAGCTGAGCCGTGGGATACTATAAATGCCAAAACCTTTCTGGGAACTGGAGAAATTAATGAATAGAAAAACCATTCTCAAGTCAAGAAAGACTGTGATGCTACCTGTGGTTTAGGAAATCCTTCAGCCACAGACCAGCAGAAGGTGAGGAGCCTCATGCCCTGCCCAAGCAGCCTGAGTGCGGCAGCCTGACCCAGACAGCCGCTGTGCCCTGGCAAGGGGTGCTTCTCTGCCAGCACACTGGGCAATATTTGACTCCCTGCATATGCCTGAGCCTCAGCTCGCATGGAAAATGGGCAGCTTGCCTACAGGGCTGTGAAAAGGCACCATCTTGCTGTGTGAGAGCATTTGCATGTGGAACAGCAAAGCTCAGCTCAAGGGCAGTACTGAGATGTCAGCACATGTGCAGTGTAAATCACAGCACCAAGGATGCCTCCATCCCCCCAAAAGAGACATGATAGACCTCCAGCCCTACCTCAAAGAAGATTCACCTATCATTAATGGCACCTTATGGCATTTGCCAAGAGGGGCTCAGGAGTACAGTGATGGAGCCAGGGAACCTATTTTGGGAAGAAGCAGCCTTTGCCCTCTAAGCAGAAGGCAGCTACACACCTGCTGCTCACTTGCCTCCCTTCTTTGAGGCCAAGCTCATGTCCCCAGAAAGGGATGGCAGGGCAAGCTATAGCAAGGACACTCCAACACCTTTCTGCCCCAGTACCCCTGACCAATCCAAAGAAGAAAGGCACCTCACTGCAGTGCAGCCCCAGACAAGGGGAAAGGCTCAGAGCAGAGCCTGGATTTGTGCAAACCTCATGTTTACACATTTGCATCCATTGCACCCTTTCTGCCTGTAAATTCCCAATCTCAGAAGCTGCAGCACTGGAGGGATTTGTCATTAAGTGTATGGTGCAGGGCCACTGTAATGTTTCAGGACAGCAGTGCTTTCAACATGTTTTCTCTCTGCACAGATATGTAGTTCTTTCAACTGCAATAATTGTTACTTTTACAAAAGAAAAGTGGGCACATAGAAAATACTGAGATCATCCTGGAGAATGCACTTCTGCTATCTGCTACCTCTGTCTAATAAAGCAATGAACTTACGTGGAAAACCCCACAGCCTTCCTAGAATGCCACTAGGTAGTACTGGAAATAGATCAGGGATAGCAGCATCTCTCAAGCTGTACACTGTGTAGAGCACCCAAAAGAAATAAGGAGGAGGAGGGGGGCAAGATGGGTGGTACTGACAAACTGCCACTCTTCTGGGATACTGGAGCATGGTATATCAGCCAAGTTATTTCATAGCCAGCACACCTAAGACGAAATAGATATTTTTGTGTCTAAATGCTTGGTCTTCTGTATATACCAGTGAGCTTAACTTGAAAAAGCTCAAAGCAATGTATTTTAACACAGATGTCAGCCCTCAGCTGTCTGCAGCGTGTGCACTGAGTAGCCCCTTACATGCGATGCTGCTGGCTCGGCTCTGCTGCAACCTCATGACTGCTCTTCTCCAGGATGGAGAGATTAAAATCCAAAAGGTTCACTGCTGAGCACTGTTGAGGTCCTCTCAGTGTGGGACACTGGCAGTGCAGTTGCAGACTGATATTTCCTCTTACCAGGTATTGTGAGGAAATGCAGAAAGGATCCCTCTACTACAGCAAACCCACTGCATTTGGGTAGCGCAGGTCTGGCTTTGTGGAGCCAAACTCTAGCAACAGCTGGCTGTGAAGCACAGCAGCAAGTCCGGACTTCTCCCCTCCTGCACAGAGGTGCAACTGCCAAAGAATTAATCTGCACTTGTTATTGCTTTCTTTGACCAAATGCTGTGCAACCATACTGCACAGAATTTAAGTCAGCAGGGCAGGCTTGATCTTTGCCAATACTATGGCAGGTTTGATTTATTCTCAACTATAACACACACTCAGACTGTGGCTTCTGGCAGCTTGCTTTATTTCCAGATCAAAAAGAAATCATTGTGGAGAAGCAGACTTGGGGAGTAGATGTCATTTGCCCTTAGGGATGGGAAGCCTGGATTATTCAGATTATTCACACACAGACAATTCCCTCTGAGTTGTGTTAGGAGTACAGTGGATGAGTTTCAGGAAAACTTTGTAAACTAATGCAGAAGCTGAGCCCGTTGCAAGGGTTCACTCAGATGGATCTGCCCCTGAGGATGGTGCAGATAGCACCACACACCTCAGAGTCCTACCTGGATATACAAGTGCAACCAGATAATGACATTTAACTTAAATAATGAAAAGAAGCGTTATCTTTTGTTTCTCCTGTGCTTCGTCTAGATCCTTTCTGAAAGTGTTATCAAGACCTGTGGCTTAAAAGTCACTTTCAAAGGCCAGAGTGCACAGTTCAGTGGAGTTTGTGGAGGTGACTGCAAAGTAGTTGAGGGCTATCCAAGATTGATACTCAGGATTTCTCATGTGGACTGATTTTAATAATCAGTGTATAATTCAAAGCTCCTGGATTTTCCATCGCCCTACAAGCTCCAAATTTTAAAAGAGAAAAAGATATGGTAGCAGACATGTAGACAAAAGTAAATCTGTATTTCTGCATTGTGGAACACTCCTGTAATTTTAGTGCTCTATTTGTATTCAGAGGAAAGGATTGAGTGTTGAAGCTTGGAATATAATATGAGCAAAAAGTCTGCAATATTTCATTTGGGGCTGAAATATTTAATCCAACTTCCAAGTGCTTATTTGCCAGAAAGAAAAAAATAAAAAATGCATGCAGGAAGAAATATCTAAATAGAAAAGCATCTCCTAAACTAAACAGCACTTTAAAAAAATAAGATTTTACTTGCTAGAAATCTGTTAAGGGAAGATTTTTCTTTGGACAAACATGTGGAAAAATAAGCTTCTCAGATAGCTTCTTTGAGAATCAATTTTAGATAAACATTATGAAACCACAAGTGGCATGATAAACATGCATGCCATGTTTCTTCACCCAGCTGCAGCTAGGAAACCAAGCAATAAATACTATTTATTTATATTAATAGTATGCTTAGTGAAAGTATTACAGTATTTCCTAAGCTTAAAATCATCCATGAATGTATTTTATCATGAGGCTTAGCATTTTTACAGTAATTTACAACTTTAAAAGGGTAAACTCTATTGCTCTCTGTCAACCCAACAACTGGGAAAGTGCAGAATGTTACCACATGAAGCATGATGAAATTTATTGCTGCAGTCATTAGTACATATTGATTTTGTTTATAACAACCCAAGGAGAATACTAAACTGATTACGCCTGTGCTCGGCTCTCTCTCACTCTGACAGGACACAGGCATGGCAATCCCAGGTTGCAAACCACCAGCACTGCTCCCTTTCCTCTGAGGACAAGGGGTCTGAGATATCAGCATGGCTCCTTTGGTCAGCATATCCTGCTTTGCTCCATTTTGTGGCTACCCCACATCCAGTTTCATTTTGAAGAATTTGCAGCTCTCAGACTGCCCAGGCTGCATAAATACTGACTTGTTATTAGTCAGCACCTGATTAAATGGTATCAACTCCTTGTTAAGTCTGGTTTTCCCACTTTGGGTAATTTCACTGTGTTAAAAGCCCCATGTTCATCCTTGAATCAAAGGCACTAACAGAACAACTCATTAAGGAATTCTGTTACAATTATTTAATTATTTCTACAAAACACAAGTAAAAATACTTTTGCTCAGGAAAATATGAAGCAAAATGTGCTTTCTTGGTTTCGTTTTTGTGGTAGAGTAGCATTTGAGATGAATGTTGATTTAATTTTTAACTCATCAAAAATGTGACATTTCATACGTCTTTCTACTACTTCTTAGTAGGAAAACTAAGTATGAAATTTTATTTAAAGAATCAGAAAGTTGTATTTCAATATTTAATTGAAAAATATTCAATTATTTTCCATCTGCAATTAGGGCAAAAGATATGCTGAAATAGAGTTTCCTCTATTCACAGCATTTTAAACATTAGTGGTAGCTCAGAAACTTCCCCTAATTAACAAGAAAAGACTGATACAGTTATTTCATTTCTTCCTTTTTACCATTTTTACTTAAAAGGTAGTTCTTTAATTGAACAGAAAAGCAATTTCAGTATCAATCACAAGTCCAGGGAATGGAGCATTATGGCAAAAGAAAAAAAAAAAAGCTGATTTAGCACACAAGAAAGGGAGAAATTATTATGCTTGAGACTACAGAGCCAACTTAGAAATCACCTTCTTCCAGCCAAGCTCAGCAGGTGGGAGGCTACAGATGTGCTTCTCAAGCTTTGGAGTCACAATGAAAGTACCTCAAGGTGTGCATTTTGCTTTTTCATCCCCTTGGTGCCAGAAGAACAGTGTCAAGCAGCCCTGCCCACAGATCAATCACCCTGCCAGTGGGGTGTGGAATGGAGTAAACACTGGAGACCTGTTGGCTCCAGCTGGCAAAGCAAAAGTCACTAACAATGCCAAACAGCGCAGGCCCAAAGAGGAGAAAGCACCTCCAGAAAGTAAAACTTTTGCATTCTCCCAGATAAAGAACACTTTTTGTGCTTGGTTCTCTCCCTCCATCTGGCCTGACCCATGTGAGTTTCCCATCAGACTTGTGTTGCAATTCCCTCTTTTCACCCAGAGAAAGCAGCTAATGAAAGTGGCCAACTGTTGCTCGAGATGGATATTTCATGGTGGGTGGTCTTCATGTGAAAAACTACCTCTGCCTCAAACCCCCTCAAGGTACTTGTCTTACTCTGCTTCAAGCACTCCTTTTATTTCACCAAGTGCAGAGAGCACGTTATTAGTACGTTATTAGTGTTCATTTGTTCACTCTCATATGCCTTCCTACACTGTGGATATTGCAAGAGTTCATTAGAAGTCCACTAGCACAAGAGAACACAGGGAAAAAAAAAAAAAAACAAAAAAAAAACAAAAAAAAAAAAAAAAAAAAAAAAAACAACAAAAAAAAAAAAAAAAAACAGCAACTGCAGAATCACTTTTTATAGACTACCTCTTCTCACTGTTCCTGTGTGCACAGAATTGGTACTCACCACATTTCTCTTGCAGCAGGCATAAGGAGACAAGTCACAGCAGCAACCCAGAATGCTGCCTTTGGGCAGTTGCCCTCTCATGTCCTCACAACTTGCTTATCTTACTACACAGAACTATTTCTTACATATTTGTATATGGGGGGATCAGGAGCCTCAAGTCACAGGCAGAAACACATTTTACACAACTGTAGAAAGCTGAAAAAGCTCCCCACTGGCAGACAGTGGCTGCAATTCTGGTCTATTTTTTCCCTTTGCTTTTGGGGTTTCTTTCCCTCTCATTGTGCTGCAGCACAAGCAAGGACTAGATCCAACAGTTTCTAACAGGAATGGCACAACAACCACAATACGATATCTCTGCAGGGATCTAACCTGGCACCCACATACAAGTAATTACATTCCTTTGAATACGTCCTCCAGCGAGGATCAGGTAGCACAATAGTGAACTTTCTCCCTCCCATTTTTCACCATAGTTGAGCATTTTCCTGTACACTCCTAGGGAATATCATACAGCAAGGAAACACAGCACTCAGAGTTGCAGGTATAGAGTTGCAGAGTTGCAGGGAGGGTAGGCATCTGCTGGTGGAGCAAACAATCATTTTAAGCCCTGCTTTTAAAGCCAGGCTAATCTGTGTTCCCTGCTTCAGACACAGAACTTCTTTTATTAGGGGTGCTCAGGACAGGCCATTTACACTGCAGTGCTTTAGATTAGAGCACACACCTACCCACAGAGTCCACTTTCCAGAGATTAACCAGCATCCTCAAGGGAATAACAATCATAGCACCACTAGGAAGTTATTTGATTCAGTACTTTGTGACAGGATGTATAGGGCTGCATTGTACCTCTGCTTGGAAAGTAACCAACTAAAATCAGGTTATTCATCACTCAGGTGATTTTAATTTTCCATCCATCTTCCCAGATGTATTCCATTTGTGTGTTTTGTTGTTGCTTGCCTTTTTTTTTTTTTTTTTTTTTTTTTTTTGTTGCTGTTTTGTTTTCCCTCATTTGATGTCATTCTTTCCTTATGTGCAGCAGCCAACTGCTGGACATTCAAAATCCCTCATGAAGTCACTAAGTAATGTCACCACTTACTGTTTTCCACCTGCAGTCCCATCATCACTAATTACAGCTCCCATAAATTAGTTCATTGGTGACATCTAAATGAAGCCATTTACAAATTGCAGCAATGCTGAGCAGCCCAGCTCCCTGGTACCAGTAATGACTGCACAAAGACTTCATCAGGCAGCACAGGAGGGATGATGTGCTGCATGTGCTGTTCTTACTGTCCAGCCATGACAGCACAGATTTAATTTTCTCTCATCCATATAGGATTTGCCTGTGCTGCTCAAAGCAGAGAATGTGTGCTTATTCTGCCAGTGCTCCCTGCACTTACAAACCAGGGTAAGAGGGGAAAAGCATCCTGGAATTGGAGAGCTTCAGTTTCTTGGAAAAGCATTTCCCTCTCTGTTAATAAACACAAAAACCGGGGTTTTACCAGCCTTGCTTACACACAATGCTCCCTATTGCAACATCAAAATGCCTCGAAGGATAAAAGCACAACTCAGGATAAAAATTGTCATCCTGTGATTAGAAAGAACAGCAGGCACAGAATAACTATTTGGAGCCACCCTGTGAGACTTCCCACAGAAGTGGGTGTTTTTGGGGGCCTCAATCACTGCAGACTTCTTTAAGCAGCCATCAAGATGCAAGAAGAGGTTCAAGTTGCCAAATTGTATCCAGACACAGTTCAAAGTGCTTCCTTCTATAAGCCACTCAATGAAGTCACTGTATTCCCCAACATTCCTTACATGACACATGCAAGAGAGGTGCCCACCCTGCACCTTTTTGGGGCAAATATTCTCAGGTCACTCAACCCAGCCTACTTCTAAGCAGCAACAGCCAGTGTCAGCTGCATAGCTTGGGGAACAGAATTACCTGGCATCACAAAGGCCAGTTAATGTTCAGCAGCCATTTGGGGAGGTTTTGCCCCAAGCCACCTGGTGCTCTGTCTAGACTCTGCTGCAGAAGTGCAAACTTGCATTGCTGCTGGTGGGGCACCTAGGACCAGGGAGTCCTTGCACTCTGGTTGCAGAAGCCTCCAGTAGCATATTCCCAGGCAGCAATTCGTGTGAAATGAAACCATGCCTTACACTGCAGGACTGGTAAGCACAAAACAATTCACTACAGTTTTTCTCCTGAAAGCCACGGTTAGTTTGATAAGCATTTTCTGCTTCAAAACCACCCTTCTTAACCCACAAAACACAATAATAAGCAGATAGTCCTCCTGGAAACACCCACATCACCTTCAGTGAAAGTGTGGTATAAAGAAAAGAAAATTTAAAAAAACGACTAGTTTTGTCATGGATGCTGTTCCAAGAATTTGAAGGTGCTTTTTGAAAACAACCCTTCCAAGTACATTGATTGTTTCTTGCTTGCAGAAAATCCCAAGTTAGGGCTCCCATTGATTTATGTCACTTTTAAAAGCCTAGTTCTCTTGAGTTATTCCACTATATTTCAAGCCAAGGAATTAATTCTTGTTTTTTTTTCAAAAAAACTTTCCAGTGCATGAAAACTTTTTGGTAAAACACACAGCATTATAGAAATGAGTCTCTCAGAAAGATGCTAAGCATTCACATGCCAACATATTTCACAGATTGAACTGCTCTGATATTAGCAGCCTTTGTAGCACATGTGCGCTTAATTGCGACACGTCTGGAACATTTTGTCACTTCATTGGTGTTTGGATGTCTAGCACAAAAGACTTGCTGGCAGTCAGTTTGAAAGCACAACCTAGTCACCTGTTCCATAAGTACTCTGGGTGTAGAGGTAGCCCAGATAAGAGGGAGTTGTTTGATCACATAGATACAGGAACATCATTCTTTCCCACTCAGTTTAAATTTCATAAAAAAGAAGAATTAACAGCAATATATTTTAGCAGCTGAAATACTGATGCTTGCATGTGCTGGTAGCCTGGAGGAAACCTGCAGCTCTCTGTAATGGTTTGGCTGCAATTCTCCTCATCACCATCTGCAAAAATTTTCCCTACTAAATATCCCAGTCTGTATCTTTATTTTAATATTACAAGGAGCTTTTTCCACATCTTCAATCTGTGCTTAAATCAGCACCAGCAGCACAAAATCGAAGCACCCTCACCTTGTTCAAAAGCACTTCTTAACTTTTTTTGCCAGGTACATTCTTTACAAGATGTCAAATATGAGGACTTGGCCATAAAAGCAGCATACTTAGAGTGGCCCAGTCTGGACCAGCACAAAGAAAACAGTATTTTTCTGATGAGGTTTCAGTCCAGCCTTGCCATATGCTGCAGGTTTGCTTGGGATGCTGGAGCAGTTTTTTGTGCTCACTTTGGGGTAAAGCCAAAAGCTACAGTAACCCATGGATGTTGCCAAAAAAGAGGAGGGGTCTACCCAGATAGCCCTCCTGGATAAAGGTGGAACTCAGGGCACAGGGAGGTATACAGCTCCACACCTGGCCTGCGCAGGGATTGTGGGTACAGGAGAAAATAACTCTCCAAAACCTCTGCAGTCTCTTCACATCCACCCCAATTAAGCAATTCCCCATATCTCACATGCCATGGGCAGCTCCCGTGGTGCTACAGCACAGCTCCAGACTTATTTGCAGAGCCACACTCAATGCCCCACTGAAGGCTGAAGCAAGGGCAAGACAGGCTACTGTGGCAGCTGCTGCTGCCCCATTTCACACCAAACACAGTGAAACACAGTTTTTCCTGCTAACCTATAGCAACAAAGAAGGTCTAATTCCTTTCTTAATGTAGCCAGCAACTGGTAGATACCCACAAGAAGCACATACCTGTTTCACTTCAAAGTGGAACATCCAGGTTATTCCTTTCCAGCCAAAGCACCAATGCGATATTCTTTTTTCATAGGTCCTCACAGCCTTTTCCTGAGTTCCCACTCTCTGCTTGTGTGAACAAACTCTGCATTTCACAGGTGGAGCTCACTAGACCTAATTACCCCAAGACCTTTGACATTGATGGAGGTGATTTTATAGCCCTTACCAACATCAAAGCACCTGGGAACCCAGAGCTCACCAAGGCCTAAAACTCCAAACCAGCCCCACATTTAAAATCACGAAGCTTACTTTTTGACAATGACTATGGTATCATTTGAGACAAGTGTCAAAAATCTCAGACCTAGCAATGCTTTTTCAGACCATGATTTTCATGTTTCCCAGCTAAGTAGCTAAAAACCTCTAACATTTTCTCATGTCGGGGCTTTTTTACTTAAATATAACCCCAAAACAACAAACCAACCAAGCAAAACAACAAAATACCAAACCCAACAAACAAAAATAAAAAAAAACAACTCCAAACAAATTTAAAAAACCTACCCTGGCTGAATAGCATCTCTGTTAAAGAATTCTCAAGGATTCTCTAAAATTTGCCCTTTGTGCTCATATTTTTAAAGCTTCCCTTTGCAACTACAGTATCTAGAAACATGTCTCCTGTTTATTTGCTTATTTTGAGTGCTTCATTCCTCTGCAGGGAACCCTGCAGTTGTAGGACTCTAAAAGTCTTTCAGAAATCAGTAAGCACCATGACGGTGTGAGAGCTGATAAGAGAGCAGATCTGTCATAGCAATAAACAGGTTTTTCCTCTGTGATTGTAATAACATTCATGACATTACACAAGGGATGAACTTAATTGCTATATTTAATTTGCTTTTTAGAAATAAGCCTGGACATTTGGTTGTATGTAGACATAGGGGCTGGATATATCTCTGTGACAGGGTTGCTGTGCTTTTCCATCAATGCTGCATGACCAGTGAGACCTATTGAGCACAGGACAGCTCTTTCAACAAAAGAACTTCATCTGCCCTGGTTTTGGCTATTACCTCAAGGCTCTCTGCGAGTTCTGATTAATTTCTCAGGTGACTTTTGATTTTGCAGTTTAAATACCTTCACTCTTGGAGGCAAACCCATGTAGCCCCAGGAGCAGAAGAAAATCTGCTCCAAGACCTCAGTCCCCGACTATAAAAGTTCTGTCTTTGTTCCAAGCACTGGCAAACACAACTCTCCACCCAGACACATGACTTATGACCTGTGGCACACATTCCCTTTGGCAACTCTATGCAAATATAAAAGGACACAACTAATGCACCCTTCCTTCCAATCACACAAAATACATATATATTTGTTTTCCCCTTTGGATTCAGATTTTCATGCTGAGAAGGGTAACAAAAGGACAGACAGGTTTTGAGGTGATGGCCTCCTGTCTGTGAGCAAGGGGAAAATCTTTTGCAAAGAAGAACAAATTCTGGCAGCAAAACTTTGCTTTCAGTTATGCTTAGGTACTTTTCCTTGCCCTTTTTCCCTGAGCTCTTCAGCCAAGGTGATGCCACCTCTGGGAAAACATAAACTTTCCCAGGTCAAGACTGTTTTGTCAGTGATGCTAACTGTAAGTGATCTTTCTCTCTTTATCTTGACCCATGAGCCTATTTTTCACTTCATTTCCCCACTCCCCCATCCTTTTGGGGAGGGGAGTGAGTGTCCAGGTGAGTACCTAGCAGCTGATCACTGCCAACTTGCCACACCAGCATCAGAAAGACAGTGCTGCAGAGAGAGGATTCAGAAGGAGCTCTCTTGTTTTGGAAAAAAAAAAAAAAAAAAAAACAAACAAAAAGCACCAAAAACTAGTCTAAGAAAGAGTCTGTGACTAAATCTAGAGATTCACCAGTTGCAAACCTTTCTCAGGGACATTTATGCTTGTGGCCCCACTGCAGCCTTGCTGGGTCTACTTGTAAGGAGACCAGCCTCCCTTTTCTTTTACATCTGTTTGCTGGGGGTCTGGCATGCAGCCTGGCTTACCACCTCTACTCTAAATTCCAGGACTACGGAATAAAAATCATTTGCTGTTAGTCAACAAAAGCTGTCTTTTCTCTCTCTCTATTGATTACTCCTGAATAATCAATTGACATTTGGCACAGTCTTATTTATAATAATTCAAGTCAGCAGCAACATAATTTAGAAACTGGCTACTAGGCATGTGTTGGTAATGAATCAAATCCATGGATAATTCAAATTCATAGACTAAAAAATTACATTTAAATAATGTTAAGGTTGTGACAACCTGACAAAATACCACAAATTCAATGTGAAAACTTTTCCTCCCTCTGTGGCTGAGGGGAAAGCCCGGAGAAGACTTGAGAAGGAATTGGCATTTGCTGCCTCCCCCATGATCCTGCACCTTTGAGTTCATACCTAATTGACACCACCTTTGTGATCATCTGAACTGAATCCCTGGTTCTTCTTCACACACTTCCAGTGGTGTCATTTTATCCCACGAGAGGGAACAGATGCATATTTTTACACAACAGATTGCTTGGCCCAGTACAAAGTCAATAGAGTGTGGTGTGCAAACCTCCCCTAGTTTTGTGGATTATGGAGCTGTTGCATGGAAGCAGGAGAGACCTGAGAAATCCCCTGCTAGGCATTGAGCTTCCACTAACACCCACCTCTTGTCACAACTCCAGAAACTGCCTTTTTCTCCTTGTTGCCCCCTGTGACGAATTTTACTGTGAACAGAACCTGAATGGAGGGTTGCCCTTAAATCTACAAGAGGAGACACTTGAAAATTTTAGGTAACTTCAAGCTGAACAAACTAATGGCTCCTTAAACAGCTGTTCAACCTCCTCATTTTCACATAGGATTAAAAAGCCACAGAAACCCACCCAGTTTGGCTGGGCATGCCTGCAGCCAGTCCAAGAAGGACAGGTATTCCTGGGAAGCATGCGCTGAGGCGGGTTTGTGCTTTGTGCAGAATGTGTTATTGGCACATGAGCTTTTAGAGGTGCACAGTCCACAAATGTATCTTCTGTGAAATAACTGGGTTTCCCTGAGGAATGTTCTCCCAGTAGTCTTCAAAAAGCTATTTCCCCTTGGAGGGTCAGAGTTAGAGACTTCAGGCTCAATGCAAATCCTCTCCCCACAGTAATGGAACTGACACTGGAATTTCAAACTCACAGCATCATCATCTCCCTATCTTTCCTATTAAGACTGAACTACAGAGATAAACATGTTAAATGAATTATTAGAGAGCTTATACATTCAGCAGTAGGTTCATAAAGGCAGTCCTTCATATATATATAATACTACCAAAAAAAAAGCCCAGAGAAAGCTCATTGCTGTGTGCTGGATTGCAAACACTATGGGGTTTGCAGTGGAATTTCAATTATAGGAAAATGCACTGTCAAGCCCGCGTTCAAACCCTTAATTACCAGCGCTTAACCACCACATATTATTGAAGGAAACTATAATTCACTTTGAAAAGGACCTGGTTTATACCTATAATTAAATTAATCATAATTAATTCCAGCAGCTACTGCTCTAACTATTGAAGGAGAAAAATATTAAAGAAATGCACTCTCAGGGATTGCTTACATTGTTATGATGAAAAAATAAGAACTCTGCTCCATGTTTCCATTCCGTTCTGCATCCAGATACTTAGTAAAACCCACCAAATTCTTTATCTTCATTTCATTCTTGTTTCTTAATGTGGCCTTCTCTCCAGCCAAAGCCACATCCATATCTTGGACATTTACTTGATAACATTTCTAAGATCTGGCCTTTTCTGTCTGCCTGGTGAGTTAATATTTTGCTGGAGCTATTCCCTATCCCTTAGTGCCAACCCCAAATGCTGCCAAGGGGTGATCTTTCCAGACTTGTTTGAAGCAACATCATTCCCCCTTCAGCACCCTTCAACTGGAGCCTTAATCCCATGCACAAGAGCCTTTTCCTATGCCTGAGGGCCCTTTGCCCTCTGCTGTGGCAGAACCTCTTTCCCTGAATGTGGGAAATGGCAATTTCCCTCCACCTACTGCTGCGTTGCTGCTTCTGCTTCAATTTTCTGTGTATTCTTGCCATTCCCTCTGCAGTCTCTGAGCAACACCAGGAAAGGCTAACTGTGAGGAAAACCCAGGCAGAAGAAAGCTCTCAGGGAGCAGCAATCAGGGCTGGGGCATGTAATCAGCAAAAAGAGGGTGGAGAGAAGTCACACTTTCTTCTCTTTCTTTAAGCAAAACAACAGATATACTGAAAGGAAGGGAAGAATTCCCCTACAAACTCTGGGTTATAGTGACAGTATGGTGCATTAACAGATTACAGCATTTTATTGCAGAGTACTGTTAAACAGTAGGAGACTTTTCAAGCAGCAGTGTCAGTATCATGTAATCTTCTAAGTAATAAACTATTAAAAGAATACAGGGCACATCACATTGCTTGACTTGCACAGTTTGCTCATTGGCTTTTATATGTGCCTGCTTTCTAATTTCATTGTCAGAATACATCAAGTTGCTTTTATTCCTTCCTTTGACAGGGCAGGCTTGTTTTTGGTTTTTTGTTCAAAAGGCAACTCCTTTTAAGTGTATGGGTTTATATCCCTCAACAGCTTTCAAACAAATCCAAGTCTTTGGGGCTTTTGGTACATCATTGGCTGGCAGAGCTGCCTGCATTGTTTCTTCTTCCTTGTAGCTCTTGCATTGCTTCTCTGGCTTCAGCTGCAGTGGAGCCAAAATCTTTGTTCTCTCATGATTTCTCTCTGCTCTGTGAATGGGCTCCCTTTGCAAACATGTCTGAATTTTTAGCAAGGTTAAAGAAAGGACATTTGGCACTTTAAGACTGTCTTGAAGGGCAAACTTGAGCAAACTGTTCTTGTTTGAAGATGTGATCACTCATTAATGTCAATTTAAAGATGAGCTGAGATCTTTCATTTGATCAAGGCCTGAATTGCTTTTTCTGAGCTCTCCTGAGAAGTAGCTCCAACCTGAAGTCCCTGCCAGAACTCTTCCCTGTTTCACTAGTGGAAGGATTATTACAATTGACAGAGAAAACTATAAGCAAAACTCCTCTTGTAATTCAAAGGAGAACTTGTCTCAAATGTCCCATTTGTCCCACTGTCACCATCTTCTTGTTTCCATAACCTTTTGCCCTCTTCAACCACTTATTATGCATATGTTTAAACTCATCTATTTCAACAGTCTTTGTTGAAAAGACTGAGGGTAGTCCTTGCTTTTTATTCTCCCAAGCTTTTATTCCTTTTATTCCTTCTGCTGCGACAATTCTAAATCAAAAACTAGAATACCCTAATTTCAGAAGAAGATGGTTTTCAAATTTGTTACAACTCAGAAATACATTGCTAAAAGTAAATGTTCCGTACAAAACTGTTACCCTCCAGAAAGCCTTTCTATGCACAAACACAGTGCTAATCCTACTCAGAAATCTGGAGAAGCACGCAAAACAAGTCTTTCTTTTTGAAAATTATTCTCCTAGAATGTTCTCCTGACTGTTTCATGTTGAAACTTCTTTTTCTGTTGCAGTTATTATTACCACATCTTGAACAGACCCTGCAAGCAAGAGCCTCGAAGTTCATTATGAAAAAAATCCTTTAGGAAGCATATTTGGTCATTTCTACTGGTCCCTCCAAGACTTTTTTTCTGCATGAACATAGCCCAACCTGACTCAAGACACCCCACAGGTATTTGTACAAACCAGTGAGTGAACAGTGTGGGTAAAGAAAACAAATCTTTCACCATTTATCTGCACTTTTTCCCAAAGGCTTTGAAAGAAAGAGATTCAGTAGGAGGTAATATATCAAGATGAACAGCATCAGTTAGCAAGGTGTGAGGTCCGTGACTTCCCAAGGAGCTGTGCACATACAGGTGAGAGATTTCATGCTATCTGACGTGGCCACTGCTGGCAGAAATAAAAAATTTCCTTATAATCTTTCTCAACAGCTCAGCAAGAGAGAGTTGATCTTATGCTGCTGCTTTTAAAGACAAGCCTTTGATAGAAAACAATGCAGACACCGGACAAACTGGTAGAATGACAATCACCTCTCCTAAAGTGAACATTTATCATCACTGTTGAGCAGGTCCACTCTTACCCACTGCTAGGAAGAATGAAGGGAGGCATAAAATGATCACACCTACTGTTGACTGCCAAGGTCCAGAGGCAGCTTGCCCATGGGATGCTGTGTGTGTTTGACACATTTTGTGTTTTGCTTTTAGCCTTGTGTCACACTTCTCGATGACAAGGCAGGGCTTTTTCTCAGCTGGCAGTACCCACAGAGCTTTGCATCTCCATCAGGGAAGGTTCCCCAGATTTCAGCACAACTGCTCTGCTTCACAATAGGTGCGACCTTGCCCTGTCATTACTGGGAATGCTGTCTCATGAGAGATCCTGTGGGGCAAGCACCAAATCCACAAAGGCAGTGGCTGACCTATTCTACAATGTCACTTTGATTTTAAAAGTACTATTAACCTTCCACCTGGAGTTCTCGTTCTGTTTACTTAGAGTATTCACACATACCCTTAAAAGCTGTAGTGAGCTGATGGCAGTGATTAATTGTCTACAGGAGTTCTGTAATAGATGAATATATATGATATCTCATTTATCAGAGAAATAACCACTTCTTTAATCTCCATGATCAATCAAGCAAAAAGACACAGGGTTTGTTGACAATGCCAGATACACTCGAGAGCATTTTTAGCTGGTAAGGAGACTGCTGTTTTAAAGAAATTATTTACTGAAAACATGATGTTTCCAGTTCCATTCTGTCCCTGTTCCTGCTCTAAATGCATTCAGTAAGCAGCCTGATTATAATTAGCACATCAAACACTGAATTTAAAGGGTAGGATTTTTGCCACAAATGGGAGAATCATTTACTTATTTGACATTTATATGAGGCCTCTAGTGTCCAGTCAAAGTTTCAAGTTGTTTTGATGGCTTTTTTAATTTATGTATATACACAAGGCATCACACTAGATCTCCAAAGGGACCAGGGCTCTGTTTAGGTGGTAGAGCAGTCTGGAGCCTACAAAGAACTTCTGAGTTCAGACTCCCTGAGACACCTGCCAACCAAAGTCACCAAAAAAATCAGATTTACATATTTTCACCCTAAAACTGGACTTGCTGTCCCTGCTGGTTTTGACAGGGGTAGAATTAATTTTCTTCACAGTGGCTAGTATGGGGCTGTGATTTGTGTTTGTGCTGAAAACAGTGTAGATAATATGGAGATGGTTTTGTTATTGCTGAGCAGTGTTTGCACAATGTCAAGGCTTTTTCTGCTTTTTGTACAGACAAGAAGCTGGCAAGAAGTCTTGGGGTGCATGGGAAATTGGGAGGAGACACAGCTGGGACAGCTGAACCCAACTCAGTATATAAGGAGGGGGGAAGAAGAAGGAAATGAGGGACATTTGGAGTGATGGTGTTTGTCTTCCCAAGTCACTGTTATGTGTGATGGGGCCCTGCTCTCCTGGGGATGGCTGAACATCTGCCTGCCCATGGGAAGCTGTGAAATAATTCCTCCTTTTGCTTTGTGTGTGTGTGTGTGTTTGTGTGTGTGTGTGTGTGTGTGTGTGTGTGTGTTTTGCTTTGCCTATTAAGCTATCATTATCTCAACCCACAAGTTTCCAGAGTTTTACTCTCCTGATTCTCTCCCCAGTCCCTCTGGTGGGGGAGTGAACAACCAGCTGCATTGCACCTATTTGCTGTCTGAGGTTAAACCAAGACACCTTTCAAGATTGGAGTCTTTTGTTACATTCCTTCCTTGAAAACTTGGTGAATAGGGTAACATTTGTTTTATTCTTTTTATTTTATTTAGAAGGTGTTGTTTTCAGTGATACATTTCAAAAGTAAAAATAGCTTTGAAGCACCTATTCTGAAAGACCCTATTTATTTTGTTTTTCCAGGTGTGAACTATGAGTTGATGGAAAGCAAAGGGTTTGTCTTTTGCCAGCTGAGTGAGCTCAGGGATTGAGGTTTCGTCTGAATGACTCTTAAAATTTACATTTTATTTTGCTTTGTATCTGTCCATGATGTATGAAACACCCTGGTCTCATCAGTCCATTGCTCCTCTCTCTCCTTTGTCCACTGATGAAATATAGACAGATTATTTTAAAATGGCAAAATTCCCAGGAAATAAAAAGAAGAAAAGGAGAGTCTGCAGTGTGAGGGAGCTGCTATTTGCAAACAGTTTAACTCCTGGCTAATCCAGTGCACCAAGTAAAATGACCAGTGAAGGAAAAGGACTGCTCAGCTATTCTCTGTAGAATACATTATGCTTTGGGTACTGACAATCCTTGCAGAGCCTGAAAACAGCAACAACCTGTATGGTAACCTCAGTGTCATCTCCCTTTATCTTGTGCCAGGGTGGCAGGACACCCTGCTCAGAGTGGCACTGGGGAAGGTTTAACTCCTGCCTTTCTTTGTGACCTTGAAAAGGTTATCTACACCTTTAGCCAATAAAGCTCTAAGATAGAAATTTTTAATTGTACTCAGAGGATTTAATTTTCAGGTGATTTGAGAGAGTTTTGGATACCAAACTGCCTTAGCTCATACAAAAAAATAGCTCAGATCCAAAAGTAGTCCTGCTAAACAGATTCTCATCAGATTGAAAATGGGGTATCTGCCCAAGAAGCTATTTTTTCTGAGTTAGTTATTTTGTCTGAGAGTTTATTGTTATAGAGAGCTGTGCAACAGGCTGGCTCAGGCTGCCTGGGTGCTTCACCATCACCAGGTCCCTGCACCTCTTTTTGTCCTTCCCATGCCATGTACTCACCCACACTTGCTTTGTTGTCTCCACCCAGACAGGATGTTTGCTAGACCCTCCTCAAGTCAATGCTGCTTAGTAAAAGTAAGAATGGAAAATATAGCTACTTTCATGGTGGGTTAGTGAGATGAATTGGGTCGGTGCCAAGTGCGATGGATGCCAAGACAGATAAAGAAATTAATAGATATGAGCTGGGATAGGAAGACCTTCCTGTTGGCAAAACCATTGTGACACCAATTCAGTCACCTCACACAGGGCTGCCCCTGGTCTGCAAACTTCTTTGATGGGCTTTCTTCTCAAATTTGTTCACACCGGCTGTAACTCCAAGGACACTCTAGGCTGGGGTCTCCACCTGCACAGTCATACAAACAGACTCACCTGTAGAGGGGAGGAACAGCTCATGGCAGAACCAAGGAAGGGGCCAAAATGGATGTGTGTGTTTTGAAACCTCATTAATCCAGGGCATTTTATGATAGTGTAATTAGCACTAGATGCTAAGAGGAGTGGCAAAATACATTTATCTCAACAAAGGTGGATAAAACCTGTAATTCTCACCTGAATTATGGTTTTCAAAACCCTCTCTAAGGAGACAGATGTTATGCCAGACCTCACAATTATAGATTTCATTCTTCTTGAAAATAACAAATATCTAATTAGTTATGGGTACCTCTTGCATAACAAACGATTTTATTGCAGGGAGAAGTTTTGATAATAAACAATTCCTTTGCTCTGAGGCTAAGCCTTTGCCCCTCTGGGTGCATTTCCAAATGCACAGTGGTCACAAATCACAGCTATGGCAGGGGTAAAGCCAGTGCAAAGCTGTCATTTGTTGAGAATATATCGTATATGAGAACCAGGGAGCACCTGCAGAAACTGATGCAGAATTTGATTAAAACAGTAAACAAAGCAGGTCCCTAAAGGGATTAGATAAATTCATGGACAACATGTGAATGGTGTGCTCTCTGAGAATCATAGAGGAACAAGGTCTTGCCGATATGCAGGGATACCACCTTAAATATGCCTAATGAAGGATTTCTATCCTCTTCCCCCATAAACACACACATGCACAAAGTCATGGCTACCAGCAGTTAATGACAGATTTGTTAATTAACAGCATGAGGCAAAGCCAAGGTTGATGTTCTAATAAACAGGTCATTAACTTTGGTAATGACCAATTTCGGAAGATGATTGCTCTTACAAACTGTATTCCATGGCTTATGAAATGCAGCAGTGCAGGTCTGAAGTACATCTGGCAGCCAAGACGTTTAACAGAGCAGTTAGCCAGAAGCACTGGCCGCTCCTTGGGAAAGCTGTCATCCTCATTTTTCACCAGACACATCACGTCACCAGGAATCAGACTAGATAAATTTCAAGCTACAGCAATTAAAATCCATACAGATGTAAAAATGAAATAAAAACCAGCTTTGAGACAACTGGCCATCTTTGCCAAGGTTGTTCAGAAAAGGTACTTGGTGTTTGTGACTGCTTTTGTCCTGACTGGCTTTTTGAGACTGCTCTGCTGCCACGTAATTCAGACTTTTCACTGTATTTTTCTATGAGGCTAAGGGATACGACTGCCCAAGGGACTTGGCTACTCCAAGGAGAAAAGTCTTCATCAGTAGCCTGTTACTGCCAGGGATTTGTTTCTTCCCTGCAGAGGAGGGCAGGGTAGTAACGTAAGTAAGGACTGGGATGAATAGCCAAGTTACCTAAAACAGCCACAGGGGAATGGGCACATTAACCTGATTTCCCACTACACAAAAGAATGGAAAGCACCTGCAGTTTCACTGCACTGCAAAGCAAGCCCCAAAAGAGACCTATATAGAATGTGTCAAGATCAGTAAACTACAAAAATGTTGTGTTTTGAAACAGAAGCAGGCAGAGATCATGTTGAAAATAATTCCTCTGTTTGCAGGACCTGTGCCATTTTTTGGTGTTGCTGGAATGAGAATCAGAAGCAAAGGAAGCTGACAGTAATGTGTGTCATGAGCCAGAGGATCCATTAGTAGCACTTTGGGGCCTTTCTGGGGATAATTAAACATCCTAAAGAACAGTCACTTAATATCACAGCACTTAGTATTTACTAGAGAGTTAGTAACCAGATACCAGCGGGGAAAAATTACTTTTTCTGTAGTTTACCATCAAATTATTAGAAAAAATAATTCCAAAGTTTATTATGTTACAAGGTTTGGTGAATAGGAATGGTAGCATGAGTTAGACCCTTGCAAACAGGAGTAGGATGGAAATGGATGGTGTTTGGGGAGCAGAGTTCACGGAGGATACTTAATTTAGAAAAGACAAAGCACTTGAAAACCTTTTAGGGAATTAGTCCTGACAGTGGCTGAAATTAGCCTGGAATCTAGAATCTGGAGTTGTGACACGGAGATAAGAAGTACATACACACACAGACTTAAAATTTCCGCAACTAGTAGAGCTGTCTACGGTAATACTGTTAAAACATGACATTTAAAAGGCTAAAGAAAAGCAAACTTTCCCAAAAGAGATAAAACTGAACTAAAAGGAAATCTGCCTGTGATACACAGGAGTGGCATTTGCCTGTGGCACATGCTTGAGACCGAAAGTGAAACTACTGTGCCTTACCAGTGAGAATATAGGTGGTATATTTTTCTTTTACCATATTGCCCTCTTTTTTTCAGTCTGGCTATGTAGTGCCTTTAAGGTGAAAGCTATTTTGGAAGAGGTTACATAAGTAAAATTTAGCAGGACAGAAACAACCTCACCATCAAGCAGGGATCACTCAGTCTCCATGATGGACAGCCATGTAATCATGAGCAATCCCGAGAGCTGTGCCAGAATTCCTCCAGCTCTTGCAGCCTTGCACTGTTATTTGAGTGCACAAGGATTGTTTCCTGCTGAATACTCCTATGGATACTTCATTCCTGAAAAGGAATGAAAGGACAAATGTAATCACTGGTTCAGTCTTCTCACAGAAGCTCAGCATCATTAAAAACTATACTATACTGTAGGCAGCTATATGGATTTGGACTGGAGGACCAAAAGTACCCAAGAAGATTGTTAGGATTGCTTTCATACCTGAAAAAAGACCCAAAAATGCTATATAATTTTAATTAATAAAATTTAAAATACGGATTTCTGACTTTCAGGGAAATCAAACTGATTTTGCATCCTTTTTTTTTTTTTTTAACTAATATTTTATTTCTTGAAGTTCTTTAAATGGCATTTTGTCTCTCTACAAATACAACATCACTCTAGAAGCAAAAAATATTGATAAATTGACATGCATAAAAATGACAACAGAAGTGTTTTTGGAAACAGACCCCTTTTGTAATTTGTGATACAAAAGAACGAGGGAACTGACACAGATGAAGACTAAAGGGACAGAGGCTGACTATATCCATCCATCGATACAGCACTGAAAAGTCATTTTGAGTGCAGATGGGAATTTACCAACATAAGACAAATGATCCCATAAGGTAGAAGAGAATGTTACTGAAAATAAAAGTTAGAGATGACAAAGCACCTGCTATCACCTGATGTAGCAATCAGAGCCAACACATTCCAATTGTCCATCCTAAAAAATGGGCTTTATCACTAAAGAAAGTCTCAATTCATTATTTCTTCATTGATGCTATGTCAAATATGTAGGTCACATAATCAGCCTGCTGTCTTAGAGTGAGAAAAAACTAGAGAACTCGGTTAAGGGCACAGAATGAATAAAATTTACAGGGGTGAGGGAATTATTTTTAAAAGTCACAATCAAGTAGAAATAAAATTCAGCAAGAAGAAAAACGTGAGCAAGTGCTCCCTCTTTTTATTGTTACATTTCTGACTATATAAATTGACCTAATATTTCAAAGTGACTGACATGTTCAGGTCTTTTCATCTTAGTGGGCTGAACTTGAGAGACTAATATATAGGCCAAGCCTTTCTACAGTGCCTCAAACTGAGGCTGAGATAGCTGAAGCTGGATATATTCAGAATAAAATAAGAGATGCAGCATTTAACAGAGAAGTGGCTCTCCCTTGGAGAACACCTGCTGAAGGAGATCGTAGCTTCAACTGCTTTTGAGTGGATGGTGGGGGTTTTTGACATATAGACCTTTCCATTCTTACAGCCTTTGATTTTGCTCCACAGGAATCCTTTCTTGTCATTGAACCAGGCAAAGACTAACTGTAGAAGTTTAGCATTATCAAGGCCAAACTAGGACCAGAATTTTCTTACTCCATAAAAGGCAATGCTGGATGGAATAAGATGAATAGTCCAGTATCTTGTACACCCCACAAAGCTCTTAGCAGTGGCTTATCTCTGTCCATATGGAAATTTGTATCGATTTCACTGGGAAGAGATTTAAGACAACACCATGCCCCAGCTCTCATGACTCAAACAATATTTGTTGTCTTTCTTAAAACACTGGCTCCTGCCCTTATGTGATCACAGAGGAGTCTCAAATGCAATCAGCATTACGGCTATGCAGAAAAGCTTGCAAAATCAGTGTACTCAAAGGGGAGGGAAGACAGCAGAAAGAGAAAAACACATGATTTAGGGAGCTTTTAACCCTCAGATATGCTCTCTCCTTGCAATCACCATTCCTCCAAGTTACATAAAATAGTGCAGGTCAATTTGGCTAGTCAGGGAAGGAAGACAGGTGAACAGAGGGACATTTGCATTGCTACCTGGCACCTGGACTCCATCTGCAATACAAAGAAACCTGCAGCCAAATGAAACAGCAGGGAAAAAGGAGTAGGATTTACACTGGTTTATTTGGAGGAGTAACAAAAAGTGTGCTCTAGTTTCCACCCAGACTTGAAAAAGGTACATTTGGCTCAGAAATTGAGTTGAGACTCCCACTGGTAAGCTGTGCAATTCACTCAAAGGTATTCTTAGCAAAGATAACAGGGAAGGAGCCAACACTATTAAACACAAGCAGTGAGTGCAGACAACAAACAAGAACACGCCACAAGGTTGCATCCGTTCTTCAGAAACAGAATACTAGGACAGTGATTTGCAGCTCTGACAGATGCACAATACAGCATTTGGCTCTGAGATTGTATCTGTGGTCATTGGAAGAAACAATTTGATTGCATCTGGGGGAATTGGGATTTTTAAAAAGAGAATTAATCTTCAAAGGATTCAATGACCTTTGCTAGCTTCTGAAAAATAAAAGAACTCATATGGATTTTTATATTCAATGTGCATTAGTTGCTCATTCTCTCTGAGGTGATTTGCTTTCATTTTTTTTTCAGTTTTATTTGCATAAAACACAGTCTGCATGAAAAGACAAGCCAACAAGCTTTGTATATGTTTATGCAGGATTTTGCTGTAATATTTTTGGTAGATTTGATGGGGTTTTCTTCAATAGTCACAATCTCCCATCATTTCTGTTCCAGAGAAACAATTTATTTTCAAACATAGCTGTACAGAGCCCTCTTGGACACGACCTGTTTCCCAGCCTTCCACTGCTGTTAAAGCCAAATCACATTTATATTTAACAGCTTAATTTTCCAAATTGGTTTTATCAGTGACCCTGTTGGCCCGTGAAGGCAGCGCCGGGGGGAGCTGCGACCTGAGCTGCATGCCCGGCTGCAATGCTGACCTGCTGGCTGACACAACAGGGCATCCCTCTGCCTTTTTCTCCTCTAAGCGGTAATTCCCTCTGAACAGGAGCTACCTTTTGCTGCAGAGCACACAATGGAACTGTTTTATGCCCGACACAGCAACAAGATGGCCAACAGTGGAGGAAGCTCAAGGCAGAGGTGAGCTAACAAGTCCACAGGGGAAAAGCACAAACTGCCTGCAAAGGAGAGGCTACAACAAGCATCTTGTCTCTGACATGGCTTGCATGACTCTCTCAGCCTGACTACTCTTTCTCATACAAGCTTTTCTTCTCATACAAGGAACCGTAGTTCATTTTCTGCTCCTTGGCTGTCTGATATCAAGGTTATTTTGCCTTATTACCCTAAGAAGAGTCCCCAGCTGCACTTTCTTTCCAGTCCTGCAGCTTCCTGTCCCAGCCTAGCTCTAGATATGTTAGGAATATCTCATGATTGTGAATAGGTTTTTTGGGTTTTTTTTATTTAAGCAAGAAAAGAATAAAGAATTCTGAGACAAAAAAAAAAAAAAAAAAAAAAAGAATGGGGGCATTTTTAAAACCTTATCCCATGACAAACAAGTTGAAGTCTTTTACACTCATTATAGTGAAGGAAGCTTACATCTTCCTTGAAAAGGTTCAGGATTAAAATGCAAATAACTTTTGAGATGCAATTCATGCAGTAAAGTGTAAACAGTAGGGCAAATGTTCCTTCGTGAAGCAGCAATGGCAGTAGAACAGTATCTGTGGTCTTGTGTATAGATATGGAGAGATGAATCCATTGATGAACCAGTCAGTGGCACACAGAAACCACTCCAGTCACACCAATAAGCATGTACCTATGCTCAAAAGAGATATACCCCAACACAGCAATTTAGAGAAGTGCTAATGAGGTCTCAATTTCCAGGTTATGATTGGATGTCAGTCTTGAACTGACAAAAGCACCACCATGGAAGGGAAATATTTTAATTTCATGTGTGCCAGAATTCTGTCAGTTTTCAGACATCTCTATTTCTCCTCTCACAAACACTCTTAAAATTTGTCCCCTGGGAATGTTGTTCAACTGCATAGTGCCAACCAGGAACTAGGAAGAACAAACTGACTGAAAAACATGCAGACCTTCAAAGGCAGAAGAAAATTATTCTTGCTGGAAAGGAGATTGTGGCACTAAAAAAAATAATGTGGCTTATCTGTGTAGAAGTCAGTCTGCCAATCTTTTCTCACCCTGATCAGCAGCTAATTGCAGAAGTGCTGACGATCTCTGTGGCAGTGAGCACTCAAAGATCAATAGTTGCCTCAGTCTGTCAAGCCAGTTATTCCATTGCAGACTATGGAATTACTCCTGCCCTTATTCTTTGCAGCTGTAGTTTCAGAACTGCTAGCACACCTTTGGGGTGAGACAGGAGCAAAGGTGTCTGGCAGCAGGATGAGAATAACACGTGTGTAAGAACAAAGGCCAGAGGCAAATTATAGGGACTTTGCCTGTACGCATGCACAGGCAACATGACCCTACTATATTGTGTTCTCAACAAGACAGTGGTAAGCCCTAAACATCTGGGATATGTAGGGCATAGGGAAGGACGGATAGGAGAAACTGGGAGAGGGGCATTCAGGGAGTGTTTGTCAGAAGTTAGGATGGACAGACATGGCAGATGAGCTGGTGGGATGGCTACAGTAGGACAGACTGCAATAGCATGAATATGCCTGTGACAGCATGTGATGTATGACATATGGCATGTAACGTATGACAGGGCTGAAGGAGGGATCTGTGAGCTGGGATTGGGCAAAACCAGAAGGGTTCACATTGCTTTGAATGAAATAATCTGCCCAATATACTATACAATTAGAAAGAATGTTAAAGTTTCAAATGGGGATGGAATTTTTAATGTAAAGAAGTATAACAAACAGCAATTCTTTTCCCCCAGAAATAGAAACAAAAAGCAAAGGAAAATAATACAGAAAACTTCTGTTTTGTTTAAAAGAAATGTGGACATTTTGACATGTATTTTTCCAAAGGCATCAAAATATTTTTCTTCACCTCAGAGGCATTCCAAAGCTGACCTGTTTGTCCTTCAGACCGTCCCATCTGCCACTTTAACAGCTTTTTAATATATTCTCTACATAATCAATATTTACATTTCAGTAGCAGCTAGCAGCTTCAACAGGCACCACAGGCCCCATAGCGTTAAAGTGAAAGGGAGCTGTTCCTTTCTAGTCAGATAGAAAAGACAGATTGAGGAAAGGGAAATACAAACAGGTAATAGAAATTATTTACACGAGGTGATTTGTCAGATCAGACACAAACCTGGGATTAAAGCTGAAGTCCCTAGCTCTGATGGGAAGCTTTCAGGACTCTAAACACAGCTATCCAAAATCAAAGTTTTCCCCAAGGTCAAAGCTTCCTCCAGGTCCACTGAGTTCTTGTTTTTTTCTGAGCCCAGCCTTAAATTCTTTATTCAGAATGGAAAGGTGGGTACAGTTCAGGTTTAAGTCACTGTGCAGTTTTAGGCAGGTCACTAAACTTATCCCTGTCTTTGCCCTCCTGGTTAGAAATTACACATGCAAAAAAAAAAAAAAAATTACAGGAATGTTGGGAGCCCTAAATCCACTATCAACCTCCATGAGTGGGAAACACATGAGACTGGTGGTCTGATATGGACAGAATTGCAACGAACTTCAGACATTCACAGCACCAACAGCTGCAGATGGACTAAAGTCCATCTTCTTTCATAGTCAAGAAAACAAAACCAGCTGCTTTTAGGATCTAATTCATGAACTATTAAGGCAACTAACTTGAGGTGAGGTCATCTGAGAATAAACAGCAGGATTGATTAGAAAATTATTTGCTAGACTGATGTGTGGGTATGTACATGAGTATGTGGCTTCACCCCAAAAACATTTTTATTATGGATTTCTTTATGTGGATAATGCACAACAATCTACAAGGCATCCTTAGACCTCTGGTGGTCTCTGCCCTTGATGGGGTCATGTAAAGAGGTGCTGAGCTTTCCACTTCTGTTCTATGTTGGTTGCTACTGTAATAAAGCCATTGAAGCCTTCTTTGGGTGTGGGAAAGCCAAAGAAAAGCACTTGTGCACTTTTTGGCAGGTGGGAAATGGCTGAGGTCCAAGCCCAGTTGATTGATAGATTGAGCAGAGCCTGGATGCTTGATGGAAACACTGAACCAACATTACTTCTGTCAAGATAAGTTATTAATTGGTTCAATGGCAACAAAAACTTTAAGATATCATGAATCGATACCTTGGTAATTGTTACATTATTTACTGTCTGTCATCATCTTCTAAAGTCCTTTCTGGACTTCTAAACTCCTTTCTGGAGTTCATATTTTATGAAAGTTATCTAGCTGCCTTACTAGAAGCCTTACTAGAAGTAGGCAATATTCTCCATTATTAATGTCACAAATGAGGGAGCAACCCTCCCTTTGAACAAAAGCTCTTCTATAGTTTCCAAGAGAACTTTGTTTTCCATGGGATTTTTTTTAAGTTTCACAACATGATGACCTAAAAGATGGGGTGGGAGATAAACTATCAGGGTCTGATACCTGCAGGTGAAGAAGAAAGAGGCACTGTGCCTTTGTGAATATAGCAGAGGGCAAAGACTTCCAGGGAATATATGTTACAGAAAGGGTCAGAGGGCAGGTTGGACTTTGGCCCAGAGGACCTTCTTCCCTGCAACAGCCCACCACAGCATTGAAAGGGAAGTGCAGACCAGCACTCAATATCATTATGTCCTAGTCAAGGTCAGATTACTACGAGGGCGTTGATTAATGCATAAAACGCAATCAAATTAGCTGAGTCGGCACCCGGCTCTGATGTTCATTAAAGAAGCTGCCATGCTCATTAGATGGAAGCAAGCCACCTAAAAGGTCAAAGCTAATTCTGAAAGCCCTGCTAAGACTCAGGGTGCCAAAGCAGGGTGAATCTGGCATGACAAAGAAAGAGACAGATGCCTCAGCAGTCGAGCACTTCTGCTGGACTCTGTCACCACAGTCTTCAGTATGCAGCACTCGTCAGTGGCATTTATCCCACTGCCAGCCCTTAAAAAAGGATTCTGTCCTCACCAGGTGGAGACCTCAGCATCACTGATTTGCTCAAGGATACTTAGGCTATGACTGAGCTCAGAGCTAAACCCAGCTAACAAAATGTTATAATTTGAAATGCTTGCAAAAGTAAAAAATCCTCATATTCTGGTTGTCCTTCACTTTAAAAGTAAAAGCTAGCAGGATATCAGCAGAGCTCCTTTGTTTTTACCTTGACTACACATTGCACTCAGGCACAGCTGTAATTACGGACAGAGCAGATTAAGAAATTAGTCAAAACTGCTGTAAGTACTAAACTCACACAGACAGGTGGGAAATCATATTTTGCAGTATTTCCATTAAGCATTGATCAGCAGACACCAGGCTTGGAATAATAAACTGTAAGGAACAAATGGATATTGTAAGGTTTTTACTGGAACAAAGGCAAGAAAATTGCAAAATTAGTGCTGACCTTTGTAAAATAATAAAGCCACAAAACCATAGAACAAAGATTATAGCAATAATATTTAATGGCCACTGAGAACACTTCGCCCTGTTTTATTCAAGAGTAAGATATATCATGACAGTATAGATGAAGAGATTTGCCAGCCAGGTTCTCCATATGGACCTGTGTTACCTGTGTCTGAAAGTGCTGGAAAATGTTGGGTTTTTAGCAAGTATCTGCCCTATTCTGATGCCAGTGTCACCACTTTTGAGTATTTTGGTCAAAAAGGGCCAGACACTCCAATCTTTTTTTTAAATGTCTAAGTGCCATTTGAGAAAAGAAATTGGATGTGTATCCTAAAAAAAAAGGGAATAACCCAGGCAATGGAGAGACAGATGTGCAGGAATTCCTTACTTAAACCATATTTATCTAGTCTATCTGGTGACAGTTTATTTTATGAAAATGAAGTTATGTCAGTTCTGAGTTTATAGAGCCAAATTATACTGTTTGAGAGACACAGATTGAAACAAGAAGTCATTTTGAAGCAGTATATTGACAAACACTAGTTAAAAAAACTAGAGCCAGTATATTCTGAAGTTACCTGTATTTCAAAATGAAGTTTTGCAATGCCATTGAAATGCTTTCCTTTTCCTTTCATCTTACTGTCAGTCCCCAGTGCAAAACAGTATGCACTTACATTAACTTCTCTAGCTCTTATATGAAGTTGGGTTAAAACATTTCCACAAGATCACTGCAAAGGTAGAAATGTGCTGCAGTCCACAGGCTTAAGCCCTAAAAGAAAGTTGGCTGTGGCAAAATTAATACAAAGCTGAAACCTTCTCTGTCCTTAATAAAATAATTGAGCTCAAACTTTTCCCACTGTATCTACTTTAACAAAACATTAAACAAAGAAATATAGGTTATTAAACAGAAAACTGTCCCTGCTCATTTCTCAGTTTGCAGTGGCTAAGGAGGATGGGTTTAATAATAAAGCTTCCAGTTCTTTATACACATTCCTACTGCACCTCCACATGAACATTGCAGGGGGAGGGGGGCCATTGGCTTCATTTTGCTATTAAAATGCTAATAACCTGGAAGTCTTTTTCTGATTCATCCAGTCCTCCCAAGATTGCTTTGCTTAAATTGGAAACATAGCCAAGTAATGTCACCAGCTGAGCCATTCACAAAAAAATAGCTCTGTGGCTCTAGAAGCCTGTCACTTTACATGGTGACAAGTCACATATCCCTTTCTCCAAAGCAGCTTTGTGTGCATGAATGTGCGTGCCTGCATGCATATATATATTTCATATAAATATATACATATGTATATATATTTCAGAAAAGAGACAGTATCAGGAGGAATAAGATTATAGTTTTGTGGGCAAAAATCAGAGTTCTTCCTAGCCTTTGTTCACCATAGCAACTCTCACACACACTCAAAGGCAGAGCAAGAGGAAAAAGAAAAGCTCCTACACAATTTTCAACCAGGCCTTCTCCAATAACAAAAGCAAAGATTTTATCTTTTAGATGGGGATAAAATACTATTCTGGCAGTTATTGCATAGGCATGCATAAACGTGTCAAAGCAAGTACACATTTTCATTCCCCTGCCTAGGAATTTAGCACAGCCCATTAAGAAATGCCTGGCTACTTCCAACACAAACATTTCTGTGTCTTATAATAGTTGTCCTGCTAACAGCTTCCTGCTTCCTAACTTCCTAGGACAGTGACTTCCTAACTTCCTAGGACAGTGACAGCTTTCTACTTACTTAGCACAGCACTACATGTGCATTCATACATGTACAGAGAGACACGTTATTTACCAATTCATCCTTCAGTTTTCCAGCTACACTAAAACTGAGGCAGGAAAGCTCATCTATCATGTTTTACTAACCATGACATGTGTTTTGGCAGTACTTAAAAAGCCCACATGGTAGCATCAGGCTCACACCTTACAAGATACTGTACATATATACATATAGGACATACGTAAGTCAATTATACATTTCCAGTCCTTCCTGAAGACCCCAGAGCCTGAGGATATGAGCAATTCCTGCCAAGGTCACATGAGAAAAAAAAAAAAATCCACTGGCATCATCAAGCCCAAATTAAGCAAAAAATGTCTGCGGTTTACAAACAGGTCACTGCAACACAGGGAGGTTAAAGGACCCGCTCCCGGACACGCAAAAAGTTGCTTTCCGAGAAGCTTGAACATAAATCTCCCAAGTCCCCCTTGACGTCTTAAATGTGACCTATTTGCCCTCAGACAGTAACACACATACATTGCTCTGTCTGCTACTTTTCTTTGTGTCTCTTTTTTCCTTTTTCTAGAGAGAGCACCTCCATTCTCTGAAATATGCTACTAGTATTATGGAAAAAAATAATGCAACATTCACCCTCAATCAAAGCCCAATGTCAGAGATATTATTTTGCAACAGCTACACCTTAATATTTTGAGTACCTGCAGACAGCTGTAGCTAGGCTATGACTGAAGTTATAAGTTAACATCTGTAGAAGGGATGTGATTTGCTATAGTTTTTCCCCAGCTTTAAACCGAGGCTCCACTCCCTTTTGGATAACAACTGAGTGTGCCAGTCATCAAATACAGTCATTAAGAAAAGCCACATCGAAATGGCCTTCTTGGACAAAAAAAATATGAGTGCAATTTGCATTCCCCCTTGTGTCACCTCCTTCCAGACTTTTTTCAGTGTGTCCACCCTGTGGCCCAAGGAGACTTCAATGATGAGGATGGAGAGAAAGTGAGGTGACACTGAGTACATCTCATCACTTTAAAAAGACCAGCTTTTTCTACAACCAGGGAGGTTGAAGTTGTGAGAGAGAGGTAGATCCCTACTTAATGAGCCTCTTGTAACCACAAGAAGAGCGCTGGCAGCTCACTGCTGTGAAGCAGGTTACAAGGGGGCTTTGTAGAGCCAGTACTGCTGAAGTACTTCCCTATTTTATATCGCCTACTGTGGGCATCTTTGAGCTGCTGATCTACCTCACAAACTAAGTGTGCCAGCTTGCCAAGCAAGGCAAGTCACTCTTACAGACTACAGAATATTGCCATCTTTCTGCTGTCCTAGTGTTCAGTAGAGCCTGCATTTGCAGAAGAATGATTGATGACAATAGAAACACATTTTCTTCGGGTTTCAAGGTCACGAGACAAGTCTAGCTGGCATGCAAATAGCTGAAGCCAAAGAAGGACCATTTCTATTTTGATGCACACACACTAAGTGGTGGTCTCTGCAGCTGCAGCTTTGTGATCATGAGTTCCCAAACTGTGCATGCAGTGGGATCTCAGGCACATCTACCCAAATTGCATTCCCACACTGGGCTGCAGATGGACCCTCAGAGAGAGAGTCAGCTGATGTTCCTCTGCCCTATCTGCACACTGCATTTTCAGTTTTCTCTCCTAAAAGAGTGCTTAGAATTTTTAATCCCTGCACTCCCCTATCTTTGATTCAACACCATATTAAATTGCCCTGGATGTTACCTCTTGCCCATTTTGAAAATGCATCTCTGCTCAGTAGAAGACTGAAAGGGTAAATAAAAGGCATTGTCTCCATGCCAGGAAAAGCACTGCTGTATTCAATACCCTCACACGTGTCAGTTGTTTGCATGTTGTCATTCGTGCTCTTGCTTGTACAGCACGGTGATTGAGCATTTCCTCTAAGTAAATGTGTGCATATCCTCTTTACTGAGCTGTACACAGATGCACAAGGTCTTCTTGAGGACGTAAATTCATTTTCCTGTCTTTTTAGCAGAGTGGCTGATTTCTGTGTCATTAGCTGATCCACACTGAAACTTCCTTGAGCCATTCATTGAGGCAAATGTCTAGGAAGGTGAAACTAATGTTACTCATTCCCATCTAGGCTGAACCAGTTCATTTACTCAAGTCAGACATATTAAGAGCAGTAGTCTACTTCATAGCCAAGAGTTTTAGAAAGAGGTGGCCAAGGGGCACTCAGCAAAATCAGCATTGATTTTTCAGCTTGGAACACATCCAGATCTCATGGGGCCAGAATAAAATAAATACAGGAATCAGGTCTAAAAAGTGTTAAAGGGAATAGTTATGTAGAGGACTGTCAGTCAAAATTAGTTTAGACAGGTGAGAGGAAATGGGTTAGTAAGGAATAAAAGGCTGAAATAATTAACCTCAGTTAACATGGGTTTATGAGGGCAAATGACCCCGTCAAGTTAATGCAATACTAGTTTTGGAAAAGTCCTAAGGTTGCTGCCACAAAGATTGCATCCCGCTCTGACTTCTGGGCTTGGGACCATGAGGAACTTCAATCATTGAAGTTTGGAACCAGATGAACAGATTGAATGGATTTAAAAGGAATTTATTGGCAAGTCATGATTTTGGGGAAAATCTCTAGCAGACAGGAAGATGCTGCTCATGGATACACATACTCACTTGCAATTCTTAGATACCCTGAACATAGGAGCAAAGTTTCAATGAGAAACTTCCTCCTGCTTTTGTCTCCAGCCAGGCTGGAGTGTCATCTTGTGCAACTAAACCTGTCAGCCTGAAACATCCAGCTTGCTTTCTCTGCCAAAGAGGTTATAGTAAACTTGAAAACAACTGGAACATCTCCAGACTGCTGCTGTCCCAGCAGACCTCCCTCTGCTATTCATTTCTGATGATTCTTAATAATTTATCTCCATGTCTTGGGTTTGATTAATACTAATTGACTGCCAAAAATGCAGTCGAGTGCCCAGTGCTCTCTATGTCATCCTTAACAGGAACAGGATGTATAAAAAAAAATTGTTTCACTGAGCTCCAGCCATGCCTCCACCTAAAACATCTGTCCCTACAGTCTCTGCTCCATGGAGTGGGCAGGGGCACTGTACTCAGGATGCCAGGACCAGAGCATGGCAGCTATTGGCAGCCATACATACCTGCAGACTGATTTCATAGTGAGATGCAATGCTTGTGTGCCTTATTCTCAAGCCTCATGTTGCTTAGCACCCTCAGTGCTCCCACAGTGACTTGGCCTTTGCCACTGCTTAGTTATTTTCCACAGCTGCCATCCATAAACAGTGATGTGAGGTCTCTAAAATGCCCTGAAGGTTCTGCTTTCGGTCAAATTCAACTGGGCTCAGTTGAAATTGCCATATCTATGAAAAATGCTATTTTTTTTTTTTGCTGCAAACAGCTGGAACAAGTACAATTGAATTTATATAAGGACTGGGTTTGTTGCTGAGCTGATGACTCATATTCTTGTCTATTTCTGATTAAATAGTATCCTTGTAAATGGCATACACATTTTTTTGTATTTAATTGTCCTGGCTGAAGGGATTTAATCTAAGCACCAATTCAATAAAATGTTATCATCGGCCAGCCACGCGAAATGCAGAGTGCCATTGCACTCATGGCTATGAGACATAGACGTGTACTCTTGCTTTCGGGGGAAAGCATTGAAGATGGGAGTTATTTTACTCAAAGAGAAAGAAGCAACAAAAAAAAAATCAAATTGATGCTGCATTCACAGAGCCAGATGTCTTATACACAAACAAAAGTCACAAGCAGTGAAGGAGCAATCCCAGTACACTGTGATATTTAATTGATGCAAGTTTGATGTTCAAAAAATCAGCGGGCAATTCCCACATATACGTGTTCACCAACAGGAGGAAAAGCAGCTGGGGTGCTAATGGCATTATCCCAATCCTTCTGAAGGCAATGGAAGTTATTTTCAGGCTCATCTCTGGGAATTGCCTCGTCAAAAAAACAAAGGTTTTGAGGTTCTCAGGGCTGGATTTTTTGGCTGTTTAATTCACACCAGTATGGCCAGGTATCCAAAAGAGCTCAGCTCCTGCTAATGTAATTCTGACAGGTTTTTTTCAAGTGCCCCTCTATTGGTATGCAACATGCTAAGAGGTGCTGAAGATCTCGCATCAGTTTGTTGTTGAAGCCAGTTAGGTTTAGAAGTTACACCATTACTGATTCCTTGCAGGAAGGGCATTTTCTTTGGCTATGCCATCTGTTCCGTCCCTGAGTCCCAAGTCCCTGAGCAGGTTTTGAGCTGACCAGGCTGCTTGTACTGAGGAATCCCACTGCCCTGATGACTGCCTGGGGGTACATCAGCATATCTTCAACATGGGTTATAAATAATTTGCTCACAGCCCATAGAAAAACCTCCCACCACTCATTTCCAGTGTTTGTGGGAAACTCTGCAAGCTGATAGGAAGAAGACAGGCCATTGCCTCTGCATGAAAACAAGTGAGAGTACATTCCTCCCCAAAACATCTAGTGTCCAAATGAGATCAGATTGTTCAGACTCCCATGTGGAGGGGCCCAGGATTTGCAATTGCAATGCATCAGGAGATAATGGTGAGTTAATATAGAACAATGGTAATGAACAATAAAGGATGCTTTATATAGCTTTATAATCATCATACGGCACCATTATTCCCAAATGCGCGCATAAATCTGCCAAAGGAGGCAGCTCTACAGCACAGACACTTTTATATGTATTTAAAAAATGGGATAAAAGTCATATCAATCCTTGGCAGAGCTAATTTAGCATCTCACAACATTTTTCATAATACCAGTACCTTTAAACTAGATGCCCACTGCACCATCAGCCAGTGGCAGTTTATTGCAGGCTGAAGACAATGGCACACTGTCCAGACAGGGGTTTTGCAGGCAAGAATAAAGCACTTCTAGAGGGAAGTAGGGAACCCAAAATTTCCCTCTGTACCATGGAGTCTGCTGAAGAAAGCTAATAGAGGTTCAGACACTACAGAGATTTTCAGTGTGGTCTGCATAAAGTCCTCATAAATCCAGACAGCTCTTAAGTAATGCACTGTAAACTGGGATGCAGCTCCAGGGGCAAAAGGAGATGATACTGCAGAGGGGCTGGTTCCCATCTAGTGAAGCGCTTGTGATACAATCCAGCACACATAGCAGGACTGACAATCACACATGCGTGGAGTAAGTCAGACCTGGAATGTTTTTCCCAGCCCAAGTTTTCAGAAATTACAATACCAGTGCTCAATATCCTAGAGCTGAGGGCTTGAGTTTCCCAAATAAGGCTGCGGAGAGGTGGTTGAAAATTTATTTGCCTACTTCAGTAGAACAGGACTTTCAGCTAATCACAGGCTCACCCACAAAGGTCTGAGATATTTAGGCTTTTGCATGCCTTAGTATTTTACATTTCTGTGTTTCACAGAGGCCATAATATCATCTGTATGGAAAGTATTGAATCAATTTTCCCTTGTGCACGTCTGAAAGTGAAGGTGTGCACAGCATAAACAGTGTGTACTGATGCAAACCGCAGCATCAAACTTGCAAATGTTGCTGTGGATTTTACCCTTCCAAGTTACACCCTTCCTGACTGTCAGTGCAATCACAACCATTAATCAACTTCGGCAGGCTCCCAGCTGAACCCTCATTTCTGACTTTCCAGAGAAGTCCCTATTTTTTTTCAGGATTATTTGCAAATATTGCTGTCTGTTGCTTAAACACACAGAGTACGTCTGACTAAATATTTTCACTCCTTGGTTTGTGACCTAAGACAGAAATCTGAGGCTATTTTAAGCAATGCTTTAATAGTTGTATGTATTCAGTAAACTGAGCAATCTTCAGAAGAACGACAGAAAAGCAGAACTGGAAGAAACCAAGTCCAGCTTTAAAAATGGAAAACAAAAAACAAAATCCCTGCTAGTATTGCTGCAGGCAATCCAAAAGGCATGTCTGAGCTGCTTCTAATCATATCAGCCCTACTCCCCAGCAGGAGGTGAGGGAGGAAGCGTGACACTAAACTGACAAACATACCTTTTATTTCACATCAGCCAGACTACCATGCTGAGAGACGTGATTCAGTCTTCTCTTTAGGAAAACTCACTCTGGCCTATTGGGAGCATCATTTTAGCAACCAATCAGTATGATCCCAATTAGAGAGAAGTCAAAGCCTGTGACAAGCCCCTCAGCAAGGGTTGGATCCTGCATCACAGCCTGCATACATACCCTCCTCTACCATTACTGTCCCTCCTGGCAATGTATCCCACTCCAAAGCCGCCTGCCTGTGTGTGCCACTTCGCCAAGCAATGTGTCCTGTGCCACGGCACACGTGGGAAGGATGTGACCTCAGTGTTGCATGGAGCAAAAGGAGACTATGGAGAAGGGTCATAGACCTGTGCACTCCCAAGTCTGCTTACGGTAAGTGGTTATATGCAACTGTGAATACATCAAAAATAATTTTAATTTAAAACAGACAAATTTGCAGCAGCTCAGCAAGAGAGAGCATGCACGAGCCAAATGGCCCAAGTCCAGATTAAGAGAGACCACATGTTGCATCGAGATCTCTGAGCTACCATGGTACCCTGCAGCTGGAAAGGACACTTTCCAGTAAGAGACACCTTGCTGTAACTTTTAATCACTGTGTACATGAACTACCTCACTTTTACAAGACAAAAGGGCGCTGCACAGAGATGGACTAAGTTGACCGCTTGATCATTTAATTGCCCTTGTTTAATTGTTACAGTTTAAATCACAGAGGTATTGATTTCTCAGAAAGACCCTCCAGACCTTTCACTGGGCTCTACCTCCAAGTGAACTAATAAGTGTTGAGGAATGAAGTCTGCAATATAAATAATTGAAAGCAACGTATCACCCATGGACTACATTAAAGAAGAATGTAGGTAAAGCAGGAATATAGCCATAGCAACATCAGTGGAGAGGACAAGCTGTCAATCCTTGATTTTCCTTGGAGTAAATTTTAGGGGGTTTCTTCAATGGCTCAACTCCAAATGTCAGAATCTTAATTTTTGTTAAAAATAAAAATATCAGTACTCTGGAAATGAAAAATATATGATGCCATCAAAATTCAAACACAAATAAAAAAAATTTAAAAGAAGAATAAGCAAAATTAAAATAAGATGTCCAAAGACAAAGAAAATTATTCTGAAAACAAAGATTGCTATGCCAAAGCTATGATTTTTCACTCCATTTCTGAGCATTTGAGATCAGCAGGGTGAGAACATAATTATAAAGGAAACCTAGCACCTTCCAAGTTCATCACTTGCTCAAGAAGCCAAAGTCCAAACAAATTTAGCAGAATGGATGAGAAGGGGCAAGATTTTGAGAACACGGCAGTGAAATGGTAATAAATGCTTTCTTTGTGTTATTTTGTAAAGATTCTTAGTACTATTAAAATAACTTCATTTCACCAGAGGACTCAGTGACAGAATTATTGTATGCCAACCTAAATTACAGCCTGTCAACAGAAGCAAAAGCTTTAAGACAGGAAAAGACATTATTGCAACCTGTGGCAGTGGGAAGTGGCCAAGATGGTTTAATACCAAAATTTAGGAGGTGCCCTGCACCCTTCTAGTAAAAATCAGCGGGACTGAAGTTTAGTGACCTGCCCAGAAAGCAGCATAAATGGCAACACTTATCAGCACTGTGGTTTCTAATGAATGCTAACACCACAGATGGCAGGTCTTCACCACACTTAGTGCAGCAGAGTTTTGCAGCCCTTGTGAGGGATACAATGGGAAGAGGGTTGTGCAAAGCCATGGTACAAGCCTTAAACATTTTACTCACAGAGTTCTGCAATTTTTGAAAAATACTAACTCACAGCAGAGAGCCAGTTTGCTTTTAAGGTGCCAGTTCTCCTTAGGGCAAAGCAATATTTCAAAATGTCAAATAATGACACCTAAGAGTTTAAAAATAGGGAGAAATATTTCTGAAAACCAAAAGTTTTTGGGTTTGCAGTTGTTGGGTTTTTCTGTGCTTTCTCATCTCCACATTTTGAGACAAGAACTTCCGAATTGTTCTGCTTAATGTGAAAACAGTGCATATTTGGAGCATATTTCCTTCAGCAGAACTCATTCTCTGCATAACTATGTAACATTCCAGCTCTTTGGATCGGCAGACCCACAACTGAGAAGCAAGCAGTGATATTTATGCAAGGTCATAGACCCATATATTTAATGGAAATAGATGTTATGGTTCCCCAGTTGGCACACATTTGTAGGGAAAATCACTATCACCTTGATCTGAACTAACTCCCAGGTGACTTCAAGCAGGAACTAAAAGACCCCTAAATGTTTTGTGGATTAGTGTTTTCCCACCTCTGTAAAACAGGTTCCTGTCAGTTTGGCAGGGTGGGAGGCTCAAATATAAGTACAACAGGGAACTCTATCGATACCTTAGAGCAAATGAATCCCTCCTACTTCTGTTACTACTAACCCTGATAGCCCAGAATTTTAACTCATGTCACAGGGAAAATGAATCAGCTTGGGTTTGGTGTTGCTTTCTCCATTAGCACATGGGACAACCACAGTGCTAAGAATCTGTAATAAGGCCAGCAATTAATCCCTATTTTTCTGATCTGAGCTAGGTATGCAAGGTGAGCAGGTAGGCAGTGAAGACATAGTGTCCATGATGGGACAAGGATAAGACCAATAGGATAGACCTGTTGTCTAAAGAGAACCATCAGGAGAAGTAGAAAGTAGGAGACCTGCTACAGAGTTAAGTCTCATGCAAACTTTAAAATTTCAATATATACTCCTCTTACTTTAATTCCTGTTGAAAATTATGCAGTCAGAGCATTTGGAGTAATTGTATCAACACAGAAATTCCTTATAAGTAGCAATTGCTATTGCAAAGGTTAAAAAATCAGGGTGGCTGTTTATTTACTGACATTTAAAACACTGTGTATTTTAAAGGGGTGTATTTTTCCATAGACATTTGAGTAAGGACTGAGTGCAAAATGCTCTCAACATACGTGTCCATGAGTTGGCACCTTTCAGCTCTCCTTGCTTCAGGCAGCAAGATGTGAACAAGCAAACCAAAGACCTCTTCCACTTGTCTTCCAGTACTTTAACAGGTGGGAAATGATTGCATCCATGATAATTAGAATCCACTTGTTGTTATTATTATTTTCAATTGCTATAATCAACACAAATCGGAAGCTTTCCTTCCTGGTGCTCTGCCACAGCTTTGCTAAGGAAACGTGCAACACGCAGCACGTCATGCAGTAAGTCAACAACAAATGCAGTCTGTTAAGGCCCCTGGCACAATGTTCTACTGCTGACCTGCTCACAGACACGTACCAGGTACTTAGTGCAAAGGCTGAGCAGTGCTTAAGACATTACTGTTTTAGGTGTCTCCACACCTAACAATTTCAAGTGATCCATATATAATCAACGTAAAAAACTTGGAGATCCACAAGGAGCTATGCTTTTGGTTTCATCTTGGTGATATGAAAAGGAAGCTCATGACATAAAGGAAACGACCAAGGAAATTACATTCAGGAAGAACAAAAGTTGTTTGAAGCAAAGATTTAGTTGAATTTGGAGCACGCAGAATAAACTGAAAAAGGTGAATTAGGAGAACCATGAGAAATACATGTTTATACACAGATGTGAGGGGCGGGATATGTTTATTCTTGTATTTATTTGCAATTGTTGTCTCCAATGGAAATAAAAGGATGCAGTACAATCCATGAAACTTGAACTGATTTATCAAAAATTAGATGAAAAATACTAGAAAACATAAATAGGTACTCATTTAAGACTACAACAGATCCAGCAGATAAAGATTCAATATAAGACTCAAAAGACTGCAAATCCTTAACAGAAGGGTGAAAAAATATAGATATGCATTTTAACTATATTCTAATATATTGTATTCTATATCTGTGTATATATAGAGCTGAAATAGAGTTAAATGAGAGCCAAATTTAATTAGGATATTCTATGTAGTAAACCTCAAAAAGCTGGATCCTAAAAGATTCTTAATTTCTCTGTGTTTAGAAATTAAACAGCAAAGGTAGCAGAAATATTTGAGGCCTGCAACATTCCTCCTGCATCCTTCTCCTTTAGCTCCTGAAAACAAAAGGGTTTTTTTAAATGGGACTTCAGCCACAATAGTAATGAAATGAGTAAGATTCTTTCCAAACAATATCTCTCCTTCCCACACTTCTCCACTGAAAGCTATCTGTATCAAAAATAAAGACTCCCAGACAGAGCCATTAGGAAAGCCATTTAAATTTTTAAAATCTGATCTTTTGGCACTTCACTGTCCTCACTCAAATTTCATTCATCCATCCATAATTTTAAGACTTGTCCACATAATGTGTCTCACGTTTGGACCCTGACAGACTGAGGGACATGCCTGAAAGCAAAGCATCAGTGGTGCAGGTGGTCCTTTGTAGGTAGTGACGGCTGTGTCTTGACTGCTAATTTCAATTTTACAGCCTGCAACTAAATCCCACAACAGTCCTGTTTTCTTTTCTCTTTAGTAAGAAGGAAAACCACACATGTTACTGCTAGAAGAAAGCCAGGCAGTGCAGAGTGTGCAGCAGGTACCTGGCAGTGAGGCGACTGAGCTAACACATGGGAGACAACTTTTATGCTCTTTTGGAGTGAGTGAGGATTGTGCCAAGCCCTAATGTTCCATACAAAGGAAATGAAATCACTCAACATATTTTACAGCTCAGGGAAAAATCTTGCTTCATTTTTCCTCAAATGAGGTGTTTTGCTCTGTTAACTGGACATTTTTAGATTTATTACCATGTCAAGTCCAAGAGAGCTACCAGTTTAATTCTCAATACAGACAAAACGCTGTTTGGAAGGACAGAGAGAAGTGCACACATTTGAAGTAGGCAAGAATTTTTTAAAAATGCATTAACAACTCAAATAGACTTGAGCTAGTAAGGCACATTAGGAGAATGCAATTGTCTTGATAGTTTGAAGGGAGACACTAGATTAGAAAACATCGTTCCAGTTTAGAAACCTACATGTAGTCATGCATAGGAAAGCTAATATATGGAGAAGAGAATAATGCTGCAGCTCCCTCTTCTTACCTGAGAGCAAGCAAAAGTGTTTGGGGCCTTATGCAATTTGGACTTCTACATGGTGTTTTCAAAGGTTGCTTGGGCTCTATATTTAATAGGACTTAAATCCCCAAGTGCACTGCAATTCCTTAGTTGTGCTAGGATCAGTTATGTTCTAAATGCTTCAAGGTCAGAGTCCAATATCAATAACTCCTGCTGAGTAGCCTCTTATACCATTTCTATGAATTTCACTGTAATCATTCACAGAGTAATATCTAATACCCAAAACTGTATCCTGTTTGCCTCCTCATCCATCTGAAGGGCAAGGAAAGAAGAAAAAGAGAGTTTACTACAATCATAGAATCATTAGGGGTAAAAATTGCCTCTAATATTGAGTCCAACCATTAACTCAGCACCACCATGGTCATCACTAAACCATGGCCCTAAGTGCCACATCTGCATGTCTCTTAAATACCTCCAGAGATGGTGATTCTACTGCTTCCCTGGGCAGCCTGTTCCAATGCCTGACCACCCTTTCCTCAAAGAATTTTTTCCTAATATCCTATCTAAACTTACACAGGTGGAACTTGAGGTAATTTCCTCTTATCGTGTCACTTTTTTACCTGAGAGAAGATATTGACCCCTACCTGGCTACATCCTCTTTTCAGGTGGTTGTAGAGAGCAATAAGGTCACTCCTTTTCTCCAGGCTAAACAACCCGAGCTCCCTCAGCCAATCCTCATAGGACTTGTGCCCAAAATGCTCCACCAGCTCTGTTGCTCTTCTCTGGACACACTCCAGCACCTCAATGTCTATCTTATAGTAAGCAGCCCAGAACTAAACACAGAATTTGAGTGTGTTCTCACCAGTGCTACATACAGGGGGACAATCACTGCCCTGATCCTGCTGGCCCCACGCTATTTTTGGCACAAGCAAGGATACAGTTGGCCATGGATGCATTGCCACATGGGCACACTGCTGGCTCATGTTCAGATGGCAGCCGACCACCACCTCCAAGTCCTTTTCCACCAGGCAGCTTTCCAGCCACTATTTCCTTAGCCTGTAGCAATGCCTGGGGTTGTTTTGACCCAAGTGCAGGATGCAGCACTTTACCTTGTTGAACCCCATATAATTGGTCTCAGCCCATGGATCCAGCCAGATCCCTCTGCAGAGCCTTACTAACTTTCAGCAGATCAACGCTTCCAACCAACCTGGTGTTGGCTGTGAACTGACTGAGAGTGCATTCAATCCCCTTGTCCCAGTCATTGATAAAGATTTTAAGCAGGGCTGACCCCAGAAATGAGCCCTGGGGAACCCCACTAGTGATTATCTGCCTCCTGGATGTAAATCCATTCACCAACACCCTCTGGGCTCAGCCACCGAGCCAGTTTTTTCACCCAGTGAACAATGCACCTTTCCAAGCCATGACCAGACAGTTTTTCCAGGAGAATGCCGGGGGAAACAGTGTCAAAGGCTTTACTGAAGGCTAGGAAGACAACATTCATAGCTTTTCCCTCATCCATCAAAGGGGTAACTTTGCCCTAGAAACAGATCAAGTTGGTCAAGCAGGACCTGCCTTTCCCATGCTGGCTGGGCCTGATCCCCTGGTTGTCCTATACATGCTGTGTGATGGCACTCCAGATGATCTTCTCCATAATACCAATATATAATGTAATATCTCTTGAGTGAAGTTAAGTAAAGTGTCCCATAATACACTTTTACTATCCCTTATAGCATCAGTGATTGCTGTCAAGTCCCTCTATTACCATAGTAACAACGGGATACAGTAGGAGGCTATGCTGTTTAAAAAAAAAAAGAAGCAATAAGCTGTAGCTGAAAATTAGAATGTGAAGGGCCTGATTTAATACTTAAGGGCACAAAAGGAGGAGTTGCTGTACCGCTGGGCAAGCAGGAGCAAAGGAGCCAAAAGAACCCTGACCAGACAGCACAATGCACAATCTCAATCCCATTTACCCAATGGATCTGCAGGCCAGTTTCTGCCTTAAGAAACAATAATCAGCAGCAAAAGTCTCCAGTGCTTTACAGCCTGGTGATACAAAACCCACAGCAGCTCTTGCACTAATGCAGAACATCAGTGTGTTCTGTGCTTACTGGGCTAATATTTATTTGTGCATAAACAGATGCCAGGTCTGAAATGCTCATGTGTGGCATTTAATTCAAGAAGCAACGGGAATGACCCTGCTTTTATGAACAGCTGTAAAATCATGCTGGTGTGGGACTCAGGTGCTTTGCACCCCCTGAAGTGTTTTGCAAAAGGCTCAGAGAGCAGATGCTGGGCTGCTAACCAAACCAAAAAGCAAATAATGCCAAGCATGGGGAGGGGGCAAACAAGACTAATGAAACCCTACAAATGTGTTTGATGGTTTCCACAGCCAGGGTATCTTTCTGAGTGACAAATAATTCATTTTTTAGCAGCTCCTGTTGCCTAAAGATAAGTCTCTCTGTTATTTTCAGTGAAACCTACATAAACCAAAGTACTTTCAAACAGGAAACCAGATCAGATGGAGCCTGCCCCAGCCTGTGACAGGGACACAGGGGTTAATTATGATTGATGGCATATCACCCTTCATAAAGCACCCACTTGCCACATCAGGTGTTTTTACTGTCATTTGTGGAGGGATTCTGGAGATGCCAGCAAGCAATGTCTGGGGTCAAGGAGAAAGGGACAGCGGTATGAAATAGCCAATTAAGTTTCCCCTACTTGCCAGGAGGAGGAAATAGAAATACACATTAGGCAAAAGTCACAAAATGATATTTTTTGTTGTGTTTTCATGCTGTCTGTGGTCCCAAAAGCACTGCTCTTATTGAGGAACACCAAGATGAGGCGGTGGCTGCCAGGTTAAACTGTATCTCATCATGGATGAAGTCGGGGGGGGGGGGGAACACAGAGCCACATGTCTGCTGCAGGCTGCTGAGGAACACACGACTACAACCACTGCTGGAAAACCATTTCAAACATGACTTTGCCACACAATTAACATTGCTTCTCTAGGGACTGCGTGCTACTCATCTGCTTCCTAATGCATCTTTGTAAGGGAAAATTCTAGGAAGTTCCAGTATAAGGGAATTAGTGTAAAAACACACTTGGGCCCTTGGGATTTTTGTCACTTCTATCCAGTAATGGACATATGTGGCATATACACACACATGCGGAGAAACACAGATACACTGTGTTCAAGTGTATCTTGGCTTGTTCAAGGTCTAAGAAAGGCCTGTACTTAGTATTTCACAAAACAAAGGAAACAAGATGCAAGCCTCTCATGCTTAAAATATGCTCACTGCTACACGGTGTGCTTTATCTGTCTTCTTTTGCATATTAATCCCTTCTACAGCAGTTTTCATACAAGACACATCGAAGACACTGACATAAGCTAGTGCTGCTGTGCTGGAACCTGGCAAAAATATGAGCAAGAAGTGAGCTGGGAGGAAGGATGAGGCCCTGTTCTCCACTTTAACTATTCATGGTTGTGTAGCACTTCCAAACTGGGTATGACTTCGCATATGGGAGCCATAGCCATCATCTTCTGTGAGTAGCAAAAATGGATCAATGTTCAATGAACTATTGTCCTGCATTTTATCTATTTTATGGGTTAGACCAACTTATTATATTTTAATGAAAAATCAAATTAATAAAGCTCATAAATTCATAAAGGGAATAGGATCTGCTGAGCCTTGTATTGAACAAGCTGTGAAATATCATGTGTGGGGTTATTTATCCTCCTGTTCAAGTAATCTTTTTTTCTTTCTTTCTTTCTGCTATTTAAACTAATCAGAGCAATTTCAGGGAAGGAACAAGGTAAAAAGGAGGAGTCCTAAATTTGTTTGGGACGTTGAGCTCAGTACCAGGACAGACGCAGCTATCAGACAGTCCAGAAAGCTTTTGCACGCTTCTGAAATTTTTTGCCTGCCATTAAGGATAAGCTGAGCACAGCTGGAGAGCACCTTTCACTGTCTCCTACATCCTCCATTTGAATTAACCAGCTCACCATAGCAAATTCCATGTCTAGCAATATGTGTGTGCAGAGCTGCTAAGTAGGCAGATGTGAGAGTATCAGATTTGAACAGCATGTGCATTTGCACCTACACAGGGTCCTCAGAGTAGGTAAATCCTCAGACTGTTCATCCAGTCTCTGGGGAGAGCCTGATGCCTGTGCTGCAGGGAAACAGGAGGGTGGTGCTGACTGTGTCCCGTCTCAAAGTGTGGCTTGTCCAACTAACTTTTCAAGACTTTTTATCCTAAGCTTGCAGCTCTGACATTTCTTCACAGAGAAACAATCAATTTTGAAACAAGGGATGATTTTTAGTAGATCGTCTGTATCTGTGTGTGCGCGTGTGTATGTGTGTGTGTAAAAATAAACAACTTCTACATTAGTTGCAGAGAAGTGAACAAATTAATTACCTGCTGTTTTCAGCCAGTCATGAATAATTCAAATTCCCCTGTGTCGGTGGATCTAATTAGTAATCATCCAAACTATTCTTAAATTATCTAGTTTGGAGTTACTTGCATAGCAACGACATTCATTTCCGATAGTATTATTAATCCATTTGCCAGTGTGAGATTGCCAGGGCAGAGGCAGTGGGAAGCCATACCATCAGTTAATGTTATTAATGTTTCTTTAACAATTAACCTATCCGGTGTTCAGGGACAAACAGCATATGTCATGTAGAGGTATTTTAAAGCTCTGTGGATATGTGCCATACGTCCCGCTGATTCGGCCACCTTGAAATGCAAGGAGCTGTCATTAGTGAAGGCTTGACCCTGAATGTGCAAATTGCATAGGAGCCAAGAGAAAATATGAAATAATAGAGTTACTAAGATATCTTAGAAACAGCTGAGGTATGACTCACTTCAAAAAGTGACTTTGCAAATGCAAGGCTCAGTGGAGCACTTATCACTGTTTCCCACTTAAGTAATAAAGATGTGTAATTTGTTTTCTGTGATGCTAATTTTAAGATTCCCAAATGCCCACACAAGAGGTCCTTTCCTACTTTGCCTATTCTATGAGTCTACAATTAGTTCTTTTGAAAAGGAAAATGACAGTTTAGTGTACCTCAAAAAATGGCACAGCTGAGTGGTCAGGAAGATGTATATTTTTATTTAGTATAATTCAGTATATTATGAGTGTATGGTAAGCTTTCCCTGTCCACCAGGTATTCATAGTAAAACACCTGCTCCAGGACTGATCTGTAACTGTGCAAGGGTGAGACCTTTGTTTAAGGAAAATAATTCCACAACTATTGCTGTGGGAGTTTCACATCTTACTTAGAAACATCTGGCCCTGGTGCTTTTTACAGATGGGATACTGGGTTAGGGAAGCTTAGATCACATGAAAACACGTTCCCAAACTCGACTATTTTTAAAGGACCCTTTAAACTTACTGATCCAACACTCCCTTCTAACCTCCTCCTAGAGAGGGAGTGCCAGCTTGAAAAAAGGTAACAATTTGTTCCACACAAACAGCATATGGGCCCCTGGGTATCTGATTGTCTCAGCCCAATTCCCTGGACAACCCAATTAAATAGCAGGAGGGCTGTGCTCAGGGCAACTCCCAGCCCTACCTCTGCTCTGTCCCGGGGGCAGTGTTGGCACCTAAGGAAGCTGCTCTGACATGCTGGCTGCCACGGCTGCAAATAGAAACAACTCACTCCTACACATTTAATACTTTCTACGTAATGTGAAAGGGACCTAGCTCATTTAGAAAGAGAATCTAGCTTTCTCAGTCACTTTGGGGGCTTCACTGGAAACTGGTATTTGCAAGCATACTACATAAAATACTTTTAAACCCTTTAACCTAATATTCAAAACACAAAGGAGCATTTAATTTCTGCCAGCCCAGGAAAATCAAAGAGACTTGTCATTATTTAGAATTTTTTTCTGATTAGCACAATATGTTGTGCTAGAGCTGGCCATGTGGAAAAGTTCTGAATGATAAAATAGTATGGGAGAGAGCACAACACATTTTTTATTAAATAAAAAAGTAAACATACTGATGCCACCAAAGGAAAAGAATAAAGTTGTAAACATATTTCCCAGACTTCAGCTAACAGCAGGAGTTTACGGTTTTTCTACAGTGGCCAAGTATAATAAAATTGATCTGTTGACTATATAGATCCATAAAATAGTTTACACAGAGTTATATTATTGCCAGTTGGATCAGAAACAAAATTTTTCTGAAGGAAAGTGGCCTTATAAGCATCCTTTTTCCATTACACATCATGGCAACTGCAGGGTAAATGAGGTCCAGGTTTCCCCAGGCACTTTTTTTGGCACTTTGGGTCATTCTGCATTTAAACAGTACTCAAGGACCAAGTACAGGAAGATGGGTGAGCTGAAAAGGGCTGAAAAGGACTGAAAAATCCTTGGACATTCTTCTCCTCACAGTAAATGCAGGATGTAGCACCTCCGTGGGCATTGCACTTGCCCTGGCAGAGGAAACTGGTTTGTAAAGCACTTTGAAGACAAGTAAAATTTTTTTAATTTTTTTGTAAGGAGAGGCAATGGGAGATGCTCTCTCCTAACCCCAGGAAGACAAAAGAGCAGAGAAATGCAGGTGGAAACAGTTTAGTCCACCATTAGCACCAGTGTTCAAAGCCAGCAATGGTGTTCAGCCTCCAAGTCTTTGTCCTCAGTCTGAACCAAATGTTCTCTTCAGAACTGTGTCCCTCAGACAAACCCCACCAGGCCAGGTTTTCTGCATTGTTACTTCTTGTCATCAATTCAGATCTACTATTTAGGACAAACTAATTAACACCCAAAGAGAAATCTTTAAAAAGTTTAACTTAAAAAACTCATTAACATCCCAATTTTGATGGTATATGGTGCATAATCTTGATCCAGGAATCTAGATCTGCAGATGGAAACCCAATTGAGTGGGGAATCAAGGAGCCTTTCTTATAAAATCTTGGTAAAAGGAAAGTTGGGCACAGAAAAGGAGGTCTACCTTCTCTCAGGACTACAAATCCATCCCTATGATGGATCCCATCTCCATTGCACATGTAAGGTTAAAAGACCTGCAGAAGGCAAATGCAGGACAAGAAACTGAACCCAAAGCTCCAAAATGGCTGGCTAATGCCCTAACCTCTGGAGTGGCCAATACATTATTGCACACCTCTTTTCCCCAGCATTAGTCTCAGTGTGACTAAAGAAAATCAGTGTGTAAAATATGCAAAAACGTAATTCATTATTTCACAACGCAGTGTACACAAAATCCTCCCCAACGCACCAGCATTTAGTTTGAAATATGCCAAGGTTAATAGCTATAATGTAAAATCGTTATCTGCAGCAGAGTATTAATTAGAGGCCTCATGCACAATGCATTAACAATTTGCATGCAAAGAGCACTGCAGTGGTTCTCTGCAGGAGGCTGGGAGCACGTTATAGCCCTCAGAGAGCTGGAAGACTTCAGGGAAAGCCTCACACTGAGCTTTCTTTCAGCCCAAAGCAGGGCTATACGACAGTGCCAGACTCTTCTCTCCTGCCCTTTGCAGTTTTTCTGGTGCTCACTGCATTTCTGGTAAGACAAAATTAATTAATTTGCACTGCCCTAGGTGCAGGGGAGCCCTGCAGGCACAGGGGTGTATCTCAGCATGGGCCACCAAAGGCAGCTTTCTTCCAAATTGTGCCAGACACCTTCCAGAGCTCCCTGATATGAAACTGTTTTGGCCTGCAAGTGCTGTATATTTTTTGGAAGAGTGTTATTTTGATGCAGAAAAGACCTGATTTGTTTAATGCTACTATTAACAGTCAGCCAGTCCTAAAGCCCTTCAGGCCAGTAATTCAGCAGAAGCCACTTCCACAAGTCTGAGAGAAAGACAAAAGCCAAAATTTCTGCCATTTTTGTGAATTTTATAAGTTTGGAGGGCCTCACTCTCCCATGCACAACACTTGAATACTCAGCTTTGCAGGACAGCTCTAGGACAAAGCATCAAAACTCTCACCAGGGACATGAAATTTATTCAGCTGCAGGAAAGGAGCACATTTCTCCTTCAAATATTCACAGAGAATGCATGGGTTTCCATCCTTCTCTTCCCTGTACTGATTAACTATAGTATCAGATCTTTTTTTTCTCATCTGTATCTTTCCTGTTGTTTTTCTCTAGGGGCTGCTGGTTTGGTTTTTGGAGGCTATTTTCCTTCAAAAGTCAACATAATCAAAAAAAAATTTTCCAAACAGCTGTTTTCCACATCCAAATAGCAAATATGGTTCTATGCAACCACAACACACAATTAGATGCATCAAGCAGTGTGCACAGATTTTTACGAAGTCTTGGTGAGATCACAAAACCACAAGAAAAGATGCTTGATGAGACTTTGAGAGCTGCCATGCAGACCCTTTTCCCCCACGGCAAGCTCATCTTGATTCAAATGGCTCATACAGACCCTCATCCAGAAGAACACCTACAGAAGACCTTGGACCTCATGCACTTTCCATCAGACTGGTAAAGAAACCTGGGAAAGGTGCTTCTTAAGGAGAAAAAACCCTTCCCTGTTTTTCATCCTGGAGAAGAAATTGAGATTCCTATCTCAGACAGCTTTCATCTGAAAGGAAGAAGGTGCTGTCCTAGCAATTCGCACATATTTTTGCTATCTTTCAGCTAAAATACTACAGCTGAGACAGACTCATGATTTGGCTGTGGCATATCTGAGTCTTTTTTTAGCGTGATGTGTCACCATGCCAGTAGTTCAGATATCAGTCTATTTAAAAAGACTGTTATCTTGCTGCTGAACTCCAGATATGGCTGTGTGACTTGCAAATTTCTGGGTATAGTCCATGACACAAAATTTCTCTAGAAAATTCCTGTTCTAATCAGGCCTGGATTTGATACAAAAAGGACATAGCCATTTTCTTCTGGCATTTTTAGGCTAACTTATGAGACAGCTCACTCATGCTACATCAAGTGCCAGGATGTTGGCAAATGGTGTTGGCAAAGTTCCGTGACTCTAAGGTTTCCACAATGCCAGGAGTGAGCTATCCATGAGTTTTAAGATGGATCTTGATAGCCATATAAACAGGATTGTGCAGCATGGTTATAAGCAGTCAGGGGAGATAAATCATGACCACCCCTCAGCCATATTCCCCAAGTAGATTAAGTTTTTATCAGAGCACTAGGAAGATAACGCCAAATGTCAGGTGAATTCTGCTCCTGGCAGGTGCTAAAAGATATTTAATCAAATTCTTTCCCCTCTCTTTTATTCTTCATTAAAGCTCCCTCTTAGCCTTCTTTTGGAGCTCCTTTTCCTCCCCAGCCAACACCTGCAAGAGAGCAAATATTGGTGAAGCTTCAGCCGGGGCTCAAATGTCTGTGGGCTGACTCCAGCCTGGGAGGACTGTTGAGAAAGCAGGAAAAATAAATCTCTGCATGTAGATGCTGTCTAGCTCCTCACCTGCTAAGGGATGCCTCTTTAGGGACCATTTTGGCTTTTTAAGGATTTGTTTTATTTTTCTTTAATTAAAAAACATACTGTTGTTCTGTGTTGTTCAAACATAAGAGTGTTTCAGATTACTCCCATTCACTTTTCTTTCAAAATTTTTTCTCTTGTTTCCAGCTTATTTAGCTCAGGGAAAGCATTTGACATGCAGTAAAGCCATCAGTCAATGGCCTCATATCCTTAAAACCCCGTGAAAAGGGAAGTTGTGACTCAATAACAAAATCCACTCAGTGACAAAACCCTGCCCCTGTCCCTCTTTAGGCCATGACTCCCTGCTGTACTCTTTTTCACCTTGCATTAGTCAGCATTCTCATGCTTCAAAGTGGTATCTTTGATCCTCTCAACCTTTTCCTGCCATATACTTCTGTCACCATTCAAAAATGCGGCGCAAGATGAAAGGTGTGGAGATGAAAGAGCAGGAGACAGAGCTCAGTCCCTAAGCAAAGGTGGGACCGGACACAGCAGGAAAACCAGACCACAGCCATTGGTACAGGCATGAGCAGAAAACACAACTTGCTCTTGGCAAGAAGCCACTTTGTTGCAAGCAGTTTTTAAAGGTGTGGAGAAGGGATGCAAGAAGCAGAGCTCTGCCAGCTGATGCTGCCCTGCTCTGACCCAGGGGGTGAATCTGCAGGAAGAACAAAGCGCCACAGCACCCTCACAGCCACAAAGACAGATCCTAAAAACTTCATACCCTTGGGCCCTGATGAAGCCCACAAGTGTCACACAATTCCCACAAACTAAAGGCTTTTGCAAGCACTCACACTATTTCTAGAGCCTCAAAAGGAAAGTTCCTTCCAAAATTCCCAAAACAGTAACAGGAAAGTTCAAAAAAATGCAATCAGAGGTCCCTGGAGCACATAATACTTTTTTAGACAAAAGCTGTCAGAAACAGGAGCCTCAAATGAAGTTTCACATCTAAATAACAGGCCTTCCCTTCCTTTCAACAGCACTAGTCACTGCTGAGACCTCGGCATAATTTTGTGAAATCAGGCATCATGATGAATTGCCTGAATATACTCATTTTAATAATAAGAATCTATTCACTATGCCAAATCCTGCTCTCATTTCTACCAGGGTTACTTGAAATAATGAAGTCACTTCTTTTATCTGGGTAAGTTCAGGATTGTCTGGCAGATCTTTTTGAATAATAGATATTCAAGTATTTTTCAGCATCTCTTTTTTCAGAAACAGGATTTTTCTTTAGCATTTAAGTATCCAAAATACAGATTTATTCTTCTTTTAAAGTACCTGGGATTTTCTTGCAAATTGTGTTTGTAGTGTCAGGCTTTTGTCTGTCTGCACAAAACTATTTTGATCACAGAAGTGTTTTGATGACAACAATATTTTGAGATAATAATTTGAATGATGTTATCAGGGAAAAAAAATTATTTTTCAAAATCTTACCATTTCCTGACAAATTTGGGCAAACTACTTAACTATTTGAAATGCTGCAGCTTGCTTTAAAATACTTCACCTCTCCAGTCTGTGCTTAGATGTCTTATTGCATCCCTGACTTAAGATCGCAGCAAAGACAAAACTTCAGATTTTCCCTGCTTCACAAGAAAAAAGAAATGAGAGGACAGCAACCCTAGCAAGTCCTGAAGGACAGAACAATTGGATTTAATATTGTGAGTCCAATGGCTATTTGATTCTGTGAATATCTGTGCTGCCAAAACCCACTGCAAAGTCATTCCAGATTTACATACTTATTTTGTAGGGGGGAACTGGAGAATTGAGAGTATTACCTTGGGCTTTTTTTTTTTTTTTTACTTCTGTGTGTGGATACTTACATTAAACATATGAAAATACCTCAGTACACTCAGAAAGGGCTTGTGAAGCTGAAGAGTTGTGAGAAGAGCCTTTCTGGAAGGAGCTGATCCATAAGAGCAATCCTCTACACTCTGTCCAAGCTTTGTAAAACTACCTGGGTCAGTGATAATTATCATCAAGGTAAATTATATTCCCTGTCATGTCATATCACAATTAACCAAGCAGCCGTAATCATCATCTATCTTGCAAAGCCTCTGCGTAGGCAGTTTGCTGTTGTTGTGTGCTGTTGAGAGATAAGATAGATGCCCACAGAGCTGTGAGAAATGTCCTATTTCCTGGCTACACACAATCCATTTCAAAGGCAATAAATGCCCAGCACTGTGCTATTCCACTCTCTGCCATAACCCTTCTCTTCCTGCCACCTGACTATCACAGGCACTCTGCCTTTCTCCTGGCAGCAGCCTCGTTTATCCACTTGTCCATCATTTCTCCAAGTGTGGGCATGCAGTAGGAGATACAGAATGCCTGTCTGCACTTGGAGAAATCAAGAACCAGCAAGTGTGCCCATTGGGATCAATCAGCAAAAACAAGAGGTGGCAAATCAGAAGAGTCTCTGGTGCATAAAAAGCACCCCTAGCACTAGAGGTTGCTTCCCTGCTTCAGTGCACCTCCCCTTACACCTCTATGAGCCCAAAGTCTCTAAACACACCAGATTAGCTTCAGTGTATTCTTGTACCTCTCTCTACCTTGGCTGCCATCTGGCTTCTGGCTTCAGAGCTGCTGACACCAAAATGTTTATAACCAACCTATAGCACAACTCCCACCAACAGCCATTCAGCCCAGAGTCATCCTTCTGCTGCTCATAAACAGCCTCAATGAGAGCAAAAATAAAATCTCACAAATGCTAAATTTTATAAATACTTCTGATCATTACTCACTTGCCTCATAAATCTCTCACACATTAGACAATCAGACTAAGAGGACACAGAAATTTTGCTCTTAGTGCCATAAATCTTTCTCATGTTCTTTCTATGGTTATAATAATAGAAATTTATTGTTGCTTTCGTTTCTTCCCATATTCTGTGTAATTAATCTCGATGTGTTGCCATGTACATCAAGAGACAGTACATTTTGTGCCTGCCCATTTCTATTTTTTTCAACAGCAAATCCCATCTGAGTTAATATATTGTTTTATATTATATATAACCACTGACCATAACTCAGAACACAACACATTTTCATTTTGTTGCCCCATTATTTTTGCAGTAAGTCGATACGATATGAGGTGAAGCGTGCTTTGCTCAGCACTTATTGATCTGTCTGTTTGCCCATTGCTTACATCAAAACACCACTTGTCAGCTCTGCTCTGTTATGATTATCTTATCACACAGGAAGTGACAGCCTCAAAGACGAAATGCTAGGCAACATCCAAGGTCAGGTGACACCAAAATCCAGCCCAAATTCTTTTGAGCAAGGCAAAGATCAGCATCTAGTGCTTCAGGATCAAGTCTCCTTTTTATGCAGGGCACCTCTTCATTGCAATCAGGAAAAGCAACTACTGTAGGCAGGGGAACACGTCAACCAGCTCTTGCAGCACTGAGGCTCAATGTAGGCATTGTGGTAGAGCCACAGTAGTCCAAAATGAGAGGAACCCCATGAACCACAAATGACAAGACAAGCTGTCTTAATTTTTTGGTTGAAAAAGGAATTTGGAGTTTACCCAAAGCTTGTCCATCTTCCTATAAAGAATGCTGACCTCATGGGAGATTCCATGAGCGGAGCAGAAATGTTGTGCATTGGTTTGGACTTTTTACTTCCTCAGCAAGCTTTTTGCACAGTAGAAAAGCACAACTCTGCTTGTTGAGGACACTTAGACCGTTGTGTGTCAATGTAGCATAAAAATAACACTTTGGACAAGGATCAAATGCCCAACATGTCACCTCTCTGCACATTCAGTGAACCAAAATAGTGCATGGTGCTCATCCATCTTACCCTGGCATCATGTGACGACACATATGAGCAACAAAAATCACTGCCCCCGCTTCCCTGCATGTTTCTCTGTCCCCTGCAGATTTCAGCTCACAAGAGCTTTGAAATATACATTTGGCAAGGCAACTCTGCTCTTTCATAACATGCAGCAGGGCAGTGCCTGAATAAATTAATATGATTAGATCCTTGCTTAAAGGATCGATCACTTAGCCTGTGTAAAAAAGAGCTGTGACAGATGCCAACTGCCAATGTGCTAATGCATTTTGGAGTTTGTGAGCAGTGGGGGAAAGTAGGGCTGTGAGTGACAGCAGAGCTTCTTGAGGATTTGGGTCATGTTGTTTTAAAATTCCAGACAGAAAAGATTAAAATTTATGCTTGGATTACTGATTGACTGAAATAATGTACCCTCCTATCTGGAAAATGGCAAAGGCCCAGTAGCAACCTCCACTGTATAGTTGTCCTTCTACATGAGGGTCAATATTTTAAGCAAACAGATTTCCTGTATTTGGGCTTCTGCATAGGAGTGAGCCTCTGCAGAGAGAGAAACTTACTACAAGGTGGTTCAGAGGAAAGAGAACCCAAAGTATCCCCTGACACAGAGGCAATCTAGGATGCTGTACAATGGCAGTGTGCAGAAAAGGTGAAAAACCCTAGACAGAATGTGTTCATTACTCATTACCAAATTATCATCTGTTTCAATCCCATGCTTTGGAGGCACTAGGCAAGAAGGCAAGATCAAGAGATGCTGCCAACCACCATAAGCACCCAAGAACCACAACATTGGGATCGTAAACCCTTGCACACTTTACTGAATCCCTTCTCTTTTTTTGCCATCTCCTTTCTGTGGAAAAACAAGTACAGGGCTTTCTGGAATGACAGCCAGGGTTGGCATGCAATGGCAGGGAACACAAAGAGCTCATTCACCGTGTGGGGCTCCATGCACTGTGTCAGAGAGCAATGTGAAGCACATAACTTCTGCTTCTCTCAGTGCAAGGCTGCAAAATAGGTTTAGAGTAACTCATTGACACTGTACAATGCCAGCACCCAGGAACTCAACAGTTCCCATAAATACAGACCCAAATTATTTCTTGTAACATGCTTATAAAGAGGAACTGAAGAGCATTTCCATTGTCCTTATGGTTTGCCTTATTAGTGTGGTTATTAACTAGTCTAATCCAATACATTACAGCTAAATCTGATGGGGAAACAGCTGACTAGAGCTGACTTGTGTTCCTTAATTTAGAAGTGGTTTATTTCCCTTTCATGTGCTGGATTTCTAATTGCAACCTATCCTATCCAATTGCAGCCTACACGCCACTCATTGCTGGTTACAGAGTAAGGGGAACTCACATCCCTTCCCTCACCTGCTCTGCGGCCTGATCCCGCTCTTACAGCAAAGCCCACTTGTGCCCTATACAATACTATGCTTTTCTCTTTGATGCACACAGTTTTCCTACCATTTCTCTCCCTTAAACTTCCCAGCATCAGCTTTTGAGTTTCTCATTTTTGAGAGTTCTTGTTCTCTTATCAGATGGTCTTTGACTTCAAGGCTCTCAAAAGCTGCCAGCAGCATTCCCCTACTGCAGTTTGCAGGAAACATAGGCAGCATCCTTTAAACACACTTCTCCACCAGAAAAATGAGGGGCTGCTGGCACTATGCTACTTGCATTGCCTGGTGTTTCCATCCCCGGGGACCATGGAAGGGTAAGGTGCTAATGATACAATGTCCATTTTGCAGCTGCAATGTACTTCCACAGGGAGGTAATCTAATTGGTACCATATTACTTTAACAGCAAAATCAGTGACAGGAACATGCACAGTGAAGTGCTTGGTCATTTGAGGAGAGTTCATATGAACTGTGGTGGCTGGGCTCATTGCTGTGAGCTCTGAGAAAATTAAATAGAGGTGAGCTAAGAAAGAGGAAATCCTGAATTAAACTAAAGCCTGTGTGGATCACAGAAAAGTCCAATAAATTTTCTCTCTTATTCTTCATCTATTGGGATTATTTTTTTCAAAACCTGTAGCTCAGGATCTCTGATCTAAACACTTCACTTTTTGAAGTCCAGGGGAAGCTGGTGTTTGGTCTGGAGAGTCTCCACTAAAACTGACCTTGCATGTAAATCAGTGCAAGGCATGGCAGGGTGCACCAGCCACTGTGGGTCTGCAGATGTCCTTTGGGTATTTAGCCTTTGGCATCATCTGTGCAATGGGAGCACCTCCAGCCTCCTGGCTCTGATGAAACTGAAATGGTCAGAAACCACAGCCCGGCTGACAGTGCAGCTGAGCCTTCATTTGAATACTCACAAGGGGAAAAATAAGGTGGGGGGAAAGCTCTTCTATTCAGTTTGTTCCTTCTATTATTCTTCTTTGCACATGCTGCGTTTGTTTTTGTCATTAGGTTTCCAGTGTCCCTAATAAGATATTAATGAGATGCTAATTCAACATGCAAATTACAGGAGACTGGCATGGCAAGATTGCTATATTTAGAGCCAGAGCAGGATTTTAATGGCTGTCTTCACCCATCTTGTGCCTTTTGTCAATTGCTTTCTTACTCCAGTGAGCAGTCTCACATCCCTGAAGTGTCTAGGTGACCTTGGAGATTAGGAAAGAGACAAAAAATCTGGACCATATTTCCACAGTAGTAATGAGAAAATCTCACTATGTTTCAAAGACACTGTCAAAAGGAAGTCCTCTTTCTTAAAAAAAAAAAAAAAATTAAAAAAAAAAGAAAGGCCTTGGAGCCTTGCCCATTCAAGAGCAATAGCAAGGGGAATGGAGAAATGGCATGCTCATTGCCACATTGCAGAGCTCAGGAGTGATGCCAGGATCCACATCTGACTCCATCACACAGCCTGGTCTGGAGGAGTGGAGCAGAGGTGAGAAGTCTGTGTATGTCCTGTGGTCCAGCACACACAACATAACCTGTCCCATGGCTGAGGCACAGGCAGGGGCTCTGCTCCTCCATCCATAGACACAGTGTGAGTTAGCTGCCTTGAGCTCACAGCAAGCACACTCCTAAAATGAAACGTTCCCTTAAGAAAGCAAGCAAGCTGAGTGCTCAGGTACTAAAGGATGCTAAATACTCAGGATGACACCATCCATTCCTACCACCTTTGCATTCCCATGATGTGCATCTCTCCTGATCAGTGTGAAAGAACACATCCTCACATCGAACTCAAGGGCCAGCTCTGCAAGTCACACCAGAAATTGAGGCTTCTATTCTGCCACCTAGAAATTGAGAACAAGGATAAAGTCTTCTATTTACAAATGTTGTAGCACCACAGACTACAAGAAGAGATTTTTAAACACAGTACCTTTAAAGGTACTTAAGCCTGAGAGAAGACCTAGGTAGTAAAAGCAACATGCCCTTTCTTGCCAGAAGCTGTTATCAAGTACCTCACTTCACAGGTTCTCATGAGAGGCTTGCCTCTTCAGAAGCCTGACAACCATGTCCCACTCCAGTTTAGGGTCCGTTTTCAAAGTGCTGGGACACCCTGTCCTGAAGCAACTGAATTCTGCTTCTGATCATACCAAGGACCAAGTCCTTCAAACTACCACCTCAGAAATACTTATAAGAAGAAACTGATTTTTTAATTATTATTCTTATTACTGAAAGGTACCAGCAGCAAGCTCACTATCTCATTTGCTGTCACCATGTTATCCTGTGCATATCAGATTCATGACAAGTGCACACCCAATCCCCGCCAACAGCCAGTCACATTCACAGAGAGGCTTTTGTGTTCTTCTCAAAAGCCTAAAACATCTTTTTCCAGTCTATACAGACACAGGTAAAGGGACACCCAAAGGGACTGGCTTACAAAGTTACCGAGTCCCCAAAACAGCACTCTCAAGTCGTGGAAACTAGTCACAGCCCCTGAACCATGTGTCTGCTTGGGCAGGCATTGACTCATTCAGTATTTGCAGCTTCGTGTACCAGGCTTCTGGCTCACAAACAGCATTTTTAGTGCTACTCTAATTTTAGATATTACCCTGAATTTCTGGCTGGAACTTAGCTTGCAGACAGACAGCCCTATGGCTCTGATGCTTCTTACAGGTTTTGATCATTTGCATCAGCTGAGAAACTGGCTCCTATTTTATGGATTTTTCCCCCCTCTGAATCATGGTCTCCAGACTAAAATGGTATGAAAATCTCTGCAGACTTCTCCCTCCCCCAGTGGTTTCAGCTGTTTTTATTGCTCTGAGGCACCAGACAGTTTTGTTAATAAGAGTAAATCCTTTTAGCCTCTGGTTAGTGCAGGTTGTGCTGTGATTGACAAGGTAATAAAAGTGTTAATGAGAGAAACTGGCACAGCCAGAGATCAATAGTTGCCAATAAGAAAAACAATTCTGATACTTAATTTTGTAGAATTCCCCCAAAGCGGTTGAAAATACATCACAATCGGTCTATTTTATTGTTTAATAGATGTTCTCTCCCTGGTGGTCTCAGATAGAGATCAAATTAACTGGAGATTGGGTGAAATGGCAAAGAAGAGAGGAGGATTCTTGTTCCTCTCAAGTTTGCAGGACTGTTGGGACACGGAGCTCTAGGGCAAAGCCATTTCTGAAATAAATGTGTTTGGGGCTACCTTTCCCATCAGATGATTTCCCAAATCACTCCTTTCTGCACATTTTTTCTGCAGTACAAATACAGGGGGGAAATAGCACACAATGACCGCTGCAGTGCCAGTGGTCACATTGAGGTTACAGCCAGAAGATCAACCATAATCAAAATGCTGATTCAACAGTGCTGTCCCAAAGGGCAAAGATACAGGTATGCTGAAGGAGTCAGGGAAAATGCCCTTTGGAAGAGAAACAATTTTAAGATTAGTGCCAACCTGGGTTTCTGAGAGCTAACCAGAATGGTAAAAGCAGATGAAGTGCATACAACTTGTACCATAGATTAACATCAATTTCTTGCTAACAGGCTCCCATAGACAGTGCACCCTGTGTGGCTCTAAACACCCTATAACACCCTAAAGCTCCTCTCGCAAATCTGTCTGGTGCCAGATGCATATAAAAGCCTAATCCCATTTCAAGGGCAGCTGTTAAACTTAGAAGAACGTGTGCTGGCAGTAGGAAGCACTGCCAAACTGGAAATGCAGTGAGGGGAGGGAACCAATTTCAAGAAGGGCACAGAAAGGCTGTAAGTCAAATGGAAGAGAAACTGCTCTGCATTTGGAAAAGTATGGAGAAGGGGAGAAGGACCAGTCTTTACCTATACAAAAATTACTGTGAATACATTATCCAGAGGCTGGTGGGATTATGCATGGATGGCAAGACTCTGTGGGCAGCTTAACAACAGCAGCTTTTGCGGTCCCACTGGTTGTGCACAGGGAGTACCAGCAAAGTCAAAGAGAAGGATGAAAGGAAGCCTCTTCACGTGGGCTGTGCTCATGGGGGACACTTCTGTGAAACCCCTTCTCAGGCAGGACAAAGAAATTGCCAGTCCAGTTCTGACAGCAATTATTTGTTATATATATACATTATTATTTGACACAAAATTTCCATTTCTACCCCTGTATTATGAGGAGTTTGAGGCATTTTGCTGAACTGTGGTACAGAGAGGAGCAGTAGAGGACACTGGTACAGGGCTGATTGGATTCCAAGCCCACCAGTCATAAAAAAATTGGTGGCAAAACTTCACCTACCTTGACAAACAGCAGAGCCTGGGCAAAGTTGAAGGCTTTTAGAAATAACTTCACCCTTTTTTATGTGTAGGAATGATATGCAGGCTCTAATGTAGACTCTTCTAGTATTACATCTCACAGGTGTCTCTGGGCTTTAGGGCAGGCTGGCAAATGCAGATGCTCTCACTTTATATGGGGAAAGCTCTGCACAGTGATAAACCCAGGCTAATTAAGCTACCCAGGTATGCAGACAGCAGCATAACAGAGAAGTGCTCTTTCCTGAAAGTTTTGGTGTGAGCTTAAAGGTGCTGTGAGCCACACTCTCACCTGGCAGGAAAGGAGTCGTGCCTGAATTTTCCAGCATGGGCCCTTAACTTTTTGACTAAAATTACATCGAGCCAACCTGCAGGTCTAGTTGGGCATGCAAGGTCTCCAGATGTAGTCTCTGACAAGGTAAGTATGGATTTCTGTGGAACAAATACAACTATAGTAGAGCCAAAAAGGATAGGTAGAACCAAATCTGTTCTTCCTTGCTCCTCCCATCCCATAGCATAGTTAAACAGATATTCCTGCCTGTAAAGAGAGGGGAATAATTGGAATCAAAGAGCATGAAGGGAGAGATCAGCATGAAAGGATACCCAGATGAAACCAAGGGGTTTGACTTATCCCTTTGGCTTTATCCCCCTTTTCTCATCCTGTCTGTTTTAATGTGGTGCTAAAACCTTATTGTCTGACTGCATTATTATTAATGACAACTGGTATCCCAGAGGTCAGGGTGGCACTGCAGCTTGCCATTCACTTTAATTATCGATGCACATCACCAGCTTCAGAAATAAGAAGAGATAAGATGAGGATTATTGAATCCCATCTTATGCTGTGTGTTATCGTACACTCTACGTCCTGATCGGTTCCTATCAGCTTTTCTCAGCTCACTGTGGGAGAGGAGGGGAAAAATCAAGGTTTTCCCTTTATGTTTTCATAAAATGAAAATTTGCCCACATCTTTACAAATTTTGCCAAAACAAATTCTGACTATCACATTAATGGCTACATTTGTCCAGTGACTTGGCTCATGACCACAATATTTAGGTGTTTAGCTTTTCAGAAACACAAATATTTAGATGTGTCTACATCTAAAGTAGTTGTTGCTGTACTTCAGGACTATCACTGAGACAGATATAGATACACAAGTTAGTCTCATTTGGTGGGAATGGATCAGACTAAAGAGACCTTAAAGATGTAGATAAAATTCACCATTCTCTGATAAAACACACCATTCACTGTCATTTTACCCAGATTCAACTCTGAACTAAGCAAGCTGACTGAAAACAGGGGAGGGAATGTTTTTTTCAAACAACAACAACAACAAAAAAAATCTCAAGTGTATGAAGTATTTTCCCAGCAGAGTCCTTCCAATCCAAAGAGCCATCTCTTACAAAGCATATTCAAAGAGAGAGAATTGCTGGGTGAAAAGAAATTAACAGATTCTCTGCATCTGCAGAGAATTCGTTCCACATATTGGGCCTCCCACTATAATAATAACAATGTATTATTCATGGAAATGTATGCAAAAGCCAAACAAGAGGAGCTATCCATATGCACTAAATACCCACACTAGTTTTGAAAGGCAGCTCAGAAGGAATGGTAGCTTTTTATCTATCCTGTCATTTACAAGCCAGGTAACTCAGCTCTCAAGTTCCAACAGATTGCACGCTCCCAAACGTAACTCATTGTGTTTGTTGTTGATAAAACAAGATCAGGAGAAAGAGAGTTGGAATGAAGCTTCCTGTGGGGAACACTGCCCACACCAGTATATGGCTTTTCCCCATTTTCATGCAAGGCACAGGTAACCTTGTTAGGTTTTTTTATACACCTCCAATTACGATCAAGAGGCAGGTAGGTCTGTCACATGAGTTAAAGAAAAGGTCTTTCTGAACTGAATCAATGAAATATATATATTTTATATACATATATATATATATACACACCAGCTCAGCTTTGTTCCCTTTCAAAGCATGATGATTACCTTTCACAGATGCAATGACAAGAGGTGCCTTTGGCAATCCCACGGTTCCCTTCTCCTTCTGAGAACTGGCAGAATGAAGGGGAAGAAAAGCCCAGAAGCCTTTTTTAGCCTCCTTATTTTTCTTTGTCACATCATTAAGGGTTCAATGAATCTCCAATTAAATTTCCCTGACTGCTGTCACCATTTTGATTGATAGGTGTCCTTGGATCAACCTCAGTAGGGCATGTTGTTGCACTGAATTCCCCCTTTCCACTCACCATCCATTATCAGCCCCTTGTCATCATTACCTTCACATGTCAGTTCATTTACCACAGAAACGGTGTCACCAACCGATAGGGGAAATAGAAAAACATTTGTTACAAATAGGGAAAAACATTAATAAATCAGGTTGGGCTTCAGCCTGAAACTCATGGAGAAATAGTTTATCTCCGGTGTGCTTGTTCACCAGTTGCCCTTATATAAAATTCTAAACAAAACACACACACACATAAATACTCATTCTCAGAAGGAAAAAACAAACAGGGCAGAGCTGTGTGCAGATAAAGCTAGAACAGCTTTGGACTTTCTTCATTTTGAACCCCCAAAAAATCTGGATCCTTGAGTTAACTTCAAAACCCTGACACACTAACAAGATTTAAGCTATAGAGGCTAAGAGTCCTTGCTACTGACACTATCTGGAGATTTTCTACCAAAACAGTTTTTCATCAGAAGGCAAACACTTTGTCAAAATTAAAGCCATTTTTACAAAAAAGTTCATTTAGGATGAACTACTGATTGCAAAAAAAAAAAAAAAAATCAGGAAGAAGTGAGCAGGATATTTTAGGCTTCTTGAAATCTCTTTTTTTTTTCACTTCATCTGTTTAGAAACCTTTTAGTAAAAAAGGTATCATTAAAAATGAATTGTATGAAATACAATATAAAATTTTAAGTTTGTGAAAAAATTATTCAAATTTAGTTTCAACTTAAATCTGATTTAAAAGTTACATAAAAATTTTCTTCTGACTTTTGCAGCTTTGGGTCAGAATATGGCTCTATTTGGGAACTCCTCTTAAACTCAGAACACCTGCATGGGGTGGAAGCACCATTCTGTGTTTGCCACCAATGCAAGGAGCTGTGCACACAGATTTCATGACATATGAACTGACCTAGCTAGGACACTAGCCAGGTTTTTGTTCCCTGTTTGTTCAGCATCTAGTGGAGTAGGAACCTGTTTGTGACAGACATGCCTGTCCCTGCTGTGATTTATCATATAAAAAGGTCTTTATACATTTCATACCAAGGACTGTATCCCCAAGGACTGACACAGAACCACTGCTGCAATCCCTCATCTTTTTTTCTCTGACCACCATGGAAGGATGGAAACACTCCTAGATGCCAGGCAATTGACAACTCAGCAGGGAAGGCCTGCCCTTCAAAAATAAGTAAGTAAAACCAGAACAGTCTTACTAAATTATTTATAAATGAAACCTAACTGCAAGTATTCTGTAACACACCATCATCCCCATTGCAGCAACAGCTCCTGGTATGGAAGGCAGCCAGCACACACTGCCCCAAAACCCTTAGGGCTCAAGGAGCCACAGCTGCCTCTCATTTGCATGAGTTTCATCCTTTGCTAGAGGTTTATCCACCACAGTAAGAGACACATGTGTCCCTGAAACATACTGGACAGTTTTACCCAAGATCCAGTCCAGTCCTTACCTGTAGTTCCCATGAGCTCCATTTATTCCCAGGAAGACAGCCAACCTCACAACAGGGGAAGACCACCTTTTCCCTTAGGCAATGCTTGGAAGACCATCTCAGCAATTAAAAAGCTTCACCACTATTGAAATTAAGAGGATTAATGGTTTTAAACTCCAGGGATCCCTTGTTCATCAATCCACCAGCACACACTTTTTGCTATCTGCTTATAAATAATTTTAGCTGATGCATCCAGGAGCAGTAGGACAGTGAGTTCACACGGGGCAAGGGCTGCTTGGTGATGAGAGGCTGCAGGTTTGCAAAGGCTGCCCCGGAGCACCACAGCACCTTGCAATTTGCCCTGATTTATTATGCAATTAGCAGTGAGTGCATCTCAGTGCACTGCGAGAGACTGCACTGGCAGAGCTCAGTGTTTAAAGCTGACTGTACTTAGGCACCTAAATAACTGCCCTGGTTTTCTTCACTGATTTCAATGCAAATTTTGTCTGAAAATGAACTTCTACAGATTCTCAATGCAGAAAATCTCAATCAAAGACCACAAAACTATGAACCATGATTTTAAATGAATGACTTTAATGTAGCCTCATCAGACTGAATGCTACAGACACAGAGAAGAAACTTAGTTTACTGTAAAGCCACAGTGGAAATGCTTATTGTGGAAGGGAGATGCATAGAGAGACCAGAGATGAGGAATTCCTGTGGGAAATCAAGTCATATGGTAGCTGTAAAAAACAGACACATATGGAGACGTGGAGAAGGTTTTCAAGATGTATGCATTGACCATGATAAACACTGGGCACACAAGGGCTGGGTGGACCACATATGGCTGCTCCCCATACCCAGACTTTGGCACCAGGTGGCAAAATATGGGGTGAACATAACCTTGCAAAGGTCAATGTGGTTTCAGTTGCCCAATTTTCTCAGTACTTGCTTTTGTTCAGCAGAAATCCTCTGTTTGTGGCAAAACTCTCAACTCTTGGGACCCTCAAAAGATGTCTATTGAATATTTGTTCCAGTGGCTGCCGCTTTCTTGATGGAAAAAGTGAGGTAGGGCAAGATAATTAACTTGGGGGTTTTTTGGAGGGGTATTCTGAGGTCTCCGAGCAGCTCCCATAGCCTATTGAATGTGTCCTCAAGGCAGCTTCCTTTCCCTTTGCCATTCACAGCACATCTCTGTTTTAATTCTTCTGTGCATTACTGAAAGCCTCTAGCCCAGCAAATAATTTTGTAGGGTAGAATCACTGGTCTTTGACTAAAAAAACTTCTTCTAGCTCTTACAGGAAGCAAAAGCCCAGAGAAAGGAAAAAATTAGGTTAATCCTGGACAAGAATGTCCATAGGTGAACGAGAGCCTTTCACCAATAGGAATGGGATGTAATGCTGCTCTTGCTATCACAGGAGAAACTTCTGCTGCCACAATGTGTCTTTTTCCAGTATTTGTACATTTCTTTCTCCTTGCTAGCAAACTAAGAAGGTTAAGATACAGAAATGCCAAACTGCTAAAAGAGCCAGACCAGACATCAGAGAAATAAAAATGAAATAAAACCCAACTGCAAATACCTTTTAGTGATCCTGTTTGTAGGAGATGTCTGAATTGCAGTCATAAAACTAGGGAAAAGCACCAAAGGCATGGGAGAGCTCTCCCCAGCACTGAAGACCTTGAGCAAACCCTGGGCTGTCCTTGAGCACTGCACATATTTTCCTCTTGCTTTTTCTCAAGTCACCAGCTTGACCACATGAAGAAGAGTTTACTTAAAACTAAACCAAGCAATAATTCAGCCTTTTTAAGAAAAAAAAAAAAAAATCAACTGTCATTCACAGTCTTAAGACCACGTTTGTCAAGAAACATCGTCAAGTTCTTCCCTCCGGTAAAGCCAGGCTGCTGCCTCAGCTGAGCCAGCCCCGAGCCTCTACACAGCATCCGCACCTGGGCCCCCGGGACACCTGAAACAAGGCCTGAAGGAGAAGCTCAGCTGGAGGACATTTTTAGCCAGCGCTAGGTGGAAAAGCAGCATGTTTGCACTGCGCTCACACCTCCATGCCTGTGGCTGTGTGCTGATGGCAGGTGCCAGCCTGCAAAGTGGAGCTCCCGAAGAGTTCTGACCGCCCTGCGGCAGCCCCGCACCTGAGCACTGCACACCCCCTTGGCAGCACCTCAGGGGGAAAATGCATTCCAGAAAGGGCAAAAAGCCACAGTGAGGAGTGAGGGGGAAATATGGAAAACAGCCCAGAAAGCACTGTGAAGAGAGCAAAAAGAGGATGGGGATAAGGTTGTTCCCATCCAGCCGGTGGAGCAGAAGCCCCATGCCTGAGCTGAGGAGTATTTCCTGCAGCTGTGACTTATTTAAATCAATCATCATTAAATTATCATTTTTGAGAGATGGAAAACAATTAAAAGATTATTCCTGATGACTAAGCAAGCCTAAGTGCCATGAAAATGAGTTGTTCAGCACCATCACTATCAAAAATGAAGTTCACTTTGGATGTGAAATATGTCTGACGAGCATGATGAAAAAAATAGTGTTAATTTGGGCAAGTGAATAAAGTAAGAATTTTCTGACTATCTATCAGCTGTTTAACAGGGTATCTGCTATCAAATTAAGAAGTGCAAATGGGAGTGAATCCAGAGAGAGGAGGTCTTGTCAAGTTCGGCATAGTTCGGCTTTCCTGGACCTCACTCAGCTCAGCACAGTTCAAATCATGAAGAGAAACCATCAGGAACTAAAAAAAGAATTGATTGCAAAGGTCTTCTGGAACTATTTCCCACTGTTAAATTGAAAGCAGATTTTATATTTTTTCCTCACACACACACCAAACTAAAGCTCAGCCAGGAAGATTTTTAAGGGTCTGAAAACTACAAACAGTGAAGAGGGAATTTGCTATGCCTGCAGCTGGGCTGGAAACTTTTAGTCTGAGTCCTACCACACATTTCAGAGAGCACAGAGCTTTGCTATGAAGTCTTAAGGCAAAAGGACACACACCACATCTCGGTGAGCTGCTTCCAGAGTTAATTTCCTCATTGTTAAAATCTGCCTTTTGTTTTGTAGCCCTCAGCTTTCAGCCTTCAGAGCTCAATGCACCCTTGTGTGCTCGACTGAAGAGCTCTTTAGCTAAAGAAAACATGGCTATATTCAATCTTTGATCAAATCACTTTCAGGTTTTTTCTTTGTCAAAAGGGAATGGGCAGAGCTTCTGGGAAGCTCCTATGTCTTTCATTGTGAAGGGCAGTCATGGAAAATGCAAAGTGTTACTCCAGAAGCATCTTCATAGAAGCTTGATACAGACCTTATCCTCTTAATTTTACACTTCTTTTACATTCAACTGTACCTTCTTTGAGGACTTATAGTCACACTAAAAACAGAAGCTGGGCACTCCCCCATATTGGCACAAGAGGCCAGCTTTTTCCCAGCTCTGCATCTTACAGAATTCAGGGAACCTCACACACTGATCAGAAGGAGGTTAGCACAGACCAAACAATTTAAAATATTCAAATATTTTTGAATATTCAATATACACAACAGATGATTCTACTAACTTTAAAACACTGTTTCAATTAGTGTCTGGTTGTTTGGGTTTTTTCCCCTTAACCTAATTCACTATTTTCTTTTCAATAATAACTAAAATGAAGGCTTCCCCCCAGCTGTTTGTATGAAGGAAGGCACAGACAGGAACAGTTTGATGTCCATTTCACTGCAATAGTGAGTAAAAATGCAGATAAAAGAAAATTATGCATAATTATTATCACCATTAACACCATCTGTCATCACCAAATGTGCTGGTGGTTATACTGTTTATATTTTTTTCATATACATACACACACACACAAACCTGGATATAAGCACCCCCAGGGAGCAGATTCTTTGGGACAGAGCATCTCTCTTTGCTCTGCTACTGCAGCATCACAGTCCCAACTCTCTTGAAGCTGCTGGCTGCCCTTGTAACATACCCACCAGCACTCAGGGGAGAAAACAGATGCAAAGCAACCCATGGCTCCCAGCCCCTCCGGTCATCTAAGGAGGAAGAAGGTCATAAGGTGAGACCAGACTCAGACTTCTCTTTGTAAGCACAAAAATAATGGTTTAAATATATGATATCCAGCTTCTGAAGGGAAAGACCTCCTGTTTTATTCTACTCCCATGATGTCCCACAGCTGTGCCTTTGAACTAGACTTTTTTTCCCCATTGTTAAAGAGTCATGACATTTTCTTCATTTAGCATTTGAGGTTTTGTTTAAAAATACAAACCACCTAATTTGTAAATCTTAACCAGCAACACGAGCCATCTGTGCATATTTATAAAGTACACTGGCTGGAGATACATTAATGATGGAATATGGCACACATGCATATTCCTGCTTGGGATATATTTTTTAAATGCTTTTTTTTCTCCAGAGGAGGCAAATGACTAATTGCTTATGTTGTTTAGGTGCTTGAAGTGGAAAATGGGCATTTCTGCTGTTCTGCCTCCATTTCCAGGTGTTAAGTCCACACATGTACAATAAACATAAAGTAATCCACAAATGTTCAGACCTTGGCAAAAACTCCCTCTCTGCCCTCTTGCCCTAGGCTAGGACTAATTGCTGCCTGCATGTTTATGTCAAACTGTCCCAGATGTTTTATGATTTACTCTTGTGAAATGAAAATCGATGTGAAAACATGTGAATGAATCCAAGGTTAATCACACTTCTGCTACTGACTCCAACTTCCCTGCTGAACACCTTCAAAAATAAGGGTACTGCCCATGTTTTATCCTCATCAAAAAACAAATTCAGGTTCCTAAAGCATTATCTCTTTGGAATTTAAATGGCCAAAGACTAACCATGATGCTGAAACAACATCATAATATGCTAAATTGCCAGAAACTTTCCAGGTACTCCAGTCCTGCTCTGCAAACTGGAAAAATCAAGGCGAAGCCATGGATTTCTGCTCACATACAATCCTAATAGCAACCTCAAACCAAGAGTACCTCACCCATTTCCCCTGGGCTTACTCCAGGGCCTCCTGTATCCTGGGAATTCATGCCAAAAGCAATGGGAGCTGTTGCTGAGAGAGAGAGAGAGCGAGAGAGAGAGATGTGGTCACAGTTCTCGTCTTCATGTGGTGAATCTGGACCCCTTCACTGAGCAATCCCACACCAGGAAAGAGCATTGCTAACTCTCCTTCGAAACATTATAGCTGTGCTTGATAAAACTAAAGATGCATTTGGCCAAGCAGGTAAACAAAAGGATTTTGTGTTCCTCCTTCTATTCCATAAATGAATGTATGCATTGAAAAAATGATGCATGGTTGGACTGACCCTTTCCAGCTCATTGGCAGCAGGAAAGTATTTTGAAAATGACTTTAATAGATATTTACTCAATGGACCAGAATGATTCACTTCAGCACATGAATATGCTTTATTAAAAACTGCTTACACACAGGTTACTCAAACCAGCCCTCTTTTTCAACTCTCCAAGGTATGTATGAAATACCATGTTCATTACATGCAAGTCTGGGAAACCATTATTTCACCTGTCTTTCACCTAGAGAAAAGAGTAGAATAAAAATTATTGCAATGGGTGCTGCAGATACTATGAACTGGTGGGAGAAAGTCTGTCTGTAACTGAAGCTGAGCGATGAGCCAGCCTGGGGTGGCAAGTTTTTAGCAGGGCCTGTTGTGATAGGACAAGTGGGAATTGCTTTAAACTGGAGGAGAGTAGATTCAGACTAGATAAAAGGAAGAAATACAGATATTTCTATATCTAATATGAGGACAGTTAAACACTGGAGCAGGTTGCCCAAACAGGTCGTTGGTGCCCCATGCCTGGGTCAAGCTGGATGGGGTTTTGAGCAACCTGATCTAGTTAAGAATGTCCCTGCTCATTGCAGGGAAGTTGGCCTGTAAAGGTCCCTTTCAAATTAAAGCATTCTGTGAATCAATGTTTGTTCCCACACTCCATATAAAGCTTCTTGCAGAGGGTGCAGCCCCCCAGGGTGCAGAGACACTTCCACAAAATGTTCCAAAAAAGGCTCATTTTTCAGTGGGATAAGAAATCCTTTCCATTATTCTCATCCTGTGTGACAGGTCAGCCCACCCGCTATGTGAGCCTGCATCACTTGATGGGTTGGGGCCGAGCAGCCTCGGGGAAAAGTGCCTTAATTGCTGGTAATTCAATAGCTCCACTTAGCACCAGCAAAGCAATTCAAAAATGGAATCAAACATTTTCTGGATACACATCCAGGGAGCAGCCGGCTATGTTGGCATGTTGCTCCATTACTTAACCACTGGGTCACATATCTGTGACTACAGATGGCTTTTACATCCGCACCTCTTAAGCAGCATCTGATACCATGACCGAACACTGGCCCAAAGGGAGGGATGCAGTCATTCTGACCAGAAAGACTTTTTCCTTTGAATTAAACACCATCTCAGGCTAGGCATCAAAGGGTTTTTCTGTGGCCCCATTAGAACCAATGGAAACAGCCTTCCTCAGCTCCAGCATGGGAAGCACTACCCATCTGCAATTCAGCTGAAGCTCTGCCTTGCAAAGCCCAAGGAAGGGCAAAAAAAAATTACCCTTCCATCAATCTTTCACGAGCACCCCAAGACATGCACACTGCTTCCCATGGAGTACTTCTAGTGATGTTTCTTAAAGACATTTTTTCTCCAACTCCCCTTCATCTCGGTTTTTTTCCTTCCAGACATCTCTAAGGAATCCACAGCCTCCAGGGGCAGCTGCAAAAACTTCACCACGCCAGTATTTGCAGTGTAAATCTGCTGAACTTAATGCTGACAGAGCTACAGCTGCTTAGCTATTGACTGCACAGGGAAGGCAACACAGAAGACCAGAAAAAAAGTGCTTTGGTCTACCTGAACCAACATACCAGCAAAGTCAATGACAGCACAAAATATGAAAGCAGAATGGTCCTAGAAACAGACCCATGGGGCATCAACTCACCAAGTACCAATGCAAAAGTATTCATGCTATGGATCCTACTGGAGGCCCGGCACTCTGTGGCCCAGAGAAGAAATGGTGCAGACCACAGACTTGTGGTCCCTGGCTCATTGTACTTACACAGGCTTTGACAAATGCCTTGGTGAACACCTGTGGTCTCTCACCCTCATCCTCAACCACAAGCTAAGTGTCCAAATGCCCCAGCTTTATCAGAACTATTTACTTGCTTGAATATTTTGATATAGGGTTATATAGTGAAGAATTGTTTTGTTCAAGGAGAAGAGTGATGGGTAAAAATTGCATAATGCTCCTCAGAATGTATTTCCTTATTTGCAGGCTTCTCATGCAAGGGAGCCACATATGGTAGCAAATATTTTACAAAATCTATTCCACTTGTAGAATAATCCTCCAAATTATTCCATGTTATTAAGGACCCATGGTATATAAAATAAGATGTGAGCAGTACCATATGACACACTTCATGTTAACCAAAACAATTTGTTTAACTCAAAATGAAATCTCTCACTCCATGTTTGAGGACAGGCTTTTCATATTGCTGAAAGCAATTTCTCCCAGAATTAAAAACTGGGGCATTTCTTTTTTATTTCTCAATTTCACCATATTTCCATATACTAGTTGAAAAAAAATCTGTCCTTTCTTTCACACAAAACTGCTTCCAGGACAGATTTGGAAATAGAGCATCAGCCCAAACTGCACTCTTATAGCAAACATAGCCCTCACTCCAGGACAGGTGACACATATGTGAGGAGAGTTTTACTTTCTTCCCATATAAATATTTAACTGGCTCAGACCCAATTTGCCTAAAGGATCAAGCCTTCTCTTCTCATTGATTGCTCTGCTAACTTCTTATTAGTGCTGGAGATCATCTCCATGTCTTTAAAAAGAAAGTTGGAATAACCTTGAAAATGAAAAAATATTTACTAGAGAGAGAGGAACGAGGCTTAAAAGTTGAGAAGAAAATTAGTTTGAAATCTTCAGTCTAAAGCAGGGTGGGAAATGGGGGAGTTCCTGGGTTTTTTTTAAGAGTTCCCAACCAAGCCATTTTCTTTCTTTTTTTTTTTTTTTTTTGAAGCTATGAAGTGGGCTACCTCCCACTTCACTAACAGGTGCACAAAAGAAAAGGAGAGGTTTTAGAGGATGCAATTTGGTTTCAGGGTAAGAAACAGACCAGCAGTTACCTTGATATGTATAAGATAACTATTGCTGGATGCTACACTAACTTGTCCCTTAAGTAATACCATGTACTGAGAGTGTTGTCCTTTGCATGTCCCTTTCAGTGCTGTGCCCATGGGATTACACAAAATGTATGATTGCTTGCTGAGATTTTGCAAAAACATGGACAGAATATGGTGCCCCAAACCTGGAAAAATGCAAGTGCAGAGAAATATCCAGAGTTAACTCTGGTTTAGGATGTTTGTACAAAAACAAGTTATTTTAGCTCAGCACTGTGTGCTGATCCTTCCCCATGATCCAAGTCAAAAGTGTTACAGTATGCCACTTGAACATGGACATAGGGGAATATATACCCTCAGCATGAATCCAAGGGCTCAGAGGGGCAGATAGGATGGACAAAGCGCCAAACTGCTGCTGGAAACAGGAATTGGCTCCTCACTGCATTCACCTCCATCCTTAAACAGGTGTTTTTCTCCAAGGCATCAACCTTTTTCATCTCACAACCTTTTGGAGATAAAGCTTGGCACTTGGTATATTTCTTTGGTTCTTAAATCTGTCAAAATTCATCATAATTTGCAAGAAATGTAGAGGAAAGATAGGGAGACATCTTGTCCCAAAGACTATATTTAAGATCGTTTGGCTCAAAATAACACATTGCTCTTCTCAGCACATGGTCTGTGCAGGTAGCGAACTCTAAAACAAACAATTTAATTTCTAAAATCTGAAAAAAAATCCTTCTGTGATAAGATTAAGAAGCAGGCAAGAAACCAATTCTTCTGGGAGGAAAAAAAAACCACAGCTGTGAAATAACCCTTAGGGGCTTTAGAAGGAAGGCTTGATCTTAAGTGATACATGTGATCCTGCCTGAAGAGATGGTGCTGGATGACTTATCTGGGGCTCATTCAAAAATCCCTGGTTACCAGCATCCTCAGTGCCAGCAAACATGTGTTGGAGCCAGGTTTTAATCGAGAGCTCAGAAAAAGAGCATGTTTTCCACTGGGGAATTTGGGTAGCATAAATCTGTACGCTTAACGGGTTTGAGTCTCGAGGGTAGGCATGCTCCCATTGCAAGTGCTTTCCTTACAGCTAGATAAAAGCCTCCCATAAATAAAGCTTTGAAATCTTCCAGGAGAAGTTAGCTATACAAATTTGGGCACATGAAGCTCAGTGTAAGCAATAATTCCACAGATTTTTATTAGAAAGTAGATATATGGGAGCAGCAATACATGATAAATCAACATATCTGCCTCTTTACTGGCTTTTATGATAGGCATTAGCAGTAGTGACTGTCACAGAGATCATAACAGCTTTATTTCCACCATTACTGTAAGACAAAATCAAATATAAGCAGTTGATATTATTTTTAAAGTATAAAATCTTTTCCCTTGCTTTGAAGTGGTGACAAAAATCATTCCTGGTAAACACCAAATTTGGGGGAAGGAAGGAAGTGGGGAAGAGGTGGAGGGGTGGAGGGAGGAAGGAAGGAAGGACTCTCATTTGGGTCTTTTTGGTAAGATTTTCTTGGAGCCTTGGAGGCAGCTGACATGACTTGCTCAGTGCATAGCCATCACAGTGTCTCCCTGACAAATTGGGAGGTTTGGCATTATTGATAGCAGCAACTGCTGACCTCTCCTATAGGGTTCTGGCATGAGTTTTGCTGTTGCAATGTGGGTATGACCAGCAAAAAAGTGTTTAATCTTTTTCAGTTGTCTCCTTGCATAAATCAGCTTATATATAATCTGATTATGCATTTAATATAAACACAGAAATTAAATAGATAATTGGTAAATAGGGCTTTAACAGCAAAATTATTTTAATACAGGGTTAGAGAGGCTAGACTGCCTTAAAAAAATATTTCTCTCTTTCTTGGATAGGACTTAAAAGACAATTACAGGAGTTTTCCACCTAAACCTAGGTCTGTAACAGTCCAGGCACTCAGTTCTGACTGGGAACTCCCCGGAGCTCTTTACAAGCTTAAGGAAGAGAAGGCTGTTTTGTTGGTATCAAAGTAATGTGGCCTTGCACCCTTCTTTATCTGCTCACTCAACATGTACCATGTAGTGAACAACTTGGTGAGTTGAATGCCAAATGGATGCTTTATTTTGCAGCTGCCCTTTTTGAATTCCCATTGTAGGCAAGACTGGAAGCAGTGTCATGTAAGACAGTAGCACTGCACAAGGTGAAAGGTAATTTTATCCACTGTTTCATCTTCCATGGCCACACTCATCATAATCCCACCTCTTTCAGACTCTCTTGCCTTCACAAAACAACCTGTGCCTACCCTGGGGAATCATCAGACACATAATTGCAGTCTTCCTTCTTTGTGGTTAGTCCTGCAAAATAGTGCTTGGTCCATATGTTGCTGCTGACACTATAGAAATGATGCTATGGAGTAATTACAGGAGGGGACACTGGGAGGGGGGAGCTTCGCACGCTGTGCTCTCCCACGAGGTGCGCAGTTGCGAAGCAACCTGACACATCTGCCAGGGCTGTCTAAGAAACTATTAACCAGTTGCTACCTCCTGTGCTCAAGAGCTGCAGGCAATTTCACAGTAATAGTTTCTCGGCTTCTTTCACGCAGGCAACCGTGGTGCCGAGATACTGACTTAAATATGTATCACGGAATGGCATCCTTAATAGAGGCTTTACAGGAACAAAATGTATGTGGGTAATCCGCAAAGGCTGGGTGCAAGTGACAGCTTCGTTATTGCTCTGAGGATGCATGGCAGACACCGTGGGCCGGGAGCAGCCATGGGAATGGACAGCTTTGATTCACAGGAATGATTCTGCAGCCCACCTACAAGGGCTCAGGGGTACAGTCAAAAGCACCTGTGCAGGGAACCCCTAAAAGTGCACTATTATTGCATGTGTTGGGTTTACATGGCCAGGTTGGGCAGGGTACAGTAGGAGGATGTGCTACAGGGGTGGCTTTTGTGAGAAGTTGCCAGAATCTTCCCCCATGTCCAATAAAGTCTGTCCCAGCTGGCTCCAAGACAGAGCCACTGCTGGACTAAGTTTAGCCCATCAGTGGTGGCAGTAGCATCTCAGGGGTGACAGATTTAAGGGGCAAAAGTTACCTCAAGAGCAACTGTAACCAGAGAGTGGAGCAAAAATATGTGAGAACAGCCCTGCAGATGGTGCAGCCCATGATGAGGCAGCTGTGTCCCTGAAGCCCATGGGAGGTACATGGATGAGAAGTGATCCCATGAAGGACTCCATGCCTAAGCAGGTGGATGCACAAAGGAGTCTGTGACCCTGTGGAAGCTCATGCTGGAGCAGGCTCATGGCGGGACCGGTCACACCCTGTGGAGAGAGGAGCCCGTGTTGGAGCAGGTTTTCTAGCAGGACTTGTCACCCCACAGGGAGCCCACACTGGAGCAGTCTGTGTCAGAGGAACTGCACCCCATGGAAGTGACCTACACTGGAGCAGTTTGTGAAGAGCTCCAGCCCATGGGAAAGACTCGTGCTGCCAAAAGATCATGAAAGACTGTCTCCTGCAGGAGGGACCCCATTCTGGAGCAGGGGAAGAGTGAGAGGACTCCTCCCCGTGAAGAGGAAGGAGCAGCAGAGAGATTGTGATGAACTGACCACAATCCCATCCATCCACATGGTTGGAGGTAGAAAATTTGGGAGGAAAATTAAGCCCAGGAAGGATGAAAGATGGGGGAAAGTTTTTCAACATTTAGTTTTTATTTTCATTACCCTACTCTGATCTGATTGGTAATGTTAAAGTTTTCCCCAAGTTATATGTTTTGCTTGTGATGGTAATTGCTGAGTGGATCTCTCACTGTCCTCATCTCAACTCATCAGGCTTTTGATATATTTCTTCTTCCCTGTCCAGCTGAGGAGGGGAGTGATAGAATGGCTTTGGTAGGCACCTGAATTCCAACTGTAGAGAAGCAGAGATGAGATTTTGGGAGCCTGGAGCTCTGGCTTGCAGAAAGGATCATGAGCCAAGTTCTTCCACAAACACAAAAAGAAGGGAGACTTCTATGCAGTAAAGCTGGGCTGAGTATGGAACTCCCCAAATGTGATCTGAAAATGAAGTGAATAATTTGCCTTTTTGTTTCTTTAGTAAGAGTGAAACTGAACATGAAAGCAAAGGCAGTTCAGGAATATGGATGTTTAAGGCTCATTGCAGGTGAATGAGGTAGGAGATCATGCTGGTAAACGTTGGGAAGTTGATTTAAAACATCTGAAAGCTTAAATGACACTTAGTGCCTCCGGAAAACTTCCTGAATCCTCAGAGCAAGGGCGGGGTCTAAATTTTCAGAAGATGTATATCCAGTACCCAGAGACATCGCCTTCTGATGCACAGCTTCCCCTTCACAGTATTCCCTGCCCAAATGGAGGCAAAAAAAAAAAAAACAACCAAAAAAAACACTAAAGGACTGGGCCCCAGAGGGGATGCATTAGTTGGCATTATTTTCTTGGTCGTCGAGTTTCAGTGATTCAGAACAAGCAGCGATGCCTCCCTCTATGGCTTTAATGACGTTTGCTGTCAGAGACGTGAGCCACAGGAAAGGACAGGGCTGTAACTTTATTTTAAGCTGGATAGGCTGTAGCTAAATCTCCTGAATCCCTTTCAGCTTTGGAAATGGTTTTCCCCTATCTCTGCCTTCTACCTGGTGCCTTCACATTGTTTGTGCTAAAAGGGGAATGATACTTTTAATCTTGAAAATGCCTTTGGAGCTCTGGAGTGGATCATTTTAAAGTCAACAGTGTTTAAAGCACATTAATGAGGGTATTCACCATAAAACAGTTTTATTTCTGTGTGTAACTGATAAACATGAATATGAGAGAATCTAAGGGAAAAGAGGTGGGGAAACAGTCCTGCTTGGAAAAGCAAACAAATCACAGATCCGTGGTAAAAAGGATATCAAATTATTATAACACTAAAGCCAGCTGTGAATCTGCTGGTGGAACAATTTTCTTTTTTTTTTTTTTTTTCTCTCCGTGGGTTTAAGTTCACAGCCCAGAACTTTACCTGGTGTTTGGAAAATTATAGGCAGACTACATTGTGAAAATGGCATTATCTTGTAAGTTTTTTAAAACAAAAATGGTATCTGAGGCTCATCCATGCTGGCTTATTCCTGTGCAGACTGGATAGTAAAAACTAGATGAGGGTAGTAGCTAACAGGACTGTTGCCTCCTAGCAGGTAGCAAAATTAAAGAAGAAAATTTTAAGACTGTTTAAAAATTAAGATAAAAGCAGGTTGGGTTGGCTCTGAGGCCCCAGCTGTCTCTTTTTCACAGCTCTCCAGATCGATATAAGGTTTCTATGAGATAGCCACAAAGAGATGAACTGGGTACCACCTTTGTTTCTTTACGTGGAAAAGGCAAAACTTGCAATCAACCTCACACAAATAAATATACCAAAAATATATACCAAATAAACCTTGAGGGCATCAGGAACAGGATGTACTTACCAAATAACCCCAGCAGCACGACATCCTGGTGTCACTGAACAAAACACTCCTTTTGCTATTGACTGCAATGTGATCCTGAGCTCTCTTGTTACCATTTCAACCACACTTTGGTGTGGTTGACTTTGGAGAATCACTGAAATGTTACAGTGAGGTGCAGAGTGAATTCTTGTCTGTATCCCCTGCAAAAAAGAAAAAGGAAAGATTTTGACAAAGAATAACTATTCTGCGTCAGCTCTCCAAACTAAAATGAAAAACAGTTTAAATTTAGGGGGTTTGGAGGGGGTGTATTTATCAAAACCATTTTATACAGGGAGGAAAAAAACACACAAAGATAAAGAATCATGAACTGTTTCTCCCAGACAAATTCCCATGTTTCATTAAATCTATTTCCGACGTGCAAGAGGATGAAATATATCAAGCCTAGGAAATAAATGTGTGAGCAACTTTCAAGGGTAATCAGGATTTGCAATGACGTTTTATTTTAGGCAAGCAATGGCAAGCACTATGATGGATACAGAGAAAAGATTACCGAGAAACAAGGAAATTTGCATCCAGGACCAGCAGGAGCAAAAAGGGCACTGAATTGTGCTCGCTTTACACGGGGGGTTACAGTGCCATGTTATTGCAGACAAATGAAGGGCTTGCATTAAAAATGCATAATTTAATCAAGATAAAAACTACAAATCAGATTGAAATATGCAGACCTGATATTAGTTTTTTAATATTAGTGTTATTAAATTCTGCTATAGTTTCTCACAAAATCACCCAAATGTAAATTAATATAAGGGGAAACAGTTAACAAAATTACAGACCCAGATCAAACATTCCCGCTCATTCATAAGCATCCCGCTGACTTGTGATATGGGGGATGGCATAAAGGGCTTAGTATAAAATACAACATGCACTGATCTAATAGTACTTTTCCCAGTCAGAGCAGCTTGAAGTGCACCCTCATGCAGTTGTTGGCTTGAGTTGAACAGCAGCTGAGGATTGATGCCAGCATCTCTGCCTTGGCCAAACACAGAACTGCCACCTCCATATGCCATAGCCTGAGCATGACTACAGGACTGCTAGCTCCACCCAAAGTCAGTCTGTGCTGTAAGGAGCCAGAACTTATTCCCTGGACAAAATCAATGTCTAGAGTTAAGACCTGCACCAAGAAAACAGGGCTGAACATTCCTCTAATTTAACATATTAAGAAGTATTAAAAGTATCCCCCATTTGTGCCTCACATAAGATGCAAGAGTCACTGCCTCTGCTCAGCATCTGTCAAACCCAAGGCTCTTCCTCCACTGCTGCTAAAGTGCAAGTCCAAATCACCCATTTTACAGGAGGGTGAAACAGCTGGGAAGGAAGGTACTGTCACCTGCCAAGGGAAATAGCAGCTTGGAGTTACATCTAGGAAAATGCCCCAAGCCCCTGCTCTCATTGAACATTTCTGATGTGGCAAACCTCAACAGAGAGATCTGCTTGTCTTGAAACTCCACCAAGAAAGTGGGGGCTCGTGTTTTTGTCTACACACCTGCTTTACAGTGCTTCAGTTACAACAAGGCAGTCACCCTGTAACACCATTCTTCAGAAAATGAGGAATTATTAATATTAACTTGGTTTATAAGGGTGGCCCCACTGTCTCAAGGAGTGCACAAACACCAGGAAAATTACACTTATAATTATGTTCCCCTTGCCAGTTAGAATATAAACACTGTAGAACAGAGATTCTGGAGTTTTTGTTTGCACAGCACCTTGTATCATAAGGTCCTAATCTTTCATGAACATCTGAACACAAAGTGGCTCACCAAGCCACTTCCCATCATTTACTTGCTGTCCTGGTTAATCGGGGAGGCCTCAGCTGACAGGAGGTGAACAAGTAAGACACCCAGCTACAAGAAGGGCAAGAAGGAGGATTCCAGGAACTACAGGTCTGTCAGCCTGACCTCAGCACTGGGGAAGTTTACAGACATCATCTTGAGCACCATCACACAGCACAGACAGGACAACCAGGGGTTCTGGCCCAGCCAGCAAAGGGTTATATGACAGGCAGGTCCTGCTTAACCAACATGATCTCCTTTTGTGACCAGGTAACCTGACTAGTTGATATGGATGTAGTGGATGAGGGAAAAGCTGTGGATGTTGTCTACCTGGGCTTCAAGTAAAACCTTGGACACTGCTTCCCACAGCATTCTCCTGGCTGGTCATGGCTAGGACAGGTGCACTGCTTGCTAGGTCTATGATCATCAATTATCTTGGAGGTCTTTTCCAAACTTAATGATTCTGTAATTCTATTCTGAAATAGGTACTGAGCATTTAACATTGATTCCCAGTGACACTTTATTTGACATCCACCTATGAGAGACAGAGAAGATGCACAGCAGAAAAACAAGGAAAATTAAACAGCATATGTGACCAGTAATACACAAACAGCACATTTTGCAAAAATAACTGTAGACTCTTTTAGACTGGAGGCTGATGTGTCAGTCTCACTTCTTACTTATTTTTCAATTTATGTGATACACCGTATGAGTGTTTCTGACACTACTAGCACCAGGGCATAAATAAAGCTAAGCTAGATCCCCTTTTCTTCCTCATTTTTGCCAGCTGCTACCCCCACTTATCTCAGGCCCTGCCCAAACATAACACCATAGCACAGCACACACATGGCCATCAGCAGCATCAGATAACAGCCAGGAAGCTACTGCTGCTCTCGATTCCCTGCTGTGTTACATCAGTGCTAATGAGGAGTAAATAATAGTAATAAATCAGCTTTCTGCAGTTGACAGTAAGGTGTTCAATATTCACTGAAGCCACTGGCAACTCAGAGGCGGTTTCCAGAGGCCCCTGCCTAGCAAACAGTGCAATACTGCAAACACCATTTATTCTGGAAGAGCCAGCTACCATATTCTGTGGTACAGACTTCAAAGCAGGCCATCCTGCCATATTGGGAAATCCTTTGCAGAAAGCAGGTGAATGAAGTTGGAGGAGACACCTCATGGGTTAGAGCCTGCCTCATGCAGCATTTGCCTCGGCTTCACCTCCCCTCTCTAACCACAGAAAGGCTGCAGCAAAGCCCTTCTGGCTCATAGATTGGGTCAGGGGCTTGCAGATGCTCATTAATCTTGGGGGGACCATGAGTGTGCCCTAGCTCAAAGGGTTTTGAGCCATGCCACTACGTGATCAGAGCTAGCTTAGACAACCCTCTGAGCTGCAATCCCACCTTAGTTTTGCTTCCTACCATAGCAGCCTATTCATACCAGTATATCCTTCCAAAGGAGAACCCCAATTCTCTATAAAATCAAGTTTCCTACAACCCCTAGAGAAATCTCACAGGTTTAGGATCAGCAGCCAGAGCACAGTGCTCTAACTAGGCCCAGCAGTGTGGCATCCAGAGGGGCTCACACATATGTGCCACCCACAAGGCACTCCTTCCAGGCAGCAACAAAATCCTAAACCATCTTCCATGCTAATGCCCCAAGCAGTGCCTTTGTCTTACTGTAAACATTTCTGTCTTTAACTAACACATTAGGCAGCATTATTCTTCACTTACTTGAGACAGAAAATGTGGGGTAGTTCCTAGGCAAAGAAACATTATCCCAGATGGCTTCTTCTGTCTCTGACTCAGAGCTGGTACCACCAGCATCACCTTTGAGGACTTTTGCTGTTCTGGACCTCTTAAAAACTTTGTAAAAGACTAGTGTTATTACTTAGGACTGAGATATGACTTGAGGAGTCAGGAGGCAAAGGCACTTGGGCAGAATGATGTCACAGTAGGGACAATACCCTGTGCCTCAGCTGGAATGGGATGTCATTGGCTCAGTCACCTGTAGGCAAAAAATTTAGGAAGCTCCCCAGTAAAATGTAGTAGCTGAAGATGTACCATTTCCTGAAACGGTTTTAAGTCCCAAGCACTGGCATTACTCACCGTTTCCATTGCTCTTCCATGTGCCCTTTATTCCATGGAGGCTGCTACATAGTAAACAGCTAGGAATTGAAAACGTGGAAGGAACACATATCAGCAAATCAAGATGCCAATTTTTGAACTTTCAGAAGGTTTTGGGAACAAAATGCTGGGAGGAAGACAGCGACTGAATTCCACTTCATTAGAGGGAAAACCATTTCTAAAAGAAGAAATAATCATCAAGATGGAGATACCACTGTTCAGCAACAGGTCTGGAAGGGAAAAAAAGACGGGGTTTTCCCTGAAAGCCTTGCAGCAGCCTTGTCCTGTGCTTCATTGGCCTCTAGTGGAAAACAGAAGCTATGACTTGTGATCACAAAACTTCATTTACAGAATACAGACAAATACACCTCTGCTCACACAGAACTTGAATATGTATCTGGTGAAGGAATGTGATAAAAAAGGATGACTATTCTGTATCAGGTATGTACAGAATCTCAGTTTTGCTATCATTCAGGGAAGAGATTGAGTTAAATATTGTTTTTTCCCTACACATGTTCCCTACCTTGTCTGCCACAAAAGAAATAAAATTTCACTTGCAGAGGCACTAAGTTTGTTACATTTGGTCTATAAACTTGATACCACTATATGTGCTCCACTGAAAGTTAATTCTTGCAGCATTCAGACCACAGCAGTTTGGCTGTAAAGAACAATCTAAACCAGGATTTCAGTTGCTGTCTTCTGTAAACACAAACTCTCAAAATGAAACTATATGCCTGTATGCAGCATACAGTGAGTGCAACAGCAGTCCTGCCTAGGTTTACATTTAATTACTCAAACCCATGGCTCCAGTTTCCATGGATATAAACAAGATGACACCTCTCCTCAACTCATTAAAAATACAAACAATAACTAAAAATAGCACTATGCAGGATCACAGGAATAAACCTCTGAGAAGGTGAGTGAATGGAGGGCAGAAGTCTCAGTGCAGAGCTACTGGATACAGACAGCAGCAAGACATCTTATTGGGCAGAGCAGAACCCTCAAAATCAGGGCCAGCTGAAAAAGCAGTGCCCCCAAGCACAACTGTGCACACCAGAAATGAGCAGACACCTCCTGAGCAGGGCAGGGGTGCTGGTGCCATCCTCCTCTGGCTGAGTACAATCTCTCTGCATTCCTCCAACAACTCCATAAGCTTGGCTTCATTTCCTGCCTCCTCCAACGCCTGCCTTCTGGAGCCCAGGGCAATGCAGCAAGATTTGCTCCCTGGGAAACAGCATCTGTCACAGCAGTCTGGAGATGGTGGAAGGCAGATGGAACCTCCACCCTCCACGTGGAGCAGACCGCTTGGCTGGCCTTCAGCAGAGGCACGGTCCTGCCGCCAGCTCCCAGGATGTGTCTTCGATCCTCTGCAGACAGTTGGTCCCTGGCAGCTGTGACACACAGGAAAAAGGAAAAGAGCAACAGGCATTCTCAAACATGAGAAAAAAATTCTTCAAAACTTACTTTCAGTGTATTTTGACTGGGTTTTGTGTCCACTTGCTCCTGCATATTAGCAGTTTCTGTGCTTGCCAAGGTTACAGGGAGTTGCTATAAGAAGTTTGTTTGGAGGCTGAACTGCCAAAAAAAAATGCAAACAAACCCCATGCCAAAACAATACAGCATTCATTCATTCAGAGCAAGATGATGTGAGCATAAAAAATCTGAAAAAAAAAATTTGTTTTTGAAAGCCACATGCAATCTTCTGACTCACTTGTTTTGGTCAAATTGGCTGCATTCCCTTCAGGGAGAGAATGGAAAAGACTAACATCCAAAAGCCACCACTTCAATACGTTTTTTGAGTTCAGAAGTGTTCGTACCCACCACCTTGTGTGCTGTGCGGAAGAAATGCAACCAGCAGAAGGGAAGCTACCAGACTACCTTCTGTTTAAGTATCCTTGGCTCAGTGCTGGTTCAAGTGCCTTTTTTTCTGCAATATTTAGCAGAGTAACCTAAAGCAGCCTGATTTTAATGACATAAATGTAAAATAATCAAGCACAGGACTTCAAATCCATGAATACTCATTAGGGCTGGCCGAACTCCCATTTGTAAATCCTACAGATTAGCTCTATTTACTTACATCATGAGGAAAGGGGAAAAAAAAAAGAAAAAAATATTAAATACATTCAGCCTGAGCTGGAAATGGGCTTCTCTCTGTCTCTTGCACAGTCTGGGATCTCAGAGCAGTAGAAAGCAGACACAATGGCAGCAAGACTGATGCGTGCCCAGCTTCACCAGGCTGGGGCAGTGCCTGAAGCAAAGCAAGGCTATTGTAGCAGAGGAAAGCTCTCCTAAGTGTGAAGAGAGGCAGCCGGGAGACCTGTCTGCACCTCACTCACTTCCATCTTAATTCTTCAGGCTCCAAAACATTTGGCACTGGTTTGATATATAGTCTTTCAGTTAAGCATGCATATGGATAATACTCAGCTGAAAACAGAAAAGAAGAAAAAATAAAAATCACACTATCCTTAACAGACAAGTTAAACTTGCTTATCTGCAGAGGAATGAAAATCATTTTTTAGTAACAGCTGAATTCCATGAGAAAGCAGTCACAGATGTGCACCAGCAGACCACATTACCAATGTGACCAAGTGGCTTCCTACAGGAGAGAAACTGTTTAACTTGAGATACTGAAAATACACAAGAGACTCAAATGGTAAAGCTAACACTGAGCTGCCAAAGACATGTAATAAATGTGACTTTTAATAATCTCTTCCATCACTGCTGAACAATGTTAAGCTTCCATGGCTGCTCCCAAGTCCCGAGTACAAACATGCGCCTTTATGCCCACCACATGTCACAGCACAAGTAAGCACATGAGCTCAGAGGGGGGCTTGGCAATCCCCAGGCAGTGACTCTGTGGCTTGTGGCACATGCCATGCCCAAAACTGGGCTACTGTATAAACACCAGAACCTTTGCTTGGTAAGAGCCACAGGATAGCCTACCTCCTCCTGCTATGCAGTGGGGAAACACAGATGACTGGGGTAATTTTTAAGACCCACACTTCGCTTTCTATCCCCTATGATAAAAAGATTAAAGTTGAATTCTTTCACATGCAAAAAAAATTCAGCCTCATCTTCCAATGTGCCCCCATGAACTATGCACCTCACCTGTTTATCATTTCTTATAGCTCCTCAAACTGTGACCTCCCAGGGACACAACAAATGCCAAACAATGCATCCATGTAACAGACTAAAAAGATCCTTGGTTCCAAAAAGTTTATATTGGGTCACTGTGCAAGTTTTACTGGAACTGCCCTCCTTCTATGAAGTTATGACTGAGTCTAACGGGCATAGGAACTGTTGAAAATGCAAGTGAATCCAGTGAGAAGAAATAATGATTTCTGACTTATTTCAGAAGGCTGAATGATTTCTTTATTATAACTATGCTAAAATACATTAATATACTATATAAAGGAAGATACTAAAACTACAGACCTACTTGTGCTATCATCTCTAACTACCTAACAACTCATGACCCTCTGCTGAGAGTCCAGACACAAGTGGATCTGATTGGCCATCAGGCCCAAACAATCCACCAGAATCCAATCAAGCAATCACCCCAGGTAAACAATTCTCCAAACACATTCCACATGAGAAAAACAAGGAGCAGAAATAGAATTTGTTTTCTCTTTCTTTCTCTCTGTGCACCTCTGTGAAAAATACTGAGAGAGAAATGTGCTTGCCACAAGGAAGGGCAAATACTCTGATTCTTCCAGGTTAGGGCAGGTAAAAGAAAAAGACAATTTTCTTGACTATCAAAACACAGCACATGATCTATGTGGTTATTGCTGTTTCTGTTCGATGCCTTGGTTTGACCCAATTAACAAGAAACTGTGAGACTGTTCTGAATGAAAGCATCTCCTAAACACTGTAAAGAAGATAAGCAGTAACCATTCCTCATGTCAGACCACAAGCAAAAGAGGTCTGAGTGAGTCAGGGTGAGGAAAGAGAGACTCCAGATCCAGGTCCTGCCCTGAAGGGATCCTACAGTGACCTACACTGTGCTCAGACCACACCAGGTCTGGGCCCTCTGGAAAACACCAGCACCACCCTTCCATTCCCGACCTGCACAAGCACTGTGGATGGGTGTGGGCTTACCCAGGTGCTCAGAAGAGGCCACAGGAGGCTCTGCTGTAGAGTCAGGTTCTCTGCTGCTTCAGTGAATGGTAAATACTGGAAATGAGACAAGGCTTCAAGAACCACGAGAACTGTAGGTGGAAATACTGCCCTCTTGGAAGGCTCTTGCCAGCAAAATGCTCACTCCACTGCTCCTGGGGTGTCAGAACTCATCCTGTGTGGGCCACCAGTTGTTGGCGTTGGTACTTGGCACCAATCGAGGTGGATGAGAACTGACTATCACTATCAGTTTACTGTCTTACTGTAAGACTTCCATACCTTCTCTCTGTGAGCTCTCACAGGCAGCTCCTCACAACACTGACTCCTTTTCTCATTCTTCTGCACAGCTGGCTGACTCCTACCTGTCCCTATCACTACTGCCTAACCCTTTCTGTCCCTAGCAGTACATACTAACCCTTACTGTCCCTAACATGAACACCTGACCCTTTCTGTCCCTAGCAGACATACTAACCCTTACTGTCCCTAACATGAACACCTGACCCTTTCTGTCCCTAGCAGACATACTAACCCTTACTGTCCCTAACATGAACACCTGACCCTTTCTGTCCCTAGCAGCACATACTAACCCTTACCGTCCCTAGCACAAACACCTGACCCTTGCTCCTCACAGCAACACAGCCAACTGACTCCAACTCTCCTCTCACCCAGCTAACCCACCCTTTTATAACACCCATCCTTACTGGACCATCCTTATTGGACACAGCTGTGCCCTATTAAAGGCAAGGCTGTTCCTACTCTTTGGTAATTAGTACAGCTACAACTCCTCAGGGGCGAGATTGCCTTCAGCACTATCTCTATTCTCCTACAATCCGTCCTCTCACAATTCCTTCTTTTCTTTTAATTACAAAGTTGCAGCATCTTTAGAAAGACATATTCAAGTAAATTGACATTATGACACATTTACATATTTCACTTAGGACTAACAGTTATACAAATGTTCAGGCAACACATCACAGTAAGAACTTATATATCTAAGTTTTGGTTTAGTTTTGCTTTTCACAGTACAGAACATCAACTTAAGGCTTTCCATAAACTAATGTTGTGTTCACTGTCCTCTGCAGGGCCCCGTGGCAGAAGACAGTAAACACAGTACAAGCATTTTTTGTGTAATTTCCATTAACTCTTGAATGCATCTGTGAATTGAACTTGATTCATTCTCTAAATTCATGAAGTACTCATCAAATCTTTACACCTACACTTATGGGATAATAACAAAATTAATAGCTGTAACTCATATGTATAATGACAAAAAATAATAGCTGTACTTCATATGTTTTACCAGCAAATAAACACATTGTACTGAATAACAGAACTACTCTGTTTCCAGTTCCTGTTACTGTTTTAATAAATTCACTTGTTCTTTTTTCCTTTTTGTTGCTTTTGTCTCTTGCAATTCCAGTTCTTCTTCTTCTGTCTGCTAAAGCAATGTCTCTGTTTGCTGCTTCTTCCCTTCTTGTCTCTTTAATGCTTCTCTTCATGCAGTTTTGTACTTGTTTTCATAACATTTCTTCTTCTATGTCCTGCTGTGTGGCCGCTGCTCTGCTGCGCACACTGGCAGCTAGGGGGATGCCAGCACCACCCCAGGACCCTGCCAGACTGCGGCCGTACCTAGGCAGGGGGACGCAGGGCTCGCTCCACCTCACCTGCAGGGAGCAGCAGGCAGTATTGTGGATGAAGGTACTGCTGGGTACTTTCTCCCATGTTAACACAAAAGGAAGTTTCTTTATTTGTTCTTACTACATTTCTTTTATACCACATAAGCAAAGTACATAGAGCCCGCTCCTCATATGCAACACACTTCTTCTACAAAATCCTTAACAAATTGTCCAAAATTAATTTTCCTTCACTTAATATTTAGGTCTCCTTTTCCATTACTGCTCTCTCTGCAGTTCTCTACCCAGATCACCACAGGATCACGTTGGGGTCACCAACTGTTGGAACTCATCCCCGTACAGGCCACCAGTTGTTGGCGTCAGTGCTTGGCAGCAATCAGCGGTGGATAGGAACTGAATGTCACTGTTAGTTTATTGTCTTACTGTAAGACTTCCATACCTTCTCTCTGTGAGCTCTCACAGGCAGCTCCTCACAACACTGACTCCTTTTCTCATTCTTCTGCACAGCTGGCTGACTCCTACCTGTCCCTATCACTACTGCCTAACCCTTTCTGTCCCTAGCAGTACATACTAACCCTTACTGTCCCTAACATGAACACCTGACCCTTTCTGTCCCTAGCAGTACATACCAACCCTTACTGTCCCTAACATGAACACCTGACCCTTTCTGTCCCTAGCAGCACATACTAACTCTTACTGACCCTAACATGAAGACCTGACCCTTGCTCCTCACAGGAGCACAGCCAACTGACTCCAACTCTCCTCTCACCCAGCTAACCCACCCTTTTATAACACCCATCCTTACTGGACAACTTATTGGACACAGCTGTGCCCTATTAAAGGCAAGGCTGTTCCTACTCTTTGGTAATTAGTACAGCTACAACTCCTCAGGGGCGAGATTGCCTTCAGCACTATCTCTATTCTCCTACAATCCATCCTCCCACACTGGGGTGTGTCTGACAGGTGAACATTATAAACAGAGATTCCAGAACCTTCCAGGAATTGAAAACCACTCTTGCTCCCTTCTCTGTAATGCTTATGCACCAATACACTATCATCCATTGCATAGTATGCTGCTATTCAAGAGAATTTTTCCTCACCCTTTCACCTCCAAAAATTGTTTAGGTTCCAGATTTACTTTTAATACTCATACAGACTCCCAATTCTAAATGCTGGACAACCCTACAACACTCAACTTATCATAGAAAACAGTGACTTCAGATGAGGCAAAGATGCTCTAGGAAAAAAACATCAAACCACCACTACTAACCACAACAGCCACCCAGCACTATGTATAGGACACTTGAGTTCACTTTGGATATTAAATAATTCCGGGGGAGACCTACTTTTACCACCCACTGTAAAGATTTTTGAGAAAATGAGCTTGTTGCTGTGGAATTAATAATAGATCTATGCAGATTGATATTCCCAGGAGATAAAGGGAAAGGGGAAAACATTAAAAACTGATGCTCCTGGTAAATGAAAAACTAATGGACTGTATTTTCCTTGAAGGAATGGGAGGTGTTTTTGTTTTATTTCACTCTGATGACTATGCAAGATTTGTTCTCAGGAAGCACCATCTCCAGCTAAATGGAAACACCTTGAAAATTTTGTAGAAAATGTGGAGGAGAGCATAAGTCATCACATACCAAATATGAAGAACAGTGAATGATCACAGGCTGCAGCAGAATGTAGTTCTGATTATCACTTACTTGAATACCAAATAATTCTGCACCATTCCAACCAGATGTTTCTGTCTAAGTTTGGCAGGAACACCAGGGATTCAAACTGCAACCAAAGCTACTGTCAACTATTTTTCAAATCTCACCTCCACTGCCATCTGAGGTTCAACAAGGCCAAGTGCTCAGAGGTGACCTTCTCTCTCTACAACCACCTGGAAGGAGGCTGTAGCCAGGTAAGGGTTGGTCTCTTCTCCCAAGTAACAGGATGAAAGCAAATGACCTCAAGTTACACAAATGGAAGTTTACACTGGATATTAGGAAAAGTTTCTTCACTGAAAGGGTGGTCAGGCACTGAAACAGGCTGCCCAGGGACATGGTATCACTGTCCCTGGAAGTATTTAAAAGACATGGTACTCAGGGACATGGTTTAGTGATGGCAAGGCTGGGTTAGTGGTTGAACTGGATAGTCCTAAAGGTCTTTTCCAACCTTAATGATTCTATGACTCTATCCTTTGAAAACGATTTTATTTTCAAACTCCCTTTGAATGTTTCAACAACTCCAAAGAAACAGTGAAACATTTCAGTTCATGACCTCTTTGAAGCCACTTTCACATGTCAAATTCATGCAATTACCTGCATTTTCAAAACCACATTTAATGCTAGAAAACTGATTCTAAAATTATTTAAAATCAAAGAAATCTAAACTGATTCGCATTACTTAATATTTATTGATACAAAAGAAAATTCATAACAAACTATGTATTTACCATTTACACTGAAGAAAGATCTTTAAGATCAATGAAACAACATGCCCCTAAAACTGGGGTGTCCAATGAAAATGTTCAATGTTCTTTAGAACGCCTCTGCATTAGATGATCTTCAATTTGCAGGTAAAGTTATGGGGAAGAGGTGTCCAACAACACATTTCTTGCTCTTGTTCTAAATTATAAAAAAATCCAGCAATTAGTTCAAATTAACACAGTTAAAAATAGACCTATGTGTGCCATAATATTGGGGAGTTACAAGACAGTAAAGTGGAACAACTGCAAATTGTACTCACAGCAGCAAGGACATCACAGCATTTACCTACCCCAGTGGCAAATCAATAAAAACATTAGTATCATTTCAATTATGCTCAAAAGAGCACATTAGCCTAATTTAGTTTCACTAATAGTGGTCTCTGACAAATGTGTTCATCTGTGCAAAACCTGGAGCTGTCAAAGCCACACCTGTTGCTCTCCAGGTATTTTCCTAAGCTATTTTGAATATGAAATATATCTTGTGAAGGACCAAGAGGCCTCAGTAGTTAATGTGCATGTGAGTTTCATGTTATTTTTATGAACATCTTGCCTGTACTTGAATTCCCTTTAACTTGGGTTTACACAAATGGTTCACAATCTCTGGTCCACAGTTCCAAAGGTCACAAAAAGCTGCTGACAGTAGGGAGAATAACCAGGAACTAAAATGCTTGCTGAGAGAATAACATCGGATGCAATTCCCCACATCAAGTGACAGCTGAGTACTGCTACGCCACAGGTAGAGTTATATGGGAAAAGCAGATGCTTGATAGCCTGGACTGTGCAAGATACCAAATTTTCAACTGGTTTAAAGCCCATGCACAAAATAAAGACTGCTGATAAGACTTGCAGGTGAAAATCATAAGCCACTATCCAAACACAGTAAAATGTTTTGGGGCGTATGTCCCAAAAAGTGTTAGCTAATTCGCCCAAACTGAGCAGTGGGCTTCCCATCAAACCCAGGCATGTGTCTGCCCTAGAGGGACTCCTCAGAGCCAAGACTAGAAAGGCAAGGTTAAAGCTGACACTTGTGACTCTACCTAATGTGCACATTTTGTCCTTCAGTGTGGAGAAAGAGATGGCAGTGGCTGGGGCTCAGGCACTGTCCCACACTCTGGTGGCAATACTGGTGGGCTGCTGTGTGACATGGAAAAGACTGCTCTTCACTTGAGGGTTACAGAAATAAGGGTCTTCCCAAAAAAAGCGTGAACTAAACTTAGGGAAGAGCAGCTTCCATAGCACAAGTTGCAACTTCAGGATGTCTGAGGTCAGAGGGGACCTCTAGAAGTCATTTGATCCAACACTTCCGCTCAAGCACGACCACCAAGAGCCGGCTGCCCCAGGTTCAGATAAGCTCCTTCCCCTCACATGAGCTTCTGTTTCCTGATCTCTTCTGTACCTCTTGACCTCTCTGCAGTAACCACAGCAGTAAGAATAAGGATGCCAAGTGTGTACACCAACACTCTGATGTGCTTTGCAAATACATGCTCCCACACATGGTACTAAGAATGGTAAAACGGAGATGATGGGATTTCAACTTTGTGGACAGAACTGTTCCACATGGAAAGGTATGTCACATGTGCTTGGCCAGGTCTCAGCTCCATCTCCAAGAGAAATATATGAAGCTGATCCTAAGGGGTTACCCAACCTTCACAGCTCTTTTCAGTCTAGATTCTTTAGACACTGCAGAAACACTAAAAACCAAGAAGATTTCTTTCTCCTATAATTTACCAGAAAAGTCAAGCAGCAAGAGGGTGTGAGAGGGCACATCAGAGATCCACACCCACACATGCAACAGTGAGCACACCTCTGTGCCAAAACCAGCTGGTGCCAGGCAGCATTCCCACTGGCAAGAGGAATGAAGATGTAAGAGCAGGTGAATGTCTGGACTATCCTGCCAATAGAAAGTCAGGGTATGGCGTGGTACCTAAGTGATGGCAGACACACATCAAGATTGTGCCAAGGCAAGGGAAGTCACCAGCACGCTGAATTAGTGCTCTCAGAGGAGCAAAAAGCACAATGCTACGGTGCTGCAGGGTAAGTCTGGCCATGGGGAATGGTGCTAGGATGGATTCTTCCAGCACTGCAGAGCCAGTCTAAGCAGATGGACAAGGTTCAAGAGCAACCAAGTGGGCCTGAAGCAGTCTCAGTTCTGTTTATGCAGCCAGGAAAATAGCAGATGATAATAACAATAACAAACACCTTGCCAGTGACATCCTAAGCCAACCTTCTTGGGATTAAAACTACACAAAAGTCCTTCAAAGAACAGAGGCCAAAGAAAGCTTTGCATCACTTCTCTGAGGGTGAAAACTGGAAGCTATGCCAGGCCCTGTACAAAACTTGCAGGAAAGGTAGCAAAGGAACATGCAGACACAAGAACACCTCTGAAATAATTAAAACACCTCGAACTGAGCTAAGAAATTATTCAATCTTTGCAAGTGGCAAAAAGACAGAAAAGAAAGCTTTGGTAAAAAAAATACAATCCAAATAGGGCAGGAAATTAGTTTAGGCAGCAAGACAAAAAATGAAGGAGCAGATTGAAACTTGATGGAACAGCTGAGCTGAAACAGCAGCAGGTGAATGCCTCATCCTGCAGCCTGTTCCAAGAGAATAAAAAGACAAAAGTGAACTTTGGGCAGATACTTCAAGACTTGCATATAAAGATACATCATAGTGGCATAGTTTCACATGGAATTTCATGAAGAAAAATAAATTATTATCAACATTTCAATAAATACTTTAGGAGACCTATTGACTGTAATTTCTGCAATAATACAAGTTCCAGATTTAAGGGGGGGGGAGAAGGGAACACTTACACAGATCTATAGCCCATGCTAAGTCAAATACATTAAGAGAGGTTTTGTACTTCATTAGCATCACATTTCACAATGGAAATGAGCAAGGAGGGATGAAGGAAATCTGGGGCTGTGGCCTCATCTAAAAGCTTCAGCTCATCAGAGATTAGTTTTGCTAACTTAAAAAGTTCTTCAGAAGAAAATTTAAAATATTTTCAGTTAAAACAATACTGGTGTTGTAGGTTCCTCCTTTTTTTTTTCCAGCAAAACTCACAAATATATCATGCAGCATGAATGCAGGACTGTGGGCTGACCCTGGCTGGATGCCAGGTGCCCACCAAAGCCACTCTATCACTCTCCTCACTAAGCTGGAAAGGCGAGAGGAAATGTACGGAAAGGCTCCTGGGTTGAGATGAGGACAGGGAGAGATCACTCACCCATTACTATCACAGGCTGCAGGGGAATCTCAGCTCCAGTGCCTTCTCCTTCTTCACTGACCTGGGTGTGGGCAGGGCTGTTTCTCTCACATATCCTCACTCCTCTCTTCTCTGGCAATTATTACTTCTGCACAGTAACATTTTTTCATTCTTAAATGTTACCACGGAGTAGTTACCACAAACGCTGGTGGGCTCATCCTTGGCCAGTGGCAGGTTGGCACTGGAGCTCTCTGGCATTGGCTCTGTCAGACACAGGGAAGCTGCTACTGGCTTCCCACAGAAGCCATCCCAATAACCACCCCCACCACTATCAAAACCCGGCCATACAAACCCAATGCAAGGTCATAAGCAGCAGAAGCCATTTCACGACAAGGTAATGATTCTGTGAGCTTCAGTGGGGTGAGCAACTGAACAAAATGAAGCTCTTCTAAGTTCTGATAGTTCACCCAGTGTAATTTGTCTGAAAGGTTAAACAGGATGCTAACATGGACTTGGTATGCTACAAAATGAAGAGGAAAATAAAGCAAACATTTTGTTTGTCTTTAAATCACAGTGGGGCTTTTTCACTATCTAAAATAGTTTTCAAGTCTGGGAGCTGAGTTCTGGTTTACAGCTGTAGCAACCTCTCTGCTTTACCTGTGAATTACCTTAAAAGTGCGTAGTAGAGCTTAGCTGCATATGAGGCAAATGTCTGCTTCTACTAAGAAAATCAGCCATAATAAAAGGCAGACAGCATTTGCTAGATGCAAAAAGGCCTCTGCAATTATCACTTAATCGTCCTTCATGGGCCAGTACTGGGAGTCTCATACTTTCCCCTTAAGGTTGCTCCCTTTTTCAGCACTTTTCTTAACTGTCTACTTAATTAATCTTCCTTCCTGGGCTTAATTGTGAATTTGTTTTGATTAATTAGCCTCAGAGCTCACTTGGCACTAACTGAAATATAAGAGAAGTGCTCAGTTTCTTCAGTGAATAGGCTACTGTATCCTAGGGGAGCCCCCTCTTTGTCAGCAATAAAATTTCAAGTCTAGATAGTGTTTGAAAAAACTTTTTTGTAATTAACTTTCAATTCTTGTAATTACCCCCACTGTACTACAACACAAAAGTGTTGCTAACATAAAAAAGGGTACAATTCATTAAATTCAGGCCTCTTCTTAGGTGGATTATACATCATGCTCATTAGCTGAACCCTGCAGTTTTAGATGACATAATGCTCTTAAACCCCAAACCAGTAGTGGGGGTTACCAGCAGACACAGCTCTGTCCTTGTGGCACCAACACCAGAAAACCTTTCCCATAGAATCTTTTCAAAGTTATTGAGCTTCATTGAAAATGCTTTGCACAATCCAGACCAGTCAGTCTGCAACACCTTTGAGCACTAACATACAGCTCTTCATGATGTTTACACCTCTCAGATCACTCCTTTCTCCTCCCTCTTTACAGCACGTTGACTCCAGAATTCCCATTCATCTGCCATCTTGATCAATTCTCATTTCAGATAATGAAAACACAGGAAAAGGTATCTTTAAACATCATCACAGTAAAAAATTTTTAAGCTAAATTAAATAACGTGTGTTAACAGCTATCATACCCATTTAATAAACTTCCTAAATATTTGTCAAGGGTACTGGAATTCTTCAGTTTTCAACTTTAAACGTCTTTACCTATCAAGCTGCAAAGAGGTATTTAAAATCTTATTCTAGACATTAATATTTTTTTTTCTGTGAACACTTTTAGACTTGCATCTCAACAGTCAAGGTGACAAAGTAAACACTTTGTTTCTTCCAGCTCCTTGTTCCACTCACTGTTGCTCTTGTGCTCCAAACAGGACTGCAGGAGCGCGAAGTACCTGTGGTTTTACAACCCTTTGTGTTGTACCTTTACTTGGGCACAGAAGCTCAAATGAAGCAGACCAGAACAGGAGTTTTATGAGTGGGCTTAAAAACACAGAGAAGCTCTGAAGACAAACCTTTAAACATATTTGTTTCCTAATAAGCTGCAGCCCACTGTTCTGACTGATGATCAACCATGTTTTCATCTTAGAACTGGACCACAGAACTCGCTTAGGTTGTCAAATTCTAACTGAAGCTTATCCATACAACCCAAAAAGTTTGCCTGTGAGATCTCTTCTGACTATATTTGTGAACATCTGTGAAGTGACAGAATTCTGCCATGGAAATGTACCAGCTTGGAAGAAAGAAGATATTCAGTTACAATAGCTGTGAATACCATTAAAGAGGCATGGCCCATGCTCTTCAGTTAGATAAATAACACGCAATCAGTCACCACTTAAAGTAAATCCTGTATTACAAAAGACATCATGCAGAGTCTATACAGCAGTAGAAATACAAGAAATATTCCTTTACGCTGAAATGCCTTATCAACTGTTATGAAATGAGGATATAACTCTTTAAGTTTATTGCAGTCCCCAAATGTTAATTTAAAATCATCTGCAGATAACCAATTTAGTTGTGCACTTGCAAAATAGAAGAAGCTGTATATGTGCCTCAACAGTTTGTTTTATTGGTCCTGTTTATTTTGTCTGTAATTACTCAGCTCACAATCTCCTATTTTAGGTTTACAGAGTTGTACAAATATGGATGTGCATACACATCTGACTGTTCTGCAATCATTATTTTGCTAATTTAAGCTTCAAAAAGCTTTGTTTAGTAAAACAGGAACAGTTTTCTAAACAAATGAAACTACAAAAAGACAGATTTGCAAAAGAACCTACTAACCTGTAATTTTTTTGAAGGGAGCCAGAGCCTTCAAAGCTGTGGCTTTTTATTGTGGGATAACTTTTCAGTTAAGCCTCTTAAAAGAAGTCCCTGGATGTTACCATAGTACCTGCTATAGAATACATGAACCTATTAACATAAAGCTGAAATATGTGACTTGGCTTCTGCTTCCACCTCTCTCAATTACTGCTTATAGAAAGCAATGAATTAAAATACTGAAACAGGGATATCTACTAGGCTATCAGTATATATCCTTCAGGAACAGGAAGTGTATCACATCTTCACAACAAGTAATACTGGTTAACTAACTTCAGCCTAGCTCCACAAATACCTAGCTAAACCACAGTAGCCAGTGGAAGTGAGATAACTCAGCAGAGCAGAAAACAGGCTGGCAAAAAGTATCACACATATGCAGGAAGAACACTAACTTCTCACATTTCAGAAAAGGCTTGTTTCTTTGCAATAGCCTATTTGGCCTGCTGTACACAAAAATGTACAAAGCAGGAACCAAAACAAGACTAGGCAGAGGTGAAACATCAGCTGCTGCTTCTGAGTGGCAACTGATTATTGATTGACACACTGCAGAACTCAGCAGCCATAGGAGTCCTGGCACTCAGAAGATTCTCCTGCATCTCCTCACACTTAAAGAACAATTTTGTGCCAGTGGCTGCATCAAGTACAACATCCATGTAACTGAATGAACTTAGCAACATTCAGTAGTTAAGTCCTACTGGGAATGGCAACTGATTTGCATCTCCTTGCAAGAGAATTCAACAAAATTTATCTCCACCTGTAACACACTGTTTTTCCTGCCTTTCAAAAACCAGATCCTAATGAGCACAGAGGCCAGCAAAGGACTAAGAGCTATGCTTGAAGCCCCATCTACTGACAAATAATAGAACTGTTGCTAAACCACAGCAATATTCCAGAGAACAACCCTTGACAAACCTCATATTGCTTCTTAAAAAAAAGTAAACCACAAACATATTCAGATGTAGTGCAGCTACAAAATGTTCTCTGCAGACTACACAGGACATTTCTCTGAAGAAACCAACCAGAGAGCAACAAAACCATCCAGCCTAAAAAGTGACATACTTTACCAAATCTGCCGTTCTCCTTGACACTCCCAGCCACAGAATTGGGACAACACAAACAGGTATGCTGACCTGAAACCTGCATTTGAACATCTGTACTTTCCAGCCTGTGTCAGGAAAAGGTCTGCACACATTAAATCTGCTTTAGCAAGCATCCTGAAGAACTTATTTCTCTTGACTCAAAAGAAAATCTCATGATCTTGCTGCCAAGTTGCAGGGGGCAAAGACACATCAGTGCCTGAAATAACATTGTCATCACTTCTCATCACAGCCCACCAAATGAAAACTCATCCCTGGCAAGCAGCAGCCTGCTGAGCTCTGCCCCAGCATCCACCCACACTCTCCTTTAGCACCACGAGCCCTGTAGTCCATCCACATAAGTTACCTACACTAACCTCTTAAGTATCTGTCCTTCTGCTACCCAATCTGTGGACAGGTAACACAGAAAAGAATCTGCAGATTATTTTTGTTCAGAACTCCCCGGCCACTAACACAATTGAAAACTTTTCTTGTTCTCATTTTTAACTGGAAGCAATTTGCTGCTGGGATCAGAGACCATCACATCCATGGCCTGACCAGTGGGAGACCTGCTTGGGTTGGAATCAGAGTCTTAGGCTTAATCCCAACCCTGTACTTTTTCCAAGTGGCAATGTTCCAAATCTCTGTAGGCCTGAGGAGCTGAAAGACTTAAAAACTAAACGTTTTAGTGGGTGGGATCCCCTCAAGCAGTGAGACAGCATGTGTGCCCATCTGGTAGCTGGTATGGCTCCAGCACAGGAAGGACATTATTTGAATCTTGCTGACCTTGAAGAGACCAGCTCAAGTACAAAATTTAGAAAAGCTGCCAACATCAAATTTATATCTAGTGACTAAATGACTATTTTCTTTTTTAACTCTTTAACTGCTTACAAAAGTTGAGGCTGAAAAAAAAAAGGATTTTCTGAACTTTGTAGTAAGTACTGAACTGTGTAGTCTGAACTTTGACAGTAAGTAGTTTGTTTCAAGACAGAACTAAATAGCAATAGGCATGTTCCTGTTTCATTTTCTCAGTTACATGTGACTTAGCCATGAATGAAAAGACAGCACACAACTTCTACCAAGTACTTCCATTGTCAGTCTATGTATGCACTAATCATAGGAACTACTGCTTGAAAGTGAATGACAGAAAGTATTAGCTCAAATTCTCCAATCCAAAGGATCTTTCTCAGAGGCAGGGTAATCTTGGTGTCCAAGACCTTTCACAGATACAGGAAATTAGCTGACAGCTGAAAGCCAATTCCTCTTTCCTACTTTAATGTATCCTCTAGATTTAGCATAAAGATCATGGCCAAGACTGGTTACAAGGTTAGTGCTCAATCCTCGAGTCCTTAAGAGTTCACAATTCCAATTCAATTTTCCTTATCTCCTTCTCTTCAAGGATAGCAATGACCAGAGAGAGAAAGCAGCATATGAGAATAGCTGTAGTTTGTCCTTATCTTCAGCCAGAAGGAACCTCGAAGAGCTTGGGAGACAAATGCTATGTATACCATCTGCTGTCTAGACTTGGCTTCTGGAGTATACAGTATAATTACAGCTTTCCCAAAGGTCCTCATTATTATCCAGGAACACAGCAAGCAAATCAAAAGGAGGTATTAAAGTAATACATTTGGCAACGACCTATCACAAAATAAAGCTATCAACAATGTTCAGAGCTAATCAGGCTGAGCTTCCACACAAAAGACACAACTGATAAGCTCCTACTTAAGAGCTCCTATTTTCCTATTGAGATTGGAGGCACTAATCATCCAGCTGCCAGACAAGGAAGGGTTGCCTGTCGTTAACATATGAGAAGGCAGCTGGACCCCAGCACAGCAGCCTTGCAGCAGCCCATCTCCTAGACAACAATTACTGGAATGCAAACAGCAGGTTTGTCATTTAAACAGATTATTCTAAGCAGGTTGTACTAGGCACTCGTTAAGACAATCTATCAGATGTTAGCTGAGGATGCCAACATTTTTTTAAGTGCTAAGAATCTTTAGGGAGATTAAACATATTGATACAATTTGGAACAACAAATACACCCACACATTTCATACTTATATCTTTCTGTCACTGGATGGCTCAAGAACTGTAACTGATGCAGAGCAAGGCCCTTCAGTATGTCACTTCAGTTTGACAGCAAACTACCAACGTTCTTCTGGGTTTTTTCCCTCAACTCTTCTTATCTTGATTTCAGCTGCTCTGTATTCATTTGTAATGTTAGGGTGGGCCCGCTCAAACATTTTTGTATGTAAAAAAAACTTCAGAACATACAAAAATTTGACAAGTGTTTAAGGACACTTCTTTGCAGAAAGTTCTTCACCTGTCTTTGAGTTGTGTGAAGAGAAGAACACTTTCTTCATTCAGAAGATTACGTATGTTATATCCATTTCCTACAAAGAAAAACAGAGTAAGTTTTCCTTAGGATCCACTGGCAAGTTTTGAAGTCCTCTCCTGTCTTCAGCCAAGTATAGTTTCATTTTATATATTTTAACAGAAGGAATATTAGCTCTTAATCTAGGATGCCACTCTTACAGGCAGGTCAGTGCATTTCAAAGGAATGACAAGGAATACACCTAATGTCATTTACTTTCATCTATGCTTAGAAGATTTTTACTGAGAAGAATGTAACAGGCATGAGCTCTCAGCTCTCAAAACCCACAATAAAATTTTAAGGTGACTGAATTTACTTAAATTTACTCCTACAATAAAAACTGCACATGGAAACTTACCTGCAGATTGTCTCTTGAGATTTGCACACTAACATAATCACAAAATAGAATTATCTAATAGGCCCTGAACACTGGGAATGAACAACATCCTCACATTTGTTTACAGCCACACGATGAATTACAGGGATCACCTGCCACAAACACTGCACTGCCCATCCAGCCATACTGAGACCGACCATCAGGAGGCAGGGAAGAATGAAGTGTAGATCCTTATGGTCATACAAAACCTTCAGCATTTTATATAATCTGCTTTCCCAAAAAGCAAATGACAAAATTGTCTCTGCAGACCCACTAGACTTTTAAGATTTTAACACCAAAAAACCAGCTTCAAAGCAGCAAGCATTGACTGAGTAATGATTGTTCAGTCAGGACACTGCTGAAAAGTTAACAGGGAAAAAATGGGCTAATTCCTCATTTTCTGACGATAAGCCTCTTCACAAGAAAGAAGAGCTGTACAAAAGCTCTCTACAGCTTCATGAAAAGCCTGCTTTAACACTACTATGAAATCTCCAGACTAGTGTCTTAACCCACTGATGAACAGCCTCCCATATGGAATTCATGCCACTTTTATATCAGAAGGATAAAATCAGGTCTTTAAATTCTCAAGAGAACATATGAAGTTACAACCTATTCAACAAGATAGTTTGAACCTTCTATATACAAGCACAAAGCACAAAATATGGTCAATTGATCCAAATGGACTTTCATAATTTTACACAGGAAAAAAGCAACAAGCATATGGTGACAAAAACAATTATATTAATTACTAGTAACATTAGTTTGTCTCTGATGTTTCCTCAACATTACAGCTAGTGACAGAACCAGAAGACCAAGAGAAATTAGAAATTTACTCTTAGAACTTGGTAATGTAATCAAAATTTTGAGGCCAACTCACATAAACAAGAGGTATGTGTACCCCTGCATTCAACCATTAGATCATCAACCCATGTCCAGTCTTGGTCAGATTCCATTCTTCCTCACCCTGTACTGTCCCATTCCCAATTCAATCATTCTGTTTGGTTTTGACTCCTAGTATGCTGAATTAGTCTCCTGCACCTCCCAACAAATGGGTTTCAGACACATACACTCACCTGCTGGAACATAGAAGCAGTCCCCTGCAGTCAGGCAATACGATGTCTTATGTAATGTCACAATAACTTTGCCATGGATAATATGGAAAGCCTTAATGGAAGCCAAAGGGTTCTGAGGTTAGCACCATTTAAGGAAGATATCCAAGAAAACACTTCCACACACATAACAAAGATAAAAACCCAAATCAGCCAGCAGAGCTGCAATCTCTTTTCCCCATACTGAAGAAAAATAAGATGCACAACTCAAAAGGGGGAAGGGGTCCAGTTTTATTTTTCTGGTATTTCTATCTTGCTGGCAAGATTCAGGAAGTAGGAGCACAAAGACATAGAGATTTACTACAAAGCAAAGCAGGGCAATATGCATACAAACAACATTCAGCAAACAATTCATTAATGTTCATTTGTTTTGGGGGGTGGGGTGGACCTCTCAACATCATATGTTATTTCTAACCGCCCCAACAGATCTTCTGTTTACAAAGTCCATTTCATAAAAATTTTTAAAAAGCACACTTACTATTGTATCCATGCTGACACACTGATGCCCTTTTTCTTTATATGGTTTCAGAATCAATTGACCAGATGCAAAAAGAGATGTATTCAATTTTTTTTGTACTTCTACTGCATCATCTTTGAAGAAGTAAGCTTGACTGGATGCAGTGTTTATACAATCTACAAAAAATGTCCAGGTGATTAACATTAATGCTACCACATAATTAGTCTTGTTACATACTCAGTGCAATACATATTGTTTCAGTGCAACACCTCTCCAAAAGCTAGACTCAACATTTAGCTGAAAAATTAGGACACTTCTTGTGTCTCCCTCAGAACTTTCATCAGAACAGCAATGAATATTTCAGAACCTCACCTTTTTATGCCCAATGTGGCATGAACTTTTTTTTTTCTCGTAAGACTATATAATTCAGGTAGTCCCTTGGTCACATCCATTCAACTCACCTAGATGCACTTCCTTATTTGTTACTGGGTCCAGTACAATGGCTGGCTTAGACGCATCAGCTAGACTGTGGTCCAAACTCACAGGTACCTCTCCTCTATCTGACGATCCAAAGAAACCAAAACAAAACCAAAAAAGCAATCAAAATAGATTTTTTAAAAGTTAATAATTTAACTACAACTCTTCCACAATTCTAATGTCACACATTAGGTACTTAAATTTCCTTTAACAAGTCATTAAATAGACCGAATACTCTTCCTTCAAATAAAGAAAACCATCCATAACAATTCTTTGAAAATGTCTTTTTCATTGAAATAATTTCTGTGTGTTATAGATGAACACTCTAAATCCTAACGAATTTCCTAGGGAAATGCCAACTATTTGTCCTATGCCATTAACAACAGTATTTACTCAAAACTAAACTCTGTGTTTTGAGAGAAGAGTTTTTCTAGCAACAGATGCTGACAGAATATGAAATGCATGACAAAGTGCAAAGAACAGGTGGTTTTGCTCAACCTATTGTTGATAGGTATCAGGGGACTTAAGAGAGAAAGCATTCAAAGATAAGCACGTGTCCAATTTTCCTTTTCTCAAGAAATAACATTACAGGAATCTCACTCTAAGTTGAAAATCTAGAACTATTGCTATAATAAAAAGGACTTTTCCAGAGAAAGAAATATCCTAAGAGTTGATGATAACACAATGCTTTTCCAACAGAAAAGAGATGCTTTAGAATATTCACGGCAGAATAAATATCCCAAAGCTCTCTTGCAGAATTCTCTTAAGCAGACAATTTTAGCTCTACGGTGCAAAGGCAATTTCTTTAAATACAGACAGAAAAAGCATGCTAAAGGCAAGCTATAGCACTTTGTAGGCACTCATGGCAGCTTAAATGCTCTTACAGCAAGACAATCAGGGGGAGGAAGAACGTTGCTGTGTTTGAACAGCTTTGTTCCAACCCTCTCTCTATAAAAAGAAGCAGCAACAGGTACAACTCTATAGCTATAAAAACAGAATTTTTATTGTATCACTAACATTTAAGAATTTGTGCTAGAAATTTTACTTGGCTGACAGGCCTTACATGCATCACTAAGACTTAAGGATGTGAGTGAAACACTATCTCTGAGGATGAATGTCAGCCACAGAGGAAATCAATCATTTCTGGAAGACGGTTCAAAGGCACTTGAAGCAACCAATAGTTCTTGTAAGATACAGTGTGAACAGTCACTATCAGCTCAGGTTCTCATGGGCTGCAAGCGATTTATATTACAATATAAACTGTACTTAGATCAAATATTGATCTATACCATGGTCCTATCTCCTATCAGTGGCCCAAAGCAGGTACTCCTGGCATTCCTCAAAATGTGATAATAATACACTCAATATAATACATTCAATTGAATACTTTCCACCTCTAACCTGGAGCTCCCACACTTTATTTAGAGCAATTAACTCTCCTGTTAATGTATTTGGTTCTTGCCTTCAAATGACATAAATATTTTTACGCACAATATTCTGGGCAGGAAGCACACAGTGAGAATGGCCACCTTATTTTGCTGAATAACCGAGCTCTCACTGTCTTCCTTCCACACCTTTTAGTTCTTGTGTTTAAAAAAAACAAGCAGAAAACCCCAACAAGACCATTTACTTTTATTTCCCTTCTCCACGTCACTCATGATTTCAGAGGTGTTTTAAGACCTCTTCCTTAGAGGCCTCTATAGTAGCCTCTTCAGGGCTGAGGAGAATTCACTATAGAAGTCCTAGGTTTTTGATGAGCTTTCCCTAAACCTTCCCTAGTCCTACCACTTTCTTTTTTAGGTAAGGAATAAAACTTACATGAAACACTTGTAAAATCAGAAATTGGTACCATCAGTGATTGTTTTCTTCCTTATTTCTCTGATGATTATGTCAGTCCTGATTAGTTTACTACTAAAACCGTGACATTTTCCATGTTTGTTAGCACTTGTTTCAATAGTTCTATAACTTCACAGAGAAATACTTCAGCTTCAAATAAAAGCTCTAGACAGTCCCCATAAAGAAAGGCTCTTTAGTATTAAAACATCTTCCACAGAGCACGGCAAAAATAATTTGGCTTTTGGACTTTGACTCTCTTTTCTGAGCGCTACTTACATATTTATTATATACTGGCCAGAGAGTCTCTGCTTGCTTACACACAGATTTATTGCCCACTTTTAACTATTTTTGTGCACTGCTCTTAAAGCTCTCTCTTCACCTACTGTGTTGTGGTTTGGTATTTGAAGTACAACAGCTTGAAGCCCTACTAACACTCTCTGCTGCATTTTTAGATGTGTTACAGGCATCAGCAAAACAGCTACAAGTTTTTATACCTTAGCCATGCACACTAGCATCATGATCTGAACACCAAATGAGTACAGTTTAGTCTCTTCAGTCCCTGCTTTAAAGGCATAACAGCACTTCTGGGTATGTCCAGCATTTCTTCCTTATGCTGAAAAGTGAACAATTTGACTGCAACAATGCACAGCATTGCTATCGAGCCCGTAGGAGCAGGTTTTTTCCTCATCAGATCATATTAATAAATTATGGTATAAAATTATTTTCACCCAGAGAGAGAATTGAGTGTTTACGGGAGAAAAATCTTAGAGCAGTAGAGCATTTGATTAAAGAGACCTTTTAAAGTATGCAAAGGAAAAAAGTCTTTGTTCTTACTTGTTTTATCTGTTTTCTGCTTGGGACAATCCTTCTTCCTTTTACTCTTCCCGGGAGGTTCTGTTTCTGGATGCACTAGTCCACTAATCACAAGCCCTTCTGAAACAAAAGGAAAAAAAAAATTTCTTTTTCTCGTAAGACTATATAATTCAGGTAGTCCCTTGGTCACATCCATTCAACTCACCTAGATGCACTTCCTTATTTGTTACTGGGTCCAGTACAATGGCTGGCTTAGACGCATCAGCTAGACTGTGGTCCAAACTCACAGGTACCTCTCCTCTATCTGACGATCCAAAGAAACCAAAACAAAACCAAAAAAGCAATCAAAATAGATTTTTTAAAAGTTAATAATTTAACTACAACTCTTCCACAATTCTAATGTCATACATTAGGTACTTAAATTTCCTTTAATAAGTCATTAAATAGACGGAATACTCTTCCTTCAAATAAAGAAAACCATCCATAACAATTCTTTGAAAATGTCTTTTTCATTGAAATAATTTCTGTGTGTTATAGATGAACACTCTAAATCCTAACGAATTTCCTAGGGAAATGCCAACTATTTGTCCTATGCCATTAACAACAGTATTTACTCAAAACTAAACTCTGTGTTTTGAGAGAAGAGTTTTTCTAGCAACAGATGCTGACAGAATATGAAATGCATGACAAAGTGCAAAGAACAGGTGGTTTTGCTCAACCTATTGTTGATAGGTATCAGGGGACTTAAGAGAGAAAGCATTCAAAGATAAGCACGTGTCCAATTTTCCTTTTCTCAAGAAATAACATTACAGGAATCTCACTCTAAGTTGAAAATCTAGAACTACTGCTATAATAAAAAGGACTTTTCCAGAGAAAGAAATATCCTAAGAGTTGATGATAACACAATGCTTTTCCAACAGAAAAGAGATGCTTTAGAATATTCACGGCAGAATAAATATCCCAAAGCTCTCTTGCAGAATTCTCTTAAGCAGACAATTTTAGCTCTACGGTGCAAAGGCAATTTCTTTAAATACAGACAGAAAAAGCATGCTAAAGGCAAGCTATAGCACTTTGTAGGCACTCATGGCAGCTTAAATGCTCTTACAGCAAGACAATCAGGGGGAGGAAGAACGTTGCTGTGTTTGAACAGCTTTGTTCCAACCCTCTCTCTATAAAAAGAAGCAGCAACAGGTACAACTCTATAGCTATAAAAACAGAATTTTTATTGTATCACTAACATTTAAGAATTTGTGCTAGAAATTTTACTTGGCTGACAGGCCTTACATGCATCACTAAGACTTAAGGATGTGAGTGAAACACTATCTCTGAGGATGAATGTCAGCCACAGAGGAAATCAATCATTTCTGGAAGACGGTTCAAAGGCACTTGAAGCAACCAATAGTTCTTGTAAGATACAGTGTGAACAGTCACTATCAGCTCAGGTTCTCATGGGCTGCAAGCGATTTATATTACAATATAAACTGTACTTAGATCAAATATTGATCTATACCATGGTCCTATCTCCTATCAGTGGCCCAAAGCAGGTACTCCTGGCATTCCTCAAAATGTGATAATAATACACTCAATATAATACATTCAATTGAATACTTTCCACCTCTAACCTGGAGCTCCCACACTTTATTTAGAGCAATTAACTCTCCTGTTAATGTATTTGGTTCTTGCCTTCAAATGACATAAATATTTTTACGCACAATATTCTGGGCAGGAAGCACACAGTGAGAATGGCCACCTTATTTTGCTGAATAACCGAGCTCTCACTGTCTTCCTTCCACACCTTTTAGTTCTTGTGTTTAAAAAAAACAAGCAGAAAACCCCAACAAGACCATTTACTTTTATTTCCCTTCTCCACGTCACTCATGATTTCAGAGGTGTTTTAAGACCTCTTCCTTAGAGGCCTCTATAGTAGCCTCTTCAGGGCTGAGGAGAATTCACTATAGAAGTCCTAGGTTTTTGATGAGCTTTCCCTAAACCTTCCCTAGTCCTACCACTTTCTTTTTTAGGTAAGGAATAAAACTTACATGAAACACTTGTAAAATCAGAAATTGGTACCATCAGTGATTGTTTTCTTCCTTATTTCTCTGATGATTATGTCAGTCCTGATTAGTTTACTACTAAAACCATGACATTTTCCATGTTTGTTAGCACTTGTTTCAATAGTTCTATAACTTCACAGAGAAATACTTCAGCTTCAAATAAAAGCTCTAGACAGTCCCCATAAAGAAAGGCTCTTTAGTATTAAAACATCTTCCACAGAGCACGGCAAAAATAATTTGGCTTTTGGACTTTGACTCTCTTTTCTGAGCGCTACTTACATATTTATTATATACTGGCCAGAGAGTCTCTCTGCTTGCTTAAACACAGATTTATTGCCCACTTTTAACTATTTTTGCACTGCTCTTAAAGCTCTCTCTTCACCTACCGTGTTGTGGTTTGGTATTTAAAGTACAGCAGCTTGAAGCCCTACTAACACTCTCTGCTGCATTTTTAGATGTGTTACAGGCATCAGCAAAACAGCTACAAGTTTTTATACCTTAGCCATGCACACTAGCATCATGATCTGAACACCAAATGAGTACAGTTTAGTCTCTTCAGTCCCTGCTTTAAAGGCGTAACAGCACTTCTGGGTATGTCCAGCATTTCTTCCTTATGCTGAAAAGTGAACAATTTGACTGCAACAATGCACAGCATTGCTATCGAGCCCGTAGGAGCAGGTTTTTTCCTCATCAGATCATATTAATAAATTATGGTATAAAATTATTTTCACCCAGAGAGAGAATTGAGTGTTTACGGGAGAAAAATCTTAGAGCAGTAGAGCATTTGATTAAAGAGACCTTTTAAAGTATGCAAAGGAAAAAAGTCTTTGTTCTTACTTGTTTTATCTGTTTTCTGCTTGGGACAATCCTTCTTCCTTTTACTCTTCCCGGGAGGTTCTGTTTCTGGATGCACTAGTCCACTAATCACAAGCCCTTCTGAAACAAAAGAAAAAAAAAATTTTCTTTTTCTCGTAAGACTATATAATTCAGGTAGTCCCTTGGTCACATCCATTCAACTCACCTAGATGCACTTCCTTATTTGTTACTGGGTCCAGTACAATGGCTGGCTTAGACGCATCAGCTAGACTGTGGTCCAAATTCGCAGGTACCTCTCCTCTATCTGACAATCCAAAGAAACCAAAACAAAACCAAAAAAGCAATCAAAATAGATTTTTTAAAAGTTAATAATTTAACTACAACTCTTCCACAATTCTAATGTCACACATTAGGTACTTAAATTTCCATTAACAAGTCATTAAATAGACGGAATACTCTTCCTTCAAATAAAGAAAACCATCCATAACAATTCTTTGAAAATGTCTTTTTCATTGAAATAATTTCTGTGTGTTATAGATGAACACTCTAAATCCTAACGAATTTCCTAGGGAAATGCCAACTATTTGTCCTATGCCATTAACAACAGTATTTACTCAAAACTAAACTCTGTGTTTTGAGAGAAGAGTTTTTCTAGCAACAGATGCTGACAGAATATGAAATGCATGACAAAGTGCAAAGAACAGGTGGTTTTGCTCAACCTATTGTTGATAGGTATCAGGGGACTTAAGAGAGAAAGCATTCAAAGATAAGCACGTGTCCAATTTTCCTTTTCTCAAGAAATAACATTACAGGAATCTCACTCTAAGTTGAAAATCTAGAACTACTGCTATAATAAAAAGGACTTTTCCAGAGAAAGAAATATCCTAAGAGTTGATGATAACACAATGCTTTTCCAACAGAAAAGAGATGCTTTAGAATATTCACGGCAGAATAAATATCCCAAAGCTCTCTTGCAGAATTCTCTTAAGCAGACAATTTTAGCTCTACGGTGCAAAGGCAATTTCTTTAAATACAGACAGAAAAAGCATGCTAAAGGCAAGCTATAGCACTTTGTAGGCACTCATGGCAGCTTAAATGCTCTTACAGCAAGACAATCAGGGGGAGGAAGAACGTTGCTGTGTTTGAACAGCTTTGTTCCAACCCTCTCTCTATAAAAAGAAGCAGCAACAGGTACAACTCTATAGCTATAAAAACAGAATTTTTATTGTATCACTAACATTTAAGAATTTGTGCTAGAAATTTTACTTGGCTGACAGGCCTTACATGCATCACTAAGACTTAAGGATGTGAGTGAAACACTATCTCTGAGGATGAATGTCAGCCACAGAGGAAATCAATCATTTCTGGAAGACGGTTCAAAGGCACTTGAAGCAACCAATAGTTCTTGTAAGATACAGTGTGAACAGTCACTATCAGCTCAGGTTCTCATGGGCTGCAAGCGATTTATATTACAATATAAACTGTACTTAGATCAAATATTGATCTATACCATGGTCCTATCTCCTATCAGTGGCCCAAAGCAGGTACTCCTGGCATTCCTCAAAATGTGATAATAATACACTCAATATAATACATTCAATTGAATACTTTCCACCTCTAACCTGGAGCTCCCACACTTTATTTAGAGCAATTAACTCTCCTGTTAATGTATTTGGTTCTTGCCTTCAAATGACATAAATATTTTTACGCACAATATTCTGGGCAGGAAGCACACAGTGAGAATGGCCACCTTATTTTGCTGAATAACCGAGCTCTCACTGTCTTCCTTCCACACCTTTTAGTTCTTGTGTTTAAAAAAAACAAGCAGAAAACCCCAACAAGACCATTTACTTTTATTTCCCTTCTCCACGTCACTCATGATTTCAGAGGTGTTTTAAGACCTCTTCCTTAGAGGCCTCTATAGTAGCCTCTTCAGGGCTGAGGAGAATTCACTATAGAAGTCCTAGGTTTTTGATGAGCTTTCCCTAAACCTTCCCTAGTCCTACCACTTTCTTTTTTAGGTAAGGAATAAAACTTACATGAAACACTTGTAAAATCAGAAATTGGTACCATCAGTGATTGTTTTCTTCCTTATTTCTCTGATGATTATGTCAGTCCTGATTAGTTTACTACTAAAACCATGACATTTTCCATGTTTGTTAGCACTTGTTTCAATAGTTCTATAACTTCACAGAGAAATACTTCAGCTTCAAATAAAAGCTCTAGACAGTCCCCATAAAGAAAGGCTCTTTAGTATTAAAACATCTTCCACAGAGCACGGCAAAAATAATTTGGCTTTTGGACTTTGACTCTCTTTTCTGAGCGCTACTTACATATTTATTATATACTGGCCAGAGAGTCTCTCTGCTTGCTTAAACACAGATTTATTGCCCACTTTTAACTATTTTTGCACTGCTCTTAAAGCTCTCTCTTCACCTACCGTGTTGTGGTTTGGTATTTAAAGTACAGCAGCTTGAAGCCCTACTAACACTCTCTGCTGCATTTTTAGATGTGTTACAGGCATCAGCAAAACAGCTACAAGTTTTTATACCTTAGCCATGCACACTAGCATCATGATCTGAACACCAAATGAGTACAGTTTAGTCTCTTCAGTCCCTGCTTTAAAGGCGTAACAGCACTTCTGGGTATGTCCAGCATTTCTTCCTTATGCTGAAAAGTGAACAATTTGACTGCAACAATGCACAGCATTGCTATCGAGCCCGTAGGAGCAGGTTTTTTCCTCATCAGATCATATTAATAAATTATGGTATAAAATTATTTTCACCCAGAGAGAGAATTGAGTGTTTACGGGAGAAAAATCTTAGAGCAGTAGAGCATTTGATTAAAGAGACCTTTTAAAGTATGCAAAGGAAAAAAGTCTTTGTTCTTACTTGTTTTATCTGTTTTCTGCTTGGGACAATCCTTCTTCCTTTTACTCTTCCCGGGAGGTTCTGTTTCTGGATGCACTAGTCCACTAATCACAAGCCCTTCTGAAACAAAAGAAAAAAAAAATTTTCTTTTTCTCGTAAGACTATATAATTCAGGTAGTCCCTTGGTCACATCCATTCAACTCACCTAGATGCACTTCCTTATTTGTTACTGGGTCCAGTACAATGGCTGGCTTAGACGCATCAGCTAGACTGTGGTCCAAATTCGCAGGTACCTCTCCTCTATCTGACAATCCAAAGAAACCAAAACAAAACCAAAAAAGCAATCAAAATAGATTTTTTAAAAGTTAATAATTTAACTACAACTCTTCCACAATTCTAATGTCACACATTAGGTACTTAAATTTCCATTAACAAGTCATTAAATAGACGGAATACTCTTCCTTCAAATAAAGAAAACCATCCATAACAATTCTTTGAAAATGTCTTTTTCATTGAAATAATTTCTGTGTGTTATAGATGAACACTCTAAATCCTAACGAATTTCCTAGGGAAATGCCAACTATTTGTCCTATGCCATTAACAACAGTATTTACTCAAAACTAAACTCTGTGTTTTGAGAGAAGAGTTTTTCTAGCAACAGATGCTGACAGAATATGAAATGCATGACAAAGTGCAAAGAACAGGTGGTTTTGCTCAACCTATTGTTGATAGGTATCAGGGGACTTAAGAGAGAAAGCATTCAAAGATAAGCACGTGTCCAATTTTCCTTTTCTCAAGAAATAACATTACAGGAATCTCACTCTAAGTTGAAAATCTAGAACTATTGCTATAATAAAAAGGACTTTTCCAGAGAAAGAAATATCCTAAGAGTTGATGATAACACAATGCTTTTCCAACAGAAAAGAGATGCTTTAGAATATTCACGGCAGAATAAATATCCCAAAGCTCTCTTGCAGAATTCTCTTAAGCAGACAATTTTAGCTCTACGGTGCAAAGGCAATTTCTTTAAATACAGACAGAAAAAGCATGCTAAAGGCAAGCTATAGCACTTTGTAGGCACTCATGGCAGCTTAAATGCTCTTACAGCAAGACAATCAGGGGGAGGAAGAACGTTGCTGTGTTTGAACAGCTTTGTTCCAACCCTCTCTCTATAAAAAGAAGCAGCAACAGGTACAACTCTATAGCTATAAAAACAGAATTTTTATTGTATCACTAACATTTAAGAATTTGTGCTAGAAATTTTACTTGGCTGACAGGCCTTACATGCATCACTAAGACTTAAGGATGTGAGTGAAACACTATCTCTGAGGATGAATGTCAGCCACAGAGGAAATCAATCATTTCTGGAAGACGGTTCAAAGGCACTTGAAGCAACCAATAGTTCTTGTAAGATACAGTGTGAACAGTCACTATCAGCTCAGGTTCTCATGGGCTGCAAGCGATTTATATTACAATATAAACTGTACTTAGATCAAATATTGATCTATACCATGGTCCTATCTCCTGTCAGTGGCCCAAAGCAGGTACTCCTGGCATTCCTCAAAATGTGATAATAATACACTCAATATAATACATTCAATTGAATACTTTCCACCTCTAACCTGGAGCTCCCACACTTTATTTAGAGCAATTAACTCTCCTGTTAATGTATTTGGTTCTTGCCTTCAAATGACATAAATATTTTTACGCACAATATTCTGGGCAGGAAGCACACAGTGAGAATGGCCACCTTATTTTGCTGAATAACCGAGCTCTCACTGTCTTCCTTCCACACCTTTTAGTTCTTGTGTTTAAAAAAAACAAGCAGAAAACCCCAACAAGACCATTTACTTTTATTTCCCTTCTCCATGTCACTCATGATTTCAGAGGTGTTTTAAGACCTCTTCCTTAGAGGCCTCTATAGTAGCCTCTTCAGGGCTGAGGAGAATTCACTATAGAAGTCCTAGGTTTTTGATGAGCTTTCCCTAAACCTTCCCTAGTCCTACCACTTTCTTTTTTAGGTAAGGAATAAAACTTACATGAAACACTTGTAAAATCAGAAATTGGTACCATCAGTGATTGTTTTCTTCCTTATTTCTCTGATGATTATGTCAGTCCTGATTAGTTTACTACTAAAACCGTGACATTTTCCATGTTTGTTAGCACTTGTTTCAATAGTTCTATAACTTCACAGAGAAATACTTCAGCTTCAAATAAAAGCTCTAGACAGTCCCCATAAAGAAAGGCTCTTTAGTATTAAAACATCTTCCACAGAGCACGGCAAAAATAATTTGGCTTTTGGACTTTGACTCTCTTTTCTGAGCGCTACTTACATATTTATTATATACTGGCCAGAGAGTCTCTCTGCTTGCTTAAACACAGATTTATTGCCCACTTTTAACTATTTTGTGCACTGCTCTTAAAGCTCTCTCTTCACCTACCGTGTTGTGGTTTGGTATTTAAAGTACAGCAGCTTGAAGCCCTACTAACACTCTCTGCTGCATTTTTAGATGTGTTACAGGCATCAGCAAAACAGCTACAAGTTTTTATACCTTAGCCATGCACACTAGCATCATGATCTGAACACCAAATGAGTACAGTTTAGTCTCTTCAGTCCCTGCTTTAAAGGCGTAACAGCACTTCTGGGTATGTCCAGCATTTCTTCCTTATGCTGAAAAGTGAACAATTTGACTGCAACAATGCACAGCATTGCTATCGAGCCCGTAGGAGCAGGTTTTTTCCTCATCAGATCATATTAATAAATTATGGTATAAAATTATTTTCACCCAGAGAGAGAATTGAGTGTTTACGGGAGAAAAATCTTAGAGCAGTAGAGCATTTGATTAAAGAGACCTTTTAAAGTATGCAAAGGAAAAAAGTCTTTGTTCTTACTTGTTTTATCTGTTTTCTGCTTGGGACAATCCTTCTTCCTTTTACTCTTCCCGGGAGGTTCTGTTTCTGGATGCACTAGTCCACTAATCACAAGCCCTTCTGAAACAAAAGGAAAAAAAAATTTTCTTTTTCTCGTAAGACTATATAATTCAGGTAGTCCCTTGGTCACATCCATTCAACTCACCTAGATGCACTTCCTTATTTGTTACTGGGTCCAGTACAATGGCTGGCTTAGACGCATCAGCTAGACTGTGGTCCAAACTCACAGGTACCTCTCCTCTATCTGACGATCCAAAGAAACCAAAACAAAACCAAAAAAGCAATCAAAATAGATTTTTTAAAAGTTAATAATTTAACTACAACTCTTCCACAATTCTAATGTCACACATTAGGTACTTAAATTTCCTTTAACAAGTCATTAAATAGACCGAATACTCTTCCTTCAAATAAAGAAAACCATCCATAACAATTCTTTGAAAATGTCTTTTTCATTGAAATAATTTCTGTGTGTTATAGATGAACACTCTAAATCCTAACGAATTTCCTAGGGAAATGCCAACTATTTGTCCTATGCCATTAACAACAGTATTTACTCAAAACTAAACTCTGTGTTTTGAGAGAGGAGCTTTTCTAGCAACAGATGCTGACAGAATATGAAATGCATGACAAAGTGCAAAGAACAGGTGGTTTTGCTCAACCTATTGTTGATAGGTATCAGGGGACTTAAGAGAGAAAGCATTCAAAGATAAGCACGTGTCCAGTTTTCCTTTTCTCAAGAAATAACATTACAGGAATCTCACTCTAAGTTGAAAATCTAGAACTATTGCTATAATAAAAAGGACTTTTCCAGAGAAAGAAATATCCTAAGAGTTGATGATAACACAATGCTTTTCCAACAGAAAAGAGATGCTTTAGAATATTCACGGCAGAATAAATATCCCAAAGCTCTCTTGCAGAATTCTCTTAAGCAGACAATTTTAGCTCTACGGTGCAAAGGCAATTTCTTTAAATACAGACAGAAAAAGCATGCTAAAGGCAAGCTATAGCACTTTGTAGGCACTCATGGCAGCTTAAATGCTCTTACAGCAAGACAATCAGGGGGAGGAAGAACGTTGCTGTGTTTGAACAGCTTTGTTCCAACCCTCTCTCTATAAAAAGAAGCAGCAACAGGTACAACTCTATAGCTATAAAAACAGAATTTTTATTGTATCACTAACATTTAAGAATTTGTGCTAGAAATTTTACTTGGCTGACAGGCCTTACATGCATCACTAAGACTTAAGGATGTGAGTGAAACACTATCTCTGAGGATGAATGTCAGCCACAGAGGAAATCAATCATTTCTGGAAGACGGTTCAAAGGCACTTGAAGCAACCAATAGTTCTTGTAAGATACAGTGTGAACAGTCACTATCAGCTCAGGTTCTCATGGGCTGCAAGCGATTTATATTACAATATAAACTGTACTTAGATCAAATATTGATCTATACCATGGTCCTATCTCCTATCAGTGGCCCAAAGCAGGTACTCCTTCCATTCCTCAAAATGTGATAATAATACACTCAATATAATACATTCAATTGAATACTTTCCACCTCTAACCTGGAGCTCCCACACTTTATTTAGAGCAATTAACTCTCCTGTTAATGTATTTGGTTCTTGCCTTCAAATGACATAAATATTTTTACGCACAATATTCTGGGCAGGAAGCACACAGTGAGAATGGCCACCTTATTTTGCTGAATAACCGAGCTCTCACTGTCTTCCTTCCACACCTTTTAGTTCTTGTGTTTAAAAAAAACAAGCAGAAAACCCCAACAAGACCATTTACTTTTATTTCCCTTCTCCACGTCACTCATGATTTCAGAGGTGTTTTAAGACCTCTTCCTTAGAGGCCTCTATAGTAGCCTCTTCAGGGCTGAGGAGAATTCACTATAGAAGTCCTAGGTTTTTGATGAGCTTTCCCTAAACCTTCCCTAGTCCTACCACTTTCTTTTTTAGGTAAGGAATAAAACTTACATGAAACACTTGTAAAATCAGAAATTGGTACCATCAGTGATTGTTTTCTTCCTTATTTCTCTGATGATTATGTCAGTCCTGATTAGTTTACTACTAAAACCGTGACATTTTCCATGTTTGTTAGCACTTGTTTCAATAGTTCTATAACTTCACAGAGAAATACTTCAGCTTCAAATAAAAGCTCTAGACAGTCCCCATAAAGAAAGGCTCTTTAGTATTAAAACATCTTCCACAGAGCACGGCAAAAATAATTTGGCTTTTGGACTTTGACTCTCTTTTCTGAGCGCTACTTACATATTTATTATATACTGGCCAGAGAGTCTCTCTGCTTGCTTAAACACAGATTTATTGCCCACTTTTAACTATTTTGTGCACTGCTCTTAAAGCTCTCTCTTCACCTACCGTGTTGTGGTTTGGTATTTAAAGTACAGCAGCTTGAAGCCCTACTAACACTCTCTGCTGCATTTTTAGATGTGTTACAGGCATCAGCAAAACAGCTACAAGTTTTTATACCTTAGCCATGCACACTAGCATCATGATCTGAACACCAAATGAGTACAGTTTAGTCTCTTCAGTCCCTGCTTTAAAGGCGTAACAGCACTTCTGGGTATGTCCAGCATTTCTTCCTTATGCTGAAAAGTGAACAATTTGACTGCAACAATGCACAGCATTGCTATCGAGCCCGTAGGAGCAGGTTTTTTCCTCATCAGATCATATTAATAAATTATGGTATAAAATTATTTTCACCCAGAGAGAGAATTGAGTGTTTACGGGAGAAAAATCTTAGAGCAGTAGAGCATTTGATTAAAGAGACCTTTTAAAGTATGCAAAGGAAAAAAGTCTTTGTTCTTACTTGTTTTATCTGTTTTCTGCTTGGGACAATCCTTCTTCCTTTTACTCTTCCCGGGAGATTCTGTTTCTGGATGCACTAGTCCACTAATCACAAGCCCTTCTGAAACAAAATGTTAAACAAACTCCACTAACTCATAGTAAATCTAAAAGAATGCAAACTTGCATAACCAATCAGCATTTCAACTGAGAATAGACTTCTTTAATGCTGAACATTTCAGATAACTTTAGACAGCCAGAACAAACAAAAAACTTTTCAACATTAAGTACTTTGGAGTGCAGTGCAACTGAAGACATTTTGAAAATTATTTGATCAAATTTCAAAGAACATTTCAGAAAGCCATGACCTGCAAATAATTTTTTAACACAAAATATCACTTTCGCGGACACAAAAAAAATACTATTTTTCAGTGAACTAATTAATTAGGAAAGTACTAAACTAGGCTGAATTGTCAGTAAAAAAATTGCTGAGAACAAGCTCTATTTGCTCACTTAGGGTATTTAACACTGAGCCTACATAATGTTATAGCATCTGCTCTCAAAAACAATCCTCACACAAAAAGAAATGCTTTAATAAATGATCCAGTAGATTGTCTCTTTTTCCAGTATCATACACAATCTGTGACATAAAAAACCCACTAGTACAGAGAAACACAAAAAATCCTCTCGCACAGAGAAACTGTTCTGCTCTTCCCTCAACAGTGAAGTCAAAAGTACTTAACATGCTCTGCTGATACTATTTTCAGCTGACACAGGAGTGTCAGAAGAGAAGAAAACTACATGGAAAGATGACTAAGTAACTGGAGACCACAAATAATCTTTTTAAAACAGTTACACAATAGTAAGCATCTCAAGGCTTGCACAGCACAAGATCAACTCAGATTTTTCTTTTCTGCTTTATCAGAAGGAAGAAAATAGGTATTTTGGAACTAATACCTGAAGGATTCATAGTATAGTTTATGCGCTCGCCTCTCCAATATTCCAGAGGTCTTAGCCGTATCCTTTTTGTCCGACGAACATTGGGTGTGTTGGAAGGCATTACTGATTTGAAGGATGAAGTCATTCCCATTAAGTATGAAAGAAAAATTCAGAGACAGAAAATATTAAGTATTCTTTCCTCTTGTTCTGTACCACAAGAAGGTCAGCCCTTCCCAGCTGATATTTTTATCACACTGTTATCATGACAAGAAAATAGGATTCAAGTATTACCAAATGCCTTCTTTTGCATACATCAGTATTTCACCCTGCTTTTTCTTAAACAATCACCACCCTGACTTGACATTAGATTTCATTCTATATATCTTAGTGAACCATTGATACACAGACATTAGGAGCTCAAGCTGGAGGACAGCAAACATGCTTCATCTGTGAGACAAAGTTCTCGACAAAGACTAAGAATCCTGCCTGAATTTGGGGGATTTCATTAGCAACCATGAAAAGGCACTGCCTCAATTATGGGAAGGGGAGGATAATAGAGACTGCCTAAGTACATCCTCCTCTTCCAGATTCAGATGTCCTGTTTCCAGGGTGCTCTTTCCAGAAGAGCACCACTTTTATAAAAAGAAACTCCAATTTCCAGATATTTACCTTCAGATGTACTAATCACACAGTCTCACCTTACAAGCTGTGTAAGCTGCCATACACGAATACAGTGTGATATCTTAGTGTTTGTAAGAAGAGTAAAAGCCCTTTAAGATCTCAAAGCAAAATAATCAAGAATATTTAAATGTTAAAAATAGTAAATACGAAACAGATGCTGAAACAGTTTCTGAAGGTAGACAACTAAAGTGTTGCGCATAAAATAATAATGAAGCCAATAAAAACATCCACAATGTAAGACAGACAAGCATGGGACTACAACTGACTGCACGCCCATTGTTCCATCCTATCCAGACTCAGACCACCACAGAAGGCAGGTTATTTGCACCCTCAGTTTTACTGCATAGAAGCAATTCAAACTCTTACTGTTCTCACTGAACAGCAAGAGTTTGTCCTGACTCAGTTTTTTGGGAATGTATTCAGTGGACATTGCTGGCTGTGGAGCTGCTGTGCCAGCCAGAGATTGAGCTCTGCATGGGAGTCTCAGGCAAGGGGTCATGAACTGATGCTGACCCTTTGAACGACAACAGGCACAGGGACCTGTGGCCCAGCCCAGTGACCAGACACTCAGGGACACAGCAGGAGCCAAGGACTCAGCTGGAAAGACCAGCAGGACCCTGGACTGTCGAGCACAAAGAATGTGAGGGTACAAAAGCCCAGACAGTCCCTTGCTCCAGTTTAAGCTGTTATTCCATTGCTGCACCATAAAATTATTTAAAGGAACCAGAGGTCTGAGACTCTGCTATGAGAAACTCAGGGTAAAGCCAGCAAGGAAACCTTGCTGCCGTGTAAAGAGTCAAATGGAGCACCTGTCACAGCACTGGAGCCACCCACTGTAAAGGGGTTTCAGTCCCAGGACTTAAAATCTGTGGTGGTGGGAGTGTGACTGCCGGAGTGGCTCCTGGATGGTCAGATCTGAAAGTTTCCTTAACACAAGACCATGAAAAACAGAAGTGTGGCAGTAAAAAGATAATTGTTGAATGGAGCAATAAAAAAAGAGAAACACTAGAAGGTTTAAAAAATAGCTTTCAAATTAAGAGAAGGGCTGAAGGCTTGAAGAAATAACAAACCTTATCTGTAAATACTTATGAACAGATGAATCCATTTCTAGGTGTTTGTCTGTGTCTCCTTCAGCAACATTTACATCAAGTTGGAAATGCATTTGCATTTACACACTTACATTATATTTTAAAATACTCTTACCTATTTTATGCCTTGCTATTTCGTCTGACAACAGATGTGTTAATTTGTAATTTGAGTCTTCAGAATTATCTGAAAACACATTCAAAAACCGCAAAGGTATTTATTATTCCTGACTTTTATTCAATATGCTGACTAGAAGCAACCAAAAGTAACACAAACAGAAGTCCCAAGAATAGTGTTTCCACCAACACCTTTTGCAATAAACATATATGAAATCCAGTGTAGATAAACAGTATCTATAATTAGTTTTAAGCAGAGTAAACTTAAAAATTACTTGAAAACTATACATTCAAATAAATATTCCTCAGACCTATTCCTCTTGATAAAGTGAACATTGACAACTTATAAACTATACAAATAATTTTAATGATTAAAGTACAAAGTCATTCAGATTTATATCACTGAAACCTAACTTCAGAACAAATTTTTTACCAGAACACACACAAAACTAGGTATCTGAAAAAAGCATTACATGGATTAATAACATTCCCATCTGGTTCTGAAACACTAAGGAAAAGACTTCGTATCTCCAGGGCTCATGTTCGTTACGACAACATGTGGAACTTGTGCAGTGAAATTTAAAACTGAAACCAAACAAATAATAACCCTCCCCACAAAAAAAACCACCAAACACAAAACCAAACCAAACAACTAACAAAAAAGCCCTAACATAACAAAGCAAACAAAAAGACCCCCACATACAAAAAGCCAAACAAAACAAACAACACCCCCCAATAAAACACGAAACCAAAGTATTCTTTGGGGAACAGGCCATGAGTCCATCAGTGCTGTAATTTGGCTCAGGTTTGCCTGAAGTGACTGCATACAGGACCATCACATGGCAACACATCAAACTGGTACAAACTGAGCCTGAAAATTTTGTTCAAAGTATTTTAGAAAGAATAACTTTATCCTGGTATGCATGATGCCAAAACATGGAGGGCTGTGTTCTCCCAAAGCTAACAATGTAAAGCTGGCATGCTGTACCACACACTTTGATAGCAATGTAACCACAGCCAATTAAATCCGCATTACTTGCTCTGAACAAGCTGAATACAACTCTCCTGAAATTACTGAACTGTCAGTTACAGTTTATAAGATGCTTATACATAAAATGCAAGGCAATACAAAGTTCAAACATTACCTGAAGATCCATCATCCTGCTCACGAGACTTAGTGCTGGAAGCAAATTTATCACCATCTTCTAGAACAGGCCCACTGCAAAGGAAAAAAAAATACACCTGCCTGAACATGTCAAAGGAACATTACAGCACTACCAAGAATAGCGAATTTAAGTTTTTTTCAGATCATGTGGACTGAGTTCTATTTTGCTTTTAAACAAGTCAATAACAATTAGACACTGAAGCAAATGACCAATCCTTAGAAATCACAGGCCAGAAGTTCATGAACTACTCCCCTACTCAGTCATGGGGCAGACAATTAGTGTTCACACCTCCTCTCTACAGGTTTCCTACTTTTTATTTTTCTCTATTCCAGAACAGACTTTCTCCCCGCCTCTGTAGCATTACCTTACAATTTTCCATATACCAGAATTATAAAAGTGCTTTAAAGAGTTGTTTTGCATACTCGAAGGAAAAGACAGTAAAATAATATGTAGTCTGTCATGAAATCTCCCCCACAAAATGGCAACAATTTACACATATAACTTCAACAGAGATTCCCTAACAATCAAGCCACTTGTAACAGAACTTCTACAGACTTAGAATCAGTACCCTTGACCTTCCTTATTCCCCTGAGGCTGTGCTTCACTGCTTTTACTGTGCCAGTGAAGTTCAGCTGTTATCCACCTCAACTCAAAAAGTGCATTTCAAATACCTAGGTTAGCAAATCTACACTACAAATTTGTCCAAGTCAGTCTGCAGTAGGTTCCCCTTGGAAATAAAGCTCCTAACATTTTCACTACAATGACTGTGTAAGAATTTAATAAATTCACAGACTGCCACTCCTGTTTGCTTCATTATTAAGCTTGCATCTCATGAAAGGGGAAGATACATGCCTACGTACATGAACAAAAAGTTTGGACTGTAGATAGAGCTCTATCTTCCCTACTTGACATCAATTTTATTGGTGCAGCTGTCATGAGTTCTAGGAGCAATGGTCTTTCTGTTCAAAAATTACACACTAATGTGGAAGCAAGCCTCAAAGGAAAAAAAAGAAATCCCCAAAGGCAAGAAGCTTGTTATGACCCCTTATTCATGACAGGAAGAAAAAAATGTATTACTTTATTAATTGTATTAGCACAGTATTTAAAGCCCTCAAGCAGGAATCACAACCCTGTTCTACTTGGTGTTTCACCAGTAGGGCACAGAACACAGCAGCTGTACCATCAGCCCAGTCTCAGGGGGTCTCCATGGGGCAGAAGTAGGATTAATGTTTTTAGATAAATCAAGAAATTACCTTTCGTAATTCTCAACCTTCCCAGCTACAAAGGTATCCCTAGAAAACAAAAAAATATTCTTATTACATTTGGTTTTAAGTACACTTAATGAAAGGAACCTGTAGGTCAATCATTTTATGTCCTGAACAAAACTATAAAAAAGACATTAAAAAAAATTAAAAAGCAATGCAAAGACCAGTGATTATAAACCAGGTTTTAGACCACTTGGTCTTCAGACTGACAAAAATAAATACAGCTGAAGAATTAAATGCTGTATTTTCTAAATTTATTTTTAAAAAGCAACAAACTTGACAATGAAGTTATTCCATGGGTGGTGAGGTTGTGTTAAACTAGATCTATGCAAGTCTCACAAGAACACTTTAACTAGAACAAGTTTCCTCATGTAGGAGACACTAAGTATGGCACCCAGCTTTGAGAAAAGACTGTTGATTAAACTGCTTGGTTTCTCTATTAACTATTCAACCGACCTCAACTACCACATACTTGAACTGGGCCATCACTGCTTAAAAGCTGACAAGATGTGTTTAATTATCTACCAAGTTATACACCACATTTGTAAAGAATCACACAAAAAGCTTACTGTGGTCCATGCTGTCTGTTATGTTTTCTTTTGTTACTTTTTATTTTTACATCTGTTAACTTCTGTTTTTTCCTTGCCCTGTCCTGTACAGAGGAGCTGTCAGAATCTGTTTGAGACTCAGTGCCTTCAGGGCTTGAGCGAAGAGCTTTGTTGGTTCTACGTGGAATCTTTTTGGGTATCTTCCCTGAAGACTTGGCAGACCATTTCTTTCCAGGATTCTTCACACCCTCCACAGGATGCTGGAGTGCTTTTAGAGGAGTTCTGTTATTTGCACCACCAGGTGACTCTGGTGTGTGTATTACACTTGTGGGCTTTTGGGACTTAGTCAACTTCTGACTCAAGGGAGTCTCCAATTTCTGACGCAAGCGTGTGGTGCACACTTCATTCAGTTCTACAGGCTCTCTTTCAACCTCTTCTTCACCAGGTTCACTGTCAGAGCTCTCCTCTCTTTGTAACTGCTTTTTATTATTACTTTTCTGGACAGATATTTTAAGCTTCTTCCTTGGAGTTACTATCCCTTTCTTAGCTACTTTGACTTTTGGAAGTTTCTGCTTAGCAGTTTCTTTCTTCTTAACTAAATGCTGAGAAGCTTTAGAAGCCAACTGCAGGTTCTTGGAAGACCTGAGAGACCTTTTCAGTGACACGGTCTGCTCTTCCTGATGCCCAGATGAGGGCATAGGCAAATCCTCACGTGGTATCCTTGTTTTACACTGCTCTTCATCAGATGGTTTTGTTTCCAATCCAGTCCCTGACAACATCAGTTCTTCAGTTTCTGGTTTCCAGAATGTGTTCTTTTTCTGGTTTGGAGAGTCTTGCCTAAGTGCATCCTTTTTAGTCTTTCCTGTCAATATACAAAATATTTAGATATTAATACCTTTTCCCATTAAAGCTGAAGATATATGTTGACATCTGAATGCACAAAAAAACCTCAAAGAATCAAAATGGAGAAGGAAAAAAAAAAAAAAAAAGAGGTATCACAAAACCAGTTTTATCACAGCTGACTAAAAGAAGGCTTTTGCTAAACTATAGTCTACAAAAAACCTTTCAGTGTACTTCCAGTATTTCCTATTAAAAAAAAGGGGGCAGAAATGTTACATTCAGTCTGTTTTCCAGTTTTCAGTGTTTCGTGCTACAAAACCCTTCACAAATAATTCCTAAAACTCAATCTCCTTTCTGTCCATAGCACATAACTGCCTTTCAATGGCGAGAGGAACAAAAGCTTGTTGGGAACCTACCTTCTGTGACTCTTCATTCGAAAAGCCAACATTGCTAATTTAATTTTTAACATTCTAATAGGAAAGGGAAAGGATGTGGTAAAAAATGTGAAGACACTGTCTCACTGCCTCTCTGTCTCACCCAAATCTAACTGCGCAACTGAAACACCAAAATAGGAATCCATTGATGTCTATCACCTACTTTATCACAATTTTCTTATAAAACACCAGAAAATAATCCAGTAATGTGACCTGTAAGGAAAAATCTGAAGAGCTGTTAAATAACTTACCCATACGAGTACTCCTGTGGCTTTGAGATGCAAGGACATTTTCCTCATTATTAGAGACTGAATCTGATGCTGACATTTCTTTGAAGTCAAAAGCTCCAACATCCAGATGATCCAGTTTCTGTTTAGTAAGTGCTTTAACCTGTACTTTTCTCTTGTTGACTTTCTTATTCTTTGTCTTCTCCATTTCAGAGGGCTGAAGTTTAGAAATTGGAGTTACAGAGCCATCATTTTTTGATTTTTTGTTCTTAGTGGGTATTGAAATCCAAGAAGAAGAAGATGCACCATCTGATTCATCAATTAAAAATTCACATTCATTTTCTATTTCTTGGTATTTCACAGGATGAGGTGATGGTGGTGATATCAAGGTTGAATATCTAAAGAATGGAGGGAAAAAAACATTCATATCAGTCAGGGTCGGGGGGAAATTGACTTTCAGTCTTCCAAATCTAGTGGTAACTCACCACACCTAGACAGAACGTTTCTCGAAAGAATTGTTATAAAGTTCATCCATCATACATTCCATATTAAGCCTCCATACAAACCTCTGTCCAAGTGTTCTTCTTGCTACAGCTGCTATGACAGCTGAAGAGAAAGTGTTCTGTGTCCGGGCAGATGATGCAGTAACACGTTCTGTCCCTTGCACAGGAACAACCTGCTCATCTCTCCCAGGCTGAGGTCCTTCTAAATTTTCAGCTTCTCCATGGCTCTTTGCTGCAGCTGGTGTACTGCAGTTATCAAAAGGCAATCTACGAATGAGAAACAACATTCAAATACGCTGCCATAAATCCTGAGTGCACAATAAAGTATTGTGAGGATGGACAGATGCTCCTGCTGACAGCATCTCACTTCCTATTAACGAGCTTCCCTTTGGAAACTTGCTGCAACACAGGTTAGCAGTAGTGCTTTCCAGTATGGCAGCAAGTGCCCACAGGCAACACGGAGTCAGCATATGATTCTTGATCAAAGTAAAGGCTGCTCAGCAAAACAAATTCCTAATTTTTGAAGAATGGGCTTGAGAAATTGTCAGGTTTCCTAGACTGCAGGTGCACTGTCTTTCCAACCTCATTCCATCAATGGGAGTCAATGGGATCAATGTCAGTCCATCTTTATGATCTACCCCAGAAATTCCGTCCTCTAGGAAAGCAGAACTGTGGCCAGGACATTGGCCAGTGCTGCAGTTCAGCTTCAAATCTTCCAACAAGGAGATAATAATCACAACTGAAGCTATTTTACTTTGAATAAAGCATTTGTATATTCAGAGCAAGAGGAACAATGACTGCTCATTTCTGCTTTAACAAATTTTTGTTAACTTTTAAAGTCAACACTGTCAATAGGATTCTCTGAAGAAGACTAGACAAGCTGAGAAGCTGATACTTTGGTGCACTTTCCTGGCAAGAAGAGTTTAATTTTATTTTGACAGGCTTCCTTCACTTGAGTACTGCACTTATCACCAGAATATTAAATAAAAAATAATTCTGCCCTTTCTAAACCCAGATATAGAAACTTTCTAAAAAGCTTGAAATTACTTTTTATGAGTTCACAATCCAAACTCAATTTACCCTGAGGTGGGGGGCACACCTGCAATATGACACCACAACCATGTTCAGCTCTACTTACTTAACTACAGGAGAACTCTTTGCTTCTTCCACAGGAAAAGATGATCCAACAGACCCACGATGATTCTCAGGGTCCAAAGGCACAGCCAGATGCTGGCACGATGCTTCAATGTCTTTTAAAGTATTTTTTTTTTCACTTTTAGACACAGAAGACTCTGTCTTTTTAGAAGTAGCTACGTTATCAGGTGTTGTAGACTTCAGGTGTGATTCACATGACTGTCCTACCATAAATATAGAACAGGTTTAATTCTTTTACTTCAAGCCTAACAAAATCCAAAGAACTAGTTACTTTAAAAAGCTTAATTCAATCATAGTGTGACCAACCTCTGCTGCTGACTGGTTTTAGCGGTGATGCAGGTGAGGGTTCTGCAGATTTACGGGCTCTTTTCACAGAGCTGGCTGGCCCTGCCTTGGGCTGTCATAGTTGGTAACAAATAATGAGATGAAGTAAAATATTTAATAAAGCAACAGTATTTTAACAGGAATATACATTTTTATAGAACATTAATATAATTCATGCTCTTCCCTTAATTTACACTCATTCAAATCACAGTTCTATTTCAGCTAAAGACTTCAACTTTCTATGCTGTAAAACTTTCTAAAAGTAACTGTAAATTTCAAGCAACAGGTAAAACAGTGTGTACAGTAAAAATCTATATGCAGCTTTAGCCAGACATCTGGCTAATCTCGAGGTAAACTATTTATTATTGTCATTAACATGAATTCATTTAAACTATTTAATTACCCTTTACTAAGACAGGCTGAGGTTTAGCAAGAATGGATTTCACATTATATTCTAACATCAGACTGACTTAAACAAACACCATTAAAAGGTTGCATGTTCTAAACCCTGCCATTAATAGACTATCCTACTTAAAAGAAAAAAGTAAAATCAAAATATTAAAACTAAGTATACAGTATAGATTATTGGCATCATCCTCTCAGGGAGCACATTAACAAGGCCTTCACCTTGTTTCCACTGAGTTACAGACATATGAAGTTATTGTACAGATAATTATCAGGAGTTAACCAGCTGCTTTTCTACGTGAATCCCCTTCAAATTTTACTGCCCATCTGATAGCTAAGAACTGTGTCCAAATATTTGGCAAAGTGACCACAACCAAGTCCAGTGGGGTCCAAGACAGCCATACCCACCACCAGTAATAAGGCAGCGTGCTTCAGCCTGAGACCGTGAGAAATTTAACTGTCCCGGACAAAAGCTGAAGAAGCTTTCATTAGTAAAAACTCAAGGAAAAAAGCTATTAATTATACTTATAGAATATTTACTATTAGAGCACAACAAACTAAGAAAAAAACCCACATTTTCAGCAACTATTATAGATCATTAAATTGTAGCCTACATGCTTTTACAGGTGCTCATACAGAACTAAATGCTACAGAACTGAACTTGTACCCACATGAACCTGTGTCCAGTGCTACACTATGACTCTGACAAAACTTACGCTTTGTCTCCGGTCTGAAGTCCTCTTCTCAGCTTTCAAAACAAAGGTTGAGCAATTTGGAGAGTTTATTGTAAGATCACTGCTGCAACCTATGAAGAAAAAAAAAAGTAAATATGGGAATCTTGGAATTGTCCAGGTTTTATTTATTTTAATAAGTTCTAAGGCTCACTAAGGTCATGTAAATCCAAACAAGAAAGGAATCAGCTGCTTGAGAAAGAGATTATAGGACAGCTAAGACACAGTTTTAAAAAGCTGAGAAGGGGCTGCTCTTAAAAACCCTGAGAAATACTATTTTTATCCATTTTATCCCTATTTTTTATTTCTATGTACATACCACTAAATAATACAAGGAAGAAAATATTTTTTATCAGCAAATCGAGCAAAACACCAAATAAGAACTTACTTTCAAAACAATCCTGTACAACTTTCAGTATGTTTTGACCTGGCTGTAGATCAATCTTATTTCTAGAAAGAAGAGGGGAAAAATATTTTCCATCAAAAATGTCAAATGCTCTTATACCAAATATTAAAGTAGTAAAGTTTGACTTCTATATATTTTAGGTTATTATTTCTTCTAGTTCAAACTTTAATATATTTTTACCTACCACTTCCATGCACAGATGTCTGCAAAAAAATTTGTCTAAGTAGGAATTCCAGGAATAAAAGCCCCACTGCCACAGATTATAATAAAAATGAAGACTTCTCTCTACATTAAAGAAACATGCAACTACTGCAACAGCCCTGAGGTAAATGAGCTTTAGGCTGACTAGAGTCTCACTTGAATAAGTAATATTTTTATAAATCAGACCTGGAGCTATGTTGCCTGTACAGTGGTGCAGTCGCAGCAGACCTAGAACCAGGCCTGAGGTATCCTATCCATAAGCAAGTGAACAGCTCAGCTAGATGGATTATTATTTTAAACCAGCACAAATGAAAAGGGAAGAAGTGAGTGAGTGATTCGCCAGCCAGACAGTGTTGATCAAAACCAAAATAACACTAGAAAAGCCATGGAGTATTACTCCCATTATGGGAGTAATGATCATGATATACCTTTAAAAACAGCTAAATGTGTACATTTGGTAAGGTCTTGAGATGCATGTCCAGAAATGGATTTCAGCAACAAAAACCTCACAGACTTCTAACATGCATGTAAAGAACATCACAGCATTGCAAGTGCTCAAATTCATCTCTAATATTTACCAGCAAGGTCCAAATATGCTGGAACTCAACCTGGGCTTCATTTCTCTATTCCTTGAAAGGCAACATGTTTGCACAGATTATTGCTTCCCTACTCAGGCAGCCCAGTTAGGGGTACGGGTACCTTAGGTACAGCTACACCACAATCTACTGCCTCAGCAAAGGAAAACCTTAGAGCCTTGTCCCCCCAGAGAGCTTGCTCCTCTTACCAGTAAGAAACACAAGAAATTTGGGAAACAACACATGATCAATTTAATAAGGTCCACCAAGTAGCTTGGACATTTAGCTCTCAGATAAAGTCAAGGTAAGTTTTCCAGAACCTAATAGGTGTTTAAATGCAAATTACCCTCCTCCATGGCAGAATCTTGCTCTGTAGTCTTTTTTAAAACGATTCTGTGAAGAAATAAGAATCCATTTTTACTAAGCATGATGGCACTTGAAAAACAAGTAAGCAGATCTCAAGGATTCTAGAGACATCTTGAAGTAGCGGGAGAGTGGCAGTTATTGCAGCACTGTTTTACTCAGAATGCCACAGTGCCTCTTCATACACTCGAAACCCAAGTATAACCTCATTCAAACAGCAGACAGGACTCCAGCCATTTACCACAACTAGAGCAGTAATAATTCAAGCAGCAACACATTCTCTGTGTAATCAAATAAAGCCGCTGACCTGGGAACCAGCAATGGTTTTAGAGGAGAAAATGGGAATAAAGGGCAAGAAAACTTTAACAGCAAAGCAGAGTGTAGTTCTTCACAAATGTGTCAGGAAAATATCGCAAAAAATGAAAATGTTTAGCTGAAAAACAATTATAACCTCTTCCTGATTTGTGTAGAGTATATGCAATGTGGAGCAATGCAATTATCTAACACAAGAGAATTCAGCACGTTTTTCTGAAGTTTGCCATACTGACTCTACTTCACTGTGATTCCCCTTTAGATATTACTTCTGGTATCAAAAATAATCAAACTCTACATGGATTGATTTCACTGCAATTTTTCAACATCGGTTTAAAGTGGCAGAAGGAAGATACAGGTGACATGGGAAAACAACTGACCAAAAGACACCACTTAGAAACTATACAGAAGCACACTCCGCAGTCAATCCGGCACTCGAGCATGAACTTAAACCCCTTTCCCTTCGCAGCAGAGTGCAGCATGATGCACTGGCAAATGACCTTGCTCTCTAAAGAAATTAAAAATTCCTGTCACGGACCTAAAAGAGCATTTAACAGTTCATTTATTAGCGTGTTCTTGTCGCGCTACACATGAAGAATTTTAAAACTTAAGCACGATTCTAGGGTGCCTGCACAAATGTCCTGCTCTTGATGTGCTCACTCTCCCGTGGAAGTCGGCTCTCCAGAGGCAGCCTAAGAGGAACGCGGTCTGGCACAGACACTGGTGCGCTGAGGGGAACGGGGCTCCCGACAGACCAGCCAACGTGCCTGTGCCAACCGCCCGGACCCGGAGTGAGCGCGGAACCCCAATTCAGCCTCGCTCTCCTCAGGGCGAAGTGGAAGACCGGCCCTGCCCCTCCCGTCAGGAGCGCGCCAAGGGCCGCGCCTCTGCGCTGCGGACGAGCCCGGCCGCCGCCCACAACAAACCAGACAGACAGACACAGAGACACACGCAGACAGACAGACAGACAGACAGAGCGGCCGCTCCCGCGCTCTCTCACCAAGGCCTGCGCCATACCAGACCGGGGCCGGCGCGCGCTCCCCGCGCCGCCTTCGAACCTCGCGGCGGGCGGGCGCGCGCGCACGGCCGGCAGCGTCCCAGCCACGCCCCCCCGGGCCCGTCCCATTGGTCGGCGGCCGCCGCGCGCCAGGCAGGGCAGCTGATTTAGGCGCGCGCGGTTGGTGCGCCTGCGCAGAAGCAGCTGCTGCGCCCGTACCCCGCCCTTTCTCCTGCCCGCCTTTCTGTGAGGGGACGGGCGGGCGATGCTTCCCGTTCTTTACTTCACCAGTGGGAAACGTTCAAATCCTCGGGTTTCCAAAGCTACAAAGCAGCCCTTGTCACCACGGCGCGTTGCATTTTTTTCTTTAAAATTCTACTGAAGAACTCAACAACGAGCAAAAAACGAGTGCTAGAGAACTTAAGGCCGCAGTACCTTACAATGCCAGCAAAACACTGTCCAAAAACACAATTTTAAGTGATGCTTTTTAGCACACACTAGTGACCGGAACACCAGGTCTCCTTATCCCTATCCTTTCTGACCACTAAAGGAAAGGCCCTTTCTATTTTAAAAGTACATCATAACACAGGAGGTCAGCACTTTTATTTTCACGAAAATAGTTTAGATCACTTTGTGAAGAGGGTGCTGCTCAGTACGCACCAGATCAGAGTTGCAGCTTTTCCCCTATGAAATTTAAACTTGAATGCTGCTGGGAGAAGTGGTAACTTAACACTTCTTCCCTGTCTCTTACCTGTGCCATACAAAAGGATGCACGTCACCAACACGGTTCTGCTGTTAGCAATGCTTATGGAACTTACAGCACCTTTAAGCTTGAACCTCAATAACTTTGTGCACCACGGATAAGCACCTGCACCAGCTACTTAATCAACCACACACAACATACCTTTACTAAAATAAAAACTCAAAAGGTCTCTGGTCAAATTTATCAACCTTTGGACAAAGGTTTAGATTGCTGCACTGTGCTGCACATTTACTTTCTGTAATTGCACAGGGATTGATAAACTTTCAAGTTGATTTCAGCTTTTGGCTGAAATTCAGTTCCTTACTTAAAACTACTGGCCTACATCCACATTGTTTCAAAGACACAAGGAAAATTACAAACATGAAGATCATAAACTTATCTAAAATCTTTACTTGTATTTGATGACAAGTCTGACAGGTGTATGAACTCTCTGCCTAGCTCAAGCCCATGTTATTTCAGGATGTGAGAAGCCACAAAGAGGTGACGCCTAACTGGTGCCAGAGTTGTTCTTCCTATATACCACCATTCCTGAATAGCTTTATCTTTTCCTATATACCACCATTCCTGAATAGCTTTATCTTTTCCTATATACCACCATTCCTGAATAGCTTTATCTTTTCCTATATACCACCATTCTTGAATAGCTTTATCTTTTCCTATATACCACCATTCCTGAATAGCTTTATCTTTTCCTATATACCACCATTCTTGAATAGCTTTATCTTTTGCTATATACCACCATTCTTGAATAGCTTTATCCTTTTAATAAGCAGTCACATATTTCACCGTATATAGGAAAAGGGTGGTAAAATAATAGGGAAACATCTACTTTTTACTTGTGGTATAGATAATAAAAGCTTAAATCCATCTGATCCATCAAAGCAGTCTTGTTAACAGTATTGAGACCCTCACACAGAATCCACACTACTCCTACCATTAAAGAAACATGATGACTAATCAGAGAAAAGTTGATCTGGCTGCTTAATACTTGGCATGCACAAATTAATTAATTTTATCTATTAACAGTGACAGAAATTCAGAGAAAGCTGGTGTACATATAAGCGAACTCTTCAAGAAAGCATTTGAGTGAAAAGGATCTTCATTACTGATATAAAACTTCATTGCTGCAAATCAACTGCTCTCTCAAAGAATAACATTTTGAAAGAAAGCTATTTGAAGTGCTCTAGTGGAAAAACAATTAAAACAATTCTTCATTGTTGCAGGAAAACAGCAAGCTTAAGCTGCTCCACCAGAATTGTGCATCAAACAGTCCTAGACTAATACAAGCTTTCACTGCCATGAACAACACAAAAAAAAAAAAAAAAAAAAAAAAAAAAAAAGAAATAAAGCAGTTCTCAGGTTCCAGATAACACTACAAGCCTCTAGCTTGGTAACACTGTGAGGACATTGGAGATTTGGAAGATCAGCACCCCAAAATTCACTTGCCCAGAGCCTTTTTTGTGTGATCATGCTGAACACCTGCAGAGACTTTTGATAAAAAGCATGAGCAGATTTAGAAAGAGGCTCTATCAAACACAAATTCACACTGAATCAGTGTACTCCACAATCTTCTGTATAAACACCTTCACTCTCCATATCAACAATTCAAAAATGTTTAAAGCATGAAGAACAGTTTTAATGAGCTACTTGACATGCCAAGTTCTTCTACATAAAGTCCTTTTGAAGTTACTAGTTCTGAGATTTTACCTAGATTAATTTAAATCAAAAAATTTTAAAGGTGTGCTAATAAATATCTAGAGCCATTGTGCATTTTTACTTTTTCCATAACCAACTTCTTAACTGAGCAGAACCCATCCACAGAGCATCCATCCATCCAACAGACATACACGATAGGAGCAGCATAAAGATACAGCCATATCTGTTAATTCTGGCTGTGATCCCTGCCAGCTTTGACCTGGACTTTTTACAAGGCTCTCAAAGGTGTACATGTTGTGATTAGTAAAAGCCATTGCATGAATTATATCTGACAGTTTACTTTAAACCCTGAGGACAGTCATATGGCATTCTAGAATAGTACTGAGACTTTAGTATTTTTAAATGCTGCTTATTTCAAAAGCATAAACATGACATTAACACCACACTAACTTAAGAGAATATACTTACTCAAAGTTTCAATGGTTTCCCAGCCTCCAACTGTAAGAGGTGAGTGTTTTGTTGTTGACTTAAACCTTTAAGTGATCCTTTGCACTAATTAGTGACATCATTACATTAAATGTGAAGACATCCCTAAAGCTTAATAAACTATGATGGAGGATAAACAGCTAAGTTGTTAATAGCTTTTGCAACAGCTGCAGGACAATGTTAAATAACAAACTCTAAAGCTGAAACACATGAGAGGGTATTTCTGTTTATAAGTTTTTATTCTAATTTTGCCTTGCTCTACTGTGATGGGGAGAAAAAAAGAACTACTACCTCAAGTATCCAGTGCTTAAATGAGTTAAATGATGATGTTTTTGTAATACACTTCTGCCTCACCACAGCAGCAAAACTAGATCATAATGATTTCCAATTAAGCAGAAATTTTATAGTTACATATCCCAATAACTGACCAGTGAGGGTAAAAACCTCGCAGTTCAGTGCAGCTCAGACTTGCTCTGAGGACAGGTGTACAGCACAACAATTTGCTATAGGGAAATGGTACCAAAAGGAGCAGCTGAGGTAACAGTTTGCTTTGACAAGCATCCATTTGTCTTTTACCCCCTTTAACATCATCAAGTGCTATAGTGATTTTAATTCGGTGAGGGCACAAAGGCTCGACCACATTTTCTCTTTGTTGAAGACTAAGTTTTATTGTTCAAAGTGCTAATTTGGCTCTCCCATAGGTTTTCACTTTCCCCATACTACAGTATTCCACAAAGAATAGTCTTAGCGCAGATAATCAACAATTCCAGCTCTCTGGACTTCAGGGGAGTTTTGACAATTTACACCTCCACCCTCCCTATGTTTCCATGTTGAGACTGACACAAGATAGCTGCGCTGACCACAGCACCACTAAGCAACCACACAAGAAAGCAGTTCCTCTGCTTTTGAGTGGGAGTTTAAGCCTTTCAGATGGATCTAATCTCATGTGTAGATGGCAAGAATGAAATTCTTGTTTGAGAATGGAGTAACATATGAAATGAATTTCAGATGTTCTTAGAACACCAGGAGTATCATATAATGGTGCTTTTCCTATTTTTTGCGCTCTTGCCTAAGCAAATGCAAATTGCCTAATTTGCACATGGGGACCATTTCTTAGGTTCACCATTCTTCCTGCTTTCCTCAATATAAATCTTGCCTTTAAGGTAAGGACTGTACTGGACATTCCATCTCATGGAGTGACCAATCCTCCTTTGAGCAAACAGGCTTGAAGAATACAGGAGCAGAAGAAACAAATCCAGCTTGTCTTCAGTGCAAAGCCACTGATTTTCACCGCTTAATTAAGGCTTCACCAGAAAGAAATACGTAGTACCATCTTTAATAGCTGAAAATTAGCACACTCCTTTCAGAACAAATGGTCCATGAGTGACTTTTGTGTCTCTACCATCAATTGTCTTCCTGAACAAAGTAGTATCTCACTGGTGGCCCGGGCAAGTCTTCTTCTCCATCAGTCTCTGGAGCAAATGATACTGTCAAATCCACATACTTCTTATCAGATGATGGTTTCACAAGCTTTTGCATCCTATAAAGAAATGAAGAGCAGTTCATAAATGCACCAAGAGGATTGGCAGTGAGAATTCAGGGTCAGACTCAGAGGAATTTCACTGCCAGCAATATATACTGGCCCAGGATACTACAGACCAAATTAAAACAGATAATAAACCACCTCTAAATTGCACACAGAAGCTGTTCCTCCACCTGAGCTTCAGCAAGTAGTATTCCATCTTCCTGACAGACACAGCCCATTAAAGTGTCAGAGTAGTAAAAAATCCTGATATTCACAAGAAGGCAGCTTCATACCATGGCTTTGACTTTATTACATACCCCACTCATTCAAAATTATTTACACAGCTTTAAGAGAAAACATATAAGCAACGTTTTTGGAGATAGGCTGTAAATTCTCATCTTAGCAACTCTACAGCTTAGCAGCTCTTCTCTCCCCAGGAGTTTGAAGTAGCTTGCTCATACTTCTCTGCCTGATACCTACTGGCAGGCCCTCAAAACAGTACTGACCAGTGCATCCACTTGCTTCAGCAAAGCCTGTGAGCACTACCACACACTTCACAGGAGCTGTAAGAAACAGATTTTGAGCTAAAGCAGTTATATCCACAGGTGTAAGGCAGAACTAAACCTGGGTGAGATCTGGCTGTTATTTTGCAAAGGCCTTCAGTCAAAACCTAATGCCCTGCCTTCACATCCTACCAAACTGTAAGGGTGAAATACCTCAATTTCCTCTCTGTAAGCAGCATAGCAAAGCCTTTATGAATGTCATCATTCTTGAAAGGGCTAAAGTGATGTAGAATCTCAAGCAATTACCATAATTGAACAGACGTCCAGAAATCTTAAACTGCAAGCAATACGTTATTCCTTCAGAGCTAAATTGCTAAATATCAGCATTAGTTTTAAGCCAGTTTCAAATGGTCCTAGTAGTCTTGTTCTGCTTGAACCATGGTACATTCTTTCCCCCCAACAAATTACTGTCAGACTTCTTTAGCTTTCTCATTCTGGTATTCAACAGCTAAAGCAGCATTTTGCAAGTCTCCTTTCTTCATCACAGAAGTTAATTCACTTTCTCTTTTTTCTTTTTTTTTTTTTCCAAAAAGTAATAAATTATCTTTTTTTTTCTTTCCAATATATTTTTTCTTTTCAAAGTATTAATGGCTAGAAACCACTTTTAGAGAAAATACTGCTGTCAGACACGCGTCCTTTTGATACAAGCAATGAACATAATTGTATGTGCACTTGCATCCCTAAATCCATTTTCCAGTTATACTTACGTCAACTTTAATCTTTTAATATGGCCTGGCATCACAGGAACATAGAGCATTTTGACTCCTTGTACTACCATAGTTGGTTCAATTCCATATTTCTCCTGGAATTCACAAATTAAAACTTGTTAAAAGACTAGAAGAGCTGCCCAAATCAGCAGATACTACTGCTGCAAATTTTACAGCTAATTATTCAAATCCATAGGATCCAAACCAGTAAACCTGCTAATGCATGGATGCTGATAGAAAGTTTTAAGATACATCTGAGGCAACTGAATTAACAAGGAATTTGAAAACAGGCTTGGATGCCTTTATTTAGAGACATTCCCATTGGCATTAGTTACTACTAAAATTATTCTGGTTTGAGCAGTAACTTGATGGAAATAAAAAAGAAAACAAAACACAATTCAACAACCCAAAACAAGAAACTCCTTTCCTCTTGTCTTGTATTAACCCAGGACAGTAGATAACTTACTCTGACAGCATTTATGAAGTCCAACAGAGTAAAATCCTCTTTCCCATAAATTGTCCACCTGTCCCAGATGGTAAATGATATGCCATTTCTGTTTTAAAAAGTGAAAAGTTGTTACTTTAGAATGTGAACTCAGTCATTCCTTTTAAAAGTGTATTGGAGAACTGCCACGTCTTCTTGTTGACGTGCTGTTTAATCTTGAGCAAAAGCTTCTTCCCTCTCTGCTGCCATTTCTCCAGCCCTCTGACTTTTCTAAGCACAAGACACAGTAAGACCTCTAAGTAGATGTGGTACCTGACAACAAAGTTACTGAGTTTTCAGACCTATTAAAAAATAGCTCTTGTTGAACAAGATGCAAAAGGGTATGTAGGATGTTTCCTAAGTACAATGCTGAACATCTACCTTCTATAGATTTTTAAAGTCTCACAATTAACAGCTTCCACTGAAAACCAAACTAAGCCTTTAAACCCACTATTTTTTAAAATTAGGACAGATGAATATGGATTGCAGTTTCCAAACAGGAAATTCTTGGGCAATGCATTATGGGACACCCTTGGAAGTATTACAAGGATCACTTACACCTCTACCAGTACACAGTAAGTGGACAGCAGAGTTTGATAGCAAGCATGAAGCAATTCATCATCTTCCAAGTTTAAACAACATAAAAATACCCTTGAATAGCTAGAATGTTTAACTGGAGTATGGCCACGAGCTGTGGTTCCATCATAGCTCTGCTATGTGAGCACGTAAGGCCTTAATGTGGATATCTGGATTTATTAACTATTCAAACTTCACACTTGTTGGAATGGTTCAGCAAGTTCTAAGCATCAATTAGCAGGTTTCCAAATATTGTCCTTTCTACCTGATTTCTGTTCTTCTTACTTCAGCAGTTTCTGTAAAGACCATTATGGGAATGGCTAGGTTCAGAAAACAGTTCTTGTATGCATCAGCTGGGTAGCCACCCACAACTTTGATGAGTTCCAGTGCAACCTGCAGTAAATTAGAATTTATTTTTTAGGTTTTAGTGTTATCAACTCTAAGGCAGTGAAGAGACCAGCAATCACCAAGGAATTTGTTAGTGAGATCAGCCTTTGTCCAATCAGCAGAGTAAATAACATGGAAATGCAACCCACTATGCCACATAAATTCTGTTGCAGCCAAGAGAAATACTTAAAACATTCAAAACTGTTCTTAATGTAGTACTCTTCCAAAACTGTTTGGTTTATGCCATCTCCACAAAGCATGAGGTTCTGTTGAGATGCATGAACATGAACTACTACAGAACAGATCCTTTCCACTCTTGGCAGCAGGATTCTGATGGAAGTTAGTACTAATGGCCAAAAACAAACCAAAATGCAGAATTCCAACCCATCTTTCTCTGCTGCAAATCAAAAATAAAAGCACCAAAGGTTCACCATATTAAGGAGATTTCCCTTTTTGACTATTCAGGAGCCACTCCAGCAGCCACACTCACACCACTGAAGACTTTCACTGCTGGGACTAAATGCCCTTCATAGTGGGCAGCTTCCCAATCACTGCCTCACTCACTACTCATCCCACTCTCACAGCCAGACAAGGTTCCCTCACTGGCTGGACCCTGGGTTTTCCTTAGCAGAGTCTCAGACTTCTTATTTCTTTAAGTAATTTTATCATGGTGTAGCAACAGGCTAACAACTCACGCTGGTGCCTTGGAGAAGGAGCTCTGAACAAAGGGCTTTTGAACTCTTACAGTCTCAGTGCTCAACAGTTCAGGGTCTTCTAGCTCTGTCCTTGGATCCTGCTGTGTCTCTGAGTGTCTGGTCACCGGGCTGGGCCACAGGTCCCTTGCCCTTTGTTGTGCAAAGGGTAAGCATCAGTTCACGACCTCTTGTCTGAGGCTCCCACACAGAGCTCAATCTTTAGCTGGCACTGCAGCTCCACACTGAGCTACCTGCACTACATGCATTCCTCAACAACCACATCTAGAATCAAGCATGACCTTTGCTATTGGTACATAAGAAATAAATCCATTTCTTTAAATGAGCCTCTGTCAGGGTAACAGTAATCAATACCCAGACAATAGCAGTTTAAGGCAAGAAACAGTGAGAGAAAGAAATATGCATTTTAAAAATCAATCTCACCAGCCCTGATACTGCAGCAGTAGCTGTTGCAATGGCAGGAATAATCTTTCCAGCAATGCGCTTTGTTTTGAACCGATCTGCTGGTTCAATGTTGTACATCTTGGCTCGCAAGTTTGACGCTGCTGTTACAAAATCTATGTGCCCATTACTATCATCATCTTTCTCAAAGGAGATGGGCTTCATTTGCAAGTCAGCTGCTCATAAAAACAAAAATTAAAAGAGCAAAAATTATTATTAGCAAATTGAAGATGTCCAAAACACAATTTAAAGGGACTAGAATCTTAACAAATTAAACATTTTACATCCTAGAGTTTGGTGCCTTACTTGTTTTCCTATGCTAGGAAATGCCCCTCTCAATACCACTTTTTAAAAGTGAATAATGAAACAGAGCTTTGTAATTTTACTTTCCTTGCACCACCAAGAATAGATTTTGAACATTCCTATTGATGTTTCTCATACACCCCACCTCACTAAACCTCCACCCTGAGAGAAATCCCTTTTAAAGCTTAGTTTATCTGCAAAATTTTCAAAATATGGACTCAGTAGAATTGGAATCAGTTTTGGGTTGATACTCCATGGGATGAGTTAGTGATAAGCTAATCTTTCTCTTGGATTCATGGCCTAAAAAAGCTTGCATGTAGTTGTTGCCTAGTGACCTCTTCGTGGGGCTAGGCACAAAATGGGATGTGAGCATCCTCAGTTTAAATCCAGAAGATGCTGAGGAAGACTCTTAACAGTCTTCACAATTTAGGATCATTTCAGACTGAGAGCTGTAAGTAGTGACTGCAGCCTTCTCATGCCTGAAATACTTGCAGTCCATCTGGGATCCAGCCAGCACCCTTCCCCTCCTTAGGAGTTCAATTACCTGCTGCTGCCTGCTCGCTATGCAAGCAAGTGTAACAGAAAGCCCTAAAACTTCCACGAATCTCAGAAACACAGAACCATAGCCTAATGTCAAGCAACAGGACAGGTATCTGCATGGTACTTCAGAAAGCTTTAGGTATCAGCTCTACTTCTTGCAGAATTCCAGAACTGCTTCATCCAAAGACCTGAATGTCACTAGTGGCAAATGCAAATGTAGGATATTACTAAACTATCACACTGGTTTGCACTACTCACTTTCCAGAGCTTCATTGGCTAGTATAGACTTCTCCAGCTGGAAAATAGCATTTCTTTCATCTTCACTGCTGACAGGAATATGATCTGGTTTTCTTGCAGTTTCATCAGTCTGTACAACCTGCAAGTGTGTGCAGTGCTTGAGTAATAAAATACACAAACTTCACACAAGGCAGGTGTCAAGTGTATTGAATTTCCTGTCTTCCTTGCAGGCTTTCCTCCCCAGCCCAAGAGAGACATGGATTTACTGATCAAGTCCAGCCAAGAGCTTCTAAGAACATTAAAGGACAGGAACATCTCTCATACAAGAGAAGCTGAGAGAGCTGTTATGGTTCAGAATGGAGAAGACAAGGGTCAGTGGGATCTTATCAATGTGTACAAGTATTTCACGGGGGAGAAGTACAGAGAGCACAGTGTGCCCAGTGACAGCACAAGGGCACAAACTGAAGCACATAAAATTCCCTAAGAAACATACAAACATACTTCAAAGAAAAAGAAACAAACAAAAGCATCCCATAAAAATTATGACGATGGTTGAACACTGGCACAGAGAGAGGCTCTGGAGTCTCTATTCTCAGAGATATTCATAACCCAGTGGGACACAGTCCTTGATGACTTGCTCTAGCTGCCCCTGTTTAAGCAAGAGGATTGAACTAGGTGTTCTTCAGGGGCTCCCTCTAACCTTAACGCACTTATTTCCCCAAAACACATTATAATTTGTGTTTATTTCTCATTAGCATCAGTGCAGTAGTTGGAAATGTGGGACACTGCTTGTGGAATATTTCATTTTTTTCTTTATTTTAAATATCACACTTACTTTGTTTGAAGGTCTAAATTCTGGTACCTTCACAGATGAAATAATCTCCAAAATGGTTTCCTCTGACAAGTCCTGTTATGGTTTTGAAGAAAAACAATTTAAATTTGCATCAACTCAAAAAGGCCTCCACAAAGACTGTAAATACAATAGGATTTCAAATAATACTAGAACCAAGAAGTCTCACAGACTCAGTGAAACATCATCATTAAAACACCAAGTGACAATTCATTTGCCATAGCAAACCAGAGCAGTGTGAAGTACCTAGCACTTGAAAACTAAACAGAAGTGCAAACCTGACTTACAAGAAGGTCCAAATAAAAAAAAAAAAACAAACAAGAAAAAAAAAAAGGATAAGCAAAGCAGAGGCTGTAAGCAAATAAAATCTCCATAGCATACCTAAGACACTTAATTTTTTAAAAAGCCTTAAAGAGATTTTCTTTCAGTTCAGTAGTTTTATTGCATCAAAATAATAATTTCCAAGTTCAGTGCTTACTGAAAATATCCAATACACTACTCATTTCTTCTCCAGGTTCAGGATTTAAATAAAGAAAATAAGTGTAAGCAGCTGCCAAACATATAGTGCTGAAGGATAGATTACTGTAAGAATCACTTTAATCAGCTCTTGAAAAGAACTGGCAGCTGGACATAGGCCAAAACAGAACACCAAGTTAAGGGAACACTCTTACAGTCTGGATTACCTTTTCTGTGAAAGGAACAGAGTACACTGTTGCAAAGAGCTTAGCTGTGCTCACGATGAAACCATAGTGCCTGAAGAAAAAAATAATTATTTTGGTTGGTTGTTTTTTCTACTTCAGTTGCCCAAAGGTTTGCAATCATGTTCAAGATCTTAAGCAAACATACTGAGAAACAGAATTTCCATCCTTCAGTGTACACAGTACAAAATAGCACATTGACTCAGAAGTTGCCCCCAAAACTAAGCAAATTTTAAGAGTGGAGAGTTATTTAATGAAAACCATGACTCCTTAACTTTTGCATCAAGCAAACAATTACAAATGCTCATATGACATCAATATGATAAAAAGCTTAATCTCAGAATTACTTTGATATTTAGCACAATGTCAGTTTTCACTCAAACTAAAAAAGGTGATCCAGTTTCTCAAAGCAATTGTAGCTATACAGCAGATAAAAGCTTTTTAATCTATCAACCACATCAATTTTTTAAATTATCTGTAATACCCAAGCCATCTAGATCAGATCCAAATTGTAATGAACAAGAAAAGTGGTCCCTTCAGTAGGTCATTTGGCACAGCCTGCATTTTATGATGTGGACACTGGGGGCTGGGAGGTGTGACAGCAAAAACTCAGTAATTCTGCAGCCATATAAGACATGAAATGGATTGTTCCAAGCCATTTCACATTAGATGTTGTCAGAACAGCACCCTCCAATCCCATATCAGTGAAAGTTAAATTATCTGCAGTGAAAGTATTTGGCAGCTCACCAAATCTGCCGCAGGATAAGACCGTGAACTAACAGCTATTGATGCCAGTCCAACTTCCAGGGCCATAAAGCCACTGCCTTGCACTTCCTGCTGTAAGGTGGGTTTTATAGGATGTTATACAATGCATCTGGGACAGTATCATACTTACAAAGGATCATTAAATTCAAACTTCACTGGGAAAGGAGGCCTCTTTGGTGATTGCCAAAACAAACCTGGCAGGAAAACAGACTTCAGATGAAATCCTAAGGAACCAGGAGCAGCAACAACATGACATATGCCATAAATTTTCAGTAGGCATAAAGAGGCATTTGTACTTACTTCCATCTTTTAATCGTGTATCAAGGGGAAATGAATGAAGGAGCTGAAGAGCCTAGAGGAAAAGCCAGAGAGGCTTTAGTAATTTGTCACATAGATTGACATGAGTACACTAAATCAAGCCTGACTAGCTGAAGCAATTGAAAGAGTTCAGAAAATCATCAAATACCTTTGTCAAGATGGACAAAGCTTAAAGACAAGTACTACTAGACAGAGTGCTTGCCCATTTCATTTACAGAACAGAGATGACAATGTCACCTCATCTATACAAAGCTCAAGCAAGGCATTTAATCCAAGGAGCAAAGAATTCTCCCCCACCTTATTGTCACTTTAAGATTCTTGCATATGGATTCACAACTTGGAATGCAATATTTTCTCAATGTGACAACTACCACCAGGGATTCTGTATGCACAGGAATGTTTATTAATTCACAACATCCCACCTTTCCTATTCACTATTTAATCCACATCACTATTAATTCACAAATTCCCACCTTTCCTACAAAATTACACACATACTTTAAGCAAAAATGTGGACCAGACTGTCAGAATGAATGGCTCTTATTTCAGAAAAATCTTTAAGAAATCAGGGTTACAAAGGTGAGTTAAGTAACAGGAGTTTAGTGTGGGAAACAACAACCCACTGCCTAATAAAAGACATCTAATAATCCTGATACTTTGGAAAAAAATGGAAAAATGCCAAGAAAACTGCATAGAGACTACTGAACAGAGTACTGTGAGTGAGTTAATAAACCAGACCTAGAAGTGCTACAGTAGAAAGGGATGCAGCATTTTTAGGTTTCAAATATAGTTTGTTATTTATGAAGAGATGGCAGTGAGTGCAAAGACTTGGACACCTCATTATTAGGGCCACCAGGTTTTCTAAAATCCTCATCAGTCTACTGCTACCTCATTTATAGGTCTTACCTACCTTATGGCTAAAATACTTTTCAAATTTTACTCTTGCCAGTTCTACACATTGAGTCCAACTTCGGGGTCTTCTACTGAGAGTTTTAATAACATGAAAACAGCCTTCCAGGCTCTCTCCTGATTTTATTCTCTAGATAAAGAAACATGAAAATGTTAAAAGACAAGATTCCTTCTAATGCAGTCACACAGTAAATATGTTTTTAGTAATCCATAGGCAAGAGGAAACAGGTTCACTTCATGAAATATTATCCTTTATGTGCTCCTCTCCACTGGGGTTTTTTCTCCATTTACTTCCACCAGCCCTTTGGACCACAGGCCATTACAGACTCACAAGAAAAAGAAAGTAAACAATTTCAATCTAATTTATTACTACTTGAACTCACCTTCAAACTCAGTCTTACTTTCATTTTTCCCAGCTAGTTACACATCAGTGTGACACACACTAATCACACACTAGCAGTGTCTCAGTCTTTCTGGTACTTCTACATCATGTACAGAGCCCATGAGCTGGAGAAACTTTTAATTATCTGGCACACCAGAAATACTGTTCATATGATCAACTAATGACTTGGCCAAGTAAGTCTTCAGGTTTTCTGAAAAAAGTCAGAAACTAACCCTAATCTCACTGGCCTTAAATAGAAACAAAATCCATAAAGCAGTAGTTTAAACTCTCTATTTTACCCTGGCAACATTCCCTTACCTGTAAAACTTCTTCTGCCGACGGATAGGTTTGCCAGAACTTGTTAAACAATGAAGGCTTGTGAGAAAATGAACTTTCAAACTGTAAAATAAAAAGAAAAAATATGTCATTATGCAAGAAGAATATCAGATGCCCACCTTTCCACACACACATGGAGTTGTGCTGAAAGCCAGAAAGGTGAATCCATTACCTTATCTCTTGCCCACTGTATCGTATGCTCAATAGCAGCTGGAAAAGACTTCAAGGTGCAAAAAGGTATTTCTTCCTCTGGTGGATCCCGCTGTAATTAAAGAGGGTTGCATGTCAATGAAGGGTTACCCAGGTTAATTGCTAATAATAGCACTAAGAACTTGTACACTACATAAGTTAAAACTTCTGCTGTTATAAAATACAAAGTGGCTTTTTATGCTTAGAAATCTGTTTTATGAACACTAGCTAGTATTGTCAATTCTTCTTTATGAAGAATAGTCTAAACTCAACACTGGAAAGCAAAACTGAACTTTGAAACATAAACAACAGGTGAAATTGCCAGCCAGGTTTTCCAATATGTGCAGCTGGCATTCATGTACACTTTCAACATGAAACATGCCCTGTCACTCAAGGCCAGAAAGACTTCTTTATGGACCCTAACAAGACAACTAGGATGGTCAAAATCCTGTCTCTGTGTCCACATGGCACTATTTCATGGTGTTCTCAACCAGTGAATTTCTCCACAAGAACTTAAAACAGAGGGATACTGCAGGTAGTGTCTATCAACAATAGAGCCTGAAGGTTCATTTTCCCCTTTCCCATTCAAACAGAACTGTTATATATGCTTGTAAAGAACTGCTCAAATTTTATTTCCTGTGAGTTTTCTTCAGAAACAAAGGAAGCAATTATTTCCTAACAGTACTGTTCTTCAGCAACTCAAATAGGCCACTTATTTTAGAATGACACATAAAAATGATCAAAGAATCAGAGGGCATCATGGGACAAGCTAGAGAAGGTGAGCAATGGTCTTGAAAGACTTACATGACTATTGTAGGACTCTGTCAGATGGGGCACAATAACTTCTGTGTGTCCTTTTGTTCCCATAGTTCCAGAGTCTATAAGAGGACGCAGGTTTGCTACACAACGACTGACACAGAAAGACACAGACTATCAGAGTACAGAACAATCTCTACATTCTTGCCTGGCAAACATTACTGGAGTGCAACCAGAGTTGTCACTAGGCACTTTCTGAAGAGTGGAAAGCTTACACCAAACTCAGGAAAAAGAAGAGATTAAATAAGAACTATTCAGACTAGATCAGGATACCATACACCTCAGCATGTGTGGATTATGAGCATTAGAAATTATTTGTAAGTGTCAATATCTCTACTTTTAAATGTAAATGCGTATTTTTATGCTTTAATAATTCAGCCTTAAAACTGATGGAGCATTCTCACCCTCATCAGAAGTTAACAGTTGTTCTTGCTTCCCTTCCACCCCCTACCTATCAATGTATCTCCTGGCTTCAACATTGTCCAAAGCAGTCACAATCACATCTTGCTTGGTGTAGAATTCATCACTGTAAGTGTTCTCAGTGGCTGGACAAACTTTATTAATATCTGAATCAATCTTTATGTAAGGATTGATGTTCAGAGTTGCTTCTGCTGCAGTGTAGCTCTTAGGTTTCTGAAAGCATAAATACAGATATCAGCAACATGCAGATAAAGAACATCAGAGACACAGAAATAGTAACTTCATTTACCAATCAGACAAAATTCACTAACAGAAATGTTAGTACG